>NC_072005.2:12160000-13360000 GCF_028885655.2 Pongo abelii
TTCTGTTTGCTGCCAAGCAACGGCCATTCAGAATTTTCAAAGAAATATTTTTTTGGTATGCAGTTTTTTTTTTGTTTTTTTTTTTTTGAGATGGAGTCTCGTTCTGTCGCCCAGGCTGGAGTGCAGTGGTGTGATCTCGGCTCACTGCAAGCTCCGTCTCCCAGGTTCATGCCATTCTGCTGCCTCAGTCTCCCAAGTAGCTGGGACTACAGGCACCCGCCACCACGCTCAGCTAATTTTTGTATTTTTAGTAGAGACGGGGTTTCACCGTGTTAGCCAGGATGGTCTCGATCTCCTGACCTCGTGATCCGCCCACCTCGGCCTCCCAAAGTGCTGGGATTACAGGCCTGAGTCACCACGCCCGGCCTGGTATGCAATATTTTAATTTACTTCAACACTGACTCTGGAACTCCCTGCACACACTTGTAACCCCCTGCAGGATGAAGGAGAAGGGACAGCCCATTGAGTGAGGAAGAAGATAGTGCTCTGTCTAAAAATCAGGAGCAAGTTTGGCTAAAATACAAATATCTAATGACCAGGGTGCAGGGAGAGAGCTCTGTCGCCCAGGCTGGAGTGCAGTTGTGCCATCTTGGCTCACTGCAACCTCCACCTCCTGGGTTCAAGCAATTCTCATGCCTCAGCCTCCCGAGTAGCTGGGATTACAGGTGTGCGCCACCACACCTGGCTAATTTTTGTATTTTTAGTAGAGACAGGGTTTCGCCATGCTGGCCAGGCTCTTCTTAAACTTCTGGCCTCAGGTAAGCCACCTGCCTCAGAATATTATCTTTTTTTGATAATAGGTATGGCTGGGCCATCTTGTAGAGCATGTGATCTTGACTAGGCAGAAAGCATATGCTTTGCTGGACAGTGTTAAAATTGCAAGTGGAGTACTTGTTAATAAACATAAAATCACTGATAAACCCACTAAAATGTGTTTCTCATTGTTCATAGAAGTTTTTTGGGAGACAGACTCTTTGAAAGTAAAGAAGGTAACATGGAGAAGTTTTCACCTAGATTCCAGATGACATGTTGAAGAAGAATACTCTTCCCAGAGTAAAATTATCTCAAAGCAGTGTGTGTGGAGAAGTTGGCATAGGTCATTCATCCCTTAATAGGAATATCAGAGCTGACACTAGACACAAGCCAGAGTATTGGGAATTTGGACAGAATCCATATAATCGTAAACACTGTAAGAAAGCCTTCAGCTGTCTTTCCTACTTTTGAACACATGAAAGGTCTCACACTGGGGGGAACCCTATTATTGTAAATAATGTGGGAAAACCTTTATTTCTGGTTTAAGCATTCAAAGACACAGGGTAATACACAGTGGAGGTAGACTTTATAAATGTAAACTTTGGGGAAAGCCTTGATGTGTCTCAGGTTACATTTTATTCATGAACGAACTCACACTGGAGAGAAACCATATGAATGCAGACAATGTGGTTATTCCAGTACCCTTTGAATACATGACAGATCTCACACTGGGGAGAAGCCCTGTGAATGTAAGGAATGTGGGAAAGCATTCAATAGTGCCAGTTCCTTTAAAGCACAAAAAAGAACTCACACTGGGGAGAGGCCATATGAATGTAAACAATGTGGTAAAGCCTTCCCCCATCCCATTTCCCTTCAAGTGCACAAAAGAACTCACACAGGGGAGAAGTTGTATGAATGTAACAAATGTGGGAAAGCATTCCATAGTACCAGATCCTTTCCTAGACATGAAAGGGGTCACACTGGTGAGAAGCCTTATGAATGTAAGAAATGTAGGAAAGCCTTCATTTATTTCACTTCCTTTGAATGTCATGAAAGAATTCACAGTGGAGAGAAGCCCTATGAGTGTAAGCAATGTGGTAAAGCCTTTTTCATAGTTCCATTCAATATCATGAAAGGACTCACACTGGAGAGAAACCTTATGAATGTAAGAAATGTGGGAAAGGGCCAGGCTCAGTGGCCCACCCCTGTAATCCTAGCAGTTTGGGAGGTAGAGATGGGTGGATCACAAGGTCAGGAGTTTGAGACCAGACTGGCCAATATGGTGAAACCCTATCTCTACTAAAAATCTATCTATCTATATATATATATATTAGCCAGGCGTGGTGACGGGCACCTGTAGTTCCAGCTACTCGGCAGGCTGAGGCAGGAGAATTGCTTGGACCCAGGAGGCAGAGGTTGCAGTGAGCCGAGATCGTGCCACTGCACTCCAGCCTGGGCAACAGAATGAGACTCCATCTCAAAAAAAAAAAAAAAGATGTGGAAAAGCCTTCCAATCTACCTCACACCTTCAAATGCATGCAAGGACTCACACTGGAGAAAAACGCTATGAATATAAGCAATGTGGCAAAACCTCTGGATGTGCCTCAAACCTTCAAAAGCATGAAAAGACTCACACTGGAGAGAGTGAGCAATGTGGAAAAGCGCTTAGTAATTTCTCTTCATCTCAAATACATGAAGGGGTACACAGGAAAGAGAAGCCATATGAATGCAAGCAATGTGGGAAAGTTTTCAGTTCTTCCAGGTCCTTTCACTGTCATGAAAGGACTCTCACTGGAGAAAAACCCTATGAGTGTAAGCAATGTGGGAGGGCCTTCATTTCTTCCAATTCCATTCTATATCATGAGAAGACTCACACTGGAGAAAATCCCTGTGTGTGTAAGCAATGTGATAAAGCCTTCATTTCTTCCAGTTCCAGCTGCTATCATGAAAGGATTCACAATGGAGAGAAACTCTGTAAGTGTAAGCAATGTGGGAATGCCTTTAGATGTGCTTCAAACCTTCAAAAGCATGGAGGGACTCACAATGGAGAGAAACCCTGTAATCCCAGCACTTTGGGAAGCGGAGGCAGGAGGATCACTTCAGCCTGGGAGTTTGAGATCAGCCTGGGCAAGTTGGCAAGACTCCATCTCTATTATACGTTTAAAAGACTTCTAAATCATGGTGGCAGTGGTGGTGGTAGCTGAGGAACCCATGGCAAGGCATGGTGGTATGTAACTGTACTCCCAGTTACTCAGGAAGCTGAGGTGGGAGGATCACCTGAGCCTGGGAAGTCCAGGCTGCAGAGAGTGGACTGTACTCCACAGGAGAGATCATGCCACTGTACTCCAGCTTGTACAACAGACTGAGACCCTGTTCCCCTACAAAAAACTAAAATATTTCTACCAAGAAGCTTCAAGGAGAATCTCAAATGATTCCTATAAGATGGTCACAATGAAAAAACTCACATAAGATGCCTTACTGCAAGGGCCCAACGCTGAAGCCACTAAATCTAATTACAGAGAATTAACTCTGAGGCTTCTTCAGTCACTGTCACCTGACAGCATTCAGAAATAAATACAAGAGCAGAAAGCTTTGGATTCAGCTTAGCAGAGTCCTCACTCAGAGACCTAGGACATAGAGTTGGAAATACCCTGGTTAGAGACAACACCTTCACTAAGAGGTTATGACAGTTTTGTCTTCATAAATATATAGGTTAGCCGGGCAAGGTGGCAGGTATGTATATATGTTTATGAAGTTCAGAACAAGCTGTTCCCTCCTGTCAAAAGCCCAATACCTAATTAGGAGGCCGTCGTTTGATGAAACTTGCTGAAAGGAAGAAACAACAGAGGTGTCATAGTCAGACTCACTGCCTCAGAAGGACCTTTTTCAAAACCAAAAGCTAAAGTTCCTATTCAGCAGTACCCTATGGGGAATTGTTGGCTGTGGTATACACTATGTGTGGTATTCAACTTCCTCTCAGAGTTTGTTTCTAATCTTTTTTTAAAGTAATTTTTTCAGGCCGGGCACAGTGGCTCACGCCTGTAATCCCAGCACTTTGGGAGGCCGAGGCGGGTGGATCACGAGGTCAGGAGCTCGAGACCATCCTGACAAACACAGTGAAACCCTGTCTCTACTAAAAATACAAAAAAATTAGCCGGGCGTGGTGGCGGGCACCTACAGTCCCAGCTACTAGGGATGCTGAGGGAGGAGAATGGCATGAACCTGGGAGGAGGAGCTTGCAGTGGGTGGAGATCTTGCCACTGCACTCCAGTCTGGGTGACAGAGCCAGATTCCATCTCAAAAAAATAAAGTAACTTTTTCATTAACTAATGTCATAAAAACATTCTAACCACAAATACATTTTGTTGTTATTGTTTTAAGAGAATGGGTTTTGCGGGCCAGGTGCAGTGGCTCACGCCTGTAATCCCAGCACTTTGGGAGGCCGAGGCAGGTGGATCACCTGAGGTCGGGAGTTTGAGACCAGGCTGACCAACATGGTGAAACCCCGTCTCTATTAAAAATACAAAATTAGACCAGGCACGGTGGCTCACGCCTGTAATCCCAGCACTTTGGGAGGCCGAGATGGGCGGATCATGAGGTCAGGAGATTGAGACCATCCTGGCTAACACGGTGAAACTCCGTCTCTACTAAAAAATACAAAAACAGCCAGGCGTGGTGGCGGGTGCCTGTAGTCCCAGCTACTCGGGAGGCTGAGGCAGGAGAATGACGTGAACCAGGGAGGCGGAGCATGCAGTGAGCCGAGATCGCGCCACTGCACTCCGGTCTGGGCGACAGAGCGAGACTCCGTCTCATAAATAAATAAATAAATACATACATACATACATACATACATACAAAATTAGCTGGTGTGGTGACGTATGCCTTAATCCCAGCTACTCAGGAGGCTGAGGCAGGAGAAATTTGAACCCGGGAGGCGGAGGTTGCAGTGAGCCAAGATCGCGCCATTGCACTCCAGCCTGGGCAACAAGAGCGAAACTCCATCTGAAAAAAAAAAAAAAAAAAAAAAAAAAAGGGCTTTGTCCTGGCCCAGGCTGGAGTGCAGTGGTATTCATGGGTGTCATCATGGTATGGTGCACTAAGCCTCAAACTCCTGGGCTCAAGCCATCCTTCCAACTCGTCCTTCCAAGTAGCTCACACTACAGCTACCAGCTACGTGCCTGGCTTGGAATTAAAGGAACTGTTAATAATTGTAAAATTAGGGCTGGGCACAGTGGCTCATGCCTGTAATCCCAGCACTTTGGGAGGCCAAGGTGGGTGGATCATTTGAGGTCAGGAGTTGGAGACCAGCCTGGCCAACATGGTGAAACCCCATCTCTACTAAAAATACAAAAATTAGCCGGGCTTGGTGGCGCGCACCTGTAATCCTAGATACTTGGGAGGCTGAGGCAGGAGAATGGCGTGAACCTGGGAGGCGGAGCTTGCAGTGAGCCAAGATCGCACCACTGCACTCCAGCCTGGGTGACAGAGCAAGACTCCGTCTCAAAAAAAAAGAAAAAGTGGAGTTGGTAGGTGTACCCAGGCCAAACATTGGGACTGGACTCAGAGTCAGTGGCCCAAAAAGAGTACTAAAATTTGCATTAAAAGGCAGGGTCTGGCTGGGCGCAGTGGCTCACGCCTATAATCCCAGTACTTTGGGAGGCCGAGGAGGGCAGATCACAAAGTCAGGCGTTCGAGACCAGTCTGGCCAACATAGTGAAAGAAACCCTGTCTCTACTAAAAATACACAAAAAATTAGCCAGGTGTGGTGGTGTGCGTTTGTAGTCCCAGCTACTCAGGAGGCTGAGGCAGGAGAATTGCGTGAACCCAGGAGACAGAGGTTGCAGTGAGCCAAGATCGTGCCACTGCACTCAAGCCTGGGCGACAGAATGAGAGTCTGTCTCAAAAAAAAAAAAAAGAAATGCAGGGTCATGCTGAACTTAAAGGGTGTGGATGTAGATTTTCTGATCATTGAGCACATCTCAGGGAACAAAGCTCCCATCATGTGCCACCTGACTTAACAGAGCCCATGGACAAAGGAACCCATACGTGAACTTCCTCTGCCACATCCAGATGATCCTTAATGAAAAGAAAGACATTGTACCTAAACTAAAAGAGGAGGCTGCACAGAAAAAAAAAAAATATATATATATATATTTTATATATATATATATTTTATATATATATATTTTATATATATATATATTTTTTATATATATATTTTATATATATATATATTTTATATATATATATATATATATATATATATATATATATATATATATGTCCCGGAAGAAACCTTCCGGGCCCAGAAGGCCCAGAAATAAATTCAGCCAAAAGGAAATGCAAACACAAGTTAAAAAACCAACCCCAAGCCAGGCACGGTGGCTCAGGCCTGTAATCCCAGCATTATGGCAGGCAGAGACTGGTGGATCACAAAGTCAGGAGCTCGAGACTAGCCTGGCCAACATAGTGAAATTCCTTCTCTACTAAAAATACAAAAAATTAGCCAGACGTGGCAGCGCGCACCTATAATTCCAGCTACTTGGGAGGCTGAGGCAGGAGAATCGCTTGAACCCAGGAGGCAGAGCTTGCATGAGCCAAGATCGCGCCACTACACTCCAGCCTAGGCGACAGTGTGAGACTCTGACTCAAAAAAAAAAAGAAAGAAAAAAACAACCCCAAACCTTACAAAAATCAAAATCAAATACTGTATAAAATCTCTCTATGGGCTGGGTGTGGTGGCTGATTACATGCCTGTAATCCTAGCACCTTGGGAGGCCGAGGCAGGTAGAACACTTGAGGTCAGGAGTTCAAGGCCAGCCTGGCCAACATGGTGAAACCCCATCCCGTCTCTACTAAAAATACGAAAATTAGCCAGGCGTAGTGGCAGGAACATGTAATCCCAGCTACTCAGCAGGCTGAGGCATGAGAATTGCTTGAACCTGGGAGGCAGAGGATGCAGTGAGCCAAGATTGCGCCACTGCACTCCAGCTAGGGCAATACAGCGAGACTCTGTAAAAAAAAAAAAAAAAATCTCTCTATGATACCTCTTTGATAAAGTTGGCTGTGACAGACAAAATGCAGTTAGATATTGCTGACTGGCAGGTTCTGGGTCGATGTGTTACATGACACTTTTCACTTTGTTTTACATTTCTTATCGCCTGGTGTTGACTTGGTAGTGAGATAGTAATAAAGAGATTCCGTTGGCCGGGCTCAGTGGGTCACACCTGTAATCCCAGCACTTTGGGAGGCCAAGGCAGGTGGATCACCTGAGGTCAGGAGTTTGAGACCAGCCTGGCCAACATGGTGAAACCCCGTCTCTACTAAAAATACAAAAAATTAGGTGGGCGTGGTGGCAGGTGCCTGTAATCCCAGCTACTTGGGAGGCTGAGGCAGGAGAATCACTTGAACTCGGGAGGCAGAGGTTGTGGTGAGCCAAGATCGCACCATTGCACTCCAGCCTAAGCCACAAGAGCGAGACTCCTTCTCAAAAAAAAAAAAGATTCTAATTGTTTCTTTTACATTACTGATTTGAATTAATGAAAAAAAAAGTTTAAAGTTTGTTAAACAATAACAGTGAGTTTGATTTAGAATTCTGACTGAGGACTATAGACCAATATCCATAACCTGGGAGCAGTTCCATCTCACTGCTCCTATGCAGTATTTTGGCTCAGCTCATATACAGATGGTGAGGATTCATTATGTGAAAAATCACATCTAAGTTTGGGTGCAAGAGCACATCTGGCCATAGTTCTGAGAGGCATAATCACTAACCCCGTCAGATATTATCTTATATGTTACAAAATTAGCTAATTTCTCAGACCAAACCCCACTTTGAATGATTGCCCTCATTACTCATTTGGGTCCTGGAGGTCCACATTCTTTTTTTTTTTTTTTTTTTTTGAGACGGAGTCTCGCTCTGTCGCCCAGGCTGGAGTGCAGTGGCACGATCTCGGCTCACTGCAAGCTCCGCCTCCAAGGTTCACGCCATTCTCCTGCCTCAGCCTCCCGAGTAGCTGGGACTACAGGCGACCGCCACCACACCCGGCTAATTTTTTGTATTTTTAGTAGAGACAAGGTTTCACTGTGTTAGCCAGGAGGGTCTCGATCTCCTGACCTCATGATCCGCCCACCTTGGCCTCCCAAAGTGCTGGGGTTACAGGCGTGGGCCACCGCGCCTGGTGGAGGTCCACATTCTTTACCTACCCTGCCGTGTGGCCCTGGAAGCTGACTTCCAAGTACCACGGCAGTCAGGTTTCCATAGCCTCTGGCTTTCGGTTGGCCCAGCTCATGGGAGGTGCTGCCAGGAAAGCAGGTAATAGGAGAGAAAATCATGACCTCTAGTCCATTGGCTGCCACCCTGCTGTCCTGAGGTTGGCAGTCATCCTTTCCTCTGCTCCTGCTGAATCGCCCTCTCCTAAAGCTCAGGGTATTACTGGGGTCTGATAACAGCTCTATCTTGTCTCTGCCTCAGGCCTAGTGATGTGCTTTGCTCCCTGCTGTTGGTGGACTGCCCCTCTTGTGGGTATATTACAGGCTCCTTGTAATGCTATTGGTTCTCTATTTTAAATAATAATTTCTCTCACTTAACTACACTTTTGAGTGTTATACTCTTCCTTCCTGATCTATGTCCAAAACAAAAGTCTCAATAACATGTAAAGATGTAGTGTGTTAAGCAAAAGTGGAAGATACGAGGCCATTTCAGGTAGATTCATATGCTGCAGTCCTACAATGGTGTATGGTTAACATAGGAAAATGAGGCCATTGGGTGACTTAGCTCAGGTTGTGCTAATGAAATGCCATGGGCTGAGTTTCTCAAACAGCGACATTATTTTTTATTTTTTTAAACATTTCTCCAGCATGAGATATCTAAAATCTAGCTGCCAGTCAGTATGATTCCTGGTAAAGACCAAGTTCCTGGCTGGGATATAGACACCTTCTTGCTATACCCTCATACAGAAGAAAGAGTGTTTTCTTCCTCTCTCTTCCCGCCCGCCTTGGCTTTCCAAAGTGTTGGGATTACAGGTGTGAGCCACTGTGCCCAGCCTTCACTGGCAGTCGCTAATGCCACCATGAGAGTCCAACCTTGTGACCTTATGTAACCCGAATTTTTTCCTGAAGTGCTCATCTTCAAATGACATCATGTTGGGGTATGGAGATTCAAAGTATGAATTTGGTGGGTGACTAAATTCAATACACAGCAAGGGCTAGAAGAAAGAAGTTCATAAAACGGGCGCTGGGCCCATGCATACAGATCCGACTGTACAGATTGCCAGATGGTGAGCATGTTCAATGGAGAGACGTCACAGATAGCTATATATTAGCATGTAGGGGCCAGGGGCAGTGGCTTATGCCTGTAATCCTAGCACTTTGGGAGGCCAAGGTGGGCAGATCACTTAAGGTCAGGAGTTTGATACCAGCCTGGCCAATATGGTGAAACCCCATCTCTCCTAAAAATACCAAAAATTAGCCAGGCATTGTGGCACATGCCTGTAGTCCCAGCAACTCGGGAGGTTGAGACATGAGAATCGCTTGAACCCGGGGGCAGAGATTGCAGTAAGCTGAGATTGTACTACTGCACTCCAGCCTAGGTGACAGAGTGACACTCTGTCTCAAAAAAAAAAAAAAAAACAAAAAAAAAACATACACACACACAAAAAAAAAACCAGACTGGGCATGGTGGCTAACACCAGAAATCCCAGCATTTTGGGAGGCGCAGTCAAGCAGATCACCTGAGGTCAGGAGTTGGAGACCAGCCTGGCTAACGTGGTGAATGAAACCCCGTCTCTACTAAAAATACAAAACAATTAGTCAGGCGTGGTGGCATGCACCTGTAATCCCAGCTACTTGGGAAGCTGAGACAGGAGAATCAATTGAACCTGGGAGGTGGAGGTTGCAGTGAGCGGAGATCATGCCATTGCACTCCAGCCTGGGCAACAAGAGCGAAACCCCCTCTAAAAAACCCACAAAAACAAAAACTTATGCTGGGACAAAAGTCACGATCAAGGACTGTTCTTGGGAAACCAGAATATATGGTTAGATAATTTTTTTCTTTTTCTTTTTCTTTTTTTTTTTTTTTTTTTTTTTTGAGACAGAGTCTTGTTCCGTCACCCAGGCTGGACTGCAGTGGTGCAATCCTGGCTCACTGCTTACCTCTGCCTCCCAGGTTCAAGCGATTCTCCTGCCTCAGCTTCCTCAGTAGCTGAGACTATGGGTGTGTGCCTGGCTAATTTTTGTATTTTTAGTAGAGACAGTGTTTTGCCATGTTGGCCAGGCTGCTCTAACTCCTGACCTCTGGTGATCACCTACCTCGGCCTCCCAAAGTGCTGGGATTACAGGTGTGAGCCGCTGCACCCAGCCTGGTCAGATAACTCCTGAGACAGTTTTGTACTTTTTATGAGGGTAGGTAGTGTGGGAAATGCATTAGAGCAGCAGTCCCCAACCTTTTTGGCACCAGGGACCAGTTTTGTGGAAGAGAAGTTTTTCACAGAGGAGGGTGGGGAGATGGTTTTGGGATGAAACTGTTTCACCTCAGATCATCAGGGATTAGATTCTCATAAGGAGCACGCAACCTAAATCTCTCACATGTGCAGTTCACAACAGGGTTATCGCCCCAAGAAAATCTAATACCACTGCTGCTCTGACAGGAGGCAGAGCTTAGGCAGTAATGTTCACTCACTTCTGCTTACCTCCTGCTGTGTGGCCTAGCTCCTAAAAGGCCATGGACAGGTGCCCGTCTGTAGCCCAAGAGTTGGGGACACGTGAATTAGAGGACACTCAGGTGGTGTTCAGTGGAGAATGGATGGCTTGTTTGCTGTGTGAGAAAATCCTCCATATATTTGGTCACCGGGATATTGCATCGTGTGAATGCACAGGAAAAACATTTTGAGTTTTTCCACTCTTAGATCCCTGTGCAATTTAGAGAAATCCAGTCACGACAGTGTGTGGATGTTAATGCCACCCTCACCACAAGAGAGAGCATCACTGACGTTGCCTTTCCAGAAAATGGCTCAAAGGACTCTCCTCTCTCCTCTCCTCCTCTCTCCTCTCCTCCTCTCCTCCTCTACTCCTCTCCTGCTCTCTCCTCTATTCTATTCAAGGTCTTGCTCTGTTGCCCAGGCTGGAGTGCACTGTCGCAGTCTCAGCTCACTGCAACCTCTGCCTCCCAGGTTCAAGCGATTCTCCTGCCTCAGTCTCCCAAGTAGCTGGGATTACAGGCGGCCACCATCCCAGCCAGCTAATTTTTGTACTTTTAGTAGAGACAGGGTTTCACCATGTTGGTCAGGCTGGTCTAGAACTCCTGACCTCAAGTGATCCGCCCGCCTTGGCCTCCCAAAGTGCTGTGATTACAGGCATGAGCCGCCGTGCCTGGCCCCTGAAATACATTTTAATATAGGATGTAGGCCGGGCGCAGTGGCTCACACCTGTAATCCCAGCACTTTGGGAGGCCGAGACGGGCGGATCACGAGGTCAGGAGATCGAGACCATCCTGGCTAACATGGTGAAACCCCGTCTCTGCTAAAAATACAAAAAATTAGCCGGGCGTGGTGGCAGGTGCCTGTAGTCCCAGCTCCTCGGGAGGCTGAGGCAGGAGAATGGCGTGAACCCGGGAGGCGGAACTTGCAATGAGCCGAGATCATGCCACTGCACTCCAGCCTGGGCGACAGAGCGAGACTCCATCTCAAAAAAAAAAAAAAAAAAAATATATATATATATATATATATATAGGATGTAGGCCGGGCACGGTGGTTTACATCTGTAATACAAATACAAATACAAAAATTAACCAGGCTTAGTGGTGCATGCCTGTAATCCCAGCTACTTGGGAGGTTGAGGCAGGAGAATCGCTTGAACCCGGCAGGTGAAGGTTGCAGTGAGCCGAGATCGCACCACTGCACTCCAGCCTGGCCACAGAGTGAGACTCTGTCTCAAAAAAAAAAAAAAAAAAAAAAAAAGTGTGTAACAATTGGTGAAAAGAAAGTTTCAAGAAAAAAAGAAAAGAAAGGTGACAATTAAATTTGGATTCATTTACGTGACTTTTTTTTTTTTTGAGCCGGCGTCTTGCTCTGTCACCCAGGCCAGAGTGCAGTGGCGCAATCTGGGCTCAATGCAAGCTCCACCTCCCAGCTTCATGCCATTCTCCTGCCTCAGCCTCCCGAGTAGCTGGGACTACAGATGCCCGGCCACCATGGCCGGCTAATTTTTTTTTTGTATTTTTAGTAGAGACGGGGTTTCACCGTGTTAGCCAGGATGGTCTCGATCTCCTGACCTCGTGATCTGTCCACCTTGGCCTCCCAAAGTGCTGGGATAACAGGTGTGAGCCACCGCGCCCAGCCTACATGACTTAACATTTTTACCTTGTTAAACAGAGAGCAATCAACCCTGTGAACCTTATGTTCCAGATTCTGACAAGTGTGTTGAAAAAATTCTACACACTAAATTAAATAGGAGTAATGGGTGAGAGAATGTGACCTTGAGTTTCAAGTTGGGGTGACAGTGTCTTGAGGTGGTGACATTTGTAATGAGATCTGAAACGACGTATTAGTATATGAAGTCGGGGGAGAGGAATCTGGGAAGATGGCAGAATAGGAAGTATCAAGCAGAAACTATAGGAAGCCATTTTTGTGAACCGAGTTCCTCTGCTGGGCCCTCAGAAACCAGACCTACCCCAGTGATTAGGAAATTACACCTAGGCAATCGTCATCGCCCCATACATTACAAAGAATGTTCAGTAAACAATGGCTTGAGAAATGCGCACAGTCCAATCTTTGGTAAGACAGGTGCAGAGATGTAAAAAAAAAGACTGTCCTTGGCAAAGTTCTATGGTCACATGATGTTTGAGGCAGTTCTGCATACCATATGAGGGCCTTATTGGAGTTCTTGTTTATCTCTGCCAAGAGAGTACTGCACAGCAGACGTCATTATTGCAACTTCTGTGCCATTTATTTATTTTAAGACAGTCTTGCTCTTTCACCAGGGTGGAGTGCAGTGGCACGATCTCAGCTCACTGCAATCTCTGCCTCCTGGGTTCAAGGGATTCCTCTGCCTCAGCCTCCTGAGTAGCTGGGACTACAGGCGTGTGCCACCACGCCCGGCTAATTTTTTTGTATTTTAGTAGAGACAGGGTTTCACCATGTTGGCCAGGATGGTCTCAATCTCCTGACTTCATGATCCGCCCACCTCAGCCTCCCAAAGTGCCAGGATTACAGGCATGAGCCACTGTACCCAGCCACTTCTGTGCCATTTAATTGTTCACCAGTTGCCACAGGTCTATCTGTGCACACCTGAGTTGCTTGAGTGGTTCTCAACAAATGAATTTAACTTTCATTGTGGTGTTGAATTTTTGTATATACCTTTTATGAATTATTTTGACCGTCGGCTGACCAATATCATGAGTAAAAAATTTAAAAGGCCTAGAGGAGCCAGGCATGTTGGCTCATGCCTGTAATCCCAGCACTTTGGGAGGCCGAGGCAGACGGACCACTTGAGGCCGGGAGTTTGAGACTAGTCTGGCCAACATGGTGAAACCCCAATTCTACAAAAAACACAAAAATTAACTGGGCATGGTGGTGCTCGCCTGTAGTGCCAGCTACTTGGGAGGTTGTGACGAGACTTGCTTGAACCTGGGAAGCAGAGGTTGCAGTGAGCCGAGATCGTGCCACTGCAGTTCAGCCTAGGCAACAAAGCGATACTCTGTCTCAAGAAAAAAAGGCCTATAGGTAGGAAGCAAAATGTAATAATGAGTAAAACATATATCTTAAGTTCACATTTGAAATATGTAATTTTAAGAAAATTTGGTGATGCTGCAAATAAACTGAGGATTGTAATTATATAAATTACAAGTTTTTCCTGAGAAAAAACACATTTTCAACCTAAGTACATTGATCTTAAAGGATTTTTCCTTTGCTTTTTGACCTTGATTTGTGAAAAAGTGCAAAAATAAGACATGAATAGTCAAAATAAGAATTTTTGGCCAGGCATCGTGGCTCACGCCTGTAATCCCGGCACTTTGGGAGGCCGAGGCAGGTGGGTCACATGAGGTCAGGAGTTTGAGACCAGCCTGGCCAACATGGTGAAACCCTGTCTCTACTAAAAATACAAAAACATAGCCAGGCATGGTGGCAGGTGCCTGTAATTCCAGCTACTTGGGAGGCTGAGGCAGGAGAATTACTTGACCCCAGGAGGCAGAGGTTGTGGTAAGCCAAGATTGCGCCACTGTCCTCCAGACTCTGTCTCCAAAAAAAAAAAAAAAAAAATTCATGTCTCACAAATCAAGTATATACCTTGATAAGAAGTGAATTTATGGATTTTAACTGAGGTATGTTATGGTTAACAATGTCCATAAATTGTAGGGAATATATCAGGGTTTAGAGAATAGTATGGTAAAAACCGGTCCAGAAGTCTGATGGCTGGCCTTCCCTTACCAGAAGGCCGAGTCTTTTGCCCCTGAACAGGCACATGTCATACACCTGCAACGTGAGATGATGCTCTTCAGTGACCATGATGGATCAATACAAAAATAACTCATTCTTGGCAGGGCGCGGTGGCTCACGCCTGTAATCCCAGCTCTTTGGGAGGCCGAGGCAGGTGGATCATGAGGTCAGGAGATCGAGACCACGGTGAAACCCCATCTCTACTAACAATACAAAAAATTAGCCAGGTGCGGTGGCGGGCACCTGTAGTCCCAGTTACTCGGGAGGTTGAGGCAGGAGAATGGCGTGAACCGGGAGGTGGAGCTTGCAATGAGCTGAGACCAAGTCACTGCACTCCAGCCTGGGCGACAGAGCGAGACTCCGTCTCAAAAAAAATAAAAATTAAAATTAAAAAAAACCTCATTCTTTAACCATGTCTTGAAATGTGACAGAAGAAAACACTTTAAATTGCAAACATACCCCAAATTTTTCTCTTCTCACGAATGTGACTACCTTTTAATATCTCACACATCTCACAGTCATCTATGGCTTTTGGTCATATTCATTACTAATTACTAGAGTATATTACACCCTCTTTGACGACACTTATGCCACTGGTGGTCTTTGGTCAGAAGTCACTCATAAGAACATGAGATCACCTTTGGTATTTAGAATAGATGAAAATTCATGATCCAGATAAAAACTAAGAATATAAGCATGAAAAGTAAAATCTACATGAGGAAAAATATGCCTGACATCCACATGGCAACACTGACTCACAGTGTCCATGGGATAACATGGTAACATTATCAACTTTATCTAATACATGATGCTAATGGGATGTTGTAATGTAGCTTCTTAATTAAAAAATAATAATTGTTAGTATGCAGTTGTTATAAACAGTTAATAAGCTTATTTCTAAAATACATGAACAAAAGTATTTGTTGCCAAGAAACCACATTAGTGTTTTTAGTCAGGTATACTCATACAAAGTTAAAAACGAAGTGAGACATTACATTCAGTTGTGAATAACAGCAAACGCTTGAAATTTCCTGATAAGAGCAAGGTGGCTCTTCTCACATAAAAGCCCTTGGTAAGACCAATCACTGCACAGTGCAGCAGAGGAACAAGCTCCCTTCTAGTTGGTTTAATCAAGAACAGGGTCACTATCCGTAGAAACAACAGTGCTTGCAATACAAAGTAGACCTCTTAAACCAACTCAATCTATAGAAGAGTTGGGCATCAGAGAGTGTTTCCAGCCATAACAACATTTATTAGTTCTCTGGTAAACATTTTAACATTTCTGAAGAAATAGCAAAGTGGGCATGTATCTTTAATGTGGAGCACCTGGGGACATCTCTGAAGACCTACAACTCTGAGGAACAGAGACAAGTGATTTGGGGGATATTATCGATTAACAAGCCAAAGAATCAGGAAAATGGGCTGGAAGTGGGTAGCCACACACCTCTCTCCCTGTGTGGTGCCTCTAATATGTGACTGATGCCTTCCTTTTCTGTGCCTTTGAAATCTCATGCAAGATTGGCTATAGGTGAATTGTATTACGGAACCATCCAAGTCCTTCTAGATTTTATTGTCCTATCGCAGGTCTCTCTTCTCAATTCAAAAAGCAGTTATCCAGAGGTTCTTTCACCACTCTCTTTTCTCGTGTTTCAAAGGAAGTGGGACAACAGAAAGCTTCTCCCGTTTCTTCCACTAATAGGATTTCTCATATATTAATGGTATGAGTTCTTTCATGTTCTCGACATGAACTGGCACGAATAAAGGCTTTGCCACATTGCTTGCATTGATAGGGTTTCTCTCCAGTGTGAGTCCTTTCATGATATCGAATGTAATTGGAAATAAAGGCCTTACCACAGTGCTTACATTCATAGGGTTTCTCTCCAGTGTGAGTCCTTTCATGATATCGAATGGAACTGGAACAAGTGAAGGCTTTGCCACATACCTTACACTCATATGGCTTATCTCCAGTGTGTGTCCTTTCATGTATATGCAAGGAAGAGAAATACCTGAATGCTTTTCCGCATTGCTTACATTCATGGGGCTTCTCTCCAGTGTGCGTCCTTTCATGTATACGCAAGGAAGAAAAATACTTGAATACTTTTCCACATTCCTTACATTCATGGGGTTTCTCTCCACTGTGCGTCCTTTCATGAATTTGAAGTTGTGAAGCACATCTAAAGCCTTTACCACACTGCTTACATCCATAGGGTTTATCCTCAGTGTGTGTCTTTTCATGCCTTTGAAGGTCCGAAGTACATCTGAAGGCTTTACCACATTGCCTACATTCATAGGGTTTCTCTCCAGTGTGAGTCCTTCCATGCTTTTGAAGGTGTGAGCCACATCTAAAGGCTTTCCCACACTGCTTACATTCATAGGGTTTCTCTCCAGTGTGAGTCATCTTATGATACTGAATGGAACTGAAAGAAATGAAGACTTTCCCACATTGCTTACACTCATAGGGTTTTTCTCCAGTGTGAGACCTTTTATGTCTATGAATTTCACTAGGAAAACTGAATGCATTCCCACATTCTTTACATTCATCAGCTTTCACTCCTGTGTGAGTTCTTTCATGTACTGGAAGGGTAGTGGAACGAGTAAAGGCCTTACCACATTGTTTACACTCATATGGTTTCACACCACTGTGAATTCGTTCATGGATAAGACATAAATTGAGAAAATAGAAGGCTTTCCCACAAAACTTACATTTATAAGGTCCATCTCCACTGTGCATTACCCTGTGTCTTTGAATGCATGAATGGGAAATGAAGGTTTCTGCACATTCTTTACCATCATAGGGTTTCTCTTTAGTGCAAGTTTTATCATGTGATTGAAAGGAGTCAAGATAACTGAAGGCTTTCTTACATTCCTTATTTTTATATGGATTCTCTCCATATTCCTGATACTCAGATGACTTGTGTCCAGTGTCAGCTCTGATATGCCTATTAAGAGATGAATGACCCATGCCAACTTCTCCACACACACTGCTTTCACATGGTGTTATTCCAGGAAGAGTCTTCTTGTTCAGCATGTCATCTGCAATCTGGTTGAAGCTTTCTCCACAGTGATGACTTTCTTTACTTTCACAGAGTTTCTCTCTCATAAGACTTCAGTGAAAAATGAGAAGCACATTATTAACGGTTTGATTAAAAGTGACTTATAGGGCCAGGCACAGTGGCTCATGCCTGTAATCCCAGCACTTTGGGAGGCTGAGGCGGGCGGATCACCTGAGGTCAGGAGTTCGAGACCATCCTGGCCAACATGGTGAAACCCCGTCTCTACTAAAAATGCAAAAATTAGCTGGGCGGGGTGGCGGGTGCCTGTAATCCCAGCTACTCGGGAGCCTGAGGTGGGAGAATCACTTGAACCCCAGAGGCAGAGGTTGCAGTGAGCTGAGATCACGCCATTGCGCTCTAGCCTTGGTGACAAGGGCGAAACTGTGTCTCACAAAAAAAAAAGTGATCTATATTGGCTGGGTGTGGTGGGTCACGCCTGTAATCCCGGCACTATGGGGGGCTGAGGTGGGCAGATGGCTTGAGGCCAGGAGTTTGAGATCAGCCTGGCCAACATGGCGAAACCCTGTCTCTACTAAAAATACAAAAATTGGCTGGGTGTGACAGCGTGCGCTTATAATCCCAACTACTTGGAATACTAAGGCACAAGAATACCTCGAACCCAAGCAGTGGCAGTTGCAGTGAGCTAAAACCATACCACTCCACTCCAGCCTGGGTGACAGAGCGAGACTCTTGTCTCAAAAAAGAAGAAAAAAACACAATTTATATCATTAACAACTATTGCAATTGCATTTTTAACACTGCCCAGCAAAGTGTCAGCTTTCTGCTCTGTCTGAATTGTTTTAATATTAATGGACTATATGCTCTACAAGATGGTCTGGGTATATATATTTTTTAAAAATTAGTATTTCTATGGGGCTTCGTAATCCTATTTTCAAGTAAACTATTTTATAAATACTAAACATGTGCGTCTTTTTTTTTGAGTTGGGGTCTCAACTCACCCTGTTGTCCAAATTGGAGTGTAGTGGTACCATCATGGCTCACTGCAGCCTCAAACTCCTGGCCTCCAGCAATCCTTTGGTCTAAAAGCCCCAAAGGACTGGGATTTGGGGTATGAGCAACAGTGCCCAGCCCAGCCTATGTTACATTTAAACATATGTTTTTAGGAAAACTTTCCATGAATACATAAATTTGATACTGGGCTTATTTCTTTTGCTTCTTTTTAATATTTTCTCACTTTTTTCTTTCTGAGATGGGGTCTCGCTCTGTCACCCAAGCTGGAGTGCAGTGGCACGATCTCGGCTCACTGCAACCTCTGCCTCCCGGATTCAAGCAATTCTCCTGCCTCAGCCTCCCGAGTAGCTGGGATTACAGGCATGTGCCACCACACCCAGGTAATTTTTTTGTATTTTTAGTAGAGACAGGGTTTCACCATATTGGCCAGGCTGGTCTCGAACTCCTGACCTTGTGATCCACCCACCTCGACCTCCCAAAGTGCTAGGATTACAGGCGTGAGCCACCGCACCCGGCCTATTTTCTCACATTTTAAGATTTTCTAGAGGCATTGCCTTGTCTTGCAAGAGAAAATTACCTTAGATTTCTCCTGGGATTTTTGAACTCATCTTCAATGTTCTGAACTTTCCATGTTTTTCCTAAAACACAGACCCAGAGAAAACATAGATCCAGAATTAGTATGAATTTATTTAAAAATCATTAGATTCTGTATTCATGGTACATGGTAGCCTTGCCTGATTTATTCATCAAAGTATTTTCTGTCCATGTTCCAAATCAATGAACAGCATTGATGAGCTAGAAACATTTGTTCTCTAATTCACTGGGAAGTAATATTGTCATTCTTACCTACAGAGGTCAGGTTCTTGAAGGTTTCCTGCATCACATCCCTGTAGAGACTCTTCTGGGAAGGATCCAGCAAAGCCCACTCCTCCTGAGTGAAGCTCACAGCCACATCCTCAAAGGCCACTGAATTCTGAAACATCTCACATATGTAAAGGAGGACAGGTAAGACTAACAGCCCTGGAGGCCTATACTTTATTCCTAAGAAGTTCCCATGATACTGTGGGATCCAAACATGTATCCCATGACTTGGTCATCACACCTCTTACTTTCTGTCTATACTCACGTCCTGCCACAAACCAAGCCTTTTTTTGTTAAGAGAGAGGGTCTTTGGCCAGGCGCGGTGGCTCACGCCTATAATCCCAGCACTTTGGGAGGCTGAGGCAGACAGATCATTTGAGGTCAGGAATTTGAGACCAGCCTGGCCAACATGGAGAAATCCCTCCCTACTAAAAATATAAAAATCAGCCAGGCGTGGTGGTGGGTGCCTGTAGTCCCAGCTACTCGGGAGGCTGAGGTAGGAGAAGGGCTTGAACCCAGGAGGTAGAGGTTACAGTGGGCCGAGATCGAGTCACTGCACTCTGGCCTGGGCGACAAAACAATACTCCATCTCAAAAAAAAATAATAAAATAAATAGGCCAGGCGCAGTGGCTCACGCCTGTAATCCCAGCACTTTGGGAGGCCAAGGCGGGCGGATCACCTGAGGTCGGGAGTTCAAAACCAGCCTGACCAACATGGAGAAACCCTGTCTCTATTAAAAAAAAAAATACACAATTAGCTGGGCATGTTGGCGCATGCCTGTAATCCCAGCTACTTGGGAGGCTGAGGCAGGAGAATCACTTGAACCCGGGAGGCAGAGATTGCGGTGAGCTGAGATTGCACCATTGCACTCCAGCCTGGGCAACAAGAGCAAAACTCCTTCTCGAAAAAGAACATAATAAAATAAAATAAATAAAATCTATACTAATCAAGAGAAAATGGTATTAACAGATGGAAAGATAGACTAATGGAAAACAGCAGATTCTGAAAATAGTGAAACCACGACAAAGCAGATATCACCAGCCAATTATGCAAGTGGTCCTCACTTACCAGAAGGAACAGGGACAGATGGTTACCTACAGGAGGACAAACAATCTTTGAAGCCCATCATCTCCATATGAATTAATTCTAGAGTTGCCTGTTATTGTGACTTCTTATGTTACCTTACCATGCATTTTCATTATGGGTTTCACTTTCTTATAACAGAAGAAACCCGCACTCAAGCCGTGTGTAGTGGCTCATGCCTATAATCCCAGCACTTTGGGAGGCCAAGGCAGGCCAATCACTTCAGGTAAGGAGTTCAAGACCAGTCTGGCCAACATGGTGAAACTCCCTCTCTACTAAAAAACACAAAAATTAGCCGGGTGTATGCGTGCCTGTAATCCCAGCTACTCGGGAGGCTGAGGCAGGAGAATCGCTTGAACTTGGGAAGCGGCGGTTGCAGTGAGCTGAGAGAGCGCCACTTTACTCCAGCCTGGGAGACAGAAAGAGACTCTGTCTCAGAAAAAAAAAAAAGAAGAAGAAAGCTGCACTTGATCTCAACAGTTCCCAGTTATCCACCTCCTCCCAGTTCCTGCATGTGCTCAACCCACATATGTGACTTACACGGCTGCCTCCTGGTGACCACCTCACTGTGGAAAAGCTAGACAGACCAACTGGACTTGCCCCACTGACCCTTATACCCACATGGACGGCACAGACCACCTCTTAATCACAGCCTGACTTCACAGAACTAGCAACTGCTTGCTCTAAATCTACCAGAAACAACTCCCTAAGAGAAACCTCCTTGGGCATTGCCCTGGACCCCAAGAAAAACTCTGGCCCAAAGGTCCCTGTCTGTCTTTCTCCCCACCTGCTGGTTGAATGTGCATCCTGGATGTTCCCCCCACTCTGTGTTGCCCTGCAAGGCGTGCTGCCCTCATCTCTCTGGGATTGTGAGTAATGCACTGTTATGTTATGGCTTTATGGCTTTGTTGAGATGACTCCGCTGTGGCTCAATAAACCTACACCTTTCCCTTAATAGCAACATCCAACTGGCTGACCAGCTATGTGTCTCCAAATAATGGAAGCTAGGACTGGGGGAGAAAAACTGAGCATCCCAAGGGGTTGGCTATCTAGATGAAGAGTGTACCAGGAGTCTCCTCCCATTTCAGAAATTCAGTTGCTCCTTTGGGAGGCCCCACACCCTGCCTCAGGCTATCCTCTGAGAGGACTGACCCAGGGGCTGATATTCAGTAGGCCAGGAGAGATGGGAGCTGTGGGCATTTTGGCTCAGCCCCAGGCGGTTCTGAAACCCAGGACCAGGAAAAGATAGATTGGGACTCCTGAAGACACATCACCCTGTAAAGTTTTCAAAAAGGAAACAGGCCAGGCACGGTGGCTCACACCTGTAATTCCAGCACTTTGGGAGGCTGAGGCAGGCAGATCATTTGAGCTCAGGAGTTTGAGACCAGCCTGACCAACATGGTGAAACCTCATCTCTACTAAAAATACACTGGCTGTGGTGGCGCATACCTGTAAACCCAGCTACTCAGGAGGCTGAGGGCAGGAGAATCACCTGAACCTGGGAAGCGGAGGTTGCAGTGAGCCAAGACCACGCCACTTCAATTCAGCCTGGGTGACAGAGCGAGACTCTCTCTCGGAAAAAAAAAAAAAAAAAAAAGGAAACAACCCAAAGACATTCTGAGATGGTGTTTGTGCCTTACGAAGGTAAGAGGAGAGGAACAGAGGTTTTTCACTGGAGTATCAAGTGGTTATTCTCTATTCTATGTGAAATGTTCAGAAACAGAACACAAATATTTTAAAAAGAGTCATCCATGACCATGTGAAAAGATGATAAACCACTAAAATACTGCATCTATGTGAAAGAAAGGATGAAGAAATATACCCTACAATAAAGAAAGTTGATACAGGAGGCTGAGGCAGGAGAATCGCTTGAACCCGGGAGGCGGAGGTTGCAATGAGCCAAGATCATGCCATTGCATTCCAGCCTGGGCAACAAGAGCAAAACTCCATCTCAAAAAAAAAAGAAAGTTGATAATACTGTGAGTTGGAGAAGGGGAGTTAATGTTTGGAGATGCGGAAAAGTAATTGAAAATTTAAGATGAGCCAGGCGCGGTGGTGGCTCACACCTGTAATCCCAGCACTTTGGGAGGCTGAGGCAGGTGGATCACGAGGTTAGGAGATTGAGACCACCCTGGCTAACACGGTGAAACCCCGTCTCTACTAAAAATACAAAAAATTAGCCGGGCATCCTGGCGGGCGCCTGCAGTCCCAGCTACTCGGGAGGCTGAGGCAGGAGAATGGTGTGAACCCAGGAGGCAGAGCTTGCAGCGAGCCGAGATCGCGCCACTGCACTCCAGCCTGGGCAACAGAGCGAGACTCTGTCTCAAAAAAATAAAATAAAATAGAAAATTTAAGAAGTTACTGCAAACCGCTGAAGAGTTAGGGTAGGGTAGCAGGGTGGAGGATTTGAGACCCTGCATCCCATAGATTAGGAAAACGCAGGAGGAAGCCAGTCCCTATAGACAGTGTGAAAAAATTTAAAGCAGCAGCAATTAGACTGAAGTGTGTTTAGTGCTATAAGGAACTACCTAAGGACACCAAAATCAAACTCAAATTGAGGCAGGAAAATAGGGTCTGGACACAGGGAACATAAGGCCTATTCAAACTTCAGCTATGAAAGGAAATACCTACTCCATAGGGCGTAAGTCAAGTAAATGATTTTATAACTTTACTTCATCCTCTCCTTTTACATAGGGTATACCCCAAGTAACCAATGGAATCCTCCAGAGCGTATTTAAACTCCCAAAAATTCTGTAACGGGGCCTTTGAGCCCCTATGCTCATCCCCGCTCGCACACTGTGGAGTGTTAAATCCCTTCATTCCTTCCTTGCTCTGTGCGTTTTGTCCAATTCTTTGTTCAAGACGCCAAGAACCTGGACCCCCCCCAACGTTAACAAAATGGAATTCTTAAAACTTTCTGGTAACAAACCATAACTCATGACTGGATGTTTCTCACTCATGAATCGCTGTTTGCTCAAACTCTTTAATTTTTTTTTTTTTTTTTTTTTGAGATAGAATCTCGCTCTGTCCCCTAAGTTGGAGTGCAGTGGCGTGATCTCGGCTCACTGCAACCTTCGTCTCCTGGGTTCATGCGATTCTCCTGCTTCAGCCTCCTGAGTAGCTAGGACTACAGGCGCGTGCCACCACGCCCGGCTAATTATTTGTATTTTTAGTAGGGACGGGGTTTCACCGTGTTAGCCTGGATGGTCTCGATCTCCTGACCTCGTGATCCGCCAGCCTCGGCCCCCCAAAGTGCTGGGATTACAAGCGTGGGCCACCGCGCCCGGCCCAAACTCTTTAATCTTTAACAGAAAAAAAAAACCCCGCGGGATTCCCCCATGATCCTCCCGTGGTCCCCGCAAAATCTGAAGAGACGCGGGGCTGCGGGCGCGGAGCTGCCCAGAGAGGGCTCCGGGGCCGGGGCCCACAGTCGCCCGCGCAGGAACAGGACAGGACGCCCAGGGTCCCGGCTGCCGGCCCAGCCGCACCCTGCGGCCAAGGGGACGGAGGGACGAGCTGAGACAGAGGGATTCGGGTCCCAGATCCAGGAGGCGCCGCGCGGAGGCCCAGATCCCGCCACAGCCGCTTCCGGCCGGTTCCACCCAGCCCCTCCCCCGTCTGGGGACTCCGGCCCCATACACTCACCATTTCCCGGCTTCCGGGTGTCCCGGTGTCCTCTCTAGGGCTCCCGTGAATAGTGCGGGTCACGGTGCAGGCGGCAGAGCGACAGAAGTTGTGGCAGAGGGACCCGGGGCCTCTCGGAGTAGGAAATCTGGCATCCCGACAACAACCTGCATAGCAACAAAAGTAGAAGCTGGAATGGGCCTCCTCCTTCCGGATGGACAGTTGGCCGGGCCCCGCCCCGGCGCTTCTGATTGGACAAGGTACAAGGCCCCGCCCCCTCAGAACTGAGTGACGGCAGAAACCCTGGGTAACGGGCCCTGCAAAGCCGGACTGATCGGTTCTAGCCACAGCTTCTCTCCAAGGGACAACTCTTTCCCTGAGCCCTGGTCATTGGATATTTTCTTTTCAGCCAAATTTGCTCCTGATTTTTAGACAGGGCACTATCTTCTTCCTCAATGGGCTGTCAGTGCTTCTTCGTCCTGCACAGGGTTCTAAGTGTGTGCAGGGAATTCCAGACTCAGTGTCCAATGGAGCGATCTGCTGACCTCAGAGCAGGAAGGGGAGCCCAGACCAGGCCAGGCACGACTGCACCAAGAAGGAGAGGCAGTTGTCCTTCAGGGGCCCGGAATTAGGGATGAGACATGGCCAAGGCTTTCACACATCTCACCCCACCTCACAGTGTGGAAAGGCTCCCTCCTTCCAGACCTTCATCTTCATCGGCAGAAAACTCTCACTTGGTGACTTTAAGCTTCTGACCTAAATAAACTGTCAACTTCATAAGCCCCTTCTCCAGGAGAGGTCCCAAACAGTTATTTCCCTGAACTTGATCTTTACAGATTTTCTTCAGATATGCAAATTAGTCTGACCCCAGGGACTCTATGCATGTCAAACCCCAAACACTGCTCCTGAAAACGGCCCCAGATTCCAGATGTACAGCCGCAGAAAGGACAGAACTCCTGAAGTGCACCTGCATGTGGGTCTCCCGCTTTCCAGGGCGCTGCAGCATGTCAGAACCCACACTCTGGATCTGCTCTGAGCAGCTGCAAGCCACCTGCAGGGGAGGGCGGCTGCCCAGGAAGGACCCAGGAGAGCTCCACTTCCCTCCTTGGCGGGATCCAAACTAGCCTCAGCGTCCAGTCCCTGGCGTCGGTCTCTGCTGCCCCCTGCAGGTTATTCACCTGCTTCTCACATCATTCATCAGTTTCCATGAGACAAACATCCTCAATCCCACTGCGAGAAAAAGACACGAGCAAAGCTCTCCTCCGGTGTGTATATATAAAGTCGAGAAGGAAACGTCTAAGATTATTTAACTGCACGAAAGTGAGGCAGTAGTGGCTGGGCGCTGTGGCTCAAGCCTGTAATCCCAGCACTTTGGGAGGCCGAGGTGGGTGGATCACCTGAGATCAGGAGTTGGAGACCAGCGTAGCCAACGGGGTGAAATCCCGTGTCTACTAAAAATACAAAAATTAGCCGGGTGTGGTAGTGCACACCTGTAATCCCAGCTATTCGGGAGGCTGAGGCAGAAGAATCGTTTGTATCAAAGAGGCTGAGGTTCCAGTGAGCCGAGATTGCACCACTGCACTCCAGCCTGGGCAACAGAGCGAGACTCCGTCTCAAAACAAAACAAAAAAACACACAAATGTCTAGTCATGTTACTTATTTCTGGTTTCCAGCCTGACTTTATAACATTCCTGACTCTGGGACTCTCCAGCCCCCCAGAAATATGCTTTGAAGAAAAAACAAGATAGAGCACAGGGCCCACATGTCTCTTATAAACTGTGAACCAAAATACTGCATAGCAGCCATCTGTCAGAACTGCTTCCAGGCTATCGTCCTCAGTCACAATCCTAAATCAAACTCACTTTCTTTAACAAATTTAATTTTTTTTCTTCAGTCCACATGAGTAATCTAAAAGAAACACATAGACAGAAGAATCTCTTTATTATCATCTTTCTACCAAGTCAACATCAGGCATTAAAAAAATGTAAAACAAAGTGAAAACCATCCTTCTCTGATTCATCATAGACCCAGAATCTGCCAGTCACCAACACCTATCTTCATTTTCTCTATTACGGCCAACTTTTATCTAAGAGATATCATAGAGGCATATTTAATAGAGTATGTCATTTTGTGTTTTATGAATTTTAGAGGTTTGTTTTGTTTTGAACTTTTATTTGCATTTTCTTTTGGCTGAGTTTATTTGTCTCTTAAGTGTATGTTTCTTCTGGGGTATCTTTTTCTTCCATGCAGCCTCCTTTTCTGCTTTTGGAACAATGTGTTTCTTTTCACTAAGCATCATCTGGATGTGGCAGGGGAGTTTGTGGGTGGGTTCATCTGCCCATGAGTTCTGTAAGTCAGGTGGTACATTATGGGTGCCTTGTTCCCTGGATGTGCTCAATAACCAGGGAATCTACATCTATACCCTTAAGTTCAGCATAACTCTGCACTTGTAAGCAAATTTCAGTACCTTTTCTGGGCCACTGATGGTGAGTCCAGCCTGTGTTTGTCTTGGGTACAGCTACCAACTCCACTTTCTAAGACTGAAATGGTACACATAATTTATGTAAAAGAAAATATTTCAGATACTTGGTGGCTTTTCATATAGGCATACCTGTGATGGCCTGAGCACCTTCACAGTTTACAGTGAACATGAGGGTTTCATCCTTCTAACATGCACAACTTCGTGGGATTTTCTGGGTCATAGTGAATAATGTTCATAAATCAACTCAGGCCACACAAGAGGACAGGTTTTCTTTGGTCATTAAAAGGAACTGATTAAAGAAAAAAAAAAAAAGTGGAAGCCAGGCACAGCAGCTGGCACCTGTAGTGACAGCTACTTGGCAGGCTGAGGTAGAAGGATTGTGAGCCCAGGAATATGAAGCTCTCGTGCACTAAGATCACACTTGTGAATATCACTGCACTCCAGCCGGGTCCACACAGCAAGACCAAATCTCTTTAAAAAAACCAAATAATAAAAGAAAAAAGAAAAAATGTTTGTGGTTAGAAAAAAGTTTTGATTTAAGACTTTCATTAAAGAAAAAAGTACTTTGAAAAGAGATTAGGGCCAGGCGTGGTGGCTGATGCCTATAATCTCAGCACTTTGGGAGCCCGAGGTGGCAGATCATGAGGTCAAGAGATAGAGACCATCCTGGCCAACATGGTGAAACCCTATCTCTACTAAAAATACAAAAATTAGCTGGGCGTGGTGGCGCATGCCTGTAGTCCCAGCTACTCAGGAGGCTGAGGCAGGAGAATCTCTTGAACCTGGGAGGCGGAGGTTGCAGTGAGCTGAGATTGCGCCACTGCACTCCAGCCTGGCCACAGAACAAGACTCCGTCTCAAAAAAAAAAAAAAAAAAAAGATATTAGGCCTGGCACAGTAGCTCACACCTGTAATCCCAGCATTTTGGGAGGCCGAGGCAGGTGGATCACTTGAGGTCAGGAGTTCAAGACCAGCTTGGCCAACATGGAGAAACCCGTCTCTACTAAAAATACAAAAATGGCCGGGCGCAGTGGCTAACGCCTGTAATCCCAGCACTTTGGGAGGCCAAGGCAGGTGGATCACTTGAGGTCAGAAGTTCGAGACCATCCTGGTCAACATGGTGAAACCCGTCTCTACTAAAAATACAAAAATTAGCTGGGTGTGGGGGCACACGCCTATAGTCCCAGCTACTCAGGAGGCTGAGAAAGGAGAATCGCTTGAACCTGGGAGTTGGAGGCTACAGTGAGCCAACAGCACACCACTGCACTCCAACCTGGAGCAAGACTCTGTATCAAAAAAAAAAAAAAAAAAAAAAAAAAAAATTAGAAGGCTGGAAAAAGATTAGAAAGCTGGGTGCAGTGGCTCACACCTGTAATCCCAGCACTTTGGGAGACACTGGTGTGGATCACTTGAGGTCAGGAGTTTAAGACCAGTCTGACCAACATGGTGAAATCCTGTCTCTACTAAAAATATAAAAAATTAGCCTGGCGTGGTGGTGGGTGCCCGTAATCCCAACTACCCGGGAAGCCAGGAGGTGGAAGTTGCACTGAGCCAAGCTCACACCAACACACTCCAGCCTGGGCAACAGAGTGAGACTCTGTCTCAAAAAAAAAAAAAAAAAAAGAGATTAGAGGCATGGTGGCTCATGCCTTAAAGCTAGTTACTTGGGAGACTGAGCCAGAAGAATCGCTTGAACCCAGGAGGCAGAGGTTGCAGTGGGCTGAGAATGTGCCACTGCACTCCAGCCTGGGAGACAGAGCCAGACTCTGTCTCAAAAAAAAAAAAAAAAAAAAAAAAAAAACTCGTGAGAAGGAATGGCATAAAATACGTAGTGTATCCGATAGCCAGCCATTTATTTTTTTTTTTTTATTTTTTTTTTTTTTGAGTCGGAGTTTCGCTCTTGTTGCCCCGGCTGGAGTGCAATGGCGCGATCTCGGCTCACCACAACCTCCTCCTCCTGGGTTCAAGCGATTCTCCTGCCTCAGCCTCCCAAGTAGCTGGGATTACAGGCATGCACCACCACCCCAGCTAATTTTGTATTTTTAGTAGAGATGGGGTTTCTCCGTGTTGGTCAGGCTGGTCTCGAACTCCCGACCTCAGGTGATCCGCCCACCTCGGCCTCCCAAAGTGCTGGGATTACAGGCATGAGCCACCGCGCCCGGCCAGCCAGCCATTTATTATAGGATATTTTTGAATAGGAACTTTAGCCTTTTGTTTTGATAAAGGTCTTTCTGAGGCAGTGAGTCTGATAATGGCACTTCTGTTATCCCTTCAGTGAGTTTCTTAAAATGAGGGCTTGCCACTTAGGTATTGGGCTTTCAATAGGAGGGAGCAGATTTTTCTGACCTTTCTGTATATATACACCTGCCACTTTGCTGGGCTGACATTATTATTATTATTATTATTATTGAGACGGAGTCTCACTCTATCACCCAGGCTGGAGTGCAGTGGCACAATCTTAGCTCACTGCAACCTCCACCTCCTGTATTCAAGCGATTCTCCTGCCTCGGCCTCCTGAGTAGCTGGGACTACAGGTGCCACCACATCTGGCTAATTTTTTGTTTTTTTTTTTTTGAGACGGAGTCTTGCTCTGTCACCCAGGCTGGAGTGCAGTGGTGCAATCTTGGCTCACTGCAAGCTCCACCTCCCAGGTTCACACCATTCTCCTGCCTCAGCCCCCCAAGTAGCTGGGACTACAGGCACCCACCACCATGCCCGGCTAATTTTTTGTATTTTTAGTAGAGACGGGGTTTCACCATGTCAGCCAGGATGGTCTCAATCTCCTGACCTCGTGATCCACCTGCCACGGCCTCCCAAAGTGCTGGGATTACAGGCGTGAGCCACTGCGCCCGGCCTAATTTTTGTATTTTTTAGTAGAGATGGGGTTTCACCATATTGGCCAGGCTGGTCTCGAACTACTGACCTCGTGGTCCGCCTGCCTCGGCCTCCCAAAGTGCTGGGATTATAGGCATGGGCCACTGCGCCCGGCCAAACCTTGTATTTTTTTATGACAGAACTGTCTTAAGGTCTTACTGGAGGCGTGTCTCTCTTAAGAGTTATTTCCAACTCCGTGTCCTAGGTCTCTGAGTGAGGCCTCAGCTAAACTACCCCAAAAAATTTTTGCTCTTGGGCTACTGGCATTTATTTCTGAATGCTATCAGATGACAGTGACTGCAGAAGCTTCAAAATAATTTTGTGATGGTTCCCATGATTTGAGGGAAACACATTTTTACCATGATTGGAATCAGTGGCTTCTAGGAATCTTATGTGAATTAAGCGACCTTCTCGCCTTGGCCTTTCAAAGTGTTGGAACTACAGGGTTTTTCTCCAGTGTGAGTCCTTTCATGGATTTTAAGGCTCGAGGCACATCCAAAGGCTTTCCCACATTGTTTACATTCATAGGGTTTCTCTCCAGTGTGAGTCCTTCCATGTGTTCGAAGGTGCGAGGCAGATCTGAAGGCTTTCCCACATTGCTTACATTCATAGGGCTTCTCTCCAGTGTGAGTCCTTTCATGATATCGAACGGAATTGAAAGAAACAAAGGCTTTCCCACACTGTTTACATTCATATGGCTTCTCCCCAGTGTGAGTTATTTTATGTGCATGGAGGCATGTGGAACTATGGAATGCTTTCCCACATTCACTGCATTCATAAGGCTTCTCTCCAGTGTGAGTTCTTTCATGTATTCGAAGGCTACCAGAATGACTAAAGGCTTTACCACACTGTTTACATTCATATGGTTTCTCTCCAGTGTGAGTTCGTTTGTGGATAAGATACAAACTGAGACACATCAAGGCTTTCCCACAAAAGTTACATTTATAGGGTCCATCTCCACTGTGCATTATCCTGTGTCTTCGAATGCTTGAACGGGAAATAAAGCTTTTTCCACATTCCTCACAATCATAAGGTTTCCCTCCAGTGTGAGCCCATTCATGTGTTCGAAAGTAGGGGAGATCACTGAAGGCTTTCTTACAGTATGTACATTTATATGGCTTCTGTCCATATTCCTGATACTCATATGGCTTGTGTCCAGTGTCAGCTCTATGGTGCCTATTAAGGGATGCATGACCCACGCTGACTTCTCCACATGATTTTACTCGAGGAGTTTTCTTCTTCAGTATGTCTTCTGGAACCTGGGTCAAAATTTCTCCATGCTGATGATCTTTTTTACTTTCTAAGAGTCTCTCTCCCATAAGACCTCTGTGAACAATGAGAAGTATATCATAATGGGTTCCTTTATCACTGATTTGATATTCATTAATAAGTCATTGCACTTGCATTTCTAACACTGTACAGCAATGTGTAGGCTTTCTGCCCTGTCTGAACATGAACAGACCACATGCTCTACAAGATGGCCCAGCTATACCTGTCATCGAGAAAGATAATATTGATATAGGGCTTCTTAGTACTTTTTAAAAATTTTTTGAGATAGGGTCCCACTCTGTCATCCAGGCTGGAGTGCGGTGGTGAGATCTCAGCTCACTGCAACTTCCATCTCCTGATCTGAAGCCATCCGGCCACTTCAGCCTCCTGATTACCTGAGGCTACAAGCATACAGCATCATGCCCGGCTAATTTTTGTATATTTGCTAGAGATGGGGTTTTGTTGCATTTCCCTGGCTGGTCTCAAACTCCTAGACTCAAGCAATCTGCCCACCTCAGCCTCTTAAAGTGTTAGGATTACAGGCATGCACCTGGGCGCCCGGCCAACACTATTTTCAGGTAAACTATTTTACAAGTACTAACCGTCTTTGTCAATTTTATTGCTTCTGAGTCAGGGTCTTGCCCTTTAACCGAGGCTTGAGTGTAATGGTGCTATCATGGCCGAATGTAGCCTCAAACTCTTCAGCTCAAGCAATCTCTGACCTGAACCTCCAAAAGGGCTGGATTATAGGCTTGAGCCATGATGTTCAGCCTATGTCACACTTAATATATGTTTTTAGAGAATTTTTTTTTTTTTTTGAGATGGAGTCTTGCTCAGTCACCCAGGATGGAGTACAGTGGCATGATCTCGGCTCACTGCAAGCTCTGCCTCCTGGGTTCACGCCATTCTCCTGCCTCAGCTTCCCAAGTAGCTGGGACTACAGGCGCCCGCCATCACGCCCGGCTAATTTTTTTGGATTTTAGTAGAGACAGGGTTTCACCATGTTAGCCAGGATGGTTTTGATCTCCTGACCTCATGATCCACCCGCCTCAGCCTCCCAAAGTGCTGGGATTACAGGTATGAGCCACCACACCCAGCCCTAGAGAAAATTTTATAAGAATAATATAGTGGAACTTGGCTTATTTCTTGTTTGCTTCTTTTTAACATTTTCTTCCATTCTATGATTGTCTAGAGAGACACTGCTTTCTCTTGTGAATGCGAATTACCTTAGGTTTCTCCTGGGATTTTTGTACTCATCTTCAATTTTCTGATCTTTCCATTTTTTTCCTAAAATACAGAACCAGAAAAATAGTCCTGAATTAGCAAAATTATGAAAAAAGTACTAGATTCTAAGTTCACGGTACACTGCAGCCTTGCAGCATTTATTCATATTCCTATTCCCTGTCCTCACTATTCCCTGTCCACACTCCAAATCTCTCAACACTACTGACAAGCTGGAAACACTTGTTCTCTAATTCACTGAGGAAAGTAATATTGTTACCCTTACCTACAGAAGCCAGGTTCCTGAAGGTTTCCTGCATCACATCTCTGTAGAGATTTTTCTGGGAAGGATCCAGCAAAGCCCACTCATCCTGGGTGAAGTTCACATCTACATCCTCAAAGGCCACTGAATCCTGAAACATTCCACATGTGTAAAGAAACATGGGTGAGACTGACAGCACTGGGTTCCTATACTCTATTCCTACAAAGTTTCCATGGTGCTATGGACTCCAAACATTTATTCCATGATCTGGTCATCAGACTTTTTACTCTGTCAACTCTCACTCTTCCATAAAGAAATTCTTTTTTTTAATTATTATTATTTTTTGAGACAGAATCTCATTCTGTCACCCAGGCTGGAAGGCAGTGGCATGATCTTGGCTCACTGCAACCTCCGCCTCCCAGGTTCAAATGATTCTCATCCTTCAGCCTCCCAAGTAGCTGGGATTATAGGCGCCTGCCACCATGCACAGCTAATTTTTGTATTTTTAGTAGAGACGGGGTTTCACCATGTTGGCCAGACTGGTCTCAAACTCCTGACCACAAGTGATCCGCCAGCCTTGGCCTCCCAAAGTGCTGGGATTACAGGCATGAGCCACCACACCTGGCTGAGGCCCTACCAATCTGACTGATAAGAGTCATAACTAACTAAAACAAAAAATCAAGAGCAGAAACCTTTCTTGGAAACTGTGCTTGGGTAGAAAAGCCTGAATTATAATTGATGAATTGCTGAAGGTTGAATGGCAACAAGATTGGAGAGGCAAAAACTCCAGGGTGTCCAGTCTCAACAAAAAGGCAAATATTTATCAAATGTAAAAACTTTTGTGTGAAATGGTGTGAGAGAACACCATCAAGAAAGAAAATGAACCCCCATGTGCTCTATCCAAAGGATGGTAAATGGCTCCACCCCTATGCAATAGTATGATGGTGCCTGAAAAAAATAATATAACTACCATATATATATATTTTTTTTTGAGATGGAGTCTCACTCTGTCACCCAGGCTGGAGTGCAGTGGCAAGATCTTGGCTCACTGCAACCTCAGCCTCCCAGGTGCAAGCAATTTTCTGCCTCGGCCTCCCAAGTAGCTGGGATTACAGGCGCCCGCCACCACATCTGGTTAATTTTTGTATTTTTTTAGTAGAGACGGGGTTTCACCATCTTGGCCAGGCTAGTTTTGAACTCCTGACCTCGTGATCCACCTGTCTCAGCCTCCCAAAGTGTTGGGATTACAGGCGTGAGCCACTGCGCCTGGCCAAAATTAACATATCTTTCAGCAATCTACTTTTGTGTCTACTTATTTTCAATTAAAAAAAAAAAATTGAAATCCAGATCTTGAAGACACATTTGAAAACCACTGTTAACAATAGACAACTTTAGGAGGCCAAGGCGGGTGGATCACAAGGTCAGGAGATCAAGACCATCCTGGCCAACATAGTGAAACCCCGTCTCTTCTAAAAATACAAAAATTAGCTGGTGTGGTGGCGGTGGCGTATGCCTGTAATCCCAGCTACTGGGGAGGCTGAGGCAGGAGAATCGCTTGAACAGGGGAGTCAGAGGTTGCAGTGAGCTGAAATCGCGCCACTGCACTCCAGCCTAGTGACAGAGCAAGACTCCGTCTCAAAAAAAAAAAAAAAAAAAAAAAAAAAATGGCCAAGAGCTGTATCAATCCACCTGTCCATTGATTGATTGCTGAATGCATAACAAAAATGTGATATATATAATACATATATATATATATATATGTGCAATGGAATATTATTTAATCTTTTAAAATAACAACCTGTCCCTTGTTACAAGCATGAAAATTTAGGATACTATGCTAACAGCCAAGGTAGTCACAAAAAGAAAAATACAGTATGATTCACTTAGATAAGTCATGTAGAGTTGTCTAACTAAATCAACTGTACAGTTAAAATTACATAAGCTGGTAAAATTTAAGTTTTTTACTTTACAGTTATTAAAATTAATAAAATTCTGTACCAAGTAAAAACCTAATTGATTAAAAGGTGGGCAAAGTATTTCAATGACATTTCTCAAAGATACATACAAGTGACAAATAAGCACATGAAAAAGGGTTCAACATCAGGAATCATTTGGCAGAAGTTTTTTTTTTTTCAGACAGAGTTTCGCTCTTGTTGCCCAGGCTGGAGTGCAATGGCGCGCTCTCAGCTCACTGCAACCTCTGCCTCCCAGCTTCAAGCAATTCTCCTGCCTCAGCCTCCCGAGTAGCTGGGATTACAGGCATGCACCAACACTCCCAGCTAATTTTGTATTTTTAGTAGAGACAGGGTTTCTCCATGTTGGTCAGGCTAGTCTTGAACTGCTGATGTCAGGTGATTTGCTCGCTGTGACCTCCCAAAGTGCTGGGATTACAGGTGTGAGCCACCGCGCCCGGCCCGGCTTAAGTATTTTACACAACAAAGTTTCGAGTGGTTATTGAGTGCTTTCCTCTCATGAAAAGTATTCATAAACAAAATAGAAAAGTTTCCAATGCAGTCATTTATGGCTCTGTGGAAAAATGAAAAACAAAATACTACAGCTGTTTCAAATATATCACAGTGGACATACTGATGAAGATGTCAATTAGAGAGGGGAAATGGGTGCTTTGGAATGTGGGAAGGGAATCAGAAATTTAAGAATTTGTTGTCGTCCCCATGAAAAGGTAGCTGGGGGGGTCTCAAGGACTCCCTCTTTGACAAGGCTTTGACCTTGTCCTACAAAACCCAGTTACAGCAAAGATCCTTCTAAGGGAGTTCAGAGAATCCCCACCCTGGCCCCTCCAAACTTGATACCCAATGAAGTTCTGTTACCCCTATTCATAACTCATCAGCTTTTTCTTCTGTAACCCTTGATACCTCACCAAGTTCCATCCTCTCCCTCATTTTACCCTTGAGCTACAGGTTCAATACTGTTGTTGCTGCATGCAAGGTTGAGGTCAATCTCTCTCCCATATTACAGTTCTCATGACCCACATCACAACTGCACAACTGTCCTGAATAAAGCCTTCTTTGACATTTTTAACATGATTTCAGTACAATCTTTTTTTACAATGGACAGGGACTTAGACTTGAAACCCTGCTTCACAAGTCTGGAATGCATAGGGGATAATATGCTCTTTCCCTGTGGGAAGGAAGGAGGGTGTCCTGAGAGTATCTCTCACTCACATATCCAAAACTCTGGGTCAGACTTCTCCTCATGTCACTCCATACACTGGGTGAGATGGGGGATTGTGGATACACCATTACCCAGACAGTGTTCCATGGTGGAGCTCGCCTCCTGCAGTGATGGGACACAATGCCTGGGAGTCCTGTCTGCCAATTCAGCCCTTACCTTGTGTCATAAAGGAGACTGAGGTTCCAACTGATATGGATATATGTGAGGACCAGGTGTAGAATTTTCAAGTTTTTCTTTCATTTGGTGAATACTCTTTGCAATTTATTTCTTTTTCTTCTTTTTTTTTTTTTAAAGCCTATAGCAAGCAGCAATCTCATGCATTCTGTAAACCATGCAGTAACCAGGCTTGAATCTGCTCAGCTGCTAAGATCAACTGCCTTCTCAGTGGCAAGACCCTATACTCTTGTATTTCTTTTTTCTTTTTTTTTTTTTTTCCTCTGAGACAGAGTTTCACTCTGTCATCCAGGCTGGAGTGCAGTAGTGCAATCACAGCTCATTGCAGACTTAACCTCTGGGGTCGAGCACTCCTCCCACCACAGCCTTCTGAGTACCTGGGCTCACTGGAGCATTCCACCACACCTGGGTAATTTTTTTTTTTTTTTTTTTTTTGAGACGGAGTCTCGCTCTGTCGCCCAGGCTGGAGTGCAGTGGCGCGATCTCGGCTCACTGCAAGCTCTGCCTCCTGGGTTCATGCCATTCTCCTGCCTCAGCCTCCCAAGCAGCTGGGACTACAGGCGCCTGCCACCACGCCCGGCTAATTTTTTGTATTTTTAGTAGAGACGGGGTTTCACCGTGTTAGCCTGGATCTCCTGACCTCGTGATCCTCCCGCCTCGGCCTCCCAAAGTGCTGGGATTACAGACGTGAGCCATCGTGCCTGGCCATTTTTTTTATTTTTTGTAGAGACACGGTCTCACTATGCTTCCCAGGTTGGTCTTAAACTCCTAGCCTCAAGAGATCCCCTTACCTCAGCCTTCCAAGTTCTGGGATTCCAGATGTGAACCACTAACCTTGACCATACTCCTGTATTTCTTCATTGTGTCTTTCAAAACAGAAAAGCTTAAATTTTAATGTAGCCAAAATTAAATACTTTTTCTCTGTTCCTAGTGTTTCTCTTGTCATATTATAGAATCTTCTTCCTAAACCTAAGATCATGAATATTTTTGGGTGGCACATTCTGTAGCAACAAGAGGGTGAGGTTCTCCTTTGTTCCAGAGGAGGATGAGACTGGTGTATTCTGCAGGCTAATAAGGAAATGAAACTCACCATACTATGGAGGATAAAAGTATATAAATTTACACTATAACAGTATAATGCCACATAGGCTAATACCGTTTATATGTGGCACTTATATATCATATACACGTTACATGTAATATTTACCAATTACCTACCATAACTAAACCATATACTATATATAAATGCAACATATGTACATGTATATGTGTATATATATACACACACACTATATCCTGTACTAGATAATGCTAGATTCTATTAAAATACTGTACATGAATATCTCCTTTAAATTTCAAAAGAAAACACCTCACCAATATATTGGAAAAGAGAATCCTATAACAATATCATACCCTGTGACAAAGTGGCATTCAATTCAGGAAAGCAATGCTGCTCTCACCTCTGAAAATCCATTCATGCAATACACCATAATAGTATAGGATCAACAGCAAACAACACAAGAACATCGTAACAGATGCAGAAAAAGCATATGACAAACCTCAACATCTCTTCATGATAAAAACACTCAGCCGGGTGCAGTGGCTCACACCTGTAATCCCACCACTTTGGGACGCCAAGGCGGGAGGATCACAAGGTCAAGAGCTCGAGACAAGCCTGGCCAGCATGGTAAAACCTCGTCTCTACTAAAAAATACAAAAAATTAGCTGGGCGTGGTGGCATGTGCCTGTAATCCCAGCTACCTGGGAGGCTGAGGTAGGAGAATGGCTTGAACCCAGGAGGCGGAGGTTGCAGTGGGCCGAGATCGCGCCATTGCACATCCCAGCCTGGATGACAGAGTGAGACTCCACCTTAAAAAAAAAAAAAAAAACCTCAATAAACTAATAATACAAAGTAACTTCCTTAACCTACTATAAGGTATATATAAAAAAATACAAAACTACCCTCATTCATGATGGTGAAAGACTAACTGCTTTCTCCAAAGATGAGACACAGACAAGGATGTCTGCTCTCATGCCTTCTACTCAGCTTGGGAAAGGAGATGCTACTAGGCCAACTAGGTCAGAAAACAAAAGCCTAGGCGGGACGCGGTGGCTCACGCCTGTAATCCTAGCACTTTGGGAGGCCGAGGTGGGTGGATCACGAGGTCAGGAGTTCAAGACCAGCCTGGCCAAGATGATGAAACCCGTCTCTACTAAAAATACAAAAATTAGCTGAGTGCAGTGGCAGGAGCCTGTAATCCCAGCTACTCGGAAGGCTGAGGCAGGAAAATCGCTTGAACTTGTGGGGAGAAGTTGCAGTGAGCCTAGAATGCGCCACTGCACTCCAGCCTGGGCGACAGAGTGAGACTCCATCTCAAAAAAAAAAAGAAAAGAAAAGCCTTCCAGATTTATAGTAAATACACATGCACGGCTGGGCGCGGTAGTTCATGCCTGTAATCCAGCACTTTGGGAAGCCAAGGCGGGTGGATTACCTGAGGTCAGGAGTTCAAGACCAGCCTGGCCAACATGACAAAACCCTGTCTCTACTAAAAATACAAAAATTAGCCGGGCATGGTGGCGCAGGTCTGTAATTCCAGCTACTTGGGAGGCTGAGGCAGGAGAATCGCTTGAACCTGGGAGGCGGAGGTTGCAGTGAGCTGAGATTGTGCCAGTGCACTCCAGCCTAGGTGACAGAGGGAGTCTCTGTGTCAAAAAAAAAAAAAAAAAAAAAATACATGCAGTGATTCTGGCAGGCATATAGACTTTGTCACTGCCCATACTGGTGTACAAACTGAGGCAGAAATACAAAAAGGCAAAAGATTTATGTTAGTTTTATATTTCTTTTTTTTGACAGAGTCTCGCTCTGTCTCCCAGGTTGGAGTGCAGTGGGGCAATCTCGGCTCACTGCAAGCTCTTCCTCCTGGGTTCATGCCATTCTCCTGCCTCAGCCTCCCAAGTAGCTGGGACTACAGGCGCCCGCCGCCACGCCCGGCTAATTTTTTGTATTTGTAGTAGAGACCATGTGAGCCAGGATGGTCTCGATCTCCTGACCTTGTGATCCACCAGCCTCAGCCTCCCAAAGTGCTGGGATTACAGGTGTGAGCCACCGCGCCCGGCCTTAGTTTTATATTTCTATAAAGAAATACGTGTGGCTGGATAATACATAAAGAAAAATTTACTTGGCTCATGGTTCTACAGGCTGTCCAAGAAGCATGGCACTAGTGTTTGCCTGCCTTTAGGTGAGGGCCTCAGGAAGCTTTTACTCATGGAAGGCAAAAGGAGTTAGGGTATCACATGTAAAAGAGGAAACAAGGGGTGGAGGAGATGCCATGGTATATATATATATTTTTTTTTTGAGATGGAGTCTCGCTCTGTCGCCCAGGCTGGAGTGCAGTGGCACGATCTCAGCTCACTGCAACCTCCGCCTCCCAGGTTCAAGTGATTCTCCTGCCTCAGCCTCCCGAGTAGCTGGGATTACAGGTGCCCGCCACTGTGCCCAGCTAATTTTTGTATTTTTAGAAGAGACAGAGTTTCGCCACGTTGGCCAGGGTGGTCTCAAACTGCTTACCTCAGGTGATCAGCCCGTCTTGGCCTCCCAGAGTGCTGGGATTACAGGCGTGAGCCACCGCACCCAGTCACCATTTTTTAAACAGTCAGCTCTCCTGTAAACTAACAGAGCAAGAACTCCCTCATTATTGTGGGATGGGTGCCAAGCCATTCATGAGGGTTCCACCTTCATGGCCCAAATATCTCCCACTAGGCCTCACCTCCAGCACTGGGATCAGATTTCAACATGAGGTTTGGAGGGGTCAAATATCCAAAACATATCAAGACTCAAAATGGTCAACACAATACTTATAAACAACGCCTGACAAAAAGACTTCATATAAACCCACAGTCATCGGGACAGTGTGGTATTTCGAAAGACTGCATAAATACATCACAGAACACAATGGAGAACTTATAAATAAATAAATGGCAATAAATAAATACAAAAATTATCCGGGTGCAGTGGCAGGCACCCGTAATTCCAGCTACTTGGGAGGCTGATGCAGGAGAATTGCTTGAACCCAGGTAGCAGAGGCTACAGTGAGCCGAGATCATGCCACTGTACTCCAGCCTGGGCAACAGAGTGAGACTCTGTCTCAAAAACAAAACAAAACAAAATAAACAAATCTTTCATAAACGAGCCAAGGCAACTCAATAGATATACTACAGTCTTTTCAACAAATGGTACTGAAACACCTGGACTACTATATGCAATGAAATGAATGAGATACAGAATGTACGACTATCATAAAACTGACCCAAAATGCATCATTCACTCAAATGGAAAATGCAAAATCCGCAACTTCTAGACATAATACATGTGAAAATCAAAACAGCCTTGGATTAGGCCGGGCGCAGTGGCTCACGCCTAAAATCCCAGCACTTTGGGAGGCCAAGGCAGGTGGATCACAAGGTCAGGAGTTCAAGACCAGTCTGGCCAAGATAGTGAAACCCCGTCTCTACTAAAACTACAAAAATTAGCCGGGCGCGGTGGCAGGTGCCCATAATCCCAGCTACTTGGGAGGCTGAGGCAGGAGAATCGCTTGAACCCAGGGGGCAGAGGCTGCAGTGAGCCGAGATCACGCCACTGTACTCCAGCCTGGGCAACAGAGTGAGACTCTGTCTCAAAAAAAAAAAAAAAAAACTTGGATTTAGCAATAAGTTTTCACATACCACATAGAAGCATGATCTGTGAATGAGAAAATTAATACGTTGGGCTTCATTCAAATTAAAACTTTCTGTTTTGGGTCGCATGCAGTGGCTCACACCTGTAATCCACCACTTTGGGAGGCTGAGGCAGGCAGATCACTAGAGCTCAGGAGTTGGACACCAGCCTGGGCAACATGGCAAAATACCGTCTCGACGAAAAAAAAGAAATTACCCGTGCACGATGGTGCACCCCTGTAGTCCCAGCTACTTGTGGGGCTGAGGCAGGAGGATCGCTGGAGCCTGGGAGGTTGAGGCTGCAATGAGCCAAGATTGTACCACTGCACTCCAGCCTGGGTGACAAAGTGAGATCCTGTCTCAAAAAATAGCAATAATAAATAAAAATAACAATAAAAAAGCTTTCTGTTTGGAAAACACACTTACCATAATGAAAATACAGGCTGCAGACTGGAGCAAAATATTTGCAAGACACCTATCTGATGAAGGACTGGTACCCAAAAGACAGAACTCCCAAAACTCAGTAAGAAAACAACCAACCAGTCAAAAAATAGCATGCCATTAGAGAAGAGCAAATGAAAACAATCAGGCACCACTGAATTGTTGTTGGGTGCAGTGGCTACAATCCAAACACTGACATCACCAAATGCTGGTGAAAATGTAAAACCTATTTTGAGGTTTAAAGCAATGTGATTCTGGGGTTGAATCATCTGACTGGCAGTAGTAGCATAGCCAGCTGGAACCTTCCTGTCCCTGAGTATAGACTGTCCTTTCTTATATATATATATATATATATATATATATATATATATATATATATATATATTTTTTTTTTTTTTTTTTTTTTTTGAGACGGAGTCTTGCTCTTTTGCCCAGGCTGGAGTGCAGTGGTGCGATCTCGGCTCACTGCAAGCTCCGCCTCCCGGGTTCACGCCATTCTCCTGCCTCAGCCTCCTGAGTAGCTGGGACTACAGGCGCCCACCACCGCACCCAGCTAATTTTTTGCATTTTTAGTAGAGACGGGGTTTCACTGTGTTAGCCAGGATAAGTCTCGATCTCCTGACCTTGTGATCCACCCACCTCAGCCTTCCAAAGTGCTGGGATTACAGGCGTGAGCCACCACGGCTGGCCCTTACCTATATTCTTTTGTAAAATATTGAAAATGCCTGAACAGAGCCAGGAAGGGCCTCTTTTCTCTTGATCTTCATTATAGATTAACTTTCCTCTTACCTTTCTCACACAAAGACTTCACGGCCATCACAATGTCTTAAGCTGGAATGTCAAATTCGATAATGGCTCACTGCAGCATCAAACTCCTGGGGTCCAGTGATCCTCCTGCCTCAGCCTCCCTTGTAGTGGGAACTACAGGTGGGTGCAACCACACCTGTCTAATTTTTCTATTTTTCTTTTCTAGAGATGGGTCTTGTTGTATTACCAAGGCTGGTCTCCAACTCCTGGTCTCAAGCAATCACCCTGCCTCAGCCTCACAAAGCTGGGATTACAGGTGTGGGACACCGCACTAGGTCAAGAGTTTAACTTTTAGCTCCGGAGTTCTAAGCCCATTTCCCTAGAGTCTGTATTTTCTTGAATGGCAATTCTCAGATTTTCACTTGAATAATCTCCTTATAATAGGAATCTGATCATTTCAATCATTTAAGGTAGAAAAATCCAAACAAGGTGACTACATCACTGTAACCAATAAAGTATTTTTTGATTTTTATTCTAATGCACCATATAGAAGCCTATCCTTCGACCTGTAAACTAAAAACAAAAACCTAAGCTCCCCATCCCACCCCAATCAAGTGAACTGAGTGGCTCTTTACCAAGGGGAGGCCCCCTAAAAAACTGAAAGTTCCCAGTTATGTCAGTAAGGGAGATCAGACACTCCACACTCCCTTCTGGAGTTTAGACGCAGCAACTGACCCACATTCATGTTAAAATAGACATAAGACCTGCAAAGAGGCCGGGCACAGTGGCTCAGTCCTGTAATCCTAGCACTTTGGGAGGCAGAGGCAGGCAGATTATTTGAGGTCAGGAGTTCAAGACCAGCTTGGCCAACATGGTGAAACCCCGTCTCTACTAAAAATACAGAAATTAGCCGGGTATGGTGGAGTGCACCTGTAATCCCAGCTACTTGGGAAGCTGAGGCAGGAGAATTGCTTGAACCTAGGAGGCGGAGGTTGCCGTGAGCCCAGATTGCGCCACTGCACTCCAGCCTGGGCGAGAGTGAGGCTCCATCTCAAAAAAAAAAAAAAAAAACAACCTGCAAAGAGACACCTTGTGCCTATAAATACTAAATTGCAAACAAGACCTAAGGCCATGCAAGGCAAGGGTTAAGTCACGCCTTAGAATTCATAAAATCTAGTGAAACATATCTGTTTTTTGGTGGGGATGGAATCACATGGCAGGTAACGGACTCCCTTCACTTAAACATTCCTTCCTACCCCTTTCAGATTTTAGACACAACTTCACACTCTCAACCAACTGCCAACTACAGAATCCCTCAACCACCTGTGCCTTCTAAGCCCCGCTTCTACGTGTCCTGCCCTTTCAGCCTTCCATGCCTTGATTCATGTTTTTCCCTGCAATTCCTGTCTCGCTGAAATGAATAAAACCAAACTGCCATCGAACCTCCTGGGGACCACTTACTCGAGGCTACATGCGGTTGTTTCCCTTGGTCACGTTCTCTCATATTCGGCGTAGAACATAGTTCAAGTTATTTTGCAGAGTTTTGCTCTTTCCGTTATCAAACCGCAAGCCATGACTGGGTGTTTCTCATTCAGGAAACATTTCTCATTCATTTTTTTCAAACTCCTATTCTGAGAAGCAAAACTCTTTAATTTTTAAGAGGACTCAGTTTAGTTTGTTGCTGTTGTTGTTGTTGTTGTTTTGTTTTGTTTGAGACAGGGTCTTGCTCAGTCGCCCAGACTGGAGTGCAGTGGCGCGATCTCGGCTCACTGCAGTCCCAATCTCCTCCCTCAAGCGATCCTCCCACCTCAGCCCCCCAGTAGCTGGGACTACAGGTGGGCGGCACCACGCCCGGATCATTTTTTAAAAATTTATTTTTAATAGAAACGAGGGTCTCGGTATGTTGCCCAGGCAGGTCTCGAATTTCTGGGCTGAAGCAGTCCCCCCGCCTCAACCTCCCAGGCGTGACCCACTGCGCCTGGCCTTCAATTTAGCTTTTCAGGATAAAAGGCGGGACTGGGAACCCCGCAGCCCACCGCTCCTCCCACACGAACCCCACACCCGAGGCAGGATTGCCTCCATGACCCTCCCGTGGTCTCCGCACAATCTGGGGAGACACGGGGCTACGGACGCGGAGCTCCCCAGAGAGGGCTCCGGGGCCGGGGCCGGGGCCGGGGCCGGGGTCGCAGTAGCAGCTCAGGGACGGGACAGGATGCCCGGGGTCCCGGCTGCCGGCCCAACCCCACCCTGCGGCCGAAGGGACCGAGGGCCGAGCTACGCCAGGGGGACTCCGCTCTGCAGACCCGAAATCGCTGCAGGGAGGCCCGGGTCCTGCTAGAGCCGGTTCGGGCTGGTTCCTCCCAGCCCCTCCCCCGTCTGGGGACCCCCGGCCCCGCACACTCACCATTTCCCTGTTTCCAGGTGTCCTGGCCTCCTCTCCACGGATCCCTTTAACAGTCCAGTCACAGTGCGGGCGATGGAGCGACAGAAGCTATGGCGGAGGCACCCGGTCCCTCTCGGGGCCGGAAAACCCAGATCCCGACCTCCCTTTGGTGCAAGACGCCTGGGAGTCAGGAGGGCGGGAATGCGGCCTCCCCTTCCCCGGATGGACAGTTGGCAGGACCCCGCCCCAGCGCCCCTGATTGGATGAGGCTCCAGTCCCCGTCCCGTCGGTCCTGAGTGACAGCGGAAGCCCTGGGTAACAAGGCCTGGCAGAACCGAAATGACCTGTTCCAACCACAGATTATCTAAGCGAGCTCCCTCCCTGCGTCTTGCTCTTTGGGTATTTGCATTTCAGCCAAATTTGCTCCGAATTGCTAGAGGGGGCACCGTTGTCTTCCTCACTCAGTGGGCTGTCCCTGCTCCCTTGTCCTGCACAGGAAATTCCAGACTCAGAGTCCAGTGGAGGTGAAGGAAATTAAAATATTTTACACCAAAATATATTTATTTGACGGATTTTGAAATGGCTGTGGCTCGGCCGCAAAAAAAAGTGGCCTGGCAAAGCTGTCTTTGGAGGGGGGAAATTTGCATCTGCAGAGAATCTCCATTGGTGAAACCATGCCCTCTCCCCCTTTATTTCTTTCCCTTTATCCAATCTAGAAGAGATTGTGACCCGAACACAGGCAGGGTGCGGAGTTTCACGCCTGTAATCCTAGCACTTTGGGAGGCCAAGACTGGAGGATCGCTTAAAGCAAAGAGTTAAAGACCAACCTGGTCAACACGAGAAGACCCCTGTTTGTTTTTTATTTTGTTTGTTTTTTTAATTTTTATTTATTATACTTTAAGTTCTAGGGTACATGCGCACAACGTGCAGGTTTGTTACATATGTATACATGCGCCATGTTGGTGTGCTGTACCCATTAACTCGTCATTTACATTAGGTGTATCTCCTAATGCTATCCCTCCCCCATCCCCCCACCCCAGACCCCTGGTTTTAATATTTAAAAATCTTTACGGCCGGGCGCGGTGGCTCACGCCTATAATCCCAGCACTTTGGGAGACCGAGGCAGGCGGATCACGAGGTCAGGAAATCAAGACCATCCTGGCTAACACGGAGAAACCCCGTCTCTACTAAAAATACAAAAAATTAGCCAGGCGTGGTGGCGGGCGCATATAGTCCCAGCTACTGGGGAGGCTGAGGCAGGAGAATGGCGTGAACCCGGGAGGCGGAGCTTGCAGTGAGCCGAGATCGCGCCACTGCACTCTAGCCTGGGTGACAGAGCAAGACTCCGTCTCAAAAAAAAAGAAAAAAAAAAGATCTTTACTTCAATTGTATTTCCCTATATAAAAGTCTTCCAAGGGGAGCCAGGTGCCGTGGCTCATGCCTGTAATCCCAGCGCTTTGAGCCAGCAAGATGGGAGGCTCACTTAAGACCAGGAGTTCCAGACCAGCCCAGGCAATATAGGGACAACCATAAACACCTCAGAAGTCAGGAAATGGTGAGTGCTGGGGGGATGTCCCGAGACTGGGGAGCAAGGTGCTGGACAGGAACCTGCTGTGACGGGACCCGGGCCGGTCCCTGGCGACTTCGGGACAGGTGGACTGGAGTCTCCCTGGCGCAGCCACCGCGCCCGATTTAAGAGAGAATTTAAAAGAGAATTTTCAATGGCTAAACTGCACATGTACATCTCCTGACACAGAGCACCTGGTGACAACCATCAACTGTGAAGGTCAGGGAGCTGCTGAAGCAGAAGAGAGTTCATATTTCATTAGTTTTTTTTTTTTTTTTTTTCTTTTTGGAGACGGAGTCTCGCTCTGTCGCCCAGGCTGGAGTGCAGTGGCACGATCTCGGCTCACTGCAACCTTCGCCTCCCGTGTTCAAGCAATTCTCCTGCCTCAGCCTCCCAAGTAGCTGGGACTACAGGCTCACACTGCCACGCCCAGCTAATTTTTTGTATTTTAATAGAGACAGAGTTTCACTGTGTTGCTCTTATTGACCAGGCTGGAGTGCAATGGCACGATCTCGGCTCACGGCAACTTCCGCCTCCTGGGTTCAAGCGATTCTCCTGCCTCAGCCTCCCGAGTAGCTGGGATTACAGGCTTGCGCCACCACGCCTGGCTAATTTTGTACTTTTAGTAGAGACGAGGTTTCTCCATGTTGGTCAGGCTGGTCTCGAACTCCTAACCTTAGGTGATCCGCCCGCCTCGCCCTCCCAAAGTGCTGAGATTACAGGCGTGAGCCACCGCGCCCGAGCTTCATTAGTGGTTTTACATAACAGTTTGTTAATGTCGAAATAATAGTTTGCTGGCTTCTTCATTTTCTCAAAGGAATAATTATCTGCCAGTTTTAAAATCCACTTAAACTGTCTTGAAATTTTTCTCTTCTACTTTATGGTAAACACAGGAGGAAAGCAGGGACTCTGCTGGATTCTCATTCGAGCACTGGGATTGAGGGTGTTTGCCTCATGGAACTGAACAATGTGGGTGAAAAGCAGGTGAAAAACTTGCAGGGGCAGCATAGCCTGAGGCCGGTGATCCACACTAAGACCAATCTGGAGCCTGCAAAGGGAGGGAAAGGGAGCTCCCCTGATTGCTTCCTGGGCAGCCTGCCTTCCCCTGTAGGTAGCCTCCAGCTGCTCAGAACAGCTCCAGGAGTGTGGATTCTGAGAAGCTGCAGAGCCCTGGAAAGCAGGAACTTCACAGGCAAATGCACATGCGGGTTTCTCTCCTTTCTGAGGTTGTACCTTTAGTTTCCCAAGGTAGTTTTCTGGAAAACATTTTTTTTTTTTTTTTTTTTTTTTTTTTTTTTTTTTTTGAGACGGAGTCTTGCTCTGTCACCCAGGCTGGAGTGCAGTGGCGCGATCTCGGCTCACTGCAACCTCTGCCTCCCGGGTTCAAACGATTCTTGTGCCTCAGCCTCCCCAGAAGCTGGGATTATAGGCGCCTGGCTAATTTTTGTAATTTTAGTAGAGACAGGGTTTCGCTATCTTGGCCAGGCTGGTTTTGAACTCCTGACCTCAAGTGTTGGGGATTACAGGCATGAGCCACTGTGCCCGGCCTTGATTTTTCTATGTATAGAGTTGCTGCAGTCAGGCTGTCATTTGTATATATGAAGAAAATATGTAAAGGTCATATTTAGAGACTCATTTAGGTAGCGTTCCAGAGAAATGGTTTATGAGCTGGAGAGGTCGGAACTTCAAGGGGCTTAAATTGACCACAGGTGAGAGTTTTCTGCTGGTGTAAATTATTAAGGTATTGAAGGAGGGAGCGTTCCCACATTGTGATGCTGTGACAGGAGGGCATGTTGAGCTCCCAGAGTTAAATCCTTAGGTTTCCTGCCTCATCACCAGGGTCTAATGTACTCTGTGGCTCCACTTCAGCAGTCACTGACTCTTAAGCTTGGGAATATGTTTTACCTTCTGAATTCGTCTTTTCCTTTTTAAATGTTCTGAAGTGCCCTGCTTATCTGAGCTAGTTCACATTTTCGCTTTACTTCCCTTTTGATTTCTTTACAGAATATTACGGAAATAGAACTTGTTTTTCCATGCATTTAATAATTTTATTCACTTGTTGGCAGTTTTTTATTTTCTTGGGTGAAAATGAGTAGATTGATTTGGGAGGCCAAAGTGGGAGGTTCACTTGAGGCTAGGAGTTCAAGACCAGCCTGGACAACAAACAAAATCCTGTCTCTACAAAAAATTAAAGAATTTGCCGGGCTTGGTGGCATGTACCTGTAGTCGCTACTACTCAGGGGACCGAAGCGGAAAGTTCGCTTGAACCCAGGAGATGGAGGCTGCAGTGAGCTATGATCATGCCATTGCCCTCTAACCTGGGTGGCAGAGCTAGACCCTGTCTCAAATAAATAAATAAAGTAATAAATAAGTAAATAAAGTAAAAAATAAGAGAGAGAGAAAGAGGTATGGTATGAGAAAGCCTTGGGCACGCTTCCCATATCCTCATCCCAAATTTCCGATCCCTGGGAATATCACGCCCTTTCTTCTGTTCCAGTCCTGCCTGGAACTCCCTGCGCACACCTGTGACTCCTCATGCAAGAGGTAGATGAAGAAACGACCCACTGAGTACAAGAAGTATCTCCTTTGGTAAACCTGGATTAAGTTCTGCTAAAATGCAAGTATCTCCCAACTCCCCATCCCCCGCAGACCAAGTACAGTGAAGGGGACGAGGGGAAGAAGTCCATCCTGCGTTTGAGGGCTGGGGCCAAGAACCCTCATTCCCGCTTCACTCATCTGTGCTTCACATCTCCTGTCATTCACATCTGTCAAGATGTAGGGGGCAGAGCCCGAAGCTGTACCCAATCAGGGGCGCCGGGGCGGAGCTCTGCGATCGGCCCAATCAGGCGCGCCGTCGGGGACGCAGCTGCAGACGTTCAACCTTCTCGCGGGATTTTCATTTCTCGCGTCTGCCGTACTTGGTTTCGCTTCGCTGTTCCCAGAGGCCCAGAGTGGCTCGCCTGGAGACTCTGTGGCGCCGTTCCCTGTACCTGCCTTGGGATCCGGAGGGAGGAAGCCGGGACACCCGGGAGTTAGGAAATGGTGAGTGTGTCGGGCCCTGAGTCCCGAGACAGGGAGGAGGGGCTGGTTGGACGACCGGAACTGGCTGTGGCGGGGCCCGGGCCTTCCCGTGGGCGACTCTGGGTCTGCGTACCGAGTCCCTCTGGCGCAGCTGAGCCCTTGGTACCCTCGGCCGCAGGGTGGGGCTGGGCCGGTAGCCGGGACCCCGGGCGTCCTTGTCCCGCCCTGTGCCGCGATTGCGGCCCCGGCCTGGGAGCCCCAAGTCTCTCCAGATTGTGCGGGGGCCACGCGAGGGTCATGGTGTGGGGGAAATCCTGACTTGTGCTTGGAAGGAGCTGTGGTCTATGAGGTTCCCAGTTCCTTTTCTCTCCACAGAGGACACCCGTTTTTCCCTGAGTTTTCTAAGTGTATGGGATGCAGGGTCCCAAATCCTCACTCCGTCCCCCAGCCTGCTGTTTCCAGGGCTTGCAGTAAATCCCCAAATTTCCGGTTCTCTTTTCGCTTTTCCAAACGCCACCCTCTCCCCTTCCATTCACGACAACATTAGCAACCGTTTCTCCTATATTCTACATTTCAAACATTGTGCTTTCGTTGTTTATTTTTCAACAAAGCAATGGATTACTCTTTCATCAAGATTTGTTTTCTGTTCATAGCCTTGACAGTCCGCTGTAAAAAACCTTTGTGCTTGTCTTTTTATCTTCTCTATGCACGGATACCTCATCAGAATGTCTTTGAGTTGAGGTTCCTCTTCGGAATCTTTACAGGGTGATATGCCTTCAGCGCCCCCTCCTATTTATTTTTTCCTGGTTCTGGGTTTCAAAACTGTCTGGGGCTGACTCAGGCTGCCCACAGCTGCCAAGTCTCTTGGAGGGTCTAGTGAATATTGGGTCTTGGGTGACTCTTCCCAGAGAACAGTTGAAATAGAAGGCTGGGAGAATGCCCTGGGACTAGGATAAATCTAGCATACCCTGCTTCTAAATAGCCAACCCCTGGGGGCACTCAGCTTTTCCTCCCCCAACCCCAGTTTCCATCCTTTGGAGACACATTGGTGGTCAGCCAATCAGATGCTGGTATTGAGGATTGAGAAAAGAAAATTTTTTGTGTGTTTTGAAAGAGTCTCGCTTTGTCGCCTAGGCTGGAGTGCAGTGACGTGATCTCGGCTCACTGCAACCTCCAACTCCTGGGTTCAAGCGATTCTCCTGCTTCAGCCTATCCTGTAGCTGGGACCACAGTTGTGCGCCACCACTCCCAGATAATTTTTTTTTTTTTTTTTTTTTTTTTGAGACGGACTCTCTCTGTCGCCCAGGCTGGAGTGCAGTGGCGTGATGTCGGCTCACTGCAACCTCTGCCTCCCGGATTCAAGCGATTCTCCTGCCTCAGCCTCCCCAGCACCTGGGACTACAGGCGCATGCCACCACGCTCGGCTAATTTTTTGTATTTTTAGTAGAGACGGAGTTTCACCGTGTTAGCCAGGATGGTCTTGATCTCCTGACCTCGTGATCCGCCTGCCTTGGCCTCCCAAAGTGCTGGGATTATAGGTGTAACTGCAGCCGGCCTCAAAAAAATAATTTTCGTCTGATAAATGTGGGTCCTTTTAAATGAACGGGCACATAGAGACATTCAAATGATACAGCAATCACCTTCTAACTCCCTGAAGCTATGAATTCATCTTTTGAAACTGCTATTGCCACAAATAGGTATAATTAACTTACTAATGCAGCATGGGACACTGGAACCCACACCCTATAGCTTAACAGTGCATAGCCACGTGCTTATCAGTGTTACTTCTGTAAATCAGTGAGAATTCCTGACAAACAACTTTGTATCAGCCCACATCCTGTCCCCCTTTTTCAGGCACTTTGGGTCATATTTTGTGCTTCAGCCTCTACTTTTTAGGGAAAAGATGGAAATTAGTCCTGTCCTTTGAATTCTCTCAGCCTTGTGAAGGGAGAAAAACTATCTCAGCAAGGTAGTGGAAGAACCTGAAAAACAAAATGCACTTCGGGTACACAGTGGGGCATAATGCAATGTCTCTTGGGCGGGTGGTCACTGAGCATTTCAGTGAGCACGATGGGGGTAGAGAGATGTCCCAGCTGATAGACAGGATGACCTCCGCTGACACTGGAGTCAGATGAATGCCTGTATTCCAGGTCGGCACTGCTTCTCCCTGGGATTGTTGCCTTAACAAGTTCAGCTTGAGTATTTCATTTAGTTGAAAGTGCATTTTATCAGTAGAGCTTCATAGAGAAGATAATGTATTTCCCAAGAGGTAGATTTCAGGGGGAAAGAAATTAGTCTTATATTCCACATTTTAAAAATTCTTATTTTCAAGGGCTTGTATCTGTATTTCTCCATATTTTGGAGTAATTATCTACATGATATGTGTATGTGCTGTGGCTTTTCACCTAAGAAGCAGAATCTCATTCCAGTACATTTGAGAGTCATGAAGCCAAATCTTTGATGGTCTGTGTCAGAGACACAAAATCTACAATGTGTGTGTTCACAGTGGTGTGGATTTTATGCCTCAAGTCACTTAGAAAAGTGTCTTAGAAAACCTGGACAGTGCCCTTGTGTCTTCACAATAATTCTTTGTGTATTTATGGAGATGATTCTGTAATCTTTTGGGACATGGACCAATGTGTATCTCTTCATACTCATATTCTGCACCATCTGTATGTAGCACATCAGACTTAGCGGTGTGACCTTAAACTTTTTTAAAGAAACTGGAAGGTCAATAAAATTTAAACTGCTGGCTGGGTGCGGTGGCTCACGCCTGTAATCCCAGCACTTTGGGTGGCCGAGGCAGGTGGATCACCTGAGGTCAGGAGTTTGAGACCAGCCTGGCCAACCTGGTGAAACCTCGTCTCTACTAAAAATACAAAAATTAGCCAGGTGTGGTGGTGGGCGCCTATAATCCCAGGTACTCAGGAGGCTGAGGCAGGAGAATCACTTGAATCCAGGAGGTGGAAGTTGCAGTGAGTTGAGATCGTGCCATTGCGCTCCAGCCTGGGTGACAGAGCAAGACTCCGTCTCAAAAAAAAAAGAAAAAAGATTTAAACTGCTTAACAACAATAACAAATTCCTATTTTCTTTTATTCTTTTCCAGATCATGTGTAGTATATGTGTAGTATGTTTGTCAGATATGTGTTCTGTTGGGTGACCTGAAGTGGAATTCCATTTCATGACTTAACCTTGAGAATATTATCAGGGAAAAGAAATGGGGGTGGGGAGAACCAACTCTCCTATTATGGCTTCAGAAAAATGAATATGGTTTCCCAAGAAAGTTAGTAGATAAATTGGGGAATTACAAACATTCACCAAAACATCAATTTCTCTTGCAAGGTGGAGAATTTGTGACAGTGAATAACTGTTCTGTTTCCTGTTATTGGAACTTGGCAGATTAATTTTAAATCTTAGGGAACAAGACCTGGCAACAACTAGGAATCCTCTAATAGGATTTTTGTTTAGTAAATGATTTGTTATCATGGAAATGGTAAAGTGACATCTTTGTCTGAAAAGAGTAGATTCTTGTGCTTTTTCTGTTCAGCTATGATGTAAATGTGCCTTAATTTTCTTCCCTCCCATAAACATTAAGATTGATTTTGCTGGATTCATCAAACATGAGTCATCAAACATGGGTGTTTTCTTTAAATATCCACATGAGGTATGTAAAGGGAAGTGGGTAGCCTTGACTGGGGTGCGGAGGCCTGAGGCCAGCGACTCCAAACTGAGGCCAATCCAAAGGAGTACTGCATAAAGGAAGGCACCAACCGAATACAAGATCTGCAAAGATCTGAAAGTTTAGGCAGAAAAGTGTTTTCTTTCATAGGAAGGGGCAAACAAGATTAGAAAGAAGATGAGGAGGAAGAAGGCAGGATGGAGGGTGCAAAATCAGACCTAGATCAGAGCATGTTTTATTCTGAGGTTATTCTGTTCTTAGGAAGTGTTGCCTATTTGTTCAGGCTGAGAGTGGGTCAAAGTTAACGGCCTGGAGGAAATTTACAAGTCAAGGTCTTACATCTGTAGTTCTCTATATTTTGGAGTAATTATCTACATGATATGTGTAGGTTCTGTGGCTTTTCACCTAAGAAGCAGAATCTCATTCTAGTACATTGAAGAGTCATGAAGCCAAATCTTTGATGGTCTGTGTCAGAGACACAAATTTAAGGAATGTTTGGTTAACAAATGTTTTGTTCCCACTGATCAGTGAAGACAAAACTGTTCAGCTAATGTTTTATGAAGCAAAGAATGGGCATTCGTAAGCCTGATGCCATGGCTCACACTTGTAATCCCATCACTTTGGGAGGCTGAGGCCAGAGGATAGCTTGAGCTCAGCAGTTTGAGACCAGCCTAGGCAACATTGCCAGACTTTGTCTCAAAAAAAAAGAAAAGATAAGACCAGTTGCGGTGGCTCACACCTGTAATCCCAGCACTTTGGGAGGCCAAGACACGCGGATCACCTGAGGTCAGGAGTTCGAGACCAGCCTGACCAACATGGAGAAACCCCGTCTCTACTAAAAAAAATACAGGTGCCTGCCACCACACCCCGTCTCTACCTAAAACCTTTCTACAAAAGGCAAAAGCATCTAAGTCTGCCCCTCAGAGACTTTCCCAATTTGTACAATTTATTCTACAATTAAACTAATTCTGTGAAAGCAAAGCCAAACTGCCAATAATGTTGAGTTTTACTCAAGCCCTGTAATCCAGTTAAATAGATAAGGTCATAGAAATCACTGCCCTGTTAACCACTCAGTTCTTTCTGTTTTGCAGAAGCAGACTCATGCAGAGATACCTTTTCCATTACTTCATGGCCTTTTTTTTTTTTTAAATAACAAAGCCAGATACTGACTACAAATGCCCTTTTTTTTTTCTTTTCTTTTCCTTTTTTTTTTTTTTTTTGTGAGACGGAGTTTTGCTCTCATTGCCCAAGCTGGAGTGCAATGGCGCGATCTCGGCTCACTCTCATCTCCGCCTCCTGGGTTCAAGCGATTCTCCCACCTCAGCCTCCCAAGTAGCTGGGATTATAGGTGCAAACCACCATGCCCGGCTAATTTTTTATATTTTTAATACAAACGGGGTTTCACCATATTAGCCAGGCTGGTCTCCAATTCCTGACCTCAGGTGATCTGCCTACCTCGGTCTCCCAAAGTGCTGGGATTACAGGCATGAGCCACCACGCCCCCGACAAGCCCCATTTTTGACCACAGTAAAGGGAGAGAGGCTGGATATTGAGTTCTGTTAATGTAAAAATTCTGGAATAAAGACATTGGGAGAGCTTCGTGGTTGGTGAACACAGTGATGTGCTAGGAGGGTGGTACTCAAGTCCTGTAGGGAAGGGGGTCCTATACTCCCTTGCCTGGAAGGTCTAGTGAATATTGGCCCTTGTGTGACTCCTCCCAGAGGACAGTTGAAGTAGAGGGCTGGGGCCTTCCAGGGGACCCCCACTTTCCTGGTCCTATATATCTTTTCCATTTGGCTGTTCTTGGGTCATACTTTTTTTTTTTTTTTTTTTTTTTTGAGGTGGAGTTTCACTCTTGTTGCCCAGTCTGGAATGCAATGGCAGGATCTCTGCTTGCTGCAACCTCCACCTCCCGGGTTCAAGCAGTTCTCCTGCCTCAGCCGCCCAAGTAGCTGGAATTACAAGTGCCTGCCACCAGGCCCGGCTGATTTTTTTTGTATTTATAGTAGAGATGGGGTTTTACCATGTTGGGTCTCGAACTCCTGACCTCAGGTGATCCACCCGCCTTGGCCTCCCAAAGTGCTGGGATTATAAGGGTCATCCTTTATAACAAACTGGCAAACTTGTGTTTTTCTGAGTTCTGTTAGTAGTACTAGCAAATTATTGAAAGTGAGGAACGTTTGTTGGATTTATATGCAGTTGGTTAGAATTAAGGGTGCCTCCACTCCCCCGTGCTGTACCACCCTCCCAGCACATCAGGGCTGGGATTGGCATCTGCAGTGGGGGCTGTGTCCTGGGGTGGGCCCTGGACTTGTGGGGTCTGGGCTAATGCCAGGTGATGTCAGAATTGAATTACTGGATCCCCAGCTGGTGTTGGAAAGTTAGTTGATACTGAGCAGTCTCCACATATTTGTTGTCAGAAAAAATGACATCACAGGTCAGAACCTTACATCGACTCGGTGAGTGGTTGCTGGTGAGAATTAAGACCCTGGAGGAGGGAGCATTTCCACACTGAGGAGGGGACAGTAGGGTGAGTAGTGCTCTGAGGATTATATTTTCTAATTACTCAAATATTCCTCACTCATTGCCTAGGAGGAGCCACTCTGAGCCATATCTCCACAGTGAGAGTGTAGTAAACTTTTGAATGTGGGTAAAGGTAAACAAATAAGCCTTGGGCATTTCTGGCGTGTCTCCCTAATTTCACCTTCCTTCTCTGTACCCAGAGGTGACCACAGTACTGATTCTGAATTTTTTTTTTTTTTTTGAGACGAAGTCTCCCTCTGTTGCCCAGACTAGAGTGCAATGGAGCGATCTTGGCTCACTGCAAGCCCAGCCTCCTGGGTTCATGCGATTCTCCTGCCTCAGCCTACCGAGTAGCTGGGAATTACAGGCGCCCGCCACCACGCCCGGCTAATTTTTTTGTATTTTAATTTAATTTTATTTTATTTTATTTTTTTTTTTTTGAGACAGTCTCTCTCTCTGTCCCCCAGGCTGGAGTGCAGTGGTGTAATCTCGGCTCACTGCAAGCTCTGCCTCCCGGGCTCATGCCATTCTCCTGCCTCAGCCTCCCAAGTAGCTGGGACTACAGGCACCTGCCACCATGCCCGACTAATTTTTTGTATTTTTAGTAGAGACCGGGTTTCACACTGTGTTAGCCAGGATGGTCTTGATCTCCTGACCTCATGATCTGCCCACCTCGGCCTCCCAAAGTGCTGGGATTACAGGCGTGAGCCACCATGCCTGGCCATTTTTTTTGTATTTTTAGTAGAGACGGGGTTTCGCTGTGTTGGCCAGGATGGTCTCTATCTCCTGACCTTGTGATCCACCTGCCTTGGCCTCCCAAAGTGCTGGGATTACAGGCATGAGCCACCACGTCTGGCCTTTTTCTTTTTTCTTTTTTTTTTTTTTCGAGTTAGAGTTTTACTCTGTCACCGAGGCTAGAGTGCAGTGGTATGATCTTAGCTCACTGCAACCTCTTCCTCCTGGGTACAAGCAATTCTCCTGTCTCAGCCTTCCAAATATCTGGGACTACAGGTGCACGCTGGCACACCCAGCTAATTTTTGTATTTTTAGTAAAGACAGGGTTTCACTATATTGGTCAGGCTGGTCTCGAACTCCTGACTTCACATGATTCACCTGCCTCGGCCTCCGAAAGTGCTAGGATTACATGGGTGAGCCACCGTGCCGGGCCCTGATTCTGATTTTTTTGTTATTTATTTATTTATGAATGAATGAATGAATGAGACAAGGTCTGGCTCTACTGCCCAGGCTGGAGTGCAGTGGCACAATCTTGGCTCACTGCAACCTCTACCTTTCTGGCTCAAGCCATCCTCCCACCTCAGCCTCCTGAGTAGCTGGGACTATAGACGTGCACCACCACGCCTGGCTTATTTTTGTACTTTTTGTACGGATGGGGTTTTGCCATGTTGCCCAGGCTGGTCTCTGAGTCCTGAACCCAAGCAATCTGCCCTCCTCGGCCTCCCAAAGTGCTGGGATTACAGGTGTGAGCCACGGTGCACTGCATCTTTTATTTTTTATAGCTTTATTGTTGCTTTGTCACAGAGTTTTGCCACTTGTAAGTTTTCAGTAAGTTGATATTAATATGCTGAAAAGGTATTTTTGTGGTTTTTTTTTTTTTGAGACAGTCTCACTCTGTCGCCCAGGCTGGAGTGCAGTGGCGAGATCTCGGCTTACTGCAAGCTCCTCCTCCTGAGTTCACGCCATTCTCCTGCCTCAGCCTCCTGAGTAGCTGGGACTACAGGAGACCGCCACCATGCCCGGCTAATTTTTTTGTGTTTTTAGTAGAGTCGGGGTTTCACTGTGTTAGCCAGGATGGTCTCGATCTCCTGACCTTGTGATCCGCCCGTCTTGGCCTCCCAAAGTGCTGGAATTACAGGTGTGAGCCACCGCGCCGGCCTTTTGTGGTTTCTTTGCCTCAGTCCGTTGCACACATGCTGCTGTCTGAAGCTGTGGGTCACTCAGGTTACTAACCATTGCACTGCTTGATTTGAGTTGTTAGTATTTTATCTGTTGCCAACGTAATTGTTGTTTTTGTCTCCAAGTGCTAATGCTTCATAAACTTCTTTTTTTTTTTTTTTTTTGAGGCAGGTCGTCTTCTGTCACCCAGACTGAAGTGCAGTGGCGCGATCACAGCTCACTGCAACCTTGGCCTCCCAGGCTCAAGCAATCCTTCCATCTCACCCTCCCAAGTAGCTGGGACTACAGGCGTGTGCCGCACGCCTGCCTAATGTTTGTATTTTTTAATAGAGATGGGGTCTTGCCATGTTGCCCAGGCTAATCTCGAACCCTTGGGCTCAGTACTGGGATTATAGGCATGAGCCACTGTGCTCAGCCATGCTTCATAAATTTTTTTTTTTTTTGAGACAGAGTCTCGCTCTGTCGCCAGGCCAGGCTGGAGTGCAGTGGCGCGATCTCAGCTCACTGCAACCTCTGCCTTCTGGATTCAAGTGATTTTCTTGCCTCAGCCTCCCAAGTAGCTGGGATTACAGTCGCATGCCACCACACCCAGCTAATTTTTTTTTTTTTTTTTTTTTTTTTGAGATGGAGTTTCACTCTTGTTGCCCAGTCTAGAGTGCAATGGTAAAATCTCAGCTCACTGCAACCTCCACTTCCCAGGTTCAAGCGATTCTCCTGCCTCAGCCTCCAGAGTAGCTGGGATTATAGGCATGCACCACCACGCCCGGCTAATTTTGTTTTTTTAATAGAGACAAGGTTTCTCCATGTTGGTCAGACTGGTCTCAAACTCCTGACCTCAGGTGATCTGCTCACCTCGGCCTCCCAAAGTGCTGGGATTACAGGCATGAGCCACTGCGCCAGGCCCCACCCAGCTAATTTTTTTTATTTTTAGTAGAGATGGGGTTTCACCATGTTGGCCAGGATGGTCTTGATCTCTTGACCTCATGATCTGCCTGCCTTGGCCTCCCAAAGTGCTGGGATTACAGGTGTGTGCCACCGCACCCGGCCGCTCTGTAAGTTTTTTATACATTGGAAAAAAAATCCCTGGGATGTAGATTATAGATAAATTCAAATTGACTTGGGAATGCCAATGGAATATATGGATTAACCATCTGACCATGTATGCATGTGTATTTAGTCCTTATAAGTAGTTCTCTTTATTTTTCTCTGTGTGATTACATGTTGCTTTTTACACTAGGATTGAGCATTTTTTCTGTGTGGCCTTTCGTCTTCTGTAAAATAGTTTTCCGTCATCTTGTCACGTTAAAGTTATTTGTATATTTATTGCTTCATTTCTTCCCTTTTTTCTTTTTTTAACGTACTCTGTAGACTAATTCTTTTTCATTTGTAGGGATTGCTAATATTTTGTTCCAGGGAGTGATTTATCTTTTCACTCCATTCTACATTTTGATGGACTCTTTTAAATTTTTTTGTTCGTTTGCTTTTTTGGCCGCCTTCTGCATGCACCATCATCAGGGGTGGGGAAGGGTACTCTTCTTGATTTTAATTGAGTTGACTTTGGCTCTTCCTTTCAGGCCTACTTACTTTTCTTGTAAGAGAACACTCTAGGGAGTGTATATTTAGGGCAACTTGAATCTATGCTCCCAGGTTAAAGAACACTCTCCCTACTATGAAGTTGGAAAAAAAAATTGTAACTTATGAAAGTTTGCTACTTTTTAAAATTTTTAAATTTTTTATTTTCTCTCACTCTCTTTTTTTTTGGAGACAGAGTCTCGTTCTGTCACCCAGGCTGGAGTGCAGTGACATGATGTTGGCTCGTTGCACCCTTTGCCTCCTGGCGTCAAGCGTTTCCAGTGCTTCAGCCTTCTGAGTAGCTGGGATTGCAGGTGTAAACCACCATGCCCGGCTAATTTTTGTATTTTTAGTAGAGACAGGGTTCCTGACCTCAAGTGATCTACTTGCCTTGGCCTCCCAACATGCTGGGATTACAGACGTGAGCCACTGTGCCTGGCCTGCTTTTGTTTTTAAGAGGTTTGTGTTTTTCTAATTTGATCTTGTTTATAGCTGGAGACTGGCTAAAACTTTATCCCTGTCCTGGCGAGGCTCTGGGGGATTTCTTGGAGGATATTTACAATGTGCCTTTCAAGGGATATTTCTTCATTCTGTTGGAGGGACTTTTGCCTAGATGTTATACCCATGACCAGGTGTCCCTCTCACAGCACACTTGTTTGTACTAGCTCTGTACAAGCAGGCACCTTGTAGATCTTGTCTGACCATTGTCAGTTTAATTCTAGACTAGAGTAGCCACTAATCCGGTATCTATTAGTGGCTAATAAACACTACCACTCTGTTCCTACCAAGCGAGCCCCGATTATGATAGTAGTTAGGTTCAAATAGTAGTCAGGTGTGTCAGTTAGGCAATTAGGTGAGACTCAGAGGAGACAATTCAACAAACACAGGAAATAACAGGAGTTTATAACTTATAAATCCCAGAGGCCAGGTGTGGTGGCTCACGCCTGTAATCCCAGTACTTTGGGAGGGTGAGGCAGGTGGATCACAAGGTCAGGAGATCGAGACCATCCTGGCCAACATGGTGAAACCCCGTCTCTACTAAAAATACAAAAATTAGCTGGGTGTGATGGTGCGTGCCTGTAATCCCAGCTACTCGGGAGGCTGAGGCCGGAGAATCACTTTAACCAGGGAGTCGGAGGTTGCAGCGAGCCGAGATTGTGCCACTGCACTCCAGCCTGGCGACAGAGCGAGACTCCATCTCAAAAAAAAAAAAAAAAAAAAATCCCGAAGAGAGGAGAGTAGCATGCCTTGTAGGCTAGCAGGTAGGTGGAACTATTTGTGACACATACCCTCAGCCTGTCAGTGGGGAGCAAGGGAAAGAGAGGGAATTGCGGGCCAAATCCTTTATTGGGGTCCAAAGTGTTACCTAACCCAATTTCTCTTTGGGAGGTTTTAGTTGGTGTGTTTAGAAGAAGGAAGCACGAGTTACATGGAGTCACGCTGTGACTGCCAGGTGGTCACTGCAGCGTGTCTGTTCAGTCCATAGGAGTGTGGGTGTCAGTAGAAGAGTCAAGTAAATTGTATCTAGGTGTTCCTTAGGGAGGTGATCTGTAAGGCAGATGAGTGGATCAACCACATGGAGGAACTGGGAGGAAGCAGAGAACTGCAAATGGTGCCAAGGGTGATTGAGCCCTGCTTCTGGTATGAGAAAGTTAAGCCTATATTAAAAGGAATGACAAATGCCTGGGCGCAGTGGCTCACACCTGTAATCCCAGCACTTTGGGAGGCTGAGGCAGGTGGATCATTTGGGGTCAGGAACTGGAGACCATCCTGGCCAACATGGCGAAACCCCATCTCTACTAAAAAATACAAAAATTAGCTGGGTGTGGTGGCGCATGCCTGTAATCCCAGCTATTCAGGAGGCTAAGGCAGGAGAATCGCTTGAACGCAGGAGGTGGAGGTTGCAGTGAGCCAAGATGGCACCACTGTACTCCAGCCTGGGCAACAGAGTGAGACTCTATCTCAAAAAAAAAGAAAAAAAAAAAAGAACAAAAGTAATGACAAAAACCCCAGTTACTTTTGCACCAACCTAATAAATTGGATACTGAAGTAACATAAAATTATATGAATTCAGGATAACAGGCAGGTCTACAATTAACTGATTATTTTATAGAGAGATTGTGATTTTTATATATAATGGTGTATATATATATATTTTTTCATCCACAGTCCTTTCATAGCCTTTATTTCTCCCCAAGACAGGCCAAAATATACTCTGATCTTCCCCTGCCTTTCTGTCTTGGAGCTGGCCGTAAAGAAATTTTCTAACATATCTTGTCTCTTTGCAGGTCTTAAGACCCCCATTTCAGAAAGAATCCTACCCTCTACCCAGGAGGAAAGAATGTACACAGAGGCTAAGAAGAGTCAGCAGACAGGCCTTATTGGTTTTCCCACTCAATCTATTAGTATTAGTCCATACTCTTTTTGTCCAATTGCAGTTCTACGGGGTGTTCCATACTTTTATCATTCCTATTGAATGACGTCCGTATAAAACACCATGCTTTTATCATTCCTACTGAATGATGTCTGTATAAAAGGCCCAAGAGGATGGGGTATGGGGAGCTTCTGGACAGCTGAACTCAGGGAGGCTTTATTATAGGAAGGTGATCAAGAACTCATCCTCATGCCAGGAGCGAGTCATACCCTAACTCTACCGGAATGGAAGCTCCTGTGCTTGGGACCCTTGTAGACCTTGCCCTATACATCTCCACCTGGCTGTTTATTTGTAGCCTTTAAAATAGCCTTTATAATCTTGTAAACGTGTTTTCCCGAATTTTGTGAGCTGTGTTGGCAAGTTAATTGAGCCAAAAAAGGGTGTTATGGGAACCTCAATTTGAAGCCTATTGGTCAGAAGTTCCAGAGGCCTGGTCTTGCCACTGCTGTCGGATGCGTGGGGTCAGTTTTGTAGGACTGAGCCCTCAATTTGTGGCATCTGCTGCTGTCCCCAGGTAGATAGCTTCATAATCGAATTGGTTTGGCAGGCACCCAGCGGCTATATGCTGCACAATTGATTACTTGCCTTTTTTTTTTCTTTTTGAGACAGAGTTTCACTGTTGTTGCCCAGGCTGGAGTGCTATGGCATGACCTCAGCTCACTGCAACCTCTGCCTCTCAGATTCAAGTGATTCTCCTTCCTCAGCCTCCCCAGTAGCTGGGATTACAGGCATGCACTACCACACCTGGCTACTTTTTTATTTTTAGTAGAGACGGGGTTTCTCCATGTTGGTCAGGCTGGTCTCGATCTCCTGGCCTCAGGTGATCTGCCCGCCTCAGCCTCCCAGAGTGCTGAGATTACAGGCGTGAGCCACCACGTTTGGCCAATCACTTGCTTTTTGATGTGGAGAAATCCCCACACAGTTGGTCACAGAAGCCTTTTGTGTTGATTGTTGTGTTGTGAGGGGAATAGCAAGGTGTGTTTTTTTCACTTAGATGGTATGCAGAGAGTTGAATATTCTCTTGTAGATAACCATTTGTCCCTGCCCCTGTGTTGAAGTATCTGTCATCTCTATCCCTGCCTGACAATGCCTGCTCTGTCACAGGTTCTTGGGCCTTAAATAGATGCCCTTGTTTCAGATTTTGCTATTTTTCATTGGTCTGTCTGTCTGTCTCTCTGGTAATACCATACTCTCCTGATTACTATAGATTTCCAATCCTGATGTATGTTAGAGAAAGAACCTCCCTATCTTAGTCATTTTTGCCTGCTGTAATAAATAACCACAGACTGGATGCCTGAAACCACAAGTATTAATTTCTTTCTTTTTTTTTTTTTTTTTTTTTGAGACGGAGTCTCGCTCTGTTGCCCAGGCTGGAGTTCAGTGGCGCGATCTCGGCTCACTGCAGCTCCGCCTCCCGGGTTCACGCCATTCTCCTGCCTCAGCCTCCCGAGTAGCTGGGACTACAGGCACCCACCAACACGCCCAGCTAATTTTTTGTATTTTTAGTAGAGACAGGGTTTCACCGTGTTAGTCAGGATGGCTTTCTTTTTTTTTTTTGAGACGGAATCTTGCTCTGTTGCCCAGGCTGGAGTACAATGGTGTGATCTCAGCTCACTGCACCCTCTGCCTCCCGGTTCAAGCTGTTCTCCTGCCTCAGCCTCCCGAGTAGCTGGGACTACAGGCGTGTGCCACCACGCCTAGCTAATTTTTTGTATTTTTAATAGAGACAGTGTTTCGCCATGTTGACTAGCTCCAAGACAGAAAGGCAGGGTAGATTAGAGTGTATTTTTGGTTTCTATGGTCTGCCTTGCAGAGAAAAAAGAGCAAGTGGAAGGAGGTCAGCCGAAGGGCAGAGAGAGAGATTCTGTTTTCTTTCGGTTTTTTTTTTTGGGGGGGAGGGACAGAGTCTTGCTTTGTTGCCCAGGCTGGAGTGCAGTGATGCTATATTGGCTCACTGCAACCTCCACCTCCTGGGCTGAAGCAATTCTCTTGACTCAGCTTCCTGAGTAGCTGGGATTACAGGCCTGCATCACCATGCCTGGCTAGTTTTTGTATTTTTAGTAGAGACAGGGTTTCACCATGTTGGCCAGGCTGGTATCAAACTCGTGACCTCAGATGATCTGCCTGCCTCAGCCTTCTAAAGTTCTGGGATTACAGGTGTGAGCCACCGCGCCCGGCCTTGTACTTTACTTTTTTAGAGTAGTTTTAGGTTCACAGCAAAATTGAGCACATAATACAGAGTTCCCTTATGCCCCCATTCCCACTCAGTTACAACCCCTCCAGCTATCAACATTCTGCACCAAAGTTGTACATTTGTTACAGTTGAACCTATTTTGAGACATTATTGTCATCCAAAGTCTAGCCTACATTAGAATTTATTCTTGCAGTTGTACATTCTATGAATTTTGACAACTATACAGTGACATTTCTATTATGGTGTAATACAGAGTAGTTTCATTGTCGTAAAAACCCTCTCATCCACCTATTTATCCCTCTCTCTCCCTGACTTCTGGCAGCCACTGATGTTTTGTACTGTTTTATGATTCTGTCTTTTCTGCAATGTTATATAGTTTGAATCATACAGTATGTAGTCTTTTCAAAGTTGTTTCTTCCACTTAGTAATAAGCATTTGCGGGCATGTGATCATGAAATTTTTTTTAAAAAGTAATACGCATTTAAGGTTCTTCCATTACCTTTTAGCTCATTTATTTTTAGTACCTCCATTGTTTGGAGGTAGGTGTTATGTATCCATTTGTCTACTGTAAGGCATCTTAGTTGCTTCCAAATTTTGAAAATTATGAATAATGCTGCTGTAAACATCTGTGTACAATTGTTTGCCTGGGCCTAAATTTTCAGCTCGTTTGGATAAACCTACCTTTGGTCTGGAGGTTAAGAGACACCCCTCTGCCACATGGGATGGGTTTTAAAGAATTCACTCTGAAAATCAAGTGAATGTGGGCCTATGATGAGGTTTGTGTAAAACCCCTGTGTGTGTATGATCTCCTGATTCAGTGAGTACTTTTTTTTTTGAGATGGAGGTTCGCTCTTGTTGCCCAGATGGGACTGCAGTGGCGGGATCTCGGCTCACTGCAACCTCCGCCTGATTCAAGCAATTCTCCTGCTTCAGCCTCCCAAATAGCTGGGATTACAGGCGCTTGCCACCACGCCCAGCTAATTTTTGTATTTTTAGTAGAGATGGGGTTTCACCATGTTGGCCAGGCTGGTCTCAAACTCCTGACCTCAGGTGATCCACCTGTTTCAGCCTCCCAAAGTGCTGGGATTACAGACATGAGCCACTGCGCCCAGCCTTTCCATGAGTATTAATCTCCTTTTTTGTAACAGATCTCCTAGTGGGTGCTGCATTAAACAGAGCTGAACAAATAACCCTATCTGCCTGAAGCAGAGTGGGAGACAAGAAACAAGATATAAGTAGAATATGCAGTGTGTCAGATGGTGCTTAGTCCTAAGGAGAGAGAGAGAAAGCTGGAGAGGAGTGGAGAGGCCTGGGCTGTGTTTGTCTCTGCAAGCACCTGTTTATGCCTCTGAGGTGTTATCTCTGAGGGTTTGTGTGTCTGCCTGGGTGTGTCCACCTATATGTGCAGTGACAAAATGTGAGTGATTTTGTATGTCTGATGGGGAGACAGAGGCTGTGTTTGTATGCCCTTTAAAATCTGGAATGCTTTTATTTCATTTTCTTGCCTGATTACCCTGGTAGCATCTTTTAGCGTGTTAAATAGCTGTGTCGAAAACAGACATCCTTGTCTTGTATTTGATCTTAGGGGGAAACATTCAGTGTCACCATCAGTATGAAGTTATAGTGGGGTTTTCATGAATACCTTATTTCAGGTTAAGGAAGTTCCCTTCCATTTCCAGTTTACTGAATGTTTTCATGGTGGAAGAGGTATTGAAAGGATATTGACCTTTGTCAAATGTTTTTGATACTGATTCTATTAATATTTTGATTTTCAAATGTGAAAACAGTGTTGCTTTTCTGGGTTATGTCCCACTTGAGTATGGAAGTTTTTTTTGTTGTTGTTTTTTTGAGGCAGAGTCTCGCTCTGTAGCCCAGGCTGAAGTGCAGTGGCGCGATCTCGGCTCACTACAACCTCTACCTCCCAGGTCCCAGTTCAAGCAATTCTCCTGCCTCAGCCTCCTGAGTAGCTGAGATTACAGGCACATGCCACCATGCCCAGCTAATTTTTGTGTTTTTAGTGGAGATGGGGTTTCACCATGTTGGCTAGGCTGGTCTTGAACTCCTGACCTTGTGATCCACCTGTCTTGGCCTCCCAAAATGCTGGGATTACAGGCATGAACCACCGCACCCAGCCTTTTGAAAAATCTTTTTGGTAACAGTCATTCTAGTAGGTGTGATGTCTCATTGAGGTTTTAGTTTCCATTTCCCTAATGATTCGGGATGTTAAACATTTTTTCATGAATGTCTTTGTCATTTATATATGTTCTTTTCAGAAATGTCTGTTTAGATCCTTTGCCCATTTGAAAAACTGGAGGCCAGGCCCAGTGGCTCATGCCTATAATCTCAGCACTTTGGGAGTCTGAGGCAGGTGGATTGCCTGATCTTGGGAGTTTGAGGCCAGCCTAGGCAACATGGCAAAACCTCATCTCTGCCAAATATACAAAAAATTAGCTGAGCATGGTGGCATGTACCTGTGGTCCCAGCTACTCCCAGCTGAGGTGGGAGGATGGCTTGAGTCTGGGAGGCAGAGGTTGCAGTGAGCCAAGATTGCGCCACTGCATTCCAACGTGGGTGTCAGAGTGAGACTCAGTCTCAAAAATAAATAAATAAATAATAAAAGTTTAAAATTGGGTTGTTTTCTTGCTATTGAGGTGTTTGAATTCTTTATATATTTTGGATTTTAACACCTTATCAGATATATGGTTTGCAAGTATTTTCTCCCACTCCGTGTGTTGCCTGCCTTTCTACTCCATTAATTGTTTCCTTTGCTGTGCTAAAAAGCTTTTTAGTTTGACGTCCACATCCACAATGGTGCTGTCAAAAACAGCTACATGGGAACTTGTTTATGTATTCTTTCTGCAGTGTCTGGTTTCACCCAGAACTCTTTTGTGAGATTAAGCACCTTCCTCATATCAGGAAATTGTGGGTCTTTCCTATTATTCACAGCCGAATCCCTGAGTTAGATTTGATTGTATGTGATCAAACATAGTATGTATTATTTCCTCAAGCAACGTTTTTGGACATGTTTCTTAGAAATAGTTTACTAACTGGTTTCAAACAGCATTGTATACTAACAAATGTTAATGTCTTTTTCATTTGCTGCTAAGTTATATAAAAATATTCTATTGCAATCATAGATCAGATCAACTTTATAATAAACTTTATAATTTTGTGGCGTTATTTGTTAAATATTGTGAATCGGGCCAGGAGCGGTGGCTCACGCCTGTAATCCCAGCACTTTGGAAGGCCGAGGCGGGTGGATCATGAGGTCAGGAGATCAAGACCATCCTGGCTAACACGGTGAAACCCTGTCTCTACTAAAAATACAAAAATTAGCCGGACGTGGTGGCGGGCACCTGTAGTCCCTGCTCCTCGGGAGGCTGAGGCAGGAGAATGGCGTGAACCCGGGAGGCAGAGCTTGCAGTGAGCCGAGATCACGCCACTGCACTCCAGCCTGGGCGACAGAAGGAGACTCCGTCTCACCAAAAAAAAAAGAAAAAAAAAAAAAGGAAAAATTGTGAATCAATATTCTGTGCATACAATTTTAGGTGTGTTTTTTTCACATAAATTTTCATTTTCATGCTCATGTAGTCACAGTTTTTATCACAAGAATTATTTCTCATTCACTTATGATACCAAAAGTTAAATCAAGCTTTTAACCTTTTTCCAAAGATCATCAGGACCATAGCTCTTGTCAAAGAAGGTATTAAAAAAAAGTCATCATAAATATGATAGTAAACCATATGTGACTGTGTGGTGTATCAATAGGAGAGCACTCAAAAGAATTTCTTTTTTTTTTTCTTTTTTTTTTTTTTTGAGACGGAGTCTCACTCTGTCGCCCAGGCTGGAGTGCAAGTGGCACAGTCTGGGCTCACTGCAACCTCTGCCTTCCAGGTTCAAGCAATTCTCCTGCCTCAGCCTCCTGAGTGGCTGGGATTACAGGCACAGATCACCATGCCTGGGTAATTTTTGTATTTTTTATAGAGACGGAGTTCCTCCATGTTGGGCAGGGTGGTCTTGATCTCCTGACCTCAGGTGATCTGCCAGCCTCGGCCTCCCAAAGAGCTGGGATTACAGGCATGAGCCACCACACCCGGCCCAAAAGAATTTGTTATAGGACGTGTGCTTGCTTTAGGTGTATTGATTGCTATTCAAAGCAAGAAGCTTCTCTGGATTGTATACTATGAAGAAGCAAGGTTATTTCTGGCCTTGGTTATTGTGATAGTTCTTATCCAGAAGTAAAAAAGATGGAGTGGTGCTAAATTTATTACCTAAACACTGAAGTATTTCTTATGATGAATTAGACATCGTTTCCCATAAGATACCTCAGTTGAAATATATAAATTCTAACTATTGATATATATATATATATATTTTTTTTTTTTTCTGAGACAGAGTCTGGCTCTGTTGCCCAGGCTGGAGTGCAGTGGCGCGATCTTGGCTCACTGCAAGCTCCACCTCCCGGGTTCACACCATTCTCCTGCCTTAGCCTCCCGAGTAGCTGGGACTACAGGTGCCTGCCACCACGCCTGGCTAATTTTTTTGTAATTTTAGTAGAGACGGGGTTTCACCATGTTAGCCAGGATGTTCTTGATCTCCTGACCTCGTGATCTGCCTGCCTCAGCCTCCCAAAGTGCTGGGATTACAGGCGTGAGCCACTGCGCCCGGCCAACTACTGATAATTTTTAAAAGTCTCCCTTATTAGTCAAATTAGGCTAATGACTCTAGGAAAGTTGTCAGAATATAAACCTAGCAAGGGACAGAGACATGATCACTATTCTAATCAAGCTTGTCTTGCTCAGATAATGTGCTCTTGATGCTAATTTTTCAATATGCCTCATATGCCAGAACTGTAGACTCAGAACATCCAGAATTAAGCACAGATGATGCAGGCACTCAAGGCTCTGATATGGGAACACAAAGTGAATAAATTCTTGAAATCCTGGTGCTTATATTTTTGTGAGAAAGGAGAGGGGTTGAAAAAATAGTAAGACTGGTTTATAAGAAGGAAATAAGCACTTTGAAGGAAAGTAAATGATGGTGTGAGATAATACGGAAGCTGAGGGTGTGTGTATATGTTCTCTGTGGAGGGTGGCAACATCAGTGAGTGAAGAAATGTCACCATCGGTCATTTATATTTCCACCTCTAATACATCTTCAGCACCATTTCAGGAACTGCTTAAGTGTGGATGTAGATAGTGCATAGCAATATAGACAGTCCTGCCTTTTTGAGGTTAACAATAATGATTCCCCGTAAAGATACAGGTATGGCTTATTGTCATTTTTGCATTGGTTAAAAGTTTTAATGCGTGTAATATGTGATCTTGACTTTGGACATGGGTATCTGGAACCTGGAGGAAGGCACACCACTGCATACAGTGTGTGCTAGAACCATGTTGGATCCCTGTTGAAACATCTTACTGTTCTGCCCCTTAAGCCACAGGGGGCGGAGCCTGAAGTTATATCCAGTTAGGGGTGCCAGGATGGCATCCTACTTATTGTCCAATCAGGCACACCTCAGAGCCCTGTCTGCCCCCAACCTCACCCCACCCTGTATGATCTTGTGGTGAATTTTCTTTTCTTGAGCTGGCTGCATTACCTTTCTTCTGGCTCCTGGCTCCACTGCCCTGGCTCTGCTCTGTGCTGGCCGTGGCAGCCGGAGGGAGGACCCAGGAGACCCTGAAGATGGGAAATGGCGAGTGTGGGAAATGGCAAGTGTGCAGGGGCCCGGGGTCCAACATGGCTGGAGGGGCCCAGGCCTCCTCGCCATCAGCATCCGATTCTGTTTCATCTGAGTTGCTCAAATGTGTGGGAAGCAGAGTATCAAATCCACCCCCAGCCTAACTCTCCTTGATCTGGCAGCAAACTGCTGAATTGTAGGTATAATTTCTGCAGTCCCCAACACCAACTTCTGTTCTCAAAGGCACAGTGTTATCAACTATTTGTTTTTTGTTTTGTTTTGTTTTTGTTTTTGATGAAGTCTCACTCTGTCGCCGAGGCTGGAATACAGTGGCACAATGTCCGCTCACTGCAAAGTCCGCCTCCTGGGTTCAAGCGATTTTCCTGCCTCAGCGTCCTGAGTAGCTGGGATTACAGGTGCCTTCCACCAGGCCCAGCTAATTTTTTTTTTTTTTTTTTTTGGAGACGGAACCTCACTGAGTCGCCCAGGCTGGAGGGCAGTGGTGCGATCTTGGCTCACTGCAAGCTCCGCCTCCCGGGTTCATGCCATTCTCCGGCTTCAGCTTCCCGAGTAGCTGGGACTACAGGCACCCGCCACTATGCCCGGCTAATTTTTTTGTATTTTTAGTAGAGACAGGGTTTCACTGTGTTAGCCAGGATGGTTTCGATCTCCTGACCTCGCGATCCACCTGTCTCTGCCTTCCAAAGTACTGGGATTACAGGCATGATCCACTGCGTCCGGCCATTTTTTTGTATTTTTTAGTAGAGATGGGGTCTCACCGTGTTGGCCAGGCTGGTCTCGAACTCCTGACCTCAAGTGATCTACCCACCTCGGCCTCCCAAATTGCTGGAATTACAGGCATGAGCCACCACGCCCAGCTGACTATTTGTCCTTCGTTCTCCATTAGAGAAAGATGTCATATTTTAAGTTTATCATTTTTGCAGAAAGCGGTGGATGACTGTTTTATAAAGATTTCTTCTATGTTTGTGACCTTTTCGCCTGAGACGTAAGCAGAGAATAACCACCTGAAACTCCATTGTGAAAAAGCTTTGTGTCTCACCTTTATCTTCCATAAGTGCAAACCCTTATCAGAATGCCTTTGCGTTGAGGTTCCCCTTTGGAAACTTTGCAGGGTTGGTTTTCCTCAGCCTGTCCTCTCTTTTCCTGGTCCTGGGGTTCAGAACTGACTGGGGCTGCCCCAAGAAGCCCATAGCTTCCATGTCTCTTGGAGGGTCTAGTGAGTATCAGCTCATGTGGCCCCTCAGGGGAGCCGCTGGACGCCTTGGACCTAGAAGCAGTGACATGGTTTATTCTTGCTCTGAAAAGCTCACCCCTTGGGACACTCAGCTTGTTTTTCTCCAGCCCCACTTTTCATTCTTTGGAGACATGTTAGTGGTCAGCTAATTGGATGGCGGTATTGAGGGGAAAGACAGAAAATGATTCTTGCCCTCTGGATTCTCTCAGAGTACTTGAAGGGAGAAAAATGATCCCAAAAGACAAGGAAAACCCACCTCTGCCAGGTTATGCAAGAACTTGAAAAGCAAAATGCACTTAAGCATGGGGGTGGGGGCACAGTCCACTGTCTCTGGGAAGGGTCGGTGAGCAGCACTTTAGTGACAGGATGGAGGTTGGGGGGATGTCCCATGTGATAGGATGACCTGACTGGGCAGTTAAGTCAGATTTCTCTGTGTTCCAGGTTAGCAGTGGCCTTCCCTGATTTTGTCACCTTAAGAAGATTTGTTTACTTACTTTATCATGTAAAATGTATTTTACCATTAAAGCTTGAAAGATAGGCTAAAATATTTCCAAAGAGATGAGAGGTGGATCTCAGAAAAATAAATATCTACCCTTATATTTGTTAAAAATTTGTATTTAATTTTTCCCCCCAGAACATATATGCAGTAAGTTTCTTAGGTCTGTTCTTTTTTGTGATTTTTGTTGTTGTTGTTGTTGTTTTGGTTTTTTTTGGTTTGTTTGTTTGAGACACAGTCTGGCTCCGGGCTGGAGTTCAGTGGCACAATCATGGTTCACTGCAACCTCCACCTCCCCGGTTCAAGCAATCCTCCCACCTCAGCCTCCTGAGTAGCTAGGACCATAGGTGCAGGCTACACAACTGGCTAATTTTTTGTGGAGATAGGGTTTCACCATGTTGCCCAGGCTGGTCTCAAACTTCTGAGCTCAAGTGATCCTCCTACCTTGGCCGCCCAAAGTGCTGGGATTTTAGGCGTGAGCCACTGCTCCCAGCTCCTTTTTTGTGATTTCAAATAGAATCCTAGAGTTTAGCCTTGAGAAGGCTACAGGGAGAAAAAGCTCAAAGAAATAGGGAGAATCACTCTTCATTATGGCTTCACATAACTGAATCTATCTGTCTATCTATCTATCTATCATCTATCTATCTATCTAATCTATCTATCTATCTATCTATCTATCTATCTATCTATCTATCTAATCTATCTATCTAATCTATCTTGAGACAGGGTCTTTCTCTTTTGCCCAAGTTGGAGTGCAGTGGCACCCATCATAGCTTGCTGCATTCTCATACTCCTGGTCTCAAGCAGTCCTCTCACCTCAGCCTCCTGAGTAGCTAGGACCATAGGTGCAGGCTACACAACTGGCTAATTTTTTGTGGAGATAGGGTTTCACCATGTTGCCCAGGCTGGTCTCAAACTTCTGAGCTCAAGTGATCCTCCTACCTTGGCCACCCAAAGTGCTGGGATTTTAGGCGTGAGCCACCGCTCCCAGCTCCTTTTTTGTGATTTCAAATAGAATCCTAGAGTTTAGCCTTGAGAAGGCTACAGGGAGAAAAAGCTCAGAGAAATAGGGAGAATCACTCTTCATTATGGCTTCACATAACTGAATCTATCTGTCTATCTATCTATCTATCATCTATCTATCTAATCTATCTATCTATCTATCTATCTATCTATCTATCTAATCTATCTATCTAATCTATCTTGAGACAGGGTCTTTCTCTTTTGCCCAAGTTGGAGTGCAGTGGCACCCATCATAGCTTGCTGCATTCTCATACTCCTGGTCTCAAGCAGTCCTCTCACCTCAGCCTCCTGAGTAGCTCGGACTACAGGCATGCACCACCACTGCTGGCTAATTTTTAAAATTTTTTTGCGGAGACAGAGGTTCTCACTGCGTTGCCCAAACTGATCTTGAACTCCTGGGCTCAAACAATCCTTCTGCCTAAGCCTCCCAACGTGATGGAATTACAGGTGTGAGCCACTTCACCCGGCCACTGATACATTTTGATGAGAAAGTAGTTAGATAAATTGGTGAATTCACCAATTTATTTTCACCAATTTAGTGAAGATTCACCAAGCTGGGTGTGGTGGCTCACGCCTGTAATCCCAGCACTTTGGGAGGCCAAGGCTGGCAGATACTTGAGGTCAGGAGTTTGGGACCAGCCTGGCCAACATGGTGAAACCTCATCTGTATTAAAAATACGAAAATTAGCTGGGCGTGGTGGCACGTGCCTGTACTCCCACTTCCTTGGGAGATTGAGGCGAGATGATCGCTTGAGCCTGGGAGGCAGAGGTTGCAGTTACCCAAGACCCTGCCACTGCACTCCAGCCTGGGCGACAGAGCAAGACTCCATCCAAAAGAAAAAAAAGGACTGGGCGTGGTGGCTCACACCTGTAATCCCAGCACTTTGGGAGGCCGAGGCAGGCGGATCACGAGGTCAGGAGATTGAGACCATCCTGGCTAACACGGTGAAACCCTGTCTGTACTAAAAAATACAAAAAATTAGCCAGGCGTGGTGGCAGGCGCCTGTAGTCCCAGCTACTCGGGAGGCTGAGGCAGGAGAATGGCGTGAACCTGGGAGGCAGAGCTTGCAGTGAGCCGAGATCGTGCCACTGCACTCCAGCCTGGGCAAAAGAGCAAGACTCTGTCTCAAAAAAAAAAAAAAAAAAGAAAAAAGGTAAAAAATCCTTCATTAGTCTCATTTAGTACTTAATTATATTTGATCTACAGGATAGGTACGAGCTTGCCAGTATTCTCTCTTAGTATAATAGCAGAAGATGGGCTTAATTTTCCTAGTAACCAATTGTGAGAACACATGTGAAATGCTTCCTGGAGTGTTTCTGGGGGCTCATCAGGTGGGCACTATGTGTTGTGCGTGTAACAAATTCCCAAACTCTCAGAAGGTGGGAGACCAGAAATTTTCATATTTTTTCCATAAAGAGTTTAGGCACCAAGCTACTCTTACATAGGTCATTGGGCTCCTTCCCCAAATCCATTTCCCAGATACCAGGAATGGATGTGATGCAGGACAGGTGCGCCCTAAAATTGGGGCTTATCCCAGGATGGTTTCTGGCTTTGCCCAGGGAAGAATTCAAGGGCAGGCCAGTGGTGTTAGATGGCAGTGTTTTATTTAACAGTACTGGTCTTTGTGGATCAGTGCTAACTCATAGGCAGTACACCCAGAGTCAGCAACATATGGGCTCTTGGCAACTATATTGATACCCACTTTCAATTATATGCAAATTAAGTGGTGGGTTATTTAAAACTTTCTAAGGAAGGAGTGATAACTTTCAGGTCATTGCCATGGCATTTGTAAGCTGTCATAGCATTGGTGGGAGTGTTTTATGCTAATGAGCAGTGAGAGCATGTAGAGATTGCCGTTCTTGTCATCTGCTGGTTTTGGCCCCTTTCTTTACTTTATCCTGCCTGTGCCAGATCTTGTTTTGGCCAGTAGGGTTGTGATCAGAATACAAGTCCTGTTGGTCTCCTACCTCAGATGAATGTTGTGAGGAGTGAGGAGCCTTTTTTTAAGGGTAAGCAGTCTCAGGACTGCTAATATAAACTCTTTTGCGCAGTAGGTGGTGGGACTTCGTTATGACAGGTTCTACAGGTCCACTGTACGAGCAGACATTAGCTGTGACTCAGGCAGCACGTATTACTCCTTGGAACCACCACCAAGAAAGATGATCAGACACTGCTATTGCTCTACCCGATAGTTCAATTCTAGTATGAGAGTTGCTGTGTGAAGGGAGTGAGTATGATGACCAAACAGTGGAGTAAATGTTTGGAGACCCCTGAAACATGTGAACTTCTTAGGAATTGAGTACCGTTCCCCAGCCCTGTCTGTCTCACCCATTCTCCTCTCCACATATGTGGGATGTTTCAGGACTCGGTGGCTTTTGAGGATGTAGATGTGAACTTCACCCAGGAGGAGTGGGCTTTGCTGGATCCTTCCCAGAAGAATCTCTACAGAGATGTGATGTGGGAAACCATGAGGAATCTGGCCTCCGTGGGTAAGGATTGTATACTCCCATCACTTAGTCAATTAAAGAAGAAGTGTTTCTTATGCAGTGATGCTGCTCCATGGTTTGCATCATGGAGGGAGAATACCTGGGGGCTAAAACAGGCATAGTCACAGGGTAACATGAACCTAGAATCTAATAATTTTTCTATAATTTTGCACTAATTCAGAATTTTTCTGGGTCTCTGTTTTAGGGAAAAAATGGAAGGACCAGAACATTAAAGATCACTACAAACACCGAGGGAGAAATCTAAGGTAATTTGTACTCAGAGAAAGCAAATTCACTTGAAAGTATCTTAGCATGTCATGAAATTTTAAAAACAGGCAAACATAACTGATAAGCCAAGCTTCAAATTGATTTATTTTTTGAATATTTTCCCCAAATACATATTCTTCAGTGTAAACAGATGTTCAGTTTTTATAAAAACGTTCATTTGGCAAGAGAATTAAGAAACTCTATTTAAGAATATCACTGTTTGAGTGATAGTTGAGGTCAAGCTCATTGCAGAGCATTGAATTCATTCATACTCAAATCAGACTTGGCATCGAGTCTGCGCTTTACCTGATGATATTGAAAATGCAAGTTTAATAGCTGTTAATATAAAACGATTAACAAATCCTTAGTAACGTCCTTCTCATTTTTTACAGAAGTCATATGTTAGAAAGACTCTATCAAACTAAGGATAGTAGTCAGCGTGGAGGAATTTTTAGCCAGTTTGCAAACCAGAATCTGAGCAAGAAAATTCCTGGAGTGAAACTCTGTGAAAGCATTGTATATGGAGAAGTCAGCATGGGTCAGTCATCCCTTAATAGACACATCAAAGATCACAGTGGACATGAACCAAAGAAATATCAGGAATATGGAGAGAAGCCAGATACACGTAACCAGTGTTGGAAACCCTTCAGTTCTCACCACTCCTTTCGAACACATGAGATAATTCACACTGGAGAGAAACTCTATGATTGTAAGGAATGTGGAAAAACCTTCTTTTCTCTCAAAAGAATTAGAAGACACATTATCACACACAGTGGATATACACCATATAAATGTAAGGTGTGTGGGAAAGCTTTTGATTATCCCAGTAGATTTCGAACACATGAAAGAAGTCACACTGGAGAGAAACCCTATGAATGTAAGGAATGTGGAAAAGCCTTCACTTGTATCACAAGTGTTCGAAGACACATGATAAAGCACACTGGAGATGGACCTTATAAATGTAAGGTATGTGGGAAACCCTTTCATTCTCTGAGTTCATTTCAAGTACATGAAAGAATTCACACTGGAGAGAAACCCTTTAAATGTAAGCAATGTGGTAAAGCCTTCAGTTGTTCCCCAACCTTACGAATACATGAAAGAACCCATACCGGAGAGAAACCTTACGAATGCAAGCAGTGTGGGAAGGCCTTCAGTTATCTCCCCTCCCTTCGACTACATGAAAGAATTCACACTGGTGAGAAACCCTTCGTATGTAAACAATGTGGTAAAGCTTTTAGATCTGCCAGTACCTTTCAAATACATGAAAGGACTCACACTGGAGAAAAACCCTATGAATGTAAGGAATGTGGGGAAGCATTCAGTTGTATCCCAAGTATGCGAAGACACATGATAAAGCATACTGGAGAAGGACCTTATAAATGTAAGGTATGTGGGAAACCCTTTCATTCTCTGAGTCCATTTCGAATACATGAAAGAACTCACACTGGAGAGAAACCTTACGTATGTAAACATTGTGGTAAAGCTTTCGTTTCTTCAACATCAATTCGAATACATGAAAGAACTCATACTGGAGAGAAACCCTATGAGTGTAAGCAATGTGGGAAAGCCTTCAGTTATCTCAACTCCTTTCGAACACATGAAATGATTCACACTGGTGAGAAACCCTTTGAATGTAAGCGATGTGGTAAAGCCTTTAGATCTTCTAGTTCCTTTCGACTACATGAAAGGACTCACACTGGACAGAAACCCTATCATTGTAAGGAATGTGGGAAAGCCTATTCTTGCCGTGCCAGCTTTCAGAGACACATGTTAACACACGCTGAAGATGGACCACCTTATAAATGCATGTGGGAAAGCCTTTAATGTTCTGGGTTCATGTCAGATACATTAAAATACTCACTGAAGAGAAGCCCTATGAATGTAAGTAATGTGGGAAAGCATGAAATTCTGTTGGTGCCTTTTTTAATACATGAAAGAAATAATTCTAGAGAGAAGCCATATAAATATAAGTAACATGGGAAAGCTTTCAATCATTTTAGTTCCTTTCAAATACATGAAAGAACTCATCATGGAGAAAACCAAACAAATGCTTTTTGGAAAGGAACCCATATTTGAGAGAAACCCTGGGTAAAGAGTGTAGGAAAGGTTTTGTCATCACACAACCCTGTCACACATGAATGCATAGTGGAGAGAACCTTGGTAAATGTAAAGAGTGTGGGAGAGCCTTTAGTCATTTTAGTTCCACTTGAAGCCATGAAAGAACACACAAAAGAGAGAAAGCTCTTGAATATAAGCAATGTCCAAACGTTTTTAGCCAGCCCACATGCTTTCAACAACATGTAAGAACGTACCCTGGATCAAAACACTATAAATATGAAAACCACAAGGAAGGTTTTCCATTATACTTTTAAAGTCATTTGAGGGCTCTGTGGCTTTGTGGGTTAAAGTACTTGTCTGGCAAACAGAAGATGCTGGATTTCAATCCCAGCAGGGCCTCACTAGTTGAGGTATTGAATTTGAACAGATGTTTTGGCTCTGGCTGGGTGTGGTGGCTCACACCTGTAATCCCAGCACTTTGGGAGGCTGAGGCAGGAGGATCACTTGAGGTCAGGAGTTTGAGACCAGTGTGCAAAACATAGCAAGACCTCATCTCAGAAAAAAAGTCATTTGAAAACTTCTAATATAGCAAAATCCTACAAATGTAAGTACTTCAAAAAGCCTCATGCATAGCGGGTCATGTAGTCTCTAGAAAATACATAACCTGATGGAAATGTAGAAGCTATATGTATATTTTGTTAATTAGTGGCTTATATTTAAAATAGTTCTCTGACTATGGATTTCAAATGCTTAATCTCACAAAGAAATGTTAAATTGACATAATCCTGTAAGTAATCTGAAAGCAATAGTGCATGAATTTCATAGGTAGTGTTGTTTTAGGTCACTAAATAAAATATTTGTCTTTCCATTTTGAAATGTGTTTAATCCAATGATGAATTTAAATGTGTTTCTCATATTCAGGTATGTTAAATTGTATATGGTTGCTTAATTGTTCTGTGATTGAGGACCACTGAAAAATAAGTCTTAATAAATGTTGGTATGAACCTACTTGCTTCATTTAGCAGGTTCTTGATTCCCTTTCCACATTATATATATTCCGTCATATTTATTGGAACAACTCCTTTTTTTTTTTCTTTTTTCTTTCTTCTTTTTTCTTTTTGAGACAGGGTCTCGCTCTGTGCTCTGTTGCCCAAGCTGGAGTGCGATCTCGGCTCATTGCAACCTCTGCCTTCTGGATTCAAGTGATTCTCCCACCTTAGCCTCCTAAGAAGCTGGGACTACAGGCATGTGCCACCACACCTGGCTAATTTTTTATATTTTTAGTAGAGATGGGGTTTCACCATGTTGGCCAGGCTGGTAGAACTCCTGACCTCAAGTGATCCACCCGCCTCAGCCTCCTAAAGTCTAGGATTACATGTGTGAGCCATCACACCTAGCCCATTTTTTTTTTCTTGGCTCAAAGAATTTTATTTTCCTTCCTATTAAAGAGTTGTTATTAATTCTAAATATGTAAAGTTTATCATAGACTGTAGTCTCGTGAATTATTATTTTAACCTGTTGTTCTTTACTCCTTGTTATTTATTCTGGCTGCTCTTTGTATATTGATTTTGGGATAAGGAGACAGCTATGATAGAATAATAAAATCTAAAATGGGAGATGCGTTTCATGGATTGTGTCATGTCAGTCTGGGTAATGGGAACTAAACTGTTCAGACTTCATTTCTTTCTTTCTTTTTTTCTTTCTTTCTGAAATAGGGTCTCACTCTGTCACTCGGGCTGGAGTGCAGTGGCACAACTGTGGTTCACTGTAACCTCAAACTCTCGAGCTCAGGTGGCTTTCCGACCTCAGCCTGCCAAATGGCTGGAACTATAGGTATGTGCCACCAAGCCCAGCTAATGTTTTTACTTTTGGTTTTTCATCTTTTTTTTTTGTAGAGATGGTGTCTTGCTATGTTGCCCAGACTGGTCTCAAACTCCTGGCCTCAAGTCACCCTCTAGCCTCAGCCTCTTAAAGCACTAAGATTACAGGCATAAGCCACTGTGCCTGGCCCAGAATTTCTTTCTTTCATGGTTACACATAGACTGCATCAATAGCCTAAATTCCCAGAAGGTTAGAATGCAGAAGTGAAGAAGGCATTAGTCAGATTTTGGAGGCATCATAACGGAGAGACAGATTCATATGGGTTGTTTGGACATGGTCATCTAGCCCATTTTCCTGATTCTTTGCCCTGCCAATCAAGAGTATCCTCAATCGGGTGTGGTGGCTCACACCTGTAATTCTAGCACTTTGGGAGGCCAAGGCGGGTAGATCACCTGAGGTCAGGAGTTCAAGACCAGCGTGGTCAACATGGTGAAACCCCATCTCTACTAAAAATACAAAAATTAGCCTGGGTGTGGTGTCGCATGCTTATAGTCCCAGCTGAGGCAGGAGAATCGCTTGAGCCAGGGAGGTGAAGGTTGCAGTAAGCCAAGATCATGCCACTGTACTCCAGCCTGGGTGACAGAGTACAGAGTAAGAAAAAAAAAAAAAAGAGTGTCCTCTAATCCACCACTAGCTACTTCACTTCCATGTTCTCAAAGTTATAGATTTCCATAGATGTTCTTAAAAGCTTCATATCAAAGATTCAGCTGCCATTTGTATATTCCTGAAAGCCCTAATATATCTGCCAAGTAATCAGTTCATATTGTCATTGTTGGGAATAGTCTGATGATCTGACTTGGTTCCTGTACAGTCCAGTTTGTACATAAACATTTTTGTCCATAGGGATAGTGAGTGTTACTGATGCAGGTTGAGAGCTACAATGGCACTATCCAAAAATAAAATGAAAAACCCTACATGGAGCTTGTTCCTCTGCTGCATTATGCAGAGATGCATCTCACCCGTTCTTTCATGTGAGAATAAGCACCTTATTCATTACAGAAACATTGCGGGTGTTTCCTGTTATTCATAGCGGAATGCAGTCCCTCAGTTTATTTTGAATTATGTTTGATTACATATGATTACAAACAATATACATGTCTTGCTCAAACAAAACTTCTCTACACATTTCTTAGAAATATTAACAGTATGCAAGCAACTTGCATACTGTCTAGTGAGTTTTGTATTTATTGAGAACATATATTAAAATATCCCATTCCAATCATGGATCAGATAAACTTTATAATTAAGCTATTTGTCCGACATTGTGAGTCAATATTACTGTGAGCTTACAACTTCAGGCCTTTTTTTCCTCATAAATTTTAGTTTTCATGCTTATTTGATTATAGCTTTTATGATGATAGTAGTTTTTCATATGCATAATACCAAAAGTCAAATCATGTTGTGAGTGATTTCTTTCCAAGGACTATCAGGGACGTCCCTGTTGTCAAACAGGGTGTAATAAATTGTAATAAATACTACCACAGGCTGGGCGCGGTGGCTCACCCTGTAATCCCAGCATTTTGGGAGGCCAATGCGGGCAGATCACTTGAGGCCAGGAATTGGAGACCAGCCTGGACAACATAGCGACACCCTGTCTCTACTAAAAATAAAAAAATTAGCCTGGCGTGGTGGTGCACATCTGTAATCCCAGCTACTTGGTAGTGGAGGTTGCAGTGAGCCAAGCACACCACTGCACTCCAGCCTGGGCAACAGAGTGAGACTGTCTCAAAAAATAAAAAAATAATACCACCACAAACCAGTAATGACTGTAAGGTGTATCAATAAGAGGGTATTTAAAAGAATTTATTGCAGGACTTATGCTGCTTTTAGGTTGCTTGATTCCTATTTAAGGAAGCAAAAAAATTCTGTGTATTTGATGTAGTGAATACATCAAATGTATTTTCATTACCTCAAAAAAGAAACTCCTGGCAGGGCACAGTGGCTCATGCTTGTAATCCCAGCATTTTGCAGGGATTAAGGTGAACTTAATTCTACCCTTGGTAATTCTTTTTTTTTTTTTTGAGACGGAGTCTTGCTCTGTCACCCAGGCTGGAGTGCAGTGGCGCAATCTCAGCTCACTGCAAGCTCCGCCTCCCGGGTTCACGCCATTCTCCTGCCTCAGCCTCCCCAGTAGCTGGGACTACAGGCACCCACCACTATACCCAGCTAATTTTTTGTATTTTTAGTAGAGACGGGGTTTCACCGTGTTAGCCAGGATGATCTCGATCTCCTGACCTCGTGATCCACCCGCCTCGGCCTCCCAAAGTGCTGGGATTACAGGCATGAGCGACCGTGCCCGGCCCTAGTAATTCTTTTTTTTTTTCTTTTTTGAGACACAGTCTCGCTCTGTCGCCCAGGCTGGAGTGCAGTGGTGCGATCTTGGCTCACTGCAACCTCCACTTCCCTGGTTCAAGTGATTCTCCTGCCACAGCCTCCAGCGACAGTGCGAGACTTCATCTCAAAAAAAACCCGGAAAACAGACAAAAACCTTTCAGAATACTTCCTGAAGGATCTGCCAGAGCCTGTTTTACAGCTTTTTTTCTGGAGGCGGAGGGGACATGGTCTTGCTCTGGAGTAGCTCTGGAGTAGCTTGGGATCGGCCCACCTCGGCCTTCCAAAGTGCTGGGATTACAGGTGTGAGCCACAGCACCCAGCTGAATATACATTTTTCTAAGGAAGATAAACAACTGAGCAAGGGGACCTGAAAAGATGCTGGACATCATTAAGTAAATGCTAAACAAAAAGGCAAAAAGGCAAGGAAATACCACTTCAAACCCGCTAGGATGGTAGAATGAAAAATAATAACATGTCAAGGATATGGAGAACTTGGAACCCTCATACACTTCTGGTGAGAATGGAAAATAGAGCAGCCGCTTTGCGTTTTTGTGTTTTTTAATTTTTTCTTTTTTAAGAGATGGGGTTTTGCTCTGTAGCCCAGGCTGTCAAGGCTCACTGCACTCTCAAACTTCTGGATTCAAGAAATCCTCCCATCTCAGCCTCCTGAGTAGCTGAGAACACAGGTGTGCACCACCATGCCCAATTAATTTTTTTTTTTTTTTTAGAGATAGGGTTTTGCTCTTTTGTCAGGGCTGGTCATGAACTTCTGGTCTCAAGCTATCCTCCTGCCTTGGCCTCCCAAAACGCTGGGATTACAGGCATGAGCCACCGTGCCCTGCCAGGAGTTTCTTTTTTGAGGTAATGAAAATGTTCTAGGCCGGGTGCGGTGGCTCATGCCTGTAATCCTAGCACTTTGGGAAGCTGAGGCGGGCGGATCACGAGGTCAGGAGATCGAGACCATCCTGGCTAACACGGTGAAACCTGTCTCTACTAAAAATACAAAAAATTAGCTGGGCGTGGTGGCAGGCCCTGTAGTCCCAGCTACTCGGGAACTCGGGAAGCTGAGGCAGGAGAGTGGCGTGAACCCGGGAGACGGGGCGTGCAGTAAGCCGAGATGGCGCCACTGCACTCCAGCCTGGGCGACAGAGCGAGACTCCGTCTCAAAAAAAAAAAAAAAAAAAAAAATGTTCTAGGCCAGGTGCAGTGGCTCATGCCTGTAATCCCAGCACTTTGGGAGACTGAGGCAGGTGGATCACTTGAGGTCAGGAGTTCAAGACCAGCCTGGCCAACATGGTGAAACCCCGTCTCCACTAAAAATACAAAAATCAGCCGGGCATGGTGGCGCGTGCCTGTAATCCCAGCTACTCTGGAGGCTGAGGCAGGAGAATCGCTTGAACCCGGGAATCGGAAGTTGTAGTGACCCGAGATCGCGCCATTGCATTCTGCACTCCAGCCTGGGCGACAGAGTGAGACTCCATCTCAAAAAAAAAAAAAAAAGAAAAGAAAATGTTCTATAATTGACTGTGGTGATTATCTGTTTGCATCTTTGAATATACTTTACTGAATTGTACACTTAAAAGGGATGCATTGTGTAGTGTGTTTTATTCTATATAGCTTTTCAAATAAATACATATGACTTCAGATTTTTGATCTAATCTGTTAAGCATACTAAGAGTTTCCAGATATACCCTAATTTACATCACTTTTTATTGTTCATTTTTGTATCAGTGAAAATAGGAATTCAATTACCTTAGGTATATCATAGTCGTTTACATTTCAAAGTTCTCTGCGAACACAATCTGTAACCTATTTAAAATAAATTTTCCTTTAGTGTGAAATGTGCACTTCAGAGTTTAATTGAACATATCTCACAGCTGTGGTTAGTCTGATAAGCGTCCTTGCATCCATGCTAGGGATGTGGGGTTCAAAGAAATTGTGTGTAAAAGGTCTGGAGGCCAAGGGATTCTTTATTTAAAGTAAATGTGTGGGGATTGGGGAAGGGATGGGTGGAGGTCTCAATGCCGTTAGCCGTCAATATCAGAATGGAGCTAGACTCTTATTACACACGGTGAAGTCACTTTTAAGTGTCTGTGTTTGTGAACGGGGCTCACAGTTCCACGAGTGCCCTCTGGACTCAGGCCAAGTCCCTCGCCCCCGGAGGCGTCAGACCCTCTTGTTCCAATCTGGACTTGCCTGGGTGACCCTCTTGCTGTGGACTTGTTCCTTAAAGGGTCACTACATCTGGCAACTGAGGCTGGAATTCGCCGCGTACACTTGTGTCCCCGCGTTCAGAAACAGCTGCGACAGGATGCCAGAGTCCATCGAGAGGCTGGGAACAAGTTCGGCTTCTACTCAACAGCCCCTCGCTGGGACTGGCTTCCGCCAGGACTGAAGCAGGGTTGCCCCAGCGACATGACCTTTCGCAGCTCTGTCACTCCATGTGAAGAGGGCGGGGATTCGTGAACTGTCCAATCAGAGGCGCCACGTGGAAGGTGGGTGGGGCAACGCGGCATAAAAGAGGTGGGCGTCGTACGCCGTTACGCAGCGCGGTTGCTGGGCACCTCGACTATCGCCGGACCGTAATAGCTCCTGCTACGTGCGTTGTGAGCAATGCTGCATACAGGAGATGAGGGAGGACGACCAGATACCTGGAAGCCGGAAAATGGTGAGTGTGCGGGGCCGGTGTCCCGAGACCTGAGGAGGGACAGGTTGGAACCGGCCGGAACCGGCTGTGGCAGGACCCGGGGCTCCCCTTGGCCACTTTGGGGTCTGGGACCCGGGTCCGTCTGGCGCAGCTGGGCCCTCGGTGCCCTCGGCCGCAGAGTGGGGCTGGGCTGGCATCCGGGACCCCGGGCATCCTGTCCCGTTCCTGAGCGACGCCTGCGGCCCCGGCCTCAGCCTCGGCGCCTTCTCTGGGCAGCTGCACGCCCGCAGCCCCGTGTCTCCCCGGATTGCGCTGGAGCTCCGGGAGGGTCATGGGGAGGAATCCGACTCGTGTGTGGGGTTCGTGCGTGGGAGGAGCAGTGGTCTGTATGGTCCTCAGTCCCTCCTTTCTCCATAAAGGTCACCTATCTTTCCTTGAGGTTTCCAAATGTATGGAAAGCAGGGTGTCAAATCCATAATCCTGTCTCCAGACTACCTCTTCCTGGGGCTGGCAGTAAATTCCTAAGTTTGCGGATCCCTTCCCGCATTCCCAAAGTCTAACGCCCCCTCTCCAGTTCACAGCGTCGTTGTCAATTGTTTGGCCTCTGGTGCATTTCACACGGACGCCGTGTTTCTCATTTTTCCAAAGAACCAGGGATGACTCGTTTTAATGGATTTATTTTTTGTTTGCGGCTATTTTACATGCGAGGAAGGCAAAGAATACCCACCTGGAATTGTTGTGTAAATCCTTATGACTCTCCTTCCAGTATCTCTCCTGAGCACAGACACCCTGCAGGAACTCTTGGGTTGAGGCTCCTCTTTGGAAACTTCCCTGGGTGACCTGTCTTTTTAGCAGTTTCAGGTCGGCACTGCCCGTCCTTGACTTTGTATTCTTGAAAAGATTTGACCACTTATTTGTGTGTCATTTTCTTCATGTATCTGAAATGTATATAATCAATAGCTATTAAAAGTGTTATAATTTTTTATTTCTAATTTTTGTGGGTACATAGTAGGTGTATATATTTATGGAGTACACGAGATGTTTTGATGCAGGCATGCAACGTGAAATAAGCACATCGTGAAGAAAGGGATATCCCCTCAAGCATCTGAGTTGCAGACAATCCAGTTACACTCTATAAGTTATTTTAAAATGTACAGTTCTGTTTTGTTTTTTTTTTTTCCACCCATTAATTGTCCTCTCCTTTCTCTCAGGCTCCCACTACCTTTCCCAGCTTCTAATAACCACCCTACTCTCTAAGTCCATGAGTTCAATTGTTTGATTTTCTTTCTTTTTTTTTTTGAGATGGAGTCTCGCTCTGTCGCCCAGGCTGGAGTCCAGTGGCACGATCTCGGCTCACTGCAAGCTCCGCCTCCCGGGTTCAAGCCATTCTCCTGCCTCAGCCTCCCGAGTAGCTGGGACTACACGCACCCGCCACCACGCCCGGCTTTTTTTTGTACTTTTAGTAGAGACGGGGTTTCACCGTGTTAGCCAGGATGTTGTCGATCTCCGGACCTCGTTATCCACCCGCCTTGGCCTCCCAAAGTTTTGGGATTACAGGCGTGAGCCACTGTGGCCGGCTTGTTTGATTTTTATAATAGATCCCACAAATAAGTGAGAAGACGTGATGTTTATCTTTCTGTGCCTGGCTGATTTCACTTAACATAATGATCTCCAATTCCATCCATGTTACAAATGACTGGATTTCATTCTTTTTTTGTGGCTGAATAGTACTCCATTGTGTATATGTACCACTTTTTTTTTTTTTTTTTTTTTTTTTTGGCAGAGTCTCACTCTGTGCACTGGTGTGATCTCGGCTCACTGCAACCTCTGCCTACAGGGTTCAGGCGATTCTTGTGCCTCAGCCTCCCGAGTCACTGGGATTACAGGCATGTGCCTCCACACGGGGCTAATTTTTGTATTTTTAGTAGAGACGGGGTTTCACCATACTGGCCAGGCTGGTCTCGAACCCCTGATCTCCGGTGATCACCTGCCTCGGCCTCCCAAAGTTGTGCCACATTTTAAAAATCCATTCATCTGTTGAGGGACACTTAGGTTGCTTCCAAATCTTAGCTATTGAAACAGTGCTGCTACAGATATTGGAGTGCAGCTATCCCTTCGATACACTGATTTCCTTTCTTTTGGGTATATTCCCAGCAGTGGGATTGCTGCATGGCATATGGTAGCTCAATTTTTAGTTTTTTGAGGAACCTCCAAACCGTTCTCCATAGTGGTTGTACTAATTTACATTCCCATCAACAGTATACAAAGGTTCCCTTTTCTCCACGTCCTCTCCAGCTTTTGTTATTGCCTGCCTTTTTGACATAAGCCATTTTAACTGGAGTGAGATGATATCTCATTGTAGTTTTGATTTGCATTTCTCTGAGGATCACTTTTTCATATAAACACCTTTTTATATGCCTGTTCGCCGTTCATATGTCTTGTTTTGAGAACTGTCTATTCAAATCTTTCGTGCATTTTTTGATTGGATTATTAGACTTTTTTTCGTGTAGAGTTTGAGCTCCTTATATATTCTGGTTATATTAATCTCTTGACAGATGGGTAGTTTGCAAATATTTTCTCCCATTCTTTGCGTTGTATCCACTTTGTTGATTGTATCCTTTGCTGTGTCGAAGCTTTTTAATTTGACGTGATCCCATTTGTCCATTTTTGCTTTGCTTGCCAGTGCTTGTGGGGTATTGCTCAAGAAATTTTTGCCCGGACCAGTGTCCTGGAGATTTTCCACAATATTTTCTTGTAGTAGTTTCCTGATTTAAGGTCTTCGATTTAAGTCTTTAATCCATTTTGATTTGGTTTTTGTATTTGGCAAGAGATAAAGATCCAGTTTCATTCTTTTGCATATGGATATCCAGTTCCCAGTAGCATTTATTGAAGAAACTGTCTTTTCCCCAGTGTGTATTCTTCGCACCTTTGTCGAAAATGAGTTCACTCTAGGTGTGTGGATTTGTTTCTGGGTTCTCCCTCCTGTTCTGTTGCTCTGTGTGTATGTATTTATGCCAGTACCATGCTGTTTTGGTTACTATAGCTCTGTAGTATAATTTGAAGTCTGGTAATGTGATTCTTCCAGTTTTGTTCTTTTTGCTTAGGATAGCTTTGGCTATTCTGTGTCTTTTGGGGTTCCATATCAATTTTAGGATTGTTTTTTGTATTTCTGTGAAGAATATCCTTGGTATTTTGATAGGGATTGCATTGAATCTGTAGATTGCTTTGGGTAAACGGACATTTTAACAATATTGATTCTTACAATCCATAAACATGGAATGTTTTTCCATTTTTTTGGTATCCTCTTCAATTTCCTTTATCAGTGTTTTATAGTTTTCATTATAAAGATCTCTCACTTTGGTTAATTCCTAGGTATTTAATTTTATGTGTGGCTGTTATAAATGGGATTACTTTTTAAATGTATTTTTCGCATTATTCACTGTTGGCATATAGAAATGCTACTGATTTTTGTATGTTTTGTGTCCTGCAACTTTACTGAACTCGTTTATTCTTATAGTTTTCCTGTAGTCTTTAGGTTTTTACAAATATAAGATTATGTCATCAAAAGTATAAAAAAATTTAAAGAGGCAAGAAAGAGGTGAATTTCATAAAAAATAAAACACTTCAGTATTACATTGAAATTGGTGAACATTTTTTTCTTTTTTTCTTCCCCTTAGGTTGTGTAGTAAGTTTCTGAGGTCTGTTCTTTTTTTTTGTGGTGATTTCAAATGGAATTTCAGAGCATAGCCATACAACACCTAGAAGTATCCAAATATGATTATGAGAACATTTATTTATTTACTGCCATAGAAATAATAACTGAAATTTCTTTTATTTTATTTTATTTTATTTTTTCTGAGATGGAGTCTTGCTCTGTCACCAGGCTGGAGTGCAGTGGTGCAATCTCGGCTCACTGCAACTTCCACCTCCTGGGTTCAAGTGATTCTCCTCCCTCAGCCTCCTGAGTAGCTGGCACTACAGGCGCCACCACCATGCCCAGCTAATTTTTGTATTTTTAGTAGAGTCAGGGTTTCACCATGTTGGCCGGGATGGTCTCCATCTCTTGACCTCGTGATCTGTCTGCCTCGGCCTCCCAAAGTGCTGGGATTACAGGCATGAGCCACCATACCTGGCCCAATAACTGACATTTCATTTTCTGAAAACAATAGACACTTGTGGATTTCAGGGACTAGGGCTGTTTTGCTAAGGTGCCTTACAATTTTCTTAACACTTTACACATCAATACTTGATTTGAGAGATTTTGCAGAATTCTTCAAACATTGGGTTTGTCTCATTTAAAGTATCTGTTTAGGCTGGCTGTGTTGGCTCATGTCTAATCCCAGAGCTTTGGGTGGCTCATGAGGCAGGAGGATTGCTTGAGTCCAAGAGTTCAAAATCAGTTTGGGCAACATGGCAAAATCCTGTCTTTACAATAAAATAAAAATACAATATCAGTGGTGGTCCAAAGTAACATCACTGCCCAAGCTAAGGCCACCCTTGAGCCTGCCAAGAGCAGCAATTAAAGGTCCTGTTGGTTCTTCTTGGGGAGCCTCCCTGTTCATACCACTAAGCCCTTTATACCAAGAGAAGCTACAGAGCACTGGAAAGCTGGGGATCCACATGCACATGTTTTGGGTGGAGGGGTTGCTTTCTGAGGTTGTAATTGTGGTTTTCTTGGGGGTGTTTTTTAGACATGAGGTTTGTTTTGCATTCACAGTGTTGCCACATTCAGAGTATAATTCTTATATATTGAGAAAGCGTGTGAAGTTCAGGAGTGCTGTCTCCGGGACACAGGGTTAATGAATTTCGGAGGTTATTTTTGGGCCAGAACCTTAAAGTAAATCCAGCTGAGAGTTTCTTCTGCCCGAAAATTGAAGCCTGGGAGAGGAAGTATTTTCACACTGCCAGGGGCCAATTAGGGTGTACGGAGCTCCCAGAGTTCATTCCTGTGGCTACTCAAGTGTCTCTTCCCTTCATCACCAGGCACTGTTCCACTCTACAGGTTACATGTCAAAGGGAGAGCATGGACCTCAAACATGTTAAGGTGTTTAACCTCTTGAATGTGGGTTTTCCTTGTGAATTGTGGGGAAGCATCCTGCTTATCTGAGCTAATTAGAATATTTATGTTTCCTTTGGATTATTTTATCTGTTGAGTATTGTGGCCCTTCAACTCTGGTTTCCCGTATTTTATAATTTTATTGCCTGTGTCAGTGTGTAAGATTTTAGTTTCTTTCACTTTGAAAATGAAGGTTGTTAGATATGGTGGGAGTAAGGCCAGAAAATTCTGGAACTAAACAAAATGTTTGTTTCTTGAGGCCAGAGAACCTCAAGATACGAGATGGGTATATTTAAGTTCTCAGGTACTTTTTTCATTTTTAGATCAGTTTTTGTATGTGAATGTCCATAAAGAACTTTGAAATTTAAAAGGGTATACAGTTGCTAAGACAAATGAATTCCTGATTCCATTGGTAAGAGGAAAACACAGTTGAATTCTTGTTTTAATTGATGTGAGGAAAACTACTAAAGTTTATATAATCTTTGAAACTCCTGCTATATTTAAGGAATTAGGCCCAAATCCATAATGCATTTTATTTTATTTATTGAGACACAGTCTCACTCTGTCACCCAGGCTGGAGTGTAGTGGCACAATCTTGGCTCACTGCAACCTCCCAGGTTCAAGTGACTCTCCTGCCTCAGCCTCACCAGTAGCTGGGATTACAGCCGTGTGCCACCACACCCAGCTAATTTTGGTATTTTTAGTAAAGACAGGGTTTCACCATGTTGGCCAGGCTGGTCTCAAACTCCTGACCTCAAATGATCTTCCCACCGTGGCCTCCCAAGGTGCTGGGATTACAGGCGTGAACCACCACACCTGGCCCGGAATCCCTATTTAATGTCTGCTAACAACCTAAGACTTACCTTTCCCTTTTTTCCCTTGTGACCCACACCTGGACAAGCTGATGAGTCTAAGGGCTCTCTTCTCTGTCATAGGCAAGAGATTTAAACCACATAACCACCCGCCCATACAGGGGATCTTGTGCGCAACTCTACCCCGACCAGGCCAGGCTTCTTTCTTTGCTCTCTCAGGCCATTTCAGTTATGCTTGATGGGTCTGCCCTGCTCTCCCCAAGATCTCAACAATGTGAGCAATAAACCTTTTAATACCCCGTCTGTGAGTGCCAGACCATCATCAGTTTTGTCAGAACTACGTCTCTGAAGGTGACCACAATGATTGGTGCCGTGAGCATGTTGTCCAGACACTGATCGCCACTTGTGGGTCCTTCGTCTCTTTATTTTTAATATTATTTTTTGAGATGGAGTCTTGCTCTGTCGCCCAGGCTGGAGTGCAGTGGTGCGATCTCGGCTCACTGCAACCTCTGCCTCCCAGGTTCAAGCGATTCTCCTGCCTCAGCTTCCTGAGTAGCTGGGACTACAGGCATGTGCCACCACGCCAGCTAATTTTTTGTATTTTTAGTAGAGACGGGGTTTCACTATGTTAGCCAAGATGGTCTGAATTTCCTGACCTCGTGATCTGTCTGCCTTGGCCTCCCAAAGTGCTGGGATTACAGGCATGAGCCACCGCACCTGGCCTTTATTTTTTAAAGTATTATTGTTATTATTATTTTTTGAGACAGAGTCTTGCTCTGTCACCCAGGCTGGAGTGCAGTGGTGTAATCTCAGCTCACTGCAACCTCTGCCTCCCAGGTTCAAGCAATTCTCCTGCCTCAGCCTCCTGAGTAGCTGGGACTACAGGTGTGCATCACCACACCCGAGTTATTTTTGTAGATTTTCTCTTGCTCTGACTTGCTAACCCACTGTCCTGCCTGATGGCCAACATGTCCGGCGAGCTGCTACTGGCTAGAAAGCTGGTGCTTTGAGTGTGCTCCTCTGGGTTGCATGTTGAGCCCTACCAAGTATGGGTTCTATATTCAACTGACTGAATCTGCCTTTTTAAAAATAATTCTTTGGCATTTAAGAGTAGGAATATGCTATTGGAACCCTCCGTCAATTGATGCTGGATCTATCTGTGTGTTTAGAGTGAAGCTGTGCCTGATGCTGGGTTGGCCCGGTGTGCAGGGTGCGGCGGGAGGGTGGACTGTATACACCCTGTACAAGAGGTGCTCCTGAAACAGTAGTCATTTAAAGAGGAGAGAGAGAGAAAAGGAGGAGAGGCAGCCATCAGGTGGCACACTGAGTCCATACCCCAAAAGGCAAAGGGCTCACCAGGACCTTAAGGACCTCTGCTGATGCTGCTTCTGCTTCAGGTGCCTTTATCACAACAAATATCCTGACCCTGGGGCATAGACGGGACAATATCCATGATTCCCCAGTGGCATAACAAAGGGGTTAGTTTAAACCTGACATAGGCTAGAGATTCTTAAACCCTACGAAGGAACCATTGCCATGGAGGAGGCCCCTAACTCTGATGACACTGAACTGAGCCTCTCTGGAGGAAAAAAAATTGTAACTGTCCCATTAGAGAAAATACCCATTTTCCTTGAAGTATATCCACTGACCAAAAAGAAAGAAAGAAAAAAAAACATGGAAGGAAGGGAGGGAGGGATCTCTTGACCTCTTAAACTCAGCCTGGGAACCTAGTGTGACCCCATGTCTCTCTCTTTTTTTTTTTTAAACAATGCTAGTAATAAGAGGGTTTAAACTTCTGTGGTTTACTGATTTACTCTATTAAAGTAACTGTTTTATCATACATATTTTTTATGTTTGTGGTGGGATGCTAAATATTAGGATGGGCATTGCTTTATTTTTTATTATTTTATTATTATTATTTTTTTTTTTTTTTGAGATGGAGTTTCGCTTGTTGCCCAGACTGGAGTGCAATAGCACCATCTCGGCTCACTGTAATCTCTGCCTCCTGGGTTCAAGCGATTCTCCTGCCTCATCCTCCCAAGTAGCTGAGATTATAGGTGTGTGCCACTACGCCTAGCTAATTTTTTTGTATTATTAGTAGAGACAGGGTTTCACCATGTTGGCCAGGCTAGTCTCGAACTCCTGACCTCAGGTGATTCACCCGCCTCCTCTCAAAGTGCTGGGATTATGGGTGTGAGCCACTGCACCTGGCCGATTTTTTTTTTTTTTTTTTTTTTTTGAGACAGAGTCTTGCTCTATCTAGCTGGAGTGCAGTGGCACCATCTTAGCTCACTGCAGCCTCTGCCTCCAGGATTCAAGCGATTCTCCTGCCTCAGCCTCCCGAGTAGCTGGGATTACAGGCGCAGGCCACCATCCCTGGCTAATTTTTGTATTTTTAATAGAGATGGGGTTTCACCATGTTGGCCAGGCTGGTCTCGAACTCCCGACCTCAAGTGATCTGCCCAGCTTGGCTTCCCAGAGTGCTGAGATTACAGGCGTGAGCCACTGCCCAGCCTGGGCATTGAGATATGTCATATGCATAGGGCTCATATATGAGGTAAACAGTTTTTTCACAGAAGATGCATAAGTTGATCATACCAAAATCGTGAGTATGATACCTGAATTCATAAGAATAAAATTGTTAATAGAAGCATTTTCATAACAAAATTGTGTATATTTCCTTTTGTTGTTGTTTTGTTTTGAGATGGAGTCTCGCTGTGTTGCCCAGGCTGGAGTACAGTGGTGCAATCTCAGCTCACTGCAACCTCGGAGCCTCCTGGGTTCAAGCGATTCTCCTGCCTCAGCCTCTCGGGTAGCTGGAACTACAAGTGCATGCCACTACGCCCGGCTAATTTTTATATTTTTAGTAGCGATGAGGTTTCTCCATTTTGGCCAGGCTGGTCTTGAACTCCTGGCCTCAAGTGATCTGCCCACCTTGGCCTCCCAAAGTGCTGGGATTACAGGTGAGAGCCACCATGCCTGACCATGTGTTTATTTCTAGCGTGAAGACAGGTAATGTCCTAGGACAATAGTAGTAGTTAGGGCATTTATTATAATAGTGTATTCTGCTATGAAAAATAGGGATAGTAGACATTGAAGACCAAGACTAGTTCTGATTTGTTCTGTGTTAAGTCAAATGGGGCTCATTTAGTTCCTGCTGGCATTGAAGTGGACCCTACTATGGCCGGGGCTCATGTTGGTAGGATTAATTATCCAAATTCTTGTGTGATGATAAGAGTTGATAAAGTGACCCGCTTATCAAGAAAACTGTTAGGAGAATAATGGCTAGGTCAGCTTCTATGGGATTGTCTGGGCTACTGCTCGGATTGTGCCAATTAGTGCATATTTTGAATTAGATGCTCATCCTGATCATAAAATAGGGCAGATGCGGGAGGCAGAGGTTGCAATGAGCCAAGGTCATGCCACCGCACTCCAGCGTGGGCGACACAGCGAGACTCTGTCTCCAAAAAAAAAAGGGGGGGTGGTAGCTGGCTAAACTTGATGTGGCTAGAATAAATAATACTCCTATATTTATATTAAGAAATGGGGTATTAAGAAGTGGGCTTTAGGGAGAGGGATTCATATGCAAGGGTTAGGACGAGGTAGGTATGATGGTATAAAGGAGGATGAATGGCATTAGTGATTGTGGTGGTTCTTTTCTTTCGTTTCTTTCTCCTTTTCTTTCTTTTCTCTTCTCTCTCTCTCTTTTCTCCCTTTCATTTCTCTTTCATTTTGAGATGGAGTCTTGCTCTGTCTCCCAAGCTGGAGTGCAATGACGCGATCTCGGCTCACTGCAACCTCCGCCTCCCAGGTTCAAGTGATTCTCCTGCCTCAGCTTCCTGAGTAGCTGGGACTACAGGCGTGCACCCCCTCGCCTGGCTAATTTTGTATTTTTAGTAGAGACGGGGTTTTTCCATGTTGGTCAGGCTAGTCTCGATCTCCTGACCTTGTGATCTGCCCACCTCAGCCTCCCAAAGTGCTGGGATTACAGGTATGAGCCACTGTGCCTGGCTATAAGAATTTACAAAACAAAAATGTTATGTCTGCTTGGCCTTGGGGCCTGTACAAGATAGATTCTGAATTAATTTTGACATCTGCTCTAATGCATTAGTTGATAACCCTTTATGGGATTAATCAATACTAGGACTCAAACTATAGTTATACCTGGGTATCCCACTAAATTTAAGCAAGATGCCCCTGATAATCTTATAAGTTACTAAATATAAAGTGGAGCACAACTTAGATATTCCTCACTTTAACCAACAGAATAGTTTTTTTCATGCCTAAATTCTCAATTCCTCATTGTCATAGCACCTATTGCCCTAAAATATTCCATAGTGAGAGAAGGTCTGAACCAATGAGTCATGAATTTAAATGGTCTTTTAAATTAAACTTTTTTTTTTTTTTTTTTTTTTGAGACGGAGTCTTGCTCTGTTGCCCAGGCTGGAGTGCAGTGGCGCAATCTCGGCTCACTGCAACTTCCGCCTCCCAGGTCCAGGCAATTCTCCTACCTCAGCCTCCTGAGTAGCTGGGATTACAGGCACCTGCCACCATGCCCAGCTAATTTTTGTATTTTTAATAGAGACAAGGTTTCACCATGTTGGTCAGGCTGGTCTCAAACCCCTGACTCGTGATCCACCCGCCTCGGCCTCCCAAAGTGCTGGGATTACAGGCATGAGCCACCGCGCCCGGCCTAAACTTCTTTATTTATTTTTATACTTTGTAGAGACAGAATCTCACTATGTTGCCCAGACTAGTCTTTTTGTTTGTTTGTTTGTTTGTTTGTTTGTGAGAGTGTCTCACTCTGTTGCCCAGGCTGGAGTGCAGTGAAGCAATCATGGCTCACTGCAGCCTTGACCTCTTGGGCTCAAACAATCCTCCCGTCTCAGCCTCCCAAGTAGCTGGGACTACAAGCATGCACCACCATGCCCAACTCACTTTTATATATTTTGTAGAGACAGAGTTTTGCCATGTTGCCCAGGCTGACAAGTGGGCATTTCTTTTTTTCTTCTTCTTCTTTTTTTTTTTTTTTTTTAATAACTTTTATTTTAGGTTTGGGGGTACATGTGAAGGTTTGTTACATTGGTGAATTTGTGTCATGGGGGTTTGTTGTACAGATTACTTCATCACCCAGATACTAAGCCCAGTATCCAATAGTTACGTTTTCTGCTCCTCTCCCTCCTCCCACCCTCCACTGTCAGGTAGACCCCATTGTGTGTCATTTCCTTCTTTGTGTTCATCAGTTCTCATCATTTAGCTCCCTCTTATAAGTGAGAATATGCAGTATTTGCTTTTCTGTTCCTGCATTAGTTTGCTAAGGATAATAGCCTCCAGCTCCATTCATGTTCCTGCAAAAGACGATCTCGTTCTTTTTTATAGCTGTATAGTATTCCGTGGTGTATGTGTACCACATTTTCTTTGTCCAGTCTGTCATTGATGGGCATTTAGGTTGATTCCATGTCTTTGCTATTGTGAATAGTGCAAGCTGGCATTTCTAAAGGTAAGCAGTCTTAGGAGTGTTATATGAACTTCTGTCTGCACACTAGGTAGTAGGACTTTGTGATGACAAGGTCTGCAGGTGCATTGCAGGAGAGGACTTGGGTGCTTCCAGTTTTTCATTGTGTGTTTTTTTTTTTTTGCTTTTGTTTTTGTTTTTTTGTTTGTTTTGTGACAGGGTCTTACTGTATTGCCCAGGCTGGTCTCAAACTCCTGGCTCTAGTGATTCTCTGCCTCAGCCTCCTGAGTAGTCACTGTGTTTTTATTCATTAAAATCTTGTCTAGATTCAACTGTTTGCTTCATAGACTGTTAAGTGATATGGTAGGTAATATGAGAAGAGAGAAAAGAGTTTTTCTCACAAGGAGCTGAAGCATCTTATTGCTTCTTTAGTGTACCATTTCTGTCATTTCACCAAGGTGCCTTCTACCCTGTCATTAGCAGTAAGATGTGAAGTCATCACAGTAAAAAGTAGAAATAATTTCTGTGTCTCCATGATGCTGGTGAATTTATGAGTGGCTGTGGGCAGAGAATGTGTTCTGATGACATAGTAATGAAATAAATATTTTGGGATCACAGAGTCATGTGATTATCTTACAAATTGATTATAGATCCCCAGCCCTGTCAGTCTCACCCATTTTCCTCTACACATATGTGGGATGTTTTAGGACTCAGTGGCCTTTGAGGATGTGGCAGTGAACTTCACCCAGGAGGAGTGGGCTTTGCTGGATCCTTGGCAGAAAAAACTCTACAGAGATGTGATGCTGGAAACCTATAGGAACCTGGCCTCAGTAGGTAATGACGACAACATTCCTTCACTTAGAGAACAAGTTGCCCATCAACGATATTTCAAGACCTGGCATGTGGAAAGGGAACCAAGCATGGTGACAGCTAATTAGATCTAGAATCTAATAGTTTTTCTATAATTAATAATGATTTCCGATGATTTTTCTGGGTCTGCATTATAGGGAAAAAATGTGAAGAGCATAACATTGAAGATCAGTCCAAAAACCAAGAGAGAAGTCTGAGGTGAGTGGCACTAATAAGAGTTCCATGAGAGAGACTTAGTATGTCATGAAGTTTTAAAAACAAGCAAAGAAAACAAATAAGCCCACCTTCAAATGTGGCTTATTCTTAGAAAATTTTTACCCAAAGTGTTTACTTAAATATGACATAGATATTCAGTGTTTGAAAAGTAGTTCATTTGATAGCAATATTAAGAAACTCCATTTACGAATATTACTGTTTTGATATTACCTGTGGTTGAGCCCTCTTCCAGAACATTCAGTCTATTCATCTTCAAACAATTCCGGCAGGACTGAAGTTTTAATTTCTAAAAATGGTAAAAAATGTAATTCCTTTACCTATTAATAAATATAAAATCTTTACTAAAGAAATCATTATCATTTCTTACAAAAGTCATGTATTGTAGACAGACTGTGTGAAAGTAGATGGATTAGCTAATCAAAGTGAAGAAAACTGCAGCCAGATCTAAATTTTAATCTGAGTTTGAAAACTCCTCCTGGAGTAAATCCATGTGAATGCAGTGTGTGTGGAAAAGTCTTCATTTGTCGTTCATCCCTTAATAGGCACATCACATCTCACACTGGACACAAACCATGTGTGTCAAGATTACAGAGAAAAGCCATATAGATGTAAGGAGTGTGGGAATATTTCCAGTCATTTCAAAAACATGAAAGAAATCACAGTGAAGAGAAACCCTATAAATGTAAACAATGTGGGAAACCCTTCAGTTATCGTCAATCTGTTCTTAGACATGAAAGGACTCACACTGGAGAAAAGCCCTATGAATGTAAAAAATGTGGAAAAACCTTCAGTAGTTTTACAGGTTTCCAAATACATGAAAGAACTCACACTGGAGAGAAACCCTATGAATGTAAGGAATGTAGAAAAGCCTTTATTTACCTTGCAAGCTTTCAAAGACACATGATAGTGCACACTGGAGATGGACCTTATAAATGCAAGGAATGTGGAAAAGCATTCAATTGTCCTAGTTCATTTCAAGTACATGAACGAATTCACACTAGAGAAAAACCATACGAATGTAAACAATGTGGTAAAGCCTTCAGTTGGCTGGGTTCCTTTCGACTACATGAAAGAATTCACACTGGAGAGAAACCCTATGAATGTAAGGAATGTGAGAAAGCCTTCATTTATCAAACTACGTTAAAAGGACACATGAGTATTCACACTGGAGAGAAACCTTATAAATGTGAACAATGTGAGAAAGCCTTCCTTTCTCTTGCAAGCTTTCAAATGCACATGATAATGCATACTGGAGATGCACCTTATAAATGTAACGAATGTGGGAAAGCATTCAATTGTCTTAATTCATTTCAAATCCATGAAAGAACTCACGCTGGAGAGAAACCCTATGAATGTAAACAGTGTGGTAAAGCCTTTATTTGTTCTAGTTCCTTTCGAATGCATGAAAGGACTCACACTGGAGAGAAACCCTATGAATGTAAACAATGTGGTAAAGTCTTCAGTTGTTCCAGTTCCTTTAGAATACATGAAAGAAGTCATAGTGGAGAGAAACCCTACGTATGTAAATGATGTGGTAAAGACTTCATTTGGCACAATTCCTTTCGAATGCATGAAAGAACCCACACTGGAGAGAAACCCTGCGTATGCAAGCAGTGTGGCAAAGCTTTCATTTATTGTACAACTTTTCAAGGACACATGAGAATGCACACTGGAGAGAAGCCCTGTATGTGTAAAGAATGTGGAAAGGCCTTCAGTCATCCCAGTTCATTTAGAAGCCATGAAAAAATACACCCTGGCAGAAAACTTCTTGAAAGTAAGTGGGAGTTGTCAACTTGCCCACCTCCTTACAAAAACATGCAATAAGAATGTGCTAGATAGAAAGCTTACAAATGTGAGGAATACAGGACATTTTTCAATTTTAACAAATACTTTCAAAGTCACGTGAAAATTCTCACTAGAAAGAAATCCAGTAAAGGCAAGTTGAGGCATACCTGTTTGTTATTCAGGAATTCACTATAAGGTTATATTAGGGGAGGGGGTGCCATGTTTAAATTCAATGGTATCTTAAGGTAAAACTGTAATTTAAGCCCCAGTATTGATTAAGGACATGGAAATTTGCCAACTGATGCATTTCAATGGATGTTGAAGTTAATTCAGAGCCTGTTTTGTAGAGGTGTGAAACCCAATCAGCACCCATTTATTTTTTTGCTGTTATTTTAATAAACTTTGGATTTCTAATTTGATCAAATTATGGACCTTTGTCTCAATTTTTTTCTTTTTTCTTTTGGTGATTGCAGGGTGAGGGAGAGGGGTGTTCTGTGTACCCTACTTATATTTATATCCTTCATTCTCTAGAGAGCCTCAAATCAGTGTCATCATGGTTATGGGGCCTCCCTCATGGCAGTGGTTGCTTTAGAGGGTTTCAGGACTGTGGGCTTAAGTCTGATTTAAATTAAGGGTGTCTCTCTAAAGTCTCTATTCTATTCCTTTACTCTGTTTTTTTTGTTTTTTTTTTTTCTCTTTTGAGACAGAGTCTCACACTGTCATCCATGCTGGAGCGCAGTGGCACGATCTTGGCTCACTGCAACCTCCGCCTCCCAGGTTCAAGCGCTTCTCCTTGCCTCAGCCTGAGATTACAGGTGCCCGCCACCACGCCTGGCTAATTTTTTTGCAGTTTTAGTAGAGATGGGGTTTCACTATGTTGGCCAGGCTGGTCTTGAACTCCTGACCTAATGATCCGCCCACCTTGGCCTCCCAAAGTGATGGGATTACAGGCATGAGCCACTGCACCCGGCCTCCATTGCTCTATATGTCTGCCTTTATGTCATGTCCACACCACACTATTTTGATTACTGAAACTTAGAGTAAGTTTTGAAACTAGGAAGAGTGAGGCTTCCAGCTTTGTTGTTCTCTTTTTCTTTTCTTTTTTTTTCTTTTTTTTTTTGAGACAGAGTTTTGTTCTTGTTACACAGGCTGGAGTGCAGTGGTGTGATCTCAGGTCACTGCAACCTCCACCTCCCAGGTTCAATCTATTCTCCTGCCTTAGCCTCCTGAGTAGCTGGGATTACAGGCATGTGCCACCACACCCAGCTAATTTTGTGTGTGTGCAATGGCTCGATCTGGGCTCACCGCAACCTCCACCTCCCTGGTTCAAGCGATTCTCCTGCCTCAGCCTCCCAAGTAGCTGGGATTACAAGCATGGGCCACCATGCCCAGCTTATTTTTTTGTATTTTTAGTAGAGACGGGGTTTCTCCTTGTTGGTAAGGCTGGTCTCGAACTCCCGACCTCAGGTGATCTGCCTGCCTCAGCCTCCCAAAGTGCTGGGATTATAGGCATGAGCCTCTGCGCCCAGCCAAAACTTAGAGTAAGTTTTGAAACTAGGAAGAGTGAGTCTTCCAGCTTTGTTGTTGTTTTTCTTTCTTTTTTTTTTTTTTGTTGTTGAGAAGGAGTTTTGCTCTTGTTGCACAGGCTGGACTGCAGTGGTGTGATCTCGGGTCACTGCAACCTCTGCCTCCCAGGTTCAGTCAATTCTCCTGCCTCAGTCTCCTGAGTAGCTGGGATAACAGTCATGTGCCACCACACCCAGCTAATTTTTTGTGTTTTTAGTAGAGACGGGGTTTCATCATGTTGGCCAGGCTGGTCTTGAACTCCTGACCTCAGGTGATCCACGCACCTTGGCCTCCCAAAGTCCAGGGATTACAGGTGTGAGCCACCATATCCAGCCTGTTGTTCTTTTTCAAGATTGTTTTGGCTATTTGGGGTCCTTTGAGAGTCTCTGTGAATTTTAGGATGAGTGTTTCTGTTTCCAGAAAAAATGTCATGAGCATTTTGATAATGATTGCTTTGAATTTGTAGAGCATTTGCAGTAATATATTGAAACCTTAACAAAATTAAGTCTTTTAAACTATGAACACAGAATGTCTTTCCATTTATTTATAGCTTTAATTTCTTTCAGTAACGTTTTATAGTTTTCAGTATACAAGTCTTTTGCTTTTTTGGTTAATTTTTTGTCATGGCGTTTTGCTGTGTTGTCCAGGTTGGTCTCAAACTCCTGAGCTCAAGCTGTTCTCCCATCTTAGGATCTTCAGTAGCTGGGACTACATGTCTGTCACCATAGCTAGCTGTTTTTTTGTTTGTTTTTGATTTTTTTGAGACAGGGTCTCATTCTGTCACCAGGTGGTAGTGTAGTGGTACAATCATGGTTCACTGCAGTCTCAACCTTCTGGGCTTAAGTGGTCCTCCCATCTCAGCCTCCCAGTAGCTGGGAGTACAGGCGCAGGCCAGCATGTCCAGCCAATTTTTTTTTTTTTTTTTTTTTTTTTTTTTTGTAGTGTGAGGTCTCACTTTGTTGCTCAGGCTTGTCTTGAACTTCTGGGCTCAAGTGATCCTCCCATCTTGGCCTTCCAAAGTGCTGATTTTGCAGGTGTAAGCCACTGTGCTTGGCCTATTTTATTCTTTTTGATGTTATTACTAATGTAATTGTTTTCTTGATTTCCTTTTCAGATTATTCACTGTTAGTATATTGAAATGTAATTTTAGGCTGGGTGCGGTAGCTCACACCTGTAATCCCAGCACTTTGGGAGGCCGAGGAGGGTGGATCATGAGGTCAGGGGTTTGAGACCAGCCTGACCAACATGGTGAAACCCCGTCTCTACTAAAAAATACAAAAATTATCCGGGCCTGGTGGTGGGTGGCTATAATCCCAGCTACTCAGGAGGCTGAGGCAGGAGAATTGCTTGAACCTGGGAGGTGGAGGTTGCAGTGAGCCAAGATCGCACCATTGCACTCCAGCCTGGGCGACAGAGCAAGACTCTGTCTCAAAAAAAAAAAAAAAGAAAAAAAGAAATGTAATTTTAAATGTTAATTTTGTACCCTGCAACTTTGCTGAATTCATTTATGAGTTCAGTTTTTTTGTACATATATGTGTATGTAATCTTTAGGATTTTCTACACATAGGATTATGTCATCTGCCAACATAATTTTATTTCTTCCTTGCCCATTTGGATGCCTTTTCTTTTTCTTTTCTTTTTTTTTTTTTTTTCTGAGACGGAGTCTCACTGAGCCACCCAGGCTGGAGTGCAGTGGCGCAATCTTGGCTCACTGCAACCACTGTCTCCCGGGTTCAAGCAATTCTCCGGTCTCAGCCTCCTGAGAATACAGGCATCCAAATATTCGAAATACAGGCATCCGCCATCATGCCCGGGTGATTTTTGTATTTTAGTAGAGACGGATTTTCATCATGTTGGACAGGCTGATCTTGAACTCCTGGCCTCAGGTGATCTACCCACCTTGGCCTCCTAAAGTGCTAGGATTACAGGTGTGAGCCACTGCGCCCAGCTGGATGCCTTTTCTTTTTCTTACCTAATTACTCTGACTAGCTCTTCCAGTACTATGTTGAATGGAAGTGGTGAAAGCAGTTATCCTCTTGTTTCTGATCTTAGGGGAAAAGATCACCATTTTTGTATTTCACCATTAAGTATGATAGTCTTGTAGATTCTTCATATATGGCCTATTATATTGACCTAGTTTCCTCCCATTCCTAGTTTGTTGTTTGTCATCAACGGGTCTTGAATTTTGTCAGATGCCTTTTCTGTATCAATTGAGATTACTGTGATTTTTCCATCATTTGGCTAATGTGGTATATTATATTGACTGATTTTCATAGGATGCACTGTTTGCATTCTGGAGATAAATCTCACTTGATCATGGTTTAGAAGTTTTTAAAAAATACAGATGGAGTCTTGCTCTGTTGCCCAGGCTGGAGTGCAGTGGCATGATCATAACTCACTGTAGTCCCCAGACTCCTGGGCTCAAGCAATCCTCCCACCTCAGCTTCCCAAGTAGCTGGGACTACAGGTGCATGCCACCACACCTGGCTAATTTTTGTATATTTTGTAGACACAGGGTCTTGCTATGTTGTTTTTCGTATGCCTGTTTGCCATTTGTATGTCTTCCTTTGAGAAATGTCTATTCAAATATTTTGCCCATTTTTTGACCAGATTATTAGATTTTCTTCCTGTAGAGTTGTTTGAGGTCTGTATATATTCTGGTTATTAACCCGTTGTCAGAGAGGTAGTTTGCAAATAAATATTTTCTCCCATTCGGTGGGTTGTACGTTCACTTTATTGATTGTATCTTTTGTTGTGCAGAAGCTTTTGTAACTTGATGTGATACCATTTGTCCATTTTTGCTTTGGTTGCCTGTGCTTGTGGGGTATGCCCAGTAAATCTTTGCCTAGACCAATGTCCTGGAGATTTTGCCCAGTGTTTTCTTGTAGTAGTTTTATAGTTTGAGGTCTTATATCTAAATCTTTAATCCATTTCGATTTTTGTATATGGTGAGAGATAGGGATCTAGCTTCATTCTTCTGTACACGGATATCCAGTTTTCCCAGCACCGTTTGTTGAAAAGACTGCCTTTCCCCAGTGTATGTTCTTGGCACCTTTGTAAAAAATGAGTTCACTGTGGGTGTATGGATTTATTTTTGGGTTGTCTTCTGTTCCATTGGTCTGTGTGCCTCCTTTCATGCCAGTACCATGCTGTTGTTACTATAGCTCTGTAGTGTAATTTGAAATCAGGTAATGTGATTCTTCCAGTTTTGTTCTTTTGGTTTAGGATAGTTTTGGCTATTCTGTGTCTTTTATGGTGCCATATAAATTTTGGTGTTTTTTTTTTTCTATTTCTGTGAAGAATGTCCTTGGTATTTTGAGAGGAATTGCATTGAATCTGTAGATTGCTTTAGGTAGTATGGACATTTTAACCCTATTGATTCTTGTAATCCATGAACATGGAATATCTTCCCATTTTTTGGTGTCCTCTTCAATTTCTTTCCTCAGTGTTTTATAGTTTTCATTATAGAGATCTTTCACTTCTTTGGTTAAGTTGGTTTCTCGGTAAAATTTAATTTTACATGTGGCTGTTGTAAATGGGATTAATTTCTTATTTCTTTTTCACATTGTTCACTGTTGACATAGAAATGCTACTAGCTTTGTATGTTGATTTTGTATCTTGCAACTTTACTGAATTTGTTTATTCGTTCTAATTGTTTTCTTGTGAATTCTTTAGGTTTTTCCAAATATAATATCATATAATCAGCAAACAGAGATAATTTGACTTCTTCCTTTCCAATTTGGATGCCCTTTGTATTTTCCTCTTGTCCGATTGCTCTAGCTGGGACTTCTGGTACCATGTTCAATGACAGTGTGACAGTGGGCATCCTTTTGTGTTCCAGATCTTCGAGAAAAAGCTTTGTTTTCCCCCATTCAGTATGATACTAGCTATGGGTCTGTCATATATGGTTTTGAGTATGTTGAGGTATGTTCCTTCTATACCCACTTTTTTGGGGGTTTTTATTATGAAAGGATGTTGAATTTTATCAAATGCTTTTTCAGGATCAGTTGAAATGATCATATGGTTTTCATCCATCATTCTGGTCATGCAGTGTATCACATTGGTTCATCTGCATAGGTTGATCCTTGCATCCCAGAGATAAATCCCACTTGGTCATAATGAATGCTCTTTCTGATGTGTTGTTGAATTTGGTTGGTATTTTGTTGAGGATTTTTACATCAATATTCATCAGTGATATTGGCCTATAGTTTTGGTTTTTTTGATGTGCCTTTGGTTTTGGTATCAAGGTAATAGTGGCCTTGTGGATTGAATTTGGAAGTATTCCCTACTTCTCTGTTTTTTGGAATAGTTTGAGTAGGATTGGTATTAGTTCTTTAAAAGTTTGGTAGAATTCAGCAGTGAAGCCATTGGGTTCTGAGTTTTTCTTTACTGGGAGACTTTTTATTATGGCTTCAATCTTGTTACTTGTTATTGGTCTGTTCAGGTTTTGGATTTCTTCTGGATTCAATCTCAGTAGGTTGTATGTATCTAGGAATTTTTTACATTTTTTCTATTTTTTCCAATTTATTGGCATATAGTTACTCATAGTAGCCACTAATGCTCTGAATTTTTGCAGTCTCATTTGTCTTCTTTTTCATTTCTAATTTATCTGGATCCTCTTTTTTTCTTATTTAGTCTGGCTAAACGTTTGTCAGTTTTGTTTAACTTAAAAAATTGATGTTTTGGCCGGGCGCAGTAGCTCATGCATGCAATCCCAGCACTTTAGGAGGCCAAGGTGGGCAGATCACAAGGTCAGGAGTTCAAGACTAGCCTGGCTAACATGGTGAAACCCTGGCTCTACTGAAAATACAAAAATTAGCTGGGTGTGGTGGTGCATTCCTGTAATCCCAGCTACTAGGGAGACTGAGGCAGGAGAATTGCTTGAACTGGGACCTGGGAGGCGGAGATTGCAGTGAGCTGAGATTGCACCACTGCATTCCAGCCTGGGCTACAGAGCGAGAGTCCATCTCAAAAAAAAAAAAAAAAAAAATTTGGTTTTTTGTATTTTCATGTACTTCTGCTCTAATCTTTATTATTTCTTCTACCAATTTTGGGTTTGGTTTGCTTTTGTTTTCTAGATCTTTAAGATGCATTGTTAGATTGTTTCAAGTTCTTCCATTTTTTTTTTTTTTTTGAGACAGAGTCTCACTCTGTCACCAGGCTGGAGTGCAGTGGCAGGATCTCAGCTCACTGCAAGCTCCGCCTCCCGGGTTCATGCCATTCTCCTGCCTCAGCCTCCCGAGTAGCTGGGACTACAGGTGCCTGCCACCACGTCTGGCTAATTTTTTGTATTTTTGGTAGGGACAGGGTTTCACTGTGTTAGCCAGGATGGTCTCAATCTCCTGACCTCATGATCCACCCACCTCGGCCTCCCAAAGTGCTGGGGTTACAGGCGTGAGCCACCGCACCTGGCCTCTTCCTCTTTTTTGATGTAGGCATGTAGTAGCTATAAACTTCCCTCTGAGTACTGCTTTTGCTGTATCCCATAGGTTTTGGTATGTTGTGTTGCCATTATCATTTGTTTCAAGAAGTTGTTCCATTTTCTTAATTTCTTCATTGACCCACTGGTCATTCAGGAGCATATTGTTTAATTTCCATGTATCTGTATAGTTTCCAAAATTCCTCATTATTTATTTCTAGTTTTATTCCATTGTGGTCAGAGAAGATGCTTGATATTATTTCAGTATTTTTTTAAATTTTTAAATTTTTATTTATTTATTTATTTTTAGATGGAATCTCGCTCTGTCGCCAGGCTGGAGTGTAGTGGCGCAATCTCGGCTCACTGCAAACTTTGCCTCCCGGGTTCAAGTGACTCTCCTGCCTCAACCTCCTGAGTAGCTGGGACTACAGGTGCATGCCACCACGCCTAGCTAATTTTTGTATTTTTAGTAAAGACAGGGTTGCACCATGTTGGCCAGGATGGTCTCAATCTCTTGACCTCGTGATCTGCCCACCTCGGCCTCCCAAAGTGCTGGGATTACAGGTGTGAACCACTGTGCCTGGCCTTTTTGAATGTTTTAAAACTCATTTCGTGACCTATATATGGCCTATCCTTGAGAATGATCCATGTGCTCAGGAAAAGAATGTATATTTTGCAGCTTTTGGATGAAATGTTCTGTAAATATCTATTAGATCCATTTTATCTATAGTGCAGATTAAGTCTGATGTTTCTTCATTGATTTTCTGTCTGGAAGATCTAAGTCTGAAAGCAGGGTGTTTGAAGTATCCAGCTCTTATTGTATCAGGGCCTCTCTGTTTAGCTCTAATAATATTTCCTTTTTATATCTGTGTGCTCCAGTGTTGGGTACATATATATTTACAACTGTTATATCCTCTTGCTGAACTGACCCCTTTATTCTTATATAGTGACCTTCTTTGTTTCTTCTTACAGTTTTTGTCCTGAAATCTATTTTGTCTGATATAAGTATAGCAACTACTGCTCTTTTTTGGTTTCCATTAGCATGGAATATCTTTTTCCATCCCTTTATTTTCAGTCTGTGTGTGTCTTTATAGTTGAAGTGTATTTCTTGTAGGCAGCAGATCAATGGGTTTTGGTTTTTCATCCATTCAGCCAGTTTGTGTCTTTGGATTGCAGAGTTTAGTCCATTTATATTATTATTATTGATAAATAAGGACTTACTCCTGCCATTTTGTTATTTGTTTTCTGGTTGTTTAGTAGTCTTCTCTTCCTCTTTTCCTTTCTTCCTGTCTTCCTCTAGTGAAGGTGATTTTCTCTGGTGATAAGATTCAGTGTCTTTTTATTTTTTTGCGTATCCATTATTTTTTTCAGTTTAAGGTTACCATGAAGCTTGTAAATACTATCTTTTAACCCATTGTTTTGAACTGATAACACCATTTGCATAAACAAGCAAAAAGAAAATAAAAACTCTACAACTTGGTTCACCCCCTTTTTAACTTTTAGTTGTTTCTATTTATATCTAATTGTACTATGTCTTGAAAAATTATGTTTATTATTTTTGAGTTGTTCACTGTTTAAGTCTTTCTCCTTTGGATAGGAGTAGTTTATGGGCTGGGTACGGTGGCTCATGCCTGTAATCCTGGCACTTTGGGAGGCCGAGGTGGGTGGATCATGAGGTCAGGAGATCGATACCATCCTGGCCATCATGGTGAAACCCCATCTCAACTAAACATACAAAAATTTTCTGGGCATGGTGGTGTGTGCCTGTAATCCCAGCTACTTGGGAGGCTGAGGCGGGAGAATCACTTAAACCAGGGAGTCGGAGGTTGCAGTGAGCTGAGATCGTGCCACTGCACTCCAACCTGGCAACAGAGTGAGACTCTGTCTAAAAAAAAAAAAAAAAAGTAGTTTACATAGCACAGTTACAAGGTTACAATATTCTGTATTTTCCTGTTTACTATTACTAGTGAGTTTTGAACCTTCAGGCGATTATTTATTGCTCATTAATGTCCTTTTCTTTCTGATTGAAGTGCTTCCTTTAGTATTTCTTGTAGGACTGGTCTGGTATTGATGAAATGCCTCAGCTTTTATCTGGGAAAGTATTTCTTCTTCATGCTTGAAGGATATTTTCACCAGATGTACTATTCTAGGGTAAAAGTTTTTTCCTTCAGCACTTTAAATATGTATTGCCACTCTCTTGTGGCCTGTAAGGTTTCCACTGAAAAGTCTGCTGCCAGATGTATTGGCGCTCCATTGTATGTTATTTGTTTCTTTTCTCTTGTTACGTTTTAGGATCCTTTCTTTATCCTTGAACTTCGGGAGTTTGATTATGAAATGCCTTGAGGTAGTCTTCTTTGGGTTAAATCTGCTTGGTGGTCTATAACCTTCTTGTACTTGGATACTGATATATATCTCTAGTTTGGGAAGTTCTCTGATATCACTTTGAATAAACTTTCTACAACCGTTTTTCTACTTCCTCTTTAATTAACTCTTAGATTTGCCCTTTTGAGGCTATCTTCTAGATCCTGTAGATGTGCTTGTTTCTTACTCGTTTTTCTTTTGTCTCCTGACTGTATATTTCCAAATAGGCTGTCTTCAAGCTAATTCTTTCTTGTTTGATCAATTCTGCTATTAAAGGAGTCTGATACATTCTTTAGTAAGCCAGTTGCATTTTTCAGCTCCAGAAATTCTGCTTGATTTTTAATTATTTCAATCTCTATGTTAAATTTATCTAATAGAATTCTGAATTCCTTTTCTGTGTTCCCTTGAATTTCTTTAAGTTTCCTCAACACAGCTATTTTGAATTCTGTCTGAAAGGTCACATATCTGTTTCTCCAGGATTGGTCCCCTGGTGCCTTATTTAGTTCATTTGGTGAGGTTATGTTTTCCTGGATGGTGTTAATGTTAGTAGATGTTCTTTGGTGTCTGGGCATTGAAGGATTAGGTATTTATTTTAGTCTTCATTGTCTGGGCTTATTTGTAGCTGTCCTTCTTAGGGAAGGCTTTCTAGATATCTAAGTTATATCTGCTTTAGGGGGCACCCCAAACCCAGTATGCTGTGGTTGTTGCATACTCATAGAGGTGCTGCCTTGATGGTCTTGGACAAAATCTGGGAGAATTCTCTGGATTACCAGGCAGAGACTCTTGTTCTCTTTCCTTATGATCTCTCAAACATAGTTTCTTTCTCTGTCTTTTCTAAGCCACCCAAGGCTGAGGGTGGAATGACACCAGCATCCCTGTGGCCACCACCACTGTGACTGCACTGGGTCAGACCTGAAGCCAGCGCTGCGTCTTGCCCAAGGCCTGCTGTATCCACTCCCTGGCTACTGCCTGTGTTTACTCAAGGCCCCTGGGGTCTACAATCAGCAGATGGCAAAACCAGCCAGGCTTGTGTCCTTCCTTTCAGGGTGGTGAGGTCCCCCAAGCCCCAGGTGAGTCCAGAAGTGCTGTCCAGTAGTCAGGGATTAGAGTGAAAAAAACCTTAGAAGTCTACCTTGTGTCCTGTTGTATTGCAGCTTGGCTGAGCTGGCACTCAAACTACGCAAGTCCTTCCCTCGAAAGGCAGAGGAACCTCACCCCATAGCCACCGCCCCAAGCCACAAGGAGTTCTGTCAGAGTACTGCTACTGCTCATGTTCCCTTAGGGCGAAAGGTCTCTTAAGTCAGCTTGTCATGAATGCTGCCTCTTCAAGGCAGTGGGCTCCCCTCTAGCCCAGGACAGGTCCAGAAATGCTATCGAAGAGTCAAGTTCTAGAATCAGGCCCCCAAGAGCCTGCTTGGTGCTCTGCCCCTCTGTGGCCATGCTGGTGCCTAAGGTGCAAGACAAGGTCCCCTTACTTTTCCCTCTGGTTTTCTCAAGCAGAAGGAGTTTTCCTCTGTAGCCACCACAGCTGGTTATGTGCTGAGTCTCACCTGAAGCCAGCAAGTCTCAGAGGCTCACCAAAGGCCCTTGATGTAGTGCCTGGGTATTGTTGCTGGTTATTCAGGGTCCAAGGGCTCTTCAGTTAACAGGTGATGAATGCTGGCAGGACTGGGTGCTTCCCTTCAAGGCAGTAGGTTCCCTTCTGGCCCAAGGTGTGTCTAGAAATGTCCGGGAGCTAGGCCCTGGAACAGGGGCCTCCTGATTCTGACCAGTGCCCTGTCCTACTGTGGGTGAGCTGGTATCCGAGATGTAAGACACAGTGCCCCCCAATACTGTCTCCTCCCTCAAGTAGAAAGGGCCTCTTTTTTAGCTGAGCACTGTGCAGCCTGGGGTTAAAGGAGGGGTGATCCCATATGTCACCACCCGTCCCTGCCCCCTGTCAGTTCACTGTCTTTGGGCCTAATTCAGGACTAAGACTCACCTAAGAGTTGCAGTCCTTATGGGCTAGACTGCCTTTCAACTTTACTTGGAGAGAGAGAGTGCTGCAGCCCTCAGCAATGAGGTTTGCAGGTGCTTAAGTTCAGACCACTGGGATCAGCAATTCCTCCCTGGCTAAGGCTGGTTAAATGCCCCCTCCATGGGCAGGTATCAGCTGAATTTCGTCTGGTTTTCCTTTCTGCTCTAACAGGACAGCACTGAGTTCAGTGCCTCGCAATTGCTGTGTTCTCCCTCCTACAGCACCTAGAGTTGCTCTCTGCATGATGCTGCTGTTGCTGGGGGTGGGAGGGGGGTGCTGTTGGTGATTCAGAACTGTTTTTTAAATTGCTTCATTGCCTCTTTCAGCGATATGAAGTTAAAACCAGGTACTATAAGTGCTTACCTGATTTTTGGTTCTCATGAAGGTGTTTTTTCTGTGTGATAGTTGTTAATTTGGTGTCCTTGCAGGGGGATGATCGGGGCGCTTTCTATTCCACCATCTTGCTCTGCTCCCTCTCTATAGTTTAAAATATTTGAGGTACGTTAGGGAAGTTCTCATCTTGTTTTTCAGAAAGCAAAACTGTTTTTGTTCATTATTCCTATAACATTTGGTGAATATGTATCACTACACACCTCAGAATGGCTAAATTCCAATATATAACACCAAACACTTCCAAAGATGCAAAGGAACATTCATTTCTGTGGTAATTCAAATGGCAGAGGTTGCAGTGAGCCGGGATTGCGCCACTGCACTCCAGCCTGGGTAACAGAGCAAGACGCTGTCTTAAAAAAAAAAAAAATCACAAAGTGATCCCATTTCACATAAACTACAAACTAGATAGGCAAAAATACATTATTCCACATGACTGGCAACACTGGAATTATCTAAGTATACATGCAAGAGCGGTGGGAGGGTCAATTCATATACTCCATTAGGACTTGGTGGCAATCTATCTTAAAGTTGTTCCGAATCTACAACCCAGCAAGTTTTCTCTAATGTATAGAGAATTTACTGTGCACAGGCACATGCGGACTTCAAGTATGATTAGAGCAGCATTTTCTATAAGAACAAAACACAAAATTGAAGTAACATGAATCCTATAGATACTGGAATGGATGAGCAAATTGGGTAGCCCAAGCCTCAGACACCAACCAGCATGTGTGAAACAACGGGCAAAAACCAAGGAGACGCCCATCCATGATTTCCTTCCACAGAAAGTGCTAAAGAGGCAAACTTAAGCAAAACACTTTTTGGTGATAAAATAATGGTATAGCCATAAGGAATATCCACAAAATTAAGGGCAGTGGTCACCTCTGGGGACAAGAGGGAAACAAAGTCAAGGTGGAGCAGCACTGGGAGCTGTGACATGCCCAGGGTCTGTTCATTCCGAGTGCCCAGTCTACGGAAGTTTACAGTTATGATTAAACATAAAACATTCTATGCATTCTATAAGAAGTATGCTATATTTCACTACAAAAATATAATTCAGCTGGGCGTGGTGGCTCACGCCTGTAATCCCAGCACTGGGAGGCCAAGGCAGGAGGATCATTTGAAGCCAGGAGTTCAAGACCAGTCTGGGCAATATAGTGAGACCTCCACCTCTACCAAAAAAATAATTCTTTAAGTTGAAAAATAACTTTCAAATAATTATTTTGCCATGTTTTCTAACTGCCTTCCCAGTTCTCATTTCACTGCCTTAGTTCAGTACAGATTTCTAAGTCTTTTAGATCGTACCTATCGCTATTCACCTTGATTTCAGCAAGAAATGACTAGCAAAAGAACGGGAACATATTCAGTGTTTAATAGAGAACTGGCTATATAAACTTCCATCTTTTAAAAAAATATATTTATTAAAACATTTTTTTGGGGGAGACAGGGTCTCACTCTGTTGCCCATGCTAGAAGTATAGTGGCACATAGTTCACTGCAGCCTTGAAGTCCTGGGTTCAAGTGATCCTCCCACCTCAGCCCCCCAAGTCGCTGGGACTACAGGCATGTGAGCCATCACAACTGGCTCAACTTCTATCATCTTGTGAACCTTTATAAAAATTAGGAAAGGCATCAGTGGATATGAAAAAAGCTGCAGGATTTATTTTCAAATGAACAAAAAAGCAAAGTGTGTAAACCATGTTGCCTTTTATAGTGAGGAAAGAAAAATATGTAATTTAAATTACTTTTTATGTAAATGCTGAACAGACAAGAAAGTAATAAAGTTATTATCTTTGGGAACCTGCAGCCACTAGACACGAATGCTAGAGGACATGCTAAGAGTGAGCCTTCAGGTAGGGTGCTTTTAAATCTCAGGCTGGGTTTTGGGTGGGTGGGTGGGTGTGTGTGTGTGTACACACAGGGTTTTTTTTTTGTAGAGACAAGGTCTTGCCATGTTTCCCAGGTTGGTCTTGAACTGACCTCAAGTGATCCTTTGGCCTCACCCTCCCAAAGAGATATGAGTCACTGTGCCCAGCCTCAGGCTAAATTTTTGAATCTTAACATTGACTATAAACAATGATTAAGAAAATTTGCATTAACTATATTTTAATAGTTCATAAATCAAATGACTAATTTTTAACAGGAAACCAGTTCTTTGTGTTAAGTCCTCTAAAGAAGTTTTATGAAGTGAGCAGTATGTTTTTGTAAACCCTAAAAAGTTGTTATGCACATAAAGATGGGAGCAATGGATGCTGGGGACTGCTGGAAGGGGGAGGGATAGTGGACAGTGAGGGCTGAGGGAATGCCTGTTGGGTGCTGTGCTCACTGCCAGGATGACAGGCTCACCCATAGCCCAAATCTCAGTGTCACAGTGTGCCCATGTGACAGACCTGCACATGTACCCCCTGAATCTAAAAGCTGAAATTATTAAGAAGGTAAATAAATTGAAATGTATATTTTTTGTGATATGATTCCTGTTGTTCGTGAGATGTGGGTTTGTGTATTCCATCCCAGGAATCTTTAAAAAATAAACGTTAACAAAAAATTTTTTTATCACTTAAGCTCAGTAGTTCGAGACCAGCCAGGGCAACATAGCAAAACCCCATCTCTATAAAAAATTTTAAAATTAGCCAGGCGTGGTGGCATGTGCCTGTAGTCCCAGCTACTTGGGAGGCTGAGGTGGGAGGATTGCTTAGAGCCTGGGAGGCAGAGGTTGCATTGAGCTGAGATGATGCCACTGCACTCCAGCTTGGGCAAGAGTGAGACATGTCTCAAAAAAAAGAAACGAAAAAAATAATTTTAAACATTTGGTTCTTAACTTACAAGTGATATTACAGGTTGTACTGCCATCACATATCAAACTGCAGGGCATTTTTTGATATGGGCAGAATCTTAAGGCATTAGGATGGCATAACAGTATGAGGAGCTTCACTAACCCACTCCCCAGAGACACTTGTGACAGTTGCTTTAAAACAACCATTTAAAGCCCCTGAGATGTCATCCTAAAGGCTAACAGCCAGTGAGGAAACCTATTCAAGAGAATCTGTGAAAATTCTGTGAGAAATGTGAGTCTGTGGTATTTAAACCCTTACTGTTCCCTGATCCTGCACCCCACATCCTCACCCCAGTGAGGTGAACACTCCACTCTAGACTATGTAGCCAAGGATACAAGGTTCTCTCTTTCCAGTATAAGAGTTAAAGAGGAAAGAGGCTGGGCGTGGTGGCTCACATCTGTAATCCTAGCACTTTGGGAGGCGAGGCAGGCGGACTACCTGAGCTCAGGAGATCAAGACCAGCCTGGGCAACACGGTGATACCGTTTCTACTAAAACACAAAAAATTAGCCAGGCATGGCAGCATGCGCCTGTAATCCCAGCTACTGAGAAGGCTGAGACAGGAGAATCACTTGAACCCAGGAGGTGGAGGTTGCAGTGAGCTGAGATCGCACCACTGCACTCCAGCTTGGGTGACAGAGCAAGACTCTGTCTTAAAAAAATTAAAAAAAGAAGAAAGTAACACCAAACACTGCTTGACAGTCAAAGACAGGTTTATTATAGAAAAGACCTGAGAGAGGCTTCTGGCTGGTCAGTCAGGAGCACTTTTCCTTGCAGACTAAGAGTGTACATTGGTTTTAGGGTGAGGGAGCTTATTACAAGCTTGGAATGTTTCTGTGTGGGGGAGAAGTTTATGGCAGGGTTGGAATGTTCTGGGTGGAGGGGCGGTTATCTTGGGGATGACATCTTTCCGGCAGGAGAGGGGTTATCCCGAGGCTAGCATGTCTCTGTGGAAGGAGTCTGGAACGTTTCTGGTTGGAGATGTTATTTGTGGTTTGTGATCATGCTGACCTTAGCCATTAGGCTGATGCCCTTTGGATTTAGGCAGTTTTTGCTTCAGGTGAATTTTAAAATGAGGTGCTTATCCATGATGGTGATGCTTCTGCTCTGTCAGAAGACCTTATAGTGATAAAAAGGACGAGGGGCGGCATGTTCTTTCTGGCTACTTCCTGCTGACGAGGGGACGGAGAGTTCTCTGGTATCGGGTTGACCGTAGGAGCAGTGCTGTCTGTAGATGTTTTTGGGTAGTTGTCTGTGAAATGGCCATGATCCTGTCAGTTAAAAAAATCTCTGAAAAAGGTTAATTAGGCAGGGTAAGAACATTAGTCCCATAATTAGGTATATTATTAGGAGAGGGCCCAGGAATGGGATGACCATGCTATGATTTTGTTCCCAAACCAAGAATCTGTTTGTTTGTTTTGGTACTCCTTAGCTTTTTAGCTTTTTAGCTTTTTCTTTGTTTTTTTTTTTTAATAGTGCTTTTTACTAGGTCCGATTGGCTGATATAGAAACAACATTCCTTACCTAATGAGAGGCAAAGGTGCTGGTTTGGAAAGGCCCATGTGTTATTTTCTGTTAGTAACCATTATTCCCGCTATGAGGATAATAATTAAGCAAAATGCTATAGTAATAGAGATTCTGTGTCTGATATTTTACCCTGAGGGTGCTACAATATCTAGTCCTACTGCAAATAGTAGAGTGAGTAAAGCAATTCCCACAAGGGTGGCGTAGTAAATAATTTCCATTAAAGTTTTAATATTTGGCTTAAAAGGAGAGGTAGGAACGATGAAAGTATTTGATGAGGTAGGGGTGAGACTGAATAGGATGAGTAATTCTCTCTTGGTTACTTCCTTTTTATGATTTTTAGCTTAAGATTTCCTATTTATTTCCTCCTGTGAGTGTCAGGGGGCTTGGAGGCAATGCCTGCTGAAACATCAAGTTTTCAGTTTATAGGGCTTTTAGAAAGCACAGCTATTTTGGAAACTTGTAGCCAGAAAAATTAGAATTTAATTTAAACAGAAAATAGTAAGAATTGAAAAACATTAGGCAAGCAACACCAGAATTTAACAACATGTGTGCTATCGTTTTTGAAACATAATTTTCTCTCTCAAGTTTACCATTTTCATTAAAAGACAAATCATGCTAGTAGGACTGATTTTCTTTATTATACTTGGCTTAGTTATTTGCATACAGTGGAGCAAGAATAATTATTTGTTACTTAGGTCCTTTAAATTGGCTTTGATGGAACTTTGTTTTGTAGAAGGAATCTGAGATAAGACCTTTTTAAAGGCAAGCCCAGCCATGGATTTGTACCATTGAATACCTATGAGTTGGGAGAATTCCTCTCTTCTTGAGGTTCCAAGATAACTTGGGACTCCTGGCCTGTCAGAAAGTGACATTCTTTACTTACCACAGATCAGAAACCCTGTACAGGGACTGTACACCAAATCTGAGGCCAGCTTTCCCAGGGCTTTATTGGCTCCATAAGTCAGATGTGATTCCTTAAAGGAAGGCACACCATTCCAGTCAAAGCCTTGGTAAAATAACCAGTTTTCCCAATTGTGTCCTGTTACAAAAGAAAACAGATTCTTGTTGCACTTATGCAAATAACTATATTACCATAACTTAAGAATATTCTGGAGAAAATCAGGTAGAGAGAAATAAGAATGCTCCAAATTTTGTTCATGGAAGCATACTAAATTGTTAAAAGCTGTCAATAGCTCAAAAGAAAAGATTCTTGGACTTTGAAAAACAAAACAAAGGATTAGCAATATTTTAAGCAATACGTTAAAAAGATCACTCCAGGCTGGGCGTGGTGAGTCACATCTGTAATCCCAGCACTTTGGGAGGCCGAGGTGGGTGGCTCACCTGAGGTCAGGAGTTAAAGACCAGCTGGGTAACATGGTGAAACCCCTTCTCTACTAAAAATACAAAAATTAGCCAGGTGTGGTGATGCACACCTGTAATCCCAGCTACTTGGGAGGCTGACACGGGAGAATTGCTTGAATGTAGGAGGAGGCTGCAGTGAGCCAAGATCGCGCCACTGCATTCCAGCCTGGGCTACAGAGCAAGACTCTGTCTTAAAAACAAACAAACAAAAAAGATCACTCCAGTCTCCTACAGTTTAGTTCATGCAGTTAATTCCTGTCCTGATTCATATTAACATTTTAGCTTTTTAAGAGTTCTGAACGTTTTTCCTCTATTGTGATATCACAATTTTCAAAGTTTTCAGAAACTTGCATTCAAGGGCACCTGTTAGACCTTTATAGCTGATTATAAAACCACCTTTTTAAAGAGGACCAAAACAAGACAACAATTGTTTATGGATGACAAAAAGTTTTAGGAGAGGCCGGGTGCAGTGGCTCATGCCTGTAATCCCAGCAGTTTGGGAGGCCAAGGTGGGCAGATCCCCTTGAGGTCAGGAGTTTCAGACCAGCCTGGACAACATGGTGAAACTTCATCTCTACTAAAAATACAAAAATTAGCCAGGTGTGGTGGTGTGCACCTGTAATCCCAGCTACTCTGGAGGCTGAGGCAGGAGAATCGCTTGAACCCAGGAGGCAGAGGTTGCAGTAAGCCGAGATCGTGCCATTGCACTCCAGCCTGGGCAGCAAGAGTGAAAATCCGTCTCAGAAAAAAAGTTTTAGAATAGCCATAGTTAAGACTCAATTGACAAGGATATCTGTTACCTCTGTGGCACACAATAATTTTAACATAACAATTATTACTTATAAGGTACACTAAGATATGTCAGAATTATAGGAGTCTCCCATAACTTTGGAACACATACCAATAACATACTTATACAAATATAGCCCAAAGAAAGCCAAACACCATTTTGTATTTGACAATGCTTCCTGTATGATTTTATACCAAATATGCCAAATTTTACCTTTATATTAGTGTGCTATGAATATTAAACTCCATTTTTAATAAAACCTTGTAGACGCATTTACTCAATTTTAATGTTTGACCAAAAGGTAAGATTTTTATAGAGCCTTTTTAACCCTTTATAATTTTTGTTAAAGAGCAGGTTAGTGCTTTAAGAGAAACCTATTGTGCTTTTATTTTAATGCTCAATTTACAGAAAAACTAGATGCTACCCCTTCAACTTTAGCCAATATGTTTACACAGAATTTCCTTTACAATTAACCTGCCAAAACTTGCTTAAACCTTCAAAACAATTAACTTTTTAATGTAGGTAAAAATCCACATTCTCATGCCTCCTTATAATCTTTTTACCAAAAGCATATTTTACTTTCCTTACACACTTTCCACATAATTAACTTTCAGTAAACTTTTTGTTGAAAACCTTGGTAAGTTTGGGATTTTAATTATGTACTAGGTGTAGAGCCTAGGACCTAGACTTCTGTGCAGATAAGGTCTGGCTTAGTCCAGCATTTAACTCCTTGTGTCCTAGGTTTTACCTAGCTGCAAAGCAGGCAAGTTGTACAGGTAAGAGTTATAGGGGCATTTTATAAAGCAGTCAGGAGGCCTAATCACTTTTAAATTGTACATTTCTTGCATAAATTCCATTTATAAAATTTTTCATGCCTTTCACAGACAATCTGACATGCCTCAACTTTCTGACTTGTTGTAAACATCGCTCTCTTTAAACAACCAGTTAATTTACTTTAGGACAAAAATTTACCATATACAATTTTTAAATATAAATTATATTTTAATATCAAAGATAACAGTCCTTTCCCAAAACAAACTTCCTTCACGCCTGTGGACTGGACTGCCTAAGTCCATAACATTAGAAGTTAGGATATTAAACGGCTTAGGATGTAGCTATTTTCATTAAACCAATATTAATGTTTCACTTATTAAAAAATTATACAAAGATTATTTTGTTTGGGCTGAGTCATAGTTTTGTTTTGATACCTTGTAGTATTTGGCAGAGATAACAATGAAATTGCTTGATTAATAAATGCAAACAAAAACATACGCTGGCAACTCTTAAGACCCTTCTAACTTTACTGTACCAGTAAGTTTTAAAGATTAAAGTCATGTGAACTGAAAGATTCCACAGCTTTTACTTTTCCGTTAAAAATATTTGATTTAAGCACTTATTTTTTTGCCAATTATAATTAGAGTTCTTTTAATAGACATTGCACACATAACACATATATAGCCACACAGACAACCAGAAGAAGATTCAGTAGTTACAATATTTTTTTCTCCTAATTTCCCAATTGGCTTATTGGCCTTTGGGTGGTACCCTTTAAAAATAGGGCTAGGAAAACAGTTTCCAGGGCCTAATAAACAAGTAGAGCTGGAAAACAAAGATTTTGAGAAGTACTTATTCACCTTTAATTCCAGGGGTTCCATAAGGAAAACAGATTTTTCCCAAAATGGGATTTGTGGCGCCTTATCTGTTTTCCCAAGGGGTCCCAGGCCACCAGAAACCATTTTAGGGTCTTTTATACATGCACCAAGAGTGGCAAGACAGAGTGGAAAAAAGTAATTCAGTTAACTGGGAAAAAAAACTTTTACAAGATCTATGAAGAGAAGCCTTTTGAATATACTCATCGCTTGGAGGAGGGAGAGACCTGGAGAGGGTTTTCATTAGGAAGATTTTTTTTTTTTTTTTTTTTTGAGACATTGTCTCGCTGTGTCACCCAGGCTGGAGTGCAGTGGTGTGATCTCTGCTCACTGCAAGCTCCGCCTCCCAGGTTCACGCCATTCTCGTGCCTCAGCCTCCTGAGTAGCTGGGACTACAGGTGCCCACCAGCACACCCAGCTAATTTTTTGTATTTTTAGTAGAGATGGGGTTTCACTGTGTTAGCCAGGATGGTCTCACTCTCCTGACATCATGATCAGCCCGCCTCGGCCTCCCAAAGCGCTGGGATTATAGAGGTGGGCCACCGCGCCCAGCCAGGAAGAAAGATTTTATGAGAGGTGCAAGCTTGACACAGGGAGGGTTGGGATTTAAGGTAGAAGCAGAAGAAAGCCTGAATATAGAGAACCTCTTGCCATTTGCTGTTCTTGGTTATAAAGTTGTTAAGGTTCCTGAGAATTTGCAAGTTAAAGGTGCCATTTTTGGGCCATCAGCTGTCACTATCTAATGTGTATTGGGGCCAGGCCATGTTACAATAAAAGACTACATGCTTAAGCTAAGTTTGGTGAGGTCACGACGGAGACAGCACAGTGGAGAGGGTGTGGGAATATGGGATTGTTTGGCACCCATGTGGGCTGGCAAGAAGAAGCCAAGGGTATCTGTTTTGTTCTAGGCATCCCCAGACAAAAGACAGAGACCCAGAGCCCTCTTTCCAAAGAGGATGGTCAAGCTGAGAAGAAACTGGGCATCCCCAAGATTTCCTCTAGCTTAGTCCCACCAGTCCTCTGAGGACCAAGACAGCAGACCTGACTTTTTCTGGGTACCATGAGAAAGCCAGGGGAGGGCAGATCTTACCAGTCAGCTGGATTAGTGTCTGATGTTGATGTTCCGGTTGGCCTCTTGGACTGCAGCTGCACAAGGGAGAGAGAGAGAGAAAAGGGAGGATGAGAGAAAAGTGAACTGAATGAAAAGACAGAGTGGTGGCCAGAGACCTTCAGGATCCAGGAATTAACTCAGGACGAGCTGCCGTTGCCCACTGCTTCCTGAATTGCAGGAGAGCCTCTGCCCCCAGCACCCGTCCTGGGTTTTGGCACCAAATGTAAGAGTTTGAGGAAAGAAACATGAAATGTGGCTTGACAGTCAAAGACAGGTTTATTTTAGAAAAAACCTGAGCAGGGCTTCTGGCTGACTTCCATCAGAAGTGCTTTCTCTTACAGACTCAGAGTGTATATTGGTTTTAGGGTGAGGGGGCTTATTACACGCTTTGAATGTTTCTGTGTAGGGGAGAAGTTTATGGGGGCGTTGGAATGTCTCTGGGCAGAGGTGGATTATTTTGGGGCTAGCATGTCTCTGGTCTGGGAGGAGTTTGGAATGTTCCTGGTTAGAGATGTTATTTGTGGTTTATGATCATGCTGACTTAGCCATTAGGCCGATGCCCTTTGGATTTAGGCAGTTTTTGATTAAGGTGACTTTTAAAATGAGATGCTTGTCCACGATGGCGATGCTTCTGCTTGGTCACCCAGCCTCTAGTCAGAAGGCTTTTTTCCAGGAAGGGCAGAACTTCAGCTTTTCTCATCTTACCTCCACCTACCCATTACTGAGGTTACGCCCTGTGTGGGTATGTTCAAAAAGTGGGGACATGGTTTGTGAGCATGGTGTGCTCAGACTACTAGGACACTGATAAACTTTGCCTCAGCTCGTAGAGGTGGTGGATCCATGCCAGGACACAGGCCAAGAGGACATCAGGCTGCTGTCCCTCCCCGCCACTGAACACTCAGTTCCCAAAAAGAGAGGATTACTCAGAAAGCAGCTTGCCAAAGCTCCTACCCAAGCTTCAGGCCCTGTCAGATTTTGCCTTGAGGTGGAAGAGAAGCAAGCTGTGAAACACATAGCTCCTAACCTCTTGCATAAGAATTAACTTCAATTGCAATAGATCATGAGACATTTAAGCCAAAGGGCACTCGATCCTTGATGCAGTGGAAATGGAGGTGAAAAACAATTCACAGGAGATTCGTGGATTTAATGAAGATACTGCCTGCACTGTAGGCCAGCTAATTTGTGGACAAAATCAGGAAAAAACACTGTTAGGAGGAGTCCATTAAGCATCTAAACAAACAACTATTAAATGCTGATCTCAGATAGTATTCTTACAAAGGAGAGAAAACATATTTGGATTTACAGGGCAAATTTGTCCGGGGACTTTTTTTAGAACAATAGAGCCATCAGCCAGCAATTAGTGCAGTTTAACATCTGAGGGCTGTCCAAGAGAGGAAGATGATTCCCACCATACCATTGTCATGTCAGGATGACTGCAGGCAGAAACAAAGCTGAGCCACTTCCCCTTCCCTCAAGAGCAGTATCAGAGACTTAAAGTTATGAAGAAGAAATTGACAGAGCAAGAGCATCGCCATCATGGACAAGCACCTCATTTTAAAATTCACCTTAATCAAAAACTGTCTAAATCCAAAGGGCATCAGCCTAATGGCTAAGGTCAGCATGACCATAAACCACAAATAACATCTCTGACCAAAAACATTCCAGACTCCTCCCTGACCAGAGACATGCGCCAAGATAACCCCCACTCTGGCTGGGAAGATGCCAGCCCCGAGAAACCCCCCTCCAGCCAGAAAGATGTCTGCCCCAAAATAACCTCTCCTCTGCCCAGAGACAATTCCAAGCTTGTAATAAGCCCCCTCACCCTAAAACCAATATATACTCTTAGTCTGTAAGAAAAAGTGCTCCTGACCAAAATCGGCCAGAAGCCCCTGAGATTGTTTCTAAAATAAACCTGTCTTTAACCATCAAGCTGTGTTTCTTTCCTCTTTAACTCTTACAGAAATAGACCTCACCAAAATAGTCCAATCGGTCACTAAACAAAATAAAGCAAATAACAATAACAAGGCCTGGAGAAATTGAACATACTCTGAGAAGGTTCAGTATGTTATCAAAAATGTCCAATTTGCAACAAGTACAACCCATACATCCAAAAAAAAAAAAAAAGCTGACAATAGAAACTGCCTGTGAGAACAGATAGCAGATTTAATCAAAAAATACTTCAAAGCATACATTATAAATATGTTCACAGAACCAAAGGAGAGCGTGACTTAAACACATTGAGATTTGGAATCTAGTTGAAGGTTTCTCCACACCAACTACCCTGCTTTCACAATCTTTCTAATGTAATGACTTCTGTAAAACATGACAAGCCTTGCTGGGCGCAGGGGCTCACACCTGTAATCCCAGAACTTTGGGAGGCCGAGGCAGGTGGATCATGAGGTCAGGAGTTCGAGACCAGCCTGACCAACATGATAAAACCCTGTCTCTACTAAAAATACAAAAATTAGCCAGGCATGGTGGCAGGCACCTGTAATCCCACCTACTCAGGAGGCTGAGGCAGAAGAATCGCTTGAACCCAGGAGGCGGAGGTTGCAGTGAGCTGAGATTGCGCCGCTGCACTCCAGCCTGGGTGACAGAGCGAGACTCTGTCTTAAAAAAAAATAAAATGACAAGCCCATTATTAGTGGTTCATTAATAGGTTTTGAACCTACATTGCACCCAGTATCACAGAAAGTGCAGGTTTTCTGCCATGTATGAATTGTTTGAAAGTAAATGCACTGATTACTCTGCAACAAGGCTCCCCCATAGCTATTATAAAAATAATAATATCCATGTATGAAGTTTCTTAGTTCTGTTTCCCTGTGAAGTATTTTATAAATACTTCAACATCTATGTTACAGTAAGTATATATTTTTGTTGAAAATTTTGTGTTAAAAATTGATAACATGCAAAGATCCCCTCAAGGGACATTTTTTTTCCTCTTGTGAGGGCAAATCACCTTAGATTTCTCCCAGGCTTTTTCTATTGATCTTTAATGTTCTGGTTTTCCCATTTGTTTCCTAAAATGTAGACCGAAAAAAATCATTATCATTTAGAAAGTATGGAAAAATTACTGGATTGTAGGTTCATTGTGCACTGCAGCCATGCTTGATCAATTCATCAAAATACCTCCCTTCCACATTCCAAATTTTGGAACAGCACTGATGGCCAAAAAGCACTTGTTCTCTAATTGACTAAAGGAAAAAAATACTATCCTCACCTATAGAAGCCAGGTGCTGATGGCTTCCCTCATCACATCTCTACAGATTCTTCACAGAAAAATCCAGCAAAGCCCACTCCTTCTGGATGAAGTTCACAGCCACGTCTTCAAAGACCACCAAGCCGTGACATATCCCAGATATGTGTAGAGGAAGACAGGTGAAACGGACAGCACTGGGAATCTAGACTCAATTCATGAGAGTTCACACTGAAGCGGTGTCATTGTCTCAGAGCCATGGAAAACTAGGACATGGACAAACAAAGAGAGGTTCTGAGCAGAAGTTTAATAGGCGAAAGAAAGACATGAGCATTCTCTGCTGCAGAGAGAAGGGTCTCAGAGAAGTGGGTTGCTGTTCCCACAGTGAAATGCAGTTTTATAGATGAGCTTGAGGAGGCAGTGTCTGATTTACACAGGGTACAAAGATTGGTTGGGGCCAGGCGTGGTGGCTCGTGCCTGTAATCCCAGCACTTTGGGAGGCCAAGGCAGACGGATCACGAGGTCAGGCGATTGAGACCATCCTGGCTAGCACAGTGAAATGCTGTCTCTACTAAAAATGTCTCTACTAAAAATACAAAAAATTAGCCAGGCGTGGTGGCGGGTGCCTGTATTCCCAGCTACTCAGGAGGCTGAGGCAGGAGAATGGTGTGAACCTGGGAGGCGGAGCTTGCAGTGAGCCGAGATAGCACCACTGCAGTCCGACCTGGGCGAAAGAGCAGGACAACGTCTCAAAAAAAAACAAACCACCAGTTCACTACAATCTTTCTATAAAATACAAGAGTAAACACTTCCTAATACATGCTAGGAGGCCAACAGAATCCTACTGCCAAAACTAGATAGATACAATACAAAGGTAGAAAACTATAGACCAGTAACTCTCATGATCATAGATCCTAAAAGTTCTCAACAAATATTCACAAATTGAATCTAAAAATGTATAAAAAGAATTATACACCACAGTCAAGTGGGAATCATTACAGGCGTACAAGGCTGATTCAAATTCAGAAATTGCCGGGTGCAGTGGCTCATGCCTGTAATCCCAGCACTTTGAGAGGCTGAGAAGATTGCTTGAGCCCAGCAGGCAGAGGTTGTCCTCTGGGAGTGAACCAGAGGCTGATATTCACTAGATCCTCCAAGAGACCTGGCAACTGTGAGCATCCTGGGTCAATCCCAGGAAGTTCTGAAACCCAGGAACAGGGACAGATCACCCTGTAAAATTTCCAAAAGGGAACCTCAATCCAAAGACATTCTGGCAAGGTGTCTGTGCCTAGGGAAGATAAAAGGAGGAGAGGCACAAAGATTTTTTGCAGCAGAGTTTCATGCACTTACTCTGTTTTCCTCATGTGAAGTGTTCACAAACAGAAAAATATTTTAAAAAGAGCCATCTATTGCTCTGTGAAAAAAATGATAAAGTACTGCATCTGTTTGAAATGCACAATAAAGGACAAATAGTTGATAATATTTTGAATCGATGAAGCAAAGTTGGCACTTGGGAATGTGGGGAAGGAATTGGAAATTTAGGAATTCATACAAACCCTAGAAGGGTTAAGTTCGGCAAACAGAATTGTGGATTTGAGACCTGTGTCCCACAGTTTTGGAAAACGCAAGGGCAAACAAATACACGGGAAAATCGGTACCCCTGGGGAGTGTTAAAGAAATAAGAGGCAATCAGACTGGAGTGGCTATAGTGCCCTGAGTTGCCTCCCAAGGACACCAAAATCGAACACAAATGTAGCTTGTAAATTACCAATTTAGAGGAAAATGAAATTTAGCCTCCAACTACATAACCAGAACATTTCCACCTGGATAGACCTGTCAGAAATAGGAAGAACTGAAAGAAATTTGTTAAAAAGTGGCCTAAGATGGCTGCAGCTTGGACATACAGGTAATAGAAACCAGGCCCATGAAATAAAGCTGAACTGTCAGCCTGAAAGTCAAATATCTCAGTGACCTGTACTGATGACAACCTTGCCTATCAGATGAAGCAAAGGTAGGACAGATCCAGTCATCCCTGTCTAAACCCTAAGATGCCTGTGTACTGGTTAACCTTTCATATACTTTCACCACATACTTGCTTTATCTTATGTATAAGGTCACTGCCCACTTCTCCCATTTTCTGTGTAACACAAGGTATATAACACTTCACGTAGCCCACTCCAGGACACACTGTTTGTGCTGGGTCTGTATTCCCAGGCTATCGTCCTTAAACTTGGCTCAGAATAAAACGCCTGTTTTTTTAACCTTTGGTTGACAGACCAAATAAGGCGACTTATAACCAAAGATTTAATTTGGCGTGCTTCCTCATACACCTTATATAAAAGCCTTTCCTTCAATCCCCCCTGACGGGACCCCAAAGAACAAACCATGGTTGCGTTATTCATGAATTGCTCTTGGCTAAATAATTAAATATTTAACGGTGCTGCATTTTAATTTTTACAGGTGAAAGGCGGGATTGGGAACCCCACAGACCGCAGCTCCTCCCAGGAGAACCCCACACATGAGTCTGGATCCTCACCATGGTCCTCCCGTGGCCCCCACACAATCTGGGGAGACGCGGAGACGCGGGCACTGCGGGCGCTGTGCTGCCGAGAGGGCTCCGGACTGGGGCTGCAGTTGCTGTGCAGGGACGGGACAGGATGCCGGGGGTCCCGGGTGCCGGCCCAGCCCCACCCTGTGGCCGAGGGGACCCAAGGCCGAGCTGCGCCAGGGAGACTCGGGTCTGCAGACCCCGGAATCGCTGCTGAAAGGCCCGGGTCCCACCACAGCAGGTCCCAACCAGCCCCTCCTCCCACCCGGCCTTGCACACTCACCATTTCCCAGCTCCCAGGTGTCCCGGGTCCTCCCTTGGCTCCAGGGATCAGTGCTGGTCACCACCGGACAGAAGCTGTGGTGGGGCCACCTCGGCCTCTGGAACGCTGATTTCAGTGGGTTAGGGGAACAAGAGCCCCTTAGACTTGCGGAGCTTGGCCCCACCCTCCTGGCGGAGCGCCTGATTGGATGATTTACACGACCCCGCCCAGTACCCCCAGGATAGGAATCAAGCCCCACCCCCTAGGCCCGGGTTTCAGGAGAAGCCACGGAAAGTGCGGAAGTGTGGAGCAGGACTGACAGGTTCTAGCAACAGCCCTCCGACCCCCCCCCAGGCCAGGTTTCCTTCTGGAGCTTGGACGTGACCCCACACTGGGGACATTTGCATTTAAGAAAAACTTGGCTCCGGGCTTTCCACAGTGGGCACTGGCATCTTCCTATACTCAACTGGGCCCTTTCTGTTTCTTCCTCCTGGACAGGGGTTCACAAGTGTGAGCAGGCAGTTCCACACTCCGTGTCCAATTGAGCCAGTACCTTTGCTGGAAGCTACTGGGCTGGAACAGGAGGGAGGGCCCAGATGTCTTCCAGGGATCAGGAATTTGGGATAAGCAGCTGGTGGCATGGCCAAGGCTTCCTCATAACCTTATCTCAGTCTACCCATTTTCAGGGAAGAAAACGAAATATGCCAACAAGGGAACAAAAATTAAGTGCATGAAAAAAAGAGTTATACTACAGCAATATTCTGTAAAGAAATCAAAAGGGGCCGGGCGCGATGGCTCACACCTATAATCCCAGCAGTTTAGGAGGCCAAGGTAGGAGGATCACCTGAGGTCAGGAGTTTGAGACCACTCTGGCCAACATGGTGAAACCCCATTCTCTACTAAAAATACAAAAACTAGGCCAGGCGCAGTAGCTCACGTCTGTAATCCCAGCACTTTGGGAGGCCAAGGCGGGCGGATCACAAGGTCAAGAGATCAAGACCATCCTGGCCAACATGGTGAAACCCTGCCTCTACTAAAAATACAAAAAAAATTAGCTGGGTGTGGTGGCACGTGCCTGTAGTCCCAGCTACTCGGGAGGTTGAGGAAGGAGAATTGCCTGAACCCAGAAGGCAGAGGTTGCAGTGAGCAAAGATCACGCCACTGCACTCCAGCCTGGCAACAGAGAGAGAGACTCTGCCTCAAAAAAAAAAAAAAAAAAATAGCTGGGCATTGTGGCACGTGCCTGTAATCCCAGCTACTCGGGAGGTCGAGGCAGGAGCATCACTTGAACTTGGGAGGCAGAGGTTGCAGTGAGCCGAGATTGTGCCACTGCACTCCAGCCTGGGCAGCAGAGTGAGACTTCATCTCAAAAAATGAAAAGGGAAGAACAGCAAACATTTGAACTAGCTCAGATAAGCATCCTCCTTCACAAGGAAAAGCCGCATTCAGAAAATCACATTCCCAACCTTAAGAGCCATGTTCTGACTGCTGTAATGCAGCCCCAGAGGAGATCTGTCTGCGAGTTCCTGTCCCCTCAGTGTGGAAATGCTCCCTCCTTCAGGACCTTAATTTTCATCAGCAGGAAACTCTCACCTGGAATCAGCTTAAGGTTCTGATCTAAATAAACTGTCAAAATCATAAACGCATTCTCCAGAAGACAACCCAAACAAGTCTTTCTCTAAACCTGAACTAAACAGATTTTTTTAGAGGGAGTCTAGCTCCGTTGCCCAGGCTGAAGTACAGTGGCGTGACCTCGGCTCACTGCAGCCTCCACCTCCCAGGTTCAAGCAGTTCTCCTGCCTCAGCCTCCCCAAGCAGCTGTGACTACAGGTGCGCACCACCATGTCCAGCTAATTTTTGTATTTTTAGTAGAGACGGGGTTTCACCATGTTGACCAGGCTGGTCTTGAACTCCTGACCTCTGGTGGTCTGCCCGCCTTGGCCTCCCAAAGTGCTGGGATTACAGGTGTGAGCCACTGCACCTGGCCTTTTTTTTTTTTTTTAAACGAGATGGGGTCTCACTATGTTGCTGAGGCTAGTCTCGAAGTCCTGCCCTCAAGTGATCTTCCTGCCTCAGCCTCCCAAAATGCTGGGCTTATAGGTGTGAGCCACCAAGCAAGCCCAGCCCAAGTTGCTTTTTTTTTTTTTTTTTTTTTTGAGATAGAGTCTAACTCTGTCATCCAGGCTGGAGTGCAGTGGTGTGGTGTCGCTCACTGCAACCTCCACCTCCCTGTTCAAGCGATTCTCCTGCCTCAGCCTCCTGAGAAGCTGGGACTACAGGCACGTGCCACCACACCCAGCTAATTTTTGTATTTTTAGTAGAGATGGGGTTTCACTATGTTGGCCAAGCTGGTCTTGAACTCCTGACCTCGGCTCCACCCACCTTGGCTTCCCAAAGTGTTGGGATTACAGGTGTGAGCTACCGTGCCCAGCCCCAAGTTGCATTTTTATGTAGTAACAACAAATGGTCTGAAAGAAAATTAATGAAACAATTCCATTTACAAAAGCATCAAAAACAGTAAAATTTCAGCCAAGAGGCCTGTATCTTGTACACTGAACACTACAAAAGATTGCTGAAACAAATTAAAGAACAGACAAATAAATGGCAAGTAATCCCATGTTCATGGATTGTAAGACTTCCTATTGTTAGGATGAGCATACTACCCAAATTAATCTACAGATACAATGCAACCCCTATCAAAATCCTTATGGCCGCCTTTTTAGGCCGGGCACAATGGCTCACACCTGTAATCCCAGCACTTTGGGAGGCTGAGGCAGGCAGATCACTTGAGGTCAGGAGTTCAAGACCAGCTTGGCTAACACAGTGAAACCTCGTCTCTACTAAAAATACAAAAAATTAGCTGGGTGTGTTGGCTCGTGCCTGTAATTCCAGCTACTCAGGAGGCTGAGGCAGGAGAATTACTTGAACCCAGGAGATGGAGGGTGCAGTGCACTGAGATTGCGCCACTACGCTCCAGCCTGGGAGACAGAGTGAGATTCCATCTCAAAAAAAAAAAAAAAAACAACTAGAAAAAATCAACCCTAACATTCATTTGGTATCTCCCCTAATACCAAAACAATCTTGAAAAAAAGTTCAGAGACTCACACTTCCTGATTTCAAACTGTCTATAAAACTACCATCATCAAAACCACATGGTACTGCACAGGGACAGACATACAGCCCAATGGAACAGAACAGAGAGCCTAGAAAGAAAATGCTTGCATATGTGGTCAAATGATTTTTTGACAACAGTGCCATGATCATTCAATGGAAAAAGGACAGTCTTTAAACATATGTTGTTGGGAAAACTGGATATCTACATTCAAAAGAATAAAGTTGGACCCTTACCTTATATACAAAAAATAACTTTGAGTCAAAGATCTAAACTTAAAAGCCAAAACCATAGAAGACTTAGAAGAAAATATAGGGGAAATTTTCATGACATTGGATTTAACGATCATTTCTTGGATATGAAATCTAAAGCACAGGCAAACAAAAAATAAACTGAACTACATGAAAATTTAGAACTTTTGTGCACCAAAGGACACTCTCAAGACAAAAGACAACATACAGAATGAGAGAACATATTTGCAAATCACATATCTCGGAAGAGATTAATATCCAAAATACATAGAAACTCCTACAACTCAACAAAACAAACCAATGACCCAATTCAAAAATGAGTGAGGGACTTGAAAACATTTGTACAAAGAAGATACATAAATGGCCAACAACCACATGGAATAATGCTCATTACCACTGGTAATTAGGGAAATGTAAATCAAAACACCAGTGAGACAGTTCACAACTGTTGGAATGGCTGCCATTTAAAACAAAAAGTAGAATATAACCAGGGTTGGTGAGCATGCAGAGCAATTGCAGTCCTTGTGTATTGCTGGGGAGAATGTAAAACACAGCCACTGTGAAAAACAGTATGGCTATACATGAACAAAGAAAACCCTGTGACCCAGTAATTCCACTCCTAGGTATGTATCTAAAAGAACAGAGGCCAGGCGCGGTGGCTCACACCTGTAATCCCAGTAATCTGGGAGACCAAGGTGGGTGGATCACCAGAGGTCAGGAGTCCAAGACCAGCCTGCCTGGCCAATATGGTGAAACCCCATCTCTATTAAAAATACAAAAAGTTAGCTGGGCGTGGTGGCAGACACCTATAATCACAGCCACTCAGGAGGCTGAGACAGGAGAATCACTTGAACCCAGGAGGTGGAGGTGGAGGTTTCAGTGAGCCAAGATGGCACCACTGCACTCCAGCCTGGGCAACAGAGCGAGACTCCGTTTCAATCAATCAACCATGGAAAGCAGGGACTCAGACACATAAGCACCAATTTTAGAGCAGTATTCACAGTAGTCAAAAGAGTTTTGTGGAAACAACCTAAGTGCTCAACATATGGATGGATAAAGTGTGGTATATCCAATATACCACACTTGGGAATATTATTCAGGCACAAAAACTGAATTACTGGTACATGCTAACATATGGATGAACCTTGAAAGCATTATGCTAAGTGCAATAAGCCAGACACATAAGGACAAATACTGCATGCTTCTACTTACATGAGGCACCTAGAATCAGCAAATTCATACAGCAAGAAAGGAAAATAGAGATTACCAAGGGATGGGGATGGGAGGAATAGGGAATGGTTGTTTAATGGGTACTAATTTTTTTTTGGACTAATGAAAAAATTCTGGAGCTAGCTAGCTAGCTGTGATGGTTCTAAAGCACTGTTAATGTATTTAATGCTACTGAATGGCATACTTAAAATGGTAAATTTCATGTTACTATATTTGACCTTAAAAAAAAATTAAAGGCCGGGTGCGGTGGCTCACGCCTGTAATCCCAGCACTTTGGGAGGCCGAGGTGGGCAGATCACATGAGGTCAGGAGTTCGAGGACCATCCTGGCTAACACAGTGAAACCCCATCTCTACTAAAAATACAAAAAAATTAGCCAGGTATGGTGGCGGGCACCTGTAGTCCCAGCTACTCAGGAGGCTGAGGCCGGAGAATAGCATGAACCTGGGAGGCGGAGCTTGCAGTGAGCCAAGATTGCGCTACTGCACTCCAGCCTGGGTGACAGAGTGAGACTCTGGCTCAAAAAAAAAAAAAAATTAAAAACTGGCCAGGCATGCTGGCGCACGTCTCACACCTGTAATCCCAGCACTTTAAGAGGCCAGGGCAGGAAGATCCCTTGAGCCCAGGGAACCTGTCTGGGCAATATAGTAAGACCTTGTCTCTCCCAAAAAAAAAAAAAAAAAAAAAAAAAAAGGTTTAAAAAATTACCTGGGCATGGTAGTGTGCACCTGTAGTCCCAGCTATTCAGGAGGCTGAGGTGGGAGGATCATTTGCTTGGGAGGCAGCAGTTTCAGTGAGCCAAGGTAACACTACTGAACTCTAGCCTGGGTGACAGGGAGAGACCCTGTCTGAAAGAAAAAAAATTAAAAACTAAAGACACAATTTGAGCTACTAGAAAGGAAAACAACAATGCCTGGTATAAAATATACACTGGATTGAATAACCAGATCAGATATTTCAGGAAGAAATTAAGACCCAGTAATAGAAATGACATAATTTTAAATACATGCACTTAACAGATCGTCAAAATACGTCATGCAAGAACACACAGAACTGCAAGGTGAGACACAAAAATTCAGTTAACTGAAGCCTTCAACACTTCTCAGTAATACAAAGATCCAACAGGCGTAGATTCAGTAAACATTCCTTTTTTATTTTAAAATACTTCACAAAGATTGTATATGTTCATGATGTACAGTTCTGTTTTGATGTGTGTATATATACATTCTGTAATGGTTACCACAGTCAAATTAACACACTGATGACCACCCATGCTGTCCATTAAATCTCCAGAACTTGTTCACCTTACAACTTGGTTTTTATCCTTTGACCAACATTTCTCCACTTTCCCTACCTTCTGGACTCTAGTAACCACTGTTCCTCCCTCTGCCTCTGAGTTTGAGTTTTTAAGATTCCACAATTAAGTGGGATCATGGGAGTATTTGCCTATGTCTGCCTTATTTTATAGTGTCCACCAGGTTTATTCATGTTGTGACAAATGTCAACATTTCCTTTTTATGGCTGAGTAATATTCTGTTTAAATATACATCACATTTTCTTTATTCATCCATTAATGGACGCTGAGTTTGTTTCCACATGTTGACTACTGTGAATAATGCTGTAATGAACATATGCGGGTGGCAGATATCTCTTTGAAATACTGATCACTGCCTTTGGGCATATAATCATATACCCAGGAGCGAGACTGTTGGATCATATGGTAGTTTTTTTTTTTTTTTTTTTGTGGAACCTCCATATTGTTTTTCACAATGGCTGTACCAATGTACATTTCCACCAACAGTATACAAAGCTTCCTTTTTCTCTGTGCTCTAACACTAATCTCTCTTGGTAGTACCCATCCTTGCATGTATGAGGTAACATGTAATTGTGGTTTTGATTTGAATTTCTCTAATGATTAGTGATATTAAGTCCCTTTTCATATGCTTTCAGGCCATTTGTATGTCTTCTTTGAAAAAAAAAGTCCACTCAGGGTTTTTAAATTTTTCTTATTGTTTTTACCCCTTGCAGAAACCAGTCTATTTTTCTTAATTTGTTAGTTTTTTGAGATGAGAGGGGTCTCATTATGTTACCCAGGTTGGTGTTGAACTCCTGGATTCAAACGATCTTCCTCACTCACACTTCTGAGTACTGGGACTACAATCGGGCACCATTATGCCCAGCTAATAATTTATTTATTTTTTTAGATACGAAGTCTCCCTATGTCGCCCAGGTTGGTCCCAAATTCCTAGCCTCAAGCAATCCTCCCAAGGATTGGAATTATAGGCATGAGCCACGGCACCTGGCCTCCTAAACTTATAAGAGGGTTCCAACTTGTAACAGACTTTGAAACATATACAACTTGTTGGTGCTTCCCAGGCCGATCCTCACATTTGGCTTTGATTAGCCTTTATCAAATTATTTCTGCCTCAACAGCCTTAATTTTGGTCAACAATTTAACTGAGGTACTTTATAGATAACAGTGTCCATTATACCATAGGAAATACTTCAGTGTTTAGATAATGAGAAAAGCAAAAGCTGTTCCCAATGAGAGCTGCTCCCCAACTCACCACAAGGCGAAATCTTACCCTGTTGAAAACTGTAACAAACCTCCATCAGACAAAGCTACCAGGTGACCATAATGGATCAAAATGAAATTCTGTAACCATGTCTCCGATAACCTAAAACAAAACAGACTCCAAACCTTAAAAATGACCAGAAATCTCCTAATATGACTTGTGCTTCTTATGAATTACGGTTAGCGCCACTTATTCTTTCTGCCTCCTAGATAAGAACTATTAGAATTTCCAAGGATGGAATTGAGTTCACCTAACAGCATCCAATACAAACACCTCACTTTGTTGAATGGCAATGAAATCACCTAAAACAAACACAAATCCTGTAAGAAGTCCTCTTGAGCACCCTCTTACTGATAACCCTCCGTCATTGATGCTTTGTGTTCATCCTTATTACAACTCTATACACGCCACTCTTTGACTATAGGTGTGATTCTAGTGGTCTTTGGCAAGATGGCACAGACAAAAGCATGCTTTGTTCCTGTGGTATTCTAAATGAGAAATTAGATTCATGAGAAAAATTGTGACCATATAAGAATTAAAAAAAAAAATTTCCTTTACATTTTCTTTAACATTTTTTAAAGAAAAAAAGTACTTGGACTTATATGCAAATGGTAATACTGACTCATTATTTAGAATGTATAATGAATAACCTGACAAAATTACAAAGTTGACCTGAAAATGCATAATTGCAATGGGATATTTTAATATATATTCTCAGGTAATGGAAAATATTAATACAATAGTTGTTAGTATACAGGTTGTTTTAAAAGAGTTAATAAAATATTTCTAAGAAATACCTGCAGAAGTTGTTTGATAAAAATGCATTGTTTTTATCACATACAAACATAATTGAGAATGTGCACATGATCACATTTGGCTGTAATTGGAAATTATCACGATCTGCCTGACCTAAGACATTTGTTTTCACATAGACTGTGTCAGAGCAGTTACTGCACAATGCAACAGAGGAACAAGCCCCCATGTTGTTCTATGTGACTGTATCATTGTAGCTGTCACAGGGAAATCAGGAACACAGTTATTACCAGTATTAACAGAATGATGTGTTTACTATGCAAATTAGATCTTGTTTGAATATAATCTAGAGATGAGGGGAGTCAAAACAACAGAAAATATCCTCAACCATAACAGTTTTAATTAGTTGCCTGGTGGATTATGTTGATACGGGTAATGTTGTTAACTAAATTTTCTGGAATCTTTTTTTTTTTCCATGTTACAATTCACCAATAGCCTAATGATATGAAAGCTGGGAGGCAGAACTTAAGAAGGCTGCAAGGGGACCGCGTGGATACCGGCCTCCTGCCTGTTTTCCTGATACTTTGTCCTGACAATCAAGAGTTTCTTTAAAACACCACTGTCTACTTCTTTTTCTCAGATGGGTAGGGTTCCACAGATGTCTCCACAATCTTCACATCAAAGATATATTTGCAGTTTGGATTTTCCTGCAAGCCCTCATTTGTCCCTATGCATCTGTCTGTCTCCATGTAGATGGGTCCAAAACCTGACTAATGCCTTCTTCAGTTCTGCCTTCCAACTTTCATGTCAGTTAGGCTACTGCTGAATTCCAACATGAAATCCAAAAGGGAATAGATTCTAGAAAATTTAGTTCACGTTACCCATGATGACATAGCACAATCTAAGAGGCACACCTTCAACCTAAATTGTGTTGTCCTATTACAGATCTTCTTAATTCAAAGTCTATCATCCATATCTTGGCCAGAAAGAAAAAGAGCAAAATATGGAAATAATTTATATAAGACTATATTGTATAACCTTGGCCCACTATTCATTAGCAAGGGAAATAAAATAAGGCTCTTCTAACCAAAAAGAAGAAAGGTTTTCTCCTGAGGAAGGTGGAATATATACATAATGGATAAGGGAAAGTCAATACCTGCCACAGGATGCCAGTAGAAAACTCCCAGTACCAAACTGTCATTTTTCAATGGCCCAGAACTATTAAGAGAAAAAATTTTATTAACTGACTTAAGGAATTTTATTTAAAAATTTTATTAACTGACTTAAGGAATTTTATTTAAAAATTTTATTAACTGACTTAAGGAAAAAACACTACCAATTATACTTCTGCACTATTTCTTAAAGAGTATTTACAGAATAATCTCACCTCAATGTTCATTTATGAAAATAAGTACGAACCCAGAGTCCAGAGATCCACTTTAAGAATGTGGCACTAAGCCACGCAAGGCAGCACACACACCTGTAGTCCCAGCTGCTCAGGAAGCTGAGGTGGGAGGATCTCATGAGCCTAGAAGTCCAAGGCCAGCCTGGGAAACATGGCAAGACCCATCTCAAAACAAAACAAAACAAAAACTGGCCCAGTGTGGTGGCTCATGCCTATAATCCCAGCACTTTAGGGGGCTGAGGTGGATTACTTGAGGTCAGGGGAGTTGGCGATCAGCCTGGGCAAGATAATGTTGCCTGTCTCTACAAATATATACATACATATACACATATAAAAATATTTTTAAAATATATTAAAAACTAGGAAGAATCAAAAAGGGATGTGGCACTGATAAATACATTTATAATATTTTTTCATGGCATGAATTTTCTAGAGCCTTATACCTGAACTAAGTTATATCAGGCTTTCCTGTATTACTTACATTCATGCAACTACTCTCCAGTATGAACTTTCATATCAACTTTGAAAATGGTTAAAATTGAAAAACTATCGATATTTTACATTTATAGTTTCTATTCAGCGTGCACTTTCTTCACATGGTATTGTAAGGATGCACGCCAAATGAAGGCGTTGCCACAATCCTTACATTTATAAGGTTTCTCTCCAGTGTGCATTCTCATGTGCACTCGAAAGCCTGTAAGGAAACTGAAGGGTTTTCCACATTCTTTACATTCGTAGGGTTTCTCTCCAGTATGAATTCTTTCATGTATATGAATATAACTGGAACTACTGAAGGCTTTACCACACTGTTTACATTCATAAGGTTTCTCTCCGGTGTGGGTTCTTTCATGTATCTGGAAACCTGCAAGAGTAATGTATGTTTTCCCACATTTTTTACATTCATACTGTTTCTTTGCAGTGTGCATCCTTTCATGTCTTCGGGCAGAACTGCAACAATAAAAGGCTTTCCCACATTCTTTACATTTGTAGGGTCTCTCTCCAGTATGAGTCCTTTCGTGTCTTTGAGCTGAGTAGTAGTATCTAAATGCTTTTCCACATTTTTTACATTCAAAGGGTTTATCTCCAGTGTGAGTACTTTCATGTGCTTGAAAACCTAAAGGAGACAGGTAAGTTTTCCCACACAGTTTACATTCATAGTGTTTCTGTGCAGTGTGATTCCTCTCATGTTTTTGAGCAGTACAGTGATAACTGAAGGCCTTCCCACATTCCTTGCATTTGTAGGGTTTCTCTCCAGTATGAGTCTTTTCATGTCTTTGAGCAGAGTTGTGATATACGAACACTTTTCCACATTTTTTACATTCATAGGGTTTTTCTCCAGTGTGAGTTCTTTCATGTGCTTGAAAACCTACAGAAGATATGTAGATTTTTCCACATTGTTTACATTCATAGCGTTTCTGTACAGTGTGATTCCTTTCATGTGCTCGAGCAGAATGGCGGTAAATGAAGGGTTTCCCACATTCCTTACATTTGTAGGGTTTCTCTCCAGTATGAGCCTTTTCATGTCTTTGAGCAGACTGGTGATATCGGAATGCTTTTCCACATTCTTTACACTTAAAGGGTTTATCTCCAGTGTGAGTCCTTCCATGTATTTGGAAAGAACGTTGACAACTGAAGGCTTTCCCACAGGCCTTACATTTGTAGACTATCCCTGCACTGTGTGTTCTTTTATGTTTTTTAAAAGACTGCAGATAACTGAAGGGTTTCCCACATTTCTTACATTTATACGGCTTCTCTCCATATTCCTGACACTTATACAGTTTGTGTCTGGTGTAAGATCTAATGTGCCTGTTAAGGGATGAATGATGGCTCAAGACTTTTCCACATACACTGCTTTCCCAAAGCTTTCCTCCAGAAGGAGTTTTCTTGTTCAGACTGAGATTTGGAATCTGGCTGAAACCTTCTCCACCATGACTACCTTCTTTACTTTCACAGAGTCCCTCTACCATATGATTTCTGTAAAAAATGAGCAACACATTAATAGTTCATTTATTAAAGGTTTTCTCTTTATTAACTGATATTAGAATAACTATTTTTTCCACTTTCAGGGAAAGTATAGATTTTTTGGTCTTGTCTAAATTGCTTGTGAGGTGAATGTATTGAATGCTGTGGTTCTGCAAGAGGGCTCAAACATAGCTGTTATGAAAACAGTGATTTTCATATATGGGTTTCTCTTTTTTTTTTTTTTTTTGAGATGGTGAGATCTCACTCTGTCACCCAGCCTGGAGTGCAGTGGTGCGATCTTGGCTCACTGCAACCTCTGCCACCGTGAGGCAGTGATTCTCCTGCCTCAGCCTCCTGAGTAGCAGGGATTACAGGAACCTGCCATTGCGCCCGGCTACTTTTTTACTATGTTGCCCAGGCTGGTCTTGAATTCCTGACCTCACGATCCACCCACCTTGGCCTCCCAAAGTGCTGGGATTATAGGCATGAGCCACCGCGCCCAGACCATGAACATCCATGCCATATTTAAGAAAACACTTTGGGGCCGGGCGCAGTGGCTCACGCCTGTAATCCCAGCACTTTTGGAGGCTGAGGCAGGTGGATCACGAGGTCAGGAGATCGAGACCATCCTGACTAACACAGTGAAACCCCGTCTCTACTAAAAATACAAAAAATTAGCCGGGCGTGGTGGCAGGTGCCTGTAGTCCCAGCTACTCGGGAGGCTGAGGCAGGAGAATGGCGTGAACCCGGGAGACAGAGCTTGCAGTTAGCCAAGATCACGCCACTGCACTCCCGCCTGGGCGACCGAGCAAGAATCCATCTCCCAAAAAAAAAAAAAAAAGGCACTTTGGGTTATTTTTATTTACTTATTTATTTTTCCCAAGATGGAGCTTCACTCTTGTTGCCCAGGCTAGAGTGCAATGGCACAATCTCCGCTCACTGCAGCCTCCGCCTCCCGGGTTAAAGCAATTCTCCTGCCTCAGCCTCCCGAGTAGCTGGGATTATAGGCATGTGCCACCACGCCCAGCTAATTTTGTATTTTTAGTAGAGATGGGGTTTCTCCATGTTGGTGAGGCTGGTCTTGAACTCCTGACCTCAGGTGATCCGGCCACCTCAGCCTCCCAAAGTGCTGGGATTACAGGTGTGAGCCACTGTGCTAGCTGGGTTAATATTTTCTAAGAACAGATACATTTGAGGCTCAGCTTATTTGTTTTGTTTCTTTAATTATCAAATTTAATGACATACTAAGATTTTCTCCTAGAATACTGCTTTCTTTTCTGGGTGTGACTCACCTGAGATTTCTCCCCTGGTTTTTGTACTGCTCTTCAATGTTCCATTCTTTTTGTTTTGTTCCTGAAATGCAGACCCAGAAAAAACTATCATAAATTATTACAAATTACAGAAAAATTATTAGATTCTAGGTCCATATGTGACCATGCCTGATTTACAAAAGAATTTTGCCTTTTCACATTCCACATCTTGGAATAGCATTGATATCCAAGAAAAAGGTATTCTCTAATTCATTCAAGAACATGATAGAATGATTTCATTTTTACCTATAGTAGCCAGGTTCCTGAAGGTTTCCCACATCACATCTCTGTAGAGTTTTTTCTGTGAAAGATCAAGCAAAGCCCACTCCTCCTGGGTGAAGTTCACAGCCACATCTTCAAAGGTTACTGAGTCCTAAAACATTCCAAATGTGTATAAAGGAGAATGGGTGAGACTGACAGCACTGGACATCTATACTCGAGTCATAAGATGTTCACGATGATTCTGTGATCTCCGGAGATTTATTCTATGAATTTGTTGTCAGAACTCTAACTCTTTGGCCACACTCCCTCCGTAGTTTATGAATACACGAAAATTATTTCTACACTTTCACTGTGATCACAATCATATTGCTTTCCAAAGGCAGGATCCAGAACACTCTGGAAAAGTGAGAGAAATGCTGTACAAAAAAATTCCATTTTAAGACCATCAATTCTTTGTGAGAAAAACTCATCTTCTTCTCATATATCACATCACTCAACATTCCATGAGACACAGGGTCAAATATGGATAATATGTGAATGAATAAAAGCACACTGAAGAACTAGAAGCTTTTTCTACTATTCCCATCACTAAGCATGAGAACAAGAGGCACGTGGAAATCAAACTTGTAACAATATTTACCTGACCATATTGTCCTGAGGTACTCCAGGATATTCGAGGTAGTCAGATCCAGCCAATTCAATCAAAATATTTCTTTTGGAGAAGTTGGCTGGGCACAATGGCTCACACCTGTAATCCTAGCACTTTGGGAGGCCGAGGTGGGCAGATTGTCTGAGCTCAGGAGTTCAAGACCACCCTTGGCAACATGGTGAAACCCCATCTCGGTGGCTCACACCTGTAATCCCAACACTTTGGGAGGCCGAGGATGGTGGATGACCCGAGGTCAGGGGTTCGAGACCAGCCTGGCGAAAATGGTGAAACCTCATCTCTACTAAAAATACAAAATTAGCTGGGTGTGGTGGTGTATACCTATAATTCCAGCTACTTAGGAGGCTGAGGCAGGAGAATCACTTGAACCTGGGAGGCGGAGGGTACAGTGAGCCGAGATTGTGCCATTGACTCCAGCCTGGGCAACAGAGCGAGACTCTGTCTCAAAAAAAAAAAAAAATTAGCTGGGTGTAGTGGTGCGCATCTCTAATCCCAGCTACTCAGGAGGCTGAGGCACAAGAATCGCTTGAGCCTGGGAGGCAGAGGTTGCAGTGAGCTGAGATCGCACCACTTCTCTCCACCCCAGAGAAGTGTTTACTTTCACTTATTTGTGTTAATATTTATCAGAGACTTATTTCTTTCTGTCTTATTTCATGGAGCTATTAAGTTACTGGGAAGTTAGAGCTCAGGCATGAGGAATAAAGCATGACAACTTTAGATAAAATCTCTATACTTCTGAGCCTCAGGGATACTTCCCACCAATTTTTAGCAAATATTTGCCATCCTGAGATGGTAAAAATGCCAAAAGAGCTCTTTCCAGCAGAACCATTCCAGTTAACCTTGGGCCTTGCTGACCTTGAGGAACAGGTTAAGATTTGCAGTTTACAGGCCGGGCGCGTTGGCTCACGCCTGTAATCCCAGCACTTTGGGAGGCCGAGGCAGGCAGATCACCTGAGATCGGGAGTTTGAGACCAGCCTGACCAACACGGAGAAACCCTGTCTCTACTAATAATACAAAATTAGCTGGGTGTGGTAGCGCATGCCTGTAATCCCAGTTACTCGGGAGGCTGAGGCAGGATAATTGCTTGAACCTGGGAGGCGGAGGTTGCGGTGAGCCTAGATCGCACCATTGCACTCCAGCCTGGGCAATAAGAGTGAAACTCCATCTCAAAAAAAAAAAAAAAAAAGATTTGCAATTTATAATAAAGTGCATTAAAGTCCACAATGATACGATGAATTTTCGCATGATTATAAAATGTATAAAAGGTTCTCAGCAGAGGTTTCCTCCAAAAGAACATAAAATGCCCTTTCTCCAATTTAAGAAGGAAGTGATTCCCCAGCCACTCTAGAGAAGAGGGATAAGAGTTAAATTGAACTTCTTTTCAGAAACCATACAAGGAGAAAGTAGAGTGAAATATTTAAAGTTCTGAAAGAAAAAATCTGTATCAAGCAAAATTATCCTTCAAATGAGTCCGTAGTACTTTCTGAGACAAAAATTGAGGGAATCTGTCACCAGTACACCTGCTTTGCAAGAAAATTAACCAGAAAGAAGGTAAATGACAAAGAAAGGTACTGCAATAGAGAAGGCATAAGTGGAAGTAAAATATAATCATTTTCTCATTCTTGATTAATGTGACAGATAACAGGTTTTTCTCATTATTGATTAATGTGACAGATAACAGGTTGTTCAAAGTAACAATAGCTACAACATATAAGTACAGTTTATGGATAAGTGAAATGAGTAACAGCATTGTTATGAGGGAGGAATTGGGAATACTCTATTATGAGTTACTTGGGCAACCAGTGAAGTGGCCTAAGATTGCTAGAAAGAGGGCTTGGGATAGCTGTATACTGAAAATTCATTACACCATTAAAATAGTGTAAAAAAAAAAGTATAATCAATATGTTAAGAGAGGGAAAAAATGAAATCAGGTAAGGTAAATAGTCAAACACTGAAGTCACAAAGAAAATTAAAAAGTATGTAATCTACAAGTAAACTACCTAATTATATGTTGTCTACAATAAACTTTTTCTTTTTTTTTTTTTTTGAGAGACAGAATCTCACTCTGTCTCCCAGGCTAGAATGCACTGGCACAATCTTGGCTCACTGCAACCGCCGCCTCCAGGGTTTAAGCGATTCTCCTGCCTCAGCTTCCCAAGTAGCTGGGACTATGGGCGTGTGCCACCACACCCAGCTAATTTTTTATTTTTTAGTAGAGACAGGGTTTCGGTTTACGTTGGCCAGCTAGTCTCGAACTCCTCACCTCAGGTGATGTGCCCACCTTGGCCTCCCAAAGTGCTGGGATTACAGGCGTAAGCCACTGCACCTGGCTTTTTTTTTTTTTTTTTTTTTTTTGAGACAGAATCATGCTCTGTTGCCCAGGCTGGAGTGCAGAGGTGTGGTCTCAGCTCACTGCAACCTCCGCCTCTTGGGTTCAAGTGATTCTCCTGTCTCAGCCTCCTGAGTAGCTGGGATTACAGGCACATGCCACCACACCTGGCTAATTTTTGTATTTTTAGTAGAGAGAGGGTTTTGTCATGTTGGACAGGCTGGTCTCAAACTCCTGACCTCAGGTGATCTACCCGCCTTGGCCTCCCAAAGTGCTGGGATTACAGGCGTGAGCCACTGCGCCCGCCCAAGGGGTTGATTCTCTAAGAGGACATAGAGAATCTATGTGTAATCTTTAGTGTACATGTGCATAACAAAAGAACTGCAAAATGCACAAGGCAAAATGTGATAGGACTGCAAGGAGAGATACATGAATCCATGACTATGGTTGAGATTTCAACAGCCTCCTACCAGTAATTAAGAGATCCAGTAGGCAGAAAAAAAAAACAGGAAGGACAGGCCGAGTACAGTGGCTCACGCCTGTAATCCCAGCACTTTGGGGATCGCTTGAAGCCAGGAGTTTGAGACAAGCATGGCCAACTAGCAAAACCCATCTCTACTTAAAATACAAAAATTAGCCAGGCGTGGTGGCAGGTGCCTGTAATCCCAGCAACTCGGGAGGCTGATGCAGGAGAATCGCTTGAACCCGGGAGGCAGGGGTTACAGTGGGCCCAGATCGCACCACTGCACTCTAGCCTGGGTGACACAGCGAGACTCTGTCTCGAAAAAGGAAAAAATAAGAAGGACACAGGTGAATTGAATAGCACCAAACAATAGATTCCACTGAACTACATGGAATACTTCATCCAACTACAGCAGTATACACATACTTCTCAAGTTCACATGGAACAGTCACCAAGATAAGATAGACTACATTGTGGGACATAAAACAAACCTCATCCAGCAGATCAAAGCAGATTAAAAAAAAAAACTTTAACAAACTTGAAAGAAAAATTATATAAAATATGCTTGCAGACTACAATGACAATATAAAAATCAATAACAAAAAAACAGTTGAAAAACCTCAAAATACTTGCAGATTAAACTACACACTTCTAAACGACCCACGGATGAAAGCAGTAGTTTTAAGGGCACTTAAAAACTAGTTTTTTCCTTTTTAAAATTTTTTTCCTTTTGTGTTAAAAAGCAGCCCTCAAAATCTCATAAAACTATTTTTACCTAAATGAATGAAAGGCTGGGCCTGGTGGCTCACACTTGCAATCCCAGCACTTTGGAGACCAAGGTGGGCGGACTGCCTGAGATCAGGAGTTCAAGATCACTCTGGCCAACATGGTGAAACCCTGTCTCCACTAAAAATACAAAAAAATCAGACAAGAATGGTGGCATGCACCTGTAATCTCAGCTACTTGGGAGGCTGAGGCAGGGGAATTGCTTGAACCAGGGAAGTGGAGGTTGAAGTGAGCCGCAATCACACCACTGCACTCCAGCCTGCACTCCAGCCTGGGCGACAGAGCGAGACATCTCAAAAATAATAATAATAATAAAATAAAAAATAAATGAATGAAAATACAGCTTATTAAACTTTGTAGGGGCTGGGCGTGGTGGCTCACGCCTATAATCCCAGCACTTTGGGAGGCTGAGGTGGGTGGATCACTTGAGGTCAGGAGTTCGAGACCAGCCTGGAGCAACCTGGCAAAACCCCATCTCTACTAAAAATACAAAAAAATCAGCCAGGCATGGTGGCGCATGCCTGTAATCCCAGCTACTTGGGAGGCTGAGGCACGACAATCACTTGAACCTGGGAGGCAGAGGTTGCGGTGAACCAAGATCGTGCCACTGCACTCCAGCCTGGGTGACAGAGTGAGACTCCTTTTCAAAACACACACACACACACACACACACACACACCCCCACACCTACCTTTGTGGGACACAGCAAAAGTATATACATAGAGGACAAGTATGCTACTGAACATATACACTAGAAAGGAAGAAAAATATATAATCAATTATCTAAGCATGTGCTTTAGGAAATTAGAAAAAGCAAATTAAAACCATAGTAAGCAAAAGAAAAGGAATTTTTTCAAATAGTGAAACTGCAAGAAATTAAAAAAAAAATCAAAACCAAAAGCCAGCTCTTTGAAAAGATGAATAGAATTGATTAAAAAAACTAGTCAAGCTAACTGAGGAAAACAAAGAAGACAGAAATTACTAATATCACAAATGAAAAGGATAATGAAAATGAGAAAGCATTTGGCAAAGTACAACTTCCATTTGACAGCAAACTAGCAATAGAGAGAAACTACTGCTTCTTAAGAAAGAACATCTACAAGAAACTTACAGCTAACATCATACTTAATAGTGAAAAACAAGATGTTTTCCCAGTAAGATGAAGAACAAGGCAAGGGAGTCCCCTCACACAGCATTTCTATTCAACATGGTACTGGCACATAGTGTGGGGTTGCATCAGAAGCCTGTGGACAATTTATGACCATCTGGCTACCTACAGGGGCCACAAGAAGGGGTTGCTAAAGCCTACATAGTCTGGCCGGACACAGTGGCTCATGCCTGTAATCCCAGCACTTTGGGAGTCCAAGGTGGGCGGATCACCTGAGGTCAGGAGTTCGAGACCAACCTCAAGATGGAGAAACCCTGTCTCTACTAAAAATACAAAATTAGCCTGGTGTGGTGGTGCATGCCTGTAATCCCAGCTACTAGGAAGGCTGAGGCAGGAGAATTGCTTGAACCTGGGAGGCGGAGGTTGCAGTGAGCCGAGATCGCGCCATTGCACTCCAGCCTGGGCAACAAGAGCAAAACTCCATCTCAAAAAAAAAAAAAAAAAAAAGCCTACGTAGTAAAAGGAGTCTGAGGGCATTAATTGCATGGCAATTTGAACAGTCTAGAAGCCTCTGGATTTAATTAAAATTTGCGCACAAGGATTATGTTGCCTCCAGCAGAACAAAGAACAAAAGAATCTAAAAGATAGTGTGATGGTAAGAAAGTCAATAGCTATTTCTTAGCCTGGCCAACATGGTGAAACCTCGTCTCCACTAAAACTACAAAAAAATTAGCCAGGCATGGTGGTGCATGCCTGTAATCCCAGCTACTCAGGAGGCTGAGGCAGAGGAATCACTGGAACCTGGGAGGCGGAGATTGCAGTGAACCCAGATCCACTGCACTCCAGCCTGGGTGACAGAGAGACCCTGTCTCAATAAACAAAAACAAAACAAAAACAAAAAACACGCTATTTCTTCACTATGTCACGGACGATGCGGTCCTCTGCTTAACACATAATTTTCAGGAATTTAGCCAAGGTGTGAGTGCCTCTTACATTCTAGATGGGGCAATAGCCCTTCCACTTTTTGTAAGCTCTTTTCTTTCAATATTTGTATGTCCTGAATGAATCTCAAATGACTGTCCCCAGAGAGCAATTACTTTTTTTTTTTTTTTTTTTGAGACAGTCTTGCTATGTCACCCAGGCTGGAGTGCAGTGGTGCAATCTTGGCTCACTGCAACCTCTGCCTCCCAGGTTCAAGTGATTCTTGTGCCTCAGCCTCCCAAGTAGCTGGGATTACAGGCGCTCACCACCACACCGGGCGAATTTTTGCATTTTTTAAAGTAGAGACAGGTTTTTGCCATGTTGGCCAGGCTGGTCTCAAATTCCTGACCTCCAGTGATCTTCCCGCCTCAGCTTCCCACAAGAGTGGAATTACAGGCATGAGCCACTGCGCCTGGCCAGCAATGACTCTAATGTAATGCCATGCCTGTGCTCCTGTAGAAAGGTAGATAAAATTTAGATCTTGCCGGCAAAGACTGCAATAGCAAGGCTACTGAGGTTCCCTGAATAGAAACCAGATAAAGGTCAACCAAATCCCTTCAAAGGTGAAGATAAACTGCAGCTAAGAGTCTGTTGAAATAGAGACTGAACAAAATCTATACAAATCTGTGACTCCAGAATATCTACCACTTGTTCATTGGATGGAGTCAGTAATTTCCATAATGTTGGATATTGGGTGTAGGGGCTCAATAGGTTGGGATCACAGCAGTAAATTGCAACAATCCACTTTGAGGCACCCAGATTTAAGAGCAAGCCAAATTAGGCTGGGTTCGGTGGCTCACACCTATAATCCCAGCACTTTGGGAGGCCAAGGCAGGTGGATCACGAGGTCAGGAGTTTGAGAGCGGCCTGGCCAACATGGTGAAACTCCGTCTCTACTAAAAATATAACAATTAACCGGGCGTGGTGGCGGGTGCCTGTAATCCCAGCTACTTGGGAGGCTGAGGCAGGAGAATCGTTTGAAACTGGATGGTGGAGGCTGCAGTGAGCCGAGATCGCGCCACTGCAATCCAGCCCCGGCAACAGCAAAACTGTCTCCAAAAAAAAAAAAAAAAAAATTCAACTGGGCGTTGTGGTGCACGCCTGTAATCCCAGCTACTCGGGAGGCCAAGGCAGAAGAATCACTTGAACCCGGCTGGTGGAGGTTACAGTGAGCCAAGATTGCGCCACTGCATTCTAGCCTGGGCAATAGAGCGAAACTCTATCTCAAAACAAAAAAACAAAAAACAAACAAACAAAAAAAAAAACAGGCCAGGCCAAATTAGGCTGTTAAAAGGAGAAATACTCGGCCAAGTGCAGTGGCTCATGTCTGTAATCCCAGCACTTTGGGAGGCTGAGGTAGGAGGACTGCTTGAGCCCAGGAGTTCAAGACCAGCCTGGACAACATAGTGAGATCTCATCTCTACAAAAAAAAAAAAAAAAAAATTAGCTGAACGTGGTGGCGCACCTGTGGTCTCAGCTTCTCAGGAAGCTGATGCAGGAGGATGCTTCAGTCCAGGTGTTGGAGGCTGCAGTGAGCTGTGATTGCATCACTGGATTCCAGCCTGGGCAACAGAGTGAGATCTTGTCTCAAAAAAAAAAAAAAAAAAAAAAAAACAACAAGCAGCACTGGGGATAACTGCCCCTTCACTACAACCATTAATGGTTTTGTATAATAGCTGTCAATCCTTCGAGGCCCATCAATTTACATTGAGTCATATTAACTAATTTAATTGGGGAGTAAGTTCCATGGGGTCCCATTTTGTCAATCTAATTTGTAACTGCCAAAGACTTAATTTAAATTTATGGCCAGATGCAGTGGCTCATGCCTGTAATTCCAGCACACTGGGAGGCCGAAGCAGGTGAATCACTTGAGGCCAGGAGTTTGAGACCAGCCTGGCCAACATGGCAAAACCTGGTCTCTACGAAAAACACAAGAATTAGCTGGGCGTGGTGGCAAGTGCCTGTAATCCCAACTACTCAGGAGGCTGAGGCAGGAAAATTGCTTAAACTTGAGAGGCGGAGGTTGCAGTGAGCTGAGATCCGGCCACTGCACTCCAGCCTAGGTGACAGAGCGAGACTCTGTCTCAATAAATAAATAAATAAATAAATAACTCACTGGTTCAGAGCTTCCTTGGTCACTGTGGGATTTTTTAAGGGTTGTTGTCTCACCCTGTCACCCAGGCTGGAGTGCAGTGGCACAGTCGCAGCTCACTGCAGCCTCAACCTCCCAGGCTCAAGCTACCCTCCCACCTCAGCCTCCCAAGCAGCCAGGACTACAGGTGCGTGCCACTACACCCGGCTAATTTTTGTATTTTTTGTAGACACAGGGTCCCACCATGTTGCCCAGGCTGGTCTTGAACTCATGGGCTTAAGCAATCCACCCACCTTGGCCTCCCAAAGTGCTGGGATTACAGGCATGAGCCACCGCACCTGGCCCTATGTGATACTTTAAGACAATTTGTTCCATAATACAACCAAGAATGACTTCGCCAACACAATAGTCATGATGGCTAAGGAGAGGCACAGGGATTTCTGCTCTATTTATTTTATATTCAGTAACTCCTCTATGATTATCAGGATACCTTCATTAAATTTGATGGGATACCCAGGTATAACTATAACATGAGCCCTAGTATTAATCCCAGGAAGGTTTATCAACTGATACAGATGTTAAAATCCAGAACCTACATTATAGAGGCCAAAAACCCAAGGAGTGCCCTTTTATGATTTTTGTTATGCAAATTCCTTTAATACATTTCCAACTGGGTCAAACTGTGGACTTCTGTTTCATCAGTGTTTTTTTTCTTTTGTTCCTTCCCTTCCCTGTTTTGTTTTTTGGTTACTGGATGTACTTTGGGGGAGGGTGTGTCCTCTCTAACCTGGTACTAATATATTATTTTTCCCCCCACCAGAGAGCCTGTGTCATCAGGGTGTCATCACTGTCATCAGCGTGAAGCAGCTCCCCTACGGCAATGGTTGCTTTAGAAGGTTTAAGAACCCCAGGTTTAAGTCAGGTTTGAACTAACTTCTTTGCTATGCCACAGCTATGCCATGGGTGTTATCCCCCACTAAACCCAAAGGTCAAGATCTCTGTTGTGGGAGAGGCGCATGAAGCAGCAGCAATAGCACTTTAGGGTCTTGGGGAACCTTCTGCTGTTAAAGAGTGTGGACTCAGCCCATCATCTAATGGCTGCTGTTCCCCACCTTCCCTCCCTGTCCTCTTTTTGAAGGACTGCTCTTCCAGGGGCAGTCACATAATGACCAACCTCTGACACAGTGTATACAGTCCCTCCTCCACTCCCACTCTTTACATTTGGGGCAACCCAGGCATCAGTCACAACTTCACTATAAATACACACGTCTCAGGCTGCCACTGCGAGAGGGGCCGCCACCATGTCCGCGCATCTGCAATGGATGGTCATGCAGAACGGCTCCAGTTTCTGATCAAGAGGAATAAGCCCACCTACGGCACCGAGCCCAGTAACTTGAAGGCCCCAACTCCTTCCGCTACAACGGGCTGATTCACCACAAGACTGTGGGCGTGGAGCCGGCAGCCGAGGACAAAGGTGTGGTGGTGGTCTTGAAGCGGAGATCCGGCCAGCCGAAGCCTGCCACCTCCTAGGCGCGGACCACCATCAACAAGAATGCTCGCGCCACGCTCAGCAGCCTCAGACACATGATCCTCAAGAACAAGTACCGCCCTGACCTGCGCATGGCAGCCATCCACAGGGCCAGCGCCATCCTGTGCAGCCAGAAGCCTGTGATAGTGAAGCGGAAGCGGACCCGCCCCACCAAGAGGTCCTGAGCCCCCTGCCCCCAAAGCAATAAAGAGAAAGCTGGCTTTCTCACCACCAGCCCCTCACGCCCACAAAAAACAAAAACAAAAAACAAAACAAAAACACAGGTAGGTCCTTGCCCAGGATGTAAACCCAGGACCACTTTAAGGAAGGCCCTACTCCCATACTCCAGCTCCCCAATTCCAAGGAATTATCAAACTGTCAACTAAGGTCAGCTGAATCTAGAACCAGACTTCGTAGGGCTCAACAATGGAAGAAACACAGAGCAGCAGAGCACAAAGCATGTGCTCCCAGTAAGCAGCAGCTCAAACTCTAAATGGGCCATAGAGCAGGTCAGCAATTCAGAACAAGAGAAGATAGACCCATGAGTGGTGGTCAATGTCTAGACATCTTGTTCACAGCACCAACTGCTAGTCACCTAGAAGGGTGAGGCTGCAATGATGACACTGATGACAGTGGGTCTCACGCACACTGAGCGGGTATGAAAAGGCTTATTACTCCCATGACTGAGGTCTCTGGGGAGAACAGGGCAGGCCTCTCAAGCAGGTGGGAAATAGCTTAAAAGAGCAAGGAAGGGAACTTGCCCGGGTTGTTTACTGTGGTTGGAAGTGGGGCTGGGCACAAGTTCCTCTGCATGGGCAGCTGGTTATGTGGTTTGAGTCTCCTGCCCATGACAGAGGAAGGATGTCCAGGCCTTCTCAGCTTGTCCAGAAGTGGGGCATTAAAGGGAAGAGGATGAAGTGGTCAATTTTGAAACATTAAAAATGTAGAGTCCAACCACTAATTACAAGAACAATGGTGAACAGGGCCAGGCATGGTGGCTCTGGTGGCTCACGCTTGCAATCCCAATGCTTTGGAAGGCCAAAGTGGAGGATCGCTTGAGCCCAGGAGTTCAAGACCAGCCTGAGCAACACAGGCAGACCCCATCTCTATATAAAAAATGAAGTAGCTGGGTGTGCTGGCATGTGACTATAGTACTAGCTACTCAGGAGGCTGAGATGGGAGAATCACTTGAGCCCAGTTCAAGGTTACAGAGAGCTATGATTGCACTACTGCACTCCAGCCTGTGTGACAGAGCAAGAACCTGTCCTCTGTCTCTAACAAAAACAACAACAACAACAAAAAAGACAATGCATTCACCAATGGTGAATAGGAAAAATATGCATTTACAATTGCTTGTTTTTATATAAAGAAACACTAACAGATGCACAAGTTATTATCAAAACTGGTTATCTGGGGGTGGCTGGAGCAAGAGCACTAGGGTAAACCAGGATATTCTGGCAGTAAGTTTTCTCAACCCACACTTTCTTTTAGATTTTTTTTAAACCTTTGTATTTTAAATGATTGAAAAAAATTATATAAACCATACTTTACTATTAGCCATTATTTTTAATTAACTTGTTTCTAAAATTTATTGAATTTTAACTTTTTTTAAACATAGGAAACCATTGTAAGATTTCATCCTTTAAATAATGGGTATAAAAGTGTAAACTAAGAAAAAAATCTCTAACTAAATGACAAATTGCATCATATTTTGTCTTTCTACTGTATCCCAGAGGGCAGTGCTTTCAGGAATGAGTAGCCTATTTAATGCATGATGGATTTAAACCTAACTTTCTAAATGTAAAAAAGTCTCAAAGATTACATAAGTTTTGAGTAGTTTCCCTCGTATCATTAAAATAGGAACTCAACTGAATTTTCATCTTATCAATTAAAATAAAAATTCATTTTTCTTTTTTTCTCTTTTTTTTGGCAGAGTCTCACTTTGATGCCCAGGCTGGAGTGCAATCGTGCGACCTCGGCTCACTGCAACCTCCGCCTCCCAGGTTCAAGCAATTCTCCTGCCTCAGCCTCCTGAGTAGCTGAGATTACAGGCGCACACCACCACGCCAGGCTAATTTTTGTATTTTTAGTAGAGACAGGGTTTCACCGTGTTAGCCAGGATGGTTTTGATCTCCTGACCTCATGATCTGCCCGCCTTGACTTCCCAAAGTGTTGGGATTACAGGCGTGAGCCACTGCGCCCGGCCCAAAATTCATTTTTCTTAAAGAGTAGAGCCTTTTAAATGTCACATCCTCTAGGGATATGCACATACAAAACTGACTTAAAAATGAAAAACGTACCCGAGAACTTCAATGCACTCATCTTGCATCTTGAGATTCTTTTGCACAGAAGGAACACAATTCTATTTGGTTCCAGAATTGTCTTGCCTTACATCATATTTATCAACTTTCATTTTCAAAGCCGAAGAAACGAAAATCCTACACACTCACATGTATAAATTACAAAATGCTAAGAGAAACTACAGTTGAAGCACCACAAGAAACAGAAAAAGGAATCCAAAGGAAAGAAACACAAATATTCTAATCAGCTTAGCAGCCTGCTTCCCCACAATTCAGAACTGTAAAACCCACACACAGAAGGTCAAACACCTTAACAAGCTTGGGGTTCAGACTCTCACCATTAAGGCGTAACACCTAGAGTAGTTCAGTCCCAGATTGAGTTTAAGGTTCTGACCCAAATGAACTCTCAAATTCATCAATGTTTTTTTTTTTTTTTTTTTGGAGATGGAGTTTCACTCTTGTTGCCCAGGCTGGAGTGCAATGGCACGATCTCCAGCTCACCGCAACCTCCACCTCATGGGTTCAAGCAATTCTCCTGCCTCAGCCTCCCAAGCAGCTGGGATTACATGCATGTGCCACCACACCCAACTAATTTTGTATTTTTAGTAGAGATGGGGTTTCTCCATGTTGGTCAGGGTAGTCTCTAACTCCCAACCTCAGGTGATCCGCCCGCCTCGGCCTCCCAAAGTGCTGGGATTACAGGCATGAGCCACCATGCCTGGCTTCAAATTCATCAATCTTAGATCCAGGAGACAAAAGTCCTAACTTCACAGACTTTCTCAACATGTAAATATTACACTCTGCAGCAACACTGGGGATGCAAAACTGAAGGCCGGGCGTGGCGGCTCATGCCTGTGATCCCAGCACCTGGGAGGCCAAGATGGGATTCCCTGAGGCTACAAGTTTGAGACCAGCTTGGGCAATGTATCAAGACCCCGTCTCTACAAAAAACAAAAAAATTAGCGCTGGGTGCAGTGGCTCACGCCTGTAATCCCAGCACTTTGGGAGGCCCAGGTGGGCGGATCACGAGGTCAGGAGACCGAGACCATCCTGGCTAACATGGTGAAACCCCATCTCTACTAAAAATACAAAAAATTAGCTGGACGTGGTGTCAGGCGCCTGTAGTCCCATCTACTCGGGAGGCTGAGGCAGAAGAATGGCGTGAACCCAGGAGGCAGAGCTTCCAGTGAGCCGAGATGGCGCCACTGCACTCCAGCCTGGGGGACAGAGCGAGACTCTGTCTCAAAAAAAAAAAAAAAAAATTAGCCAAGCATAGTAGCATGTGCCTGTAGTCCTAGCTACTTGGGAGGCTGAGGCGGGAGGATCACTTGAGCCCAGGAGGCTGCAGTGAGCCAAGACTGTGCCACTGCACCCCAGCCTGGGTGACAGAGTAAGACCCTGTCTCAAACAAAACAACAACAACTACCGCTCAAATCCACTGTCTAAAAACAGGCCCAAGGAAACTACAATTACAACCCCAGAAAGTATCATGCTGTTCCCCTCCCCACCACGTACATGTGGATCCCGTTTTCCAGTGGTCAGTTTCTGTCAGTACCAAAGGGGTCTTTCCTTGATAGGTGAGTACTTAGGACACCTGCTCTCCTTGATAAGAGTGAGTACGTAGGACACCTGCAGGGGAAGCACCCTAAGGAGAACCACCTGGGTCTTAGTTACTTCCCTTGGCAGAGTCAAAGGTGGCCTTACCTTCTAGTCACTGCCTCAGGCCTCCGCTCACCAGTCATGTGGCTTTAGAACACTTTAGATATTTTAAATGAGAAAAACCCACTGTTTCAAGAATTCAGCAAAATCACTCAAACCAAGTATTTACGTATAAAGCATGGAAGCAAACTGTAAAACATTATCTAGTTTCAAAACAAAACCCACAAATATCTATTCCTTTTGGAAAATGAAGTTAATTATAAATGATTATTTAATCACTAGTCAAACTATTAATCATTAATCATGACAAACTATAATCATTAGTCAAACTAATAATGTAATCAACAGTTAATTATTATAAATAATTTTTTTTTAGATGGGGTCTCACTCGGTCACCCAGGTTGGAGTGCAGTGGCACAATCTTGGCTCACTGCAACCTCCACCTCGTGGGCTCAAGCGATCCTCCCATCTCAGCCTCCAAAATAGGTGGGACCACAGGCACGCGCCACTATGCCTGACTAATTTTTTGTACTTTTTGTTAGAGACAGGGTTTCGCCATGTTGCCCAGGCTGGTGTGGAGCTCCTGAGCTCAGGAGATCCACCCGCCTTGGCCTCCCCAAATGCTGGGGTTACAGGCATGAGTCACTGTGCGCAGCCAGAAGTGGTTTTCTAAACATATTTTAACACACCTAGGAATTGTAAGTCTAAGCCCTGGAATTCCTTTTGAAATCAACCAAAAGAAAAAAACGAGCCTCAGAAACTTAGAAGAAAAAGGGGTTAAAATAATACTTAGGCTAGGCACAGTGGCTCACGCCTGTAATCCCAACATTTCAGGAGGATCACTTGAGCTCAGGAGTTTGAGACCAGCCTGGGCAACATAAAGAGGCACGCTTTCTACAAAAAATTAGCTAGGTGTGGTGGTCCCAGCTACTCGGGAGGCTGAAGTGGGAAGATCGCTTGAGCTGAGGAGGTCGAGGCTGCAGTGAGCCTTGATCCCACTGCATTCAAGCCTCAGCGAGAGTGAGACTCTGTCTCAAAAAAAAAAAAAAAAAAAAAGCAGGATGTAATACTGGATTTCTTTTTTCCAGAAATTCACCTTTCTTGGCCTTTTTGGAAATATTTTGTACCATCCTTCACGCTCTAGTGATTGAACACACCTTACACTTAAATACTAACACACAGTTGAGTTGACGTTTTCAAGGTGATAAAGCCGGGGAGGCTCAGTGCCGATCTGCAACTATGCTCAAGGACAGATCGCCCAGAAAAATTTCCAAAGAGGATCCTTAACACATAAGATGTCTGTGCCAAGGAAAGATACTGGGAGGTGAGGCACAACCATTTCGTACAACTAATTTCCAAGCTGCTATCTCTGCTTTCCTCTCTCGTAAAATATCCACAAACAACAACAAAATTAAATCTAAAAGACTAATCCTTTGCTCTGTGGAAAACAGATTATTAAAACACATTAAGTTTTCCCTAAAAGTCGTCGAGAGGGTCTTAGAAACGGCGACTTTATGGTATAACAAAACCTATTTGTTTCCTTATCAACGATATAAGGAACATTCTAGAACCTAGTGCACGTCGTTTCGCTAAAGTCGCACCCAAGGCGGGAATTCTCCCCATGACCCTCCCGTGGTCCCCGCACAATCTAGGGGAGAGGCGGGCCTGCGGGCGCGGAGCTGCCCAGAGAGGGCTCTGGGGCTGGGGGCGAAGTCGCCACGCAGGAACAGGACAGGACGCCCGGGGTCCCGACTGCTGGCCGGACCAGGGCCACCCTGCAGCCAAGGGGACCGAAGGCCAAGCTGTGCCATGGGGACTAGGGCCCCAGACCCTGGAGTCGCCTGTGGGGAGGCCCGGGTCCCGCCACAGCCGGTCCCAGCCGGTTCCAGCCAGCCCCTCCTCCCGCGTGTCGGGACCCCTGCCCGGTAACTCACCATTTCCTGGACTCCAAGGTGTCCCGGCATCCTTCTTATGGCTGTCCTGGCGAGAGCAGGGCAAATCGCGACACACCCTGAGCTAACACACCCTCAGCACTTTCAGAGAAGCCGAGAACGACCCGAAGGCGCCAAGGCGAGAGGGAACAAAAAAAACCTAACCCACTGGCTTCCGCACGTCGCCCCGCCAGCTGTCCTACAGCACGCCTGATTGGACTGTAGGCACGGCCCCGCCCTCAGAACCCCTGATTGGATAGTGTCCTAGGCCCCTCCCCCTGGGGGGGGAACACGGTGCAGAAAGGAGAGGTAAGGCAAGAGCCTGACAGTGGCCAGAATGACAGATTCTTGGCCATTGCCCTTGCCAGCTTGGGCATCCTCCCTAATCCATTATCCCCTATCAATAAGTTAAATGAGTCAAAGATCCTCAAACCTATTGTTCAAATAAGAAACCAGCAGGACATGCCCTCGCCAGAGGACATTGGAATTTAAGAAGAACTTGCTCCTGGCTTTCCAGAGCTGGCACTGGCGTCTCCCTGTACTAATTGGACTTTCTTCTTCCTCTTGGACAAAAGGGAATTGCATTCTCAGTGACCAAAGGAACGATCCTCGTGCCTCAGAGCAGGAGGGGTGCCTAGACCAGGCCACACTGGAATATGGGAGAGGGCTTGATGTCCTGCAGGGGTCAGGAATTTGGAAAGAAAGGCTGTTGGTGGCATGGCGAAGGGTTCCTCACACCTTATCCCTCAGTCTACTCATTTTTTCTTTTTTTTTTTTGAGACAGAGTCTCGCTCTGTCGCCCAGGCTGGAGTGCAGTGGCGTGGCATGGCGTGATCGCGGGTCACTGCAACCTCTGCCTCCCGGGTTCAAGCAATTCTCCTGCCTCAGCGTCCCGAGTAGCTGAGATTACAGGCACCCACCACCACACCCGGCTAATTTTTGTATTTTAGTAGAGACGGAGTTTCACCTTGTTGGTCAGGCTGGTCTCGAACTCCTGACCTCAAATGATCCACCTGCCTTGGCCTTGCAAAGTGCTGGGATTACAGGAGTGAGCCACCATGCCCCACCTGCCTGCTCATTTTCAGCCAAAAAATTAAAACACACCAACAAGGGAATACAGTTATTTAATATATGGGAAAAAGGGGAGTTATATGACAGCAATATTCTATAAAGGAATAAAAACAGAAGAAAAGGAAACATCTGAATTGGTTCATTTAAGCAGTCTACTGCACTACTATTTACAAGGAAAATACCAAGTGACAAACATATTCCCAAGCTTGGGAGTCAGACTGTTGAAAGGGGCCCAAGAGTCTATCAGTCCCTGGTGATGAGGCAGAGAAACCTAAGGATTTAACTCTGGGAGCTCAACATGCCTTCCTGTTCCCACCTCATGTGGGAACAATCTTCCGTTCAAGATCTTTATTTTCAAAAGCAAGAAACTCTCACCTGGAGTCAGTTTAAGGTTTTGCCCTAAACTGTCAACTTTATAAACCCTTCCTCTAGGAGACAACCCAAATGAGACTTAGTCTCTAAGTCTCACCTTGACAGATTGTCTTTTTTTTTTTTTTAATTTTTGAGACAGAGTCTTGCTCTGTCACCCAGGCTGGAGTACAGTGGTGTGATCTCGGTTCACTGCAAACTCTGCCTCCCAGGTTCAAGCGATTCTCCTGTCTCAGCCTCCCAAGAAGCTGGGATTACAGGCGAGCGTGACCACACCTGGCTAATTTTTGTATTTTTAACAGAGACAGGGTTTCACCATATTGGCCAGGCTAGTCCCAAACTCCTAACCTCAGGTGATCCGCCTGCCTCGGCCTCCCAAAGTGCTGGGATTACACGCGCCTTCGGTGTTCTTACACACACACACACACACACACAGCTCCTTCCCCACCCCAGTCACAAAGATAACTCTCCTACATAGGATGCTAACTTTGTATTTTTGCTTTTCATCATTTTAATATGTGTTAATTTTCATATATGAGATAAAGGTCTCAGTTCATCTTTCTGCAGGTTAATATCCAATTGTCCCAGCACCATGTTGAAAACACTTTCCCCATTATCTTGGGGCATCTGTAGAAAATCAACAGACCATAAATGAAGATTATTTCTGGTCTCTCTATTCTGTTCTATTGGTCTACATCTAACATTATACCAGTAAATCTGGCTAATCTACTACCTGCCCTGATGATGGATAGCCCCACTTCATTCCACATGATTGCCTTGCAGGTCCACAAATGGTTTCAGAGCCAGGAGAAAATCTCTTTCTTCTTATTATTTAACTTACACTGTTATTTATTTATTTTGAGACAGGGTCTCACTCTGTCACCCAGGCTGGAGTACAGAGGCATGATCACAGCTCATCACAGCCTCAAACTCCTGGGTTCAAGTTATCCTCCCATCTAGTAACTGGGACTACAAGCACATGTCAGCATGCCTGGCTAATTTTTTTTTTTTTTTTTCTGAGACAGGGTCTTGCTCTGTTGCCCAGGCTGACGTGCAGTGGCACAATCATGGCTCACTCCAATCTCACCCTGCCAAGCTCAAGCAATCCTTCCACCTCAGCTTCCCGAATAGCTGAGACTACAGGCGTGCACCACTACACCCAACTAATTTTTAAAATTATTTGTAGACACAGGGTCTCCCTATGTTGCTGAGACTAGTCTCAAATTCCTGGACTCAAGTGATCCTCCTGTCTTAGCCTCCCAAAGTGTTGGGATTACAGGCTTGAGCCACCATGCCTGGACCCCTGGCTATGAGAATCTGGGAAGCACTCCAACCACAAGTAGTTTATCCACACCTGGATACTCCAAAATCACTGCACCCTGGATACACTGTCTGTCTGCCCAGCAAGGGGGAGAGTGAGCAACCACTGCTGGAAAATACTGCTTTTATGTGCATGACATGAGAAAAATTGTGTCTAATTTACACATTCTAAAAAAGAGAAGGCCAGGCACGGTGGCTCATGCCTGTAATCCCAGCACTTTGGGAGGCCGAGGCGGGTGGATCACAGGGTCAGGAGATCGAGACCATCCTGGCTAACATGGTGAAACCCTGTCTCTACTAAAAATACAAAATTAGCCAGGCGTGGTGGTGGGTGCCTGTAATCCCAGCTACTCGGGAGGCTGAGGCAGGAGAGTCACTCGAATCCGGGAGGCAGAGTTTGCAGTGAGCCAAGATAGCGCCATTGCACTCCAGCCTGGGCAACAAGAGTGAAACTCCATCTCAAAAATTAAAATAAAATAAAATAATAAAATAAAATACAATACAATAAAATACAATAAAATACAAAATAAAATAAATAAAATTAAAATAAAATAAAATAAAATAAAAGAGACGGAGTCTCACTATGTTCCCCAGGCTGGTCTTGAACTCCTGGCCTCAAGCGATCCTCCCACCTCAGCCTCCCAAAGTGCTGGAATTACAGATGTGTGTCACCACACCTGGCCAATAGTTATAAATGTTATAACATTTCTTTGATGATGCAAATTTTCTGGAGCACTATACATGAGTTAGTTTGGATTGGATCTTCCCAAATTACTTACATTATGGGATTTCTCCCCAATGAGCACTGGGATGAGGAGACTTCAATCCACCAAAGTTGTATATATATATTTATCCATGGAGGTGATACTTAGGTCATCTCATCAGAAAAACACTCATACTTGTCCACAAATAGATGTTGCATATGGCATTAGTACCATCCTCAGAAATTTATATATATTTGCAAGAAATATTATTTTAAGTCAATAGTATATGCTGTTATGAATACAGGATATGCTTACTCCATAAGCAGCAAATTGACTCCTTCACAGTTTTAATAGATTTCCAGTTGTTTTCTCTTCAGTTTCCTAAGAAGACAATGCTATAATCTCCAACCACATTATTTGCTTCTTCCATCCCATTCTTCATATTGATCACTGTTTTGTGACATTAGTTGACTACTGTAATGATAAATAACTAGGGTAAAATAGATATATTTGTTCTTTCTTAGGTTCCATTCCTCCTTTCAGTGGGAAGCCTCTCACACACTTAGCATGCTCTGCTATGAAACATAGCTTAACCAAGAATCGTATATCCAGCAAAGCTCATGTTCAATACAGAAACAAAAATTTAATTTTTCTGTTATGCTGATGAAAAAGTGTAAGTGATGTTCTTGCCTTCTAACACTGTTATTGCTGCCACAGCCACTTGATCAAGGCATCATCAAGCAGATTAAGGCAATTTACACCCACTTCAACTTTTTTTTTTCTTCTTGAGACCGAGTCTCGCTCTGTCACCCAGACTGGAGTGCAGTGGTAGGATCTTGGCTCACTGCAACCTCTACCTCCTGGGTTCAAGTGATTCTCCTGCCTCAGCCTTCTAAGTAGCTGGGACTACATGCGCATGACACCAGGCCTGGCTAATTTTTGTATTTTTAGTAGAGATGGGGTTTCACCATGTTGACCAGGCTGGTATCGAACTTTTGACCTCAAGTGATTCATCTGCCTCAGCCTCCTAAAGTGCTAGGATTACAGGTGTGAGCCAGTGCGCTCAGCCCCACCTCAACATTTATACAATTTATGTTGCCTCGATTCTAACCCTGACTGCACCACAGTGTACTTATGGGAGAGCTTCACAATTGCAGATGCAACTGTGCTTACTGCAGAGGCTGTACATGCCCTAAAGCCCAGGACACCCAAAGCAGATTGGAAGCCATTGGAGTGAGGGAGTAAGTGATTTCAGGGGTTTCCCCAAGACTGATACAGCAGTCAGGAATATCTCAAATGTTGCAAAGAAAGTTGGTGGAAAAGGCTATCTCTGACAGGAATAAAGACAACATTGAGGAACACAGAAGAGGACAGAGAAACCCTAATAAGGAAACTGAAGATACACTGAAATCCTCTACAAGTGATGATGATGATGATGATGCAGAAGATTAAGAAGAGGAGCAGTGCCATTGATTTGGACACGTGAAAAATTTGCAGCAGATCTTGGGACATCTATAGGCTCTGCAAGGTGCAAGTGTTAAAGATTATCAACCTCAGCTAAGATCCTTTGATTGAAAAAAGCTTCTGTGTCACATAAGGGAAAATATGCAAATGAACACTAAGGTTTTTTTTAGGGATTCAAAGAAAAAGAACTAGCTTCCTAAAACAATGTTTCTAACTAAATATCTGCAAACATGAAGACATACCCTTCAACACAAACATCTTCAGCCCTCAAGCTGAACAGATGCCGACATTAGTATTAGCCTTCTGCAAAGAGTCAACATCTTCAATCAGAACCTGGGTCTTCCAACACAGATGAAGGTCTTGATGTCCTGTCAAGATTCAAGTTAGCCTGAGGTCTCACTGTTTATCTATGATGCCACACATCTAGTCACCTCTACACATCACATTAGGCACCATACAGCAATCATCGTCATAACCATCGTAATACTTGGGTTATCAAGAGAGAAGAACCAGAATTGTGGTTGGTGTTAACATTCTTTCAGGTCATTAAACAAAAGTAATCTGAGTATTGAAACAAGAAACTGTAACATTATAGGTGATATATACTATGTAGATAGGCCTGCAATAGTTGGGTCTGTACTGAACACATATAGATTTTTTTTCTTATGATTCCCTAAACAATACAACTATGTACACAGCTTTTACAATGCATGAGATATTTTAATTAATCTAGACATGATATAGAGTATACAGGAGAATGTGGGTAGGTACATGCAAATATTCCATTTTATAAAAGAGCTGGCATCTGTGGATTTAGGTATACTCAGGGTGTACTGGAACCAATCTTCTTGCATATAGCAGGCAGCAACTCTATTCAAAAGAAATGGAAACTTTTTTTTTTTTTTTTTTTGAGATGGAGTCTCGCTCTATCACCCAAGCTGGAGTGCAGTAGTGCAATCTCGGCTCACTGCAACCTCCACCTCCCGGGTTCAAGGGATTCTCCTGCCTCAGCCTCCTGAGTAGCTGGGACTACAGGTGCGAGCAACTATGCCTGGCTATTTTTTTTTTTTCCATATTTTTAGTAGAGACGGGGTTTCCCATGTTAGCCAGGCTGGTCTCAATCTCCTGGCCTCATGATCTGCCCTCCTCGGCCTCCCAAAGTGCTGGGATTACAGGCGTGAGCCACTGTGCCCAGCCTGGAAACTTCTTAAGGCTTTACCACATTTACATTCACAGGATTTATTTCTTTCAAGTATCTGTGATAAAACTAATGAATGCTTTCCCACATTCCATACACTTATAGAATATCCTTCCAGTGCGTCCTTTTATGTCTATTAAAGGAACTGAGAGAACTGAAGGCTTTCCCACATTCCTTACATTCATAGGGCTTCTCTCCAGTGTGAGTTCTTTCATGTTCTCGACAGAAACTGGAACGACTGAAGGCTTTACCACAGTGTTTACATTCATAGGGTCTTTCTCCAGTGTGAGTCCTTTCATGTCTTAGAAGGAAAGAGGGCCAAAAGAATGCTTTCCTGCATTGCTTACATTCATATGGCTTCTCTGCCGTGTGAGTCCTTTCATGAGTTTTTAAGTAACTGAAACGACTGAAGGCTTTCCCACAAATTTGACACTCATAAGATTTTTCTTCACTGTGAGTCCTTTCATGGCGACAAAAGTATTTAAAAGAACTAAATGCTTTCCCACACTCCTTACATTCGTAAGGCTCCTCTTCACTGTGTGTTGTTTCATGATTTTGAAAGGAAAAGAAATCACTAAAAGCTTTTCCACATTTACATTTATAGGGTTGCTCTCCAGTGTGTGTTGTTTCATGTTTTCGAAGGGAACTGGAAGTACGGAAGGCTTTCCCACATTGCTTGCATTCATAGGGTTTCTCTCCAGTGTGAGTCCTTTCATGTCTTCGAAATACACTAGGAGAATCAAAGGCTTTCCCACATACTGTGCATTTATGAGGGCCATCTCCAGTGTGTGCCATCATGTGTCTTCGAAAGCTTGAGCGATGAGATAACAATTTCCCACATTGCTTACATTCATAGGGTTTCTCTAGAGTGTGAGTTCCTTCATGAATTCGTGCTGAACCAGGAAAATCAAAGCCTTTCCCACATATCTTACATTTATGAGGTCCATCTCCACTGTGCATTATCATGTGTCTTTGAAAGCTTCCAAGATGACAAAACGCTTTCCCACACTGTTTACATGTATAGGGTTTCTCTCCAGTGTGAATTCTTTCATGTACTCGAAGGGAACCAGAAACACTGAAGGCTTTCCCACATTGTTTACATTTGTAGGGTTTCTCTCCAGTGTGAGTTCTTTCATGTCTTAGATATGAACTATAATCAGGGAAGGCTCTGGAACACTGCTTACATTCATACGGTTTCTCTCCAGTGTGTATTTTTTCATGTCTTAGGTAGGAACTGTAAACAGGGAAGGCTTTAGAACAGTGCTTACATTCGTACGGTTTCTCTCCAGTGTGAGTTCTTTCATGCATACGTAATAAACTGGGCCAAAAAAAGGCTTTCCCACACAATTCACATTTATGAGGTCCATCTCCACCTTTTACTACCATATGTCTTCGAAGGTTTCCAGGAGAACTGAAGGTTTTTCCACATTCCTTACAATCATAGAGTTTCTTTCCAGTGTGAGGCCTTTCACGTGTTTGAAAGGAATGGCGATAACTTAAGCCTTTCCCACACTGCTTATGTGTATATGGCTTCTCTGCATATTTGTGACACTCCTGGTGTTTGTGTCCAGTGTCAACTCTGATGTAGCAATTCAGGGATGAATGACCCATTATGACTTCTCCATTCACACTGCTTCCACATGCATCTACTTTGGTGGGAGTGTTCCTGTTTACAATACTATTTCGAATCTGGCTTAAGGTTTCTCCACACTGACTACCATCTTTACTTTTACCAAATCTCTCTACCACATCACATCTGTAAAAAATGAAAAGTACATTACTAAAGGTTTATTATTGAATTTGTATTTATCAAAAGGTATTAGATTTACATTTTTAACGTTATCAAGCAAGTTATAAGCTTCATGCCCTGCTTGAACGTGAATGGACTGAATGTTGTGCAAGATAACTCAATCCCAGCTATTTTCAAGACAATGATATGCACATGGGGATTTTTTTTTTTTTTTTTTTTTTTTTGAGATGGAGTCTCCCTCTGTCGTCAGGCTGGAGTGCAGCTGGCACTATCTCAGCTCGCTGCAACCTCCACCTCCCGGGTTCAAGTGATTCTCCTGCCTCAGCCTCCCAAGTAGCTGGGACTACAGGCGTGCACCACCACACCCAGCTAATTTTTGTGTATTTTTAGTAGAGATGGGGTTTCACCATGTTGGCCAGGTTGGTCTCTATCTCCTGACCTCGTGATCCACCCACCTTGGCCTCCCAAAGTGCTGGGATTACAGGCATGAGCCACTGCGCCCGGCCTTTCTTTTTTTTTTTTTTTTTTTTTTTTTAAGACAGGATCTTGCTCTGTCACTTAGGTTAGAGCGCACCAGTGCCATCACAGATCACTGCAGCCTCAAACTCCCAGGCTCAAGTGATCCTCCTGTCTCAGCCTCCCAAAGTGCTGGGATTGTGGGCATGAGCTACCACACCCAGCCTCATATGGGAAATCTTAATATTGTTTCCATGGGAACTACTTTGCAAACACTGAATAGCTATGTCACATTTAATAATATATTTATGTCACATTTAATAATATATTTTTATAGAGACATTTTTCTAAGAATATATAAATTTAAGCTGGGCTTGTTCATAATCTTTGCTTCTTTTTAAAAGTTCTTGTCATTCTCAGAAACATTACATGGACATCACCTGTCTCTTATAAGTACAAATTACCTTGAATTTCTCCTGAGATTTTGGTACTGATCATCAATGTTCTGGTTTTCCCATTTCATTCCTAAAAGACAGATCCAGAAAATTCACTATAAATTATTACAAAATGATACAAAAATTGTTAAGATTTTATGTACACTGCAATCATGTATGATTCATTCATTGAACTATAGTTGACTCCTGAACAAGACACGTTTGAACTGCACAAATCCATTTATATATAAATGTTCTTCAGTCTCTGCTACCCCTGAGATAGCAATATCAACCCCTCTTCTTAGTTAGCCTACTCAATGTGAAGATGAGGATGAAAACCTTCATGATGATCCACTTCAACTTAATGCAGAGTAAATATAGTTTTTCTTCCTTAAGATTTTCTTATTAATATTTAATTTCTCTAGGCCAGGCGTGGTAGCTCATGCCTGTAATTCCAGCAGTTTGGGAGGCCAAGGGAGGCGGATCACAAGGTCAGGAGATCGAGACCATCCTGGCTAACATGCTGAAACCCCGTCTCTACTAAAAATACAAAAAATTAGCCAGGCATGGCGGCGGGCGCCTGTAGTCCCAGTTACTCAGGAGGCTGAGGCAGGAGAATGGTGTGAACCCGGGAGGCGGAGCTTGCAGTGAGCCAAGATGGCGCCACTGCACTCCAGCCTGGGCAACAGAGCGAAACTCCATCTCAAAAAAAAAAAAGAAAAAAAATTTACTTTCTCTAACTTACTTTATTCTGAGAATACAGTATGCAATACATATGACATATATGTGCTCGTCACTCGTTTATATGACTGATAAGGCTGCCGGTCAAAAGTAGGTTAAGCTGTGGCAGACAAAAGATTATATGAAGACATACAACTGGTTGGGGCCTGGCACTTCACCCTGTGTTGTTCAAGAGTGAACCATATCCCTTTTCCATATTTCAAATCACTGAACAGCACTGATGACCACAAAACCAATGTCTCTAATTGACTAAATGAAGACATGATGTCATCCATACCTATAAAGTTCAGGTTCCTAATGGTTTCTCGCATCACATCTCTGTAGAGATTCTTCTGTGATGGACCCAGCAAAGCCCACTCCTCATGGGTGAAGTTCACAGCCACATCCTCAAAGGCCACTGAGTCCTGAAACATCCCATATGTCCAGAAAAGGAAGGTTGAAACTCACAGTACTGAGAACCTATACTCACCTTCATAAACTTCCCATGATGCTGTGGTTTCCAAGCATTTATTCAATGACATGGTAAATCCACTCTTATTCTGTGTCTACACTCACTGTCTGATGCTAGAATTGGGCTTGTTAAAATAACAGTTGAGTAGGAACATATCTCTTATTGGTGAATTATGCAAGTGAATCTTATTGCCTGGATTACTCCTAATGTCTGTTTCTACAGTGGATCTGTAGTCCTTCTCATGACAAAGTCCTACCACCTACTATGCAAAAGAGAGTTACAATTAGCAGGCCTGAGACAGCATATCCTTACAACTGCTTGTTCACAATGTTGAACCTTTCGTGGTGTCTAGACAATGTATTTAGGGGAGGGTCCCGTGAGCATAACTAATAACAGGGGTGGAGTGTGCCTAAACTGTTTGTGTAAAAATTATGGTATTTGCTTAACTCCTAACTTCCCTCTGACAGTTTGGAATTGTATTACATCCTCAGCAGAGGAAGCGTACCCAATCGGCCACTGCTAGGTTTGAATGTCTTCCCCTCCAAAATGCATGCTGAAACTGAATCTCCAATGTGGAAGTAATGAAAGGTAGTGGTTTAAGAGGTGAGTGGGTCTGGAGGGTTTGGAACACAAGGATGGATTAATCCACTCATGTATGAATGGCTTAATTAATAAACGGGTTATCACAGATGAGGTTCTGGTGTCCTTATGAGAAGAGGAAGATACTTCAGCTAGACACTCAGCCGCCTCATCACGTAATGCCCTGTGCCACCCAGGGACTCTACAGAGTCCCCATCAGCAAGAAGGTTCCCACCAGATGCCCACTTTGACCTTACTTGATCTTCCCAGCTTCCAGAACTGCAAAAAATAAATATCATTTCTTATAGATTACCCCAGTTCTGGTATCCTGTTATAAGTAACAAAAAAACAGTCTTATAGACTAAGACAGACACAAAGAAACACTCTAGGCAGGGGGTCCCTAATGAGCAACTCTGGTAGATGATATTTCATATGTTTTTTGTTGTTGTTGTTGTTTTTTCAATTTCTTACTTGGGGGATTTAGCCTATCCTATGTGGTTACACAAAGAGAATATTTGGAAGCTGGTGACTGGTTCCCTGTAGATCAAATGTAGTTAAGTATGACAAGACTAATAAAAGAGATTTTACCAACTAAATAGAAAAAATTGTAACTTTTTATTGGGTAATGTCAAAGGAGAAAGAAAAGAAGGGGACAGACTGCAAAGGTTCTTAGACAGAATTCAGTGTCAGCTTTCATGAATATCGATTATATTCCATAAATCTCAACAGCAGACATTTAATAATCAATACCGTTACATAAACCAATTTTTATAGAAGTCATAAATATCTAAAGATGCTTTAAAAAAAACCTTCTCATCAAGTAGACAGCTTTACAAAAACAAACAGATTTAAAACTGTAATTTTTCACATTCCATACTATTAACAGAGAGAAAAAGATATATAAACAGGAAAGTGAAAAATCGTAGAAAAGCCTTGTATTGTTTTTTCTTTGGCCCCATCTCTGCCCATCCCATTGCCAGTCTTGAAGACAGCAGAGTTCCCAGTGTAGAACTCTGATCACTACAGAGAGTACAGATCACATTTTGTTTCCAAATTATTGCCAGGACTAACCGAAGGTCTGAAACAAGGCTCTCTTTTCTATTTCATCTACAATGGAATCCAATCAGAGTCAAACTGGGCAGGAACTACTTTAAAATGTTGCAAAATACACAGAAAGTTTGCAACCACCTAGGACAACACAAGATGACTAAGACATACATTAGAAGGCCAGGTGTGGTGGCTCACACCTGTAATCCCAGTACTTTGGGAGGCCAAGGTGTTGGAAACAGGCCCCCAAATCTGGCCATAAGCAAAATCTCTGCAGCACTGTGACATTCTCGTGATGGCCATGACGCACATGCTGAAGGTTGTTGGTTTACCTGAATGAGGGCAAGGAACACCTGGCCCACCCAGGGTGGAAAACTGCTTAAGGCGTTCCTGAACCACAAACAATAGCATGGGCCATCTGTGCCTTAAGGACATGTTCCTGCTGCAGATAACTAGCCAGAGCCCATCCCTTTGTTTCTCGTAAGTAAGGCTTTTAGTTAATCTATAATCTATAGAAACAACGCTTATCACTGGCTTACTGTCAATAAATATGTGGGTAAAACTGTTCGTAGCTCTCAGCTCTGAAGGCTGTCAGCCCCCTGATTTCCCACTTCACACTCTAAATTTCTGTGTGTGTGTGTCTTTAATTCCTCTAGTGCCGCTGGGTTAGGGTCTCCACGACTGAGCTGGTCTCAGCACCAAGGGGGTCAGATTGCTTAAAGGCAAGGAGTTCAAGACCAGCCTGGGCAACGTAGAGAGACCTCATCTCTACAAAAAATAAACAAAATTAGGTGGGCATGGTGGCGCATGCCTGTAGTCCCAGCTACTCAGGAAAGTAGGAGGATTGCTTGAGCCTGGGAGGTTGAGGCTGCAGTGAGCCACGATTGTGCCACTGCACTCAAGTCTGAGTGAAAGAGTGACATTATTTCAAGGAAAAAAAAAAAAAGATATATATTAGACCATCTAAGTCCTAGGAGAAAAGGCTAGAGTATAATTTTTCTTTACAAATAAGCATATTCGAAAGCACCCAGATATACTGGGGAATGGAGAAAGCCCCAAGCAGGCACAGGAAACAATATATTTTCATAAAAGACGGGTGAGGATCCTCTTTTTCAGCTCTGGCTAACATCCAGATTTAAACAGAAAGAGAAGGCTAAAGTAGTAAATACTGTGGCTAAGTGCTCAAAGAATTCCCCAGCAGAGAGCCATCCATGAAGACTGGAGGAGGCCAGGTTTTTGTTTGTTTCATCTTCTTTTTTACTTTTAGCTTCTAATATTCAGGAAATCTCTGTCAGAACGCTGGATGAACACAAGCTAAAGTCAGGAAATCGCTGTCAGAACACTGCATGAACACAAGCTAAAGAACAGAGACTTCAGTGTCTATACCCAGTAGGAAATAGTCTCTGCAAACTAATTTGGAAATGTTACTAAACAAATGAATAGGCCAGGTGCTCAAGCCTGTAATACCAGAACTTTGGGAGGCTGAGGCAGGAGGATCACTTGAGGCCAGGAGTTCGAGACCAGCCTGGGCAATATAGTGAGACTCTGTCTCTATTTAAAAAAAGAAAAAGAAATGAATAATTTCAGCCTTCAAGCAAGAATACCAAACAAGGGGCAAAAATCTGATTTCCAGAGTTACCCAATTACAACATTCAAATGTCTCCTTTTCAATACCCACCCCCAAAAAAACCCAAGAGAAATAAATAAAACAGAGAAACATGAAAATATGACTCATTAATGGAAACAATTTGAGATAAATCATCTCTGAGAAACCTCAGACACTGGATTTACTGAATAAAAACTGTAAAGCAACTGTCTTAAACATATTTAACTAGGTAAAGACAATAATAAACAAAGAACTAAGAGAAAACCAGAAAATTGATGTAGGGATAAAATAATACCAAAATATGTTAAAAATTGAGCCATATAGAATTTCTGCAGCTGCAAGATACAACAACTTATATGAAAACATCACTAAAGGTATTCAACAGATGTGAGCAACCAGTGGAAAAAAAAACTAAAATGAAGGTAAAACAATTGAAATTATCTGGTCTGAGGGAAAAAAAAAAAAAAAAAAAGAAGGGGAATTAAATGGAAAGAATGTGTGACTGGTATACCTGCCTTGCCAGTAATGTTAAAAGAAGTTCATCAGAGAGAAAAAAATGATATGGGTTAGAAATTCAGTGTGTGTGTGTGTGTGTGTGTGTGTGTGTGTATACACACACATATATATGAAGACTGTTAGGAAACAATTAAATGAAGGCACAAAAAATTCTTTACTATTCTTATACCTATCTGATCTAATAGATATAGGTTTGTTCAAAATAATAATATCAAATTAGCTGGCCGTGGTGGTGCGCACCTGTAATCCTAGCTACTAGGGAGGCTGAGGCAGGAGAATCGCTTGAACCCAGGAGGTGGAGGTTGCAGTGAGCCGAGATCATGCCATTGCACTCCAGCCTGGGCAACAGAGCGAGATTCTGTCTCAAAAGAAAAAATAATAATATCAACGATGTATTCAGTAGTTTATAGCTCCCAGTTGAACTAATGAATGAAAGTAATGTGATATGTGATGGGAGGAAGAACAGTCTATCACACTTCGGAACTGTCTATTATACCAGCACTATTCCTGAAGCCAGTATAGTATTATTTGAAGTTGAAGGCCCATTAGTTGTGAATGCTATACCACAAACTCTGGGGAACTCACTAATAGAATCTAAGAAAAAGTAGACTATATAGATATATAATATAGAAAATAAAATCATATAGAATGCTCAGCTAAAAGGAAAAAGGGAAGAAAAAGAGAAGTTAAAAAAACAGAGAAGAACAACAAATAGAAAATGATAATATACATATTTATCTGAATCCAATTATGCCAACTGCCACTTAAATGTGTGTTATCTATATTCACCAGTAAAAAAGAAAGGGACTGGCAGAATGAAATAAAAAACAAGGCCCCAGGCCGGGCGCAGTGGCTCACCACTGTAATCCCAGCACTTTGGGAGGCTGAGGTGGGCGGATCACAAGGTCAGGAGATCGAGACCATCCTGGCTAACACGGAGAAACCCTGTCTCTACTAAAAATACAAAAAATTAGCCGGGCGTGGTGGCGGGCGCCTGTAGTCCCAGCTACTGGGGAGGCTGAGACAGGAGAATGGCGTGAACCCAGGAGGCGGAGGTTGCAGTGAGCCGAGACTGCGCCACTGCACTCCAGCCTGCGTGACAGAGCGAGACTCCGTCTCCAAAAAAAAAAAAAACAAGGCCCCAAACTATATTTTAAAAAAAGCATTTTAAACAGAAAGACACAGATACATTAAATATACAAGTATGAAGAAATATATGCCATTCTAGCCCTGATCAAAAGAAATTTGGAAGACCTATATTACATTCAGACAAATCAGGTTTTAGATTTTTTAAAAATTACAAGGGATAGAGAGATTTCATAATGATCAAGAAGTCAATCCTACACAACATAATAATCTATGCCCATAAAACAGAGCATCAAAATACATAATGCAAAAACGTATAAAACCACAAGGCAAAATACACAAATCTAGGATTATAGTTGAGGGAAAACAACTCACCTCTATCAATAATTGACAGATCAGTTCTGCAGAAAATCACTAATGATACAGCTGAACTCAACAGCACTATCAATCAACTGGATTTAATTGAAACATATTTATAGAATCATTCATTCAACAACAGCATAGATATTCTTCTCAAGCCTACATGAAATATTCACCAAGATGAACAACATTCTCAGCCATAAAACACACTTGAACAAATTTTTTTAAAGTATGCGATCAAATCATATTAGAAGTAATGTAAAAATTAGTAACAGAAGCATAGTTGAAAAACCTCAACAAAGTGGAGATTGAAGCCACAAACTTCTCAACTACACAAACTTCAAGGAGAATTGTCAAGCAAAATGTAAATATTGCAACGTTGATGAAAAATAACATATCCTAGCAAAATCTTTGGAATGGAGTAAAGGCAGTGCTTTGAGGGAAATTTAAAGAATTAAATGCATTTCCTAGAAAGTAAAGGTTTAAAATCAACACCCTAACCTTCCATTTTAGGAAACTAGAGAAAAATGACAAGATTAATGTAAATCAAACAGAGGAAAGTAACGATGGGAAGAGATATTAATGAAATAGCAATGAAGAAATCAGTAGAAAACATCAACAAACCAACAGATGGTTCTTTGGAAACATCATTAAAATTCATAAGCCCATAGCCAAGTTAACTCACAAAAAAGAGGAGCCATCATGACTACTCCCGTGGACAGTAAAATGACCATAAAAGACTATTAGGAACAACTAAGTGCCCACATATTTGATAAAATTACATGGAATGGACCAATTCCTTGAAAGACACTATCTACCAAAACTCACAAAAAGAGAACTAAGTAATATGAATAGGCCTGTATCCACTGAAGATATTAATAAATAATAAATGTCCCAGAAAAAATAAGCAACAGGTCAGAACGATTTCACTGCTGAATTCTGGCAAGCATTTATGGAAGAAATGATACCAATTCTCTACAATCTCTTCCAGAAAATAGAAGCAGAGGAAACACTTTCTATTCCATTTTATAAGGCCAACATTGACCTAATACCAAAACTAGACAGACATTACAGACATATCTACACCATGTGAGGACATAAGGGTTAGACTGCCATCTTCAAACCAGGTAGCAGGCCCTTACCAGAGGCCTCATCTACTTGATATTGGACTTCCAGCCTCTACACCTTTGAGAAATGAATGTTTGTTGTCTAAGGCATGCAGTGTATGGCAATCTGGTATAGCAGTCCTAAGTGACTAAGAGAGGTAGACTCTTTCTCTACACACATTAGGCTTTGAAGTCTACAGGAATCAGGTCCATGGTCTCACATATAGGCATTAAGCTCCCTGCCAAGATAAAGAAGTGATAACCTACAGGTCACATTTGGCAGGTTTCAAATCAACCCACTTGGAGAAGTCTTCTTCTTCTTCTTTTTTTTTTTTTTTGAGATGGGGTCTTGCTCTGTCACCCAGGCTGGAGTGCAATAGCGCGATCTCGGCTCACTGCAACCTCCGCCTCCCAGGTTCAAACGATTCTCCTGCCTCAGCCTCCCGAGAAGCTGGGATTATAGGTGTCCGCCACCATGCCCGGCTAATTTTTGTATTTTTTAGTAGAGACGGGGTTTCACCATGTTGGTCAGGCTGGTCTCGAACTTCTGACCTCAGGTGATCTGCCCACCTAGGCCTCCCAAAGTGCTGGGATTACAGGCATGAGACACCGCGCCTGGCGAGAAGTCTTCTTATTAAATGGCTTACTTTCTGTCGGTGAGTAAAAGATCTTCTCATGAGTCCCTCACATCTTATTGTGAGTTCTTCAAACTGTTGATATGATTAACGTGATCTACTAACATCGAGAAAGACACTGATTTATTTCTGAATCATGTTTTGCTGATTGTCTTCCACTTAGAACATTTTAGCCTGTCGGCTGTCATCTATAGGCAATAATTGTAACGTCTATATTGTACCCTTCAAGGAAAATGACAATTCCGGTATGAGTAGTCCTCCAGCTTCTCCTAAGCTTTCTCATAAAGGCATCCAACTTGTAATCGATTTTGGAACACATCCAAATTTGTTGGTGTGTCTTCTCAAGTTGATCCTCAAATTTGGCTTATAATAAAACTTTATTAAATTATATCTGCCTCAATGGCCTTATTTTTGGTAAACAAAAGTATCCCACGAAAGGCGCAATGTAACCATCCCCAACCAAATCCCTGGAGATACACCAGAGCAGAGATAAAGTTTATAGCCAGTTTCAAGAGACAGACTTAAAGATAAAATTAGAATATACAACACCTATGAAAGACAAAAGCAGCACACTTTTAGAAATTACAGAAATTTTTTTTTTTCTTTTTGAGACAGAGTCTCGCACTGTCGCCCAGGCTTGAGTGCAGTGGCGTGATCTCGGCTCACTGCAAGCTCCGCCTCCTGGGTTCATGCCATTCTCCTGCCTCAGCCTGCCGAGTAGCTAGGATTACAGGCACCCGCCACCAGGCCCGGCTAATTTTTTTGTATTTTTAGTAGAGATGGGGTTTCACCGTGTTAGCCAGGATGGTCACGATCTCCTGGCCTCATGATCCGCCCTCCTTGGCCTCCCAAAGTGCTGGGATTACAGGCATAAGCCACCGTGCCCAGCCAGAAAAATGTTTTTCTTATTTAACAAGAGTCTTCTTATATAAGAAAATAAAGTAGCTTCCAAAGGAGAAGTCTGGTAAATTGAACTCTAATTACATTAAGAAGAGGCAGGCATAGTGACTCACATCTATAATCCCAGTACTGTGGGAGGCCAAGGCAAGAGGAACTCTTGAGGCCAGGAATTTGAAACCAGCCCGGCAACATGGCAGACCCTCTGGCTACACAAAATTAAAAAATTAGCCAAGCGTGGTGGCACATGCCTATAGTCCCAGCTACTTGGGAGCCCAGGAGTTTGAGGCTGCAGTGAGCTGATTATGCCACTGCAGTCCAGCCTGGGTGACAGAGCTGGACATTATCTAAAAAAATAAAAAATTTAGGAAGAGTTCATCTAAATAGAATAAATTTAAAAGATAAACCACCATCTGAAAGGAAATATTACCAATCCCTCCATGTAAAAAAGGATTCGTGTATAAAGTATGCCTAAAACAAAAAGAGAGAAACAAAGCAAACATTTGCATTTACTATGCAAATGAATTAAATGACTGAGAATTATTTCACAGATGAAAGCCCACAAAGGAGATATGTTCAACATGAATGCTAATCCAGTAAAAACACAATATATAATCATATGGAGATAATACATAATCACATGGAGATAACTAAAAGATAAATATTAAAAGGTATAGCTTCCTCTCAGAGAAAACACCAAATGACTGATGATGCAGGTGCAGCGCGGGGGTCCAGAGGCCCTGGGGACCCTGGGATGGGGAACCACGGTGGCTTCTGCGGAGATTTCGGCAGTGGCATCCGGGGCCGGGGCCGCGGAGCTCTGAGAGGCAAAGCCGAGGATAAGGAGTGGATGCCCGTTACCAAGCTGGGCTGCCTGGTCAAGGACATGAAGATCTAGTCCCTGGAGGAAATCTATCTTTCTCCCTGCCCATCAAGGAATCTGAGATCATTGACTTGTTCCTGGCGGCCTCTCTCAAGGACGACGTTTTGATTACACCAGTGCAGAAGCAGACAAGTGCTGGCCAGCGCACCAGGTTCAAGGCGTTTGTTGCCATCGGGGACTACAATGGCCATGTCCGTCTGGGAGTCAAGTGCTCCAAGGAGGCAGCCACTGCCATCCGCGGGGCCATCATCCTGGCCAAGCTCTCCACTGTCCCCATGCACAGAGGCTACTCGGGGAACAAGATCGGCAAGCCCCACACCGTCCCTTGCAAGGTGACAGGCCGCTGCGGCTCTGTGCTGGTGCGCCTCATCCCCGCACCCAGGGACACTGGCATCGTCTCAGCGCCTGTGCCCAAGAAGCTGCTCATGATGGCTGGTATCGGTGACTGATACACCTCAGCCCAGGGCTGCACTGCCACCCTGGGCAACTTCGCCAAGGCCACCTTTGATGCCATCTCTAAGACCTACAGCTACCTGACCCCTGACCTCTGAAAGGAGACTGTATTCACCAAGTCTCCCTATCAGGAATTCACTGACCACCTTGTTAAGACCCACACCAGAGTCTCTGTGCAGAGGACCCAGGCTCCAGCTGTGGCTACAACATAGGGCTTTCGTACAAGAAAAATAAAGTAAATTAAGCCTGAAAAAAAATGTATAAACAGACATGCATACATAGTTTGTTTGTTTGTTTTTTGAGACAAATTTTCACTCTTGTTGCCCAGGCTGGAGTGCAAAGACGTGACCTCGGCACACTGCAACCTCCACCTCCTGGGTCCAAGCAATTCTCCTGGCTCAGCCTCCCGAGTAGCAGGGATTACAGGCACCCGCCACCACGTCCGGATAACATTTTGTGCTTTTAGTAGAAATGGGGTTTCACCATGTTGGCCAGGCTAATCTCAAACTCCTGACCTCAGGTGATCCACCCACCAACGCTTCCCAAAGTGCTGGGATAACAGGCGTGAGCCACAGCACCCGGCCTGGTCAGACGGTTAATCCACACATGCTATTACGGTTTCCTAGTAAACTGAAGTTTGTCTATAATCTATAACCCAGCAATGTTCCCCCATGTGTTGAAAAATTCATGAACTGTTTAGCACGTAGAGACAAAACCAAAAATAACATTGTCAACAACATCAAAAAATTAACTTAAAAGTCAAGTCCTGGCCGGGTGCAGTGGCTCACACCTGTAATCCTAACACTTTGGGAGGCCGAGGCAGGCGGATCATGAGGTCAGGAGATCGAGACCATCCTGGAGAACACAATGAAACCCCGTCTCTACTAAAAATACAAAAAAATTAGCCAGGCGTGGTGGCGGGTGCCTGTAGTCCCAGCTACTCAGGAGGCTGAGGCAGGAGAATGGTGTGAACCCGGGTGTCAGAGCTTGCAGTGAGCCGAGATCGCGCCACTGCACTCTAGCCTGGGTGACAGAGCGAGACTCCATCTCAAAAAAAAAAGTCAAGTCCTATGAGCACTGCAATGTGTGAGTAAACTGCATGACCCATAGCCTCAGATTTTAGCATGTGTCAAACAGATTGAGACAAATAAAGAAAACAAAAACCTTTTCAGCACAATTTTTGTGTTTTTCCCCCCTGTTCATCCTTTCTTGATGTCTTTGAATCAAATCAATATTCTCTAGTGTTCCAATTTAGTTACTAATTATATTTACATTTTAGTTATATCTTTTTGCATTATATTTTAACAGGTTGCTCTGATGAACTAGTTCTCATGCATGAGAATCATCTGAAGGGCTTGTTAAAAAACAGATCATTGGAGGCCGGGCACGGTGGCTCACGCCTGTAATCCCAGCACTTTGGGAGACCGAGGCAGGTGGATCATGAAGTCAGGAGTTCGAGACCAGCATGGGCAAGATGGTGAAACCCCGTCTCTACTAAAAATACAAAAATTAGCCGGGCGTGGTGGCAGGCGCCTGTAATCCCAGCTGCTCGGGAGGCTGAGGCAGAGAATTGCTTGAACCCGGGAGGCAGAGGTTGCAGTGAGCTGAGATCGTGCCACTGCACTCCAGCCTGGGCAAAAGACCGAGACTTGGTCTCAAAAAAAAAAAAAAAGAAAAAAAAGAAAACAGATCATTGGGGCTGGTTGCAGTGGCTCACATCTGTAATCCCAGCACTTTGGGAGGCTGAGGCAGGTGGATCTCTTGAGGTCAGGAGTTCAAGACCAGCCTGGCCAACATGGTGAAACCCTGTCTCTACTAAAAATACAAAAATTAGCCAGGCGTGGTGGTGCACACCTGTAGTCCCAGCTACTCGGGAGGCTGAGGCAGAGGTTGCAGGGAGCCAAGATCGCGCCACTGCACTCCAGCCTGGGCAATAGAGTAAGACTCTGTCTCAAAAAAAAAAAAAAAAAAATCACTGGGCCCCATTCCAAGAATTACTAATTCAGTAGTCTTGGGTAATACCCTAAAATGTGCATTCCTTTTATATATATATACATACACCCACACACCCACACACACATATGTATAATATATATATACACATATATGTATAAATTATATATATATATTCATGGAGTACAAGTGCAATTTTACTACATTGATATATTGCCTTGTAAAGTCAGGCCTTTCAGTGCATTCATCCCTGGAGCAACCCCCATTATCCACCAAATAACCTCCTTCATCCCCATGAGTCTTCACTGTCCACATATATACACATTCTTTTTTTTTTTTTGAGACAGAATCTCGCTCTGTCACCCAGGCTGGAGTGCAGTGACGTGATCTCAGCTCACTGCAGCCTCTACCTCCTGGGTTGTTCAAGGGATTCTCCTGCCTCAGCCTCCTGAGTAGCTGGGACTACAGGCACCCGCCACCACGCCTGGCTAATTTTTTATATTTTTAGTAGAGATGGGGTTTCACCGCATTAGCCAGGATGGTCTCGATCTCCTGACCTCGTGATCCACCTGCCTCGGCCTCCCAAAGTGCTGGGATTACAAGTGTGAGCCACTGCGCCTGGCCCTATACACATTCTTTAACTCCCACTTATAAATGAGAACAGGCAGTATTTGTCTTTCTGTGTCTGAGTTGTTTCACTTAAGATCATGGCCTCCCATTCCATCCATATTGTTGCAAAAGACACAATTTCATTCTTTTTAATGTCTGAATAGTATTCCACTGTGTGAATATACCACATTTTCATTATTCAATCTTCTGTTGATGGACACTTAGGCTAATTGTGTATGTTTCCTATTGTGAATAGTCTGCAATAAACACATGAGTGCAGGGAACTTTTTGATGTAATGATTTCCACTCCTTTGGGTAGATACCCTGTAATAGGAATGCCTTTTCAGCATTATATGGATGGTATGTTAACGGTAGTATTAACTAACTGGCAACTGAAGAGGCAAAACTATGCTTATGGGTGAATACATACTGAACCTATAATGAATAACAATGACAAATTCAGAGTTATGGTTCTGACCCATGGTGTCTTTTATCTAACATTACTTCTGACAGCAAATATGCAGCATTTGCTGAACACGAGCCAATTCTCCAAGAAAAACTGGTGTTCAATAATTCAATGCTGACACCACCTAACATTTCCACAGACCCCACAAATTGAGGGCTCAGTTCCACAACAGGGACCCTACTGCAGATGCCAAATGCAAGCCCTAGAGACCACCCTTTTAACCAAATGTGTATAAAACCAACAACTCTACTATCAGATTTAATAATTTGCTACAACAAGTTGAAGAACTCAGTTAAACAAGCTGCTTAAGGTTATCAGTTTGTTATAAAGTATATGTCGAGAATAGCTAAATGGAAGACATATGTCAGCCCTCCAAGACATTTTAATTTGTGCAATTTCACTCTGATTAAACCAACTCACTGAATACAAAACCAAGCAGCTGATAACGTTCAATTTTACGAAAGCCCTGTAATCCTGGTAAGAAACATGATTTAAGAGGCCAGGCACAGTGGTTCACACCTATAATCCCAGCACTTTGGGAGGCTGAGGTAGGCAGATCATGAGGTCAGAAGTTTGAGACCAGCCTGGCCAACATGATGAAACCCCATCTCTACTAAAAATAGAAAAATTAGCCAGGCATAGTTGCACGCGCCTGTAATCCCAGCTACTCAGGAGGCTGAGGCAGGAGAAAAGCTTGAACCTAGGAGGCGGAGGTTGCAGGGAGGCGGAGGTTGCAGTGAGCCAAGATCGCACCATTGTACTCCAGCCTGGGACAAAGAGTGAGACTCCGTCTCAAAAAAAAAAAAAAAAAAAAAAAAATATATATATATATATATATATATATGTGTGTGTGTGTGTATGTGTGTGTATATATATATATAAATATATAAGAAATCACCTGACCCCCACCACCATGCCCAGTTCTCTGTTCTGGACAAGTAGCCCAGTACAAAGAAACATCCTCCACTGACATCAATTCTGGCTCCCGCCTTTTTAACCTATAACAAGGCCCTCCAAATTCCCATTCTTTGTCTTATGAATAACTAGCTGAACAGTTTTGCCTCTACTGATTACTCTGAACAAAATGCTTTCAAAGGAAACTTGCGGCCAGGCCTGATGGCTCACGTCTCTAATTCCAGCACTTTGGGAGGCTGAAGTGGGTGGATCGCTTGAGCCCAGGAGTTCAAGACCAGCCTGGGCAACATGTTGAAACCCTGTCTCTACAAAAAATACAAAAAAATTAGCTGGGCATGGGGGTGTATACCTGTAGTCTCAGCTACCCTGAAGGCTGAGATGGGATAATCCCCTCAGCCTGGGGAGGTCAAGGCTGCAGTGAGCTGTGATGGCCCCACTGCACTCCAGCCTGAGCAAGAGTGAAATTGTGTCTCAAAAAAACAAAACAAAACAAAGAACAGAAAAGAAAGGAAACTACTTAAGTTTCTCTCTTTCTTCTAGGCCACTGATTTTCGACACACCCTCAGCCTAAGCCAAAACACAACCCCTCCTTCATGACTCATCCCATGAACAGGCTTAAGTCAGGGTAAAACACTCTGTGATCTAGAATCTGATTTTCACCTTCCATCCTGCCCTCTCCCTCTCATTTCCTTTGTAATGTTGGTTGCTCTTCACCTTGAAAGCAACTTTCCACCTAAGCTTTAAGATGCTTTCAGATCTTATACTTAGTGCTCTTCTCCCTTATGTAGCGCTCTTTTAGAATAAACTCATTTCCTTTTTTTTTTTTTTTTTTGAGACGGAGTCTCGCTCTGTCACCCAGGCTGGAGTGCAGTGGTGCGATATCGGCTCACTGCAAGCTCCACCTCCCCAGTTCACGCCATTCTCCTGCCTCAGCCTCCTGAGTAGCGCCCGCCAGCATGCCCGGCTAATTTTTTGTATTTTTAGTAGAGACGGGGTTTCACCATGTTAGCCAGGATGGTCACGATCTCCTGACCTCGCGATCCACCTGCCTCGACCTCCCAAAGTGGTGGGATTACAGGCGTGAGCCACCGTGCCTGGCCTAGAATAAACTCATTTCTTAGCTAAATCCAGATTTATCTTACCTGAAGACTGTCTAGTGACAGCCCTACAATAACAAACACAACCTCAGACATGGCATCACCCCAACTGCCTCTGCCTGTGGATCCCCAGATTTCCAGTGCTCTGTAGCTTCTCTTAGTATAAAAGGCTCTTTGGCTGGGCGCAGTGGCTCACGCCTGTAATCCCAGCACTTTGGGAGGCCAAGGCGGGCGGATCACCTGAGGTCGGGAGTTCAAGACCAGCCTGACTAACGTGGAGAAACCCCATCTCTACTAAAAATATAAAATTAGCTGGGCATGGTGGCGCATGCCTATAATCCCAGCTACTCAGGAGGCTGAGGCAGGAGAATCACTTGAAACTGGGAGGCGGAGGCTGTGGTGAGCCAAGATCATGCCGTTGCAGTTGCACTCCAGCCTGGGCAACAAGAGTGAAACTCCATCTCAAAAAAAAAAAAAAAAAAAAAAAAAAGGCTCCTCCCAGGCCAGGCACGGTGGCTCACGCCTGTAATACCAGCACTTTGGGAGGCCAAGGCCAGTGGATCACAAGGTCAGGAGTTGAGACCAGCCTGACAAACATGGTGAAAACCCATCACTACTAAAAATACAAAAATTAGCTGGGCATGGTGGCACGCGCCTGTAATCCCAGCTACTGAAGAGGCTGAGGCAGGAGAATCGCTTGACCCGGAAGGCAGAGGTTGCAGTGAGCTGAGATCACAGCATTTCACTCCAGCCTGGGCAACAGAGTGAGACTCTATCTCAAATAAATAAATAAATAAATAAATAAAAATTAAAATAAATTTTTAAAAAAGCTCCTCCCATTGCTTGAGTGATTAGGCTGGGACACCTGCAGGGGAGGCTCCCCAGGAAGAACCAACTAAACTGGGCCCACAATGACCTCCCTTTGCAGGCTCAAAATTGGCCTCCACTTGGAGTCACTTGGCCTCAAGCCTCTCCACCCCAGTCAAGGCTGTTTGCTTACCCTTCCATGCCTTACATGGATTTAAAAAATAAAACAAACAAACAAAACTCCATGTGTGATGAATCTATCAAAATCACTCAAATTCAGTGTTTACAGGAGGGAAGGAAATTCTAAGTCACTTCTATTTTATAGCTCAACAAGAAAAGCACAAGTATCCATCCATCTCAGATAATAAACATCAGTTACTACTTCCATAATAATGAAGCCTTTAGTAAACAAAGGATATTTAAGTTCTTTAGCTATTGCAAAGTCCCACAGAATGTTGCATTAATCTGCCAAGTCCAGATAACAGGAACAGACCAGACTTATCTACTGTCCCAAGTTCTCCAGCCTAAAAAGAAGAGAAACTAAAGTTTCGGTAAAGCTTTATAATTCAATCAAATACCTACCACACATTCTTGTGAAAATATATTCATTTTTCTGCAGTCAAAATGGAAGAGTTTTCCCAAATTTTTCCCTTGGTAGTATTTACACTGCTAAGCCCTGAAATTCCATTTGAAATCATCCAATAAAAGACCTGAGAAACCTATTACATGGTCTCTGGGGTAATAAAAGTAAATAAAAGTTTTTTAAAAATGCTCCAGCCTGGGCGACATGGTGAAACCCCATCTCTACCAAAAATACAAAAATTAGCCAGGTGTGGTGGTGCACGCCTGTAGTCCCAGCTACTTGGGAGGCTGAGGTGGGAGGATCGCTTGAGCCCTGGAGGCAGAGGTTACAGTGAGCTGAGATCGTACCACAGCACTCCTGGGTGATAGAGGGAGACCCTGCCTCAAAAAAAAAAAGAAAAAGGCTGGGTGTGGTGGCTCACACCTGTAATCCCAGAACTTTCAGAGGCCGAGGCGGGAGGATCACCTGAGGTCAGGAGTTCAAGACCAGCCTGGCCAACATGGTGAAACCCTGTCTCTACTTAAAAATACAAAATTAGCCAGGCATGGTGGCACGTTCCTGTAATCCCAGCTATTCGGGAGGCTGAGGAAGGAGAATTGCTTGAACCTGGGAGGCAGAGGTTGCAGTGAACCAAGATAGTACCATTGCACTCCAGCCTGGGCAATAAAGTGAAACTCCATCTCAAAAAAGAAAAGAAAAAAAGTTTTTAAAAAGTGGAATAGGGCCTGGGTCCAGTGGCTCATGCCTGTAATCCCAGCACTTTGGGAGGCCAAGGCAGGAGGATCGTTTGAGCCCGGGACTTCAAGACCAGCCTGGCAACATGAGGAAACCCCATCACTACAAAATACTCAAAAATTAGCAGGGCATGGTGGGCATACTCCCAGGTACTCTGGAGGCTGAGCCCAGGCAGTCTAGGCTGCCTAAGCTGCAGTGAGCCATGATGGTACCACTACACTCCAGCCTGAGTGACAGAGGGAGACCCTATCTCATAAAAAATAAAAAATAAAAAAAAAAAGGAATAGAAAACTACATATATATAATTTGTTTTCTGAATTCCAACTCTTTCTGACCTCTTTAGAAACACTTTATCTTCTCTATCAATCTCTAATGATAGGATATGCTTTACAGTTAATAAAAAATTAAATTTGAAATAACTGAACAAATCCTTTCAGGGTAACTAACCCAGGATGGGGCGGAACTGACTGGAACACAGACAAGTCTCACTCAACTGTCAGGTCAGGTCGTTCTATCACCTGGCACATCCGCCAGCCCCACGGTGCTCATTGAAGTGCTCAGCAACCACATTCCTAGGAGACACTGCCTTATGTCTTTTTCAGGCTCTTGCAAAACTTCATTGGGTGGGTTTTCCAGTTTTTAGATACAGTTTTCTAGCTTCACACTCGGAGAGAGTCCAGAAGGCAGAAATCATTTGTCTTGTCCCCTGAATAACACCATCCAATTTGCTGATAAGCCATGTGTCACCAAGGAATGGAAACTAGGCTTGGGGAAAAAAATGTCAATGTCCCAGAGGTTAGGTTTTTTTTTTTTTTGAGACAGAGTTTCCCTCTTGTCTCCCAGGCTGGAGTGCAATGGCGTGATTTCGGCTCACTGCAACCTCCACCTCCCGGGTTCGAGTGATTCTCCTGCCTCAGCCTCCCATGTAGCTGGGATTACAGGCACCTGCCACCATGCCTGGCTAATTTTTATATTTTCAGTAGAGATGGGGTTTCACCATGTTGGCCAGGGTGGTCTTGAACTCCTGACCTCAGGTGATCTGCCCTCCTTGGCTTCCCAAAGTGCTGGGATTACAGGCGTGAGCCACTGCGCCCAGTTCAGGGGTTAGCTTTTTACAGGAATGATATACCAGAAGATTCCTCCCACCCCAGAGCATCCACCTGGTCCTTTGGGAGGCCCCACCCCAACACCTCAGGCTGTCCTCTGCGAAGACTGACCCAAGGGCTGATATCCACTAGGCCCTCCATGAGATTGGCAGCTTCCAGCATCTTAGGGTAGCCCCAGAAAGTTCCATAACACACGGCCTGGAAAAGATACAGGGTGGGCTGAGGTCACATCACCCTGTAAAGGACATTTTGAGAAGGCATCTGTGCCTAGAGGAGATAAAAGAGGCACAAAGGTTTGGGTTTTTTTACAGCAGAGTGTCAGGTGGTTATTCTCTTCTTCCTCACATGTGAAATGTTAAGGAAAACAAAATAAATCCTTTTAAAAAGAGCCATACATTGCTATCTGAAAACAAACGACAAAATTCTGTGTCTATTTGAAATATCGTCTTGGTGACAAAGGGTTCATAATGTTACTGGGAATTGAGGAATGAATTTAGCATATGGAAGGCTCTGGAAACCAAAAGATTTACTGTTAGCCCCAAGAGGAGTTAGGATGAAGGGACAGGTCTCAAAGACCCTGATGCCCATATCTTTGAAAGCCTCGGAGGGGAAATGGTCGCCCTTGGAAAGAAAGGACTGAAGACCACAGAGACCACAGCTCCTCCCACACACAAACCCCGCACACGAGTCTGGTTTGTGCCTAGTGACCCTCCCATCGTCACCGTGCAGCCTCCTCACCGGGCTCACAGGAACTGCGAGCCAGGCTGGAGGTGAGATTGCAGTTAGATATTAACCAGGTGCCCTCAGCCCCGCTGCTTCACAGGAAGCCGCCTCCTTGAGAGTCAGGCCACAGCAGACGCTGACCGCCGGCTTCCCCATTGTGCCTGGGGATAAGATCTCTGAGAGTTGCTCAAGAGTCGTCTGAGTTCTTTCTCAGATCTTGAATCCCAGCGGAAAGGCTGGCGCCAAGCAGGCTGAAGACCCTACAAGGGAGCCCACTCAGCAGGAGAATGCGGTTTCTTCACCTCCAGCCCCAGGATTCACCCCTCACTTCTCCACCAACCAGCGACCCCACATCCCAGCCACCCCCGTCCAGACCGCTAAACACCCCATCCCTAAACCTCTCACGGAGGCGGATCTAGGGTGTCCTCTCCTATTAAACTGTTTCTGCTGCAGCCCTCGGCTGCAGTGACTCGGGCTGCGAACTTGTACTGGTTCCGCCGCACAATCTGGGGAGACGCGGGGCTGCGGGCGCGGAGCTGCCCAGAGAGGGGAGCCGGAGCCGGGGCCGCAGTCGCTGCTCAGGGACGGGACAGGACGCCCGGGGTCCCGGCTGCCGGCCCAGCCCCACCCTGCGGCCAAAGGGACCGAGGACCGAGGTGCGCAGGGGGGCTCAGGTCCCAGACCCCAAAGACGCTGCGGCGAGGCCTGGGTCCCGCCACAGCCGGTTCCGACTGGTTCCGACCAGCCCTTCGCCCTGCCTCAGGACGCCGGGCCCCGCACACTCACCATTTCCCGGCTGTGCGGTGTCCCGGGTCCTCCCAACTCCCGTAGCCAGGGTAGGTCCCAGCGCGACAGAAGCCACCACAGATGTCCCAGGGCGTCTCTCAGTGACAGAATACGGAACAGAGGTCACCAGGGTGAAGAGGCCACCAGCTCCTGGAACGTCACACCCTCCCCTCTGCCGCGCGCCTGATTGACAGTTCTCAGGAACCCGCCCACGACTCTGATTGGATAGCGCTCCAGGTCCCGCCTCCTGGCACTGAGTGACAGAAGAAGCGATCTCACAGTGCTGAGTGCAGCCGGATGAACAGGTTCCAGACCCGGCCCCTGGCAGGGCGGGCTTCCTCCCTGCGCTGTGACCCGACCCGTCCCGGGAAACGTTTGCCTTAAAGCGGAATTTCCTACCTGTACGCAGTGGGCCCTTTTTGCTTCTTCCTCCTGAACAATTGTGTGCAAGGAATCCCAGACTCACTGTCCACTGGAGCCATCCCCTGGCCTCAGAGCAGGAGGGCAGCCGAGGCCACACAGGCCACACTGCAGCAGCGGGGGACCGGGGGTTGGGGGCGGGGGTTGCTGATGTCCTCCAAGGACCAGGAATTTGGGATGAGGCTGTCGCCTACAAGGTCAAGCCTTTCTCCCACTATAAGCGCTGGATGGGTTCTTTCTGCGCGCTACGCAAATAAAGACCACGGTATTGCAGTTGAAAAAAAAAGTTTAATAAACACTAGGCCAGCTACGATACGTGGGAGACGGAGTTACTACTCAAATTATTCTCATCCAAGGTCCGTAGGTAGGGGTTTTTCAAGGGCAGTTTGGGGGAAAGGGTGGAGGTAGCTAGGTTTGCTACTGACTGGTTGGGGTGGGGATGAAATCATTGGGGATGGAATCTGTCCTCTTGCCCGGGCGTGGTGGCTCACCGCTGTAATCCCAATACTTTGGGAGGCCTAGGTGGGAGGATCGCTTGAGGCTAGTAGTTCAAGACCAGCCTGGACATAGAGTGAAACTCTGTCTCTACACTATATTTAAGGGAGGAGACCACCCCTCATATTGCCTTATGCCCAATTTCTGCCTCCAAAGAAGAAGTAAAAACTAAAAGGCAGAAATGAAATCCACAGGCAGATAACCCGGCTTGTGCCCTGGGCCGGGTAGTTAAAAATCAACCCCTGACCTAACTGTGTTATCTATGATTCCAGACATTGTATGGAAAAGCACTGTGAAAATCCCTGTCCTGTTCTGTTCAGTTCTGGTTCCCGGTGCATGCAGTCCCCAGTCACGTACCCACTGTTTGCTCCATCAATCACGACCCTCTCACGCGGACCGCCTTAGAGTTGTAAGCCCTTAAAAGGGACAGGAATTGCTCACTCGGGGAGCTCGGTTTTTGGAGACATGAGTCCGCCGATGCTCTCAGCTGAATAAAGCCTTTTCCTTCCGTAACTCGGCGTCTGAGGGGTTCTTGTCTGCGGCTCGTCCTGCTACATATTTAAAAAAGAACAAAAGAGGCCGGGCGCGGTGGCTCACACCTGTAATCCCAGAACTTTGGGAGGCCGGGGGGCGGATCACCTGAGGTCGGGAGTTTGAGACCAGCCTGACCAACATGGAGAAAGCTCGTCTCTACTAAAAATACAAAATTAGCTGGGCGCGGTGGCGCATGTCTGTAATCCCAGCTACCTGGGAGGCTGAGGCGGGAGAATCGCTTGAACCCAGGAGGCGGAGGTGCGGTGAGCTGAGATCGCGCCAAGCCGAGATGGTGCCTTTGCACTCCAGCCTGGGCAACAAGAGCGAAACTCTGTCTCAAAAACAAAACAAAACAAAACAAAAAAACCGTCCTGTTATGCTGAATCACTTCTGGTTGGGGCCACAGGAGCAGAGTTGGCAGGTGCAGGTGGTGTCAGACATGCAAAAAAAAAAAAACAAAACAAAAAAAAACAAAACTGAAAATACGTCTAAAAATGCTAATCTACAATAGTGGTGTTATCTGCAGAAATAGCTGGCAATCTATGTCTACACTTTAGCAGAATTCCGATTCCTTTCACCCCTCAGCCTGATGGCCATTCATTCGTTTTACAAAGGCAGTTGAGTTTTGGGGAAGGCTTATTATCATTTAAGCTATCTTCCAAAGTTAGCTGGGCCTAAGAGCCCAGGATTAAGGGAAAGAGAAGACAGAGGGTTGGCAGGGGCAGGGGATGGGGCAGGGCAGAACGGGTGTTAGCTCAGATCTCTTCCACTTCCATAATTTTCTCACTGATATAATTTTTTTGCCATCTATTCATTTTCATCCCAGAAAATAAAAACACATGAAATGAAATTGTTAAATGTGTGAAAAAACTGGAATTATAGGGCAGCATGGTTTTTTTTTTTTATTTTGTTGTTGTTGTTGTTTTTGAGATAGAGTCTCACTCTGTTGCCCAGGCTGGAGTGTAGTGGCGCGATCTCGGCTCACTGCAACTTCCGACTCCCAGGTTCAAGTGATTCTCCTGCCTCAGCCTCCTGAGTAGCTGAGACTACAGGTGCACACCACCATGCCCAGCTAATTTTTGTTTTTTTAGTAGAGACAGTGTTTCACCATGTTGGCCTGGCTGGTGTTGAACTCTTTACCTCAGGTTATTTGCTTGCCTCTGTCTCCCAAAGTGCTGGGATTCCAGGCATGAGCCACCACACCTGGCCTGGCAGCATGTATTCTATTAAAGGAATCAGAAGAGAAGAAAAGAAAAAATATCTCATTCAGGGAAGTAAGCAGGAAACCCCCTTTCAGGAAGTTAAACAGATTCCCAAACTTGAGAACCAGACTCTGACTCCTGAAATGGAGCCCCAGAGTGGATCAGCACCTGATGATTAGGGAGAGACACTGAAGGATTTAACTCTGGGAGCTCAACTTGCCTTCCTGTACCCTCTGCACAGTGTAGAAACACTCTTTCCTTCAAGACTTTAAATGTTAATGCCTTAAAAGCTCCAATCAGAAGCCAAAACATTAGGGAATGAATTTGAAAACATGAGGGTTTCCCCATATTTCTATGAAGCAAAAGTAGGAAACCTAAAACCACCATGAACTGGAAGCTGGAACTAATGGCTAAAAAAGAAAGGAGTCAAACATCAGGTGTCATTCTATGAAATAAAATCTTTATTCAATTTGTAAAAATGGTAGTGTTTCCAGACAGGAAAAATGGGTATGTTTGGAAAATAAGGAAAAGAAATTATATCTGATTATAACTAACAAATAAATGATACTCTTGCCTTCAAAAATCACACACACACACACACACACACAGAGAGAGAGAGAGAGAGAGAGAGAGAGAAAGAGAGATATCCTATCACCTAGCACTTTGGGAGGCCGAGGCAGGCGGATCACAAGTTCAGGAGTTAGTCTGGCCAGTATGGTGAAACTCCATCTCTACTAAAAATACAAAAATTAGCTGGGCATGGTGGGGAGCGGTGGCTCACGCCTGTAATCCCAGCACTTTGGGAGGCCAAAGTGGGCAGATCACAAGGTCAGGAGATCGAGACCATCCTGGCCAACACGGGGAAACCCTGTCTCTATTAAAAATACAAAAAAAATAGCTGGGCGTGGTGGGGGACGCCTGTAGTCCCAGCTACTCGGGAGGCTGAGGCAGGAGAATGGTGTGAACCCAGGAAGCACAGCTTGCAGTGAGCCGAGATCATGCCACTGCACTCCAGCCTGGGTGACAGAGCGAGACTTGGTCTCAAAAAAAAAAAAAAAAAAAAAGAAAAAGAAATGCAGAGGATCAGGTCTTATCCATGACCTGCTTAATCAGAAGCTGAATTTGAAGGTCTGTAGTTTCCTGTGAAAGTTTGAGAAGTGCATCTGACAGTGATTAGTGATTCAGCCCAAAGGGTATTTCATACTCCTCACCGGTGAGATATTTGAATCCACAGAGTATCTGAGGTGGGGAGATCCAGCGGGCTGGGGCTGGAACTGAAAGCGAAGACTGGCGAGACATCCCCAAGAAGACAATGTGGGCCGGGCGCAGTGGCTCACACCTGTAATCCCAGCACTTTGGGAGGCCGAGGTGGGTGGATCACAAAGTCAGGAGTTCGAGACCAGGCTGGCCAACATGGTGAAACCCCGTCTCTACTAAAAATACAAAAGTTAGCTGGGCATGGTGGTGCGTGCCTGTAGTCCCAGCTACTTGGGAGGCTGAGGCAGGAGAATCGCTTGAACCTGGGAGGTGGAGGTTGCACTCCAGCCTGGGTGACAGAGCAAGACTCCGTCTCAAAAAAAAAAAAAAAAAAAAGAAAAGAAAAAAAAGAAGACAATGTGGATGAAAGCGAGGCCACTTTACCAACACTGGTATGGCCTGGCTCACTGACCCTCATTATGGGAACGACCACTCGTGAGAACTGACCAGGAGTGTCTGTGGGCCATTGATCACTGCACTCAGGCCCCAGAGCATGCGCACTCCAACCAATCCTCACAACCTGGAATGAGAGAAAAGAGGCACACAGAGAAGTGAGGAAATGGAGGGCCTGTTTGTTGAGCTGGGGATGGATGGGATATGATGGAGGTGAAATGTTTCTGCTTCCCTTGAGGGCCGAAAGACCTTGCAGGCCATGTGAGACAGAGATGGGCCACACTGTTCAGTTTGGCAGGGATATTCAGTACCTGCCATACCGTCAGTGGAAAGTCACAACAAATACCAAAATGTCATCTTTTAAAGGATCCTTGCTTGCACAATTTTAAAACCAGGCCAGGGGTGGTGGCTCATGCCTGTAATCCCAGCACTTTGGGAGGCTGAGTCAGGTGGATCACCTGAAGTCAGGAGTTCCAGACCAGCCTGGCCAACGTGGTGAAACCCAGTCTCTACTAAAAGTACAAAAATTAGCTGGGCGTGGTGGCACATGCCTGAAGTCCCAGCTACTCAGGAGGCTGAGGCAGGAGAGTCGCTTGAACCTGGGAGGCAGAGGTTGCAGTGAGCCGAGATCATGCCACTGCACACCAGCCTGGGTGATAAAGAGAGACTCTGTCTCAAAAACAAAACAAAACAAAACAAAACAAAAAACCCGTATGAAAACTAAACCTGGCCAGGCGCGGTGGCTCATGCCTGTAATACCAGCACTTTGGGAGGCCGAGACGGGCGGATCACAAGGTCAGGAGATCAAGACCATCCTAGCTAACACAGTGAAACCCTGTCTCTACTAAAAATACAAAAAATTAGCTGGGTGTGGTGGCGGGTGCCTGTAGTCCCAGCTACTCGGGAGGCCGAGGCAGGAGAATGGCATGAACCCGGGAGGTGGAGCCTGCAGTGAGCCGAGATCATGTCACTGCACTCCAGCCTGGGCGACAGAGTGACACTCCGTCTCAAAAGAGAAAAAAAAATATTCTGTCTGGCCTGATGCGGTGGCTCATGCCTGTAATCCCAGCACCTTGGGAGGTCTAGGTAGGTAGATCACCTAGGGTTAGGAGTTTGAGACCAGGCTGACCAACACGGAGAAACCTCGTCTCTACTAAAAATACAAAATTAGCCGGTCGTGGTGGCACATGCCTGTAATCCCAGCTACTCAGGAGGCTGAGGCAGGAGAATCGCTTGAACCTGGGAGGCGGAGGTTGTGGTGAGCCGAGATTGTACCATTGCACCATTGCACTCCAGCCTGGGCAACAAGAGCGAAACTCTGTCTCAAAAAAAAAAAAAAAAAAAAAATCTGTCTATATTCTCAATAAGCAGGTAGTGTGACAGGTTAGGGAGGACAGAAAAAAATAAAAATGGATGCAGAACTTACCCATGATATCACAGCCTTATGCTGGAAGATGGTGGTTTCTTTTTCTTTTTTCTCTTTTTTTTTTTTTTTTTGAGACAGGGTCTCATTCCCACACCTAGGCTGGAGTGTAGTGGTATGATCCTGGCTCACTGCGGCCTTGACCTCTGGAGCACAGGTGATCCTCCCACTTCAGCCTCCTGAGTAGCTGGGACTACAGGTGCCCGTCACCACACCCAGCTACTTTTTGTATTTTTTGTAGAGCCGGGGTTTTACCATGTTACCCAGGCTGGTCTCGAACTCCTAGACTCAAGGGATCCACCCAACTCAGCCTCCCAAAGTGCTGGGATTACAGGCGTGAACCACCACGCCCAGCCTGGAAGATGGTTTCTTTTTTTTTTTTTTTTTTTGAGATGGAGTCTCGCTCTGTCGCCCAGGCTGGAGTGCAGTGGCGCGGTCTCAGCTCACTGCAAGCTCCGCCTCCCAGGTTCACGCCATTCTCCTGCCTCAGCCTCCTGAGTAAAATAAAATAAAATAAAAATAAAATAAATTAAATTAAATTAAATTAAATACTGGAGGTCTCAGCACAACCCTGAGAAGTCCACACCCTAGAAAGAATGTGTGGATGTTAATGCCACCCTTACTACAACATGGAACTTTTTATTTTTCTTACTGGAAAATGGCTAAAAACAGTTTATTGGAGGACTTTTTTGTATTTTTAAAGAGTTGGAGTCTCACTCTGTGGCCTAGGCTGGAGTGCACTGATGTGATCATAGCTTACTGTAACCTGAAACTCCTGGGCTCAGGTGATTTTTCACAACTCAGCCTCCCAAACAGCTGGAGGACTTTTATACAGGAGAATATAGATAGAAGTAAAGGAACCTCAGTTTGGTTTCATTTATATAATTTAACTTTTCCTAGGTTAAGAAAGCAATAAAATCTGTAAACCTTAAATGGATTTCCCTGAATATGAAAAGTGCAAGAAATAAATTCTACAAATGGAAAGACGTAGGAGTAACTTAAGTGGTACAAAGAAGTCTCCTTGAGAAGGTGACATTTAATGTGAGACCTGAAATGTATATTAGTGTAAAAACTCAGGGCACAGCCAGGGAGGGTGGCTCACACCTGTAATCCCAGCACTTTGAGACGCTGACGCAGGAGGGTCACTGGAGGCCAGGAGTTTGAGACCACCCTGGGTAACATAGCAAGACCACTTCTCTACAAAATAATGAAAAAATTAGCTAGGCAAAGCAACACAAGCCTGGGTATGGTAGTCAAAGATCAGGAGGCTAAGGTGGTTAGAATGTTTGCACCCAGAAGATCAAGGCTGCAGTAAGCCATCATCAGGCCACTACACTCCATCCTGGGCAACAGAGCCAGAAACTGTCTCAAAACAAAAAACAGTCAACCAAGAACTCAATATCTGGCAACAGTGTCTTTCAAAAGTGAGGAAGAGGCAGGGCACGGTGGCTCACAGCTGTAATCCCAACACTTTGGGAGGCCGAGGCTGGAGGATCACCCGAGGTCAGGAGTTTGAAACCAGCCTGGCCACCATGGTGAAACCCCATCTCTACTAAAAATACAAAAATTAGGCAGGCATGGTGGTGCACACCTGTATTCTCAGCTACTCAGGGGGCTGAGGCAAGAGAATCGCTTGAACCTGGGAGGCAGGGGTTTCTGTGAGCCGAGATCATGCCACTGTACTTCATTCAGCCTGGGCGACAAAGGGAGACTCCATTTCAGAAAAAAAAAAAAAAACAGGAAGAAATTAAGAAATTCTCACATAAACAAAAACTGAAGTAGTTTTTTTTGGTTGTTTTTTTATTTTGTTTTGTTTTTTCAATCATTAGAGGTGTTCTGCATGAAATGCAAAGGGTGCCCTGGAGGTTGAAACTGAAGTACACTAGATGGTATTGGGAGGCCTTATGTGAAAATAAAGATCTCAGTAAAAACAAATACATGGACAATGATAAAAGCTAGTATTATTGTACAATAATTTTGAACTTCAGGTTTTGTTTTCTACATAATTTAAGAGCCTAATGTATATAAAATATATTTGTCTAAAAGCTAGTATTATTGTAAGTTGGACTTGGAACTCCATATTTTTTATATAGTTTAAGAGACATGGCCGGGCGTGGTAGCTCACACCTGTAATCCCAGCACTTTGGGAGACCGAGGCAGGTGGATCACCTGAGGTCACGAGTTCGAGACCAGCCTGACCAATATGGTGAAACCCTGTCTGTACTAAAAATACAAAAATTAGCTGGGCGTGGTGGCAGGCGCCTGTAATCCCAGCTCCTTGGGAGGCTGAGGCAGAAGAATTGCTTGAACCTGGGAGGCGGAGGTGGCAGTGAGCCAAGATCGCACCACTGCATTCCAGTCTGGGTGACAGAGCAGGACTCCATCTCAAAAAAATAAAAAAGGGACGAATGCATTAAAAATATCCTTTTTTTGACACACAAAGTAGAAGGATGCAAATTTATGACATCAACTTAAAAGGGGTGTGAATGAACCTATAATGGTGTAGCATTTTGGTATGTTATTGAAGTTAAATTGGCATCAATTTAGAGTGTTGTAACTTTAGGATAGTAAATGTAATCTCCATGGCAATTATAAACAATAGAGCAAGAGCATACACACAAAACAAAATGAGAAGGAAATTTAAATGTTTCACTACAAAAAGCAACTAAAAGCAAAAGAACACAGTAATACAGGAAATGAGGGACAAAAAAGCTATAAGCAATACAGAAAACAAACAGCAGAATGCCGGAAGATCCTCCTTATCAGAAATTACTTTAAATGTTAATGCGTTAAACTCTTCAATCAAAAGATAAGACATCTGACTTTTAATTTGAAAACATGAAGATTTCCCCATATTTTTATGAAGTGTAAGTACCAGATATAAAAGCATTATGAACTGGAAGCCGGAACCCACTGCTAAGAAGAAAGGAGCCAAACATCAGATGTCATTAGATGAAACAAAATCTTTAGTCAACTTGTAAAAACTGTAATATTTTCTGCTGCGACATGTGGGCATGTTAGGAAAATAAGAAATAAAAAATGATGTCTGAGTATAACTAATGAATAAATGATACTATTTCCTTAGAGAACTACACACAGACACACACACACACACACACACACACACACACACACACACACACACAGAGTCTAAGATCACAGGGCGTTGTTCCTTCCCTGAAAAATAAACTACTGCTCTGTAAGATGCTCCACTCCTCACTCCTCACATTAACTGCTCCTGGAATAATGTCATATTTTGTTGTTTGCAGATAGGCACTAAAAGAGGGTGTAGCGGGCTGGGCGCGGTGGCTCATGCCTGTAATCCAAGCACTTTGGGAGGCCAAGGTGGGCGGATCACGAGGTCAGGAGATCGAGACCATCCTGGCTGACATGGTGAAACTCTGTCTCTACTAAAAATACAAAAAATTAGCCGGGCGTGGTGGCAGGCACCTGTAGTCCCAGCTACTCGGGAGGCTGAGGCAGGAGAATGGCATGAACCCAGGAAGCGGAGCTTGCAGTAAGCCGAGATGGCGCCACCACACTCCAGCCTGGGCAACAGAGCGAAACTCCATCTCGGAAAAAAAAAAAAAAAAAAAAGGAGGGTGTAGGGCCAGGCGCAGTGGCTCACCCCTGTAATTCCAGCACTTTGGGAGGCCAAGGTGGGTGGATCACGAGATCAAGAGATCAAGACATGGTGAAACCCCATCTCTATTAAAAATACAAAAATTACCTGGGTGTGGTGGGGCATGCCTGTAGTCCCAGCTACTCGGGAGGCTAAGGCAGGAGAATTGCTTGAACCCGGGAGGCAGAGGCTGCAGTGAGCCGAGATTGCGCCATTGCACTCCAGCCTGGCGACAGAGTGAGACTCCGTCTCAGGCCGGGTGTGGTGGCTCATGCCTATAATCCCAGCACTTTGGGAAGCCAAGGCAGGCGGATCACGAGGTTAGGAGTTCAAGACCAGCCTGGCCAACATGGAGAAACCCCATCTCTACTAAAAATACAAAAATTTGCCAGGCTCAGTGGTGCATACCTGTAATCCCAGCTACTCGGGAGGCTGAGGCAGGAGAATCGCTTGAACCCAGGAGGCAGAGGTTGCAGTGAGCCGAGATCGCGCCATGGCACTCAAGCCTGAGTGACGGAGCAAGACTCCATCTCAAAAAGAAAAAAAGAAAAAGAAGGGGGTGTAGTGTGTCAAACTAAGTGGGTGTCAGGGGTTCACTTAAAGACTTTGTATATTTTTACAAACTGCAGCAATTAAGTCATCAATTACTGTGTTGATTTAAATACATATAAAAACTTTCAGACAAAAATAGACGTTCACATTACCATGATGAAAAAAAGTCAGTAATGGTGATTCCTCTGTGAAACTAGAAAAGAAATCCAGTGGTTAAACTTGGCAGCTCCAAGGGTATCACTGCCCCCTAGGACAGTGGTCCCCAACCTTTTTGGTACCAGGGACCGGTTTCATGGAAGACAACTTTTCCACAGACTGTGGGGGAAGGGTGCGGTTTTGGGAGGATTCAGGTGCATTAAATCTATTGTACGCTTTATTTCTATTATTATTATTACATTGTAATATATAATGAAATAATTATACAACTCACCATAATGTAGAATCAGTGAGAGCCCTGAGCTTGTTTTCCTACAACTAGATGGTCTCATCTGGAGGGAGACACTGACAGATCATCAGGCATTAGATTCTCATATGGGGCGTGCAACCTAAATCCCTCACATGCACAGTTCACAACAGGGTTCATGCTCCTATGAGAATCTAATGCTACTGCTGATCTGACAGGAGGCAGAGTTCAGGCAGTAACGTGAGTGGCCCAGTTCCTAATAGGAGCTGTTACAGATCCGTTGCCCAGGGGTTAGGGACCCCTGCCATAGGCAACATCTTGAAGATCTATTTGAAATACACTTCTTGACTTTTCTTTTTTCTTTTTGAGACAGAGTCTTGCTGTGTTGCCCAGGCTGGTGTGTAGCGGTGCGATCTCAGCTCATTGCACCCTCTGCCTCCTGGGTTCAAGAGATTCCCAGCCTCTTGAGTAGCTGGGATTACAGGCACATGCCACCACGCCAGCTAATTTTTTGTATTTTTAGAAGAGATGAGGTTTTGCCACGTTGGCCAGGCTGGTCTCAAACTCCTGGCCTCAAGTGATCTGCCTGCCTCAACCTCCCAGTGCTGGGACTACAGGTGTGAGGCACCGTGCCCAGCCTGAAATACATTTCAATACAAGTTATTCCCCTGAATAAAGAATCAGCTCTTATCAAGGCCTAAAGTGATCAAATGCTTGCCAAAAGCTGCCGTTGATCTGTTTTTTTTTTTTTCTGCTTTTTTTTTTTTTGAGAGAAGTCTCACTCTTATCCCCCAGGTTTGAGTGCAATGGCTCGATCTTGGCTCACTGCAACCTCTGCCTCCTGGGTTCAAACGATTCCCCTGCCTCTGCCTCCCAAGTAACTGGGATTAAGTCGCCTGCCACCACACCTGGCTAATTTTTGTATATTTTAGTAGAGATGGGGTTTCACCATGTTGGCCAGGCTGGTTTTGAACTCCTGACCACAAGTGATCCGCCCGCCTCGGCCTCACAAAGTGCTGGGATTACAGGCGTGAGCCACTGCACCCAGCAATCCAGTTTTGTTTCATTCAAACTCTCTGTGGCCTGTGACATAGGTGACCACTCTCCCATCTTGAAATACCTTCTCCTAGAGGATTCCAGAAAGGGACACCCAATTCATTCTCCTCCTAAGTCACTGGCCTGCCCAGTCTCTTGCAGGCTGCTCCTCCTGCTAACCTCAGAGGTGGACAGCCATTGGTCTCCTCCTGAGCACTTGTCTTCTGCTATACTTTGCCCCTTACCCTGAAATAAGGTGGCCTCTGCTGGACCCAGGGCATCAAATAGCATCCATATGATAATGTTCTCCAAATTTCATTTAGATCTTTCTCTCAGGCTCCAGATCCAATACCCTGGTCAACACTTCGCTTGTTTGACTCAAACATGCCACGAGTGATTACAAAACATAACCCTTTATTTCCCCTCCAATCATCTCCCCTGCCTTGCTCCTCTGAGCGAGGGGCAGCACCCAGGGGATCTGAAAACAGGACTCACCCTTGCCTTTCTTCTCTCCTTCACTCCATCAGAAATCCTACGGGAGCTGCCCCTGCCTGTGTAACTCCTAGTCAACCTTCAGGAATTTTTTTTTTTTTGAGACGAGTCTCGCTCTGTCACCCAGGCTGGAGTCCAGTGGCGTGATCTTGGCTCACTGCAACCTCTGCCTCCCAGATTCAAGCAATTCTCCTGCCTCAGCCTCCCATGTAGCTGGGATTACAAGCATGTGCCACCATACCTGGGGAATTTTTGTATTTTTTATTAAATACAGGGTTTCACCATGTTGGCCAGGTTGGTCTAGTCTGGAATTCCTGACCTCAAGTGATCAGCCCACCTCAGCCTCCAAAAGTGTTGGAATTACAGGCGTGAGCCACTGCGCCCGGCCACCTTCAGGCTTTGAGAATTAGTCTCACTGGGGAAGCCTCCCTTAACCTCTCAGACTAGTGTGAGAACCCTCTCTACCATCATATTTTAGAGCCACACACTCTTCTCTACTGCGCTGAAGATGATCACCACTGACCCTTTGTTTATGTCCAGAACTGCTAAACAGTGGGATTGATGGGGCCTTTCCGCACCCTGGAACCCGGCTCCAAAAACACAGCTTGGGTTCATAACTAGACTTCTCAATACACAATCTTCTGTCGATATCCACTAACATTACCCAAACCCATGCCAGCACAGCCTCTCTTCAAACTACAACTATGGCTTTTAAGCTGGTCTCCCAGGTCCCCTCTACCATCTATTCTCTGCCCACCAGCAGGAGTAAGCTTCTTCAAACACAAACCAAACATCACTTCTCTGCTCAAAATCCTATAAAAGGCCGGGTGTGATGGCTCAAGCCTATAATCCCAGCACTTTAGGAGGCCGAGGTGGGTGGATCACAAGGTCAGGAGTTTGAGACCAGCCTGGCCAATATGGTAAAACCCTGTCTCCACTAAAAATACAAAAATGAGCCGGGCATGGTGGCAGACACCTGTAGTCCCAGCTACTCGGGAAGCTGAAGCAGGAGAATCACGTGAACCTGGGAGGCGGAGGTTGCAGTGAGCCGAGATCGTGCCATTGCACTCCAGCCTGGACGACAGAGTGAGACTCTGTCTCAAAAAAAAAAAACTATAAAAGTGTAACCTATCTTTAAAAGTGTAATTTTTATCCTATAAAAGTGTAATTTTACTGCCTATCTAACCACATCTTTTATTACCTCAGCGCTCTAACTATGTTCCATGGACCAACACAATGACACGTGGGAGCAAGTTAGAAATGCAGACTCTCACACTCTGTCCCTAACCTGCTGAACCAGAAGCTGAATTTGAAGATCCATAGTTCCCTGTGAAATTTCAGAAGTGCGTCTTACAAGTTTCCCCCTTAACCTGACCCAGCCATAAGGGTATTGCATATTCCTCACCACTAGGGTATTTGAATTAACAGAACATCTCAGGCGGGGGCAGTAAGGGGCTGGGGCTGGAACTGGGAGAGGAGACAAGTGAGACATCCTTAAGAAGACGATGTGGCGAGGGCGAGGCCGCCTTCCCAGCACTGCTATGTCCTGGCCCACTGCTCTTGAAGTGCAGGAATGGCCACTCACAGGAACTGATCAGGAGGATGCATGTGTGGTCAGCAATGTGGCTGTAGCGCTTGCACATCAGGAGGATGCATGTGTGGTCAGCAATGAGGCTGTAGCGCTTGCACATGGCAACCAATGTGCTCAGTCTGAGATTCAGGGAAGCGTGTGCACCAGCAGGCAGCAAAAGTATGTGGGTCCTCCTTGTCAGCCAGCCCATACTGCTCGGGGATGGGCTGAAAGTGATAGAGAAGAAGGGTTTTCTTTGCTCCAAGAGGCCAGTGGTAAAGTCACAACAAATACCAAAATGTCATGTTTCATAAGCTCTTTAGTTATACAGCAATTTTAAAACCATCTAAGAATTAAACATATTTCTGTGCACAGTGGCTCACACTTGCAATCCCAGCACTTTCAGAGGCTTAGGTTGGAGGATCGCTTGAGGCCAGGAGCTAGAGGCCAGCCTGGGCAACAAAGTGAGACTCCCATCTCTAAAAAAAAAAACATATATATATATATATATACACGTATGTGTATATATACACACACATATATATACGTATGTGTATATATACACACACATATATATACGTATGTGTATATATATATACACACGTATATACGTATGTGTATATATATACACATATATATACGTATGTGTGTATATATATACACATATATACGTATGTGTGTATATATACGTATATATACGTATGTGTATATATACGTATATATACGTATGTGTATATATATACGTACATATACGTGTGTATATATATACTTATATATATGTGTGTGTGTGTGTGTATATATATATGTATATACATATTAGCAAGGTATGGCAGGGTGTGCCTCTAGTTCCAGTTACTTGGGAGGCTGAGGCAAGAGGATGCCCTGAGCCCAGGTTCAAGGTTACAGTGAGCTATGATCATGCCACTGTACTCTATCCTGGTGAGACAAAATGAGACCCTATCTCTAAACAGAAAATAAAAGAAGAGGCAATTAAACCTACGTGTCTATTAGAAATACACTTCAATGCTGGGCACGGTGGCTCATGCCTGTAATCCCAACAGTTTGGGAGGCTGAAGCGGGTGGATCACCTGAGGTCATGAGTTTAAGACCAGTCTGGCCAACATGGTGAAATTTTGTCTCCACTAAAAATACAAAAATTAGCTGGGCATGGTGGCGGGCACTTGTAATCCCAGCTACTCAGGAGGCTGAGGCAGGAGAATCGCTTGAACCCCGGAGGCAGAGGTTTCAGTGAGCTGAGATCTCGCCACTGCACTCCAGCCTGGGTGACAGAGTGAGACTCTGTCTCAAGAAAAAAAAAAAGAAAGAAAGAAATATACTTCAAGCAACTCAAGAATCCCAGAGAATGCAAAATGGAAAGAAAAATTTTATTAATTGCTTCTATTAAGAAAACACTATTCAACTTATGAACTTTTATGTGAAGAAAACTTGCAAAAATATCTCACATCAATTTTTGTATGAAAGTAAGAAGTAGGAATTCATAGTGTAGATTCATGTTAAGAATGAGGCACTGGTAAAGAGAAAGAGAACAGAGTTATACATTTTCATTTCTTTCCTATTGCAAATTATCTGGAGCATTACACATGTCTTAATTTTAATCAGATTTTCCTAAATTACTTACATTTATAGCATTTCTAGACAGCAGGGGTTGGGATGAAGAAACTTCAATCCACCAAAGTTTGTACATATACGTTCATGGAGGTGACATTTAAGTCATTTCATTAGGAAACTCTTTTTTTTTTTTTTTTTTTTTTTTTTGAGAAGGAGCCTTGCTGTGTCACCCAGGCTAGAGTGCAGTGGCACTATCTCGGCTCACTACAACCTCCGCCTCCTGGGTTCAAGCAATTCTCCTGCCTCAGCCTCCCGAGTAACCTCCCGAGTACAGGCACCCACTACTCCGCCTAGCTAATTTTTGTATTTTTAGTAGAGATGGGGTTTCACCATGTTGGCCAGGCTGGTCTCGAACTCCTGACCTCGTGATCTACCCACTTTGGCCTCCCAAAGTGCTGAGATTACAGGCATTAGCCACCGTGCCTGGCCCATTAGGAAACTCTTAAAGTTGTCTGCAGATAGATACTGCACATGGAATTAGTCCTAGTCCTTGGAAAGTTATATGATTTTAATTCAATAGTGTATATTACTGTGAATACAGTATATGTTTCATCTCTAAGCAGGAAATTGAATCCATTAACACTGTTAATAGTTTTGGGGTTTTGTTTTGTTTTGTTTTAGACAGGGTCTCACTCTGTCACTCAGGCTAGAGTGCAGTGGTGCAGTCTTGGCTCACTGCAGCATTGACTTCCCAGGCTCAAGCAATCCTCCCATCTCAGCCTCCTGAGTAGCTGGGACTACAGGAACACACCACCAGGCCTGGGTAATTTTTTGTATTTTTTGTAGAGATGAGGTTTCGCCATGTTGCCCAGGCTGGTCTCAAACTCCTGGGCTCAAGCAATCCATCCATCTCAGCCTCCCAAAGTGCTGGGATGACAGGCATGAGCCACCACACCTGGCCAACAGTGTTAATAGTTTTCCAGTTGTTTTGTCTTTACTTTCCCAGGCAACGAATGCTATTATAGTCAAACATCATATTTGCTTCTTCTGTCCCTTTCAACATATTGATCATTGCTTTTTTTGATATTAAGTAATAAAGGCTATTGTAATAAGTGATTGGAGTGAAATAGACATATTTGCTTTTGGTAGGTTCCGTTCCTCCTTTCACTGGGAAGCCCCTCACCCAGTCCCTCATCATGCTCTGCTCCAAAACACACTTTAACCAAAATCCAACAATGTTCATGTTCAAAATGAAAGACAAAACAAATATTTTCCTAGGCTTAAAAATATGAACATTGAGAGAATTTTTCCTGGCACACCAGCCCTACAAGACCAAAGTTGCCAGGTGCGGTGGCTCACGTCTGTAATCTCAGTACTTTGGGAGGCCGAGGCTGGCGGATCACCAGAGGTCAGGAGTTTGAGAGCAGCCTGGCAAACATGGCAAAACCCTGTCTCTACAAAAAAAAAAATACAAAAATTAGCTGGGCGTGGTGGCACACGCCTGTAGTCCCAGCTACTTGCAGGGCTGAGGCAGAACAATCATTTGAACCCGGGAGGTGGAGGTTGCCGTGGCCAAGATAGAGCCACTGCACTCCAGCCTGGGACGATAGAGGAAGACTACATCTCAAAAAAACAAAAAAAAAATTATTGAGTCTGTCAAAATCCACAGGAAAAAGCAGAGAGCACCATGCCAAGACTATATAAGTGGAAAAGACAAACTGAATATGTGCTTCTTCACCTTTCTCCTTGTTATGGATTTACAAGGCAATTGTGTAAAATAATAAGTAGTAATGGATTGTTAGGCCCACGACATAGAAAAATATAACATACATGTATTATATTTATAAATAACACCATAAAAACGGAACTAAATGACTACTGATGGAAAAGTAATAATTATAAGAATATATTGTTGAATGTGGAACACTGAGTTGTTACATATGCAACAAAGTACCCCAGAAAGGCAAAAATATAATAGAGCTATAGAGGATAAATATACGTGTACATCACTGAAATTTAACCACATATTACTGGAGAACTGAGCCTGATTTTGATAAACCAACATTTACATGACAAACACTAGAGTAATCACTACAAAATCTTACAACAAATGTAATGAAAAATAAATCATCCTACATTGGAAAGATATACTGGGTGAAGGCAGAATTTACTGTGCTTCCTTAATAAAAGTTGACTCGGGCCAGGTGCGGTGGCTCACACCTGTAATCCCAGTACTTTGGGAGGCCAAGGTGTGCGGATCATCTGAGGTCAGGAGTTTGAGACCAGCTTAGCCAACATGGTGAAACCCTGTCTCTACTAAAAAACTACAAAAATTAGCTGGGCGTGGTGTCACACGCCTGTAATCCCAGCTACTCAGGAGGCTGAGGCAGAAGAAATGCTTGAACCCGGGAGGCAGAGGTTGCAGTGAGCTGAGACCACACCACTGCACTCCAGCCTGGGCAACAAGAGTTAAACTCCGTTTCAAAAACAAACAAATAAAAAATTGACTCTACATTCATTCCTTCTAACCTCTAACACAGGTAAAACGTCTAACACAGGTACATTCATTCCACAACATATGGGGAGACGATTTCCCTCATTCATCTAACGTGGAAATTTCCATGTTATATCATATATTTCCAATTCAACCTTGACTCTACTACTAAAATCAGGAAATTCTTGTGCATGTCATGATCTCTTTCTATCCACTTCTTCAACCTCTAACACAGGTAAGAATTACAGGTTAATCATCTCTTTTTCTGCATTGCATTTTCTCAATTTTCTATTATTAGGGAGATCTTTTCCACTTTATTATTTTTAGTTTGTGCTACTTAACTTTTTCTCATATTTTGGAAGATTTACTCAGGAACAAAACTTTTTAGTGGCTCAATTATGTGTTGTTTTTGTTTTTTGTTGTTGTTGTTGTTGTTTGTTTTTGAAACAGGGTCTCACTCTCTCACCCAGGCTGGAGTGCAGTGAAACAATCTCAGCTCACTGCAGCCTCCGCCTCCTGGGCTCAAGTGATTCTCATGCCTTAGCGTCCTGAGCAGCTGGGACCACAGGCATGCGCCACCACGCCCCGCTTTTTTTTTTTTCTTTGAGACAGAGTCTCGCTCTGTCGCCCAGGCTGGAGTGCAGTGGCACGATCTCAGCTCACTGCAAGCTCTGCCTCCCGGGTTCACGCCATTCTGCTGCCTCAGCCTCCCAAGTAGCTGGGACTACAGGCGCCCACCACCACATCCGGCTTTTTTTTTTTTTTTCACGCTTAATTCACTTTATTTTTCTTGTATAAAAACCCTACGTTGTAGCCACAGCTGGAGCCTGAGTCCGCTGCACGGAGACTCTGGTGTGGGTCTTGACGAGGTGGTCAGTGAATTCCTGATAGAGAGACTTTGTAAATACAGTCTCCTTCCAGACGTCAGGGGTCAGGTAGCTGTAGGTCTTAGAAATGTCATCAAAGGTGGCCTTAGCGAAGTTGCCCAGGGTGGCAGTGCAGCCCCGGGCTGAGGTGTAGCAGTCATCGATACCAGCCATCATGAGCAGCTTCTTAGGCACAGGTGCGGGGACGATGCCAGTGCCCCTGGGTGCAGGGATGAGGCGCACCAGCACAGAGCCGCAGCGGCCTGTCACCTTGCAAGGGACGGTGTGGGGCTTGCCGATCTTGTTCCCCGAGTAGCCTCTGCGCACGGGGACAATGGAGAGCTTGGCCAGGATGATGGCCCCACGGATGGCGGTGGCCACCTCCTTGGAGCATTTAACACCCAGACCGACGTGGCCATTGTAGTCCCCGATAGCAACAAACGGCTTGAACTTGGTGCGCTGGCCGGCACGGGTCTGCTTCTGCACTGGCATAATCTTCAAAATCTCATCCTTGAGAGAGGCCCCCAGGAAAAAGTCAATGATCTCTGATTCCTTAATGGGCAGGGAGAAAATATAGGTCTCCAGGGACTAGATCTTCATGTCCTTGACCAGGCAGCCCAGCTTGGTAACCGGCATCCACTCCTTATCCTTGGCCTTGCCTCTCAGAGCTCCGCGGCCCCGGCCCCGGATGCTACTGCCGAAACCTCCGCGGAAGCCACCGCGGTTCCCCATCCCAGGGCTACCAGGGCCTCCGGGCCCCGCCCCGCCCCCCCTCGCTGCACCGGCGTCATCCGCCATTTGGTGTTTTCTCTGAAAAGAAGCTAACTTTTTGTATTTTTTTTTTAGTAGAGACGGGGTTTCACCGTGTTGGCCAGGATGGTCTCGATCTCCTGACCTCATGATCTGCCCACCTTGGCCTCCCGGCCTCCCAAAGTGCTGGGATTACAGGCGTGAGACACCACGCCTGGCCTTTTTTTTTTTTTTTTTTTTTTTTTAGACAGAGTCTTGCTCTGTCACCCAGACTGGAGTGCAGTGGCGAGATCTCAGCTCACTGCAAGCTCCACCTCCCGGGTTCAAGGGATTCTCCTGCCTCAGCCTCCTGAGTAGCTGGGATTACAGGCACCCGCCACCACACCTGGCTAATTTTTGGATTTTTAGTAAAGACAGGGTTTCACCATGTTGGCCAGGCTGGTCTCGAACTCCTGACCTCGTGATCTGCCCGCCTCAGCCTCACAAAGTGCTGGGATTACAGGCGTGAGCCACTGCGTCCGGCCTTTTTTTTTTTTTGGTAGAAACAGGCTTTCACCACGTTGCCCAGGCTGGTCTCGAACTCATGAACTCAAGAGATCCACCCAGCTTGGCCTCCCAAAGTGTTGGGATTACAGCGTGGGCCACCGCGCCTGGCCTCAATTATGTTTATGAATGTTGGGAAGTGGAAATTAATATTACCCCTTCAAATAAACAGGAAGGTGTTAGCATACCCACATGGGTCCAAAGTGAGTATGGTTCAGATTGGGAACAAAGATGCGTGGCAGTAGCTGACCTAATCCTGGGATCAAATCTAAAGGTTGCCTGAGACAAACAGGGACTGCGTAGGAACAGGTCTTCCATGAACACAGGAAAATGAACAAACTTAGTGCTGCAGACAAGGAGGAATGTGGCCCAGCGCGGCTTGGTAAGTTCATGGTCCAAGGGAGTCTTTGCACTTCTGTGGCTTTTTTTTTTTTTTTTTTGAGACGGAGTCTCGCTCCTGTTGCCCAGGCTGGAGTGCCGTGGCAGGATCTCGGCTCACTGCAAGCTCCGCCTCCTGGGTTCACACCATTCTCCTGCCTCAGCCTCCTGAGTAGCTGGGACTACAGGCGCCAGCCACCACGCCCGGCTAATTTTTTGTATTCTTTTAGTAGAGACGGGGTTTCACCACGTTAGCCAGGATGGTCTCGATCTCCTGACCTCGTGATCCGCCTGCCTCGGCCTCCCAAAGTGCTGGGATTACAGGCGTGAGCCACTGCGCCCGGCCCACTTCTGTGGCTTCCCCCCCGCCATTTTCTCATGGTGCCAAAATTCACATAAGATAGAATTTACCTTGGCTGGGCACGGTGGCTCACACCTGTAATCCCAGCACTTTGGGAGGCCAAGGCAGGAGGATCACCGGGGTTTGAGACCAACCTGACCAACATGGAGAAACCCTGTCTCTACTAAAAATACAAAATTAGCCAGGCATGGTGGCGCATGCCTGTAATCCCAGCTACTCGGGAGGCTGAGGAAGGAGAAATCACTTGAACCTGGGAGGCAGAGATTGTGGTGAGCCAAGATAGCGCCATTGCCCTCCAGCCTGGGCAACAAGAGCAAAACTCCATCTCAAAAAAAAAAAAAAAATCTACAGGAAGGAGTTTCAGGCCAGCAAGGTCTGGCTTAGCTAGCTACACGATGCATTAGAGCTTCAAGAACTTGAAGAACATGGGAGAATTGGCCTTGGCTGATGCAAAGGAAACATCAGCATTCCTAGAAAAGCTCATGAAACTCATTTAAAAAAAAAAAAGAGGCTAACTTCCAGAGCAAATCCTCCATTGTAATGAATCAGGCATGTTCTGGAAGAGGATGCCTAATGGTACCTTCATCACAAGAGTACAAAGAAAGCCTTGGGGTTCATGACTTGGAAAGATTGCCTTACTCTGGTGCTACGTGGCAATGCAGCAGGTCATAAGATCAAACAAAGCCTCCTCTACTAAGTAAACAATCCCTGGGTCCTTGAAAACAAAAGCAAAACTTGCTTGCCCGTGTCCTGACAAAAACACACAAAGACTTGGTTCTACCACTGCTTCATTCCTGATGTGAATGAATACCTTGAAAAGAAGGGGCTGCCACTCAAGGCCCTCCTCATAACTGACAACGCTCCTGGCATCTCTCATCTCTCTGTTATGCTGATAAAAATGGGGAAGTGATGTTCCTGCCTCCTAAAACTACATCACTGCTACAACTACTTGATCAAAGCATCAAGTGCCTCAAGGTGTCTTACACCCACTGGACTTTTGGAAAGATTTATGCTGTCTTGATTTATGATTGTCACCATATCATACAGGATTTATGGAAGAGCTTCCCAACTGCAGAAACGATTGTGCTTATTGTGGAGGCTGTAGATGCCCTACAGCTCAAGACAGCCAAAGTGTGTTGGAAGCCATTATGGAGTGAGGAAGTCAATGATTTCAGGTGCTTCTGCACTATTGATATGATAGTCAGAAATATCTTAAATGTTGTAAGGAAAGTTGGTGGGGAAGGCTATCTCTGACACGAGTGAAGACAATGTTGAGGAACACACAGAAGAGCAAAGAAGAAACCCTTACTAACAAGGAACTAGAAGATATGCTGAAATCCTCTACAGATGATGATGATGATGATGATGATGATGATGTAGATTTAGAAGAGGCAGTGCTGCCAGGCGTGGTGGCTCACACCTGTAATTCTAGCACTTTGGGAGGCCAAGGCAGGCAGATCATCTGAGGTCAGGAGTTCGAGACCAGCCTGGCCAACATGGTGAAACCCCATCTCTACTAAAAATACAAAAATTAGCTGGGTGTGGTAGCGGGCACCTGTAATCCCAGCTACTTGGGAGGCTGAAGCACGAGAATCGCTTGAACCCAGGAGGCAGTGTTTGCAGTGAGCCGAGATCGCGCCACTGCACTCCTGCCTGGGCGACAGAGTGAGACTCAATCTCAATAAATAAATAAATAGAAGAGGCAGTGCCATAAGTGGTGGCTCATGCCTGTAATCCCAGCATTCTGACAGGCCAAGGCAGGCAGATCACTTGAAGTCACAGGGAGTTCAAAACCAGCTTGGCAAACATGGCGAAACCCTGTCTCTACTAAAAATACAAAAATTAGCTGGGCATGGTGGTGCATGCCTGTAATCCCAGCTACTTGGGTGGCTGAGGCAGGAGGGTCACTTGAACCTGGGAGGTGGAGGTTGCAGTGAGCTGAGATTGTAATCCCAGCTACTTGGGTGGCTGATGCAGGAGGATCACTTGAACCTGGGAGGTGGAGGCTGCAGTGAGCTGAGATTGCACCACTGCACTTCAGCCTCGGCGACAGAGTGAGACTGTCTGAAAAAAAAAAAGAAGCAGTGCTATAGATTTTGATATTTGAAAAATCTGAAGGCTGGGTGTGGTGGCTCACCCTGTAATCCTAGTAATTTGGTAGGCCAAGGCAGGCAGACCTCTTGATTCCAGGAGTTCAAGACCAGCCTGGGAAACATGGTGAAACCCTGTCTCCACAAAAAACACAAAGTAGCCAGGCATGGTGATGTGTGCCTGTAATCCCAGCTACTTGGGAAGCTGAGGTGGGAAGATCACTTGAGCCCAGGAAGTTGAGGCGGCAGTGAGCCATGCACTCTAGGTGACAGAGTGAGACCTTGTCTCAAAAAAAAAAAAAGAAAGAAAAAAAGAAAAATTGGAAGCAGTTTTAGGGCACCTACAGCTTCTGCAAGGTGCAAGTGTTAAAGATTATCATCCTCAATTAAGATTCTTCCATGGAACAAAGCCTCCATGTCACCCCAGAGATTACATGCTCACAAACATTGCAAAGTTTAAAAAAAAAAACCAGCTTCCTACAATGTTTCTAATTAAATATCTGCAAATATGAAGACAGACCCTTCAATGCTTAAAGATCTTCAGTCCTCAAATTGAGCAAATTCTGACATTAGTATTATTTAGACTGCTCCAAAAATTCAGTATCTGCAGTCAGAATCTGGATCTTCCAATATAGTTGATCATATTGACATCCTGTCAAGATTCAAGTTAGCCTGAGGTCTCACTGCTTATCTATGGTGTCACACATCTAGCTGACTAACACATCACAACATTAGGCACGATATTGCAATAATCATCATTACACTTTTGTTGGGTGAATGTTAACACACTTTCAGGTCATTAAACAAAAGCAATCTATGAGTGTTGAAAGAAAGGATTTATAATGCTCTAGGTGACATGTATTATGTGAGTGGGTCTGTACTGAGTATGTGTAGGGTCTTTCTCATATCATGATTCACTAAACAATATAATAACACAACTATTTACATAGCTTCTATGATGCATGATGTATTTTAACTAATCTACAGAAGACTTAGAGTATACAGGAGGATGTGGGTAGGTTACATGCAAATAGTTTTTATTTTTATTATTTTTTTGAGACAGGGTCTCATTCTGTTGCCCATGCTAGAGTGCAGTGATGTGATTTTGACTCACCGCAACCTCAACCTCCCAGGCTCAAGCGATCCTCCCACCTCAGCTTCCCTAGTAGCTGGGACTACAAGTACATGTCACCACACCCGGCTAATTTGTGTATCTTCTATAGAGACAGGGTTTTGCCACATTACCCAGGCTGGCCTCTTAACTCCTGGGCTCCTAAGGTGCTAGGATTACAGACGTGAGCAACTGTGTCTAACCCAAATATGTCTTTTCTTTTTTGGGTGTGTGACAGAGGTTTTGCTCTTGTTGCCCAGGCTGGAGTGCAGTGGCGCGATCTTGGCTCACTGCAACTTCCGCCTCCCTGATTCAAGTGATTATCCTGCCTCAGCCTCCTGAGTAGCTGGGATTACAGGCATGTGCCATCACATCCAGGTAATTTTGTATCAAATATGTCATTTTTAAAAAAGGACTTGGCATGTGTCGATTTATGTATGCCCAGGGGGTGGTGGAACCAATCTCCTGCACATATTAGAGGATAACTGTATTTGAAAGAAACTGAAGCTAATTAAGGCTTTACTATGTGTTTACATTCATAGGGTTTATCTCCAATGAGAATTATTTCTATCTGAAATAACATTAAAGAATATTTCCCTACATTTCACACATTTATAGAGTATCTCTCCAGTGAGTCCTTTTATGTCTATGCAAGGACCTGAGAGAACTCAATGCTTTTCTACATTTCTTACCTTCATATGACTTCTCTCCAGAGTGAATCTTTTCATGTGCTTTTTTTTTTTTTTTTTTTTTTTGAGACAGGGTCTGGCTCTGTTGCCCAGGCTGGAGTGCAGTGCATCTTGGCTCACTGCAACCCCCACCCCTTGGGCTCAAGAGATCTTCCCACCTCAGCCTCCCAAGTAGCTGAGACTACAGGGGCATACCACCACACCTGCTGATTTTTCTATTTTTTGTAGACACATGGTTTTACCACTTTGCCCAGGCAGGCCTCAAATTCCTGAGGTCAAGCAATCTGCCCACCCTAAGTGCTGGGATTACAGGCGTGAGCCACTGTGCCCAGCCTCATGTACTTTTAAGTTACCAAAATGACTGAAGGCTTCCCTACATATTTTACACTCACAGAGTTTTTCTGCTCTGTGAGTTGTTTTATGTTGACAATGGTATTTAAAAAAAATTGATTGCTTTCCCACATTCCTTACATTCATATAGCATCTCTCCAGTGTGACATATTTCATGATTTTGAAAGGAATAAAAATTATGAAAGGCTTTCCCACATTTACATTTATAGGGTTTCTGTCCAGTGTAAGTTTATTCATGATATCAAAGGGAACTGGAAATATAGAAGGCTTTATAATTGTTTACATTCATATTGTTTCTCTCCAATGAGTCTTTTCATGTCTTTGACATACACTGGGATAAACAAAGGCTTTCCCACATACCTTGCATTTATTTGGCCCATCTCCCGTATGCATTACCATATGTCTTCGAAAACTTGAGCTATGAGATAACGCTTTCCCACACTGTTTGCATTCATAGGGTTTCTCTCCACTGTGAGACTTTTCGTGTCTTTGACATACACTGGGATAAACAAAAGCTTTCCCACATATGTTGCATTTATGAGGTCCACCTCCAGTGTGCATTATCATGTGTCTTCGAAAGCTTGAGCTATGAGATAACGCTTTCCCACACTGCTTGCATTCATAGGGTTTCTCTCCAGTGTGAATTCGTTCATGATATCGAACTAAACTGGGACGATCAAAGCCTTTCCCACATATCTTACATTTATGAGGTCGATCTCCAGTGTGCCTTTTCATGTGTATCTGAAAGCTTCCAAGATGATGAAATGTCTTCCCGCATTGCTTACACTCATAGGGTTTCTCTGCACTGTGAGTGGTTTCATGTCTTCGAAGGGAACTGGAAACACTGAAGGCTTTCCCACACTGTTTACATGTATAGGGTTTCTCTCCAGTGTGAGTTCTTTCATGTCTTATATAGGAACTGGAATCAGGCAAGGCTTTAGAACACTGCTTACATTCATACGGTTTCTCCCCAGTGTGCATTCTCTCATGTCTTCGATAGGAACTGTAAAAAGGAAACGCTTTAGAACACTGCTTACACTCATATGGTTTCTCTCCAGTGTGAGTTCTTTCATGCATACGTAATAAACTGGGCCAAAAAAAAGCTTTTCCACACAACTTACATTTATAAGGTCTATTTCCACCTTGCACTACCATGTGTCTTCGAAGGTTTCTACGAGAACTGAAGGTTTTTCCACATTCCTTACACTCATAGCGTTTCTTTCCAGTGTGAGGCCTTCCACGTGACTGAAAGGAGTGATGGTAACTGAAGGCTTTCCCACGTTGTTTATGTGTATGTGGCTTCTCTCCATATTCCTGATACTCACGTGGTTTGTGTCCAGAATCAACTCTGATGTGGCTATTAAGGGATAAATGACCCATTATGACTTCTTCACACTCAGCGCTTTGACATGGATCTTCTCCAGGACAAGTGCTGTTGTTCACAATACTATCTCGAATGAGGCTAAATGTTTCTCCACATTGACTACTGTCTTTACTTTCACTGAATCTCTCTACCATATGACATCTGTAAAAAATGAGTAGTACATTACTAAATAGTTGTTTCTAAATGATTTTTTATGTGTATTAATAGGTATCAGATGTACTTTTTTTTTTCCTGAGATGGAGTCTTCCTCTATCACCCAGGCTAGAGTGCAGCGGCACGATCTCGGCTCACTGCAATCTCTTCCTCCCGGGTTCAAGCGATTCTCCTGCCTCAGCCTCCCAAGTAGCCGGGATTAGAGGCATACACCACCACACCCAGCTAATTTTGTATTTTTAGTAGAGATGGGGTTTCGCCATGTTGGCCAGGTTGTTCTCAAACTTTTGACCTCGTGATCCACCCCGCCTTGGCCTCCCAAAGTGCTGGGATTACAGATGTGAGTCACTGCGCCTGGCCAGATATACCTTTTTATCATTACCATGCCAAGTGTAGGCTTCATGCCCTGTTTGAACACGAATGAACTGAATGCTATGCAAGACAACCCAACACCAGCTGGGGTTTTTGTTTTTTTTTCCTTTTCTTTTTAATTAATTAATTAATTTTTTGAAACAGGATCTTGCTCTGTCACCCAGGCTGGAGTGCAGTAGCAGGACGATGGTTCGTGCAACCTTGACCTCCTGAACTCAAGTGATCTACCTACTTCAGCCTCATGAGTAGCTGGAACTACAGGTGTGCACCAACACACTTGGCTATTTTTTTTTTTTTTTTTTTTTTTTTTTTGAGACGGAGTCTTGGTCTGTTGCCAGGCTGGAGTGCAGTGGCGCAATCTCGGCTCACTGCAACCTTTGCCTCCTGGGTTCATGCAATTCTCCTGCCTTGGCCTCCCAAGCAGCTGGGGTTACAGGTGCATACTCCCATGCCCAGGTAACTTTTTTACTTTTGTAGAGACAGGGTTTCGCTATGTTGGCCAGGCTGGTCTCAAACTCCTGACCTCAAGTAATCTGCCCGCCTCAACCTCGCAAAGTGCTGGGATTACAGGCATGAGCCACCATGTCCAGCCTCATATGTAAATTCTTATAGTATGTTTTAGGAGGAAATTTTTTAAGAATAAATAAATTTAGTCTGGTGCAGTGACTCACACCTGTAATCCCAGCATTTGGGGAGGCCAAGGCAGGCAGATTGCTTGAGCCCAGGAATTCAAGACCAGCCTGGGAAACATGCCAAAACCCTGTCTCTACAAAAAATACAAAAATTAACCAGGTGTGGTAGCATGCACGTGTAGTCCTGGCTACTCAGGAGGCTCTGGTGGGAGGGTCACATGAACCTGGGAGGTCGGGCTTCAGTGAACCAAGATCATGCCACTGCACTCCAGCCTGGGCAACAGAGCAAGGCCCTGACTAAAAAAAAAATGTTAATTTAAAAAATTAAAAAATAAATTTAAGCTAGACTTGTTCATTTTCTTTGTTTTTAAAATTTCCTTTTATTCTGAGAATCACTTCAGAAACATAACTTTCTCCTGTGAGTGCAAATTACCTTAGATTTCTCCTAGGATTTTTGTACTGATCTTCAGTATTCTGTTCTTCCCATATCATTCCTAAAAGGTAGACCCAGAAAATCACTATACATTATTAGAAAATTATATAAAACGGTAAGATTGCATGTATACTGCAATCATACATGATTCATTCATCAAACTACAGTTAATTCTGTACAGTTTGGGGGTGGAGGCAGAGTCTCACTCTGTTGCCTAGGCTGGAGTGCAGTGGTACAATCTCAGCTCATGGCAACCTCCGCCTCCCGGGTTCAAGCGAGTCTCCTGCCTCAGCCTCCTGAGTAGCTGGGACTACAGATGTGTGCCACCACAACCAGCTAATTTTTGTATTTTTATTGGAGACGGGGTTTCACCATGTTGGTCAGACTGGTCTCGAACTCCTGACCTCAAGTGATCTGCCCACCTCGGCCTCCCAAAATGCTGGGATTACAGGCGTGAGCCACCATACCTGGCCTTACAGTTGATTCTTGAACAACACATGTTTGAACTGCACAGCTCCACCTGCATATGAATTTTCTTCAGTCTCTGCTATCCCTAAGACACCAAGATCAATCCCTCCTCTTACTTAGTCTTCTCAATGTAAAGACGAGGATAAAGACCTTTTAGTCATACACCTCCACTTAATGAATAGTAAATATAGTTTCTCTTCTTTATGATTTTCCTATCAATATTTTCTTTCTCTAGCTCACTTTATTGTGAGAATATAGTATGCAATACATGACTTACAATATATGGATTAATCAACTGTTTTTTTATTATTTTATTTTATTTTTTTGAGATGGATTCTCGCTCTGTTACCCAGGCTGGAGTGCAGTGGCGTGATCTCAGCTCACTGCGGCCTCTGCCTCCTGGGCTCAAGTGATCCTGCTGCCTTAGCCTCCTGAGTAGCTGGGATTACAGGCATGCGCCACCATGCCTGGCTGATTTTTGTATTTTTAGTAGAGACGGGGTTTCACCATATTGGTCAGGCTGGTCTCGAACTCCTGACCTCATGATCCGCCCACCTTGGCCTCCCAACGTGCTGAGATTACAGGTGTGAGCCACTATGCCCAGCCAATCAACTGTTTATGTTACCAGTAAGGCTGCTGGTCAATGGCTGCTTAAGCTATGGTGGACAAAAAGTTAGATGAGGATGTACAACTTCTTTCAGGGCTGTCACCTCTGAATTCTGTGTTGTTCAAGAGTCCATCATATGCCCTTTCCATATTTCAAATTATTGAACAGCACTGATGACCATGAAACAAATGTCTGTAATTGATTAAGTGAAGACATGATATCATCCTTACTTATACAGTCCAGGTTCCTGATGGTTTCTTGCATCACATATCTGTACAAATTCTTCTGTGATGGACCCAGCAAAGCCCATTCCTCCTGGGTGAAGTTCACAGCCACATCCTCAAAGGCCACTACGTCCTGAAACATCCCACATAGATAGAGGAGAAAGGTTGAGTGACAGTACTGAAAAAGCTATACTCAGTTCATAAACTTCATATGATGCTGTGCTTTCCAAGCATTTATTCAATGACATAGTAAATTCTCTCATATTCTCTCTACACTCACTTTCTCTCACACAGCCGTTTTGATGGTAGAATTCAACATGTTTGGTCAAGTTACAGTTGAATAGGAACAGGTCTCTTCTTGGTGAGTTAAATGAGTCTTATTGCCTGCATCACCCTAATGTCTATTTCTGTAGTGGGTTGTAGTTCTTGTCAAAGTCCTACTGACAAAGTCCTACTACCTATTGTGCAGAAGAGAGCTACCATTAGCAGTCCTGAGACTACATGTCCTTACAAATTCTTATTCTCAAAGTTGGACCTTTTATGGTGTCTAGGAACTGGATTTAGGGAGTGCCCCACCAATGTAACTAATAACAGGGCTTGATTGTATCTAAACTGTTTGTGCAAAAAGTACATTATTTTCTTAACTCCTATGTTCTGAGAGTTTAGAATCTTACAAACTCAGCAGAGGGAGTGTATGTGATCAGCCACTGCTGAGTTTGAATGGTTGTCCCCTCCAAAACACATGTTGAAAGTTAATCCGCAAAGTGGGAGTAATAAAAGGTGGGGATTGAAAAGGTGATTGAGTCTTGAAGGTTCAGAGCTCATGAATAGATTAATGTATTCATGGATCAATGGCTTAATGAATAAATAAGTTATCTCAGGAAGGGGACTGGTGTCCTTATAAGATGGAAGAGACCCGAGTTAGGCACTCCGGCCCTTGCCATGTAATGCTTTGTGCCATCTTGGTCCGCAGTCTGATGCTCTAACCCTGAGCTATACCCCCTCCTGCTTTGTGCCATCTAAGAACTCTGCAGAGTCCCCACCAGCAAGAAGGTTCTCACCAGATGCCCAGACTTAAGCTTGGACTTCCCAACCTCCAGAACAGTAAAAAATAAATATTGTTCCTTATAAATTATCCAGGTTCAGATTATTCTTAAGCAACAAAAAACAGACTAAGCCAGCCACCAAAAAACACTATAGGCACTGGGTCTCTAATAAGAGACCCTGGTAGATAAAATTTCACATTTTTTTTGCAATTAATTAGTTGGAGGATTCGGCACATCCTCTGGGATTATACTAACAGAAAATCTGGAAGCTGGTAACTGGTTTCCTCTAGACCAAATGTAGTTAAGCATGACAAATAAATAATAAAAGATATTTCACCATCCCAATGGAAAATTTTTGAACATCTTATTGGGTAATGTCAAAGGAGAAGGAAAGAAGGGCAATGAGAGAATGTATTATTAGAAAAGAACTCAATGTTATCTCTTATATTTATAAAATTCCCTAAATAACTAAAACAGACTTTAACAAAAAATTACACTACCAGCTGGGCACCATGGCTCATGCCTGTAATCTCAGTACTTTGAGAGGCCAGGGCAGATGGACCATTTGAGCCCAGGAGTTTGAGACCAGCCTGGGCAACATGGCGAAACCCTGTCTCTGCAAAAAAATACAAAAAAATTAGCCGGGCGTGGTGGTGTGCCTGTAGTCCCAGCTAATGGGGAAGCTGAGGTGGGAGGATCACCCGAGCCCAGGACGTGAAGACTGTAGTGAACCATTATTGAGCCACTGCATTCCAGCATGGGCGATATTGTGAGACTCTGTCTCAAAAAAATAAATAAAATTACATTATCAAATCTAATAGAAGTCACAAATGTCTAAAAATGCTAAAAAACCTTCTCACTGGCCGGGCGCGGTGGCTCACACCTGTAATCCCAGCACTCTGGGTGGCGGAGGTGGGTGGATCACCTGAAGTCGGGAGTTCAAGACCAGCCTGACCAACATGGAGAAACCCCGTCTTTACTAAAAATACAAAATTAGCCAGGCGTGATGGCGCATGCCTGTAATCCCAGCTACTCGGGAGGCTGAGGCAGGAGAATTGCTTGAACCCAGGAGGCAGAGGTTGCGGTGAGCCGAGATTGTGCTATCGCACTCCAGCCTGGTTGACAAGAGCGAAACTCCATCTCAAAAAAAAAAAAAAAAGAAAAAGGAAAAAAAAAACCCTCTCACCAACAAAGTGACAGCTTTGCAAAAACAGATAAAGGATTTTGAAACTATAATATTCAGCACCCCATACCATTAATAAAGAGATAAACAAATAGATAAATAAAAGTGAAAAAATGATAGAAAACCCTTGTGGAGTTTTATTTGTCCTTGGCCCAATCACACCCTACCTCTGTGCCAGTCTTCAAGACAGCAGCCTGAGATCCCAGTGTGGAACTCTGGTCACTAATTCCAGAGAAAGCAGATCAGATGTTATTCACAAATTATTGCCTTTGTATTTTCCAATCATTCTGGGGATGATCGGAAGGTTTGAAACAAGGCTCTCTTTTCTATTTCATCTACAATGGAATCCAGTTAGGGTCAAACATAAGAAATGCTGAAAAATGGTGCAAAATACACAAATAGCCTGCAACTACTTGAGACAACAGACTATAATTAAGACATACATTAAGGCCAGGCACGGTGGCTCATGCCTGTAATCCCAGCACTTTGGGAGGCCAAGGCAGGCAGATCATGAGGTCAGGAGTTTGAGACCAGTCTGGCCAACATAGTGAAACTTCGTCTCTACTAAAAATATAAAAATTAGCCACGCTTGGTGGCACATGCCTGTAACTGAGTAGCTGAGGCAGGAGAATCGCTTGAACCCGGGAGGCAGAGGTTGTGGTGAGTCGAGATTGCGCCACTGCACTCCAGCCTGGGCAATAGAGCAAGACTCCGTCTCAAAAAAAAAAAAAAGAAAGAAAGAAGAAAAAGACATACATTAGCCCACGTAAGTCTAAAAGGAAAAAACTGGAGAGAAAATTTCCTTCAGGAATTAGGGTATTCAAAAGCACCCATTATATTGGGGAACTGAGAGAGCCCCATGCACTCACAGGAAAGAACACATTTTCATAGAAGATGTGAGGAGACCCTTATTTTCAGCTCTGGCATGTTTCTAGATTTAGTAAAACAGAAAGTAAATGCTACAGCAGAGTTTTAAACAGGCTTGCTAAGTGTTGAAGGAATTGCTCCACAAGAGCCATCCACAAAGACTGGAAGAGGTCAGGTTTTTATATGTTTCATCTTCCTTTTTACTTTTAGCTTGTAGCATTCAGGAAATCTCTATCAGAACACAAATGAACACAAGCTAAAGAACAGAGACTTCAGTGTGTACATCAAATAGGGAATAGAGTCTCTGCAAACACACTTTGAAAATGTTACTAAACAAATGAATAGTTACAGCCTTCATCAAACAAGAACAGCAAACAATGAAGGGGACAGAATCTGATTTCCAGATGCAAATGTCTACTTTTCAATGCACACAAAATTAGGAAAAATAGAGAGAAACATGAAAATATGGCTCATCAATGGAAAAACCTGAACTGAGATAAACCATCTCTAAGAAACCTCAAACACTGGACTTCTTGAATGAATAAAAACTTTAAAGCAACTGTCTTAAATATGTTCAATGAGGTGAGGCAATGATGAAGAAAAAACTAAAAGAAAATCAGAAAAGATAAAAAAATCAATAAAAATTAGAAATTGAGCAATATAGAACTAATGCAGCCACAAAGTACAACAACCAAAAGGAAGACTTCACTATAGATGTTCCACAGATGTGAACAACCAAAGAATAAATCAGAGGCCAGGTGCGGCAGCTCATGCCTGTAATCCCAGCACTTTGGGAGGCCGAGGGGAGCAGATCACTTGAGGTTGGGAGTTCGAGACCAGCCTGGCCAACATGGTGAAATCTCGTCTCTACTAAAAATACAAAAATTAGCCAGGTGTGGTGGTGCATGCCTGTAATCCCAGCTACTCAGGAGGCTGAGGCAGGAGAATCGCCTGAACCTGGGAGGTGGAGGTTGCAGAGAGCCAAGATTATACCACTGCACTCCAGCAGGGGTGACTGAGTGAGACTCTGTCTCAAAAAAAAAAATAAATCCGCTAAAATCAAGATAAAACAATTGAATCTACCCATTCAGAGAAGCAGGAAAGGTCAGGGGATGAAATGGAAAAAATGTGTGACTGGTATACCTGCCTTGCCAGTAATGTTAAAAGAAGTTTATTAGAGAAAAGATAAATGATACAGGTTAGAAATTCACATCACATTAAATGAAGACATAAAAAATGATTTACGTTTCTTATACTTACTTGATCTAATAGATATGTTTGCTCAAAATAATAGCATCAACAATGTATTGGGTGTTACAGGTCACAATTGTGCAAATGAATGACAGTGATGATTCATGGAATGAAAGGAAGAAGTTTCAAACAGTTTATTATACCAGCACTACCCATGAAGCCATATAGTGTTTTTTGAAACTGAAGGTCCATTAGTTGTGAATGGTATAATATGTACCCTATGGAATTCACTAAAAAAATTAAGAACCAAGTACTATACTAATAGGATAAGAAAATCATATTCTGCTCAACTAAAATGAAAGACAGAAATAGAGAGGTAGTTGAGCTGGGTGCGGTGGCTCACACCTGTAATCTCAGTACTCTGGGAGGCTGAGGCAGGTGGATCACAAGGTCAGGAGTTCAAGACCAGCCTGGCCAACATGGTGAAACCTCGTCTTTACCAAAAATATAAAAATTAGCTGGGTATGGTGGCGGGCATCTGTTACTCGGGAGGCTGAGGCAGGAGAATCACTTGAACCCAGGAGACGGAGAGTGCAGTGAGCCAAGATCATGCCACTGCATTCCAGCCTGGGCGACAGAGTGACACTCCATCTCAAAAAAAAAAAAAAAAATGAAAAGAAAAAGAAAAAAAGAGGTAGTTGAAAAAACAGACAAGTGCAACAAATAGAAAACAGTAATATACATATACATATTAATTCAATTATGTCAATTACTACATTAAATGTGTATTATCTATATTCACCAGTAAAAAAGACAAGGACTGGCAGAGTAGAATAAAAATACAAAGCCTATCAATGTGTACATAAAAAACATTTTAAACAGAAAGATAGAGATACATTAAGTAGAGAAATATATGCCATTCTAGCCCTAATCAAAAGAAACATGAAACAGCTCTATTACATTCAGACAAATGGGGTTTTAGATTAAGGAAAATTATAAGGCATAGATAGTGATTTCAGAATGATAAGGAAAGTCAATCCTACAAGAAGACATAATAATCCTTAATATTTATGCCCATAAAATAGAGGATCAAAATACATAAAGCAAAAAATTACATAATAATCCTTAATATTTATGCCCATAAAATAGAGGATCAAAATACATAAAGCAAAACCACAAGGCAAAATACACACATCTACAATTATAGTTGGAGGGAAACAACTCATCTCTATCAATAATTCACAGATCAGTTTGTCAGAAAATCACTAATGATATGGCTGAAATCAATAGCACTATTAATCAGCTGGATTTCATTGATATGTGTTTACAGAATCCTTCATTCAACACCAGCAGGGTATATATTCTTCTCAAGCCCACATGAAATAGTCACCAAGATGCACAAAATTCTGAGCCATAACACACACTAGAACAAATATTTTAAAATAGAAATTCTAGGCCAGGCATGGTGGCTCACACCTGTAATCCCACCACTTTGGGAGGCCAAAGTGGAAGGATTGCTTGAGGCCAGACTGAGCAACATAGTGAGACCTTGTCTCTATAAAAGTTTAAACATTAGCCAGGAGTGGTGGCATGCACCTATAGTCCCAGATAATCTGAAAGTTGAGGCAAGAAGATTGCTTGAGCCTAGGAGTTGGAGGCTGCATTGAGCTATGATCATGGCACTCCACACTCCAGCCTGTGTGACAGACCACCACCCTGTCTCTTAAAAAAGAGAAAAGAGCTAGGTGCAATGGCTCATGCCTGTAATCCCAGCACTTTGGGAGGCCAAAGAGGACAGATCACCTGAGGTCGGGAGTTCGAGACCAGCCTGACCAACATGGAGAAACCCTGTGTCTACTAAAAATACAAATAGCCAGGCATGGTGGCACATGCCTGTAACCTCAGCTACTCAGAAGGCTGAGGCAGAAGAATCACTTGAACCCAGGAGGTGGAGGTTGCAGTGAGCCGAGATTGCACCACTGTACTCCAGCCTGGGCAACAAGAGTGAAACTCCGTCTTAAAATAAATAAATAAATAAATAATAAATTAAATAAATGAAATTATATAAAATATGTAATCAGATTATAAACCAATAACTTAAATATAGTTGAAAAGTCTCAAAAAAGTGGAGATTTAAGCCACAAACTTCTCAACTACACAGACGTCAAAGAAACTTGTCACATGAAATGCAAATATTGTGGTACTGATGAAAAAGGATATATTTTAGCAAAATCTCTGGAATGCAGAAAAGGCAGTGCTTTGAGGGAAACTTAAAGAATTGAACGCATTCTCTAGAAAGTAAAATTCTAAAATCAGTGCTCTAACTTTCCATCTTAGGAAACTAGAGAATAGCAAGATTAATGTAAATCAAGCAGAGGAAAATAACAATGGGAAGAGATATTAATGAAATAGCAATCAAGAAACCAATAGAAAACATCAACAGGCTGGGCGTGTTGGCTCACGCCTGTAATCCCAGGACTTCGGAAGGCCAAGGCGGGCGGATCATGAGGTCAGGAGTTCGAGACCAGCTTGGCCAACATGGTGAAACTCCGTCTCTACTAAAAATACAAAAATTAGCTGAGTGTGGTGGCACGTGCCTGTTAATCCCAGCTACTTGGGAGCCTGAGGCAGGAGAATCACTTGAACCCGGGAAGCGCAGGTTGCAGTGAGCCGAGATCACGCCACTGCACTCCAGCCTGGGCGACAGAGCAAGACTCCATCTCAAAAAAAAAAAAAAAAGAAAAGAAAACATCAACTAACCAACAGATGATTCTCTGAAAAGATCTGTAAAGCTGATAAGCCCACAGCATAGTTAACACAGAAAAAAGAGAGGCCATCACTACTAACCCTATGGACATTAAGAGCACCATGAAAGAATATTAGGAACAACTGAATGCCCACATATTTGATAAATTACATGGAATGGACCAATTTCATAAAAGACACAGTCTACCAAAACTCATAAAAGTAACCTCAAGTAATATGAATAGGCCTATATCTATTGAATAAATTGAATCAATAAATGATAAATATCCCAAAAAAAGGAACAGACCAGCATGATTTCACTGGTGATTTATGGCAAATACTTATGGAAGAAATGATCCCAATTCTATACAATATCTTCCAGAAAACAGAAGTAGGTAGGTAGGTAAACTTTCTTTCTTTTTCTTTCTTTCTTTTTTTTTGAGATAGAGTTTTGCTCTTGTTGCCCAGGCTGGAGTGCAACGGCACGATCTTGGCTCACTGCAACCTCTGCCTCCCAGGTTCAAGCAATTCTCCTGCCTCAGCCTCCTAAGTAGCTGGGATTACAGGCGCCTGTCACTAAGCCCAGCTAATTTTTGTATTCTTAGTAGAGACAGGCTTCCCCATGTTGGCCAGGCTGGTCTTGAACTCCTGACCTCAGATGATCCATACGCCTCGGCCTCCCAAAGTGCTAGGATTACAGGCATGAGCCACCATGCCCGGGGCAGAGGTAATACTTTCTAATTGATGTTATAAGGCCAACATTGCCCTAGTACCAAAAATAGACAGACATTACAGACATATCTCCACCATTGAGGACATAAGGGGAAGACTGCCATCTTTAAACCTGGAAGCAGGCCCTTACCAGAGATCTGATCTACTTGAACTTGGATTCCCAGCCTCTACTGAGAAATGAACAAATGTTGTTTAAGGCACGTAGTTTATGGCAATCTGGTATAGCAATCCTATGTAATTAAGACAGGGAAGCTCTTTCTCTACCACACATCAAGGCTTTGAAGTCTACAGTAATCAGGAGAGTATGGTGTTAGCAAAGTGATGGGTACAAACTCCAATGGAAAACAGCAAATTCTGGAACAAGAGCATCTATTTAAGGTATTAGAAACTATGGCACAGCAGGTATTGCCAGGCAGTGATACAAATGACAGCTACTTCAACCCAAAGAACGGTGACAAATTGTTATCTCCAGGACAATAATCAATCTTCTGCCTAACACCTCCATATACAATAATCAACTAATTACAGACCTACCTGTTTTCATGAATTTTTATTCACTCTATTACCTCAGCTTCTATTTTGAATGTGGTTCTAACTTTCTCATACCAGAAAAAGTATTTTAAGAGCCTTGAGACAGTTTTCATTTTTCTGTAGTCATCAAGGAAGAAAGTTTTTTCCAATTTATTTTCCCTGATGGCATTTTCTCTGCTAAGCCCTGAAATTCTATTGAGATAATCCAATTAAAAACAAAACAACAGCAACAACAAAAAAACAGACCTGGAAAACTTACTACACAGGCTCTGTGTAGTACGACAGAAAAGAAAAGTAAGCAAGAACTTTTTAAAGGCATATAGGACTAGATATATATAATTTGTTTTCTGAAATCCAACTCTTGTCCCTTTAGAAACATCTTATCTTCTCTATCAATCTCTAATGATAGAATGCATTTTAAAGCTAAGAAAAAACTGAACAGAAATGAGTGAACAAATCTTTTCAAGGTTGACAACCTCAGGGACGGGCAGTGCTGACTGGAACACAGACAAGTCTCATTCAAGGGTCAAGTCAGGTCCTCCTGTCACCTGGGGCATCCCCCACCCCCGTGCTGCTCACTGAAGTGCTCAGTACCGCACTGTGTACTTTCAGGCTCTTGCACCACCTCACTGGAGTAAGTTATCTTTGACCTTTCGGATAGTTTTTCTTGCTTCACTAGTCTAATAGAATTTGAAGGATGGGAATCATTTCTATTTTACCCCCTCAATACCAGCACCTGAGTGGCTAACCAGCCATGTCTCCAAGAAATGAAAACTGGGCTTGGGGTGAGAAAACTGAGTATCCCAGGGCTTAACTTTTTACAAGAGGATACCAGGGGAATCCTCCCACCACAGGGTATCCAGCTCTTCCCCTGGGAGGCCCCAGCCCTGCATCTCAGGCTGTCCTCCGGGAGGAGTGGCCCAGGGGCTGATATTCACTACCCTCCAAGACAAGGCTGCTGTATCCACTTGGTGCCAGTCCCAGACAGCACCAGGAAAAGACAGTGTGGGCTCAGGACTTATCAGCCGGTGGTTTCCAAAGGGAAACCTCAACCCAAAGACTTTCAGATAAGGTGCCTGTGCCCAGGGAAGATAAAAGGAGGAGAGGCACAGACATTTTTCTTGTTGGTTTTTACAGCAGAGTGGTTAAACCACCTAACAGGTGGTTATTCTCTGCATCCTCACATATGAAATATTCAGAAACAAAAATCATATCTTCTAAAAAAGAATCATATATTGCTACCTGGGGAAAAAAATGACAGTTAAAATATTGCATTTGTTTGAAATACAGCCTGGGGGACAAAGAGTTCATTATGTTGCTGTGAACTGAGGACAGTGTGGAGTCTTAATTAGGGAAAAGGCTAAGGGGAACAGGGGAAAAGGCTGTTAAATTAAAGTCTTAATTACAGAAAGGCTAAGGGGAACAGGGGAAAAGGCTGTTAAAGTCTGAATTATAGAAAGGCTAAAGGCAACAGGGGAAAGCAGAAAGATAAAGCAAAAAAGCTATAAATCTGCCTATCTTCATGTACAGAGAATTTAAACAAAAGAGAATGCAGGTAAGTTACGGGTCTACCTTTGTTTTTTTTTTTTCTTTTTTCTTTTTTTTTTTTTTTTTTTTTTGAGACGGAGTCTCGCTCTGTCGCCCAGACTGGAGTGCAGTGGCGCGATCTCAGTTCACCGCAACCTCCGCCTCATGGGTTCAAGCGATTCTCCTGCCTCAGCCTCTCGAGTAGCTGAGATTACAGGCATGTGACACCACGTCTGGCTAATTTTTGTATTTTTAGTAGAGAAGGGGTTTCGCCATCTTGGCCAGGCTGGTCTGGAACTCCTGTACATGTCTAACTTTCTTTATGGCCCAAGACATGGCCTTCTTGCCCAGATAACGCACTTAATTCACAGACTTCCTGCTCACCATCAAACACACCAATTTATCAAACACCGGGGCTGACAGAGGAATGCAAGTTAAGCTCCCTGCTGCCTTGGCACCCTGCTGCCTTGGCACTATCAATCAGCACAAGTTCCATTCTATAAAATTGCCCGCAAGCCTCTGCTTCTCTCCTGCTTCCCATGGCCCTCCCTTGTGACGGATTTTCCTACTTTCGCTAATAACTTTACCTACAACTGTCTTAGTAAAAATTCTTTTACCCCGGCGTTACCGGCCCAGATAGCAGTCGTTCCCCTGTGACAGAGAGGAAGTCAGCTTTATGAAATGCAGGGCAAAATCTGGAAATCTAGGGATTTACTGCCAGCCCCAGGAGTTAGGATGAGGGGACAAGATAAGGCATTAGACACCTGCCTTCTCAAACCTTTGAAGACTCAGAGGGACACCGGTCCCCTTTGGGAAGAAAACAGAGACCGAGGATCCCACAGATCACAGGTCCTCCCACGCACGAACCCCACACACGAGTGGGGATTCCCCCCATGACCCTTCCGTGACCCTTCCCCAATCCTGGGGAGACGCGGGGCTGCGGGCGTGGAGCTGCCCAGAGAGGGCTCCGAGGCCGGGACCGCAGTCGCCGCGCAGGGACCAGACAGGACGCCCGAGGTCCCGGCTGCCAGCCCAGCCCCACTCTGTGGCTGAGGGGACCGAGGGCCGAGCTGCGCCAGGGGGACTCGGGTCCCAGGCCCAGGAGCTGACGGCGGGGGAGGCCAACGTTCGCCGCGGCCGGCTCTGGACGGTTCCAACCAGCTCTTTCCCACTTTTGGGTCGCCTGACCCTGCACACGCACCATTTCCCGGCTTCCGGGATGTTCCAGGGTCCTCCCTCTGCCTCCCGCTGCCAGTGCGGGTCCCACTGTGACAGATGCTGCCACAGACGTTCCAGGGCGTCTCTCAGCGACTGAGACTACACAGACGTTCCAGGGCGTCTCTCAGCGACTGAGGCTAGAGCTGAGCGCAGGGACGTGAAGACGCCGCGGGCTCTTTGAACCTCGCACCCTACTCCCAGCCGCGCGCCTGATTGACAGTTCCTACGACCCCGCCCTATGGCTCTGATTGGATAGGGCTCCAGGTCCCGCCCTCTAGGCACTGAGTGACAGAAGAAGCAATCACGCAGTGCTGAGTAGAGCGGGATGAACGAGTTCCAGGCACAGCCCTTGACAGGGCAGGCTTCCTCCCTGCGCTGTCCTGACCACTCCCAGGGAACATTTGCATTTATGCAGAATTACCTGCCCGTACTCAGCAGGCCCTTACTGCCTTTTCCTCCTGGAGAAGGAGTCACAAGTGTTTTGCAGGGAATCCCAGACTCACAGTCCAGTGGAGCCATTCCCCTGGCCTCAGAGCAGAGGGGAGCCCAAGGCCGCACAGGCCACATTGCAGCAGGAGGGTGGCCTGATGTCCACCGGGCATCAGGATTTGAGGATGAGACTCTTGGCGGCAAGGTCAAGCCTTCCTCTCTCACCTTGCCTCTCAATCTACTCATTTTCAGCCAAGGAAATAAAAACAAGTCAAGAACGGTATTAAAATATCAAATGTGTGAAAGAACTGAAATCACACGGCTGCAATAAATGAATGAATGAATCAAAACAGAAAAAAAAAGCAAAAACTTGAACTAGTGCAGATAAGCAGCCTGCTGCCCTCATACTTCACAAGCAAACGTCCCATTCAGGAGGCTAAACATATGCCCAAACTTGGCAGCCAGACTATTAACTGTTGAAATGGAACCCCAGAGTGAACCAAAACCTGGTGATGAGACTGGGACACTGAACGATTTGACTCTGGGAGCTCAACATACTTCCCTGTGCCCTCTGCAGAGTGTGGAAATGCCCCCACCGTCAAGACGTGCATTTTCACCAACAGGAAAGTTTCACATAAAGTTAGTTTAAGGGCCCAGGGCGGTGGCTCACGCCTGTAATCCCAGCACTTTGGGAGGCCGAGGCGGGTGAATCACCTGAGGTCACCAGTTGGAGACCAGCCTGGCCAACATGGTGAAACCTCATCTCTACTAAAAATACAAAAATTAGCTGGGCGTGGTGGCAGGCACCTGTAATCCCAGCTACTCAGGAGGCTGAGGCAGGAGAATCACTTGAACCTGGGAGGCAGAGGTTGCAGTGAGCCGAGATCGTGCCGTGGCATTCCAGCCTGGGTGACAGAGTGAGACCTGGTCTCAAAAAAAAAAAAAAAAAAAAAAAAAAAAAGGTTACTTTAAGGTACTGACCTACATAAACTGTCAAATTCATAAACCCTTTACCCAGATTTTCCTAACACATAAATGGTAAATTCTGATTCTATGTGCAGCTTCGTGCTACGTGCAGGCAAGCGCAGGCTGCTGAGGAAGCACCAAAGGGGGCTCCATTTCCCTCCCTTTGCAGCCTTCAGGATGGGCTTGGTGTAGAGTCACTGGTTCAAACTCTGCTGCCCACTCCAGGTGGCTGGGGCTCAGAAAACAATATCCCAAAAAGAAGACCTTGGAAGGAGCCTCAGAAGCAAAAGTTTTTTCTCTGCAGAGGGCAGAGGAAAAACCTAGTCCCATTCTTGGGACTCTTAGTCCTACTCTTCTATCCAAGGCTAGCCTTAGAAACTAGAATCTCTCTTCTCCAAAGTGGGTCGTAGAATCCAGAACCCTTTTCCCCTAAATCCAGGCATAAAATCAAAACATATTACTCTAACTTTCCATTGTCCTTTCTGTGTAAAAACTGGCCATAAGCAAATTAACTGTCCAACTTTGTTTGATTGCAGGTCAGGGGTGGCCCTGGGGCTTCCCTGGGCCACACTGGAAGAAAATGAATCGTCTTGGGCCACATATAAAATACACTAACACTAACAATAGCTGATGAGCTTAAAAAAATATAGCAAAAACAAAAATTCCTAATGTTTTAAGAAAGATCATGAATTTGTGTTGGGCTGCATCCAAAGCCTTCCTGGGCCATGGGTTGGACAAGCTTGCTGTAGGTCATAAGACCCTCCATTTCAGAGTGGGTCCTGCCTCATACCCAGAAGGAAGTAATGCATGCTCAGAAAGGCCAAGAACAATCTAGACACACAGACCTTGCTGGGTTTCCCCACTCAGTCTGTTAGCATTGGATCATACTCTTTCAATCTAATCACATTTCTATACGGCTGACCATACATTAAGCCTAAGCATAAAAATGAACAATTTCCTCTGTATCTCTGGGTCTTCATTCTGAAGCTTCCCAGATATACGTGTTAAATAAAATTTGTATGCTTTTCCTCCAATTAATCTGCCTTCTCTCCAGTTAATTCAGCAAAACATCAGAGGGCAAAAGGGAACATTCCCCATGGCCTCTGTAAGAGTCTTCACTTGCTTCTCACCAGCACTGATGAGTTAACTGAGACAAAGACCCTCAATTCCACTGTTTGAATAAAAAATTGGCAGAGTCTTGGGTTTCTTCCTGTGTTTATATATAAAGTAGAGGAAAAAATATATATAAGATATTTAATAGGGATTTGGAAACTGGTAAATGGACTGGGCATGGTGCCTTGGGCCTGTAATCCCAGCACTTTGGGAGGCAGGAGCAGGAGGACTGCTGGAGCCCAGGAATTGGAGACCAGTCTGGGCAACACGGGGAGATCTTGTTTCCTCAAAAACAAAACAAGGCCGGGCGCGGCGGCTCACACCTGCAATCTCAACACTTTGGGAGGCCGAGGCGGGCAGATCACAACGTCAGGAGTTCAAGACCAGCCTGACCAACATGGTGAAAACTTGTCTCTACTAAAAATACTAAAAATTAGCCAGGCATGGTGGTGCGTGCCTGTAATCCCAACTACTCAGGAGGCTGAGGCAGGAGAATTGCTTGAACCCGGGAGGTGGAGGTGGCGGTGAGCCAAGATCGCACCATTGCACTCCAGCTTGGGTGACAGACTGAGACTCCGTCTCAAAAACAAACAAACAAACAAATAAAACCAACTGGTAAATAATTATTCCTTTGAGAAACAAACATGCTAAGAAACTATTATTTTTACCTTAGCAAACTGTTGTGTAAAACAACTCATTAAATGTGAGCCCTCCTCTCTGCTTGGCTTCAGTCACTCCCTGACCTTCACAGTTCAGGGTTGACATCATGTGCTCTGTGCCTGGGGATAGACATGTCCCATTTATCCACCTGAAATCCCCTCTCAACCCCAGCCCACACCATTGACCCACACAGTCATATCTGTATCTAAATCCTAAGCATTGTATAAATACTTTTTCCTTTTAAGCAAACTGGCCCAGGTTGAATTCACCTGTGGTTCTCATGCCCACAGTTTCATTTATTCATTTGAAACAGTCTTCCCAGAGAGTAATGTCTTGGGTGAGGACACATCCATTTTATTTGCTTCTGTTCTTCTTAATCTGTGTCACTACCTGCTCAGTGAGGGCATAGACAGAATATTCTAAGTGACTATCACCTGCTGTAAATACTGGAGGTCTCAGCACAACCCTGAGAAATCCGCACCAGAGAAAGGATGTGTGAATATTAATGTCACCCCTTACCACAACAGTTAGCTTATTTTTCTTTCTTTCTTCTTCTTCTTTTTTTTTTTTTTTTTTTTTTTTTTTTTTTTTTTTTTTTTTTTGAGACAGGCTCTCGCTCTATCACCTACACTGGAATGCAGTAGCGCCATCATGGCTCACTGCAGCCTCAACCTCCCGGGCTCAAGCAATCCTCCTACCTCAGCCTCCCGAGAGGCTGGGACTGCAGGCATATCCCACCATGCCTGGCTAATTTTTGTATTTTTTTTTGTAAAGATAGGGTTTCACCATGTTGGCCAGGCTGGTCTAAACTCTTAGACTCAGATGACCCACACACCTTGGCATCCCAGACTGCTGGGATTACAGGTGTGAGCCATGCTGCCTGGCCATTTTATTTTCCTTTCTGGAAAAAGGCTTTTAAAAATGGTTTTCCAGGGTACTTTCATATACAGCAATATAGATGATAAAAGTAAACATAACACCATTCAATTTAGTTTCATTTATATGATTTAACTTTTCAACAGTTAAGAAATCAAAAAATTCTGTCAACCTTAATTGGATCTCCCTGAATCTAAAAAGTGCCAGGAAAAAAATTCTGCAGATAAAAACATGTAAGAGTCACTGAGGTGGTATGAAGAACCCTGAGAAGGTGACATTTAATGTGAGATATGAAATAATATATTAGTGTAAAAACTCAGGGCAAAGCCAGGTGCAGTGGTTCATGCCTGTTAGCTCCGCCCTTTGAGAGGCCAAGGCTAAAAGTTCAAGATCAGCCTGGAGAACAGAGTAAAACCACCATGTCTACCAATAAATAAATAAATAAATAAATAAAAATTAGCTGAGCATGGTGGCATAGACCTGTAGTCCTAGCTATTCAGGAGGCTGAGGCAGGAGGATCACTGGAGTCTAGGAGGTCAAGACTGGAGTGAGCTATGATCACACCGCTGCACTCCAGCTTCAGCAACAGAGTGAGACACTGTCTAAAAAAGAAAGAAAGGAAAGAAAACAAACAAAGAAAAACCCTCAGGGCAGAGGATTCAGGGTAGATGGCAGGGTACCAAGCATAAAGAAGCTGTCTCCCCACCTAGACAACAGTTTTACTGGCAGAATCTGTCTGATGGAGCTATTTTATTTATTTTTATTTTTTGAGACAGAGTCTTGCTCTTGACACACAGGCTGGAGTGCAGTGGCACGATCTCAGCTCACTGCAACCTCCGCCTCCTGGGCTCAAGTGATTCTTGTGCCTCAGCCTCCTGAGTAGCTGGGATTACAGGTGTGTGCCACCATACCCAGTTAATTTTTTGCATTTTTAGCAGAGGCAGGGTTTTACCATGTTACTCAGGCTGGTCTCAAACTCCTGACCTCAGGTGATCTACCCGCCTCGGCCTCCCAAATTGCTGGGATTACAGGCATGAGCCACCGTGCCTGGCCAGCATCTAGTTAATTTCTATCAAAATAGCCACTCTATACAGAGCCTTGACCTGGAAATAAGTTGGAATTAGGTGTAGCAGTCAGGTGAGACATGTAGGAGGGCATTGAGCAGGCCAATATATGCACTGTGGGAGCTTCAGAAGGAGAAGAGAGAGAGAGAAGGTGAAGGGAGAATATTTTGAGAAATAATGGAAGAACACATTCTAAATTAAGTGAAAGCCATGGATGTAGACATCCAAGAAGCTCAACTAACTCTAAGTAGGATGAATGCAAAGAGAAACGCATAAATGCACATTATACTAAAGCTGTCAAAACCCAAGGACACAAAGAGAATCTTGAAAGCAGCAAAAAAGAAGTGATTCATCACATATAAATGATCCTTCATAAGATCAGTAGATTTCTCATGAGAAATGTTGAAGACCAGAAAATAGTGGGCAGATGTTAATCAAAGTGCTAAAAGAAAAAAAAAATGTGGCCAGGTGCGGTGGCTCACATCTGTAATCCCAGCACTTTGGGAGGCCGACACAGGCAGATACCTTGAGGTAAGGAGTTTCAGGTCAGCCAGGCCAACATGGCAAAACTCGTCTCTACAGAAAATACAAAAATTAGCCAGGAATGGTGGCATATGCCTGTAATCCTAGCTACTCAGGAAGCTGAGGCAGAAGGATCGCTTGAACCCATGAGGCGGAGGTTGCAGTGAGCCAAGATCATGCCACTGCATTCCAGCCTGGGCAATAGAGTGAGACTCTGTCTCAAAAAGAAAAAAAGAAGAAGAAGAAGAAAAGATAAGAAAATGTAACCAGGCATATAGTCACAGCTACTCAGGAGACTGAGGTAGGATCACTTCAGCTTAGGAATTCAAGATCAGCCTGGGCAATATAGTGAGACCCTATGTCAAACATAAAAACAAAAACAGTCAGCTGGGCATGGTGGCTCATGCCTGTAATCCCAGCACTTTGGGAGGACAAGGCGGGCGGATCATTTGAGGTCAGGAGTTCGAGACCATCCTGGCCAACGTGGTGAAACCCTGTCTCTACTGAAAAAAATACAAAAATTAGCCAGGCGTGGTGGTGCAAGCCTGTAGTCCCAGCTACTCGGGAGCCTGAGACAAGAGAATCACTGAAACCTGAGAGGAGGAGGTTGCAGTGAGCCAAGATTACACCACTGCACTCCAGTCTGGGCGACAGAGTAAGACTCCATCTCAAAAAAAAAGTCAGCTAAGAATCCAATATCTGTCAGTACTGTATTTCAAAAGTGAGAAAATAATTTAAGACATGCCCACATGAAAAAACTGAGGTAGTTTTAAAAATTATTATTAGATGTGCTCTGTGAGAAATGCAGAGTATTTTGCAGTTTGAAATAAAAGAACACTGGGGAAAAAAAGAAAAAAGAACACTGGACGGTATCTGGAAGGTGTAGGTGGAAATAAAGATCTTAGTAAAAAGAAATACATGGACAATTATAAAAGCTAGTATTTTTATTTATTTGTTTATTTGGGACAAGGTCTCACTTCCATTGCCCAAGATGCAGTGCAGTGGCACAATTTTAGCTCACCGTAGCCTCAACCTCCTGGGTTCAGGTGATTCTCCCACTTCAGCCTCCTGAGTAGCTGGGATTACAGGTGCATGCCACCAGGACTAGCTAATTTTTTGTATTTTTAGTAGATCTGCAGTTTTGCCATGTTGCCCAGGCTGGTCTTAAACTCCTGACCTCAAATGATCCACCTGCCTCAGCCTCCCAAAGTGCTTGGATTACAGGCATGAGCCACTGTGCCCAGCCTTAAGGGCTTTCTTATCATTGATTACTTTATATGAAAATGAATTAAACTCACCAATAAAAAAGGCAGAGATAGGCAGAATGGGTGAAAAATATGATCCAACTGTATTCTGCCTACTAGAAACTCATTTTAGATCTCAAGACACAAATAGGTTGAAAGGGAGGGCATGCAGAAAAATATTCCATGCAAATAGTAATCCAAATAGAACAGGGGTGGCTACACCACTATCATACAAAATAGAATTTAAGCCAAAAACTGTTAAAGGAGACAAAGAAGAATACTATTTATAAAAGATTCAATACATATAGAATATACAACAATTATTAACATATTTGCACTAAACAACAGAGGCCCAAAATAAATGAAGTAAACATTAACAGAAATGAAGAAGAAATGGAGAGTTCCACAGGAAGAATTTGAGACTTCACACTACATTTTCAAGAATGGATAGAACAATCAGATAGAAGATCAATAAAGAAATGAAATAACTTCAACAACACAATAAACAAAACAGAGAGACATAATGACATATACAAGCATACTTCACCCAATGACAGTAGAATACACATTCTGGTCAAGTGCACATGGAACGCTCTCTAAGACAGACCATAATTAGGACATAAAACACAAAAGCTCTTCATACGATTCTAAAAACTGAGATAATAAGATGTATCTTTTTCTTTTTGAGACAGGGTCTTGCTCTGTCACCTAAGTTGGGGCACAGTGGCATGACCACAGTTCACTGCAGCCTTGATTTCCCAGGATTAAATAATCCTCCCACCTCAGCCTCCTAAGTATTTGGGACCACAGGCTGGAGTGCATGTCACCAAGTGTGGTGGCTAATTTTTTCAAATTTTGTAGAGATGAGGTCTTACTATGTTGCCCAGGCTGGTCTTGACCTCCTGGGCTCAAGCAATCCTCCTACCTTGGCGTCCCAAAGTGTTGAGATTACAGGCGTGAGCCACCATATCTGGTCTCAAATGTATATTTTTGAAATACAGTGAAATAAAACTACAGATATCATTGGGAAAAAATACACACATAAGTGTAAATTAATTCACTCTTCAACAACCAATGGGTCAAATGAGAAATTGCAATAGAAAATACCTTAAGACCATGAGACTCTGTCTCAAAAAATAAAAGAGGTTGGGGGTGGTGCCTCAAACCTGTAATCCCAAAAGTTTGAGAGGCCAAGATGGGAGGATTGCTTGAGACCAGGAGTTTGAGACCAGCCTGGGCAACACAGTAAGACTCTATCTGTACAAAATAAATTAAAAAATTAGCCAGACACGCACATGCACCTATAGCCCCAATTACTTGGGAGGCTGTGGCAAGAGGGTCACTTGAGCCCAGGAGTTGGAGGCTGCAGTGAGCCCTGATTAGGCCACTGCACTCCAGCCTGAATGATAGAGTGAGATCATGTCTCAAAAATTAAAACAAAACAAAACAAAAAGAAAAAGAGAAAATATCTTGAGACCACTGAAAACAAAAACCTAACACATCAGAACTTATGACATGCAGCAATGGCAGTGCTAAGAGAAAATTTTATAGCTTTAAATGCATTAATTGCCTGGGTGCGGCGGCTTACACCTGTAATCCCAGCACTTTGCGAGGCTGAGGCGGGTGGATCACGAGGTCAGGAGTTTAAGACCAGCCTGGCCAACATGGTGAAACCCTGTCTCTACTAAAAATACAAAAACTTATCCAGGTGTGGTGGCAGGCACCTATAATCTCAGCTACTTGAGAGGCTGAGGCAGGAGAATCGCTTGAACCGGGGAGGTGAAGGTTGCAGTGAGCTGAGATTGCGTCACTGCCCTCCAGCCTGGGTGACAGAGCGAGACTCCATCTCAAAAGGAAAAAAAAAAAAAAGCATTCACTGAAAATGAAGAAAGAACTCCAATAAGTATTCTAATTCTTCAGTTTAAGGAACTAGAAAAGGAAGCGCAAACTTCTTTAAAAAGGTAGTAGACAAACTGGGTGTGGTGGTACATTCCTATAGTCCCAGCTGCTCAGGAGGCTGAGGGAGGAGCATTGCTTGAACCCAAGAATTCTAGGCTATAGTGCACCATAATCGTGCCTGTGAATAGCCACTACACTCCAGCCTAAGCAATATAGCAGGACCTTGTCTTTAATATTTTTTAAAAGGCACTACAAAGAAGTAAATAATAAAGATTAGAGCAGAGATAAATCAAATAGAGAATATAAAAACAACAGACAATATTATTGACACCAAAAGTTGGTTTGTGGATACAAAATGGAAGAAGAAACAAGTTCTAATTCATTTTGTGAGGCCAGCCTCACTTTGAGATGAAAGCCAAGAAAAGACATTACAAGAACAGAAAAAGACTACAGAATATCTTTTATGAATATTGAAGAATAAATTTTTTTTTTTTTTTTTGAGACGGAGTCTTGCTCTGTCGCCCAGGCTGGAGTAGAGTGGTGCGATCTCGGCTCACCGTAAGCTCCGCCTCCCGGGTTCACGCCATTCTCCTGCCTCAGCCTCCCGAATATCTAGGACTACAGGCACCCACCACCACGCCCGGCTAATTTTTTGTATTTTTAGTAGAGACAGGTTTCACCGTGTTAGCCAGGATGGTCTTGATCTCCCAACCTCGTGATCCGCCCGCCTCGGCCTCCCAAAGTGCTGGGATTACAGGCTTGAGCCACTGCGCCCGGCCTATTGAAGCATAAATTCTAAACAAAATACTGGCAAATGTACTTCAACAGCATATTTAAAGGATTATAAATATGGAATTTGTTGACCAGGAACAGTGGCTCATGCCTGTAATCCCAGCACTTTCAGAGGATGAGGTGGGCAGAGTGCTTGAGCCCAGGAATTTGAGACCAGCCTGAGCAACATGGCAAAACCCTGTCTCTACAAAAAATACAACAATTAATTGGGTGTGGTGGCATGTGCCTGTGGTCCCAGCTACCCAGGAGGCTGAAGTGGGAGTATCACCTGAGCCCGCACCACTCCATTCCAGCCTGGGCAACAGAGTGAGACATTGTCTCAAAAAAAAAAATGGGATTTATTCCCAGAATGCAAAAGTGGTTCAATATACAGTAATCAATGTAATGTACCACATTAAGGAAGAAAAGGCAAAAAACACATTTATCATCTCAAATGATACAGAAAAATAATTTGACAAAATTAAATACCTTATGTTCCTTTTAAAAAATACATTTGATAAACCAGGAATGGAAAGAAACTTCCTTAATAAGAAAAAAGTCATATATGAAAAACCTGTAGGTAACATGGTCAATTTGAAAGACTGAAAGCCTTCCCTCTAATATCAAGAAGACAGGATGCCCACTTTCAACAGTTCTATTCAATATACTAATGGAAGTTATAGCTAGAGAAATAAGGTAAGAAAAAGAAATAAAAGGAATCCAAATTGGAGAGAAAGAAGTAAAATTATCTGTGTTTACAGATTACATGATTCTATGTGGAGAAAACACTGAAGACTCCACAAGGGAAAAATAAAATTTTAGCGCTTATAAAACAAATGCAGCAATGTTGCAGAATATAAAATCAATACACAAAAATCAGCTGCTAACAATGAATAAACAATAGACTAACAAAGAATAAACAATCCAAAAAGAAAATTAAGAAAATAATTTTAGTTATAAAAGCATCAAAAAAAAGTAAAACACTTAAAAATAAATGAAACCAAGAAATCGGTGATGTGTACATTGAAAACTACAAAACATTCCTGAAGCAAATTAAGGAAGATAAATAAATGGAAAGATATCCCATGTTCATGGATTCCAAGACTTACTATTGCTAAGATTAAAATACTACCAAAATCAATCTACAGAGTCAATGTGATCCCTATCAAAATCCTAACAGCCTCTTATACAGAAATAGAAAGCCCTATTCTAAAATTCACTTCAAATCTCTAAGGATCTCTAATACCAAAATAATCTTGAAAAAGAACAATGTTGAAGAATTCACACTGCCTTATTTCAAAACTTACTGCAAAGCTACAGTGATCAAAACAGTATGGTACTGGTATAAGGACAAACAGATAGGCCAATGGAATAGAGTAGACAGCCTAGAAATAAATGCTCATATATAGGGTGAAATGATCTTTGACAACAGTGCCAAGATCATTCTTTTGTAGAAGGACAATCTTTCAAAAAATGGTGTTGGGAAAACTGGGTATCTACATGCAAATAATAAAAGTGAACCATCACATTATATCATGTATAAATAGTAACTTATATTTAATCAAAGACCTATACTTAAAAGCTAAAACTATAAAATACTTAGAAGAGGCTGAGTACAGTGGCTCATGGCTGTAATCCCAGCACTTTGGGAGGCTGAGCAGATCACTTGAGGTCAGGAATTGGAGACCAGCCTGGCCAACATGGTTAAACTCTGTCCCTACTAAAAATACAAAATTTAGACAGGCATGGTGGTGGGTGCCTATAATCCCAGCTACTTGGCTACTTGGGAGGCTGAGGCATGAGAATCGCTTGAACCTGGGAGGTGGAGGTTGCAGTGAGCCAAGAGCATGCCTGCGCACTCCAGCCAGGGTGACAGAGGGAGAAAAAAAAATTACTCCACAGAAAACATAGGGGAAAATTTTGTTAAATGTGGCAATGATTTATTGGATATGACATTTAAGGCACAGGTAACCAATAAAAGATAAACTGGACTACATCGAAATTAAAAACTTTTGCACACCAAAGGACAATCTCAAGATGAAAAGAAAACCTACAGAAAGGGAGAACACATCTGCATATCACATATCAAATAAGGGCTTAATACCCACAGTCTATAAAGAATTCCTACAACTCTTCCAAGCACTTGGGAGCTGAAAAAAAAAAGAAATTTTCTAAATATTAAAAATTCAAAATTTTAAATAAGAATTCCTATAACTCAACAACAAAACACAAATGACTCAATTTTAATATGAGCAAAGGATTTTAAAATAAACTGGTTCAAAAAATATGTAAACAACCAACAAAAACAAAAACCAATGCTCATTATTATTGGTCATTAGGGAAATGCAAATCACAACCACAATAAAAAACCAGTACAGAACCATTAATTGGCTATTATGAAAAAAAACACGACATAACCAGTATATGTGACAATGTGGAAAATAGAAACCCTTATGCATTGCTGGAGAGAATGTAAAACATTGTAGCCACTTTGTAAAGCAATATACCTGTTCCTGAAAAAGGTTTACACCAATTATTCTGTGAACCAGCAATTCCACTCCTAGGGATACATATATCCAAAAGAATTGAAAGCAGGGACTCACACAGACATATACATACCACATCCACGGCGGCCTTATTGATAGCAGCCAAATTATTACTGTGGAAACAACCCATGTTTATCAACATAAAAATGGATAAACAAAGTATGCTTTAACCATACAGTGGAAATTTATTCAAACACAAAAACAATGAGTTCCTGATACATGTTACCACATGGATAAACCTTGAAAATGTTCTGCTAAGTGAAATAAGCCAGACATGGAAGGACACATGCATACTTCCACATATATCTCTCTCTATGGATAGTCAAATTCACAGACAGAGAAAGTAGAATGGAGATTATCAGTACTTTGGGGTAGGATGGAATAGGTAATTACATGTATGGAACACTAAGTAGATACAGCAAGTAGCACAGTAACATGTATAAAATGATCCCTTCCTGTGTGTATTCTAGTTTGTACCAGCACTGTAAAAGAGACTTCCAGATGAGCAGTTCCAGTGGTTAATGTTGGTAGTTCAAAGGGTAACACTGCCCTCTAGGCAACATTGTGGAGGTCTACTTGAGATATATTTCACAAGTTATTCTCATGAATACTTCAATGAAACAGCTCTTATCAAGGCCCCCAGTGATCAAATGCTTGCCAAAATCTACAGTCAACCCTTTTTCTTTGTCTTATTCAAATTCTCAGTGACCTGTGACACAGCTGACCACTCTCCCCATATTGAAATACCTTCTTCTGGAGGCTTCCAGGAGAGGAAACCCATGTTTTCCCCCTACTACTTCATTGGGTGTTGGAAACCATTATGGAGTGAGGAAGTCAATGATTTCAGGAGCTTCTCCACTATTGATGCAGTATCAGGAATATCTCAAATGCTGCAAGGGAGGTTGGTGGGGAAGACAATCTATGACATGCTTGAAGATTTTATTGAGGAACACATTGACAGGACAAGAGCACCACCATCTTTATAACACCCTGCCATCCTAAGCTTTAAGTTTCTATTTGGCCACCTGGCCAAAACTGAAAATGTCAGCCCCGCCCATAACTTCAACAGAGCATAACGGCCCTAACTGTAACAGAACAGCCAGGACTTCCCCAACCCCTCCCTAACAGAATTTTGTTTCAAAGCACACTTCTCCACTGGGCCCTTTAAAAAAGCCTCAGGCTGTAAGAGAAGTTTGCACCTGACCCTGCCACTGGAAGCCCTTCTCAGGTTTACTCTCAATAAACCTGTCTCAACTGTTGAGCCACCTTCTCATCTCTCCTTTCCTTAATCTTTCTATCCCAACACATATAAGAGAGCATAAATACTTACTAACAAGGAACTCGAAGATATACTGAAATTCTCTACAGATAATCATGATAATGATGAGGCAGAAGACTTAGAAGAGGTAATATCAAATATGTGACACGTGAAACATCTGCAGCAGTTTTGGGGGCATCTACAGCCTCTGCAAGGTGAAAGTATTAAAGCTTACAATCCTCGCAGGGCACGGTGGCTCATGCCTGTAATCTCAGCACTTTGGGAGGCTGAGGCGCATGGATCACCTGAGGTCAGGAGTTCGAGACCAGCCTGACCAACATGGTAAAACCCCATCTCTACTAAAAATAAAAATTAGCCAGGCATGGTGGCGGGTGCCTGTAATCCCAGCTACTCTGGAGGCTGAGGCAGGAGCATCGCTTGAACCTGGGAGGTGGAGGTTGTAGTGAGTCAAGATCGCGCCACTGCACTCCAGACTGGGCAATAAGAACGAAACTCAGTCTCAAATAATAAATAAATAAATAAATAAATAAAAATAAAAATAAAATAAAGATTGCCATCCTCAAGTAAGATCCTTCAATGGAACAAAACCTCTGTGTCACCCGAGGGATAACATGCCAACAAACACTGCAAGGATATTTAAAGAAAAAGAACCAGCTTCCTACAACGTTTCTAACTAAGTATCTGCAAATATGAAGACAGATCCTTCAGTGTGTACACATCTTCAGCCCTCATGCTGAACAGATCCTGACATTAGTATTATTTAGTCTCTTCCAAACTCAGCATCTGCAATCAGAACCTGGTTCATCCAGCACAGATGATCATCCTGACATCCTGTCAAGATTCAAGTGAGCCTGATGTCTCACTGCTTATCTACAGTGCCACCCATCTAGTCACCTCAGTGAATCATATTAGGCACCATACTGTAATCATCATCATCATGATCATCATCATCATCATCCTTGGGTTATCAAGCAAGAAGGACCAGGATTTTCATAAGTGTTAACACACGATTCCAGGTCATTAAATAAAAGCAATCTATGATTGTTGAAAAAAAAGAAACTGTAGATTACAGGCTCATGCCTGTAATCCCAGCACTTTGGGAGACCGAGGCAGGCAGATCATCTGAGGTCAGGAGTTCAAGACCAGCCTGACCAATATGATGAAACCCCGTCTCTACTAAAAATACAAACAAAAAAAAAAATTAGCTGGGCATGGTGGCATGCACCTTTAATCCCAGCTACTTGGGAGGCTGAGACAGGAGAATTGCTTGAACCCAGGAGGCAGAGGATGCAGTGAGCTGAGATCGTGCCATTGCCCTCCAGCCTGGGCAATAAGAGTGAAACTCTGTTTTAAAAAAAAAAAAAAGAAAAAAAGAAACTGTAACATTCTAGGTGACATGTACTATGTAGGCAGGCCTGTGATGGTTGGGTCTGTTCTCAACATTATAGGATTATTTTCATATCATGATTCTCTAAAAAAAATACAATAAAATGACTATTTACATAGCTTTTACAACACATGAGGTATTTTAGTAACCTACTTTTTATTTTTACTTTTACAAAAGCTTTGGGTTGGTGAAAAATTAAGTAATCTAGGCATAATTTACGGGATGCAGGAGGATGTGGATAGGTGACATGCAAATGTCATTTTATAAAAGGGACACAGCATTTGTGGATTTAGGTATGCTTAGGGGGTCTGGAACCAATCTCCTGCATATGGTTAGGGGATAACCATATTCAAAAGAAACATCTTAAGGCTTTACCATTTGTTTGCATTCATGAGGCTTGTCTCCTATGTGATTTCTTTCACATTTTTGAAATGAAATAAAATTAATGAATGCTTTCCCACATTTATAGAGTATCTCTCCAGTGAGTCCTTTTATGTCTATGCAAGGAACTGAGAGAACTCAGTGCCTTCCCACATTCCTTACATTCATGCATCTTCTCTCCAGTGTGAATCCTTTCATGTCCTCAAAGGAAACGAGAACGAGTGAAGGCTTTACCACATTGTTGACATTCATAATATTTCTTTCCAGTGTGAATTCTTTCATGTCGTAGAAGGCAAGTGAGCCAAGAGAATGCTTTCCTGCATTCCTTACATTCATACGGCTTCTCTCCAGAGTGAATCCTTTCATGGACTTTTAAGTTACTGAAATGACTGAAGGCTTTCCTACATGTTTTACACTCATAAGGTTTCTCTCCTGTGTGAGTCCTTTTATGTTGAGAAAGGTATGTGAAACAACTGAATGCTTTCCCACATTCCTTACACTCATATGGCTTCTCTCCAGTGTAAGTTGTTTCGTGATTTTGAAAGGAATAGAAATCAATAAAGGCTTTCCCACATTTACATTTATAGGGTTTCTCTCCAGTGTGAGTTGTTTCATGTCTTCGAAGAGAACTAGAAATACGGAAGGCTTTACCACATTCTTTACATTCATAGGGTTTCTCACCAGTATGAGTCCTTTCATGTCTTTGAAATACACTGGGATAAATGAAGGCTTTCCCACATACCTTGCATTTATGAGGTCCATCTCCAGTGTGCATTATCATATGACCTCGAAAGCTTGAGCGATGAGATAGCGCTTTCCCACACTGCTTGCATTCATAGGGTTTCTCTCCAGTGTGAGTTCTTTCATGACTTTGCAGTGAACTAGGACAATCAAAGCCTTTCCCACATATCTTACATTTATGAGGTCCATTTCCAGTGTGCCTTATCATGTGTCTTTGAAAGCTTCCCAGATGATGAAATGCTTTCCCACATTGCTTACATTCATAGGGTTTCTCTCCAGTATGAGTTCTTTCATGTATTTGAAAAGAACTGGAAACACTGAAGGCTCTTCCACACTGTTTACATTTATAGGGTTTTTCTCCAGTGTCAGTTCTTTCATGTCTTACATAGGAACTGTAATCAGGGAAGGCTTTAGAACAGTGCTTGCATTCATATGGTTTCTCCCCAGTGTGTGTTCTTTCATGTCTTAGATAGGAATTGTAAATAGGGAAGGCTTTAGAACACTGCTTACATTCATACGGTTTCTCTCCAGTGTGAGTTCTTTCATGCATACGAAATAAACTAGGCCAAAAAAAGGCTTTCCCACACAACTTACATATATAAGGTCCACCTCCACGTTGTACTATTATGTGTCTTCGAAGGTTTCCCGAAGAACTGAAGGTTTTCCCACATTCCTTATAATCATAGCGTTTCTTTCCAGTGTGAGGTCTTTCCTGTCTTTGAAAGGAGTGGTGATAATTGAAGGCTGTCCCACATTGTTTATGTGTATGTGGCTTCTCTCCATATTCCTGACACTCAACTGGTTTGTGTCCAGCATCAAATGTGATATAGCAATTAAGGAATGAACAACCCATGATGACTTCTCCACGCACACTGCTTTTACATGGATCTACTCCAGGAGTTTTTTCATTCACGGTACTATCTGGAATCTGGCTACTTTCAGTGAATCTCTCTACAATATGACATCTGTAAAACATGAGAAGTATATTAATAAAGGTTTATTTATAAATGACTTTATATTTATTAGTAGGTACTGGATTTACATTTTTACATCATCATGCAACATGTAGGCTTCATGCACTGCTCAAACGTGAATGGACTGAATGTCGTACAAGATAACTCGACCCCAGCTGTTTTCTTGACAATGATAAACACATGGAATTCTTTTTTTTTGAGATGGAGTCTCACTCTGTTGCCAGGCTGGAGTGCAGTGGCGTGATCTTAGCTCACTGCAACCTCCACCTCCCGGGTTCAAGTGTTTCTCCTGCCTCACCCTCCTGAGTAACTGGGACTACAGGCATGTGCCACCATGCCCAGCTAATTTTTGTATTTTTAGTAGAAATGGGGTTTCACCATGTTGGCCAGGATGGTCTTGATCTCTTGACCTTGTGATCACTCGCCTTGGCCTCCCAAAGTGCTGGGATTACAGGCGTGAGCCACCACACCCGGCCGAATTCTTAATATTGTTTCTAAGGGAACTATTTTTGCAAACACTGAATAGTTACGTCATATTTATGTTTCTGCAGAAAATTTTATAGGAATAAATAAGTTTATACTGGGCTCGTTCATTTTCTTTGCCTAGTTGTATAATTTCCTGCATCCTAAGAATTGCTCCACAGATATATGTCTTTCTCTTGTGAGTGCAAATTACCTTAGGCTCCTCCTGGGATTTTTGTGCTGATCTTCAATGTTTGTGTCTTCCCATTTCATTCCTAAAAGGTGGACACAGAAAAAACACTGTAGATTATTATAAAATTCTAAAAACACTACAAGATTTTATGTACAATGGAATCAGGCATGATTCATTCACTGAATATAGTTGACTCTTGAACAACATAGGTTTGTTTGTACCTCACAAGTCCACTTATTTTTTTTTAAGATGGAGTCTCGCTCTGTTGCCCAGGCTGGAGTGCAATGGTGCAATCTCGGCTCACTGTAACCTCCGCCTCCCAGGTTCAAGCCATTCTCCTGCCTCAGCCTCCCAAGTAGCTGGGACTATAGGTGTGTGCCACCACACCCAGCTAATTTCTGGATTTTTAGTAGAGACGGGGTTTCAGGTGGGTTTTGAACTCCAGACCTCAGGTGATCTGCCTGCCTCAGCCTCCCAAAGTGCTGGGATTACAGGCATGAGCCACCACACCTGGCTCACAAGTCCACTTACATATGAATTTTCTTCAGTCTCTGCTACCCCTGGGACACCAAGACCAATTCCTCCTCTTACTCAGCCTACTCAATGAGAAGACAATGAGGATGAAAACCTTTATGATGATCCATTTCAACTTAATGCACAGTAAATACAGTTTATCTTCTTTATGATTTTCTTAACATTTATTTTCTCTAGGTTACATTATTGTGAGAATATAGTATGCAATATATGTGACAGACGATATATGTGTTAATCAATTGTTTTTGTGACCAATAAGACTGCCAGTCAACTGAAGGTTAAGTTGTAGTGAACAAAAAGTTATATGAATATGGACAACTGGTTGGGGACCTGGCACCCCTTAACCCTGTGTTGTTGAAGGGTCAACTATATCCCCTTTCCATATTTCAAATCATTCAATAGCATTGATGACCAAGAAAAAAATGTCTCTAATTGACTAAGTGAAGACATAATGTCATTTTTACCTATACAGTCCAGGTTCCTAATGGTTTCCCATATCACATCTCTGTACAGACTCTTCTGTGATGGACCCAGCAAAGCCCACTCTTCCCGGGTGAAGTTCACGGCCACATCCTCAAAGGCTACTGAATCCTGAAACATCCCATATGTACAAAGGAGTAAGGTTGAGACTGATAGTACCAAAAATTTATACCCGCTTCATAAACTCTGCATGATACTATTGTTTCTAAGCAATGATTCAATGACATGATAAATCCACCCTTTTTCTCTGCCTACACTCACTTTCTCCAACACAGCAATTCTGATGCTAGAATTGAATGTTGTTGTAGAAATAATAGTCAAACAGGAAAACAAGTCTCTTTTTGATGACTTAAATGAGTGAATTTTATTGCTGGCATCATCCCTAATGTCTACTTTATAGTGGGTCTGTAATTCCTGTCGTGACAAAGTCCTACTACTTACTGTGCAAGAATAGGAGTCCTGAGATGGTATATATTTACAAACACTGGTTAACAAAATTGGATCCTTCATGTACTCTAGGCACTGGATTTATAGAGAGTCTCCACCAACATAACTAATAACAGGTGCTGAGTGTGCATAAACTGTTTACGGAGAAAGTATAGTATTTGCTTAACTCTTTTATCTTGTCTTGGGGAGCTTGGAATTTTGTTACATGCTCAGCAGTGGGAACATAGCTGATCAGCCAATGCTAGGTTTGAATGTTTGTCCCCACCAAAATGCATGCTGAAACTTAATCCCCAATGTGACAGTAATGAAAGGTGGGGCTTGAAGAGGTTATTGGGTCCTGAGGATTTGGATCTCAAGAAAATCAAGATTAATCCATTCTTGGATTAATGGCTTAAAGAATAAATGAGTAGTGACAGAGTTGGACTTATGTCCCTATGAGAAGAGAAAGAGACCTGAGCTAGACACTCAGCTCCCTCATCACGTGATGCCCTGTGCCACACAGGGACTCGACAGAGTCTCCACCAGCAAGGAGGTTCTCACCAGATGTCCAACCTTGACCTTGGTCTTCCCAGCCTCCAGAACTACAAAATACATATATTGTTTCATTTAAATCATCTAACTTCAGGTATTCCGTTATAAGCAACAAAAAACACACTAAGGTAGACACAAGGAAACACTCTGGGCAGTGAGTCTGTAATGAATGACATCCATAAATAACTTTTCAAATTATTTATTGCAACATGTTACTTGGGGATTCAGCCCATTCTATGTGATTACACTAAGACAGAACATTTAGAAGCTGGCAACAGGTTTCCTCTAGATCAAATATAGCAAAGCAAGACAAAAGACTAATAAAATATACTTCACCATCCCAATGCAAGAATTTTAAACTTTTTATTAGGTAATGCCAACGGAGAATAACGGGGACAGATTGCACATGTTCTTAGAAAGAACTCAATGTTACCTCTCATGAATATCGATAATATTCCCTAAATAGCTAAATCAGACCTTTAGTAGTCAACAAAAAAAGATATCCCCAAAACTAATAGAAGTCACACATGTATAAAAATGCTCAAAACTTCCTCACCAACAAAGTGACGGCTTTACAAGAACAGATAAAGAATTTTTTTTTTTTTTTTTTTTTTTTTGGGAGACAGAGTTTTGCTCTGTTGCCCAGGCTGGAGTGCAGTGGCACGATCTCAGCTCACTGCAGTCTCCGTCTCCCAGACTCAAGCAATTCTCCTGCCTCAGCCTCCTGAGTAGCTGGGATTACAGGGGTGTGCCAGCACACCCGGCTAAAACATTTATGATGATCCATTTCAACTTAATGCACAGTAAATATAGTTTCTCTTCTTTATGACTTTATTTTCTCTAGCTTACTTTACTGTGAGAATATAGTATGCAATACATGTGACAGACAATACATGTGTTAATCAATTGTTTTTGTGACCAATAAGGCTGTCAGTCAACTGAAGGTTAGTTGTGGTGAACAAAAAGTTATACGAATATGTACAGACCTCAAGATTAAATGAGTAAAAAAAATATGTATGAAAGACAAAACTAGTCTTTTAAACAGTAACAAGGTCTTTTTCAGATTTAACGAGATGAGAATTTTCTTAAGTAAGAAAATAAAGGCTGGGCGCAGTGGCTCACACCTATATTCCCAGCACTTTGAGAGGCCAAGGCAAGTGGATCTCTTGAGCCCAGCAGTTCAAGACCAGCCTGGGCAACATGGTGAAATGTGATCACTACAAAAAATACAAAAATTAGTCCAGGTGTGGGGGTGCATGCCTGTAGTCCCAGCTACCTGGGAGGCTGAGGTGGGAGGATCACCTGAACCCAGGGAAGTAGAGGCTGCAGAGAGTCTGGATGACATCACTGTACTCTAGCCTGGGCAACAGAATGAGACCCTGTCTCTCCTCAACCTCACAAAACAAAGAAAAGACAGTTGGTCCCAAATGAGGAGTCTTCCAAATTCAACTCTATTAAAATTAGGCATAGTGGCTCACACCTTTAATTCCAGCATTTTGAGAGGCTGAGGTGGGAGGATCCCTTGAGCCCAGGAGTTTGGGGCTGCAGTGAGCTGTGATGGCGCCACTGCGCTCTAGCCTGGGGTCACGGAGCAAGATTCTATCTCAAAAAAAAAAAAGAAAAAGTCCATCAAACTGTAGAATGAAATAAAAAGATAAACCGCCATCTAGAAAGAAATACTAGCAATCCCTCCAAGTGAAAACTGGTTAGTATGTACAGTATGCTTAAAAACAAAAAGAAAGGCCAGGCGCAGTGGCTCACGCCTGTAATTCTAGCACTTTGGGAGGCTGAGGAGGGCAGATCACCTGAGGCTGGGAGTTCAAAAACAACCTGAGCAACATGGCAAAACCCTGTCTCTACTAAAAATATAAAATTAGCTGGGCATGGTGGCGGGTGCCTGTAATCCCAGCTACTCAGGAGGCTGAGGCGGGAGAATCGCTTGAGCCCAGGAGGCGGAGGTTGTAGTGGGCTGAGATCGCTCCATTGCACTCCAGCCTGGGCAACAAGAGTGAAACTCCATCTCAAAAAAAAAAAAAAAAAAGAGAGAGAGAAATAAGGCAATAATATCCAAATAAATTAAACATGAAAAAAGACTGAAAATTACTTCACAGAAGATGAAAGACCACAAAGAAAAAAATGCTCAATACCAATGCTAATCAGCAAAAACCAATGGAGATACATAAAACATAAATCTTTACAAGGCATAAACACACACATATACATGGTCTGAAAGTTGATCTACACCTGCTATTAGGATTTCCTCATAAATTTAAACTATCCATAATCTACAATACAACAATTTTTTCCCAATGAATAGTATCCCAATGAGTTAAAAATTCACGAAGTGTTAGCACTTAGGGACAAAAAAAGAATATTTTCAACAACATCATAAGGTTAACCTGAAAGAACTCAAGTCCCACGAACAGTGAAATGTGTGAGGACTTGGTGACCCACAGCTTCAGACAACAGCATATGTCAAACAGATTGAAGCAAATAAACAAATCAAAAACCTTTTCATCGTATTTTCTCCCCTCTCCTTTCATCTCTTCATGTCTTTGGAGTCAACTAAATATTTCTCATTATTCCAATTTGTTTATTTTCTTTGCATTTTAGTTCTATTTTTTTGCATTACATTTTAACAAGCTGCTCCTGGGAAGCGGTTCTCATACTTTATTTGCATTACAAGCATCTGGAGGACTTAACACAGATTATTGGATCCTACCCCCAGAATTTCTTTTTTTTTTTTTTTTGAGACGGAGTCTTGCTCTGTCGCCCAGGCTGGAGTGCAATGGCGCGATCTCAGCTCACTGCAATCTCCACCTCCCGGGTTCAAGCAATTCTCCTGCCTCAGCCTCCCAAGTAGCTGGGATTACAGGTGCCCGCCACCATGCCCAGCTAATTTTGTGTAATTTTAGTAAAGATGGGGTTTCGCCATGTTGGTCAGGCTGGTCTCGAACTCCTGACTTCAGGTGATCTACCCGCCTTGGCCTCCCAAAGTGCTGGGATTACAGGTGTGAGCCACCACGCCCGGCCCTACCCCTAGAATTTCTAATTCAGTAGGACTAGAGTACAATCCTGAAATGTGCATTCCTTTTTAAATTTTGATGTTGTTTGTACATATTCACAGGGTACAGATGTAATGTTGCCACAGTGATATAGTGCATTGTGGTGAATGAAGTCAGAGCCTTCAGTGCATCCATCACTGCAGCAAGGCACATGTACCCACCAAGCAACCGCCCATCATCCACCATCCTCCACCCTCCTAGAGTCTCCACTGACCATCATTCCACACTCCGCTTCCATGTGTACACATTATTTACACGTGGGAGGTATATTTGCCCACTTTTTTTTTGTTTTTTTTTTTGAGATGGAGTTTTGCTCTGTCGCCCAGGCTGGAGTGCAGTGGTGCAATCTCGGCTCACTGCATCTTCTGCCTCCCGGGTTTAAGCAATTCTCTGCCTCAGCCTCCCAAGTAGCTGGAATTACTGGCACCCACCACCACGCCCAGCTAAATATTTTTGTATTTTTAGTAGAGATGGGGTTTAACCATCTTGGTCAGGCTGGTCTTGAACTCCTGACCTCATGATCCACCCGCCTTGGCCTCCCAAAGTGATGGAATTATAGGTGTGAGCCACCGTGCCCAGCCTATTCACCCACTTTTAAGTGAGTACATGTGGTATTTGTCTTTCTGTGTCTGAATTGTTTTGCTTAAGATAATTGCCTCCCAATCCATCCTTGTTGTCACAAAGGACAGGATTTCATTCTTTTTCATGGCTGAATAGTATCCCAATGAGTATACACACCACATTTTATTTATCCAATCCTCCACTTAGGTCAATTCCGTATCTTTGCTTTGTGAATAATGCTGCAATATGCAGATGAGTGCAGGTATCTTTTTGATGTACTGATTTCTTTTCCTTTAGATAGATACCCAGTAGCATATCTGAGATACTCAGCATAATACTGAGTGCATATTAATGGTAATATTAACTAACTGAAAACAGAAAAGAGGCAAAACTATGCTTCTAGATAAATACACACTGAATCTATAATGAGTAACGAAATACAAACTCTAGGTCAGTTATGCTTCTGACCTGTAGTGTCTTACCTCACACAACTTCTGACAACAAACGTATGGCATTTGCTGAACACCAATTCTCCAACAAAAACTGGTATCCACCCCACATTAGTACAGATCCCACAAGTTGAGGGTTGAGTGTCACAACCCATCAGCCACCAGGCAGATGCCAGTGGCAAGCCCCAGAGACCATCCTTTTAATCAAATGTGTTTAAAACCAATGGCCCCCTCCTCAGGGTCAATAATGTGCCAAGCCCACCCACAGAACTGTGCAAGTCACTCTGCTTAAGGTTATCAGTTTGTTAATAAAGGATATCTCAAGAATAGCCAAAAAGAGAGAGGCACAGCAAAGGAAGGAGAGGGATTGGCAAACCTTCCCCTCTTGGCTGACATTACCCACCCAGCAAATCCAAATACATTTTTTATTATATCAAAGACCCAGATAAACTCTCAGATTCATAAGCCCTTTTTCCATCAGGCAGAATCAAAAGGTGTCTTTCTCTAAATCAGCCGTGACAGACTTTTTAATTCGTACTCTGATTATACCAACTGAGTGAATGCAAAACCAGGCTACTGATAATGTTGAATTTTACCCAAGGCCTGTAATTCTAGTAAATAAGTAAGATGAGAGAAAATCACCTCAACTCCCCAAGCCCAGTTCTTTGTGTTCTGGACAAGCAGCCGTAAAACAAAACAAAACAAAAGCACCCTTTGCTTACATAGATTATGCCCCTCCCCCATTTTCTAAACTATAACTCAGCCAGATAAAGAACCTCCAAATTCGCATTTTTTATCTTATGATTAGCTGAGCAGTTTTGTCTTCACTGATCATACTCAACAAAATACATCTAAAGAAAACTTTGCTTAAGTTTCTCTCCTTGCTCCAGGACCGTGAACTTTGACTCATCCTCAGCCTGAGCTAGCACAAAACCCCTCTTTCATAACCCATCTTAAGAACAGACTTAGGTTAGAGTAAAACACTCTCTGATCTAGAATCTGATTCTCAGCCTGGCGTGGTGGCTCACACCTGTAATCCCAGCACTTTGGGAGGCCGAGGCGGGCAGATCCATGAGGTCAGAAGATCGAGACCATCCTGGCTAACATGGTGAAACCTCATCTCTACAAAAATATAAAAAATTAGCCGGGCGTAGTGGCATGTGCCTGTAGTCCCAGCTACTCGGGAGGCTGAGGCAGGAGAATCACTTAAACCCGGGAAGTGGAGGTTGCAGTGAGCTGAGATCATGCCACCGCACTCCAGCATGGGCAACAGAGCTCTCGAGACTCTCATCTCAAAAAAAAAAAAATCTGATTCTCACCTTCCATCCTGCTCTCCCCTTCGCATCTTCCTTCTAATCTTGGTTGCGCTTCCCTTAGCAAGAAAAGAACTTTTCTGCCCAACCTTAGAGATGCCTCAGATCTTTTTTTTTTTTTTTTTTTTTTTTTTTTTTTTTGAGACTGAGTTTCACTCTTGTGAGCCACCGCGCCTGGCTGGGATGCCTCAGATCTTATACTTGATGCTTTCCCGTTTTGCAGTACTCCTTTAGAATGAAGTCACTTCTTAGCTAAATCCAGATTTATTTTAATTGAGGATGTCTAGCAACAGCCCCACAACAGTAACAAATACAACCTCAAACAGGGAATCACCCCAACCGCCTCAGCTTTCTAATGCTCTGTAGCTTCTCTAAGTATAAAAGGCTTCTCCCATGGCTGGAGTGATCAGGAGGCTCCCAGGAAGAACCAATTTAAGTGGGCCTTCAATAACCTCCCTTTGCAGGCTCAAGATTGGCCTCAACTGGGAGTCACCGGCCTCAGGTCTCTCCACCCCACTCAAGGCCATTCACTTCCCTCCCATGCCTTACATGGGAAGTTACTTGGTTTAGTTAGCATTTATTTATTTATTAGTTAGTTTAGTTAGTATATATTTATTTAGAGATGAAGTCTCACTCTGTCACCCAGACTGGAGTGCAGTGGCGCGATCTCAGCTCACTGCAACCTATGCTTTCCAGGTTCAAGTGATTCTCCTGCCTCAGCCTCCCAAGTAGCTGGGACTTCAGGTGTGGGCCGCCACGCCTGTGGTGGTGGTGGGCGCCTGTAATCTCAGCTAATCAGGAGGCTGAGGCATGAGAATCACATAAACCTGAGAGGTGATGCTTGCAGTAAGCCAAGATTGTGCCATTGCACTCCAGTCTAGGCAACACAGCAAGATTCCATCTCAAAAAAATAAATAAATAAAAAATAAAGGTAGGCTGGGAGCGGTGGCTCAAGCCTGTAATCAGCACTTTGGGAGGCTGAGGTGGGAGGATCATTTGAGGCTGAGAGTTCAAGACCAGCCTGATCAACATGGAGAAACCCTATCTCTACTAAAAATACAAAATTAGCCGGGCATGGTGGTGCATGCCTATAATCCCAGCTACTCGGGAGGCTGAGGCAGGAGAATCGTTTGAAACCGGGAGGCAGAGGTTGCAGTAAGCTGAGATTGTGCCATTGCACTCCAGCCTGGGCAACAAGAGTGAAACTCCATCTCAAAAAAATAAAAAATAAAGCTAAATAGGAAAAGCACAAGTATCTATCCATTTCAGACAACAAATACCATTTAATTACTACTTTCATAATAATAAAGCATTTAGTAAATTAATAATATTTGAGTTCTTTAGCTGTTGGAAAGTCCTGTGCCACAGAATTTAGCATTAATCTGTCAAGTATACATAACAGGAATAGAACAGTTATCCACTGTCCTAAATTCTCCACCCTAAAAAGGAAAGAAACTAAAGTTTTGGTAAATCTTTATAATTCAATCAAATAACTACCACATTTTCTGTTAATATGTGTTCACTTTTTCTGCAGCCATAAAGAAAGTACGACCAAACATTTTTCCTTAGTCATACTGTCACTGTTAAGCCCTGAAATTCCATTTGAATAATCAGAGAAACTTACTTGACAGGCTCTGGGGAAAAAAAAAGTAAATGAAGGGTTTGTTTTTACAAAAATTGGAGGCTGAGGCAGCAGATCACTTGAGGTCAGGAGTTCAAGACCAGCCTGGCCAACATAGTGAAACCCCATCTCTACTAAAAATACAAAAAAAAAAAAATTAGCCAGGCGTGGTAGTGCAGGCCTGTAATCCCAGCTACTCGGGAGGCTGAGGTGGGAGGATCGTTTGAACCCAGAAGGCAGAGGTTGCAGTGAGCTGAGATCGCGCAACTGCATTCCAGCCTAGGCAACAGTGCGAGGCTCCGTCTCAAAAAAAAAAAAAAAAAAAAAGGAATAGATGGCTACATATATGACCTGTTTTCTGAAATCTAACTATTTCTGGCCTCTATGGAAATACTTTCTCTATCAATCTCTAATGATAGGATGCATCTTATAGTTAATAAAACGTTGAAGCTGAAAAGAGTATCTCTTTTCAATGTGACAACCTCAGGGATGGGCAGTGCTGACTGCAACACAAATAAGTCTAACTCAGGTGTCAGGTCATCCCATCTCCTAGGACATTACTCACCCCCATCTGCTCAGTAAAGTGCTCAGTGACCACCCCCCACCACCCCAGGAGATACTGCACTTGTGCTTTTCAGGCTCACGCACACCTGACCTGAATGGGAGATTCTTGCACAACCGGAATGAGTGGGTTCTCCAGTGCTTACATATTGTTTTCTCTCTTCATTAGTCTGAGAGTCAGGAAGGAAGAAATCATTTCTGTCTTCTTCCCCAAATATGATCATTCAACTGGCTGACCAGCCTTGTGTTCCCAAGGAATGGAAACTGGGGTTGGGGAGGAAAAAGGTGATTTTCCCAAGGGTTACCTTTTTATAGAAATGGTATACCAGAAGATTTCTCCCATCCCACCCAGGGCATCCAGCTGTTCTCTGTGAGGCCCCACCCCAACACCTCAGGCTGCTCACTGGGAGAAATGATCCAGGGGCTGATATTCACTAGACCCTCCCAGAGACAGGGCAGCTGTGTGTATCTTGGGTCAACCCCAGGCAGTTCTGAAACAGAACCAAGAAAAGACAGAGAGTGGGCTGAGAACACATCACCCCGTAAAATTTCCAAAGAGGACTCTCAATGTTGAGAAGGTATCCGTACCCAGGGGAAAGAAAGAAGGAGAGGCACAAAGGTTTTTTTGTTTGTTTGTTTATTACAGCGGAATGTCAGGTTATTCTCTGCTTCCTCACATGTGAAATGTTCAGGAACACAAATCTTTTAAGAAGCCGGCCGGGCGCGGTGGTCACACCTGTAATCCCAGCACTTTGGGAGGCCGAGTGGGGCAGATCACCTGAGGTCATGAGTTCGAGACAAGCCTGACCAACATGGTGAAACTTCGTCTCTACTAAAAATACAAAAAATTAGCCGGGTGTGGTGGTGGGTGCCTGTAATTCCAGCTACTCGGGAGGGTGAGACAGGAGAATCTCTCGAACCCGGGAGGCGGAGGTTGCGGTGAGCCGACATCGCACCATTGCACTCCAGCCTGGGCAACAAGAGCAAAACTCCATCTTAAAAAAAAAAAGAAAAGAAAAGAAAGAAAGAAAAAAAGAAGCCATCCATTGCTCTCTGAAAACAAAATGAAAATTAAAATACTGGGACTCTGAAATTTAGCACCGGTGGGGCAGTGGAGGGAGGAGTTCATGATGTTGCTGTGAATTGAGGAGGGAAAGTTAGCCTGCCTAAGGCTCTGGAAACCAAGGGAGTTATTACCACCCCTAGGAGGAGTCAGAATGAGGGAATAGGGTAGTGGATTTGAGACCCTGTTACCCTCATCTCTGAAAAACTCGAAGAGGAATCAGTCACCCTGGGAAGAAAAGAAGGGACTGGGGACCCCGCAGACCACAGCTCCTCCCGTGCAGAAACCCCACGCAAGAATCTGGATTCTGATTGCAGTTAGATATTAACCAGGTTCCCTCAGCCCCACTGCCTCTAGGGGGCCGCCTCCCTGAGAGTCAGGTCACAGAAGACGCTGACCGCAGGCTTCCCCATTGTGCCTAGGGATAAGATCTCGGAGAGCTGCTCGAGTTGCCCAAGTTCTTTCTCAGATCTTGAATTCCAACGGAAAGGCTGGCGCCAAGCAGGCTGAAAACCCCACGAGGGAACCCACTCAGCAGGAGAATGCGGTTTCTTCACCTCCCGTCCCAGGATTCGCCCGTCATTTCCCCACCAACCAGCGACCCCACACCTCAGCCGCCCCTGTCCAGATCCCTAAACACCCCCATCCCCAAACCTCTCATGGAGGCGGAACTGGGGTCTTCTCCCCTATCCCCCTGTTAAACTGTTTCTGCTACAGGCCTTGGAGTCTCGGTGCAGTGACTCGGGCCGCGAACCTGTGCCGGTTACAGCCGCACAATCTGGGGAGACGCGGGGCTGTGGGCGTGGAGCTGCCCCAGAGAGGGCGCCGGAGCCGGGGCCGCAGTCGCCGCGCAGAAACGGGGCAGGACGCCCGGGGTCCTGGCTGCCGGCCCAGCCCCCACCTCCCACCCTGCGGCCGAGGGGACCGAGGGCCGGCTGGGCCAGGGGAACTCGGGTCCACGACCCCGCATTCGCCGCGGAGACGCCTGGGTCCCGCCACAGCCGGTTCTGGCCGGTTCCAACCAGCCCTTCACCCTGCCTCAGGACGCCGGGCTCCGCACACTCACCATTTCCCAGCTTCCGCGGTATCCCGGGTTCTCCCCAAGGATCCCCGCTGCCAGCATAGGACTCAGGGTGACAGTGCCTCCCACTGACCTGCCAGGGCTTCTCTCAGCTACAGAGCCAGGAGCGGGAGCTCAGAGGGGTGTAGAAAGCTCCACCCTCCTCCCGGCAGGGCGCCTGATTGGCAGTTCCCACGAACTCGCCCCCAACACTGATTGGGTAGAGCTCCAAGTTCCGCCCCGCCCCCCACCCCCCCCGGAACTGATTGACAGAAGAAGCGATGTTACACAGCTGAGAGGAGCCAGATGAAGCGGTTCTAGACACAGCCCTTGATAGGGTGGGCTTCCTCCCTTCGCTGTGACCTGACCCCTCCCAGGGGACATTTGCATTTAAGCGGAATTTCCTGCCTGTACTCAATGGGCTCTTCCTGCTTCTTCTTGCTGGACAGGGACCCACAAGTGTGTGCTGGGAATTCGAGACTCACTGCCCAGTGGAGGCATCCCCTGGCCTCAGAGCGGTAGGGGAGCCCCAGGCCACACAAACCACACTGAAGCAGGAGGGAAGGCCTGGTGTCCTCCAGGGATCAGGAATTTAGGATGAGGCTGCTGGCTCCATGGTCAAGCCTTTCTCCCACCTTATCTCTCAATCTACTCATTCTCAGACCAGAAAATAAAAACACATCAACAATGAAATAAAATTGTTAAATGCATGGAAAATCTGGAATTATATGGCAGCAATCTTCTATAAAGGAATCAAAAGAAGGGAAAAGAAAAAACCTGAATTAGTTCAGAGAAACTGCAGCCACAGTTCAGCAGGAAATCCCCTTTCAGGAGGTTAAACATATTTTCAAGCTTAGAAGGCAGATTCTGACTCCTGAAATTGAGTCCCAGAGTGTGTAACCAGCAGCTTAGCAGCTGAGTCTCAAACCACGTTTTAAACCTTTTTTTCTGCTGCTTCTTTCCCTTTTCCTCTTTCCCCTCCCGATCTCAAGATAATAACTTCGAGATAAACTGCATAGATGTTACCTCTCATCTTAAAATATAGCCTCAGAATGTGCTGTGAACCTCCACTCCCTTTCCTTTCCCATACTACACTGCCATGCCTTATGCACATTTATTTTTATTTTTTTGGAGACGGAGTCTCACTCTGTCACCCAGGACAGACTGTAGTGGCGCAATCTTGGCTCACTGCAACCTCCGCCTCCCAAGTTGAAGCAATTCTCCTGCCTCAGCCTCCCGAGTAGCACGCTGGAATACAGCTAATTTTTTTGTATTTTAGTAGAGACAGGGTTTCACCATGTTGCCCAGGCTGGTCATAAACTCCTGAGCTCAGGCAATCCACCCGCCTCGGCCTCCCAAAGTGTTAGGATTACAGGCGTGAGCCACCACGCCTGGCCTATGCACATTTATTTACCTAAATACTTATTAAGCACACACCATGCTCTCTTATTTGGTCATATATTTCCTTAGAAGCTTCAGGGGTTGGATCTTGATAGGTACCAGGCACCTCTGGAATTCTCTCTCCAACAAAAGATTACTTCAAAGATGGAACCCACACCGAGCTGAAGAGTGACTACTGTCGGGGGAACCAGCCCCCAATATTTCAACGTAGGTTCTATTTTCCCTAAGTGTCAGCCTGTCTGAGAAATAAAGAGAAAGAGTACAAAGAGAAGAATTTTACAGCTGGGCCTCCGGGGGTGACATCACATATCGGCAGGTTCCATGATGCCCACCATGGGGCCACAAAACCAGCAAGTTTTTATTAGGGATTCTAAAAGGGGAGGCGGTGTATGAACAGGGAGTAAGTCACAAAGATCACATGCCTCAAAGGGCAATAAAAGATCACAAGGCAAAGGCAAAATTAGAATTACTGATGAGGGTCTGTGTCCTGCTGTGCACGCATTGTCTTGATAAACATCTTAACAGGAAACAGGGTTCAAGAGCAGAAAACCAGTCTGACTAGAATTTACCAGGCTGGAACTTCCCAATTCTAGTAAGCCTGAGGGCACTGCAGGAGACCAGGGCTTATTTCAGTCCTTATCTCAACTGCATTAAGACAGATACTCCCAGAGCGGCCGTCTATAGACCTACCCCCAAGGAATGCATTCCTTCCCCAGGGTCTCAATTATTATTATTATTTTTTTTTTTTTTTTGAGACAGAGTCTCATGCTCTGTCCCCCAGGCTGGAGTGCAGTGGCACGATCTCGGCTCACTGCAACCTCTGCCTCCCGGGTTCATGCTATTCTCCTGCCTCAGCCTCCCAAGTCGCTGGGACTACAGGTGCGTGCCACCACGCCCGGCTAATTTTTTGTATTTTTAGTACAGATGGGGTTTCACCATGTTAGCCAGGATGGTCTCAATCCCCTGACATTGTGATACACCTGCCTCAGCCTCCCAAAGTGCTGGGATTACAGGCGTGAGCCACCGTGCCCGGCAGGGTCTCAATTATTAATATTCCTTGCTGGGAAAAGAATTCAGCGATATTTCTCCTACTCACACGTCCGTCTATAGGCTCTCTGCAAGAAGAAAAATATGGCTTTATTCTGCCCGACCCCACAGGCAGTCAGACCTTATGGTTATCTTTCCTTGTTCCCAGAAAATCGCTGTTATTCTGTTCTTTTTCAGGGTGCACTGATTTCATATCATTCAAATACACATGTTTTACAAACAATTTGTACAGTTAATGCAATCATCACAGGGTCCTGAGGTGACATACATCCTTAGCTTACAAAGATGACAGGATTAAGAGATTAAAGTAAGATAGGCATAAGAAATTATAAAAGTATTAATTTGGGGAACTGATAAATGTCCATGAAATCTTCACAATTTATGTTCAGAGACTGCAGTAAAGACAGGCGTAAGAAATTATAAAAGTATTAATTTTGGGAACTGATAAATGTCCATGAAATCTTCCCAATTTATGTTCTTCTGCCGTGGCTTCAGCTGGTCCCTCCGTTTGGGGTCCCTTACTTCCCGCAACAGATTACAAGATTGACTGTGACTAATTTATAACCTGGCAGGATCCACGATGGAGTAGTCCCTTCACCAAATGGGACAATAATTCAAGAGGGGCAACCAGAGCAAGTCACGCCACCTGGTACCTCTAGCCCCGCTTGCCTCTTCTGCATTCCAAACCCTTTCTTTAAAAACCCCTGGGTTCTCTCCAAAAATTGAACAGTGGAATTGCTTTTTGCTCTTCCCCTGCTAGGACAGATAATAAAGAAATCTTGTTCCCTCTTATCACAACTCGTTATTATTTTGACTTTTTTCCACACGTGGTGAGCAGCCAGACCCTTTTGCCAGTTACAAGTGGGATCAGCACCTGGTGATGGGGCAGGGGCACTGAAGGATTTAGGGATGAGGGAGCTCAACTTGCCCTCCTGTGTCCTCTGCACAGTGTGGAAATGCTCTCTCCTTCAAGACTTTAAATATTAATGAATTAAATGCTCCAATCAAAAGCCAAGGCATTAGAATTTGAAAATATAAAGATTTCCCATATTTGTATGAAATACAAGTGTCACTGGAAAACTGAGTTCTTTCTCTAGTTTGTATGAGTCACAAAGAAAGAATACCTAATGGAACAAAAAAAAGGCAAGCAGGATTTATTTTCAGGCCAGAGAAGGAGAAGGGGTCAGAGTCAGCTCTTGCTCCGAAGACACTTCCTCCTCCTAGAGCTGTGGGAAGCTGGGGAATTTTAAGCAGCTAGATATGGGATGGGGACGTTTGTAATATGGGCAGAAAGGAACTTCAGATGTGCAGGCACAAATCATAAACATGTCTCTTTATACCACACACGTTCAAAAGGCCAGCCGGGTGCAGTGGCTCACGCCTGTAATCCTAGCACTTTGGGAGGCCGAGGTGGGTGGATCACCTGAGGTTGGGAGTTTGAAACCAGCCTGACCAACATGGAGAAACCCCATCTCTACTAAAAATATGAAATTAGCCAGGCGTGGTGGCGCACGCCTATAATCCCAGCTACTTGGGAGGCTGAGGCAAGAGAATCACTTGAACCCGGGAGGCAGGGGTTGCAGTGAGCACTCCAGCCTGGGCAACAAGAGCGAAACTCCATCTCAAAACAAAACAACAGGCCAGGTGCGGTGGCTTACACCTGTAATCCCAGCACTTTGGGAGGCTGAGGCGGGTGGATCACGAGGTCAGGAGATAGAGACCATCCTGGGTAACATAGTGAAACCCCATCTCTACTAAAAAAATAAAATAAAATAAAAATTAGCTGGTCATGGTGGCGCATGCCTGTAATCCCAGCTACTCGGGAGGCTGAGGCAGGAGAATCACTTGAACCCAGGAGGCAGAGGTTGCAGTGAGCTGAGATCATGTTACTGCACTCCAGCCTGGCAACAAAGCTAGATTCCATCTAAAAACAAAAACAAAAAAACAAAACAAAAAAAACACAACGAGAAAGCTGCCATGACTTTCTTCTATGGGTGGGGATTTTCATCTTACAATAAGGTATCAATGATCTAAACCAGCAGTTCCTAACCTTTTTGGCACAGGGACTAGGTTTCTTAGAAGATAATTTTTCCATGTACTGGAATGGGGATGGTTTTGGGGTGATTCAAGTACATTTATTCTGAACTTAAATATTATTACATTGTAATATATAATGATGTAATTGTACAGCTCGCCATAATATAGAATCAGTGGGAGCCCTGAGCTTGTTTTCCTGCAACTAGATGGTCCCATCTGGGGGTGATGGGAGACAGTGACAGATCTTCCAGAATCTCATAAGGTGCATGCAACCTGGATCCCTCACGTGCGCAGCTCACAATAGGGTTCGTGCTCCTATGAGAATCTAATGCTGCCTCTGTTCTGACAGAAGGCAGAGCTCAGGTAGTAATGTGAGTGATGGGAAGTGGCTGTAAATACAGGTAAAGCTTTGCTCACTCGCCCGCTGCTCACCTTCTGCTGTGTGGCCTAGCTCCTAACAGGCCACGATCTGGTACCGATCCATGGCCCAGGGATTGGGGATCCCTGATCTAAAGGCGACAAAGGGTCACTGGTTCTGGTTTACTATGGTTTTGAGCAGGCCTTATCTTATTCTGATAATTGGCAAAGGGTCCTGAAGCTCCCAGGCCATCTGGAGTCCTAGTAAGCTAGCATACCTAAAGATAAACAGACTAGGAAAAAAAAGTTATCCACTTTTTCAGAAAATAATTAGTGGCTGGGAATGGTGGCTCACGCCTGTAATCCCAGCACCTTGGAAGGCCGAGGCGGGTGAATCACGAGGTCAAGAGTTCAAGATCAGCCTGGCCAACATGGTGAGACCCCGTCTCTACTAAAAATACAAAAATTATCTGGGTGTGGTGGTGGATGCCTGTAATCCCAGCTACTCGGGAGGCTGAGGCAGGAGAATCGCTTGAACCCGGAAGGCGGAGGATGCAGTGAGCCGAGACCGCACCATTGCACTCCAGCCTGGGCAACAGAGTGAGACTCCGTCTCAAAAAAAAAAAGAAAGAAAGAAAAGAAAAAGAAAATAATTAGCCATTTCAGCTGTTTTGCTTTCTCAGCTATTTTTCCAGGACTGGCCCAGTAACAAATGTACCAGATATAAAGGCATTATGAACTGGAAGCTGGAACCCACGGCTAAAAAGAAAGAAGCCAAACATCAAGTGTAATTCAGTGAAATAAAATCTTGAATCAACTTGTGAAAATTGCAGTGTTTCCTGACAAGACAAATGGGCAAGTTTGAAGAAAAAAAAATGATGTCTGATTATAACTAATGAATAAATGATATTCATGCCTTTAAAAATTACACACACATGCACACACACACACTCACAATCTATTATCACAAGACTCTGTTCTCTCTCTGAAGGATCAACTATCTTTCTGTAAGATGCTTCATCAAACTTTCACATTAACTGCCTTTGGAGTAATATTATATACTTACTTTTTCCTAGACAGTTGTGAAAACAGGGTGCAGTGGGTCAAAGGTGGTGTCAGGGGTTTATGTACAGATTTTGCATATTTTTACAAATTGCAGCAATTAACTAGTTCATTACTGTGTTGATTTAAATTCTTACAAAAGCTTCCAGACAAAAATAAACACTCATATAACCATGAGGAAAAAATTCAGAATAGAATAGAGTCCAGAAATAAGGCCACACACCTATGACCATCTGATCTTGGACAAAGCTGACAAAAACAAGCAATGGGGAAAAGACTCCCTATTCAATAAATGGTTCTGGGTTAACTGGCTAGCCATAGGCAGAAGACTGAAGCTGGACCCCTTCCTTACACCATACACAAAAATCAACTCAGGATGGATAAAGACTTAAATGTAAAACCTCAAACTATAAACACCCTGGAAGAAAACCTAGGCAATACCATCCTGTACACAGGAACAGGCAAAGATTTCATGGCAAAGACAACAAAAGCAATTGCAACAAAAGAAAAAATTGACAAGTGGGATCTAATTAAATTTAAGAGCTTCTGCACGGCAAAAGAACTAGCAACAGAGTAAACAGACAACCTACAAAATGGGAGAAAACATCTTCAAATTATACATCTGACAAAGGTCCAATATCCACCACCTATAAGAAACAAAGAAATTTACAAGAGAAAAACAAACAACAGCATTAAAAAATAGTCAAAGGAAATGAAGAGACATTTTCCCAAAGAAGACATACATGGAGAGGCCAGGGGTGAGGCTCACACCTGTAATCCCAGCACTTTGGGAGGCCAAGGTGGGCGGATCACCTGAGGTCAGGAGTTTGAGACCAGCCTGGCCAACATGGTGAAACCCCATCTCTACTAAAAATACAAAAAAATTAGCCAGGCATGGTGGCAGGCTCCTGTAATCCCAGCTACTTGGGAGGCTGAGGCAGGAGAATCGCTTGAACCTAGGAGGTGGAGGTTGCAGTGAGCCCAGATAGCGCCACTGCACTCCAGCCTAGGTGACAAGAGCGAGACTCCATCTCAAAAAAAAAAAAAAAAAAGAGAGAAAAGAAAAAAAAAGAGAAAAAAGAAATAACACTTCAATCAATGCAATCATCTAGAGGAATATAAAAGACAAATTTTTATTAACTGATTTCACCAAAAAACACTACCTATTCAACTCATGAATTTATGTGTCAAGAGAACTTATTTACAGAATTCTCACCTCGATTTGCCTTTTTCTGAAAGTAAGACATAGGAATCCATAGTCCAGATCCACTTTAAGCAGGAGGCACTGATAAGGACAATAGAGTTATACCTTTTATGACAATTCTTTGATGATCCAAATTTTCTGGCACATTTTGCATGAGTGAATTTGGATCTGAGTTTTTTTTCTTTTTTTTTTTTTTTTTGGAGACGGTGTCTTGCTCTGTTGCCTAGGATAGAGTACAGTGGCACGATCTCAACTCACTGCTACCTCTGCCTCCGGGGTTCAAGCAATTCTTCTGCCTCAGCCTCCCGAGTAGCTGGGACTATAGGCACATGCCACCATGCCCAGGTAATTTTTGTATTTTTAGTAGAGACAGGGTTTCACCATGTTGGCCAGGATGGTCTTGATCTCCTGACCTCGTGATCTGCCCGCCTTGGCCTCCCAAAGTGCTGGGATTACAGGTGTCAGCTACCACACCCGGCTGGATCTGAGTTTTCTAAATTACATTTATAGCATATCTGGCCAGTGTGAGTTATGATAAGGAATCGTCAATCTACCAAAGTTGCATTAATATATATATCCATGGAGGTGACACTTACGTCAATTGACACTTACATCATTTCATCAGGAAACACAGACAGATGCTGCACATGAAATTAGCCCTAGGCTGGACGCAGTGAGTGGCTCACGCCTGTAATCCCAGCACTTTGGGAGGCCACAGTGGGTGGATTGCTTGAGTTAAGGAGTTGGAGACCAGCCTGGGCAACATGGCAAAACCCTGCCTTTACCAAAAACAAAAAAAATTAGCCAGGCATGGTGGTGCACACCTATAGTCCCAGCTACTTGGGAGGCTGAGGTGGGAGGATCACTTGAGCCCAGGAGGCAGAGGGTGCAGTGAGCCATGATCCCCCAATTACACTCCAGCCTGGGTGACAGAGTAAGACTCTGTCTTTAAAAATAAAAGAAAGAAAGGCTTTTACCTGAGCGCAAGATGGGTCACCAGCTGTACTGGAGCCACCGGTTCTCACTCTTGTCGCATCTGTTCAAACCAGCATGGTCTGATCCGGAAACATGGTCTCAATATGTGCCACCAGTGTTTCTGTAAGTATGCGAAGGATATAGGCTTCATTAAGTTGGACTAAATGACCTTCCTTCAAAGGATTATCCAAGGCATCTACCCAACGAAAAACCAGGATAGTTCTTTGTATATAAAATAAACATTTTTTAAAAACCTTCAAAAAAAAAAAAAAGAAATTAGCCCTATTCCTCAGAAATTTATATATTTTTGCAAGAAATGTGATTGTAATTCAATAGCATACAGTACATGTTATTGTAAATGCAGTATACGTTTACTCCATAAGTAGGAAATTCACTCCTTCCCAAGTTTTAATAGTTTTCTAATACTTTTAAATGTTTTGTCTTTAGTTTCCCAACCAAATGTGGCTATCATATCTAAACACAATAATTTTTCCATCCTAGTTTTTATATTGTTTATTGATTTTTGACTGTAAAATAAGTTTTATAGACTACTGTAATGGTGAGAGGAATGAAATGGAACTTTTTTTTTTTTTTGAGACATGGTCTCACTCTGTTGCCCAGGTTGGAGTAAAGTGTTGCAATCATGACTCACTATACCCTTGACCTCCTGGGCTCAAGTAATCCTCCCGCCTCAGCCACCTGGGTAGTTGGGATTACAGTTTAAAAACACCATGTCTAGTTAATTTTAAAATTTTTTCTGGAGACGGGGTGTCACTATGTTGCCCAGGCTGGTCTTGAATTCCTGGGCTCAAGTTATCATCCCGCTTTGGCCTTCCAAGGTGCTGGGATTACAGGCATGAGCCACTGTGCCTGGCTATGTTTGCTTTTGTTAGTTTATGATCCTCCTTTCAGTGGGAAGCCTGTCACACAACAGTTTCTCATCATGCTGTGCTCTGAAACATACCTTAACCAAGAATCCTACATCAAGCAAAGCTCATGTTTAAAATGAAAGACAAAACAATGACTTTTTCAAGAATAAAAACATACATATTGAGACAATTTGTTCCTACCACACCAAACCTACAAGAAAGATGAAAGAAAGTCCTTATGTCTGAAACCAAAGGATGGCAAAATCCGCAAGAAAAGAGAGAGAGCACCATTAAAGATCATTATATGAATATAAAATCCAGACTAAATGTATATTTCCTCACCTTTCTTCTCCTCATGGATTTACAAAGCAACTGTGTAAAATAATAACTAGTTGGTGAATTCTTGGGCCTAGAACACATAAAAATGTAATGTACGTTTTATATTTACAAATAACACTGTCAAAACCGGAGCTAACTAAATGACTACCAAGGGGAAAGCAATAATTATAAGAAAGTACTGTTGGATGTGCAACCCTAAGAGTTGTTACACATGAAACGAACACATGAAACGAAGCAAAAATATAATAGAGCTATACAGGATAAATATATTTTTGTTTTTGTTTTTTTTTTTGAGATGGAGTTTTGCTCGTTTCCCAGGCTGGAGTGCAATGGTGCGATCTCAGCTCACTGCAACCTCCGCCTCCTGGGTTCGAGCAATTCTCCTGCCTCAGCCTCCCAAGTAGCTGGGATTACAGGCATGCGCCAACAAGCCCAGCTAATTTTTGTATTTTTAGTAGAGATGGGGTATTACCATGTTGGTCAGGCTGGTCTCAAACTCCTGACCTCAGATGATCCACCCGCCTCGGCCTCTCAAAGTGCTGGGATTCACAGGTGTTAGCCACCGCGCCCGGTGGATAAATACGTTTTTTACATCACCAGAATTTATCCATAAATCACTGGAAAACTGCCCCTGATTGTGATATTATCATTTACATGATAAACATTCGAATAATCACTACAAAATCTCACAAGTATAACAAAAAATAGATCATCCCCTACATTGCGAAGACATATTATGTGAAATCAGAATTTACTGTCCTTCCTTAATTAAACATTGACTCTACATCCATTCCATAAGATCATGGCCCCAAGACTTCCTGCATTCATCCAACTTGGAAATTTCCATGTTATATCGCTTATTTCTCTCTCTCTTTTTTTTTTTTTAGACGAAGTCTTGCTCTTGTCGCCCAGGCTGGAGTGCAATGGTGTGATCTCAGCTCACTGGAACCTCTGCCTCCCAGGTTCAAGCAATTCTCCTGCCTCAGCCTCCCGAGTAGCTGGGATTACAGACACCTGCCACCACGCCCAGCTAATTTTTTAATTTTTAGTAGAGACGGGGTTTCACCATGTTGGTCAGGCTGGTCTCGAACTCCTGACCTCAGGCGATCTGCCCACCTTGGCCTCCCAAAGTGCTGGGATTACAGGCATGAGCCACTGCGCCCAGTCACATATCTCTTTTTCAACATTGACTCTGCTATTAAAATCAGAAAATTATTTCTTGTGCAGATCATGATCTCTTTCCATCCATTTCTTGAACTTGCAGCCCAGGAACAGAATTACAAGTCAATTATCTCTAAGTTTGCATTGTATTTTCTCAATTTTCTATATTTCAAAGAGTCCATATCTGGAAGAAAGTGGGAGGAATTAGGTGAGCTGACTATATTTTTCTTTATATGAATGGCCCATTTCACTTAGCACAATATCTGCAAGGTTCACCCACGCTGTAGCATATGTCACATTTTCCTTCCTTGAAGACTGACCAATGTTCCATTGTATGCATATAGCACCATCTGTCAATAAACATGATGGCTGCTTTCACAGTTTACCTGTTAGTAAATTATGCTGCTATTAATATGGGTTTACTTTCTTTGAGACCCTTCTTGTAAAAGTATTTCTTTACATGGCCTAGTCCATTTGTCCCCCTTGGAAAAACATTTGAGACCTTCTGCCTGCCACCAACCCTCTCCGATGAGGGCCCACCAGGCTTCACGGAAGGCCAGAAAGAAAATGCTCTATGCACACCTGGCACATAAAACCATTCTTACCTCTTTGAGACCCTTCTTTTAATAATTTTGGGTAGATTCCAGAAAGCAGAAATGACAGATCATTTGCTGTTTCAATTTTGGATTTCTTTATGTTCTATCATACAGTTTTCAACAGTGGTTGTACTATTTTGCATTCCCACAGTGTACAATCTGTGTGTCATTGTGAGTTTGTTTGTTTTGAGACCGAGTCTCACTCTGTCGCCAGGCTGGAATGCAGTGGCACAATCTCAGCTCACTGCAACCTCTGCCTCCCAGGTTCAAGCGATTCTTCTGCCTCAGCCTCCCGAGTAGCTGGGACTACAGGCGTGTGCCACCACACCCAGCTAATTTTTGTATTTTTAGTAGAAATGGGGTTTCACCATGTTGGCCAGGATGGTCTCGATCTCTTGACCTCGTGATTCACCTGCCTCGGCCTCCCAAAGTGCTGGGATTACAGGCGTGAGCCACCATGCCTGGCTGTCATTGTGGCTTTGATTTGCATGTCCCTCATGATGAGTGATGCTAAAGATCTTTATGTAACTATTGTCTATTTGTATATGCTCATTAGAGTAAGTCCTTTACCTATTTTTTAATGGGATTGTGTTTTACACAGCTTGGGCTACTAAAACAAAATACTAATATAAATACTAATCTATACCCCCATTGAATGGTCCTAGCACACTTGTCAAAAATTATTGGACTTGAATTGCAAAGACACATTTCTGTGCTGTTTATTTTGCTGCACTAGTCTACTTCTATGTCATTATGTTAGTACCAAACTTTTTTTTTTTTTTTTTTTGAGACGGAGTCTCGCTTTGTCACCTGGAGTACAGTGGCACAATCTCAGCTCACTGCAACCTCCGCCTCCCGGGTTCAAGTGATTCTCTTGCCTCAGCCTCCCAAGTAGCTGGAATTATAGGCATGTGCCACCATGTCTAGCTAATTTTTGTATTTTTAGTAGAGACAGGGTTTCACCATGTTGACCAGGATGGTCTCCATCTCCTGACATCATGATTCGCCCGCCTCGGCTTCCCAAAGTGCTGGGATTGCAGGCATGAGCCACCGTGCCTGGCCCAAACTTTTTATTAGCATAGATTTGCAGTTAAGTTTTGAAATCCAGAAGTTAGAGCCTACTAACCTAGTTCTTGTTTTTCAAGACTGTTTTGTCTATTCAGAGGCCCTTGAGATGCCAAATGTAAAAAATGAAAAAATGGGGAAAAATGGTTCCTAGAAATAAATCAAGAGGTCAAAACTATAACTAAAAGGACAGCAGAGAGTAAAAAGTGCTATTATTCAATGAGAAGTAAGAATCTTAGATTCTTAGAAAAGGGGCATTTAACTTTGGAAAGTAGGCTCAGTAAGAACAAACTAAGCATTCGCACACAAAAACAGAAAAACAGAAAAGAAAATGAAGTTCCTGGAAGTGTTAGAGCTGCTCCTATAATGGTGAAAATGATCCTTCTGGATCATGATAAACTGAATATAAGGAATTAGAAAGCATTAAGAGTGTGGCTAGAGGACATGTCACAGAACCACATCTCTATTGGTAGTAAAATGATACATGAAAAAAATTAGCCTCTATAAGCACCACTGTGAGACAGTTGAGAAGAGCAAGAGGAAGGAGTTTCAGGCCCATGAAGTCTAGCTGGGTCAGCTAGGCAAAGCACTACAGACATAAGAACTTAAGGACCACAGGAGAATTGACACTGGGTGGTGACAAGGTGGGAGGATCTCTTGAGCCCAGGAGTTCAAGACCAGCCTGGGTAACAGCAAGACTCCATCTCTACAAAAAATTTAAAAATTAACTGGGTGTGGTCATATGCACCTGCAGTCCTAGCTACTCAGGAGATTGAGGTAGGAGGACTGCTTGACCTGAAGAGTTGAGGCTGCAGTGAGCTATGATCATGCCACTACACTCCAGCCTGGGCAACAGAGCGAGATCATGTCTCTTTAAAAAACAAAACAAAAAAAATCCCAAGGCGGGGCGCCCCGTGGCTCACGCCTGTAATTCCAGCACTTTGGAAGGCCGAGGTGGGCGGATCATGAGGTCAGGAGATCGAGACCATCCTGCTTAACATAGTGAAACCCCGTCTCTACTAAAAATACAAAAAAAAATTAGCCAGGCGTGGACACAGGCGCCTGTAGTCCCAGCTACTTGGGAGGCTGAGGCAGGAGAATGGCGTGAACCCGGGAGGCGGAGGTTGCAGTGAGCCGAGATCGCACCACTGCACTGCAGCCTGGGCCACAGAGCAAGACTCCGTCTCAAAAAACAAACAAACAGTGTCAAGCAATCCCTGGAGTTCAAGACCAGGAAAGATCACCTTACTCTGGTGCTATGTGGCAATGCATCGGGTCACAAGAATAAGCCAGCCTTATCTACTGAGCAAACAATCACTAGATTCTCTAAAACAAAAGCAAAACTTTGTTGCCTGTGTGCCAGCAAGAACACAAGAAGGCTTGAATCTACCAATGCTTCATTCCTGAAGTGAAAAACTACCTTGAAGAAAAGGGGATGCCACTCAAGAGCCTCCTCATAATTGACAATACTCCTGGCCATCTCTTTACGCTGATAAAAAATGTGGAAGTGATGTTCCTGCCTCCTAAAACTACATCACTGCTACAACCACTTAATCAAGGCATCAGGAAGATTAAGGTGACTTTCTCCTTTCTCACCTGTAGGAGGATTCATGTTGTCTTTTTATTTTTTTAGAGATGGAATCTATGTTGCTCAGGCTGGTCTCAAACTCCCGGGCTCAAGAGATTCTCTTGCCTTGGCCTCCCAAAGCACTGGGATTACAGGGGTGAGCCACTGCGCCTGGCCCAAACTCATGTTGTCCTGATGCTACCCATGACTGTACTATAGTGGATTTATGGAAGAGCTTCACAACTGCAGATGCCATTGTGCATATGACAGAGGGTGTAGATGTCCTAAAGGTCAAGACAGCCAAAGCATGCTGGAAGCCATTATGGAGTGTGGGAGTCAACGATTTCAGGGTCTTCTCAAGTATTGATACGGTAGTCAGGAATATCCCAAATGTTACAAGGCAAGTTAGTGGGGAAGATTATCTCTGACTGGACTGAAGACAATCTTGAGGAAAGCATAGAAGAGCATACAGAAATCCTTACTAACAAAGAACTCAAAGGTATGCTGAAATCCTCTACAGATAAGGATGATGATGATGCAGAAGATTTAGAAGAGGCTGTCCAGAGATGTAGACACTTGAAAAGCTTGCAGCAGTTTTTGGGGCATCTACAGCCTCTGCAAGGTGCAAGTATTAAAGATTACCATCCTCAAGTCAGATCCTTCCATGGAAGAAAGCCTCCATTTCACCTGAGGGATAACATGCCAACAAACACTGCAAGGATTTTTTGATGATTTAAAGGAAAAGAAGAACCGGTTTTCTACAACACTGTTTCTAACTAAATATCTGCAAATATGAAGACAGACCCTTCAATGCTTACAGATCGTTGGCCCTCAAATTGAACAGATTGTGACATTAGTATTATTTAGCCTCCTCCAAGTGTCAACATCTGCAATCAGAACCTGGTTCTTCCAACACAAATGACTGTCCAGACATCCTGTCAAGATTCAAGTTAGCCTGATGTCTCACTGCTTATCTATTATGCCACACATCTAGTCACCTCTACACATAATATTAGTCACCATACAGCAATCAGCATTATCATAATCATTATACTTGGGTAATCAAGCAAGAAGGATTAGAATTTTGGTGAGTATTAACCAAAATTGAAGAAAATTAAACAAAAACAATCTGCCAGTGTTGAACAACAACAACAAAAAACTATAATATTATAGGTGACATGTACTATGCAGGTAGGCCTGCAATGGTTGGGTCTGTCCAGAACATGTATAGACTTCTATCATGATTCCCTAAACAATACAATAAAACAACTATTTACATAGTTGTTACAATGCATGAGGTATTTAATCCAGAGATGACTTAGAGTGTACAGGGAGATGTGGGTAGATAACATGCAAATATGTCATTTTATAAAAGAAACTTGTCATGTGTGGATTTAGGTATGATCAGGGAGTGCTGGAATTAATCCCCTGCATATGTCAGGGGAAAACTGTATTTGAAATAAACTGAAATCACGTAAGCCTTCACCACATGGTTTACATTCATAGAGTTTATTTCTTTTTTTTTTTTTTTTTGAGATGGAGTCTCACTCTGTTGCCAGGCTGGAGTGCAGTGGCGCCATCTCAGCTCATTGCAATCTCCATCTCCTGTGTTTGAGCCATTCCCCTGCCTCAGCCTCCAGAGTAGCTGGAACTACAGGTGCGCACCACCATGCCTGGCTAAGTTTTTGTATTTTAGTAGAGACAGGGTTTCACCATGTTGGCCAGGATGGTCTCGATCTCCTGACCTCGTGATCTGCCCACCTCGGCCTCCCAAAGTGTTAGGGATTACAGGTGTAAGCCACTGCGCCTGAGCCATAGAGTTTATTTCTAATGTGATTTAATTTTTCTCAGGTAAAATAAAATTAATGCTTTCCCACATTCCATACATTTATAGAGTATCTCTCCAATGAGTCCTTTTCTGTCTATGCAAGGAGCTGAGAGAACCCAATGCTTTTCCACATTCCTTACATTCACATAGCTTCTTTGCGGTATGAGTTCTTTCATGTCCTTGAAGGAAACGGGAATGAGTGAAGGCTTTACCACATTGTTTACATTCATAAGGTTTCTCTTTCATGTCATAGAAGGCAAGTGAGCCAAGAGAATGCTTTTCTGCATTCCTTTCATTCATACAGCTTCTCTCCAGTGTGAATCCTTTCATGTTGTTTTAAGTGACCAAAATGACTGAAGGCTTTTCTACATGTTTGACACTCATAAGGTTTTTCTGCTGAGTGATTTTTTTATGAAGAGAAAGGTACTGGAAACAACCAAATGCTTTCTCACATTCTTTACATTCATATGGCTTCTCTCCTGTGTGAGTTGTCTCATGATTTTGAAGGCAATAAAGATCACTAAAGGCTTTCCCACATTTACATTTATAGATTTTCTCCCCAGTGTGAGTCCTTTCATGTCTTTGAAATCCACTGAAATAAAGGCTTTCCCACATACCTTGCATTTATGAGGTCCATCTCCAGTGTGCATTGTCATGCGTCTTCGAAAGTTTGAGCTATGAGATAACGCTTTCCCACACTGCTTGCATTCATAGGGTTTCTCTCCAATGTGAGTTCTTTCATGACTTTGCAGTGAACTAGGACAATCAAAGCCTTTCCCACATACCGTACATTTATGAGGTCCATCTCCAGTGTGCCTTATCATGTGTCTTTGAAAGCTTCCCAGATGATGAAACGCTTTCCCACATTGCTGACATTCATAGGGTTTCTCTGCACTGTGAGTGGTTTCACGTCTCTTAAGGGAAGTGGAAGCACTGAAGGCTTTCCCACATTGTTTACATGTATAGGGTTTCTCTCCAGTGTGAGTTTTTTCACATCTTAGACAAGAACTGTAATCAGAGAAGGCTTTAGAACAGTGCTTACATTCATACGGTTTCTCCCCAGTATGTGTTCTTTCATGTCTTAGATAGGAACTGTAAAAAGGAAAGGCTTTAGAACACTGTTTACATTCATATGGTTTCTCTCCAGAGTGAGTTCTTCCATGCATACGAAATAAACTGGGCCAGAAAAAGGCTTTCCCACACAACTTACATTTATAAGGTCCATCTCCATGCTGCACTGCCATATGTCTTTGAAGGTTTCCCAAAGAACTGAAGGACTTCCCACGTTCCTTACAATCATATGGTTTGTGTCCTGTGTGAGAAATTTTATGTGTTTGAAAAGAGTGGCGATAACTGAAGGCTTTCCCAAATTGTTTACGTGTATTACACTTCTCTCCATATTCCTGATACTCATGTGGTTTGTGCCCAGCATCAACTCTGATGTGGCAATGAAGGGATGAAAGACCCGTGACGACTTCTCCACTCATTCTGTTTTCACACGGACCTACTCCAGGAGGAGTGTGCTTGTTCACAACAGTATCTCCAATCTGGCTAGATGTTTCTCCACAATGACTACTGTCTTTACTGTCAACGAAGCGCTCTACCATATCGCATCTGTAAAAAATGGGAAGTATATTACCAAAGGTTTGTTTATAAATGATTTTATATGTATTAATAGGTATTAGATGTACTTTTTTATTTTTTTGAGACGGAGTTTCACTCTTGTTGCCCTGACTGGAGTGCAATGGTGTGATCTTGGCTCACTGCAACCTGCGCCTCCCAGGTTCAAGCAACTGTCCTGCCTCAGACTCCCAAGTAGCTAGGATTACAGGTATGTGCCTCCACGCCAGGCTAATTTTGTATTTTTAGTAAAGACGGGGTTTCTCCATGTTAGTCAGGCTGGTCTCGAACTCCTGACCTCAGGTGATCTGCCCATCTCGGCCTCCCAGAGTGCTGAGATTACAGGCATGAACCACCGTGCCCAGCCTAGATGTACATTTTTAACATTATCATGCAAAGCACAGGTTTATGTGACGCCTGCTTAAATGTGAATGCAGTGAATGTTGTGCAAGATAACTTGACCCCAAGTGCTTTCTCAATGATGATATTCATATGGGGATTCTTTTTCTTTCTTTTTTTTTTTTTTTTTTTGAGACAGAGTCTCGCTCTATCACCCAGGCTGGAGTGCAGTGGCACCATCTCTGCTCACTGCAACCTCTGTCTTCCAGGTTCAAGCGATTCTCCTGCCTCAGCCTCCCAAGTAGCTGGGACTACAGGCACACACCACCATGCTCAGCTATTTTCTGTATTTTTAGTAGAAACAGGGTTTCACCATGTTGGCCAGGCTGGTCTCAATCTCTTGACCTCGTGATCTGCCCAACTCGGCCTCCCAAAGTGCTGAGATTACAGGCATGAGCCACTGCGCCTGGCCTAAAGGTTTGTTTATAAATGATTTTACATGTATTAATAGGTATTAGATGTACATTTTTAACACTATCATGCAAAGCATAGGCTTCATGTGAAGCCTGCTTGTGAATGGACTGAATGCTGTGCAAGATAACTAAACATCAGGTGCTTTCCCAATGATGATATTCATATGGGGATTCTTAACATTGCTCCCATGGAACTTATTATGCAAACACTTGAATAGCTATGAAACAGTTCAGTATATGCTTTTGGAGAAAATTTTCTAAGAATAAATAAATTTAAGCTGGGTTTGTTCGTTTTCTTTGCTTCTTTGTAAAATTTCCTATCATTTGAAGCATGACTCCAGAGGCATATCTTTCTCTTGTGATTGCAAATTACCTTCCATTTATCCTGGGACTTTTGTATTGATTTTCACTGATCTGGTCTTCTCATTTCATTCCTAAAAGGTAGACCCAGAAAAAATTTTTACAAAATTATAGAAAAACTGTAAGATATTATATATAGTGCAATCATGCAGGATTCATTCACCAAACTACAGTGGACTCTTGAAAACAGTTTTGAATTGCTCAAGTCCATTTATATGCAAAATTTCTTCAGTTTCTGCTATCCCTGAGATAGCAAGACCAATCTCTCCTCTTACTCAGCCTACTCAACGTGAAGACAATAAGGATGAGAACCTTTATGAGCATCTACTTCCACTTAATGAACAGTAACCACAGTTTCTCTTCCTTATGATTTTCATATCACCATTTTATTTTTTTCATTTTTTTTTTTTTTTTTGAGGCAGAGTCTCGCTCTGTCACCCAGGACAGAGTGCAGTGGTGCGATCTCGGTTCACTGCAAACTCCACCTACCAGGTTAAACGAATTATTGTGCCTCAGCCTCCCAAGTAGCTGAGATTACAGGCATGTGCCACCATGCCCAGCTTATTTTTTTGTATTTTTAGTAGAGATGGGGTTTCGCCATGTTTGCTGGGCTGGTCTTAAACTCCTGGCCTCAAGTGATCCGCCCGCCTCAGCCTCCCAAAGTGCTGGGATTACAGGCATGAGCCACCATGCCTGGCCCATATTGCCATTTTCTTTCTTTAGCTTATGTCATTGTGAGAAATATATAACATATATGACATACAATATATGTATTAATCAACTGCTTATGTGACTGATAAGGGTGCCAGTGAACATTAGGTTAAGCTGTGGTGGAAAAAAGTTATATCAGGATGTACAATTGCTTGGGGGGCTGGCACCCCTAAATGCTTTGTTATTCCATGGTCAACCATACCCCCTTTCCATATTCCAAATCTTTGAACAGCATTGCAGATCAAGAAGCAAATGTCTCTAATTGACTAAGTGGAGATACATCATCCTTACCTTAACGGTCCAGGTTCCTGATGGTTTCCTGCATCACATCTTTGTAGAGATTCTTCTGGGAAGGACCCAGCAAAGCCCAGTCTTCCTGGGTGAAGTTCACAGCCACATCCCCAAAGGCCACTGAGTCCTGAAACATCCCACATATGTAGATGAGGAAAGCAGAGACTGACAGTACTGAGAATCTATACTTACCTCTTAAATTTCCAGGGTGTGTGGTTTCTTTTTTTTTTAAGGCGGAGTCTCGCTCTGTCACCCAGGCTGGAGTGCAGTGGTGCTATCTCGGCTCACTGCAAGCTCCGCCTCCCGGGTTCACGCCATTCTCCTGCCTCAGCCTCTCGAGTAGCTGGGACTACAGGCGCCCGTCACCACGCCCGACTAATTTTTATATTTTTAGTAGAGACGGGGTTTCACCATGTTAGCCAGGATGGTCTCGATCTCCTGACCTTGTGATCCACCTACCTCGGCCTCCCAAAGTGCTGGGATTACAGGTGTGAGCCACTGCGCCCGGCCAGGGTGTGTGGTTTCTAAGCATGACATGGTAAATCCACTTTCATTTGCTGTCTACACTCACTGTGTCCCACATGGCAATTCTGATGCTAGAATTGAATGTGTTTGCTAAGGCAAAAGTTGAATTGGAACAGGTCTCCTGTTGGTAAATGAACTCAGTATTATTACATGGACCTTAATGGCTATTTCTACAGTGGATCTGCAGTTCTTATCACGACAAAGTCCTACTCTTTATTGTGCAAAAGAGTTAACATTAGCAGTCCTGAGACTACATATCCTTACAAATGCTTGTTTACAATGTTGGACCTTTTATGGTGTCTAGGCACTGGATTTAGGGAGGGTCCCCACCAATGTGGCTAGTAAAAGGGACTGAGTGTACCTAAACTATTTATGCAAGATAATAAGGCATTTGCTTAGTTCCTATATTCCTCTGAGAATTGGAATTCTGTTTCATGCTCAGCAGAGGAAGTGCACCTGATCAGCCACTGCTAGGTTTGAATGTCTGTCCCCTCCAAAACACATGTTGAAAGTTAATCTCCAAAGTGAAAGTAATAAAAGGTGGGGCTTTAAGAGGTGATTGGGTCCTGAGGGTTTGGACTTCATAAATAGATTAATCCATAATGGCTGAGTGAATAAATGGGTTATCTCAGGAGTGACACTGTGGTCATGTCATGAGAGGAAGAAAAGATCTGAGATAGACGTTCAATCCCCTCACTATGTGATACTCTGTGCTACCTAGGGACTCTGTAGAGTCCCCACCAGCAGGAAGGTTCTCACCAGATTCCCAGCCTTGACCTGAGACTTCACAGTCTCCAGAACTGTAAAAACTAAGTATGATTTCTTATCAATTGCCCAGGTTCACTTATTCTGTTATAAGCAAAAAAAAACAAGAGAAAGACAGCCATGAGGAAACACTGGGCACTGAGTCTAATGAACAATCCTGGTGGATTACATTTCATATTCTTTGTTGCAACTTGTGATTAGGGGGATCTGGCCCAGCCTATGTGCGATTACAGTAAGAGAATATTTGGAAGCTGGCAACTGGTTTCCACTAGATCAAATGCAGTGAAGTATGACAAAAGACTAATAAAATATACTTCACAATCCCAAGGGAAAAATCTTAAACTTATTATTAGGCAATGTCAAAAGAGAAGGAAAGAAAGGGTGGATTGCACATGTTCTTAGAAATAACTCAAAGTCATCTCTTATGAATATGTATAATATTCCATAAATCTTCCTAAAACAGACCTTTAGTAGTCAACAAAAATGACATTACCAAATCTAAAAGTCCAAAATGTCTAAAAATGCTTAAAACTTCCTCATTAAGTGACAGCATTATAAAAACAGATAAAGGATTCTTAAGTTATAATATTCAGCACCCCATACAATTAACAGAAAGATAAAGATAAATAAAAATAAAAGTGAAAATGGAAGGAAAGCCTTATGGAGTTTCTGTTTGTCCTAGGCCCAATCCCTCCCCACCTCAGTGCCAGTCTATATATATATACATATATATATATATATACATATAGATATATATACATATATATATTTTTTTGGAGACAGTCTCACTCTGTTGCCAAGGCTGGAGTGCAGTGGCGCGATCTCGGCTCACTGCAAGCACTGTCTCCCAGGTTCACGCAATTCTCCTGCCTCAGCCTCCCCAGTAGCTGGGACTACAGGTGCTCACCACCATGCCCGGCTAATTTTTTGTATTTTTAGTAGAGATGGAGTTTCACTGTGTTAGCCAGGATGGTCTCGATCTCCTGCCCTCGTGATCCACCCGCCTTGGCCTCCCAAAGTGCTGGGATTACAGGCATGACCCACCACACCCAGCCATTAACCTCAATTCTTTTTTCACATATATTTTAGTTTGTTTCAGAGACAGGGTCTCGCTCTGTCTCCAGCCCAGGCTGGAGTGCAGTGGCATGACCTAGCTCACTGCAGCCTCGAACTCCTGGGCTCAAGTAATCTGGTGATCTCAGCCTCCCTAGTAGCTATGACTACAGGCATATACCACCAAGCCTAGCTAAATTTTCCTTTTTTCCTTTTTTTTTTCATAGATGAGGTCTCACCATGTTGCTCAGACTCGTCTTGAAATCCAGGCCTTGAGTGGGCATGGTGGCACATACCTGAAGTCCCAGCTACTTGGGAGGCTGAGGGAGGAGAATCTGTTGAGCCTAGGAGTTGGAGATGGCAATGAGCTATAATCACACCACTGTACTCCAGCCTGGGCTACAAATTGAGACCCCCATTTCCAGGAAGGAAGGGAAAGGAGAGGAGGGGAGGGGAGGAAGAAGAGAAGAGAATGGAAGGGAAAGGGGAAGGGGAAGGGAAAGGGGAAAGGGAAGGGAAAGGCGAAGGGGAAGGGAAAGGCGAAGGGGAAGGCGAAAGGGAAGGGGAGGAAGGAAAATCCAAGCCTCAAGCAATCCTTCCACCTTGGCCATTCAAAGTGCTGCCATAACAGGCATGAGCGACCATGCACAGCCCACTCTCATTTTTGAGGCTCCACTCTCATAATCTAATCTTTATCATATCTCAAAAAAACCATTGCCTAATACTGCCACATCAGGGAAGTGGAAAAATAAATAAAATTTTATAAGGACACAAACATTTATTCCATAATAAGTGATTTATTAGTAGCTTTTTATCATTTTCTGAATACTCTTCATGTTAATCCCTTATCAGATATATCATTTGGAAATGGTTTCTCCCATTCTATTGGTTACCCAGTACTCTGTTAATATTGCCTTTTGATGCCAAAGGTCCACAAAGTCCAAATTATTTTTTCCGTTGTGGGTCATGCTTTTGGTGCCAAATCTAGGAAATCATTGCCAAATTCACTGTAATACAGCTTTTGCCATGTATTTTCATCTAACAGTTATAGATCTAAGATGGACACTCAGGTATTTCATTCATTTTAACTTCTGTATATGTTAGGTATGGGTACAACATCATCCTGTTGCATGTGGATGTGCATTGCCCAACAGCATCATTCTACAGAAACACTAAGCTATCCCCCATTGAATAGTCAGAGCAGACTTTTCAGAAATTGTTAGACGTTATGTAAATTATTAGACTTTATTAGACTTTCTGTGCTGTCTATCTTGTTGCATTGTCTATTTCTGCGTTGTTACGCTAGTACCAAACAGTTTTTGTTAGTATGGATTTGTAATAAGTTTTGAAATCAGGAAGTGTGAGTTCACCAACTTTGTTCTGGCTTTTTGTTTTTTTTGAGACAGAGTCTCGCCCTGTTGCCCAGGCTGGAGTGCAGTGGCATGATCTCAGCTCACTGCAACCTCCACCTCTCAGGTTCAAGTCATTCCCCTGCCTCAGCCTCCTGAGTAGCTGGGAATACAGGTACGCGCCACCACGCCCGACTAATTTTTCTATTTTTAGTAGAGATGCGATTTCACCATGTTCGTCAGGCTAGTCTCCAACTGCTGACCTCGTGATCTGCCTGCCACAGCCTCCCAAAGTGCTGGGATTACAGACGTGAGCCACCGCATCTCGCCACTGTTCTGGCTTTTGAAGACTGTTTTGTTGATTCAGAGACCCTTGAGATGTCATATATAAAAAAATAAAAAATGAAAAAATGGCTCCTAAGAAGGAATCAAGTGGTCAAACCTATCCCTAAAAGGCTAGCAGGGGTTAAAAAGTGGTATCTCTCAATAAGAAAATACAAACCCAAGATATTTTGAAAAGTGGTACATCACCTTGGAAAGTTCATCATAAGGTAAGAACAAACCAAGAAATCACACACTAAAGCAGAGAGAAGGTGAAGTTCCTCAAAGTGTTAGAGCTGCCCCTACAGTGGCAAAAATGATCCCACTGTTTCATGATAAACTAAGGATAAAGACTAAGAAAGCATTAAGTGTGTGGCTAGAGGACATGTCACAGAACCACATCCCTGCTGATGGCAACATCATACTTGAAAAAACACTTAGCCAGGCCAAGCGCAGTGGCTCACTCCTGTAATCCCAGCACTTTGGGAGGCCAAGGCGGGTGGATCACGAGCTCAGGGGTTCGAGATCAGCCTGACCAACATGGTGAAACCCAGTCTCTACTCAAAATACAGCTGGGCGTGGTGGCGTGCACATGTAATCCCAGCTACTCAGAAGGCTGAGGCAGGAGAATCACTTGAACCCGGGAGGTGGGAGTTGCAGTGAACCAAGATCACGCCACTGTACTCCAGCCTGGGTGACAGAGCAACACTCTGTCTCAAAAAAAAAAAGAAAGAAAAGAAAAAAAAAACACTTAGCCTCTATGAGCATCACTGTGAGGGGGCTGAGGTGAGGAGAGCAAGAGGAAGGAGTTTGAAGCCAGTAAGTTAGGCTAACCATGCAACACAGCGCAGCCCAAGAACTTGAAGACCACAGGACAATTGGCATCGGCTGATGCCAGGGAAACAACAGCATTCCTAGAAGAGCTCATAAAACAGAAAAAAGAAAGACTACCTTCCAGAGTAAATCTTCTATTGTCATGAATCAGGCATGTTCTAGAAGATGCCCAATGGTACCTTCCATCATGAGTGCAGGTACTAGGGTTCGAGGCCTGGAAAGACCACCTTATTCTGGTGCTGTCAGGCCATGCATCACTTCACGAGAACAAGCGAGGCTTCGTCTACTGAGCAATCACCAGGTTCTTTAGGACAAAAGCAAAACTTGCTGGCCTGTGCCCTGGCAAGAACGTTAAGAAGGCTTTCTTCTACCAATGCTTCACTCCTGGTGTGATGGAATACCTCAAAGAGAAGGGACTGCCACTCAAGGTCTTCCTCAGAATTGACAACACTCTGGGCCATCTCTTCAATCTCTTTGTTTTGCCTAAAAGAACATGCAAGTGATATTTCTGCCTCCTAAAACTACAGCACTGGACACCCAATGCATGTTACAAGCCATCATGGAGTAAGGGAGTCAATGATTTCAAGGGCTTCCCCACTATTAATGCAGTTATTAAGAATATGTGAAATGTTGCAAAAAAAGTTCATGGAGAACGCTGTCTGAAATGACTGAGGATGACGTTAAGGAACACACCGAAGAGCAAAGAGAAACCCTTAACAACTAGGAACTTCAAAGTCTGCTGAAATCCACTACAGATGATGATGAGCTAGAAAATTTTGAAGACACAGAGACATTGATTTGGACACTTGAAAAGTCTGCCACAGTTTTTCAGTAGGCAAAGGTGAAAAAGAGGTATGATCCTCAAAGATCCTACAATGGAACAAAGCTTTCAATCCACCTGAGAAATAACAACATGCCTATAAGCACCACAAGATTTTTTTTTTTAATGAAGCAAAGGAAAGGAAGAACTAGCTTCCTATAACTAAGCATCTGCAAAGAAGATGGAACATTCAATGGTTACAGATCTTCAGCCCTCAAGCCAAACAGATCCTAACATTAGTATTACATAGCCTCCTCAAATGAGTCCACATCTATAATCATAAGTTGGTTCTTCCAACATAGATGATAGTCCTGATGGCCTGTCAAGATTCAAGTTAACCTGACGTCTCAATACTTACCCACAATGCCATACATCTAGTCATCTCAACACATCAAAACATTGGGCGCCACAGAATCATCATCATTGTTATAATCACTATACTTGGGTTATCAAGACAGAAGACCCAGGGTTTTGGTAAGTGTTAACACATTAAACAAAAGCAATATGTGAAAGCTGAAACAAAGAAACTTTAATGTTCCGGCTGACATATACTATGTTGATAGGCTCACAATTACTGCATCTATACTGAAAATACATAGATGCTTTTCCTTATCATGATTCCCTAAACAATACAATAGAACAACTATTTGCATACCTTTTACAATGCATGAGGTATTTTAAGTAATCTAGACGTAATTGAGAGTATACAAGAGAATGCGGGTAGGTTACAAACATGTCATTTTATAAAAGGGACTTGACATGGCTCATGGAGTGCTGGAACCAGTACCCAGCTGGTATCAAGGGATGACTGTACTGGAAAGAAACTGAAACTACTTAAGGCTTTACCAAGTACTTACATTCACAGGGTCTATCTCCAATGTGTTTCATACAAGTTTCTGAAATGAAATAAAATTAATAAATGCTTTCCCACATTCCATACATTTAGAGAGAATGCTAGTGAGTCTTTTTATGTCTATGCAAGGAACTGAGAGAAGCAAATGCTTTCCCACACTCCTTACATTCATATGGGTTCTCTCCAGTGTGAGTTTTTTCATGTCCTTGAAGAAAACGGGAATGAGTGAAGGCTTTACCACATTGTTGACATTCATAGGATTTCTCTCTCATGTGAATTCTTTCATGTCGTAGAAGGCAAGTGAGCCAAGAGAATGCTTTCCTGCATTCCTTACATTCATAGGGTTTCTCTCCAGAGTGAATCCTTTCATGTACTTTTAAGTTACCAAAATGACTGAAGGCTTTCCTACATGTTTTACACTCATAAGGTTTCTCTCCTGTGTGAGTCCTTTTATGTTGAGAAAGGTATTGGAAACAACTGAATGCTTTCCCACATTCCTTACACTCATATGGCTTCTCTCCAGCGTGAGTTGTTTTGTGATTTTGAAAGGAGTAGAAATCAATAAAGGCTTTCCCACATTTGCATTTATAGGGTTTCTCTCCAGTATGAGTTGTTTCATGCCTTCGAAGGGAACTGGAAATACGGTAGGCTTTGCCACATTGCTTACATTTATAGGGTTTCTCTGCAGTGTGAGTCCTTTCATGTCTTTGAAATACACTGGGATAAACAAAGGCTTTCCCACATATCTTGCATTTGTGAGGTCCATCTCCAGTGTGCATTGTCATGTGTCTTCGAAAGCTTGAGCTATGAGATAATGCCTTCCCGCACTGCTTGCATTCATAGAGTTTCTCTCCAGTGTGAGTTCTTTCATGACTCTGCAGTGAACTAGGACAATCAAAGCCTTTTCCACATATCTTACATTTATGAGGTCCATCTCTTGTGTGCGTTACCATGTGTCTTTGAAAGCTTCCCAGATGATGAAATGCTTTCCCACATTGCTGACATGCATAGGGTTTCTCTTCAGTGTGAGTTGTTTCGTGTCTTCGAAGGGAAGTGGAAGCACTGAAGGCTTTCCCACATTGTTTACATGTATAGGGTTTCTCTCCAGTGTGAGTTCTTTCGTGTCTTAGACAAGAACTGTAATCAGGGAAGGCTTTAGAACACTGCTTACATTCATACGGTTTCTCCCCAGTATGTGTTCTTTCATGTCTTAGATAGGAACTGTAAAAAGAAAAGGCTTTAGAACACTGCTTACATTCATATGGTTTCTCTCCCGTGTGCGTTCTTTCATGCATATGTAATAAACTGGGCCAAAAAAACGCTTTCCCACACAACTTACATTTATAAGGTCCATCTCCACGCTGCACTGCCATGTGTCTTTGAAGGTTTCCCAAAGAACTGAAGGACTTCCCACATTCTTTACAATCATATGGTTTCTTTCCAGTGTGAAGCCTTTCATGTGTTTGAAAAGAGTTGTGGTAACTGAAGGCTTTCCCACATTGTTTATGCGTATCTGGCTTCTCTCCACATTCATGATACTCATGTGGTTTGTGCCCAGCACCAACTCTGATGTAACAATTAAGGGATGAATGATCCATGACGATTTCTCCACTCATACTGCTTTCACATGGACCTACTCCAGGAAGAGTGTTCTTGGTCACAATACTATCTTGAATCTGCCTAGATGTTTCTCCACATTGACTTCCATCTTTACTTTCAACAAATCTCTCTAACATACGACATCTGTAAAAAATGGGAAATAGATCACTAAAGGTCGGTCTATAAATAATCTTATAGGTATTAATAAGTATTGGATGTACATTTTTAACACTATCATGCAAAGTGTAGGCTTCGTGTCCTGCTTGAACGTGAATGGACGGAATGCTGTGCAAGGTAACTCGACCCAGGTGTTCTCAAGACAATCACATTCATATGTGGATTCATAATATTGTTGCCATGGGAACTATTTTACAAACACTGAACAGTTATGAAACATTTCAGTATATGTTTTGGAGAAAATTTTCTAAGAATAAATAAATTTAAGCTAGGCTTGTTCATTTTCTTTGCTTGTTTTTAAATTTTCATGTCATTCTCAGAATGGCTCCAGGGACATATCTTTCTCTTCTGAGTGTAAATTACCTTAGATTTTTCCTGGGATATCTGTATTGATCTTCAATGTTCTGGTCTTTCCATTTCATTCCTAAAAGGTATACCCAGAAAAATCATTACACATTTTTACAAAATTGTAGACAAACAGTAAGATTTTGATATACAGTGCAATCATGAAAAGTGCATTCACTGAAGTACAGCTGACTCTTGAAAAACAGAGGTTTGAACTGCACAAGTCCATTTGTATATACATATATATATGAATGTTCTTCAGTCTCTGCTACCCAAGACACTAAGACCAGCCCCTCCTCTTACTCAGCCTACTCAATGTGAAGACAATGAGGATGAAAACCTTTCTGAGGATGCACTTCCACTTAATGAACAGTAAATACAGTTTCTCTTCCTTATGATTCTTTTTAACATTTTCTGTTTCTAGCTTACTTTTCTGTGAGAATATAGGATGTAATAATACGACATAAAATATATGTATTAATCACTGCTCATGTGACTGATAATGCTGCCCATCAATAGTAGCCTAAGATGTGGACAAAAAGTTATATGAAGATGTACAACTGCTACAGGAGCTGGCATCCCTAAACCCTGTTTTTTTCTTTTCCCAGGGCCAACCATATCCCCTTTCCATATTCCAAATCTTTGAACAGCATGAATGACCAAGAAACAAATGTCTCCAATTAAATAAGTGGAAATGCGATGTCATCCTTACCTACACAATCCAGGTTCCTGATGGTTTCCTGCATCACATCTTTGTAGAGATTCTTCTGACAAGGACCCAGCAAAGCCCACTCTTCTCGGGTGAAGTTCACAGCCACATCCTCTAAAGCCACTGAGGCCTGATCCATCCCACATGTACAGAGGAGGAAGGGTGAAAATCACAGTACTGAGAATCTATACTCACTTCATAAATTTCACATGATGCTGTGGTTTCCAACCATTTTATTCAATGACATGGTAAACCCACTCTTATTCTCTGTCTACACTCACTTTCTCCTATACAGTAACTCTGAAGCTACAGTTAAACATGTTTGGTAAATTAACAGTTGAACGGAAACATGCCACTTGTTGGCGAACTAAGTGAGTGAATCACATAGCCTGGATCACCCCTAATGTCTATTTCCACAGTGGGTCTGCAGTCCTTGGTATGATAAAGTCCTACTACTTATTGTGCAAAAGGGAGTCACCATTAGCAGTGCTGAGACTGCGTGTCCTTACAAATGCTTTTTCACAAAGTTGGGCTTTTCATGGTGTCTAGACAATGTATTTAGGGGAGGGTCCCATGAGCGTAACTAATAATAGGGGTGGAGTGTGCCTAAATTGTTTATGCAAAACAAAATAGTTATTTCCTTAACCCCATCTTCCTTCTGAGAGTTTGGAATTTTGTTACATATTCAGCAGAGGGAGTGCACCTGATCAGCCACTGCTAGGTTTGAATGGCTGTCCCCTCCAAAATGCACAATGAATGTTAATCTCCAAAGTGGCAGTTAAAAAAAAAAAAAGTGGGGTTTAAGAGGTGATTTAGTCCTAAGGGTTTGGACCTCATGAATAGATTAATCCATAATGCGTGAACGAATAAATGAGCTATCTCATGTCCTTCTGAGAAGAGAAAGAGATCTGAGCTAGACACTCAGCTCCCTCACCATGTGATACTCTATGCCACCTAGGGACTCTGCAGAGTCCCCACCAGCAAGAAGGTTCTTACCAGATGCCCAGCCTTAATCTTGGACTTCCCAGCCTCCAGAAATGTAAAAATTAAATACTGTTTCTTATAAATTACCAAGGTTCAGCAATTCTGTTATGAATAACAAGAAACACGATAAGACAGCCACAAAGAAACACTCTGGGCATTGGGTCTATAATGAGCTTTCTGGGTAGATAACATTTCATGTTTTGTTGCAGCTTGTTATTTAGGGGATTTAGCCCATCCAATGTGATTATACTTACAGAGAATATTTGAAAGCTGGCAACTAGTTTCCTTTAGATCAAATGTAGTGAAGTATGACAACAGACAGATAAAAGATATTTCACCATCTCGAAGGAAAAATTTTAAACATTTTGAGTAATGCCAAAGGGGAAACAAAGAAGGGGAAAGACTGCACATATTCTTTTTTTTTTTTTTTTTGAGATGGAGTCTCGCTCTGTCACCCAGGCTGGAGTGCAGTGGCACGATCTCGCTCACTGCAAGCTCCGCCTCCAAGGTTCATGCCATTCTCCTGCCTCAGCCTCCTGAGTAGCTGGGACTACAGGCGCCCGCCACCACACCCGGCTAATTTTTTTTGTATTTTTTTAGTAGAGACAGGGTTTCACCGTGTTAGCCGGAATGGTCTCGATCTCCTGACCTCGTGATCCACCCGCCTTGGCCTCCCAAAGTGCTAGGATTACAGGCGTGAGCCACCGCGCCCGGCCAACTGCACATACTCTTAGAAAGAACTCAATGTCATCTCCCATGAATATTTATAATACTTCCTAAGTAACTAAAACAAACTTTTTAGTAGTCAACAAAAATTACATTACCAAATCTAATAGAACTCACAGTATCTAAAAAATGCTGAAAACCTTCTCACCAAGAAAGTGCAGCGTTCCAAAAACAAATAAAGGATTTTATTTGGCACCCCATACTATTAACAGAGAGATAAATATACATATAAAGAAAAATGAAAACTGGTAGAAAAGTCTCGTAGAGTTTTTATTTGTCCTTGGCCCAATCCTTCCCCCTATCAATGCCAGTCTTGAACACAGCAGCCCGAGTTCCCAGTATAGAACCCTGGACACTAATTCTAGAGACAGCAGATCAGATCTTATTTGCAAATTATTGCCTTGCATTTTCCAATCTGTATAAGCACTATCCAAAGGTCTGAAACAAGGCTGCTTTTTTTTTTTTTTTTTTTTTTTTGAGACAGAGTCTTGCTCTGTCACCCAGACTGGAGTGCAGACGCACAACCTTGGCTCACTACAACCTCTGACTCCCGGGTTCAAGTTATTCCTCCCTGCCTGAGCCTCCTGAGTAGCTGGGAGTACAGGTGTGCTCCACCACATCCGGCCAATTTTTGTATTTTTACTAGAGACGGGGTTTCACCCTGTTGGCCAGGCTGGTCTCAAACTCCTGACCTCAAATGATCCGCCTGCCTTAGCCTCCCAAAGTGCTAGGATTACAGGTGTGAGCCACCGCACACAGCCAAGGCCCTCTCTTCTACTTTATCTACAATACAACATATCGGGGTCAAATTTGGCAGGAACTGCATGAAAATGTTGCAAAATACCCAAAAACCCTGTAACCAACTGGAAGAACAGACTATGATTAAGACATACAGTAGACCAACTAAGTCATGGAGAAAAAGAGCTGAAGAGAAAATGTCCCCCAGATATCAGGGTACTCAAAAGCACCCAGGTATCCTGGGGAATTGAGAAAGCCCCATGCATGCACAGTAAATAACACATTTTCACAGAAGACACCGGAGAAGAAACCCTCATCTTCACTTCTGGCTGATCTGTAGGTTTAGTTAAGCAGAACATAAAGCATAAGTAGAGTATTAAACAGCCTGGCTAAGAGTTCAAGGGATGCCCCGGGCACAGAGCCATCCACAAAGACTGGAAGAGGTCAGGCTTTTGTATGCTTTATCTTTTTTACTAGCTTCTAGCATTCAGGAAATCTCTGCCAGAACACTGGATGAACACACACTAAAGAACAGAGATGTCAGTTTCTACAGCAAATAAGGAATACAGTCTGTGCAAACATACTTTGAAAATGTTATTAAACAAATGAACAATTACAGTCTTCAACATACATAAATAGAAAACAGTGAGGAAAGAAGAAGAATCCAATTTTCAGAATTACCCCATTATAACATTCAGATGTCTACTCTTCAACACAAAATTATGAATACAGAAAAACATGAAAATATGCTTCATCAATTGGAAAAAATATAATTGAGATAAGGCATCTCTGAGAAACCTCAGACACTGCACTCACTGAATAAAAATGTTAAAGCAACTATCTTAAATATGTTCAATGAAGTAAAGGCAATGATGAACAAATAACTAAAAGAAAACCAGAATATAGATGTAGAGATAAAATAATATCTATTAAAAAGTAGAAATAAACTGGGCGTGGTGGCTCACGCCTGTAATCCCAGCACTTTGGGAGGCTGAGGTGTGTGGATCACCTGAGGTCAGGAGTTTGAGACCAGCCTGGCCAACGTGGTGAAACCCTATCTCTACTAAAAATACAAAATTAGCTGGGCATGGTGGTGTACGCCTGTAATCCCAGCTACTTGGGAGGCTGAAGCAGAAGAATCGCTTGAACCCAGGAGGTGGAGGTTGCAGTGAGCCGAGATTGTGCCACTGAACTTCAGCCTGGGCAACAAGAGCGAACCTCTGTCTCAAAAAAAAAAAAGGGGTAGAAATTTAGCCATATAGAATTTATGCAGCTGCAAGGTACAACTAAAATGAAGACATCATCACAAGTGTTCAACAGATGTAAGCAGCCAAAAAAAAAAAAAAATTCAGTTAAAATGATGATAAACCAATTGAAATTAATCTAATGGGGAAAAAAAAAAGGAAAGAAATTGAGAGAACGTGTGACCAGTGTACTTGTCTTGCCAATAATGTTAAAAGAAGTTCATCAGAGAGAAGAAAAATGATACAGTTTAGAAACTCAGATCATACACACACACACACACACACACACACAAATATATACATATGCATACACATAAAGAGCATTAGAAAATAATTCAATGAAGGCACAAAACTTATTTCCTTTTCTTATTCCTATTGGATATCATAAAGGTTTGTTCAAAAAATAATATCAACAATGTATTGGGTGGTTATAGTTTATGATAGGGCAAATGACAGTGATGTTAAATTGGACAGGAGGGAGGAATGATGAACACTGGGTTATATGAGCATTACCCCATAAGCCAGTACGGTGTTACTTAAAACTGAAGGTCCATTTGTTGTGAATGGTTTACTCCAAATGCTAGGGAATTCAATAATAAAATTTAAAGAAACAACAGCCTGTCACAGTGGCTCACCCCTGTAATGCCAACACTTTGAGATACAAGACAAGAGGTTTGCTTAAGATCAAGACTTTGAGTCCACACTTAGCAACACAATGAGACTCTGTCTCCACGAAACGTGTAAAAAAAAAAAAAAAAAAAAATTAGCCAGGCGTGGTGGCCTGCACCTGTAGTCCCAGCTACTCAGGAAAGCAAGTAGGGAGGATCTACTGAGCCCAGGAGTTGGAGGTTATAGTTAACTATGATTGCTCCACTGCACTCTAGCCTAGGTGATAGAGCAAGACCCTGTCTCAAAAAAAAAAAAAAAAAAAAAGAAAGAAAGAAACAAGTAGACTTGCTATACTATTAGAAGAAAACATAATCATATAGACTCCTCAGTTAAAATAAAAGGAGACAGAAAAAGAAAGGAAGTTGAAAAAAACAAGCATAACAAACATAAAACAATTACATATGTACATATGAATCCAGATATATCAATAACCACTTTAAATGTGTATTATATGAATATACCAATAAAAAAAGACAAGGACTGACAGAGTAGAATAAAAAAAACAAGACCCACCAATGTGTGCAAGAAAACTATTTTTTTTATTCTCTCAAGAAAACTATTTTAAGTAGAAAGAAACAGGTACATTAAATATAAAGGTGTGAATAAATATACGCCATTCTAGCCCTAATCAAAAGCCATATGGGGCTGGGCATGATGGCTCATGCCTGTAATCCCAGCACTTTAGGAGGCCAAAGCTGGCGGATTGCCTGAGGTCAGAAGTTCAAGACCAGCTTGGCCAATATGGTGAAACCCCGTCTCTACTAAAAATACAAAAAAAAAAAAAAAATTAACCAGGCATGGTGGCACGTGCCTGTAGTCCCAGCTACTCGGGAGGCTGAGGCAGGAGAATCGCTTGAACGCAGGAGGCAGAGGTTGCAGTGAGCTGAGATCATGCCACTGCACTCCAGCCTGGACAACAGAGAGAGACGCTGTCTCAAAAAAAAAAAAAAAATTGGTCTTAGCTGGAGGTGGGGGCATTGGCCTCAGGCCTCTCTGCCATAGTCAAAGCTACTCTCTTACCCTTCTATGCTTTACATGGATATTTAAAAACAAAATACTCATGTTTGATGAATCCAGGAAAATCACTCAAATTCACTGTTTATGTCTATGGGTGGGAAGGAAATTGTAAGGCACTTACATTTTATAGCTCAACAGGAAAAGCCCAAATACCTATCCCTTCCAGACAATGAATGTCATTTAATTACTATTTCCATGATAGTAAGTGATATAGTAAAAAATAATTATATTTTACTTCTTTAGCTGTTGGAAAGTCCTGTCCCACAGAATTTAGCATTCATCTGTCAAACCCATATAACAGGAATAGAACAGATTTCTCCATTGTCCCAAAATCTCCACCCTAAAAAGGAGAACTGAACTTTTGTTAAATCTTTTTAATTCAATGTACCTACTACACTTTCTTGTAAAAATGTATTCCTTTTTTGCAGCCATAATGGAAGAAGGTGTTTTCCTTGGTAGTAGTTATACTACTAAGTCCTGAAATTCCATCTGAAATCATCCAAAAAACAAACACACCTGAGAAACACACTACACAAGCTCTGGGGCAAAAAAAATAAATAAAGGCTTTTAAATAATGGAACAGAAGATTACATATACCACTTATATTCTGAAATCCAACTCTTTCTAGAATTACATATACCATTTATTTTCTGAAGTCCGACTCTTTCCAACTTTGGGTATACTTTGTCTTCAAAGTATACAATAACAATCTCTAATCACAGGATGCATTTTACAGTTAATCAAAAATTTAGGCTGAAAAGAGTAAACATATCTTTTCAAGCTAACAAACTCAGGAATGAGCAGTGCTGACTGGAACACAGAAAACTCTAATGCAAGAATCAGGGCGGGTCATCCTATCACCTGGGACATCCCTTAACCCTATTCTGGTCACCACCCTCCCAGGAGACACTGCCTTGTGTGCTTTTCAGGATCTTGCACTACCTCAACGGGCAGGTTCTCCAGTCCTTAGATAGAACTTTCTCCCTTTTAAGTCTGAGAGAGTCCAGAAGGCAGAAATCATTTCTGGTTTTTTTCCTGTGGAATATGACCATGAAATTGGCTGTTCGGTCATGTGTCTCCAAGGAATGGAAACTAGGGTTGGGAAGAAAAGGTGAGTGTCCCAGGGGTTAGCTTTTTACAGGAATTATATACCAGAAGATTCCTCCCATCCCAGTGGATCCAGTTGCTCACCAGGGGGACCTATCCCCCATCTCAGGCTGTCCCCTGGGAGGAGTGACCCAGGGGATGATATTCATTAGACCCTCCAAGAGACTTGGCAGCTGTGGACATCCTTTTTTTTTTTTTTTTTTTTTTTTGAGACACGGTCTGCCTCTGTTGTCCAGGCTGGGATGCAGAGGCACGATCATAGCTCACTGCAACTTCAAACTCCTGGGCTCAAGCCATCATCCCACCTCAGCCTCAGGAGTAGCTGCGACTACAGGTGCCAGCTACCAAGCCCAGCTAATTTTATTATTATCATTTATACTAGAGATAAGGTCTTGCCATGTTGCCCAGGCTGGTCTGGAACTACTGGGATTAAGCAATACCTCTGCCTTAGCCTCCCAAGGTGCTGGAATTACAGGAATGACCCAACGTGTTCAGGAACCCAAAACAATTCTTTCAAGAAAAAGCCATACATTGCTAGCTGAAAATAAGATGACAAACTAGTGAAATATCGCCTGGGGGCCAAACAGTTCATACTGTTGCTGTGAATTAAGGACAGAAAGCCTGGGGAAGTCTCTGGAAACCAAGAGATTTGCTGCCAGCCCTAGGAGGAGTTAGGATGAGAGAACACGGTGGTAGATTTGAGACCCTGCTGCCCACATCTTTGGAAGACTCAGAGCGGAAACAAACGGTCGCCCTTGGAAAGAAAGAAGGGACTGAGGACCACAGAGACCACAGCTCCTCCCACACACAAACCCCACACGAGTCTGGATTCCGCCTGGTGACTCGTCGTCACCGTGCAGCCTCCTCACCGGGTTCACAGGAACTGCGAGCCAGGCTGGAGGCGAGATTGCAGTTAGATATTAACCAGGTGCCCTCAGCCCCGCTGCCTCACGGGGCCGCCTCCCTGAGAGTCAGGTCACAGCAGACGCTGACCGCCGGCTTCCCCATTGTGCCTGGGGATAAGATCTCCGAGAGCTGCTCAAGAGTCTCCAGAGTTCTGTCTCAGATCCTGAATCCCAGCGGAAAGGCTGGCGCCAACCAGGTTGAAGACCCCACGAGGGAGCCCATTCAGCAGAATGCGGTTTCTTCACCTCCTGTCCCAGGATTCACCCCTCACTTCCCCACCAACCAACGACCCTACACCCAGCCGCCCCTGTCCAGACCCCAAATCCCTCAGGGAGGCGGATATAGGGTGTCCTCCCCTCTCTGGCTATTAAACTGTTCTGCTGCAGCCCTCAGCGTCTCGGTGCAGTGAGTCGGGCCGCAAACCTGTGTTGGTTACAGCAGCACAATCTGGGGACACGCGGGGCTGCGGGCGCGGAGCTGCCAAGAGAGGGCGCCGGGGCCGCAGTCGCCGCGCAGGAACGGGACAGGATGCCCGGGGTCCCGGCTGCAGACCCAGCCCCACCCTGCGGCCGAGGGCCGACCTACGCCAGGGGGACCCGGGTCCGGGTCCGTAGATCCCGGAGTCGCCCGCGGGGAGGCCCGGGTCCAGCCACAGCCGATTACGGCCGGTTCCACCCAGCCCCTCCCCCGCCTCGGGACGCCGGCCCCGCACACGCACCATTTCCCGACTTCCGCGGTGTCCCAGGTCTTCCCGACGGCTCCCGATGCCAATGCGGGTTCCAGCAGGACAAAGGATACCACAGAACTTCCAGGTCGTCTCTCAGCTACAGAGCCCAGCGCCGAGCGCAGGTGGGTGTAGAAGACTCCGCGGGCTTTTTCAACCACACATTCCTCTGGGCAGCGCGCCTGATTGACAGTTCCCACGAACCCGCCCCACGGCCCTGATTGGATAGGGCGTCAGGTCCCGCCTCTTGTGGACTGATTGACAGAAGAAGCGATCTTGCACAGCTGAGTGAAGCCGGATGAGCAAGTTCCTGACACAGCCCTTGGCAGGGCGGGCTTCCTCCCTGCACTTTGATCTGAATCCTCCCGAGGGATATTTGCACTTAAGCGGAATTTCCTGCCTGTACTCAGTACGACCTCCTGCTTCTTCCTCCTGGACACGGACTGACAAACCAATTATACTTTCTTTTTTTTTCGAGAGAGAGAGGCAGTCTTGCTCTGTCGCTCAGGCTAGAGTGCAATGGTGCGAGGCTCACTGCAACCTCCGCCTCCTGGGTGGGTTCAAACAATTCTCCTACCTCAGCCTCCCGAGTAACTGGGATTACAGGCGCGCGCCACCACACCCGGCTAATTTTTGTATTTTTTAGGAGAGGCTGGGTTTCACCATGTTGGCCAGGCTGGTCTCGAACTCCCGACCTCGTGATCCGCCTGCCTTTGGCCTCCCAAAGTTCTGGGACTAGAGGCGTGAGCCACCGTGCCTGGCTCCAATTATACTCTTTTTCAATGAAATTTTTCAAAAATTTTCAATGTACAATTAAATTATTTTTTACTATAGTCACTCTGTTGTGCTAGCAAATACTAGGTCTTATTCATTCTTTGTAACTATTTTTTATACCTATTAACCATCCCCACTTCCCCCATAACTACTCCTTGCTACTACTTTTCCCAGCCTCTGGTAACCATCCTTCTACACGTTTTTGGTTGTTTGAGACGGGGTCTTGCTCTGTTGCCTAGGCTGGAGTGCAGTGGGGGGCCATCATGGCTCACTGCAACCTCTACCTCCCAAGCTCAAGCAATCCTCCTGCCTCAGCCTCTCAAGTAGCTTCGGATTGTTCACTGTTGGCATATAAAAATGTTATTGATTTTTGTATGTTATTTTGTATCCTGCAACTTTACTGAATTTATTTCTCAGTTCTAATACTTTTTTGGTGGAGTCTTTAGGTATTTCCAGATATAAGATCATATTATATGCAAACAAGGATAATTTGACTTCTTCTTTCCCAATATGGATGCCCTTTATTTCTTCTTCTTCTTTTTTTTTTTTTTTTTTTTTTTTTTTTTGTCTTATTGCTCTAGCTGGGACTTCGAGTACTGTGTTGAACAACAGTGGTGAAAGTGGGCATTCTTATTGTGTTCCAGATCTTACAGGAAAGGCTTTCAGTTTTCCCTCATTCATTATCATACTAGCTGTGGGTCTGCCATATATGGCTTTTATTATGTGAAGGTATGCTCCTTCTATACCCAGTTTTTTTTTAGGGTTTTTATCATGAAGGGATGTTAAATATCATCAAAAGCTTTTTCAGTACATATTGAAATGATTATATGGTGTTTGCCCTTTATTCTGTTGAAATGATACATCACATTGATTGATTTGCATATATTGAACCATCCTTGCATCCCAGGGATAAATCCCACTTGGTCATGATGAATGATCTTTTTGGTGTATTGTTAAATTCAGTTTGCTAGTATTGAGTTGAGGATTTTTGCATCAATATTCATCAGTGACAATGGCCTATAGTTTTCTTTTTCTGACATGTCTTTGTCTGGTTTTGGTGTCAAAGTACTATTGGCTTTGTAAAATAAGTTTGGAAGTATTGCCTTCTCCTCTGTGTTTTGGAATAGTTTGAGTAGGATTGGTATTAGTTCTTTTTTAAATGTTGGTAGAATTCAGCAGTGAAGCCACTGGGTTCTGGGGTTTTCTTTGCTAGGAGACTTTTTATTATGGCTTTGATCTCGTTATTTGTTATTGGTCTGTTCAAGTTTTTTATTTCTTCATGGTTCAATGTTGCTATGTTGTATCTGCCTAGGAATTTATCCATTTCTTCTAGGTTTTCCAATTTATTGGTATATAGTTGTTCTTAGTTGCCTTAATGATCCTTTGAATTTCTGCAGTATCAACTGTAATGTCTCCTTTTTCATCTCTAATTTTATTTATTTGGGCCTTTCTGTTTTTTTCTTAGTCTACCTCAAGGTTTGTCAATTTTGTTTGTATTTTCAAAAAACCAACTTTTTGTTTCATTGTTCTTTTCTATTGTTTCTTCATTTCAAATTCATTTATTTCTACTCTGATTTTTATTATTTCTTTTCTTCTACTGATTTTGGGTTTAGTTTGCTCTTGCTTTTCTAATTCTTTAGGATGCATTCTTAGGTTGTTTATTTGAAGGTTTTCTTCTCTTTTTTTTTGATATCAGTTTCACTTCACTCTTGCAGCCCAGGCTGGAGTGCAATGGCGCAATCTCAGCTCACTGCCACCTCTGCCTCCTGGGTTCAAGCAATTCTCCTGCCTCAGCCTCCCAAGTAGCTGGGATTACAGGCACCCACTACCATGTCTGGCTTATTTTTGTATTTTTAGTAGACAGGGTTCCACCATGTTGGCCAGGCTGGTCTCGAACTCCTAACCTCAGGTGATCCACTCACCTCGGCCTCCCAAAGTGCTGGGATTACAGGTATGAGCCACTGCACCCAGCCTGAAGGTCTTCTTCTTTGTTGATGTAGGTGCTTATATCTATAAACTTCCCTCTTAGTACTGCTTTTGCTGTATTCCATAGGTTTTGGTATGTTGCATTTTCATTATCATTTGTTTCAAGCAACTTTACAATTTCCTTCTTAATTTCTTCACTGACCCATTGGTCATTCAGAAGCAGACTGTTTAATTTCCATATGTTTGTATGGTGTCCAGAATTCCTCTTGTCATTGATTTCTAGTTTATTCCATGTATTCTCTGACACAATTTAAATTATTTCAATTTTTTTGGAGTGTTTTAAGACAGGCTTTTTGAACTAACATATGGTCTATCCTTGAGAATGATGCATGTGCTCGGGAAAAATATGTGTATACTGTAGCTGTTGGATAAAATGTTCTGTAAATATCTATTAGATCCATTTGATCTATAGTGTAGATTAAATCCCACTTAATCTTTCTTTTGTCTGATTTTTCAGTATATATTGAGATAATCTTTGTCGATTTACTGTCTGGAAGATCTGTCCTGTGCTGAAAATGGGGTGTTAAAATCTCCAGCTATTATTGTATTGGTCTCTCTATTTTTTATTTTTATTTTTATTTTGTTTTTTGAGACAGAGTTTCGCTCTTATTGCCCACGCTGGAGTGCAATGTTGCAATCTTGGCTTACTGCAGCCTCCTCCACCTCCCAGGTTCAAGCAGTTCTCCTGCCTGCTGGGATTACAGGCGTGAGCCACCATGCCCGGCCCTCAGTGCCAGTCTTAAAGACAGCAGCCCGAGATCCCAGTATAAAATCCTACTCACTCAATTATCATCTTTGTATTTTCCAATTGGTAAGGGGACTTTCCAAAGGTCTGAAACAAGGCTCTCTGTTCTATATCATCTACAATAACTCAGTCCGGTCAAATTTGGCAGGAATTGCCTAAAAATGTTGCAAAATACACCAAAAGCCTGCAACCACCTGGTAAAACAGATTATGATTATGACATACCATCTCTGATGGTTAATACAGAGTGTCAACTTGATTGGATTGAAGGATACAAAGTATTGATCCTGGGTGCCTCTGTGAGGGTGCTGCTAAAAGAGATTAACATTTGAGTCCCTGGGCTGGGGAAGGCAGATCCACCCTTAATCTGGTGGGCACAATCTAATCAGCTGCCAGTGAATATAAAGCAGGCAGAAAAACATGAAAAGGAGAGACTGGCCTAGCCTCCCAGCCTACATCTTTCTCCCGTGCTGGATGCTTCCTGCCCTCGAACATTGGACTCCAAGTTCTTCAGTTTTGGGACTTGGACTGGCTCTCCTTGCTCCTCAGCTTGCAGACAGCCTATTGGGGGACCTTGTGATCGTCTAAGTTAATACTTAATAAATTCCCCTTTATATATATATCTCCTATTAGTTCTGTCCCTCCAGAGAACCCTGACTAATATACCATCTAAATCCTGGGGCAAAAAAGTTGGAGAGAAAATTTCCTCTAGAAACTAGAGTATTCAAAAGCACTCAGGTATACTGGGGAATTGAGAAAGCCCCATGCATGCACAGGAAAGAACACATTTTCACAAAACACATGATAAAACCCTCATTTTCAGCTCTGGCTGATCCCTAGGTTTAATTAAACAGAAAATAAATACTAAAGTAGGGTTTTAAACAGCCTGACTGGGTTTTCAAGGAATGCCCCAGTACAGAGCCATCCACAAAGACTGAAAGAGGTAAAGTTTTTGTTTGTTTCATCTTCTTTTTTACTTTTAGCTTCTAACATTCCAGAAATCTGTCAGAACACTGAATGAACACAGAGGAAGAGACATCAGTGTCTACAATGAATAGGGACTACAGTCTCTGCAAACACAGTTTGAAAACGTTACTAAACAAATTACAGCCTTCAACAAACATAAATAGCAAACAGTAAGCATAATTTTTTTTCGATACAACAAAATTATGAAGAATGCAGAGAAACGTGAAAATGTGGCTCATTGATGGAAAAAGTTTAATTGAGATAGGTCATCTCTGAGAAATCTGACACTGGACTTACTGAATTAAAACTTTAGGGCCGGGTGCGATGGCTCAGGCCTGTAATCCCAGCACTTTGGGAGGCCGAGGGGGGCAGATCACAAGGTCAAGCAATTGAGACCATCCTGGCCAACACAGTGAAACCCCGTCTCTACTAAAAATACAAAAAATTAGCTGGGCGTGGTGGCAGGCGCCTGTAGTCCCATCTACTGGGGAGGCTGAGGCAGGAGAATGGCGTGAACCCCTGAGGCGGAGCTTAAAGTGAGCGGAGATCGCATCACTGCACTCCAGCCTGGGCGACAAAGCGAGACTCCGTCTCAAAAAAAAAAAAAAAGAAATTGAGCCATATAGCATTTATGCAGGTGCAAGGTACAACAACTAAAATGAAAACATCACTACAGGTGTTCAACCGTTGTGACTGACCAAAGAAAAACATCATCTAAAATGAAGAAAAACAACTGAAATTACCCAGTCTGAGACGGGAAAAAAGGAACAAGGATGAGAGAATGTGTGACTGGTATACCTGCCTTGCCAGTAATGTCAAAAGAAGTTCATCAGAATGACAAAAAAGGATACAAGTTAGAAATTTGGGCTGGCTCAGTGGCTCATGCCTATAATTCCAGCACTTTGGAAGACCCAAATGGTAGGATCACTGGAGCCCAGGAGTTCAAGGCCAGCCTGGGCAACATGGTGAAACTCCATCTCTATAAAAAATAAAAAATTAGCCAGGCATGGTGGTGCACATCTGTGATACAGGCTACTTGGAAGGCTAAGACAGGAGGTTAACTTCAGCCCAGGAGATGGAGGCTGCAGTTAGCTATATTCCTGTCACTGCACTCCAGCCTGAGTAACAAAGCAAGGCCCTATCTAAAAAAAAAGAGAGAAAGAAAAAACAACTAGAACAAATTCTGGTCACACACATACAAACATATATATACAAATACATACATACATACATATGTGAACTACATAAAATATATGAAAAGAATTAAATGAAGGCACAAAAAAACTCTTTCCTTTTCTAGTTCCTATCTGATGTAATAGATGTTTGTTCAAACTAATAATATCAACAATGTACTGGGTAGTTTAGCTTATAATAGGGCCAATGAATGACAGTGATGTTATCTGGGATACGAGGGAGGAATTTGGAACACCCTGTTATACAGACATTATACCAGAAGCCAGTATGGTGTTATGTAAAACTAAAGGTCCATTCATTGTGAATGGAATACTCAAACTCTAGGGAATTTGCTGATAACATTTAAGAAACAATAGCTAGTTGGGTAGCTCATGTCTGTAATCCCAGGACTTGTAGGAGGCCAAGGTGGGGGGACTACTTGAGCCCAGGAGTTCAAGACCAGCATTAGCAACATAGTGAAACCCTGTCTCTATAAAAAATTTAAAAATATCTTGGGCATGGTGGCACATACTGTAGTCACAGCTACTCGGGAGGCTGAGGCAGTGGGATCTTGAGCCCAGGAGTTTGAGATCACAGTCAGCTATGGTTGTGCCACTGCACTCCAGCATGTATGAGAGACCCTGTCTCAAAAACAAAAAAGACTCTGTCTCAAAAAAAAAGAAAATGAAACAAGTAGTATAGTATAGTAGGTCTACTTACTCTACTTCCATTTTCATAAAATTTCATTTCATATAGTAGTAGACTTACTATACAAATAGAAGAAAGAATGAAAATGGAATCATATTAAATGCTCAGTTGGAAGGAAGGGAGGCAGAAAAAAAGTTGAAAAAACAGACAAACATAACACAATTACATATGTACATAGTAATCCAACTATATCAATTGCCATTTAAACATGTATTATCTATAGATATCAATATAAAACAAAGATTGATAGAGTAGAAGGAAAAAAACAAGACCCATCAATGTATAAAGAAAACTATTTTAAATAGAAAGACACAGATATATTAAATACAATGGTATAAAGAAATATATGCCATTTTAGCCCTAATCAAAAGGAATATGGAACAGGCTACATTAGATTCAGAGAAATCAGGTTGTAGATCAAGAGATAGAGATATTTCATAATGACAAAATGCTCAATCCTAAAGACATAATAATCCTTGATATCTATGTCCAGAAAATAGAGCATCAAAATGCATAAGGCAGCTGGGCGCGGTGGCTCATGCCTGTCATCCCAGCAGTATGGGTGGCCAAGGTGGGTGGATCACCTGAGGTCAGGAGTTCGAGACCAGCATGGCCAACATAGTGAAGCCCCATCTCTACTAAAAATACAAAAAATTAGCCGGGCGTGGTGGCAGGTATCTGTAATCCCAGCTACTCGGGAGGCTGAAGCAGGAGAATCACTTGCACTCGGGAGGCGGAGGTTGCAGTGAGCCGAGATCGCGCCATTGCACTCCAGCCTAGGCAATAATTGCAAAACTCCACCTCAAAAAAAAAATGCATAAGGCAGCGGTTCCCAACCTTTTTGGCGCCAGGGACTGGTTTTGTGGAAGACAATTTTCCCAAGGAATTGCGCTGTAGGGGAATGGTTTCTGATGAAACTGTTCTACCTCACATCATCAGGCATTAGATTCTCATAAGGAGCACGCAGCATAGATCCCTGGCATGTGCAGTTCACAACAGGGTTCGCGCTCCTATGAGACTCCAATACTGCCACTCGTTTGACAGGATGCGCAGGCAGTAATGCTTACTGCCTGCCGCTCATCTCCTGCTGTGCCACCCAGTTCCTAACCAGCTACAGACCAGTACTGGTCCACAGCCTGGAGGTTGGCAACTCCTGGCATAAGGCATAAATTTATAAAACTGCAAGGCAAATATACAAATCCATAATTATAGGTGAAGGAGAACAATTCCCCTCTATCAATAATTGATCAATTCAGTAGAAAAATCACTAAGGACATAGCTGAACTCAACAGCATCATTAATCAACTGGATTTAATTCATATGTATTTATAGAATACTTCACTCAACACCAGAGTACACATTCTTCTCCAAACTACATAATATATTCACCAGGATGGACTATATTCTGAGCCATAAAACCTACCTTAACAAATTTAAAATAGATATTCTATAAAGTATGCAATCTAACCGTATTAGAATTAATCTAGAAACCAGTAACAGAAACACAGTTGAAAATCTTCCAGAAAGTCGACATTCGAACAACAAACATCCAAAATACATGAAGTTCAAACCAAACTGTCAAGAGAAATTTAAATATTCTGAAGTTGATGAGAAAACTATATCTTAGGGCCAGGCACAGTGGCTCATGCCTATAATCCCAGCACTTTGGGAGGCCAAGGTGGGTGAATCACTTGAGGTCAGGAGTTGGAGACCAGCCTGGCCAACATGGCAAAACCCCGTCTCTACTAAAAATACAAAAAATTAGCTGGGCATGGTGGTGCACACCTGTAGTCCTAGATACTCGGGAAGCTGAGGCAGGAGAATTGCTTGAACCCGGGAGGTGGACGTTGCAGTGAGCTGAACATGCCACTGCACTCCACCCTAGGCAACAGAGTGAGACTGTGTCTCAAAAAACAAACAAACAAATATATATACACATATATACACACATATACATACATATACATAGACACATATATATATGTGTCTATGTATATATCAATGTGTGTGTGTGTGTATGTGTATATATATATATATATATATATATATATATATATATATATATCTTAGCAAAAAATACTTTTCATAGAGATGAGATCTATATTCCCCAGGCTGGTCTCAAATTCCTGGGCTCAAGTGATCCTACCACCTTGGCCTCCCAAAGTGTTGGGATTACAAGCATGAACCATAATGCCCAGCCTTAGTGAAATGTTTGAAATGTAGCAAAGGCAGTGTTTAGAGGGAAATTCAAAGAATTGAATGCAAACTCTGGAAAATAAAGATCTAAAATCAATGCTCTAAGTTCCATTTTGAGAAACTAAAGAAAGAACTCCAAGATAAATCACTCAGAGGAAAATTACAATGAGAATATATTAATGAAACTGCAAACAAGATATCAATTAAAAACATCAATAAAATCAAGAGCTAGTTCTTTAAAAAGACCAAGAACACTGCTAAACCCACAGCCAAGCCAACTCAGAAAAAAAAAAGGGGGTCGTCACTACTATTCCTATGCACATTAAAGTGACCAAAAGGGACTACTCAGAGCAATTTCATGTCTACAGATTTGTTTAATTACATGAATGGGCCAATTCCCTGAAAGACAAAATCTACCAAAACTCACAAAACTAGACCCATGTAATGCGAACGGGAATAATCTATTTAAAAATTTGAATCACTAAATAACAAATGTCCCAAGAAAAAGGAACCAGTCCAGGATGGTTTCACTGGTGAACTCTGGCAAACACTTATGGAAGAAATGACACCAATTTTCTACAATCTCTTCTGAAAAAGAGAAGCAGAGAGAAATCATGTTATAAGGCCAACATTGCCCTTACACTGCAACTAGACAGATGTTACAGACATATCTCCTCCATGTAAGAATGTAAAAGGAAGACTGCTATCTGCAAACCAAGAAGCAGGCCCTTACTAGAGACTTCATCTGCTTGAACTTGGAAACCCAGCCTCTATATCTTTGAGAAATGTTTGTTGTTTATAGTACGCAGCCTGTGGTAATCTGTTATAACAGCTTCAAGTGACCATACATCAAGGCTTTGAAGTCTATAGTAATGAGGAGAGTATGGTATTAACCACAATGACTAAAAGAGAAACCAATGGAAAATAGCCAATTCTAAAACAAGATCACCAATTTAAGACACAAGAACCTATGACACGCAGGTATTAGCAGGCAATGATATAAATGGGAGACATTTCAACACAAAAGACAGGGACAAATGGTTATCTTCAAGAGAAAAATCCATTTTCTGCTCATCATGTTCACATGCAATAATCAACTAACTATACACCTGCCTGTTTTGTGAATTCTTATTCATTTGATATTGCCCCAGTTTCCATTTTTTTGTTTTTGTTTTTTTTTTTTGAGACAGACTCTCACTCACTTGTTGTCCAGGCTGGAGTGCAGTGGCTCGATCTCAGCTCACTGCAACCTCCACCTCCCAGGTTCAAGCAATTTTCCTGCCTCAGTCTCCTGAGTAGCTGGGACTACAGATGTGCACCACCACACCCAGCTGATTTTTGTATTTTTAGTAGAGACAGGGTTTTACCATGTTGGTCAGGCTGGTATCGAACTCCTGGCCTCAAGTGATCTGCCAGCCTCGGCCTCCCAAAGTGCTAAGATTACAGGCGTGAGCCACTGTGCCCGGCCCAGCTTCCATTTTGAATTTGCTCTGAATGCTCTCCAAGCAGAAAATGGGTTTGTAATCCCAGATACACTTTCTTGTTCTCTACCTCCTCCTCCTTCCTCAATGTGGTTGATCCAGATACCTCCCTTAACGTAACCATCTTTCTGTCCCGATGTCCCTATGGGACAGCTAAATACAACTTGCCCGACTCACCCCCCACAGCCCACATGGACTGCAGACATGTGTAGCAGTGACCACCTCTCAGTCAAAGCCTGACTCTGGGGAACTTATGCATACTTCCTTTTAAACACACCAATTAGAACTCCCCAAGAGAAACCTGGTTGGGTAACCCCTGGGCCCCAATAAAGTCTTCAGCTCATGAGTCCCCCTCCCTCTCTTGTTCCGCACATACTGGTCAAGTGTCCATGTAACTCAAGACCAGTAACTCTTGGTATTCGAGGCATGCTAATCTCTTCTCTCTAGGATGTCTACATAAATGCACTGTTTCTATTATTTCCTGTATTTTGTTGAGTTGCCTCTTCTATGTCGCACCTGACCAACACATCTGAACCTAAGTTCTATCCAGGTCAAAGCTCTCTTAGTAGGATTGTCTTGGCTGCGGCTGTCTTGGTAGAAATAAAATAAAAATTGGTCAAAAAAAAAAAAAAACCCACAAAATGTCAGCAAAAACAAGTGTTCTTGAAGACGAACCCTTGGTCACTAGTCTGACATTTAGGCATTATTAGGCCCCGACCAGGGAAAAGAAAAACCTAAAGGGTCACATTTGGCTGGCTTCCAAATTAATCCACCTGGGGGAGGTCTTCTGATCCACCACCCACATCCTGTCCCTGAGTAAACAATCTTATCCTGGGCCGGGGGTGGTGTTCACACCTGTAATCCCAGCACTTTGGGAGGCCGAGGCAGGCGGATCACCTGAGGCCGGGAGTTTGAGACCAGCCTGACCAACACGGAGAAACCCTATCTCTACTAAAAATACAAAATTAGCCAGGCATGGTGGTGCGTGCCTGCCTACTCAGGAGGCTGAGGCAGCAGAATCGCTTGAACCCGGGAGGCAGAGGTGACGGTGAGTGGAGCTTATGGTGAGCCGAGATCACACTATTGCACACTGGTGTGGGCCACAGACCAAAACTCCGTCTCAAAAAAAAAAAAAAAAAATCTTATCCCAAGTCCCTCAAATCATGTCGTGAGTTCTTCAAACTGCTGATATTCTCATTAATATCTAAGCTACTGACATCAAAAAGGATCCTGATTTGTTTCCAAATCATGAAGTTTTGCTGATTGTCTTCCATGTAGAACCTTTTAGCCTGTATGTTGTCATGTGTAACCAATGTTTATAACCTCTGAATTGTACCCTCCAATGAAAAGGACAATTCACCAATGAGGAGTCCCCCTCCCTTCTCCTAAAGGTTCTTAGGAAAGTGTCTGATTTGTAATGGAGGTTGGAACACATCCAAATTTGTTGGTGTGTCTTCCTGGGTCAATCCTCAAATTTGGCCAATAAACCTACATAAAATGATTTCTACCTCAATGGCCTTAATTCAGGTCAACAGAAGGCTCTCAGAAAGGCACAATTTCAGAAAATGAAAGCCCACAAGGAAAAATGTTCCGCACCAATGCTAATCAGTAAAAACCAATATATACTCATATGGAGATAAATAAAAGATAAGTCTTTGTAAGGAATAAACACACATGCGTACACGGTCAGACAGGTAATGTACACATGCCATTAGAATTTCCTAGAAAACTTAAATTCATCCGTAATCTACCACGAGTAGTGGGAATATTGAGGAGAGAAAGTTACCCCTGGGGAAGGCTCTGGAAACCAAGGGACTTACTGTGACCCCTATAAAGAGTTAGGTTGAGGAGACAGGACGGTGGATTAGACAGGATCGTGGACTTCAGACTCTGCTGTCCAGGGGAAGGGTCCGCAGACCCGGTAGTCGCCCGCAGGGAAGTCTGGGTCCCGCCCCAGCTGGTAATGGCTGGTTCCAACCAACCCCTCCTCCCGTCTCCGGACCCCCAGGCCCCACACAGGCACCATTTCCTGGCTTCCACGGTGTCCCGGGGTCCTGTCTACGGCTCCTGCGGCCTGTGCGGGTCCCACCGTGCCAGAGGCTGCAACAGAACTTTCAGGGCGTCTCTTAGCAACAGAGCCGGGAACCAAGCGCAAGGAGTGGAGAAGATGCCCTGGGCTCTTGGAACCTCGCACCCTCCTTGCGGCAGCTCCCTTATTCACAGTTCTCACGACCCCATCCCACGTCCCTGATTGAGTAGTGTACCATGTCCCGCTCCCTGGGAAACTAAGTGACAGAAGAAGGTATCTCGTGGTGCTGAGTGGAGGTGGGAAAACAGGTTCCAGACCCAGGCTGTCACAGAGTGATCTTCTTGCTCAGTGGTTCCCAGTGCTGTGACCTTATCCCGCCCCAGGGGACATTTGCAAGTAGGCAGAATTTCCGCCTGTACTCAGTGAGCTCTTACTACCTCTTCCCCTGGACAGATCACAAGTCTGTGCTGGGAATCCCAGACCACTTGTCCAGTGGAGCCATTCCCTAGCCTCAGAGCAGGAGGGGAGCCCAGGACACACAGGCCACCCTGCAGCAGGAGGGAGGGCCTGATGTCCTCCAGGGATAAGGAATTTGGGATGAGGCTGCTGGCGACATGGCCAAGCCTTGCTCCCACCTTATCTCTCAATCTATTCATTTTCAGCTCATAAAAGCACATCAACAATGAAATAAAACTGTTACATGCATGGAAAAACTGCAATTATAAGGTAACAGTCTTCTATAAACGAATGAAAAGAGAAGAAAGGAAAAAACATAAACTAGCTCAAAGAAGCAGCCTGCTGAACCCACAGTTCACAAGCAAACTCCCTTTCAGGAGGTCAAACAGATTCCCAAGCTTAGGAGCCAAACTCTGACTCCTGAAACAATCTAGTGATGAGGCAGGGACGTGAAAGGATTTAACTTTTGGCACTCAACTCGCCCTCCTATCCTGCTTGCACACTGTGGAAACACTGCTTTCTTCAACACTTTAAATATTAAAGAATTAAACGCTCCAATCAAAACCTGAGACATTAGACTTTGAATCTGAAAACATGAGTTTTGCCATGTTTTTAAGTACCAGACATGAAAGCATTGTGAGGCCGGGCACAGTGGCTTATGCCTATAATCCTACCTAGCACTATGGGAGGCCAAGGCAGGCAGATCACCTGAAGTCAGGAGTTCGAGACCAGCCTGGCCAACATGGTGAAACCCTGTCTCTACCAAAAATATAAAAATTAGCCGGGCATGGTGGCACGTGCCTGTAATCCCAGCTTCCCGGGAGGCTGAGGCAGGAGAATCGCTGGAACCCAGGAGGCGGAGGCTGAAGTGAGCCGAGACTAAGCCATTGCACTCTAGCCTGGTGACAAAGCGAGACTCCACCTCAAAAAAAAAAAAAAAAAAAAAAAAAAAAAAAAAAAAAGAGGTGTCATTAGATTAAATGAAATCTTCTATTTTTAAAAACTGTAGCTTTTCCTGACAGGGAAAATAGGCATGTTTGGAAAATAAGAAATAAGTGATGTCCGATTATAACTCATCAACAAATCATTTTCGTGTCTTAAAAAATGACAGACATACACACACACAGAGTCTATTATCACAGGATTCTGTTCCCTCCTTGAAGGATAAACTACTGCTCTGCAAGATGCTCCACCCTTCACTCCACATTAACTGCTGCTAGCATATTATATTTATTTGTTCCAAAACGGGTATAAAAAGAGGGTTCAGTGTGTCAAACTACATGATTGTTAGGGGTTTATGTACAGATGTTGTATATTTTTACAAACTGCACTAATTAAGTAGTTGATTACTATGTAGTTTTTTGTTTGTTGTTTGTTTTTAGACAGAGTCTCGCTGTGTTGCCCAGGCTAGAGTGCAGTGGTGCAATTTCAGTTCACTGCAACCTCCGCCTCCCAGGTTCAAGTGGTTCTCCTGCTTCAGTCTCCTAAGTAGCTGGGATTACAGGCATGCATCACCACTCCCAGCTTATTGTTTTTTGTTTTTAGTAGAGACGGGGTTTCGCCATGTTGGCCAGGCTGGTCTCGAACTCCTGACCTCAAGTGATCCACCTGCCTCGGCCTCCCAAAGTGCTGAGATTACAAGCATGAGTCACCACGCCCGGCCTACTGTGTTGATTCTTACAAAAGCTCTAGGAAAAAAATAAATGTTCACATTACCATGATGAAAAACTCAGGAATGGTGACTCCTCGATTCCTCTGAGAAACCACTTTTTTTAATCCTAAAAGAAGCTAGGAAGTCTATAGTAAATGACTAGAGGTGATCCCTGAGAGAACACATTTTGGTGGAAAAGGTCACTCATGGAAAATACCAAAATTTATATGTGGCAGTTTAAATATACTACGGGAAACACTGTGGTTACATTCTTGTTACCTCTATGGCAGCATAATGGTTTTTTTTAAGGTAGGGTGTTTCTTTTTGGTTTTCTTTTAAAAAAGAAAACTGTAGACCAGGCGCAGTGGCTCCCGCCTATAATCCCAGCACTTTGGGAGGTCGAGGTGGGTGGATCACAAGGTCAGGAAATAGAGACCATCCTGGCTAACACAGTGAAACCCCATCTCTACTAAAAATACAAAAAATTAGCCGGCCATGGTGGCGGGCACCTCTACTCCCAGTTACTCAGAAGGCTGAGACAGGAGAATGGCATGAACCCAGGAGGCAAAGCTTGCAGTGAGCCGAGATCACGCCACTGCACTCCAGCCTGGGCAACAAGAGCGAGACTCCATTTCAGAAAGAAAACTATAAATCTTTCCCCACAACTGTAAATCTTTCTCATTCATAGAGATATCTTCCTAAATGTGCTACTAAACTTATCTTTATATTTTCACCATTTCAGTGTGACTTCATTTTAATGCACGCTGTTATAAGGGTCTCAGCTGCTCTTCTCTGCAGGTCAATATCTGTTGCAGGAAGTCAGGGACACTGAATGGAGGGACCAGCTGGAACCGTGACAGAAGAACATAAATTGTGAAGATTTCATGGACATTTATCCGTTCCCAAAATTAATACTTTTATAATTTCTTACACCTGTCTTCACTGCAATGTCTGAACATAAATTGTGAAGATTTCATGCACATTTATCACTTCCCAAATAATATTCTTATAATTTCTTATGCCTGTCTTTACTTTAATCTCTTAATCCCATTATCTTCGTAAACTGAGAATGTACGTCACCTCAGGATCACTATTGCACAAATTGATTATAAAACATGAAATCAGTGCACCTTAAAAAAGAACAGAATAACAGCAATTTTCAGGGAACAAGGGAAGATAACCATATGTCTGACTGCCTGCGGGGTCAGGCAGAGTAGAGCCATATTTTTCTCCTTGTAGGGAGCCTATAAACGGATGTGCGAGTAGGAGAGATATCGCTGAATTATTTTCCCAGAAAGGAATACCCTGGGGAAGGAATGCTTTCCTGGGGGGAGGTCTATAAACGGCCACTCTGGGAGTGTCTGTCTTATGCGGTTGAGATAAAGACTGAAATACGCCCTGGTCTCCTGCAGTACCCTCAGGCTTACTAGGATTGAGAAATTCCAGCCTGGTAAATTTTGGTCAGACCGGTTCTCTGCTCTCGAACCCTGCTTCCTGTTAAGATGTTTATCAAGACAATACGTGCACAGGGGGACACAGACCCTCATCAGTAATTTTAATTTTGCCTTTGCCTTGTGATCTTTATTGCCCTTTGGAGCATGTGATCTTTGTGACTTACTCCCTGTTTGTACACCCCCTCCCCTTTTAAAATCCCTAATAAAAACTTGCTGGTTTTGCAGCTCAGGGTCTTCATCACGGTCCTACTAATATGTGATGTCACCCGTGGAGGCCCAGCTGTAAAATTCCTCTCTTCGTACTCTTTCTCTTTATTTCTCAGACCGGCCGACACTTAGGGAAAATAGAAAAGAACCTACGTTGAAATATTGGGGGCTGGTTCCCCAATAAATATCCAATTTTCCTAGCACCTTGTTGAAAAGACTTTCCCCATTCATGTATCTTGGCCTATTTGCTGAAAATCTATTAACTGTCAGTGAAGGGTATCTTTGTGTTTCTGCTGATATAATGAAATACTATAGACGGGGTAACTTATAAGGAATAGATATTGGCCGGGTGCAGTGACTCATGCCTGTAATCCCAGCACTTTGGGAGGCCGAGGTAGGTGGATCACCTGAGGTCAGGAGTTCGAGACCAGCCTGACCAACATGGAGAAACCCTGTCTCTACTAAAAGTACAAAATTAGCCAGGCGTGGTGGCACATGCCTGTAATCCCAGCTACTCAGAAGGCTGAGGCAGGAGAATCACTTGAACCCAGGAGGCAGAGTATGCAGTGAGCCAACATCACGCCATTACACTCCAGCCTGGACAACAAGAGCAAAACTTCATCTCAAAAAAGTGAAAAGAAATTTATTTTTCACAATCCTGGATACTGGGAATTCCAAGATAAAGGTACTAGCATCTGGTGAAAACATGCTAAGTGAAATAAGCCAGACACAGAAGGACAAATATTATATGCTCCACTTATTTATTTATTTTTTTGGTTTGTTTTTTTGAGACAGAGTCTCACTCTGTCACCCAGGCTGGAGTGCAGTGGTGCGATCTCAGCTCACTGCAACCTCTGCCTCCCTGGTTCAAGCGATTCTTCTGCCTCAGCCTCCTGAGTAGCTGAGACTACAGGCGTGCACCACCACACCCGGTTAATTTTTGTATTTTTAGTAGAGATGGGGTTTCACCATATTGGCCATGCTGGTCTCAAACTCCTGACCTTGTGATCCACCTGCCTCAGCCTCCCAAAGTGGTGAGATTACAGGTGTGAGCCACCATGCCTAGCCCTAGATGCTCTACTTAGTCAAATTCACAGAGCAAGAGAGTAGACTAGACGTGATCAGGGATTGAGTGTAGAGAAGGGAAGTTGTTTTTTAATGGGTACTGAGTTTCTGTGTGGAGCGATGAAAATCTAGAGATAACTAGCTGTAATGGCTATAACACATTATAAATGTATTTAATGCTCCTGAATGACACACTTAAAAATGATTAAAGTGGAAATTTTATGTTAGTACATGTTACTTCAAGACAACTTATGAACAAAAGAAAAGACACAATTCAAGCTACTATAAATGAACACAACAATATCTAGAAGCACTGGATGGAGGTTGATGTGGTGGCACATGCCTCTAGTCCCAGCTACTCAGAGCCTGAGGTGGAAGGATTGCTTGAACTCAGGAATTCAAGCCCAATAGGGGCAACTAGTGAGACCCTGTCTCTTAAAAAATAATAATAATGGTAATGATGATAATAATAATAATGCACTAAATGGAAAAAACAGCAGAGGAGATATTGCTGAAATAAAGATAAGTGAACCTCAAAAACTAGGAGTATAACTGATTTAAAATATAGCACTCAGGAAAAAAAATGACAAAAAAATGAACAGAACCTCAGTGAGCTGTGTAATGGGACAATTGTACAAGGACTCCTTGAAAGACAGGAGTAAAAACAGAACAAACAAAAAATATTTCCATAAATATTTCAGGCTGAGCACAATGGCTCAGGGGTTTGTTGAGCTTTTTGGATCTCTAGGTTTATAGTTTTTACCTAATTTGGAAAATATTTGCTGTAATCCCAGCACTTTAAAAGGCCAAGACAGGCAGATCATGAGGTCAAGAGATTGAGACCATCCTGGCCAACATGGTGAAACCCTGTCTCTACTAAAAATACAAAAATTAGCTGGGCGTGGTGGCACACGCCTGTAGTCCCAGCTACTCAGGAGGCTGAGGCAGAAGAATCATTTGAACCTGGGAGGCAGAGGTTTCAGTGAGACAAGATTGCGCCACTGCACTCCAGCCTGGCAACAGAGCAAGACTCCATCTGAAACAAACAAACAACAACAACAACAACAAAGCTAGCAGTAACAATATGTTTTACACAGGAGTTTGAGACCAGCCTGGGCAACATGGTGAGACCCCATCCCTACAAAAAAAATTAAAAATTAGCCAGGTTGCTGGGCGCGGTGGCTCACACCTGTAATCCCAGATCCCAGCACTTTGGGAGGCCGGGGCGAGCAGATCACAAGGTCAGGAGATCGAGACCATCCTGGCTAACACGGTGAAACCCGTCTCTACTAAAAATACAAAAAAATTAGCTGGGCTTGGTGGCAGGCCCCTGTAGTCCCAGCTACTCAGGAGGCTGAGGCAGGAGAATGGCGGGAACCCGGGAGGCGGAGCTTGCATTGAGCCAAGATCGTGCCACTGCACTCCAGCCTGGGCGACAGAGTGAGACTCCGTCGCAAAAAAACAAAACAAAAAAAAATTAGCCAGGCATGGTGGCTCACACCAGTGGTCCCATCTACTCAGGAGGCTGAGGTGGAAGGATCACTTGAGCCTTGGAGGACGAGGCTGCACTGAGCCATGTTCGTGCCACAGTACTCCAGCCTGGGTAACAGAGTGAGACCCTGTCTCAAAACAAACAAATATTTGTTGCATATTTTCCAAAACAGATAAAAATTATGAACCTAGAGATGCAAAATGGTCAACAAACCACAGGCACAATATATATCAACAAATCTACACCAAGACACAGCATCAAATTGCTGAAAACCAGGTATAATAAAAAATTCTTTAAAGAAACCAGAGAAAATAGACACCTTAACAACAGACAACCAAATGTAACATTGATTACATACTTATTATCAGAAACAATGCAAACAGGAAGAAAATGGAGTAACATCCTTAAAGAACTAAAACAACAAGGATATCAACAAAGAATCTTATATTGAGCAAATAATGTCTTTCCAAATGAATGGAAAATACTTTATTTAGTCATAATAAATGTGTTTGCAATCAACATATTGGCTCATTAAGAAAGGTACAGCCGGGTGTGGTGGCTCACGCCTGTAATCTGAGCATTTTGATAGGCTGAGGTGGGTGGATCACCTGAGGTCAGGATTTCAAGACCAGCCTGGCCAACATGGTGAAACCCCATCGCTACTATAAACACAAAAATTAGCTAGGCGTGGTGGCGCATACCTGTAGTCCCAGCTACTAAGGAGGCTGAGGCAGAAGAATCACTTGAACCCAGGAGGCGGAGAATGCAGTGAGCCAAGATCGCATCCCTGCACTTCAGCCTCGGCGACAGAGTGAGACTCCGTCTCAAAAAAATAAAGGTCCAGCTGGGTGCAGTGGCTCACGCCTGTAATCGCAACACTTTGTGAGGCCGAGGTGGGAGAACTGCTTGAGTCCAGGAGTTCAAGACCAGCCTGAGCAACACAGCAAGACTCCATCTCTACAAAAAAATTAAAATGGCATGGTAGCATGTGCCTGTCCAGATCACTGAATCCGTAAACAAAGCAAAACAGGCTGGGTGCAGTGGCTCACGCCTGTAATCCCAGCACTTTGGGAGGTCGAAGCAGGCAGATCACCTGAAGTCGGGAGTTCGAGACCAGCCTGACAAACATGGTGAGATCCCATCTCTATTAAACATACAAAAATTAGCTGGATGTGGTGGTGGGCGCCTGTAATCCCAGCTACTTGGGACGCTGAGGCAGGGGAATCACTTGAACCCGGGAGGCGGAGAAAGCAGTGAGCCACAAGAGCATGCCATTGTACTCCAGCCTGGGTGAGAGAATGAGATTCCATCTCAAAAACAAAGCAAAACAAAACAAAAACCAAACAAACAAAAACCAAACTGGCTGTCTTACTACTGGGGTGGCTGAGTAAGTCCTCTAAACTACTATTCCTATCAAATGGTCCTTGGACACACCCTTAGAGTTTTCTCTTCCCAAGATGATTTTTCATCTTGGTAATATGGATAGACTGAGAATTTTCCAAATCTTTTTGTTTCATTTCCATCTTAATAATTCCATCTCCAGTCAAGTCTTTCCTCACATTACTATATGCAGTCAAGAGGAACCAAGCTGCCTTTTTCAACACTTCTTAGAAATGTTATCAACTCAATATCCAATTTCATCACTTCCTAGTTCTACTTTCCACAAAACTAGCACAGGACCACGATACACCAAGTTCTCTGCCACTTTATAAGAAGAAATCAACTTTTCTCCATTGTGTAATAACATTAACCTCAGTTCTCTTTTTACATATATTTTAGTTTGTTTCAGAGACAGGGTCTTGCTCTCTCTCCAGCCCAGGCTGGAGTGCCGTAGCATGACCTAGCTCACTGCAGCCTCGAACTCCTGGGCTCAAGTAATCTGGTGACCTCAGCCTCCCTGGTAGCTATGACTACAGGCATATACCACCAAGCCTAGCTAAATTTTTCTTTTTTCTTTTTTTGTAAGGATGAGGTCTCACCATGTTGTCCAGACTGGTCTTGAAATCCAGGCCTCGGTTGGGCATGGTGGCACACACCTTAAGTCCCAGCTACTTGGGAGGCTGAGGCAGGAGGTTCTGTTGAGCTTAGGAGTCGGAGGTGGCAATGAGCTATAATCACGCCACTGCACTCCAGCCTGGGCAACAAATTGAGAGCCCCATTTCCAGGAAGGAAGGGAAAGGACAGGAGGGGAGGGGAGGAAGAAGAGAAGAGAAGGGAAGGGAAAGGGGAAGGAAAAGGGGAAGGGGAAAAGGAAGGGGAAGGGGAAGGGGGAAAATCCAAGCCTTAAGCGATCCTCCCATCTTGGCCATTCAAAGTGCTGCCATAACAGGCATGAGCGACCATGCACAGCCCACTTTCATTTTTGAGGCTCCACTCTCAAAATCCTTATCATATCTCAAAGAAACCACTGCCTAATACTGCCACATCAGGGAAGTGGAAAAATAAATAAAATTTTATATAAACATTTATTCCATAACAAGTGATTAGTAGCTTTTTATCATTTTCTAAATACTCTTCATGTTAATCCCTTATCAGATATATCATTTGGAAATGGTTTCTCCCATTCTGTGGGTTACCCATTTACTCTGTTAATATTGCCTTTTGATGCCAAAGGTCCACAAAGTCCAAATTATTTTTTCCCTTGTGGGTCATGCTTTTGGTGCCAAATCTAGGAAATCATTGCCAAATTCACTGTAATACAGCTTTTGCCATGTATTTTCATCTAACAGTTATAGATCTAAGATGGACACTCAGGTATTTCATTCATTTTAACTTCTGTATATGTTAGGTATGGGTACAATGTCATCCTGTTGCATGTGGATGTGCATTGCCCAACAGCATCATTCTACAGAAACACTAAGCTATCCCCCATTGAATAGTCAGAGCAGACTTTTCAGAAATTGTTAGATTTTATGTAAATTATTAGACTTTATTAGACTTTCTGTGCTGTCTATCTTGTTGCATTGTCTATTTCTGTGTTATTACACTAGTACCAAACAGTTTTTGTTAGTATGGATTTGTAATAAGTTTTGAAATCAGGAAATGTGAGTTCACCAACTTTGTTCTGGCATTTTTTTTTTTTTTTTTTTTTTTTTTTTGAAACAGAGTCTCGCTCTGTTGCCCAGGCTGGAGTGCAGTGGCATGATCTCAGCTCACTGCAACCTCCACCTCTCAGGCTCAAGTGATTCCCCTGCCTCAGCCTCCTGAGTAGCTGGGATTACAGGTACGCGCCACCACGCCCAACTAATTTTTATATTTTTAGTAGAGATGAGATTTCACCATGTTGGTCAGGCTAGTCTCCAACTGCTGACCTTGTGATCTGCCTGCCTCGGCCTCCCAAAGTGGTGGGATTACAGATGTGAGCCACCGCATCTGGCCATTGTTCTGGCTTTTGAAGACTTTTGTTCATTCAGAGACTCTTGAGATGTCATATATATAAAAAAAAAAAAAAATGTTCAAAAATGGCTCCTAAGAAGGAATCAAGTAGTCAAACCTATCCCTAAAAGGCTAGCAGGGGACAAAAAGTGGTATCTCTCAATAAGAAAATACAAACCTAAAATGTTTTGAAAAGTGGCATTATCACCTTGGAAAGTTCGTCATCAGGTAAGAACAAACCAAGAAATCACACACTAAAGCAGAGAGAAGGTGAAGTTCCTCAAAGTGTTATTTCGAGCTGCCCCTACAGTGGCAAAAATGATCCCTCTAGTTCATGATAAACTAAGGATAAGCATTAAGTGTGTGGCTAGAGGACACGTCACAGAACCACAGCCCTACTGAAGGTAACATCATACTTGAAAAAACATTTAGCCAGGCCAAGCGCAGTGGCTAACTCCTGTAATCCCAGCACACTGGGAGGCCAAGGCGGGTGGATCACGAGCTCAGGAGTTCGAGATCAGCCTGACCAACATGGTGAAACCCAGTCTCTACTCAAAATACAGCTGGGCGTGGTGGCGTGCACATGTAATCCCAGCTACTCAGAAGGCTGAGGCAGGAGAATCACTTGAACCCGGGAGGTGGGGGTTGCAGTGAGCCAAGATCACGCCACTATACTCCAGCCTGGGTAACAGAGCAACACGCCGTCTCAAAAAAAAAAAAAAAAAAAAAAAGAAAGAAAGAAAGAAAAGAAAAGAAAAAACACTTAGCCTCTATGAGCATCACTGTGAGGGGGCTGAGGAGAGCAAGAGGAAGGAGTTTGAAGCCAGTAAGTTAGGCTAACTATGCAACACAGCGCAGCCCAAGAACTTGAAGACCACAGGACAATTGGCATCGGCTGATGCCAGGGAAACAACAGCATTCCTAGAAGAGCTCATAAAACAGAAAAAAGACACTATCTTCCAGAGTAAATCTTCTATTGTCATGAATCAGGCATGTTCTAGAAGATGTCCAATGGTACCTTCATCCATGAGTGTAGGTACTGGGATTCAATGCCTGGAAAGACCACCTTATTCTGGTGCTGTCAGGCCATGCATCACTTCACGAGAACAAGCGAGGCTTCGTCTACTGAGCAATCACCAGGTTCTTTAGGACAAAAGCAAAACTTGCTGGCCTGTGCCCTGGCAAGAACGTAAGAAGGCTTTCTTCTACCAATGCTTCACTCCTGATGTGATGGAATACCTCAAAGAGAAGGGACTGCCACTCAAGGTCTTCCTCAGAATTGACAACACTCCGGGCCATCTCTCCAATCTCTTTGTTTTGCCTAAAAGAACATGTAAGTGATATTTCTGCCTCCTAAAACTACATCACTGCTGCGTCACTAGATCAAGGCATCATCAAGTGCATTCAAGTGACTTATATCCACCTGACCTTGGCTGATTTCTTGGAGTCTTGATGCTAACCTTGAATGTACCACAGTGGTTTTATTGAAGAGCTTCACAATTACAGATAAACTGTGCTTATTGGGAAGGCTACAGATGCCCTAAAGCCCAGGACAGCCAATGCATGTTACAAGCCATCATGGGGTAAGGGAGTCAATGATTTCAAGGGCTTCCCCACTATTAATGCAGTTATTAAGAATATGTGAAATGTTGCAAAAAAAAGTTGGTGGGGAACGCTGTCTGAAATGACTGAGGATGACATTAAGGAACACACCGAAGAGCAAAGAGAAACCCTTAACAACTAGGAACTTCAAAGTCTGCTGAAATCCACTACAGATGATGATGAGCTAGAAAATTTTGAAGACACAGAGCCATAGATTTGGACACTTGAAAAGTTTGCCACAGTTTTTCAGTAGGCAAAAGTGAAAAAGAGGTATGATCCTCAAAGATCCTACGATGAAACAAAGCTTTCAATCTACCTGAGAAATAACAACATGCCTATAAGCACCACAAGATTTTTTTTTTTAATGAAGCAAAGGAAAAGAAGAACTAGCTTCCTATAACTAAGCATCTGCAAAGAAGATGGAACATTCAATGGTTACAGATCTTCAGCCCTCAAGCCAAACAGATCCTAACATTAGTATTACATAGCCTCCTCAAATGAGTCCACATCTATAATCATAAGTTGGTTCTTCCAACATAGACGATAGTCCTGATGGCCTGTCAAGATTCAAGTTAACCTGACGTCTCAATACTTACCCACAATGCCATACATCTAGTCATCTCAACACATCAAAACATTGGGCGCCACAGAATCATCATCATTGTCATAATCACTATACTTGGGTTATCAAGACAGAAGACCCAGGGTTTTGGTAAGTGTTAACACATTAAACAAAAGCAATATGTGAGAGCTGAAACAAAGAAACTTTAATGTTCTGGCTGACATATACTATGTTGATAGACTCACAATTACTGCATCTATACTGAAAATACATAGACGCTTTTCCTTATCATGATTCCCTAAACAATACAATAGAACAAATATTTGCATACCTTTTACAATGAATGAGGTATTTTAAGTAATCTAGACATAATTGAGAGTATACAAGAGGATGTGGGTAAGTTAAATACAAATATGTCATTTTATAAAAGGGACTTGACATGGCTCATGGAGTGCTGGAACCAGTACGCAGCTGGTATCAAGGGATGACTGTACTGGAAAGAAACTGAAACTACTTAAGGCTTTACCAAGTGCTTACATTCACAGGGTCTATCTCCAATGTGTTTCTTACAAGTTTCTGAAATGAAATAAAATTAATAAATGCTTTCCCACATTCCATACATTTAGAGAGAATGCTAGTGAGTCTTTTTATGTCTATGCAAGGAACTGAAAGAAGCAAATGCTTTCCCACATTCCTTACATTCATACGGGTTCTCTCCAGTGTGAGTTTTTTTCCAGTGAGTCTTTTTATGTCTATGCAAGGAACTGAGAGAAGCAAATGCTTTCCCACATTCCTTACATTCATACGGGTTCTCTCCAGTATGAGTTTTTTCATGTCCTTGAAGAAAACGGGAATGAGTGAAGGCTTTACCACATTGTTGACATTCGTAGGATTTCTCTCTCATGTGAATTCTTTCATGTCGTAGAAAGCAAGTGGGCCAAGAGAATGCTTTCCCACATTTCTTACATTCATAGGGCTTCTCTCCAGAGTGAATTCTTTCATGTACCTTTAAGTTATCATAATGACCGAAGGCTTTCCTACATGTTTTACACTCATAAGGTTTCTCTCCTGTGTGAGTCCTTTTATGTCGAGAAAGGTATTTGAAACGACTGAATGCTTTCCCACATTCCTTACACTCATGTGGCTTCTCTCCAGTGTGAGTTGTTTTGTGATTTTGAAAGGAACACAAATCAATAAAGGCTTTCCCACGTTTGCATTTATAGGGTTTCTCTCCAGTATGAGTTGTTTCATGCCTTTGAAGGGAACTGGAAATACGGTAGGCTTTGCCACATTGTTTACATTTATAGGGTTTCTCTGCAGTGTGAGTCCTTTCATGTCTTTGAAATACACTGGGATAAACAAAGGCTTTCCCACATACCTTGCATTTATGAGGTCCATCTCCAGTGTGCATTATCATATGACTTCGAAAGCTTGAGCGATGAGATAACGCTTTCCCACACTGCTTGCATTCATAGGGTTTCTCTCCAGTGTGAGTTCTTTCATGACTTTGCAGTGAACTAGGACAATCAAAGCCTTTCCCACATATCTTACATTTATGAGGTCCATTTCCAGTGTGCCTTATCATGTGTCTTTGAAAGCTTCCCAGATGATGAAATGCTTTCCCACATTGCTGACATGCATAGGGTTTCTCTGCACTGTGAGTGGTTTCATGTCTTTGAAGGGAAGTGGAAGCACTGAAGGCTTTCCCACATTGTTTACATGTATAGGGTTTCTCTCCAGTGTGAGTTCTTTCATGTCTTAGACAAGAACTGTAATCAGGGAAGGCTTTAGAACAGTGCTTACATTCATACGGTTTCTCCCCAGTATGTGTTCTTTCATGTCTTAGATAGGAACTGTAAAAAGGAAAGGCTTTAGAACACTGTTTACATTTATACGGTTTCTCCCCAGTATGTGTTCTTTCATGTCTTAGATAGGAACTGTAAAAAGAAAAGGCTTTAGAACACTGCTTACATTCATATGGTTTCTCTCCAGTGTGTGTTCTTTCATGCATATATAACAAACTGGGCCAAAAAAACGCTTTCCCACACAACTTACATTTATAAGGTCCATCTCCACGCTGCACTGCCATGTGTCTTTGAAGGCTTCCCAAAGAACTGAAGGACTTCCCACATTCTTTACAATCATATGGTTTCTTTCCAGTGTGAAGCCTTTCATGTGTTTGAAAAGAGTTGTGGTAACTGAAGGCTTTCCCACATTGTTTATGCGTATCTGGCTTCTCTCCACATTCATGATACTCATGTGGTTTGTGCCCAGCACCAGCTCTGATGTAATAATTAAGGGATGAATGACCCATGACGATTTCTCCACTCATACTGCTTTCACACGGACCTACTCCAGGGAGAGTGTTCTTGGTCACAATACTATCTTGAATCTGCCTAGACGTTTCTCCACATTGACTTCCATCTTTACTTTCAACAAATCTCTCTAACATACAACATCTGTAAAAAATGGGAAATATATCACTAAAGGTTGGTCTATAAATAATCTTATAAGTATTAATAAGTATTGGATGTACATTTTTAAGTATTAATAAATTGGATGTACATTATAAGTATTAATAAGTATTGGATGTACATCATGCAAAGTGTAGGCTTCATGTCCTGCTTGAACTTGAATGGATGGAATGCTGTGCAAGGTAACTCAACCCAGGTGTTCTCAAGACAATCACATTCATATGTGGATTCATAATATTGTTGCCATGGGAATTATTTTACAAACACTGAACAGCTATGGCACATTTAAGTATATGTTTTGGAGAAAATTTTCTAAGAATAAATAAATTTAAGCTAGGCTTGTTCATTTTCTTTGCTTGTTTTTAAATTTTCATGTCATTCTCAGAACAGCTCCAGGGACATATCTTTCTCTTCTGAGTGTAAATTACCTTAGATTTTTCCTGGGATATCTGTATTGATCTTCAATGTTCTGGTCTTTCCATTTCATTCCTAAAAGGTATACCCAGAAAAATCATTATACATTTTTACAAAATTATAGACCAACAGTAAGATTTTGATGTACACTGCAATCATGAAAAATGCATTCACTGAAGTACAGCTGACTCTTGAAAAACAGAGGTTTGAACTGCACAAGTCCATTTGTATATACATATATATATGAATGTTCTTCAGTCTCTGCTACCCAAGACATAAGACCAGCCCCTCCTCTTACTCAGCCTACTCAATGTGAAGACAATGAGGATGAAAACCTTTCTGAGGATGCACTTCCACTTAATGAACAGTAAATATAGTTTCTCTTCCTTATGATTCTTTTTAACATTTTCTGTTTCTAGCTTACTTTTCTGTGAGAATATAGGATGTAATAATACGACATAAAATATATGTATTAACCACTGCTCATGTGACTGATAATGCTGCCCATCAATAGTAGCCTAAGATGTGGACAAAAAGTTATATGAAGATGTACAACTGCTACAGGAGCTGGCACCCCAAACCCTGTTTTTTTTTTTTTTTCCAGGGCCAACCATATCCCCTTTCCATATTCCAAATCTTTGAACAGCATGAATGACCAAGAAACAAATGTCTCCAATTAAATAAGTGGAAATGCGATGTCATCCTTACCTACACAATCCAGGTTCCTGATGGTTTCCTGCATCACATCTTTGTAGAGATTCTTCTGACAAGGACCCAGCAAAGCCCACTCTTCTCGGGTGAAGTTCACAGCCACATCCTCTAAAGCCACTGAGGCCTGATCCATCCCACATGTACAGAGGAGGAAGGGTGAAAATCACAGTACTGAGAATCTATACTCACTTCATAAATTTCACATGATGCTGTGGTTTCCAACCATTTTATTCAATGACATGGTAAACCCACTCTTATTCTCTGTCTACACTCACTTTCTCCTACACAGTAACTCTGAAGCTACAGTTAAACATGTTTGGTAAATTAACAGTGGAATAGAAACATGCCACTTGTTGGCGAACTAAGTGAGTGAATCACATAGCCTGGATCACCCCTAATGTCTATTTCCACAGTGGGTCTGCAGTCCTTGGTATGATAAAGTCCTACTACTTATTGTGCAAAAGGGAGTTACCATTAGCAGTGCTGAGACTGCATGTCCTTACAAATGCTTGTTCACAAGGTTGGGCCTTTCATGGTGTCTAGACAATGTATTTAGGGGAGGGCCCCATGACCGAAATAACAGGTGTGGAGCATGCCAAAATTGTTCATGCAAAAAAAGATAGTATTTCCTTAACTCCCACCTTCCTTCTGAGAGTTTGGAATTTTGTTACATACTCAGCAGACGGAGTGCACTGATCAGCCACTGCTAGGTTTGAATGGTTGTCCCCTCCAAAATGCACACTGAATGTTAATCTCCAAAGTGGCAGAAAGAAAAAAAAGAAAAAAAAAAGAAAAAAAAAGGAAGGGCTTTAAGGTGATTTAGTCCTAAGGGTTTGGACCTCATGAATAGATTAGTCCATAATGGGTGAATGAATAAATGAGCTATCTCATGTCCTTCTGAGAAGAGAAAGAGATCTGAGCTAGACACTCAGCTCCCTCACCATGTGATACTCTATGCCACCTAGGGACTCTGCAGAGTCCCCACCAGCAAGAAGGTTTCTCACCAGATGCTCAGCCTTAACCTTGGACTTCCCGGCCTCCAGAAATGTAAAAATTAAATACTGTTTCTTATAAATTACCGAGGTTCAGTAATCCTGTTATGAATAACAAGAAACACGCTAAGACAGCTACAAAGAAACACTCTGGGCATTGGGTCTATAATGAGCTTTCTGGGTAGATAACATTTCACATGTTTTGTTGCAACTTGTTATTTGGGGGATTTAGCCCATCCTATGTGATTATACTTGCAGAGAATATTTGGAAGCTGGCAACTAGTTTCCTTTAGATCAAATGTAGTGAAGTATGACAAGAGACTGATAAAAGATATTTCACCATCTCAATGGAAAAATTTTAAACATTTTCTTGAGTAATGCCAAAAGGAGAAGGAAAGAAGGGGAAAGACTGCATATATTCTTAGAAAGAACTCAATGTCATCTCTCATGAATATTTATAATACTTCCTAAATAACTAAAACAGACCTTTTAGTAGCCAACAAAAATTACATTACCAAGTCTAATAGAATTCACAGTATCTAAAAAGTGCTGAAAACTTTCTCACCAAGAAAGTGCAGCTTTCCAAAAACAAAGAATTTTGAAACTATAATATTTCGCTCCCCATACTATTAACAGAGAGACAAATATATATATATATATATATATATGCAGAAAAATGAAAACTGGTACAAAAGTCTTGTAGAGTTTTTATTTGTCCTTGGCCCAATCCCTTCCCCTATCAATGCCAGTCTTGAACACAGCAGCCCGAGTTCCCAGTATAGAACCCTGGACACTAATTCTAGAGACAGCAGATCAGATCTTATTTGCAAATTATTGCCTTGCATTTTCCAATCTGTATAAGCACTATCCAAAGGTCTGAAACAAGGCTGCTTTTTTTTTTTTTTTTTTTTTTTTTTTTTTTTGAGACAGAGTCTTGCTCTGTCACCCAGACTGGAGTGCAGACGCACAACCTTGGCTCACTACAACCTCTGACTCCCGGGTTCAAGTTATTCCTCCCTGCCTGAGCCTCCTGAGTAGCTGGGAGTACAGGTGTGCTCCACCACATCCGGCCAATTTTTGTATTTTTACTAGAGACGGGGTTTCACCCTGTTGGCCAGGCTGGTCTCAAACTCCTGACCTCAAATGATCCGCCTGCCTTAGCCTCCCAAAGTGCTAGGATTACAGGTGTGAGCCACCACACACAGCCAAGGCCCTCTCTTCTACTTTATCTACAATACAACACGATCGGGGTCAAATTTGGCAGGAACTGCATGAAAATGTTGCAAAATACCCAAAAACCCTGTAACCAACTGGAAGAACAGACTATGATTAAGACATACAGTAGACCAACTAAGTCATGGAGAAAAAGAGCTGAAGAGAAAATGTCCCCCAGATATCAGGGTACTCAAAAGCACCCAGGTATCCTGGGGAATTGAGAAAGCCCCATGCATGCGCAGTAAATAACACATTTTGACAAAAGACATCGGAGAAGAAACCCTCATCTTCACTTCTGGCTGATCTGTAGGTTTAGTTAAGCAGAACATAAAGCATAAGTAGAGTATTAAACAGCCTGGCTAAGAGTTCAAGGGATGCCCCGGACACAGAGCCATCCACAAAGACTGGAAGAGGTCAGGCTTTTGTATGCTTTATCTTTTTTACTAGCTTCTAGCATTCAGGAAATCTCTGCCAGAACACTGGATGAACACACACTAAAGAACAGAGATGTCAGTTTCTACAGCAAATAAGGAATACAGTCTGTGCAAACATACTTTGAAAATGTTATTAAACAAATGAACAATTACAGTCTTCAACACACATACATAGAAAACAGTGAGGAAAGAAGAAGAATCCAATTTTCAGAATTACCCCATTATAACATTCAGATGTCTACTTTTCAACACAAAATTATGAATACAGAAAAACATGAAAATATGCTTCATCAATTGGAAAAAATATAATTGAGATAAGCCATCTCTGAGAAACCTCAGACACCACTCACTGAATAAAAACGTTAAAGCAACTATCTTAAATATGTTCAATGAAGTAAAGGCAATGATGAACAAATAACTAAAAGAAAACCAGAATATAGATGTAGAGATAAAATAATATCTATTAAAAAGTAGAAATAAACTGGGCGTGGTGGCTCACGCCTGTAATCCCAGCACTTTGGGAGGCTGAGGTGTGTGGATCACCTGAGGTCAGGAGTTTGAGACCAGCCTGGCCAACGTGGTGAAACCCTATCTCTACTAAAAATACAAAATTAGCTGGGCATGGTGGTGCATGCCTATAATCCCAGCTACTTGGGAGGCTGAGGCAGAAGAATCGCTTGAACCCAGACGTGGAGGTTGCAGTGAGCCGAGATCGTGCCACTGAACTTCAGCCTGGGCAACAAGAGCGAACCTCTGTCTCAAATAAAAAAGGGGGTAGAAATTTAGCCATATAGAATTTATGCAGCTGCAAGGTACAACTAAAATGAAGACATCATCACAAGTGTTCAACAGGTGTGAGCAGCCAAAAAAAAAAAAAAAAATTCAGTTAAAATGATGATAAACCAATTGAAATTAATCTAATGGGGAAAAAAAAAAGGAATGAAATTGAGAGAACGTGTGACCGGTGTACTTGTCTTGCCAATAATGTTAAAAGAAGTTCATCAGAGAGAAGAAAAATGATACAGTTTAGAAACTCGGATCATACACATACACACAAATATATACATATGCATATACATAAAGAGCATTAGAAAATAATTCAATGAAGGCACAAAACTTATTTCCTTTTCTTATTCCTATTGGATCTCATAAAGGTTTGTTCAAAAAATAATATCAACAATGTATTGGGCAGTTATAGTTTATGATAGGGCAAATGGATGACAGTGATGTTAAATTGGGCGGGAGGGAGGAATGCTGAACACTGGGTTATATGAGCATTACCCCATAAGCCAGTACGGTGTTACTTAAAACTGAAGGTCCATTTGTTGTGAATGGTTTACTCCAAATGCTAGGGAATTCAATAATAAAATTTAAAGAAACAACAGCCTGTCACAGTGGCTCACCCCTGTAATGCCAACACTTTGAGATACAAGACAAGAGGTTTGCTTAAGATCAAGACTTTGAGTCCACACTCGGCAACACAATGAGACTCTGTCTCTATGAAACGTGTAAAAAAAAAAAAAAAAAAAAAAAAAAATTAGCCAGGCGTGGTGGCCTGCACCTGTAGTCCCAGCTACTCAGGAAAGCAAGTAGGGAGGATCTCCTGAGCCCAGGAGTTGGAGGTTATAGTTAACTATGATTGCTCCACTGCATTCTAGCCTAGGTGATAGAGCAAGACCTTGTCTCAAAAAAAAAAAAAAAAAGAAAAGAAAGAAAGAAACAAGTAGACTTGCTATACTATTAGAAGAAAACACAATCATATAGACTCCTCAGTTAAAATAAAAGGAGACAGAAAAAGAAAGGAAGTTGAAAAAAAAAGACAAGTATAACAAACATAAAACAATTATATATGTACATATGAATCCAGGTATATCAATAACCACTTTAAATGTGTATTATATGAATATACCAATAAAAAAAGACAAGGACTGACAGAGTAGAATAAAAAAAACAAGACCCACCAATGTGTGCAAGAAAACTATTTTTTTTATTCTCTCAAGAAAACTATTTTAAGTAGAAAGAAACAGGTACATTAAATATAAAGGTATGAATAAATATACGCCATTCTAGCCCTAATCAAAAGCCATATGGGGCTGGGCATGATGGCTCATGCCTGTAATCCCAGCACTTTAGGAGGCCAAAGCTGGCGGACTGCCTGAGGTCAGAAGTTCAAGACCAGCTTGGCCAATATGGTGAAACCCCGTCTCTACTAAAAATACCAAAAAAAAAAAAAAAATTAACCAGGCATGGTGGCATGTGCCTGTAGTCCCAGCTACTCGGGAGGCTGAGGCAGGAGAATCGCTTGAACGCAGGAGGCAGAGGTTGCAGTGAGCTGAGATCGTGCCACTGCACTCCAGCCTGGACAACAGAGAGAGACGCTGTCTCAAAAAAAAAAAAAAAAAAAAAAAAAATTGGTCTTAGCTGGAGGTGGGGGCATTGGCCTCAGGCCTCTCTGCCATAGTCAAAGCTACTCTCTTACCCTTCTATGCTTTACATGGATATTTAAAAACAAAATACTCATGTTTGATGAATCCAGGAAAATCACTCAAATTCAGTGTTTATGTCTATGGGTGGGAAGGAAATTGTAAGGCACTTACATTTTATAGCTCAACAGGAAAAGCCCAAATACCTATCCCTTCCAGACAATGAATGTCATTTAATTACTATTTCCATGATAGTAAGTGATATAGTAAAAAATAATTATATTTTACTTCTTTAGCTGTTGGAAAGTCCTGTCCCACAGAAGTTAGCATTCATCTGTCAAACCCATATAACAGGAATAGAACAGATTTCTCCATTGTCCCAAAATCTCCACCCTAAAAAGGAGAACTGAACTTTTGTTAAATCTTTTTAATTCAATGTACCTACTACACTTTCTTGTAAAAATGTATTCCTTTTTTGCAGCCATAATGGAAGAAGGTGTTTTCCTTGGTAGTAGTTATACTACTAAGTCCTGAAATTCCATCTGAAATCATCCAAAAAACAAACACACCTGAGAAACACACTACACAAGCTCTGGGGCAAAAAAAATAAATAAAGGCTTTTAAATAATGGAATAGAAGATTACATATACCACTTATATTCTGAAATCCAACTCTTTCTAGAATTACATATACAATTTATTTTCTGAAGTCCGACTCTTTCCAACTTTGGGTATACTTTGTCTTCAAAGTACACAATAACAATCTCTAATCACAGGATGTATTTTACAGTTAATCAAAAATTTAGGCTGAAAAGAGTAAACATATCTTTTCAAGCTAACAAACTCAGGAATGAGCAGTGCTGACTGGAACACAGAAAACTCTAATGCAAGAATCAGGGCGGGTCATCCTATCACCTGGGACATCCCTTAACCCTATTCTGGTCACCACCCTCCCAGGAGACACTGCCTTGTGTGCTTTTCAGGATCTTGCACTACCTCAACGGGCAGGTTCTCCAGTCCTTAGATAGAACTTTCTCCCTTTTAAGTCTGAGAGAGTCCAGAAGGCAGAAATCATTTCTGGTTTTTTTCCTGTGGAATATGACCATGAAATTGGCTGTTCGGTCATGTGTCTCCAAGGAATGGAAACTAGGGTTGGGAAGAAAAGGTGAGTGTCCCAGGGGTTAGCTTTTTACAGGAATTATATACCAGAAGATTCCTCCCATCCCAGTGGATCCAGTTGCTCACCAGGGGGGACCCATCCCCCATCTCAGGCTGTCCCCTGGGAGGAGTGACCCAGGGGATGATATTCATTAGACCCTCCAAGAGACTTGGCAGCTGTGGACATCCATTTTTTTTGAGACAGGGTCGGCCTCTGTTGCCCAGGCTGGGATGCAGAGGCACGATCACAGCTCACTGCAACTTCAAACTCCTGGGCTCAAGCCATCATCCCACCTCAGCCTCAGGAGTAGCTGCGACTACAGGTGCCAGCTATCAAGCCCAGTTAATTTTATTATTATCATTTATACTAGAGATAAGGTCTTGCCATGTTGCCCAGGCTGGTCTGGAACCACTGGGATCAAGCAATACCTCCGCCTTAGCCTTCCAAGGTGCTGAAATTACAGGAATGACCCAACGTGTTCAGGAACCCAAAACAATTCTTTCAAGAAAAAGCCATACATTGCTAGCTGAAAACAAGATGACAAACTAATGAAATATCGCCTGGGGGCCAAACAGTTCATACTGTTGCTGTGAATTAAGGACAGAAAGCCTGGGGAAGTCTCTGGAAACCAAGAGATTTGCTGCCAGCCCTAGGAGTTAGGATGAGAGAACACAGTGGTGGATTTGAGACCCTGCTGCCCACATCTTTGGAAGACTCAGAGGGGAAACGGTCGCCCTTGGAAAGAAAGAAGGGAGTGAGGACCACAGAGACCACAGCTCTTCCCACACACAAACCCCACACACGAGTCTGGATTCCGCCTGGTGATTCGTCGTCACCGTGCAGCCTCCTCACCGGGTTCACAGGAACTGCGAGCCAGGCTGGAGGCGAGATTGCAGTTAGATATTAACCAGGTGCCCTCAGCCCCGCTGCCTCACGGGGCCGCCTCCCTGAGAGTCAGGTCACAGCAGACGCTGACCGCCGGCTTCCCCATTGTGCCTGGGGATAAAATCTCCGAGAGCTGCTCAAGAGTCTCCAGAGTTCTGTCTCAGATCATCCCAGCGGAAAGGCTGGCGCCAACCAGGTTGAAGACCCCACGAGGGAGCCCACTCAGCACAATGCGGTTTCTTCACCTCCTGTCCCAGGATTCACCCCTCACTTCCCCACCAACCAACGACCCTACACCCAGCCGCCCCTGTCCAGACCCCAAATCCCTCAGGGAGGCGGATCTGGGGTGTCCTCCCCTCTCTGGCTATTAAACTGTTCTGCTGCAGCCCTCAGCGTCTCGGTGCAGTGAGTTGGGCCGCAAACCTGTGTTTACAGCCGCACAATCTGGGGAGACGCGGGGCTGCGGGCGCGGAGCTGCCAAGAGAGGGCGCCGGGGCCGCAGTCGCCGCGCAGGAACGGGACAGGACGCCCGGGGTCCCGGCTGCAGACCCAGCCCCAACCTGCGGCCGAGGGCCGACCTACGCCAGGGGGACCCGGGTCCGTAGATCCCGGAGTCGCCCGCGGGGAGGCCCGGGTCCAGCCACAGCCGATTACGGCCGGTTCCACCAGCCCCTCCCCCGCCTCGGGACGCCGGTCCCGCACACGCACCATTTCCCGACTTCCGCGGTGTCCCAGGTCTTCCCGACGGCTCCCGATGCCAATGCGGGTTCCAGCGGGACAAAGGATACCACAGAGCTTCTAGGTCGTCTCTCAGCTACAGAGCCCAGCGCCGAGCGTAGGTGGGTGTAGAAGACGCCGCGGGCTTTTTCAACCACACACACTTCTCTGGGCAGCGCGCCTGATTGACAATTCCCACGAACCCGAACCACGGCCCTGATTGGATAGGGCGTCAGGTCCCGCCCCCTGCAGGCTGATTGACAGAAGAAGCGATCTTGCACAGCTGAGTGGAGCCGGATGAGCAAGTTTCTGACACAGCTCTTGGCAGGGCGGGCTTCCTCCCTGCACTTTGATCTGAATCCTCCCGGGGTATATTTGCACTTAAGCGGAATTTCCTGCCTGTACTCAACAGGACCTCCTGCTTCTTCCTCCTGGACACGGACTGACAAACCAATTATACTTTTTTTTTTTTTTCTCGAGAGGGAGTCTTGCTCTGTCTCCCAGGCTAGAGTGCAATGGTGCGAGGCTCACTGCAACCTCCGCCTCCTGGGTGGGTTCAAGCAATTCTCCTGCCTCAGCCTCCCGAGTAGCTAGGATTACAAGCACGCGCCACCACACCCGGCTAATTTTTGTATTTTTTAGTAAAGGCTGGGTTTCACCATGTTATCCAGCCTGGTCTCGAACTCGTGACCTCGTGATCCGCCCGCCTTGGCCTCCCAAAGTTCTGGGATTAGAGGCTTGAGCGACTGCGCCTGGCTCCAATTATACTCTTTTTCAATGAAATTTTTCAAGATTTTTCAATGTACAATTAAATTATTTTTTACTATTGTCACTCCGTTGTGCTAGCAAATACTAGGTCTTATTCATTCTTTGTAACTATTTTTTATACCTATTAACCATCCCCACTTCCCCCATAACTACTCCTCGCTATACTACTTTTCCCAGCCTCTGGTGACCATCCTTCTACACGTTTTTGGTTGTTTGAGATGGGGTCTTGCTCTGTTGCCTAGGCTGGAGTGCAGTGGGGCCATCATGGCTCACTGCAACCTCTACCTCCCAAGCTCAAGCAATCCTCCTGCCTCAGCCTCTCAAGTAGCTTCAGATTGTTCAATGTTGGCATATAAAAATGTTATTGATTTTTGTATGTTGATATTGTATCCTGCAACTTTACTGAATTTATTTCTCAGTTCCAATACTTTTTTGGTGGAGTCTTTAGGTATTTCCAGATATAAGATCATATTATATGCAAACGAGGATAATTTGATTTCTTCCTTCCCAATATGGATGCCCTTTATTTCTTCTTCTTCTTTTTTTTTTTTTTTTTTTTTTTTTTTTTTGTCTTACTGCTCTAGCTGGGACTTTGACTACTGTGTTGAACAACAGTGGTGAAAGTGGGCATTCTTATTGTGTTCCAGATCTTACAGGAAAGGCTTTCAGTTTTTCCCCATTCATTATCATACTAGCTGTGGGTCTGCCATATATGGCTTTTATTATGTTAAGGTATGCTCCTTCTATACCCAGTTTTTTTTTAGGGTTTTTATCATGAAGGGATGTTAAATATCATCAAAAGCTTTTTCAGTACATATTGAAATGATTATATGGTGTTTGCCCTTTATTCTGTTGAAATGATACATCACATTGATTGATTTGCATATATTGAACCATCCTTGCATCCCAGGGATAAATGCCACTTGGTCATGATGAATGATCTTTTTGGTGTATTGTTAAATTCAGTTTGCTAGTATTGAGTTGAGGATTCTTGCATCAATATTCATCAGTGACAATGGCCTATAGTTTTCTTTTTCTGACATGTCTTTGTCTGGTTTTGGTGTCAAAGTACTATTGGCTTTGTAAAATAAGTTTGGAAGTATTGCCTTCTCCTCTGTGTTTTGGAATAGTTTGAGTAGGATTGGTATTAGTTCTTTTTTAAATGTTGGTAGAATTCAGCAGTGAAGCCACTGGGTTCTGGGGTTTTCTTTGCTAGGAGACTTTTTATTATGGCTTTGATCTCGTTATTTGTTATTGGTCAGTTCAGGTTTTTTATTTCTTCATGGTTCAATGTTGCTATGTTGTATCTGCCTAGGAATTTATCCATTTCTTCTAGGTTTTCCAATTTATTGGTATATAATTGTTCTTAGTTGCATTAATGATCCTTTGAATTTCTGCAGTATCAACTGTAATGTCTCCTTTTTCATCTCTAATTTTATTTATTTGGGCCTTTCTGTTTTTTTCTTAGTCTACCTCAAGGTTTGTCAATTTTGTTTGTCTTTTCAAAAAACCAACTTTTTGTTTCATTGTTCTTTTCTATTGTTTCTTCATTTCAAATTCATTTATTTCTACTGATTTTTATTATTTCTTTTCTTCTACTGATTTTGGGTTTAGTTTGCTCTTGCTTTTCTAATTCTTTAAGATGCATTCTTAGGTTGTTTATTTGAAGGTTTTCTTCTTCTTTTTTTTTTCTTTTTTTTTTTGAGATGAGTTTCACTTCACTCTTGTTGCCCAGTCTGGAGTGCAATGGCGCAATCTCAGCTCACTGCCACCTCTGCCTCCTGGGTTCAAGCAATTCTCCTGCCTCAGCCTCCCAAGTAGCTGGCATTACAGGCACCCACCACCATGTCTGGCTAATTTTTTGTATTTTTAGTAGATACAGGGTTTCACCATGTTGGCCAGGCTGGTCTCGAACTCCTAACCTCAGGTGATCCACTCCCCTTGGCCTCCTAAAGTGCTGGGATTACAGGTGGGAGCCACTGCACCCAGCCTGAAGGTCTTCTTTTTTGATGTAGGTGCTTATATCTATAAACTTCCTTCTTAGTACTGCTTTTGCTGTATTCCATAGGTTTTGGTATGTTGCATTTTCATTACCATTTGTTTGAAAAAACTTTTCAATTTTCTTCTTAATTTCTTCATTGACCCCACTGGTCATTCAGGAGCATATTGTTTAATTTCCACGTTTGTATGGTTTCCAGAATTCCTCGTCATTGGTTTCTAGTTTATTCCACTTATTCTGTGACACAATTGATATTATTTCAGTTTTTCGGAGTGTTTTAAGACATGTTTTTTGACCTAACATATGGTCTATCCTTGAGAATGATTCCTGTGCTCAGGAAAAGTATGTGTATTCTGTAGCTGTTGGATAAAATGTTCTGTAAATATCTATTAGGTCCATTTGATCTATAGTGTAGATTAAATCCCATTTAATCTTTCTTTTGTCTGATTTTTCAGTGTATATTGAAATAATCTTTGTTGATTTACTGTCTGGAAGATCTGTCCAGTGCTGAATATGGGGTGTTAAAATCTCCAGCTATTATTGTATTGGTGTCTATCTCTGTCTCTCTCCTTTTTTTTTGTTTTTTTTTTTTTTTTTTTTTGAGACAGAGTTTCACTCTTGTTGCCTAGGCTGGAGTGCAGTGGTGCAATCTTGGCTTACTGCAGCCTCCACCTCTGAGGTTCAAGCAATTCTCCTGCCTCAGTCTCCCAAGTAGCTAGGATTACAGGTGCCCGCCACCACACCTGGCTATTTTTTTGTATTTTTAGTAGAGACGGGGTTTTGCCATGTTGGCCAGGCTGGTCTTCAACTCCTGGCCTCAGGTGATCCACCTGCCTTGGCCTCACAAAGTGGTGGGATTACAGGCATAAGCCACCATGCCCGGCCCTCTCTCTTTTTAACTAATAATATATGTTTTCTATATCTGAGTGCTCCAATGTTGGGTGTACATATGTTCACAATTGTTACATCGTCTTGCTGAATTGACCTCTTTATAATTGCATAGTGACCTTCTTTGACTTTTCTTACAGTTTTTGTCTTGAAATATATTTTGTCTAAGTATTGCTACTCCTGCTCTTTATTGGTTTCCACTGGCATGGAATATGTTTTTCCATTCCTTTATTTCCAGTCTATGGGTTTCTTTATAGGTGAAGTGTGTTTCTTGTAGGCAACAGATCATTAGGTCTTGTTTTTTAATCCATTTAGCCATTCTATGATTTTTGATTGGATAGTTTAGTTCATTTACATTCAGTGTTATTATTAGTAAGTGAGAACTTACTCCTGCCATTTTGTTATTTGTTTTCTGGTTGTTTTTTCATCTTCTCTCCCTTCTTTCCTTCCATCCTGTCTTCTTTTTAGTGAAGGTGACTTTCTCTGGTGGTATGATTTAACTTCTTACTTTTTATTTTTTGTGTATCTGTTGTATATTTTTTGACTTGAGGTTGCCATGAGGTTTGCAAATACTATCTTATAACCCATAATTTTAAGCTTATAACAACTTAATGCTGTTTGTATAAACAAAGAAACAAACAAAAAGAAATCTAATGAAAACTCTATGTCTTAACGTCATACCCCTGCTTTTTAACTTTTCTTTGTTTCTATTTATATATTGCTTGTACTGTCTGTGTTTTGAAAAGTTGTTGTAGTTATTATTTTGGATTTGTTCTACATTTAATCTGTCTACTTAAGAATAATTTACGGCCAGGCGTGGTGGCTCAAGCCTGTAATCCCAGCACTTTGGGAGGCCAAGGCGGGCAGATCACAAGGTCAGGAGATCGAGACCATCCTGGCTAACACAGTGAGACCCTGTCTCTAATAAAAATACAAAAAATTAGCCAGGCATGGTGACAGGCGCCTGTAGTCCCAGCTACTCGGGAGGCTGAGGCAGGAGAATGGCATGAACCCGGGAGGCGGAGCTTGCAGTGAGCCGAGATCACGCCACTGCACTCCAGCCTGGGTGACAGAGCGAGACTCTGCCTCAGGAAAAAAAAAAAAAAAAAAAGAATAATTTACACACCACAGTTACAGTGTTACAATATTCTTTTTCTTTTTTTTTTTTTTTTGAGATGGAGTCTCGCTCTGTTGCCTGGGCTGGAGTGCAATGGTATGATCTCAGCTCACTGCAACCTCCACCTCCCATGTTCATGCGATCCTCCTGCCTCAGCCCCCCTAGTAGCTAGGATTACAGGCACACACCACCATGCTTGGCTAATTTTTGTATTTTTAGTAGAGACCGGGTTTCGCCATGTTGGCCAGGCTGGTCTCAAACTCCTGACCTCAGGTGATCCACCTGCCTCAGCCTCCGAAAGTGCTAGGATTACAGACGTCAGCCACCGAGCTCGGCATACAATATTATTTTTGTTTGTGTGTACTTACTAATACCAGTGAGTTTTGTATCTTCAGATGATTTCTTATTATATATCCTTTTCTTTGTGATTGATATAGTTCCTTTAGTATCTCTTGTAGAACAGGACTGGTATTGATGAAATCCCTCAACTTTTGTTTGTCTGGTAAAGTCTTTATTTCTCCTTCATGTTTGAAGGATATTTTCACTGAATATGCTATTCACGGATAAAAGTTTTTTTCCTTCAGCACTTTAAATATGTCATGCTGCTCCCTCCTGGTTTGTAAGGTTTCTACTGAAAAGTCTTCTGCCAGTTGTATTGGAGCTCCATTGTTTGTTTTGTTTCTTTTCTCTTGCTGCTTTTAGAATCCCTTCATCCTTGACCTTTGGGGGTTTGATTACTAAAAGCCTTGAGGTTGTCTTCTTTGGGTTAAATCTGCTTGGTGTTCTATAACCTTCTTGTGGTTTGATATTGATATCTTTCTTTAGGTTTGGGAAGTTCTCTGTTATTATCCCTTTGAATGAACTTTATACTCCTATCTCTTTCTCTACCACCTCTTTAAAGCCAATGACTCTTAGATTTGCCCTTTTGAGGCTATGTTCTAGATCCTGTAGACATGCTTCAATGTTTTTTATTCTGTTTTCTTTTGCCTCCTCTGACTATTTTCAAGTAGTCTGTCTTCAAGCTAATTATTTCTTTCTTTCTTTTTTTTTTTTTTTTTGAGGCGGAGTCTCACTCTGTCTCCCAGGCTGGAGTGCAATGGTGCTATCTCGGCTCACTGCAAGCTCTGCCCCCCAGGTTCATGCCATTCTCCTGCCTCAGCCTCCCGAGTAGCTGGGACTACAGGTGCCCACCACCACACCCGGCTAATTTTTTGTATTTTTAGTAGAGATGGGGTTTCACCGTGTTAGCCAGGATGGTCTCAATCTCCTGGGATGGTCTCAATCTCAATCTCATGATCTGCCCACCTCGGCCTCCCAAAGTGCTGGGATTACAGGTGTGAGCCACTGAGCCTGGCCCAAGCTAATTATTTCTTCTGCTTGATCAATTCTGCTATTAAGAGACTCTCATGCATTCTTCAGTATGTCAACTGCATTTTGAACTCCAGGATTTCTGCTTGATTCTTCTTTTTTTTTTTTTTTTTTTTTGTGAGATGAAGTCTCACTCTGTCCACCCAGGCTGGAGTGCAGTGGCGTGATCTCAGCTCACCACAACCTCTGCCTCCCAGGTTCAAGCAATTCTCATGCCTCAGCCTCCCGAGTAGCTGGGATTACAGACATGTGCCACCATGCCTGACTAATTTTTATATTTTAGTAGAGATGGGGTTTCACCATGTTGTCCAGGCTGGTCTGGAACTCCTGACCTCAGGTGATCCACCTACCTTGGCCTCCCAAAGTGCTGGGATTAAAGGCATGAGTGACTGTGCCCGGCCTTGATTCTTTTAAATTATTTCAATCTCTTCATTATATTTATCTGATGGAATTCTGAATTCCTTCTCTCTGTTATCTTAAATTTCTTTGAGTTTCCTCAAATAGCTACTTTGCATTCTCTGCCTGAAAGGTCACAAATCTCCATTTCTCCAGGATTGGTCTCTGGTGCCTTATTTAGTTCATTTGGTGAGGTCACATTTTCCTGGATGGTTCTGATGCTTGTGGACATTTATCCCTGTCTGAGCATTGAAGAGTTAGGTATTTATTGTAGTCTTCTCAATCTGGGCTTGTTTGTACTCACCCTTCTTGGGAAAGATTTTAGATATTTGAAAGGACTTAGGTCTTGTGATCTAAGGCATCTCTACATTAAGGGGCATCCCAAGCCCAGTAACAGTGTGGTTCTTGCAGACTCTTAGAGGTACCACCTTTATTATCTTGGATCAGATCCAGAAGAATTTTCTGGATTACCAGGCAGAGATGCTTGTTCTGTTCTCTTTTCTTTTCTTTCTTTTTTGTTTTTTTTTAGATGGAGTTTCACTCTTGTTGTTGCCCAGGCTGGAGTGCAATGGCACGATCTCAGCTCACCGCAACCTCTATCTCCCGAGCTCAAGCAATTCTCCTGCCTCAGCCTCCTGAGTGCCTGGGATTACAGGCATGCACCACCACACCTGGCTAATTTTGTATTTTTAATAGAGATGGGGTTTCTCCATGTTGGTCAGGTTGGTCTCAAACTCCTGATCTCAGGTGATCCATCTGCCTCGGCCTCCCAAAGTGCTGGGATTACAGGCATGAGTCACTGTGCCTGGCCTGTTCTCTTCTCTACTCCAAACAGCATGTCTCTCTCTTGCTCTGTTCTGAGCCACCTGGAGCTGGGGCTGGGGTGACACAAGCACCCCGGTGGCCACCATCACTGAGACTGTGCCGGGTCAGACCTGAAGTGAGCACAGCAGTGGGTCTTACCCAAGGCCTGCTGTAACCACTACCTGGTACCACCTGTGTTTGCTCAAGGCCCTGAGGCTCTACAACCAGTGGGTGGCAATACCAGCCAACTTGTTTCCTTCCCTTCAGGGTGGCAGGTTCCCCCAGGCCCTGTGTGGGTCAAGAGGTGCTATCCAGGAGCCAGTGACTGGAGTAAAAAAACTCAGAAGTCTACCTGGTGTTCTAATTGTACTGTGGCTGAGCTGGCACTCAAATCATGAGATGCAGTCCTTTCCTTTCCACAGGCAGAGAAGCCTCACCCCATGGCCACCACCACCAAAGGCCCATGGGGAGTACTGCCAGGCTACTGGCAATGTTCTCTTAGAGACCAAAGGCTCTTGAGTCAGCTTGTGGTGAAGCTGCCTGGCCTGGGATTCACCCTTCAGTGCAGTGGGCTCCCCTCTGGTTCAGGGAAGGCCCAGAAATACCATCCAAGATCCAAGGCCTGGAATCAGGGATCCCAACAGCCCACTTGGTGCCTACCCCAGTGTGGACAAGCTGGTACCGAACATGCAAAAGTCTCTTTTGCTTTTCCCTCCACTTTTTTCAAGCAGAAGGAGTCTCTCCCTGTAGCCACCACAGCTGAGAATGTTCTGAGTTTCACTCAAGGCCTATGGTGCACTACCAGGGTGTTGCTGCTGGTTATTCAGGGCTGACTCTTCAGTCAGCAGGTGATGGGTCCTTCCAGGACTGAGTCCTTTCCTTCAAGGCAGTGGGTTTCCTTCTGGCCCAGGATGTGTTTAGAAATGTCATCCAGGAGCTAGGGCCTGCAAAAGGGACCTAATGACTATGACTGGTGGCGTATCCTACTGTGGCTGAGCTGGTATACAAAGTGCAAGATAAAGTTCTCTTTACTCTTCCCTCTCCTCACCTCAAGCAGAAGGAAGGGGTCTCTTTTGGAGCTGTGAGCTGTGCTGCCTGGGATTGGGAGAGGGGTAGCACAAGCACTCCCTTAGCTGCCCTAACTGTTGTCTTACTAGGTTACACGCCCCCCAAGTCCACTGGCTCTGAGCCCAGCTCAGTACTAGGAATTGCCTCAGAGTTGCAGTCCTTGTGGCTTAGATTGCCTTTCAAGTTTATTTAGGATTCCAGAGCATTTTAGCCCACAGTGGTGAGGCTCACTGGAACTCAAGTTCCAGCCACTGGGATGGGTAATTCCCCTCTGACTAGAGCTATTTATTTATTTATTTTGAGACGGAGTTTCGCTCTTGTTGCCCAGGCTGGAGTGCAATGGTGCAATCTCGGCTCACCACAACCTCCGCCTCTTGGGTTCAAACTATTCTCCTGCCTCAGCCTCCCAGGTAGCTTGGATTACAGGCATTCACCACCACACCCAGCTAATTTTGTAGTTTTAGTAGAGACGAGGTTTCTCCATGTTCGTCAGGCTGGTCTCGAACTCCTGACCTCAGGTTATCCGCCCGCCTTGGCCTCCCAAAGTGCTGGGATTACAGGTGTGAGCCACCGCACCCGGCCAAAACTCAAGTTTTTTAAGAGAATGGGCAGGAAGGTCCAGCCCACCTTACCAGCCACTAGAGCTGATTTAAATGCTCCCTCTGTGCGTGGGCATCAGCCGAATTCAGCCTGGTTTTGCTTTCTACTTGTTGGTAGAAGAGCTGAGGCAGGACTGGCTTGTCTGTCATAATATAAAAGAGTCTTGGAAGATGTCTGGGGTCCAGGGTCTAAAACCCCTCGTGGCCTTTGGAACACCAATCTCTGTGCCAAAGGGTGGAAGGCTGCCCTGCCGCACCACAAATCTAAGCCCAGGGCATAAAACCCCTTGTGGCTTGGATGGAATCCAGGGCTCAGGGCATAAAACCCCTCATAGCCTCTGGAATGTGCACAGACTTGTTGGTTGCTCTCCCAGGCTCGTAAACATGTTCTCTATTATCTCCAAGCAGCAGAGCATATTATATATGCATCAAAGAAAATGCTAAACCATCACAGATACGCTTGATGCACCGCTACCTTTCTATCCTCACGCCCTCACCTGTTTACCCCCACGTCCTCATGACCTGCTTCTTTGTTTGATCACCAATAAATAGTGTGGGCTCCCAGTGCTCAGGGCCTTCACAGCCTCCATACCAGCGTTGGCCCCCTGGACCCACCTTATGCACTCTTAACTTGTCTTTTCTCATTCCTTTGACTCCGCTGGAGTTTGTAGCCCCCACGGCCTCGTGTTGGGTCTAATCACCCCAACATTTCTGGCACCCAACGTGGGGCTATGAACACTCCGGTGAAGGAACACTAGAGCGTGCGGAAGCGGAGGACACATTATCAGAGGACACCTGAGGATGACTAAAAGAAGCTTGGTGGGTAAGCTGGGCACTCAGAAGAACCAGGTAACAATGGAACAGAATGCAAGTAAATATTTTGCTTATTTAAATTTCTTAAGGCATTTATTATGGAGAGGGGGAGTGAAAGTACTCAGAACTTATTAACACTCTTTAATACAATACAGCAGTTTTGCCCATGGTTCCCAGAACAAGGGACAATGGAGCTAGATGAATGGGAAAGAATTGGCAGAAATTTTAAAAAGGCATATAAAGAAGGAGCCAAAATTCCAGTTTCTGTTTGGTCAGTGTGGGCATTGATAAAGGCAGCTCTTGAGCCATTTCAAACAGATGACAAGGCAGATTCAGATGAGGAAGAGGTAGACAAGTGTAAAAAATTAACTTCAGATTCTGAATGTGAGGAACAGCAACCGGAAGAAATTAAAGAAAAGAAATGGAAACTGAAAAAGGTATATTTTACTAGCCCTTCGGTTCCATCTGCTGAATTAAGTGAATGGCCACCTCCTCCCTCTCCTGCTAATGGGTGAGAAGATGAATTAGCTGTAAAACTTACCGCTCCGGTAGCTGCAACATTAAAACCTGGAGCAACTGGTGGTGCTATATAAAATTTTATTCAGAAGGCTAGAGCTGAAGGAGACCTAGAAGCATGGCAATTTCCCGTTACTATAATCCAGAGAGGAGGACAGAATATAGCTAGTTGGGCCACCTTTCCTTTTAAGTTGTTAAAGGAATTCAAGCAAGCCATTAGTCAATATAGGCCAAATTCTCCTTTTATACAAACTTTACTAAAAAATGTGGCTCTTGATAATAGATTAATACTATATGGCTGGAATACTTTAACAAAATCTGTTCTCACTCCATCTCAGTACTTGGAGTTTAAAACTTGGTGGGCTGATGAAGCTCAAACTCAGAGAAGAGAAAACACACAAGTACAGCCGCCTGTGCCTGTTTCCTTTGAACAGTTAATGGGGTTGGGCCCTAATTGGGGCCAATTAGACAATCAAACAGTAATGAAAAATGTTGCCATTGTTCAGTTACGCACTGTGTGCTTACAGGCATGGAAAAAAAATGTCACAGGGAAAAAATATCCTTCTCTCATTAGACCTATGAGAGGGAAGGCTCATTTGACTGAATATATTAAGGCTTGTGATGGCATTGGGGGGAAATTTACATACGGCTACTCTTTTGGCTCAAGCTATGGCTGGACTAAACGTGGGAAAAAATATGCCCCATTTCTCAGGCTCTTGTTTTCATTGTGGGCAATTTGGACACACAGAAAAGGAATGTAGAAAAGGAAATCAAAAGGCAAAAACTATTACCATCAATCGACAGAAAAGTCCCAATGTATGCCCCCGATGTAAGAAGGGCAATCACTGGGCAAATCAGTGTAATTCTAAATTTAGCAAAGATGGGCAACCTCTTTCAGGAAACAGGAAGAGGGGCCCACCTCGGGCTCCTCAACAAACCAAGGCGTATCGAGCACAGTCAGTGCCCTTACAAACATACAACAATTGTCCCCTGCCACAGCAGGCAGTGCTGCCGTGGATCTCTGCAGCACAATTCCCATTTCCCTACTTCCTGGGGAGCCACCAAAGAAGGTCCCCATGGGAGTTGGGAGCCCTTTACCCTCAGGAACAGTTGGTCTATTGCTTGGAAGGTCTAATTTAAATTTAAGAGGTGTCATTGTACATAAATAATTGATTCTAATTATACCAGAGAGATTCAATTAGTTATTAGTTCCTCAATTCCATGGTCTGCTTTCCCAGGAGAAAGAATTGCTCAGTTGTTACTGTTACCTTATGCAAAACTGGGAAGCAGCACAGTAAAAAAAATAATAATAATAATAGGAGGATTTGGTGGTACGAATCCAGCAGGAAAAGCTGTATATTGGGTTAATCAAGTGTCTGATAAGAGACCTATTTGTACAGTAACCATTCAAGGAAAGGACTTTGAAGGGTTAGTAGATACTGGAGCTGATGTTTCTATTATTGGTTTAAATCAATGGCCCCGGCATTGGCCTAAGCAAAAGGCATCCATTGGTATTGTTGGAGTAGGGGCTGCTTCAGAATTTTTTAAAGTTCTTTAATTTTGCCATGCCAAGGGCCGGATGGCCAAGAAGGGACAATTCAACCTATTATTACACCTATTCCTGTCAATCCATGGGGTAGAGACTTATTATAACAATGGGGTGCTAAAATATCTATTCCTATGGATCAGTATAATAATAACAGTAAACAAATGATGAGAAAAATGGGATATCTGCCGGGGAAGGGACCGGGAAAAAAAAATAAAAATGGCCAACCAGAACCTTTAGAACTAAAAGGGCAAACAGATCAAACTGGATTAGGGTATCATTTTTAGGAGCTGCAATTGCTGAGCCTCCGGCTCCCATTCTGCTTGTTTGGTTAACTGCCAAACCAGTTTGGGTGGAGCAATGGCCGCTGAAACAGGAAAAACTGGAGGCTTTAAAAGAATTAGTGCAGGAACAATTACAAAAGGGACACATAGAGCCTACTTTCTCCCCTTGGAATTGTTATTAAGAAAAAATCAGGGAAATGGAGAATGTTAACAGATTTGAGGGCTGTTAATGCTATAATTCAGCCCATGGGCGCACTGAACCAGCGCTGCCCTCTCCAACAATGATCCCAAAATACTGACCTCTCATAGTAACAGATTTAAAACATGATTTTTTACCATTCCTTTAGCTACTCAAGATTATGAAAAAATTGCTTTTACTGTTCCCACTATAAATAACAAAGAACCAGTGGACAGATACCATTGAAAAGTACTGCCACAAGGCATGTTAAATTGCCCATTTGTCAAACTTATGTTGGAAAAGCTGTTAAGCCAGTTAGAGAACAATTCAAAAAATGTTATATTATCCACTACATGGATGATATTTTATGTGCAGCTGAAACTAGGGAGGAATTAATGCTATGCTACAAACAGTTAGAAAAGGCTGTAACTGCAGCAGGGTTAATCATAGCCCCCGATAAAATCCAGACTTCTACTCCCTTTCAGTATTTAGGAATGAAAGTAAAACAAAGTACTATTAAGCCTCAAAAAGTTCAAATTAGAAGAGATAATTTAAAGACTAAATAATTTTCAAAAATTATTCGGAGACATTAATTGCATTTGTCCCAATTTAGGCATCCCTACTTATGCTATGTCTCACCTCTTTTCTACCTTACGAGGTGATTCTAACTTAAACAGTAAATGCTGTTAGAGGAACTTCAATTAATTGAAGAAAACATTTCTTGTTTTATTCCATTAGTGAGGACATCTAGGATGATGATGAATAGCAGTGGTGAGAGGAGGCATCCTTACCTCGTTCCTGATCTTAGTTGGAAAGCATCTAGATATCAAAATTAAGTATGATCTTAGCTTTGGCTTCTTTTTAGAGGTTCTTTATCAAGTGAGAGAAATTTGCTTCTATCTGCTATTAGGTTTATGGACCTGAGCATGCCACCTAATCATTGCTTTTCCCTTTTCTTTCTGTAAAAAATCCCTCAGAATTCATATAAAGTTGCGAGTTTCAGGTTGGTTGGCTCTGACTGATCACCTGTATTATGGACCATCTGTGTGATTATGGGGAAAAGTTCAGGACACCAGCAACCTACATTGGATGGGACCACCTCTGACTCCAGGGATTGCCACTCAATCTTTCTGAGATTAGCACCCATATCCAACAAGGTAATTTTGCCTAAGACTCTGGTGGGAACCAGCAGCCTTACGATCTCAAGATTATCCCTTTGACATGCTGGTAAGCAGCAGTACTACAGAAAATAATATAGGCACCCTGGCTACTTGTTTTGCTTTGGGAGAACAGTTGAGTTACATCCTCTCATGCTTTGGAAAGGACTGCTACCAAATGTACCTTCTTTTCTTTCCTCATCAGTGCCTGACCATGGGGTATCATGGATGTGCATGTTTCAATAGCCTCCCACTCACCCCATTGGTGAGAGAGGAATTAGGGCCCTAGGGCTATTTAGGTAGCCTAACACATGATATCCACCACTGGACAAATGCAACTGACAACAGTTTATTAGTCATATATATTCACAGCCCAGATAAGGAGGGTACCATAAGTCATGCAGATCCACAAAGAAAATGCATTTGGGAGCAGAGGGCCCAAACATGGCTGTGGGAAACAGGCTTTGTAGTATCAAAAGGGTGAGGTACCCCTTGGTTTTCTTGGGAGGATGTGATTCACTTCTTTGAATAATGTGTGGGTTAGCAAGGATCTGAAACCCCTTATACAAGAGACAAAGACTATATAACTATGCTATAATAGTATAAAACTGTATTATGCAGTATAGTATAATAGTAATTATATATTTTAGTTATACATAACATATACCAGTTATATGTTTTATATATACAATTATATATCATTATACAATATATTACATATTATATATACAAATATATCTATAAATGTACATGTAAACACACTACAGGCTATACTAGATAATGCTATACTATATAGTAGAAAATGGTCCAGAAATATCTCTTTTGAATATAGCTGCAGAGGCCCAACAAAATACCAGCAAATTGAATCCAGCAATATATAAAAAGACCTATACAACATGACCAAGTTGGATTGAGCTCAGAAAAGCAATGTTGGTTTCACATATAAATATATATTAATATACCATATTTACAGAATAAGGGATCTATTATCACAGGGTCATCCCAAAAGGCACAGAAAATGATTTTTTTTTTTTTTATTCAGATAGGGTCTTGCTCTGTCACCTAGGCTGGAGTGCAGTGGTGTAATCATAGCTCACTGCAGCCTTGAACTCCTGGGCTCAAGTGATCCTCCCACTTCAGCCTTCTGACTAGCTAGGGCTACAGGCATGCACCACAACACTCAGCTAATTTTTAAATTTTTCTGTAGAGACGAGGTCTTGCTATATTGCCCAGGCTGATCTCAAACTCCTGGCCTCAAGTAGTCCTCCTGCCTCAGCCTCCCAAAGTGTTGGAATTATAGGCGTGGCTCACACCTGGCCAGATAATGAATATGACAAAGGCCAATACCATTTTACAATGAAAATACTCAATAGAGTACAAATAGGATGGAACTTTCTCAATGTGCTATAAGGCAGCTATGAGAAACAGCTAACATCATACTTGATGGTGAAAGATTGAACGCTTTTTATCTTAGATCAAGAAGAGTGTCTGCTTTTATCATTTCTATTCAACATGTTAAAGAAGGTGCTACCAGGGCAATCAGGTAAGAAAATGAAATGAAAGCACTCCAGATATTAAAGGGCATACATACATAGCCCCCCCAGACAGACATACAACATTGCACAGACTTGATCACTGCACATACAGGTGGACAAACCCAGACACAGACACACAAACTTCCAAACTTACAAACCCGCAGTGATTAAAGCCCCAGAGACACCAACGGATGCCCCCAGAGACATCAACAGCCCAGGCCCTCTGCAATGTTCCCCAGCTTCCTTTCCCTCTTTAGGACTAACCACCATCTGATACATCATGTAATTTTGCTTGTATCTCATTTCTTGCCTCCTAGAATGTCAGCTTCAAGGGAACACTATTAGCTAAGGTTTGTTCACTATGAAACCTACAAAGGACCTGTTACATAGAAGAGTTTAATACATATTGAATTATTGGGACTCTCTGTCACACACATACACACACACCCACACACCTCATTATAGGGCCACATCCACTTATCTTAAGAGTGAATTGTTAGGCCGGGCGCGGTGGCTCATGCCTGTATTCCCAGCACTTTGGGAGGCCGAGATGGGTGGATCATGAGGTCAGGAGATCAAGACCATCCTGGCTAACACGGTGAAACCCCATCTATATTAAAAATACAAAAAAATTAGCCGGGCGTGGTGGTGGGTGCCTGTAGTCCCAGCTACTCAGGAGGCTGAGGCAGGAGAATGGCGTGAATCCGAGGCGGAGCTTGTAGTGAGCCAAGGTCGCACCACTGCACTCCAGCCTGAGTGACAGAATGAGACTCCGTCTCAAAAAAAAAGAGTGAATTGTTCTCACCTCCATCCCATGTGGCAGAAAAAGTGTGTAAGTATTGCAAAACAAATTTTAAAATAAGTTTTAAAATATGAATATTTTAAAAGTATATAATTATACAAACCTTGCAATGTTCTTCTAAGTTTAAAGTTTTTGGCTGGGCATGCTGGCTCACGCCTGTAATCCCAGTATTTTGAGAGGCTGAGGCAGGTGGATCACTTGAGCTCAGGAGTTTGAGACCAGTCTGGGCAACATGGCAAAACCCCATCTCTACAAAAAAAGAAAAAAGTCAGGCATGGTGGTGTGCACCTGTGGTCCCAGTTACTTGGGAGGCTGAGGTGGGAGGATCACTTGAGCCCAGGAGGCGGAGGTTGCAGTTGAGCCAAGATTGCACTACTGCACTCCAGCCTGGGTGACAGAGCAAGACAGTCTCAAATAAAATAAAAAAAAAATTTTTTTTTTTTGGCAGTGCCCAGTACAGGTGGTGGCACACATTAGGACTTCAAAATCCAGAGATTCCATGATTCTGAGTTACGAAGTCAAGAGATTGAGACCATCCTGGCCAACATGGTGAAACCCCGTCTCTACTAAAAATACAAAAATTAGCTGGGTATGGTGGCACATGCCTGTAGTCCCAGCTACTCAGGAGGTTGAGGCAGGAGAATCACTTGAACCTGGGAGGGGGGGGTTGCAGTGAGCCAAAATCACGCCTCTGCACTCCAGCCTGGCAACAGAGTGAGACTCCATCTCAAAAAAAAGAAGGCCAGGCATGGTGGCTCATGCCTGTAATCCCAGCACTTTGGGAGGCTGAGGCGGGCAGATCATGAGGTTAGAAGATCGAGACCATCCTGGCCAACATGGTGAAACCCCATCTCTACTAAAAATACAAAAAAAACCAAAAAATTAGCTGGGCGTGGTGGTGGGCACCTGTAATCCCAGCTACTCGGAAGGCTGAGGCAGGAGAATGGCTTGAACCCGGGAGGCAGAGGTTGCAGTGAGCCAAGATCGCGCCACTGCACTCCAGCCTGGTGACAGAGCAAGACCCTGTCTCAAAAAAAAAAAAAAAAAAAAAAAAAAAGATATGTTAGATAATGGAAATAAATGATCAATGACAACATTCTTACTCATGGAGGTTCCCTACCCTCCAAAGCTAAGGTATCCAACACAACCGTAGCTTCCCTATTAATCTCACAGGTTGGTTGTTATTTCATTTCCTTCAAAGATCTTAATTGCTTTCTAAAAACCAAACCCTTACCTTTTATTAACCATCTCTCTTTTCCCAAATCTATAAGCATGAGAAAGGCAAGAACTTGTTTGTTTCATGTTTCTATATCCATAGCCTAGAATGTCTTGATCATTTGTGCTGAATTGTGTATGCTTTGATACCACAGTGCCAGGCCTATGAGAAAGGTTAAAAAAATTACCATCAAGAGCAAGATGGTTTGATTTGAACAGTGATTCTGTCTTTGCACCTTGCTAGGTTTGTGGTCTCTGAAAACTTATCTACACTTAAAGGACTCTGCTAGTGCACAAAGGAGAAAAAAAGTATTATATAGTTTGCTAAAGACTCAGTGAACTTACATATTTTAATAGAGATATTTTGTGGAAAACATTGTCCAATACACCATAAGAAATATTTCCATGTTTAGATAAGAAAGGTTACGAGCAGTTCCACAGGACTAGGATCTGACCTCACACTCAGGTAAGGCCAAGTCTTATCCTGTTGAAGAGAAAAATGTCACACTTCCTTCATCAGACAAAGCTACTCAGCAATCATGATGGATCAAGACAAAAACAATAACCATGTCTCTAAAAATGGTAAAAGAGAACAGAGTTGAAGTCATTAAAATGACCAAAATTGCCCTCTACTCACTAATCCAAGTGAGTGGTTTCTTAGGAATTAGGTTTAGCTCCACTTCATTCTTCATGCCTCTAGATGAGAATTATGATTACCAGTGACACAATTAAGTTCACCTCACAGCAGGCAACACACACAGGAGTGTCTCAGTTTGGTGATTAACAATCAAGTCACCTAACAAAAATCCAAATCCAAAAAGTTGTTTTGAGAAGGAGTCTTGCTCTGTCGCCCAGCCTGGAGTGCAGTGGTGTGATCTCGGCTCACTGCAACATCTGCCTCCTGGAGTTCAAGCAATTCTCCTGCCTCAGCCTCTTGAGTAGCTGGGATTACAGGCACACGCCACCATGCCCGGCTATTTTTAACATATTTTTTAGTAGAGATCGGGTTTCACCATGTTGGCTAGGCTGGTCTCAAACTCCTGACCTTGTGATCTGCCCACCTCGGCCTCCCAAAGTGCTGGGATTACAGGCATCAGCCACCGCGCCCAGCCGAGCACCCTCTTACTGATACTCCCCAGAGTCATTTATGGTTTATGATCATTCTTATTACTACAATTCTTAACACTCTTCTCTTGACTACAGGTGTGATCCTGGTGATCTTTGAAAAAAAGGCACTGAAACAACCATGATTTAAGTTTTTGGTATTATGAATGCATGAGAAATTTTCTGAGAAAAAATCATAACTATATTAAGAATAAAAAATAAAAAATTCCTAAGGAAAATACTTAATCTTCAATGCACATAATATTGACTCAGAATATATGAGGATTAACTCAATAAACTTAAAAACTTAATCTGAAAATCACTGGATTAAGAAAATGTGGCAGATATACACCATGGAATACTATGCAGCCATAAAAAAGGATGAGGTCATGTCCTTTGTAGGGACATGGATGAAGCTGGAAACCATCATTCTCAGCAAACTATCACAAGGACAAGAAACCAAACACCACATGTTCTCACTCATAGGTGGGAATTGAACGATGAGAACACTTGGACAAGGAAGGGGAACATCACACACTGGGGCCTGTTGTGAAGTGGGCAGAGCGGGGAGGGATAGCATTAGGAGATATACCTAATGTAAAAGACGAGTTAATGGGTCCAGCACACCAACATGGCACGTGTATACATATGTAACAAACCTGCACATTGTGTACATGTACCCTAGAACTTAAAGTATAATAATAATAAAAAAACTTAATCTGAAAATCTATAATTGCAATGGAATATTTTAATATATCCTTGCAGAAAATTAAAGAGACAAGTAATAGCATACAAGTTATTTGAAAACAGTTAATAAAATATTTCTAAGAAACATCTACAGAAGTTTTGTTCAACAAAAACATACACATAGTTTTTAATCACATATAATGAAACAAAATTGAAAATGTACTGAGAGGTGACATTCAACTGTAATAGGAAACACCAACAATCTGCTTGATATTAGGAAGGTGCTTATTCTTACACTGTAGGACTAGGTAAGTGCATTCACTGTACAGTGCAGTGGAGGAACAAACACCCAGGTAGTTCTTTTTGACTGCACCACTGTAGTTGTCATAGTGGAAACAGAAACACACGGTCACTGGTACTGTTAACAAAACATGGTATTTATTACATAAATAATACCTTCGATAAATTCAACCTAGAGATGAGGTGAGTCAGAATATCAGAGAATATTCCCAACCTTAAGAGTCTAAATAGTTGCCTGGTGGACACATTAGAATTTCTAGGAAAATCCAAACTGCAGTGCATCTTTGAGTAGAACTTTTAAAGACAATTTGTGGAAAACTACATCTTTGAAAATATGGCAGCTGGGGCCATGCATAGTGGTTCACGCCTGTAATCTCAGCACTTTGGGAGGCCAAGGTGGGCGGATCATGAGGTCAAGAGTTTGAGACTAGCCTGCCCAACATGATGAAACCCTGTCTCTACTAAAAATACAAAAAAAAAATTAGCTGGGCTTGGTGGCAGGCACCTATAATCCCAGCTACTTGGGAGGCTGGGGCAGGACAACTGCTTGCACCCAGGAGACAGAGGTTGCAGTGAGCCAAGATCGTACCACTGCACTCCAGCCTGGGTGACAGAGCAAGACTACGTCTTGGAAAAAGAAAGTAAAGAAAGAAAAGAAAGGGAAAGGGAAAGAAAGAAGGAAGGAAGGAAGGAAAATATGGCAGCCAAGCAGTTAGTGGTGGTTCTAAGAATACTCTCAATTGGCAGAGCAAAGGATCAGGACAATGTGGTGGAAGCAGGTGTCCTTGAAGCCCCTATGCATCCATCTGTCTCCACATATGGTGGCTATAAAACCTGATTAATGCTTTCTTCACTTCTGCCTTCCATATCTCCTGCAAGTAGGCTATTGGTGAATTATACCATGGAGCCATAAAAGGATAGATTATAGAAAACATAGGTCACAACATAACCCATGTTAACACAATCCAGGACAGCCATTTCCAGCTATAGGTTATATGGTTCTATCTCAGATCTCTCTTATTAATGCAAAGTCTATTATCCAAATCACAGCCAGAAGGAATTACAAATAGCAAACAGAAGATGAAAATAATAATTCCAATGAGAGAGTATATTGTATGATAAACTTTGCAGACTCAAAAATTTATTATGATTCTTTTTTAGCATAAAAAATAGAAAAAAGGGTATTCTGTCTTCCTCTAAAAAAGCTTCTTTTGGTCAGAAAGAAAGATGAAATACATATAATGATATCTAGTACCTGCCACATAAGGCCAGTAGGAAATCCTAAAAATTACCAAATTATCATTTTTTGATGGCCTGTTACAGCACAACTAAAGAATATATAAAAATCAAAACTACTAGCTTATTATAAATACACTTCAATTCACTCATGAATCTAACAGACTTCAATATGGAAAGACAAAATTTCAGAAACTGATTTAATGAAAAAATACTATCAATTCAACTTGTGTACAAGTATAAGAGCTTACAGAATTATCTCATCTCAATGTTCTTTTGCGAAAGTAATAGAAATCCAAAATTCAGAGATCCACTTTAAGAATCAGTAACTGATAATATGTTTTATAACATTTCTGTCATGTTGTGAATTTTCTAGAACAATATACATGAATTAATTTGCATCAGGCTTTCCCAAATTATCTACATTTATACAGTAACTCCTTAGTGGGAGTTTCAACATGAGATTGAAGTTTCACACATAAGGGAGTATCACATGAGCATTTGTTAAAATGGAAAACATTGCTATTTCTCACTTTTATAGGATTTCTATCCAGTCTGCATTCTCACATGTAAGTATGTGGGCCAACTGAAGGCTTTCTCACAATGTCTATGTTCAAGAAGTCGCTTTCCAGTGTGAGTTCATTCATGGTTTCCAAGTAAACTAAGACAAATAAAGGTTTTTCCACATTTTTTACATTTATAGGGTTTTCCATATTCTTTACATTTTTAAGGTTATAAATTCTTTACACTTACAGGGCATATGAAAATTCTTTACACTTCATATGCTTTCTCATGGTCCTTAAAAGGTCACATGACTATTGAAGGTTTTCCCACACTGCCTACATTCGCAGGGTTTCCTGTCCAGTATGAATGCTTCCTCATATTCACACGTAAATAACTGAAGGTATTCGCATGTCTTATAATCATAGGGTTTCTCTGAAATATGAATAATTTCATGTCTTCAAAAGGAAATGGGGGCCGGGTGTGGTGGCTCACACCTGTAATCCAACACTTTGGGAGGCCCAATGCAGGTGGATCGTCTGAGGTCAGGAGTTCGAGACCAGCCTGGCCAACATGGCGAAACCCCATGTCTACTAAAAATACAAAAATTAAGTGGGCATGGTGGTTCACACCTGTTGTCCCAGCTACTCAGGAGGCTGAGGCAGGAGAATCACTTGAACCCAGGAGACAGAAGTTGCAGTGAGCTGAGATCGCGCTACTGCACTCCAGCCAGGGCGACAGAGTGAGAATTCAACTCAAAAAAAAAAAAAAAAGGGAAATAGGACAACTGAAAACTTTGCCATATTGCTTATATACATAGGGTTACTCTCCACTATGAACTCTTTCATGTATTCGAAAGGAACGGGAACACTTGAAGGCTTTACCACATTGTTGACATGCATAGGGTTTCTCTCCAGTGTGAGTTCGTTCATGGATTCGAAAGGAACGTGAGCAACTGAAGGCTTTATCACATTGTTTACATTCATAGGGTTTCACTCCAGTGTGAGTCCTTTCATGCATTCGAACAGAACTAGAACAACTGAAGGCCTTACCACATTGTTTACACTCATAAGGTTTCTCTCCAGTGTGAGTCCTTTCATGTATTCGAATGGAACTGGAACAACTAAACGCCTTACCACACTGTTTACATTCATAGGGTTTCTCCCCAGTGTGAGTCCTTTCATGCATTCGAAAGGAACTGGAACAACTGAAGGCTTTACCACATTGTTTACATTCATAGGGTTTCTCTCCAGTGTGAGTCCTTTCATGCATCCGAAAGGAACTAGAAAAACTAAAGGCTTTACCACACTGTTTACATTCATAGGGTTTCTCTCCAGTGTGAATTCTTTCATGCATTCGAAAGGAACTGGAACAACTGAAGGCTTTACCACACTGTTTACATTCATAGGGTTTCTCTCCAGTGTGAGTCCTTTCATGTATTCGAACAGAACTGGAACAACTGAAGGCTTTACCACATTGTTTACATTCATGGGGTTTCTCTCCAGTGTGAGTTCTTTCATGCATTCGAAAGGAACTGGAACAACTGAAGGCTTTACCACACTGTTTACATTCATAGGGTTTCTCTCCAGTGTGAGTTCGTTCATGGATTTGAAAAGAACTAGGACAATCAAAGGCTTTCCCACATTCCTTGCATTTATAAGGTCCATTTCCAGTGTGCATTATCATATGTCTTCGATAGCTTGGAAGAGAAATGAATGCTTTCCCACATTCCTTACAATCATAGGGTTTCTCTCCTGTATGAATTCTTTCATGTTTTCTAAAGGAACTAGGAAAACTGAAGGCTTTGCCACATTTTTTACATTTATAGGGTTTTTCTCCAGTGTGAATCCTTTCATGACTTCGAAAGGATGTGGGACAACTAAGAGCTTTACCACATTGCTTACACTGATAGGGTTTTTCCCCAGTGTGAGTCCTTTCATGTATTTGAAAGGTTTGGTAATATCTGAAAGCTTTTCCACATTGTTTACATTCATAGGGTTTCTCTCCAGAGTGAGTTCTTTCATGATTTCGAAAAGAACTGGGATGACTGAACGTTTTCCCGCATTCTTTACATTTATAGGGTTTCTCCCCTGTGTGCATTCTCATGTGTCCTCGAAAGGTTGTGTGATAAATGAAGGCCTTCCCACATTCCTTACATTCATAAGGTTTCTCTCCAGTATGAGTTCTTTCATGTATTTGAAAGGAACTGGGCCAACTGAAAGCCTTACCACACTGTTTACATTTATAGGGTTTCTCTCCAGTGTGAGTTCTTTCATGTATTCGAAATGAACTTCGAAAGCTGAATCTTTTCCCACATTCCTTACATTCATATGATTTCTCTCCGTATTTGTGATACTCATATGATCTATGTTCAGCATGAGATCTCATGTGCCTATTAAGAGATGAATGACACATATAGTCCTTTCCACACACACTACATTCATATGGTTTTACTCTAGTAAAAGTTTTCTTGTTTGGTTTAGGATTTGGAGTCTGACTGATGGTTTCTCCAGACTGACTACCTCGTTTCCTTTCACAGAGCCTCTCTACCATATGACTTCTGTGAGAAAAAAAAAAAAAAAGCACACAATTAGTGGCTTTTTAAAATTAATAATTTTATAATTATTGATTATTTCACAATCATTAGTAGGTAATAGAATTACACTTTTGCCATTTTCAGGGGAAGTGTATGTCATGAATGCTCAGGAAGAGTACTTGACCAGAGCTATTATCAAAACAATAAAATTCATAATATAGAGTTTCTTTCCTTTTTTTTTTTTGAGACAGAGTCTTGCTCTGTTGCCCAGGCTGCAGTGCAGTGGCACAATCTTGGCTCACTGCAACCTCCGTCTCCTGGGTTCAAGCAGTTCTCCTGCCTCAGCCTCATGAGTAGCTGGGATTACAGGTACCCACCACCACACCTGGCTAATTTTTGCATTTTTAGTAGAGGCAGGGTTTTGCCATGTTGGCCAGGCTGGCCTCGACCTCCACACCTCACGTGATCTGCCCACCTCGGCCTCCCAAAGTGCTAGGATTACAGGCGTGAGCCACCATGCCTGGCCAAAATTCATAATATAGAGTTTCTTAATTTTGTTTCTAGGTGAAATATTTTTCAAATACTGAACATCTGTACCATTTTTAAGAAAACTTTCTTGGCAAAATTTTTCAAAAAATAAATAAATATGAAATGGGGCATATTTGTTTCAATTATGCCCCATTTTTTAAACTTAATGGCATGCTAAGATTCTCTCATAAGACAGTATTTTCTTTTGTAAGTACAACTCACCTTAGCTTTCTCCCCTGATTTTTGTGATCTTCAATGTTCTTCTCCTCCCAGTTTTCCCCTAAAATGCAGGCCCAGAAAAATCATTAAACCTATTCGAAATTACAGAAAAATTATTAGATTCTAAATCTAGGATGAGCTGTTATCCTGTCTGATTTATTTACTAAAGTATTCCCTTTCAACATTCTAAACCTTGGAACCTTGTTGATGAGCAAGAAACACTTGTTTTCTAATTGACTAAGTGAGGGAATAATTTCATTCTTACCTATAGAGGCCAAGTTAACAAAGGTTTCTTGCATCACATCTCTGTAGAGTTTCTTCTGAGAGGGACCCAGCAAAGCCCACTCCTCCTGGGTGAAGTTCACAGCCACATCCTCAAAGACCACTGAGTCCTGAAACATCCCACATGTATAGAGGAGGATGGGTGAGACTGACAGCACTGGGGATATATACTCAGTTCATTAAAAGTTCATATATAATTCCTTTTTCTCCATTTATCCTGTAACTTTGTCATCAGAACTCAAATCTTTGTCCACACTTACTTCTTCATAAATTTAACACCGCCATGAATACTTGGAAATAATTTCTACATTTTTACTATGATCACTTCAAGTCTTATGCTCTCCAATGACAGGATATACAGCATCTTGGAGAAATGCTATACAAATGAAGCAAATATTTCCAGTTTAAGACCAACAATTCCTTGTAAGAAAAATACTTTTTATCTCCTGCCTTATCATGTACTATATCACTCAGCATCCCATGAAACACATGGTCAAATCTGTACAAGATTTTTTTTTTTTTTTTTTTGAGACGGAGTCTTGCTCTGTCGCCCAGGCTAGAGTGCAGTGGCGCAATCCCGGCTCACTGCAAGCTCCACCTCCCAGGTTCATGCCATTCTCCTGCCTCAGCCTCCTGAGTAGCTGGGACGACAGGCGCCCGCCACTATGCCTGGCTAATTTTTTGTATATTTAGTAGAGATGGGGTTTCACTGTCTTAGCCAGGATGGTCTCGATCTCCTGACCTCGTGATCCGCCCACCTCGGCCTCCCAAAGTGCTTGGGATTACAGAAGTGAGCCACTGCGCCCGGCCACGAGATTTTAATGAAAAAGTATATACTGAAGAACTGTACATTTTTTCTTCTGTTCCCACGATTACACTGAAAAGCCAGAGGGCCTGTGCAACTTGCAACAACATCCTGCTGGCCATGTTGTACCAAAGTACTGCAGACCATTAGAATTAGTCAGATCCAACTGGTTGAGTGAAAATATTCTTTTAGTGAAATATTAATTTTAACTTGTTTGTGTAATATTTATCACAGACCCAGTGTTTCTTTTTTCTCCCTGTCCCATTTGATGGAGGCAGGAGGTTACTGGGATGTTAGAGCACAGGCAGGAGGAAGAAGGCATGGCAACTTAGATCACAAAAATTAAATCTTCAGCAGGAGCGGTGGCTCACGCCTGTAATCCCAGCACTTTGGGAGGCTGAGGAGGGCAGATCACGAGGTCAGGAGATCGAGACCATCCTGGCTAACACAGTGAAACCCTGTCTCTACTAAAAATACAAAAAAATTAGCCAGGCGTGGTGTCGGGCGCCTGTAGACCCAGCTACTCGGGAGGCTGAGGCAGGAGAATGGCGTGAACCTGGGCGGCGGAGCTTGCAGTGAGCCAAGATTGCACCACTGCACTCCAGCCTGGGCGACAGAGTGAGACTCCGTCTCAAAAAAAAAAAAATAATTAAGTCTTCAAAAAATCCCTACACTCATGAGCCTCAGGGCTGCGACCATTGTTAGCATACACAGGATGGAGATAATAAGATGCCAGAACAGCTCTTTCCCTCAGAAGTCTAACAGTGTACCCTGAGACTTACCGACTTTGAGTAACAGGTTAACAGTTGCAATTTGCAAGGGAGTTCACCCAAGTCCACAACGGTTTCATACTAAATTTGCCCATGATTACAAAATTCAAAGGGTTGAGCAGTGCTGTCCTCCAAAAGGATATGAAATTCCCTTTCTCCAATTTCAGAAAGAAGTGATTCCCAAACAGCTACTCTAGGTGCTGGCCATCCTCCCAACTTCTCTCATTTTAGGCTCCCGTGAGGTATGTGGTGGCATGAGATCCCGACACCAAAGCATAGGAATCCCTCAGTGGCATAATTCCCCTAAATCTTGGCCTTTGAAAAAGATCATTAACCTACTGATGTCCATATGCAAAGGACAGAAAAAATGCTCCCAAACAGCAATTCTGATACTAGAATTTACCTGTTTGGTAAAGTAACAGAATATCCACACCTTTCTTGTTGGTGGGTCAAAGGGGTAAAATGAGCTGATCAGGTAAGCTCTAATTGTTCCTTGTACAGTGGTTCTATGGCACTTGTTCAAAGAAATTCCTACTACCTAGTGTGTGGAAGACTGTTAACATTAGTAAAATGTTAACCTAAGACTACTTATCTTTAAATGCCTGAGGGTATATATTCAATTCATATTCACATATTATTCTGTGGTCACATATTATTATTCAAGTTCACTTATTATTCTGTGGTCTCCAAACATTTGTTGTCCTTCACTGATATCTGGGAAATGAGAATTTGGGAGGGACCCCACCAACCTAAGTGATAAAGAGTGGCTTAGTGTGTGGCTGGGTGCGGTGGCTCACACTGTAATCCCAGCACTTTGGGACGCTGAGGCGGGCGGATCACAAGATCAGGAGATCGAGACCATCCTGGCTAACACAGTGAAACCCCGTCTCTACTAAAAATACAAAAAATTAGCTGGGTGTGGTGGTGGGCGCCTGTAGTCCCAGCTACTTGGGAGGCTGAGGCAGGAGAATGGCGTGAGGTGGAGCTTGCAGTGAGCCGAGATCATGCCACTGCACTCCAGCCAGGGCGACAGAGCGAGACTCCATCTCAAAAAAAAAAAGAGGGGCTTAGCGTGCCTAAATGGTTTATGGAATCAATAGAGTATATATTGAACTACTTTTTTCCTTCTCAGAGTCTGGACTTTTTCACATGCCAGGCAGAGGATGCCTACTTGATCAGCCCCCAAAAGCACTGTGAGCACTGGGTCTCTAATGACCTTCCCTAGCAGACAATATATCATATCACAACTTGTTGCTTGGGGAATTGGTCCCATTCCATGTGGTTATATGAGGAAAGAACATTTAAAGGCTTGCTTGCATCTGCTTTCCTCCACACCAACTATGACTAAATAAGGCTAATGAAGGATATTTAATAATCCTAATTTTAAAAATGTTATTGGGTAATGTCAAAGCAGAATTAAATTAAGGTGAAAGTTGGTACATGTTCTTTGAACAAACTCAGTGTCAACAAGATGCCATCGCTCCCAAATGATATCTTTATAAAATTCTACAAATCCCTAAAATAGACTTATTAGGAGTCAAGAAAAACTACTTTTCCAAACCTAAGAGGAACAATAAATGTCAAACAATGGGTAAAGTCTTTTGAAGAGCAACATAAATACTTGCCTAGTATGTATCAAGGATTTTCAAACTATTAACACTCCAAACAGCATGACACACACAGAGATAAATAGAACAAGGGAGGGGAAAAGTGTCTTCAATGGACTGGCATTTATAAGGAAAATTGATTAATGATAGAGCAAGCATTGTAGGGTAGTGGAAGAGATCACTAACACTTTAATACATGTAGAAGGGACAAACTGTTATCTAATTGGAAAAAGCATTGCATCAGCTCTTTTCCATAGACAATAATCAATTTAATGTAGATTTAAATGTGAATAATATAATTAAAACTGTTTCAAAAGTCACAGGCAAATTTTTTTAAATGCAAGAGTAGGGAGAATTTTCTCATGTAAGAGTAAGCCATAAAGGATGAGACTGAAAAGTTCAAATATACTAAAATCAAGGAAGTTAAAAGACAAACCACAAAGCAGGAAAAAAACATCTGACATACATGCAATATAAATGAACTAGTATGCAGAGTAAAAATAAATGAACAGTCAGGCATGATGGCTCACACTTGTAGTCCTAGCTACTCAGGAAGCTGAGGCAGGAGGATCATATGAACCCAGGAGTTAGAGGCTGCAGTGAGCTATCACACCAGCCTGGGTAACAGGGCAAGACTCTGTCAATAAATAAGTAATAAAATAGCCAAATAAATAAAAAGTGAACACATGATTTAAAAATGGGAACATAGGCCGGGCGCGGTGGCTCACACCTGTAATCCCAACACTCTGGGAGGCCAAGGCAGGTGGATCACCTGAGGTCAGGAGTTCAAGACCAGCCTGGCCAACATGGTGAAACCCCATCTCTGCTAAAAATACAAAAACTAGCTGGGCGTGGTGGTGGGCACCTGTAATCCCAGCTACTTGGGAGGCTGAGGCAGGAGAATTGCTTGAACCTGTGAGGTGGAGGTTGCAGTGAGCCCAGATCGTGCCACTGCACTCCAGCCTCAGTGACAGAGCAAGACTCCATCTCAAAAAAAAAAAAAAAAAAAAAGGAAAAAAACATATTTAAGAGAGGATGACACACCATATATGAAAAAAGGTCTGGCTGGGCACGGTGGCTCACGCCTGTAATCCCAGAACTTTGGAAGGTCGAGGCAGGCAGATCACTTGAGGTTAGAAGTTCAAGACCAGCCTGGCCAACATGGCGAAACCCTTTCTCTACAAAAAATACAAAAATTAGCCAGGTGTGGTGGCATGGGCCTGTAATCCTGGCTACTCAGGTGGCCGAGACACGAGAATCACTTGAGCACGGGAGGTGGAGGTTGCAGCGAGCCAAGATCGCACCACTGCACTCCAGCCTGGGTGACAGAGTGAGACTCTGTCTCAAAAAAAAAAAAGGAAAAGGCATATCTCTCTCCTTCCTTGATACAGCCAAATGAAATACCAAATAGATCCAATTTCTTACATATTAGAAGGACGAAAATCAGTCAATCAGATACTCCCAAGTATTGATGACCACTGCCAATAAACAAATAGTTATGCATGAAGGGAAGAAAGATCAACTGATACACTCCATTGCTATTTCCTGTAAACTTGATCTTGACCATAATCTATAGCACAGTGATTTTCCTCCAACATTCAGAGAAGTTATTGTGTATTTGTACTTAGACACAGATACCAAAACAATAGGATCAGCATTTTTCACAAGAGCAAAAAATGAACTTGAAAAAGCCCAAACACCACCATCAATGGATTGGATGATAAAATTGGATTCCCCTAGCCTGTCACTATCATGTGAAACACAGAGGCAAAACCACTCAAAACCCTTTTCATTGTTAATTCCACTAATACACATGTATATAAAGTTCAAGTAAGGCTCAACTAAAAGAACATCACATAGTGAAAGATAATAGAAGATAAAGGTATAAAGAATAATCAAATAATCAAGACTGTGGCCATCTATGAAGCAGGATGGAGATAAGCCAGAGGAGAACATCAAGTGACTAATTAATGACTGACCAAGGCTCACCTATAAATTTATATTTTTAAATCACTTATTGAGGCAATGATTGACATGAAAAAGCTGTACATATTTAATGTATACAACTCAATGAGTTTGGGGATAAGTATACACCTATGAAGCCATCAGTATCATCAGGACATAGACATATTCATCACAAAAGTTTCTTTCTCCCTTCATTATTATTACTATTTGTGTGTCTCTCTATGTGTTAAGAATACAACATAATATCTAGTTTAGAAATTTTAAGACTAGGCACGGTGGCTCACACCTGAACCCCAGCACTTTGGAAGGCTAAGGTGGGAGGATCACTTGATGCCAGGAATTCATGACCAGCCTAGGCAACATAGTGAGATCACATCTCTAGAAAAAAAAGTAAAAATCTTAGCTGGGTGTGGTGGCATTTGCCTGTAGTCCCAGCTACTCAAGAGGCTGGGACAGGAGGATTGCTTGAGCCCAGGAGTTTGAGGCTGCAGTGAGCCATGATTGTGCCATTGCACTCCAGCCTGGATAATGGGGCAAGATCCCATCTTAAAAATGAATAAAAATTTTAAAAAATTTTTAAAAGGAATGTTTAACTATAAAATCATTGTGTTGTTAGCTATAGGTACTATGCCATATAGTAGATCTTCAAAGCTCATTTATCTGCATAACTGAAGCTTTGTATTCTTCAACTTCATCTCTCCATTTCCCCCTTCCCCGGCAAATTACCATTCTACTCTATGCTTCTATGAGTTTGATTATTTTAGATTACATATATAAGTGAGATCACAGAGAATGTGCCTTTCTGTTTGGCTTATTTCACTGAGCATAATGTCCCCTATGTCCATCCATGGTGTTGTCAATGGCAGGATTTCCTTTTTTTAAAGGCTATATCATATTTTATTTTATGTATACATCACACATTCATCTGTTGACACACATTTAGGTTGTTTACATATCTTGGCTGTTGTGAACAATGCTGCAGTGAACATGGGAGTGCACATATCTCTTCAAGATGTTGACTTCAATTCCTTTAGGTAAATATGGAGAAGCAGAGTGCTGGATCATATGGCAATTCCTTTTCTAATTTTCTGATAAACCTCCATGCTATTATCCATAATGGCTGTATCAATTTAAATTTAAACTTCTACCAACAGTATACCAAGGTTCCCTTTTCTCCAAATCCTCACCAACACCTGTAAGACTATAAATACATGTCTTAGCAGAAACCTTGGATGTCAAGAGAGTGGGACAATACATTCAAAGTGTTAAGCTAATTAGCAACACAAAAACATATGAAAGTATAAAACTCACGGGTAAAGGCAAAAGTATAGTCAAATCCAGAATATTCTAATACATAATGGTGGTACAAACATCACTTTCAACTCTAGTATAAAAGCTAAAAGATGAAAGTATTTAAAGTGACTATAGCTGCCGGGCGCGGTGGCTCACGCCTGTAATCCCAGCACTTTGGGAGGCTGAGGGGGGGGATCACGAGGTCAGGAGATCGAGACCATCTCGGCTGACACGGTGAAACCTCGTCTCTACTAAAAATACAAAAAATTAGCCGGGCCTGGTGGCGGGTGCCTGTAGTCCCAGCAACTTGGGAGGCTGAGGCAAGAGAATCGCTTCAACCCAGAGGGCGGAAGTTGCAGTGAGCCGAAATTGCGCCACCGCGCTCCAGCCTGGGTGACGGAGCGAGACTCCGTCTCAAAAAAAATAAATAAACAAAATAAAGTGACTATAGCTACCATAACTTGTAAAATGGACACTGAATATTAAAAACATGTAAATCCTGGCAGGCACAATGGCTCACACCTGTAATCCCAGTACTTTGGGAGGCCAAGGCAGGCAGATCACCTGAGGTCAGGAGTTTGACACCAGCCTGGCCAAAGTAGTAAAACCCTGTCTCTACTAAAAATACAAAAATTAGCTGGGCATGGTGGTGGGCACCTGTAGTCCCAGCTACTCGGGAGGCTGAGGCAGGAGAATCGCTTGAACCCAGGATGCGGAGGTTGCAGTGAGCTGAGATCGCACCACTGTACTCCAGCCTGGGCAACAGAGTGAGATTCCGTCTAAAAAAAAAAAAAACCTAAGCATCTACATTAGGAAAGCAAGAAAATATGAGCAAATTAAACCCAAAGTAAGCGCACAACAGAAGAAATAGTAAAAAGAGAAATTAAACAAAACCAAAGGTGTTTCTTTGAAAAGATCAATATATTTGATAAATGTATGGTTAAGCTAACTGAAAAACAGAGAGAGAACAGAAATTACTAATATCACAAATGTAAGTGGGAAAAATAAAAATGAAAAAGCTATGGGCAAAATCCAACATGCATTTATGAGAAGAAACTGGAGATAGAGAGACTTTCCTCTTTTTGAGAAGCAGTATTTATAGGAAACCTGCAGCTAATATCATATTTAATAGTGAGAAACTAGATGGTTTCCTGGTAAGATGAGGAAATGGGCAAAGATGTCCCCTCCTACCACTCCTACTCAACAGATTATACTCAAACTGTAACTAATGAGAGGAGAGGGGAGCGGAGGGGGGAGGGGAGGGGAGGAGAGAAGATACACAGATTGAGAAGGAAGAAATATCACTGTCTTTGTCGCATATGACATGATTGTCTAAGTAGAAAATCTCAAAGAATCCACAACAAACTCCTTAAACTAGGGGGAAAGGAAGCATAGCAAGATTGAAGGATATAATCTTAATATACAAAAGTCAATTGCTTTCTTACAGACTCACATTAGTATAGTATAGACTCACTGAGTCATCTGATTTTCAACAAATGACCAACGGCAATTCAATGAAAAAAGACAGCCTTTTTCAACAAACAGTGTTGGAAAAACTGAACATCCACATGCAAAACACAATGAAAAAAACACGAATCTAGAAACTGGCTTTTGTTACACCTTAAACAAAAACTGGCTCAAAATGGATCATAGATCTAAATGTAAAATCTAGGCCAGGAGCAGTGGCTCATGCCTGTAATCCCAGCACTCTGGGAGGCCATGGCAGGAGGATAGCTTGAAGTCAGGAGTTTGAGACCAGTCTGGGCAACTAAGTGGGACCCCATCTCTACAAAAAATACAAAAATTAGCCAGGTGTGGTGGTGCACGCTTGTAGTCCCACCTACTCAGGAGGCTGAAGTGGGAGGAGTGCTTGAGCCCAGGAGGTTGAGGCTGCAGTGAGCCAAGATTGCACTACTGCACTCCGGCCTGGGCAAGAGGGAGAACTTGTCTCAAAAAAAAAAAAAAAAAAAAAGTAAAGTTATAGGATACCTAAAAGTTAATGAAGAAGAAAATCTAGGTGACCCTAGGTGATAAATTTTTAGATATAAGCAAAATCCATACAAAATAAAACAGTAAAAGTTTGACTTCATTAAAATGAAAAAGCTCCTCCTCTATGAAAGCTCTATGTTAAGAGAATGAAAAAGACTCTAGAGCCTTTTGCGGTAGGGGTACACATTTAAGGTGGGCCAATTTGCAATTAACAGCATAAAATGGGCTTAAGTAAAATTATAAACAAGGAATATTTGCCTCCAGAACATCAAAAGAACCTAGAAGATGCTGTGGGTAGTCAGAGGGACAATAGCTATTTCATAGTAGTGTCAGGGATGGAGCAGCCCTCCTTTTACCAAAAGGTTTTTGAGAACTTAACCAAAACATAAAGGTCTCTTATTTTATATATGGGGCAATGGACTTTTTGTAAGCTCTATTTTTTTTTTTCAGTATTTATGTGTCCTGAATGAATGTCAAAACAATGTCCTCAGACAAGGCTGTCATTAATGTAATGTCATACCTGTGCTCCTATAGAAAGGTGGATGCAGTTCAGATTTTGCCTGCAAAGACTGTGCAATGGCAAGGCTGTTGAGGTTCCCTTGGAAAACTAGGTAAAGGTGTATAATCAGCCTTCAGAGGTAAAACTGCAAACTACAGCTAAGTGGCTGTTGAAATAAGCACTAAACAGAACAGACATATACAAATCTGTGAGACGGTGAGAAACAGAACAGACATATACAAATTCGTGAGATGGTGAAATCTGTGAGATCAGCTGGATGGTGTCAGTAATTTCCATGTTGGGTATTGGTATAGGGGCTTAATGGGTGGGACCACAGCATTAAGGTTGCGGTAATCCATTGTGGGTTGCCATTCACTCTTTCCAAGTTTAAGAAAGGCCAAATTGTACTGTTAAAACGAGAAGCACGGGGAATAATCACTTCCTCACTAAATAGGTTTTATATAATACTTTTCAATCCTTCAAGGCCCTGTTCAATTTATATTGAGCCATCGTAACTAATTTAACTGGGGAGTAAGTTCCACAGGGTCTCATTCTGTCAAGCCAATTTGTAAGTGCCAAAGATTTAATTTAAATTTCACTTATGACTCACTGGCTTAGAGTTTACCTGTTCACTCTGGGGTATTTTAGGACACTGGGTGCCATGAACATGGGGAATTTAGGCACAGTTATGATGGCTAAGATGAGACATACTTATTTGTCCTCTATTTTATATTCAGTAACTCCCTTAAGATTATCAGGGGATACCTTGCTTAAATTTTAGTGGGTCTCCCAGGTATAACCATAATTTGAGCCCTTGTATTGGCTAATCCTATAGTGTGTCAATTAATACATTACATAAGATGTTAAAATTAATACAGAGCCTATGATATAGAGGCTCTTTTATCTTTTTTGTTGTCTAAATTCCTTTAGTCTATTTGGAATTTCCAATTGGGTCAAATTGTGGACCTCTTTTTCAGCATTTTTTTTTGTTCCTTTCCTTCCTAACATGTTTGTTTTGTTTTTGTTTTTGTCCCTGGATATGTTTTGACAGCAAAATCCTCTCTACAGGGGAGGGGTGTTCTTTTCCCTCCAGAGAGCCACAAATCACTATCATCAGGCTTGGGGGCCTGTCCCTCATGGTTGCTTTATAGAATTTAAGGACCTGGGCCTTAAGCTGGCTTTGAGTGAACCCTTTGCAATGCTGCAGAGGAACCATGAGTGTGCCCTATGATCCTGAGGGTCGGCATCCTTGCTGCAACAGAGCAACAGCAGCAGCACTTAAGGGTCCTTGTGAGCCCTGTGCTATTAGGAGTGTGGACTCGGCCCACCGTCTAACAGCTGCCTTTCCCCCTCTCTTTCGTCTCTTTTTCAAAAATGACTGCTCTGGCAGGTAGTCTTTCCCATGAGCACCTTGTATGTCAGGTCAGCAGCAGTCACAGCTTTACTCTAAAACACACAGATAAGTCCAGGCCAAGAAACACTACCCAGGACCACTTTAAGGAGTATCCAATCTCATATTCCTTTTCCTAAAAGCCAAGGAATTATCAAAACTGCCAACTCCAGTTGGCTAAACATAGAACCCAGACTTGGCAGGGCACAACATGCAGCACAGAGTAGCAAAACTCAAAGTAGTAGCTTCCCAGAAAGCAGCAGCTGAAAGTGCATGCTGGCCATCAGGCAACAGAGCAGGTAGCAATTCAGTGCAAGAGAAGACAGACCCATGGGGTGACGGTCAATGTCTGAACACCATGCTCATGGTAACAATTCCTATGTCGTTCCAATGTTGACACTAATAACAGCGTGGAGAACAGACACCAAAGGGTATGAAAAGACTCACTACTGTGATCATTGAGGTCTTGGGGAAAGCAGAGCAGGCTGCTCAAGCAGGTGTGACATAGCTTCAGAGAGCAAAGAAAGCCTCCTGGCCCGGGTTTTTATTGTAGTTTGGGGGTGGGGCTACAAGAGAGCTCCTGCTCAAGGGCAGGAGCTTCTGTGGTTTGAATTTCCTGCTCTCAGACTTTTTCAGCTTGCCCAGGTGTGCAGCACGAGGAGAAGAGAGAAGGGTGACGCTTATGATGTCCACAGCCAAAATCAAAACATGCAGAGTCCAACTACTCATTACAGAACCAACATGAGTATGAAAAACATGCATTTGCAATTGCTTATTTTTATAAAAAGAAACACTGACAGTATGCTTAAGAAATTATTAAAAGGCCAGGCACAGTGGTTTATACCTATAACACCAGTGCTTTGACAGGCTGAGGCAGGAGGATTGCCTGAGCCCAGGAGTTCAAGACTAGCCTGGGCAACATAGTAAGACTCCATCACTACAAAAAATTTAAAAATTAGCTGGGAGTGGCAACACACACTTGTAGTCCCAGCTACTGAAGAGGCTGAGGTGGAAAGATCACTTGAGCCCAGGAGGTTGAGGCTGCAATGAGCTATCATCATGTCATTGTACTCCAGCCTGGGCAACAGAACAAGACCCCATCTTAAAAAAAATAAAAAATTATCAAAAGTGGGTATTTGGGGGGTGGCTAGAGCAAGTGCCCTGGCTGGAGTGGACCAGGATATGCTGGCAGTGAGTCTTTTCAAATTAGACTCAACTATTGTGGATTTTTTTCTAACTTCCACATGCATGATTTCTTTAAAATAAACAGCTAAATTTAAATAAGCCATATTTTACTACTTAATAATCTTCATTTTTAATCAACTTACTTTTGCTTTTTAAATTTTGATTTAAAATTTCTTACATATGAAACAATTCTAAGACTTAATCCAGGCCGGGCGCGATGGCTCATGCCTGTAATCCTAGCACTTTGGGAGGCTAAGGCAGGTGGATCGCGAGATCAGGAAATCAAGACCATCCTGGCCAACATGGTGAAACCTCGTCTCTACTAAAATACAAAAAAATTAGCTGGCCGTGATGGTGCACGCCTGTAGTCCCAGCTACTCGGGAGACTGAGGCAGGGGAATTGCTTGAACCTGGGAGTAGGAAATTGCAGTGAGCTGAGATCGCGCCACTGCACCCCAGCCTGGCAACAGAGTGAGACTCCGTCTCAAAAAAAAAGACTGAATCCAGCTGGGCATGGTGGCTTATATCAGGGAATTTTGGGAAGCCAAGTTGAGAGGATTGCTTGAAGCCAGGAGTTCAAGACTAATCCGGTCAAGAGAGTGAGACCCTGTCTCTACAAAAAAGAATATATATATAAAATTAGCTGGGTATGGTGGCTCATGTCTGTAATTCTAGTTACTTGGGAGGCAGAGGTGAAAGGAGTTCAGGGCTGTAGTGAGTTATGATTGTGCCACTGTACTCTAACTAGGACAACAGAGCGAGACCCTGTCTTTAAAAAAAAAACAAAAAAAACCTTAATATTTTAAACACTGACAATTACAAAAGTGAAAAATTTTCAAATCTCTTTCTAACTATAATGACAAGGTGCATTATTATGTGTCCTACCATCTCACACTGGGAGGTGTTATTGGGAAGGAGTAGCATATTATAATGCATTAGCATTTTATCTTAAGTATGTTAGGATTTTCAAATATATATAAGCTTTGAGTAGTTATTCTACCAAATAAAGAAGTTCAGGCCAGGTGCAGTGGCTCACACCTGTAATCCCAGCACTTTGGGAGGCCAAGGCGGGTGGATCATGAGGTCAGGAGATCAAGACCATCCTGGCTAACACGGTGAAACCCCATCTCTACTAAAAATACAAAAAATTAGCCAGGCGTGGTGGCGAGCGCCTGTAGTCCCAGCTACTCGGGAGGCTGAGACAGGAGAATGGCATGAACCTGGGAGGCGGAGCTTGCAGTGAGCCGAGATCACGCCACTGCACTCCAGCCTGGGCGACAGAGTGAGACTCCATCTCAAAGCGAGACTCCGTCTCAAAAAAAAAAAAAAAAAGTTCAATTGCATTTTCCTTTCAGTTCAAGTGGAAATTCATTTGCAATAGGAATCATATGGACTTTGAGGTTTTTTTGTTTTTGGTTTTTTTGTTTTTTGAGACAGGGTTTTAATATGTCACCCAGGCTGAATGAAGCACACTGACTCAATTTTGGCTCACTGCCACCTCTGCCTCCCAGGCTCAAGGGATACTCCCATCTCAGCCTCCTGAGTAGCTGGGACTACACCCAGCTAAAATTACCACACCTGGCTAATTTTTTTTTTTTTTTTTTTTTTTTGTAGAGACAGGGTTTCGCCATGTTGCCCACGCTGGTCTCAAACTCCTGGGCTCAAGCAATCCACCTGCCTCAGCCTCCCAAAGTGCTGGAATTACAGGCATGAGCCATGATGCCTGGCCTCTTTTAAATTTCAAAGTACTCTATGACATGCACATACAAAAACTGATCTAAAAATGAAAAATGTACCTGAGAATGTAAATACATCCATCTCTTATCTTGAGGTTCTCTTGCCTAAAAGAAACAAATATTCTGTTTGGTTCCAGAGTTTTCTTTCTTTTTTTTTGTTTTGAGATGGAGTCTTGCTCTGTTGCCCAGGCTCACTCGGTTCACTGCAACCTCGGGTTCACTGCAACCTCCCCCGCAACCCGGGGTTCAAGCAATTCTCCTGCCTCAGCCTCCTGAGTAGCTGGGATTACAGGCACCCACCAAAAATTACATGTCTGGTTAATTTTTATATTTTTAGTAGAGACAGGGTTTCACCAAGTTGGCCAGGCTGGTCTCGAACTTCTGACCTCAAGTGATCCCTCTGCCTCGGCCTCCCAAAGCACTGAAATTACAGGCGTGAGCCACCACACCCAGCCCGGCCCGGTTTCAGAATTTTCTTGCCTTAGTTGCATCGTACCTTTCAATTGACTTACATTTTCAAACCCAAGAAACAAAATTTAACACATTCACATATGGAATAACACTAAAAAGTGTTAACAGAAACTAGAATTCGGCTGCTGTAATAGTCAGCAAATAAAGGAATCCAAAGGGAAAAAAAAAACACCAGCCTGGACACAGTGAGGATCTACAAAAAATTTACAAATTAGCCATGTGTGACAGTGCACACCTGTAGTCCTAGGTACTTGTGAAGCTGAGGTGGGAGGATCATTTGAGCCAAGAAAGGTGCTGGAGGTTACAGTTAGCTATGATCACACCACTGCACTCTAGTCTGGGTGACAGAGCGAGACACTGACTTAAAAAAAAAATAGGGAAGGAAGGAAGGGGAAAGAAAGAAATAAGGAAGGGAAGGGAAGGGAAGGGACGGGGAGGGCAGGGGAGGGGAGAGGAGGGGAGGGGAGGGGAGAGGAGGGGAGGGGAGGGGAGGGAAGGGAAGGGAAAGGAAAGGAAAGCCACATCTGTAATCCCAGCACTTTGAGAGGCCAAGGTGGGAGGACTGTTTGAGGCCAGCAGTTTGAGATCAGCCTGGCCAACAAAGTGAGAACCCACCTCTAAAATACACACACACACACACACACACACACACACACACGCTCCCTCTCCCTCTCTCTCTCCCTCTCTCTCTCTCTCTCAAGTCAGCTCAGACTAGCAGCCTGCTTCCCCACAATTCAGAAGGAAAACCCACACTCAGAAAGCTAAACACATACACAAGCTTGGGGCCCACATTCTTGCTGTTGGGCAACAACCCTTAGAGTGAGACAGACCCTGGTGACAGACAGCAGCAGGGGCACCTGAGGAGCCAAAGGAATGAACTCTGCGAGCTCCACACATTCCCTCACCCCTGGTGACAGGGAAATCGTCCCTTCAATTGTCATAAGTGAGGAAAATCTCAACTGGACTGAGATTAAGGTTCCGACCCAAATCAACTCCCCAGTTCATTCATCCTGTGTCCAGGAGACAGATCTCCTGGCCTTTACAGACTTTCTCACTATAGAAAAATTACACTGAGTGCACCTACACAACAGATGCAAAACTCAAACCTAATGTCTAAAAATAGGCCCAAGGAAACCACAATTATGCCCTCAGGAAGGGCATCACTGGATTCAGCCAATCCCCCAATGCTCATTCAGATCCCCAGCTTTCCAGTGCTCAGCAGCTTCTCTCAGTACAAAGGGCTCCTTCCACAGTAGGTATGAGCAGATAGGACACCTGCAGGGGAGGCTCCCTAGGAAGAAACAACTGGGCCTTCGATTACATCCCTTGGCAGACCCAAGGGTTGGCCTTAGAGCTTGGAGTCACTGACCTGAGTCTTCTTTGCTCTCCAGTCAAGTGACCTGGACCACTACTGATATTTACATGAGACAAACCCAGTGTTTGAAGAAATCAAAGGGGAGGCTGAGGCAGGTGGATGACTTGAGCCCAGAATGGAATTCCATTTGAAATCACCCAAAAAGAAAGAACAGACCTGAGGAACTTGCTACACATTCTCAGAAGACAAAAAGAGAAACAAAAATTTTTAATAAATGCAATATCATACTGGGATATTTCATTATTATTATTTTCTGTTTTTGAGACAAGGTGTGAGAACTTGCTGAGCCTGGAGTGCAGTGGCATGATCAAGGCTCAAGGCAGCCTCAACTTCCCGGGCTCAAGCAATCCTCCCGCCTCAGCCTCCCAAGTAGCTGGGACTACAAGTGCAGGCACTTACGCCCAGCTAATTTTTTTTTTTTTTTTTTTTCTAGTAGAGACGAGGTCTCTCTATGTCACCTAGGCTGGTCTTGAACTCCTGAGCTCAAGCGATCCTCCTGACTCAGCCTCCCAAAGTGCTGAGATTACAGGCGTGAGCCACCGCTCCTAGCTTGATATTTTATTATTTTCTGAAACCCATCTCTTTCTTGCCTCTTTGGAAATATTTTACATCCACTCTAAAGGTTTATTTTTTTTTATTTTTTTATTTTTTTGAGACAGAGTCTCTGTCGCCGAGGCTGTAGTGCAGTGGCGCAATCTCATCTTAACTGCAACCTCTGCCTCCCGGGTTCAAGCGATTCTCCTGCCTCAGCCTCCTGAGTAGCCGTGATTACAGACGTGCACCACCACACCCGGCTAATTTTTTGTATTTTTAGTAGAGACGAGGTTTCGCCATGTTGGCTAGGCTGTAGGTCTCCTAATTACGTATATTTTACATTTTTTGAGAATCAATTAAGTGAGTAAATCTTTTCAAGGTGATAAGCCCAGGGAGGGGAAGTGCTGCGCTGGAAAGGACAGATCTCCCAGAAAAGTTTCCAAAAAGGAGATTCAACCCAAAGGAGTTCCCATAGGATGTCAGGTCCCAGGAGAGATACTGGCAAGAGAGGCACAAGCATTTTACACGAGGTAGCTTCAAGTCCTTCTCCTCTGTTTTCCTCTCAGGTAAATACCCAAAAGTATACGTTAAATCGTTTAAAAAGAACCATCCATTCTTCTGTACAAAAAGGATAATTAAAATACTGCGTCTGGTTGAAATAACGACGTTGTGAACTGAAGAGAAGACACTGGCATTTGAAAGGGATCTAGAAATTTAGGGATTTAATCCCAGCTCTGGGAAGAGCCAGGCTGGAGGACACGGTCGTGGGTTTGAGATCTAGCTTCCCATACACTTGGAAACCTTGAGAAACGAGTCCTCCCTTGGGAAGAAAAGAGGGACTGAGGACCCCACACAACACTGCTCCTCTCACGCACGAACCCCACGCCCGAGACGGGATTCCCCCCATGACCCTCCCGTGCCCCCGCACAATCTGGGGAGACGCGAGGCTGCGGGCTCGGAGCTGCCCAGAGAGGGCTCCGGGACTGGGGCCGCAGTCGCCGCGCAGGGACTGGACAAGACGCCCGGGGTCCCGGCTACCGGCCCAGCCCCATCCTGCGGCCAAAGAGACCGAGGGCCGAGCTGCGCCAGGAGGACTCGGGTTCACAGACCCGGGAGACAACGGCGGGGAGGCCTGGGTCCCACCACATCCAGATCCGGCCGGTTCCAACCCGCCCCTCTCCCCCATCTCAAGATCCCCAGCCCCGCACACTCACCATTTCCCAGACTCTGGGATGTCCTGGTGTCCTGTCTACCTCTCCCGCGGCCAGTACAGGTGCTACCTCCACCTGAGGCCCTTGTGGGGTGAGGAGACCCCAAAGCGGAGCGCAGCGGCTGGCAGCGCCGCCCTCGCCGTTTGCGCAGCGTCCCCTCCGCCCGCCTTCCCGGCGGCGCCCCTGATTGGACATTGCACTCTTGGACCCGCCTTCGTTGCCTGAGTGACAGCTAGTGGAGAAGTCGCGTCTCTAAGCAACCTGCGTTCGTCCGGGGTCAGGAATCTGTTCCCCTGCCACGGATATTTGCATCTAAGCAGAATTTGTTAACGTACCCGGGGTCGGGCACTGGTGTCTTCCTGCAGCTCCTTCTGAGCGCGGAGACACAAGCGTGCACAGCGCAGGAAATTCCAGGGTCAGTTTCCAGATAAAGGCTCTTTGTCCACAGCGAAAAAGGGCGCCCGGGCCATGCCAGACTGGAACGGAGCCTTATGCTCCCAGACTTAGCATAAGGCTGCGAGGCCATTCATGGATTTCTGACTCTTGTTTACAATACAGACACTTAGAGTGACAGAGTGACCTCATCATACCTAACAAAGAGTGACTACGTTTTAATCTTTGACAACTGACAGGGTTTAGGCCGTCACCCATCCCTTCCCTCCCCCCACACTTTGCTCTAGTGGGAAGTTTGGACCCCACATCCCTAGTCTGAGAGAAGGAGTTCCTTTTTTTTTTTTTTTGGTAGAGATGGCGGCGGTGGGGTGGTCTCACTATGTTGCACAGGCTAGTCTCGAACTCCTGGGCTCAGGTGATCCTCCTTGGCTTCCCAAAGTGTTGGGATTACAGGCATGAACCACCGTGTCCAGTGAGGAATTCTTTTCAGTTCAACCCAAAGCCATGAGATGTGTTCAGTAAAACTGAACACTGGAAGGATATTTATTTCGGACCAGTTTTTGACTATGTCCCTAGAGAACTTGTGTGGGTCCTTTATGTTTGTTTGGTTTGTGGTTTTTGTTTTTGAGACAGGGCCCTTCTTTGTCCCTCAGGCTGGAATGCAGTGGTGCAATCAGAGCTCACTGCAACCTCCACCTTCTGGGCTCAAGCAATCCTCCCACCTCAGCCACCTGAGTAGCTGGAACCTCAGGCGCGTGCCACCATGCTTGACTAATTTCTTTCTTTCTATTTTTATTTTGTAGAAACAGGATCTCACTATGTTACCCAGGCTGATCTTGAACTCCTGGGCTCAAGTGATCTGCTGGCCTCAGCCTCCCAAAGTGTTAGGATTACAGGCGTGAGCCACTGCACCCAGCCCCTAGAGAACCTTGAAATGTAAATGGCTATGATATCAATAAGGCAATTAATTCCTATTTTCACTGAGATTATTTAAAAAACTGCAAAAGATTACGTAAATTTGGCATGTACCAGGAAACTCAATATACTTAAGATATTGGATCAAAACTACTAATGGGCTGGGCATGATGGCTCACACCTGTAGTTCCAGCACTTTAGGAAACTGAGGTGGGAGGGCTGCTTGAGCCCAGGAGTTTGAGATCAGCCTGGGCAACATAGTGGGAACCCCCCTCCCCCATCTCTAAGAAAATTTTTTAAAAATTAGCAGGGCATGGTGGTGCACACCTGTAGTCCCAGCTACTGGGGAGGCTGAGGCCCGAGGATTGTTCGAACCCAGGAGGTCAAGGCTACAGTCAACTGTGATCCTGCATTCCAGCCTGGGTGACAGAGTGAGACCCTGTCAGAAGGAAGGAAGGAAAGAAGGAAGGAAGGGAGGGAAGGAGGGAAGGAAGGAAGGAAAGAAGGAAGGAAAAAAAAAGGAAACCCCTGTAGCCTTTGGCTGTCACTGTCCTATCTTCCCATCTTCCTCCTCCAAGCCTCTGTCCTAAGCAACCATTAATTTACTTTTGGTTGCTATATAGCTTTCCCATTCTAGACTTGGAATGGAATCATATACTATGTGTTCTTTGTGAGATTAACTTCATTCACTTAGCATAACTGTTTCAAGGGACATTTACATTGAAGTTTGTATCAATACTTCATTTGTTGTTTACAGTAAAACAATATTTCATTGTATCGATATAGCCCATTTTGTTTATCCATTCATCCATTAATAGGCATTTGGTTTGTTTCCACCTTTTAGCTGTTATTAATAACATTGCTATAAACATCCATGTACAAGTTTTTCTGTAGACATAGGATTTCATTTCTCTTGGGAATACACTTAGGAGTGGAATCGATGGGTTACGTGGTAATTCTATCTTTAATCTTTGAAGAGCTGCCAGACTCTTCTCCTCTCCTTTGGGAAATTCTATTACACACATATCGGTCAACTAAATAGTGTCCTGCATATTTCTCAGGCTCTGTTCATTTTTCTGTTTTTGTTTTTGTTTTTTTAAGATGTAATCTTGTTATGTTACCCAGGCTGGACTGCTTCATCCTCCCAAGTAAGTGGGACTACAGATGTGCACTAGCATGCCCAGCTTAAAGAAATAATTTCTATTTTAGTATGACACCTGCAGATCCCCCTCCCTCTCCCAAAAAATCTTTTTTTTTTTTTTGAGACGGAGTTTTGCTCTTGTTGCCTAGGCTGGAGTGCAATGGCACGGTCTCGGCTCACTGCAACCTCCACCTCCCAGGTACAAGTGATTCTCCTGCCTCAGCTTCCCGAGTAGCTGGGATTACAGGCATCTGCCACCATGCCCAGCTAATTTTTTTGTATTCTTAATAGAGACGGGGTTTCACCATGTTGGCCAGGCTGGACTTGAACTCCTGACCTCAGGTAATCTGCCCGCCTCGGCCTCCCAAAGTGCTGGGATTACAGGCATGGGCCACCACGCCTGGCCCAAAAAATCTTATTCTCCAATTATCTCCTGAAAAACAGTAGGCCTACAGTCTACACTATATCTTGATTAAATTCCTAGATCTCTTCCCAATTGATTACTTCTTTTTCGAAACAGACTCTCACCCTGTCACCCAGGCTGGACTGCAGTGGCAAAATCTCAGCTCACTGAAAACTCCGCCTCCTGGGTTCAAGCGATTCTCCTGCCTCAGCCTCCCGAGTAGCTGGGACTACAGGTGCCCATCACCACTCCAGCTAATTTTTGTATTTTTAGTAGAGACCGGGTATCACCATGTTGGCCAGGCTGGTCTCGAACTCCTGACCATAGGTTCACACCATTCTCCTGCCTCAGCCTCCCAAGTAGCTGGGACTACAGGCGCCTGTCACCACGCCCGGCTAATTTTTTTTGTATTTTTAGTAGAGCTGGGGTTTCACCGTGTTAGCCAGGATGGTCTTAATCTCCTGACCTTGTGATCTGCCGGCCTCGGCCTCCCAAAGTGCTGGGATTACAGGCGTGAGCCACTGCACCCGGCCCACTCCTCCACTCTTAACCACTATTATCCTTTACAATCTTATACCTTTGCCTTTTTCAGAATGTAATATAAATGGAACACCAAGTAGTCTTATTAGTCCTGTTTTCAAATTTGACAACTTATTTGTAAACATTGATACAGTACCTGCAGTGTTCTGAGTTTTCTTTTTTGAGACAGAATTTCACTCTTGTTGCCCCAGCTGGAGTGCAGTGGCACCATCTCAGCTCACCACAACCTCCGCCTCCTGGGTTCAAGCAATTCTCCGGCTTCAGCCTCCCGAGTAGCTGGGATTACAGGCATGCACCATCACACCTGGCTAATTTTGTATTTTAAGTAGAAACGGGGTTTCTCCATGTTGGTGAGCCTGGTCTCAAACTCCCGACCTCAGGTGATCCGCCCGCTTCAGCCTCTCAAAGTGCTAGGATTACAGGCATGAACCACAGTGCCCGGGCGAGTTTTCTATTTTTGACAGTGCCCAGTACAGGTGGTGGCACACATTTGAACTTCAAAACTGAGAGATTACGGGGCTGGGCACGATGGCTCACGCCTGTAATCCCAGCACTTTGGGAGGCCGAGGTGGGTGGATTACGAGGTCAGGAGTTTGAGACCAGCCTGGCCAACATGGTGAAATCCTGTCTCTACCAAAAATACAAAAATTAACTGGGCACAGTTGTGTGCACCTGTAGTCCCAGCTACTCGGGAGGCTGAGGCAGAAGAACCGCTTGAACCTGGGAAGCAGAGGTTGCAGTGAGCCGAGATCACGCCACTGCACTCCAGCCTGGGTGACAGAGTGAGATTCCATCTCAAAAAAAAAAAAAAAAAAAAAAGACGGAGAGATTCCATTAGCACTGTGGGCTATGGGAATGCAGGCAAGACCTTGTGCTCCCTATACTTCAAATTTTTCATTCATAATATAGGACGTATGGTTGGATGGGGCTAGTCAAATGAAATACTAATGATTATATCACATTAATTTCCAATGACATATAGTGATATGCATATATGTCATTGAAATATTGGACAAAAATGAGGTTTTAATTGCTCTCTAGTAAAACACAAAGCTGTTACTTTTTTTTTTTCTATCTTCCCTAATGTGTGCTGGAGATCTACCATATGGAAATGATACCTGTGGACAGTTTCATGGGCTTTTGGTTCTTTGTGGATCATTGAAACAAAAATTACCCAGCTACTTCTCTTGTTTAAAAAAGCATTAAAGATTGAAAATGTCAAATATACTTTTTTTTTTTTTTGGTAGAGACAGAGTCTTGCTCTGTCGCCTAGGCTGGAGTGCAGTGGCAAACTTGGCTCACTGCAACCTCTGTCTCCTGGGTTCAAGCAATTCTCCTGCCTCAGCCTCCCGAGCAGCTGGGACTACAGGTGCACGCCGCCACATCCAGCTAATTTCTTTTGTATTTTAGTAGAGACGGGGTTTCACCATGTTGCCTAGGCTGGTCTCGAACTCCTGAGCTCAGGCAATCACCAGCCTTGACCTCCCAAAGTGCTAGGATTACAGGTGTGAGCCACCGCCCCCGGCCATATACCTTATTTTTAACTAAATTGGGATGAAAATCAAAATGATACCCTCTGTCTGTAGCTCGCTGCAATTCTAACTTGGATAATTGCCCTCTAAACATCCATAGTTCTTTTGGATTTGTCAACTGGGAAATCACTGTGGATTTGGATAGATATCACCCTATTCATCGGAAAAACCTGTGATGGTTTGCACTATGCAGATGACTGTTACCTTTCTCCAAACTGGGAAGAACTCCATGGTTTTCTGATTACAATTTGTGTCATTCAGTCTCCAGTAAATGCAAAATTATAATGTCAAATAGATGAGATCAATGGAATAGAATTGAAATCCCAGAAATAAACTCATATATATATATATATATATATATATATATACTCAAATGACTTTCAAAATGCTGCCAAGAGTATGCAAAGACTATTATTTTCATAAATTGGTGCTGAGACAACTGGATAGCCACATGCAAAAGAATGAAGTTGGAACCCTACATCACCCAATATATGGTAATTCACCAAAATAGATCACAGACCAAAACATAAGAGGTGAAATTATAATAATCCTAGGAAAGAAAGGTGGGAAATATTGATAATCTTGGATCTGGCAAAGAATTCTTACATATGCAGGCCGGGCGCAGTGTCTCATGCCTGTATTCCCAGCACTTTGGGAGGCCGAGGGGGCCGGATAGCCTGTGGTCAGGAGTTCGAGACCAGTCTGGCCAACATGGTGAAAACCTATCTCTACTAAAAATACAAAAAATTAGCCTGGCATAGTGGTGCATGCCTGTAATCCCAGCTACTCAGGAGGCTGAGGCAGGAGAATCACTTGAATCCGGGTGGGTGGAGGTTGCAGTGAACTGAGATCATGCCACTTCACTCTAGCCCGGATGACAGAGTGATACTCCATCTCAAAAAAAAAAAAAGAATCCTTACATATGCAGCCAAGTGTGGTGGCTCATGCCTGTAATCCCAGTACTTTAGGAGGCCAAAGTGGGAGGATCACTTGAGGTCAGGAGTTTGAGACCAGCCTGGGCCACATAGTGAGACCCTTGTCTCTATTCAAAAAACAAAAGGAAAAAAGAATTCTTACATATGACAGCCTGGTCTCTCAAAGAAGGTCACTACATAATGACAAACAGGTCAATTCAGCAAGAGCATATAAAAATTGTAAATATATCTGCACCCAACACTGGAGCACCCAGATATAGGAGTAGAAAATACTTCCAAACTCAGTCTACAAGGCCATTATTACCCTGATACCAAAACCAGACAAAGACACATCAAAAAAAGAAAACTATAGGCCAATATCACTGATGAATATTGATGCAAAAATCCTCAACAAAATGCTAGCAAACTGAATTCGACAACACATTAAAAATATAATGCATCGTGACCAAGTGGGATTTATCCCAGGGGTACAGGGTTGGTTCAACATATGCAAATCAATTAATGTGATACATCATATCAACAGAATGAAGGACAAAAACCATACGATCATTTCAATGGATGCTCAAAAAGCATTTGATAAAATTCAACATCTCTTCATGATACAAACCCTCAAAAAACTGAGTACAGAACGAACACACCTCAACATAATAAAACCCATATATGGGCCAGGTGTGGTGGCTTGTGCCTGTAATCCCAGCACTTTGGGAGGCCGAGGCAGGTGGATCACGAGGTCAGGAGATCGAGAACATCCTGGCTAACACGGTGAAACCCCGTCTCTACTAAAAATACAAAAAATTAGCCGGGCGTGGTGACAGGTGCCTGTAGTCCCAGCTACTTGGAAGGCTGAGGCAGGAGAATGGCATGAACCCGGGAGGTGGAGCTTGCAGTGAGCCAAGATCGCACCACTGCACTCTAGCCTGGGCAACAAAGCAAGACTCCATCTCAAAAAAAAAAAAAAAAAAAAAAAAAAAACCATATATGACAGACCAATAGCTAGTATCATACTGGATGGGCAAAAACTGAAAGCCTTTCCTCTAAGATCGGGAACACAACAAGGATGCCCACTTTTGCCACTGTTATTCAACATAGTACTGGAAGTCCTAGCTGGAGCAATCAGACAAAAGAAAGAAATAAAGGGTATCCAAACTGGAAAGGAAGAAAGCAAATTGTCCTTGTTTGCAAATATTATAATCCTATATCTGGAAAAAACTAAAGACTCCACCAACCAGCACTTTGGGAGGCTGAGGCAGGTGGATCACGAGGTCAGGAGTTTGAGACCAGCCTGGCCAATATGGTGAAACCCCGTCTCTATTAAAAATACAAAAATTAGCTGGGCATGGTGGCGTGCACCTGTACTCCCAGCTACTCGGGAGGCTGAGGCAGAAGAATTGCTTGAACCCAGGAGGCAGGGTTGCAGTGAGCTGAGATCATACCACTGCACTTCAGCCTGGGCGACAGAGTGAGACTCTGTCTCCAAAAAAAAAAAAAAAAAAAAAAAGACTCCACCAAAAAACCATTAGAACTGATAACCCAATCCAGTAAAGTTCCAGGATACAAAATCAACATACAAAAGTCAGTAGCATTTCTATATGCCAACAGCAAACAATCTAAAAAACAAGTCAATAAAGTAATCCCATTTATAATAGCTACAAATAAAATTAAATACCTAGGAATTAACTTACCCAAAGAAGTAAATGATACCTACAATGAAAATTATAAGACATTGATGCAAGAAATTGAAGAAGACAAAAAATGAAAAGATACTCATGTTCATGCATTGGAAGAATCACTATTGTTAAAATGTCCATACTAACCAAAGAAATCTAGAGATTTAATGCAATCCCAATCAAAATACCAATGGGAGGAATCATATTACCTGACTTAAATCATTTAAATATGACTATAAATCATATTACCTAACTTTAGAGCTACAGTAACCATAATGGCATGGTACTGGAATAAAAACAGACACAAAGATCAGTGGAACTAAATAGAAAAGCCAGAGATAAATCCATACATCTATGGTGAACTCATTTTTGACAAAGGTGCCAAGAACATACATTGGGAAAAGGACAGTCTCTTCAATAAAGAGACTGGGAAAATTGCATAACCATACGCAAAATAATGAAACAGACCTCTCTTTCTCACCATATACAAAAATCAAATCAAAATCAGTTAAAGATTCAAATCTAAGACCTTAAACTATGAAACTACTAAAAGCAAATATAGGGAAATTCTTCAGAACATTGGAGTGGGCAAAGATTTCTTGAGTAATACCCTACAAGCTCAGGCAACCAAAGCAAAAATAGATAAAGGGGTCACATTAAGTAAAGAGCTTCTGTACAACAAAGTGAAAAGACAAGCTACAGAATGGGAGAAAATATTTGCAGACTACCCATCTGACAAGGAATTAATAACCAGAATATAGACGGGGCGCAGTGGCTCAGGCCTGTAATCCCAGCACTTTGGTAGGCCGAGGCGGGCGGATCACGTGGTCAGGAGTTTGAGACCAGCCTGACCAACATGGAATAACCCCGTCTCTACTAAAAATACAAAATTAGCGGGGCATGGTGGCCCATGCCTGCAATTCCAGTTACTCGGGAGGCTGAAGCAGGAGAATCGCTCGAACCCGTGAGGTGGAGGTTGCGGTGAGCTGAGATCGCACCGTTGCACTCCAGCCTGGGCAACAAGAGCAAAACTCCATCTCAAAAAAACAAAAACAAAAACAAAATCAAAAAAACCCCAGAATATATAAGGAGCTCCAAAAAAATCTATAGAAAAAAATCTAATAGGCCGGGTGCGGTGGCTCACGCCTGTAATCCCAGCACTTTTGGGAGGCGGATCACGAGGTCTGGAGATCGAGACCATCCTGGCTAACACAGTGAAACCCCGTCTCTTCTAAAAATACAAAAAAAAAAAAAAAAAAAAAAAATTAGCTGGGCGTGGTGGCAGGCGCCTGTAGTCCCAGCTACTCAGGAGGCTGAAGCAGGAGAATGGCGTGAACCCAGGAGGCGGAGCTTGCAGTGAGCCGAGATCATGCCACTGCACTCCAGCCTGGGCGACAGAGCAAGACTCCGTCTCAGAAAAAAAAAAAAAAAAAAATCTAATAATCGGATTAAAAATAGGCAAAAGATCTGAAAAGACATTTCTCAGAAGAAGGAATGCAAATGGCAAACAGTTACATGAAAAGGCCAACATCATTGATCATCAGAGAAATGCAAATCAAAACTATTATACAATGAGATATCATCTCACCCCTGTTAAAATGGCTTTTATCCAAAAGTCAGGCAGTAACAAATGCTGGAGAGGATGTGGAGAAAAGGGAACCTTTGTACACTGTTGGTCGGAATGTAAATTAGTACAACCACTATGGAGAACAGTTTGGAGGTTCCACAAAAAAAAAAAATAAAAATAGAGCTGCCATTTGATCCAGCAACCCCACTTTTAGGTAAATACCCCAAAGAAAGGAAATCCATGTATTGAAGAGATATCTGCACTCCTATGTTTATTGCGGCATTATTCACAATCCCCAAGATTTGGAAGCAACCTAACTGTCCCTCAACAGATGAATGGATTAAAAAAAAAAAAAAAAAACATGTTCCAAATACACAATGGAGTACTATGCAGCCATAAAAAAGAATGAGATCCTGTCATTTGCAACAATTTGGATGGAATTAGAGATCATTATGTTAAGCGAAATAAGCCAGGCACAGAAAGACAAACTTCACATGTTCTCACTTATTTTTGGGAGCAAAAAATTAAAACAATTGACCTCATGGAGATAGAAAGTAGAAGGATGGTTACCAGAGGCTGGAAAGGGTAGTGCGGGGGTTGGGGGAAGGGGAAGTAAGGATGGTTAATGGCCACAAAAAATAGAATGAATGAGAACTAGTATTTGCTAGCATAACAGGGTGATTATAGTAAAAAATAATTTGGTTGCACATTTTTAAAGAACTAAAAGAGTATAATCGGCTTGTTTGTAACACAAAGGATAAATGCTTGAGTTGATGGATTCTCCATTTACCATGATGTGATTATTAAGCATTGCATGCTTATATCAAAATATCTCATGTAACCCATAAATATATACACCTACTATGTACCCACAACAAAATTTAAAATTAAAAATGTAAACATTGCCTGGTCTCTGTGAACCTACGGGGTCACAGCTCTGAGTGTCCTGGCAGCATGATGCCAAGCCACTGTCCTCTGGAGAATATCTGACTCTCCTGATCCAGTATGGCCTTGCCTCCAGGGCCCTTTTGCTGTGGATTTACTCATGAAAGAGTCAGTCATCAAGGGGTTCGCTTTATCTGGAAACTCTTGTCTGGCATTCCCTGTGCGCACACCTATGTCCCCGTTCAGAAGGTTCTTCAGGTAAACGCCAGTGTCCGGTCTGAGGGCCTTTATATCTAGCATATAAAGTTCTGGTATAATGCAAATGTCTCTGCCAGGACAGTTTCAGGGACAAAAGTGGAAGCGGGATCGCTCAGCTACCTGACCTCCAGCTGAGATGTGACTCAGGCAACAGGGGGTGGAACCTCACAAACTGTCCAACTGGAGACGCCGCCGGAGCGGTGGGTGGGGCCGCCCTGTACAAAGGCGCGTGGATACCGTGGCGCGAGTTCTGGTTTGTGTCTCTCCTGCCTCGAACGTCGCTAGGTGGCTCTGCCGCAGCCTCTGTCGCTCTGGGACCCGCACTGGCAGAGGGAGTCGTAGTTAGGGCGTGGGGACACCGCGGAAGCCGGGAAATGGTGAATGTGCGGGGCCTGGAATCCCGAGACCTGAAGAGCGGCTGGCCGGAACCGGCTGTGGCGGGAAACCGGCCTGCCCGCGGCCACTCCTGGGTCTGTGGACCCGAGTCCCCCTGGCGCAGCTCGGCCCTCGGCCTCCTCCCGCCGCAGAGTGAAGCTGGGCCGGCAGCCAGGATCCCGGAAGTCCTGTCCTGTCCCCGCGCGGCTCCTGCGGCCCCGGTCCCGGAGCCCTCTGTGGGCAGCTCCATGCCCGTAGCCCCGCGTCTTCCAAGATTGTGTGAGGATCACGGGAGGGTCAGGGTAGAGAAGGAATCCCGGCTCGGGTGTGGCGTTCGTGCGTGGGAGGAGCGGTGGTCCGTGGGGTCCCCCGTCTCTTCTTTTTCCCCAGGGGGACCGGTTTGCCTCTTAATTTTACAAACGTGTGAAAACGGGATCTCAAATCCACGACCCCGTTTTCCAGCCTAGCTCTTCCTAGGACTGACAGGAAATCCCTAATTTGCCAATTCCTTCTTTAATTCCAAATGAAGCTTTCCCTCTCCAATTCACAATATTATTATTCGCCCTGTTAAATACAATTTGCAGGAAGCCATTAGTTTAGACTGAGCTCCTGCACTAGACCCAACAGACCAAACCAAAATGAGTTACCCACGGGGACGTTCCTCGCTACCAAGCTGAAACTAAGTTGTTTATCTGACCTTACAAGTTATCAGGAGAGAAAGAGATGCTGGTCAAATCCCCAACAGGCCAGTTTTAGCCAATATGATAAGGAAAGTCCCCTCTGCTTTAACTTTTACCAGAAAAACAACTTTGAAAGTTCCCGTCTTTCAGCCCGGCGTGGTGGCTCACGCCTGTAATCCCAGCACTTTGGGAGGCCGAGGTGGGTGGATCATTTGAGGTCAGGAGTTCGAGACCAGCCTGGCCAACATGGTGAAACCCTCGTCTCTACTAAAAATACAAAAATTAGCTGCATGATGGCCTGTGCTTGTAGTCCCAGCTACTCAGGGGGCTGAGGTGGGAGGCTCACTTAAGCCCAAGCCCTGGAGGTCGAGGCTGCAGTGAGCTATGATCTCGCCACTGCGCTACAGCCTCAGTGACAGAGGGAGACCCTGTCTCAAAAAAATAAACATCAATAGCGGTTGAAAGCCACACGACAGGGGAGCAGCAGCCAGAGACTAGTGACTCCAAGCTAAGACCACTCTTGAGCCTGCAAAGGGAGGTCATTGAAAGCCCAGATGGGTCTTCCTGGGGAGCCTTCCTCGCAAGTGTCCTACTTGCTCACACCCACCAAGGAAGGAGCTCTTTATACAGAGAGAAGCTACAGAGCACTGGAATGCTGGGAACCGCACGCGGTTTTAGGGGAACTGGGAGGGTTGTAATTGTCTAGGTTGTAACTGTAGTTTCCTTGGGTCTACTTTTAGACGTTAGGTTTGAGTTTTGCTTTCACATTAGGGTACACTCGTGGTGTAATTTTTCCATATTGAAAAAGTCTGTGAAAGTTACAAGTTCTGTCTCCTGGACATGGGTGTTAATGACTTTGGGAGTTCATTTGTGTCAGAACCTTCATCTGAATCCAGCTGACAGTTTCGTCACTTACGAGAACGAGTGGGAAGGGGCATTCTCTGCTCCCGGAGTTCATTCCTGTGGCTGCTCAGGTGTTCCTGCTCACTGTCACCAGGGACTATTCCACTCTAGGTACTATACCCCAACAGGGAGAGAGTGTGGACCCCAAGCTTTGGTATGTGTTTAACCTTCTGGATGTTGGTTTTTCTTCTGAATTGCGGAGAAGCAGGCTGCTTATCTGAGCTGATTCAATGTTTGTGTTTCTTTCCTTTGGATTCCTTTTTCTGTTGAATATTGCAGCACTTTAACTCCAGTTTCCTTTAGCATTTTGTAATTTTATTCCCTGTATGAGTCTGTAGGATTTTGTTTGTTGGTCTTTGAAAATTTAAGTTGATTGAGAAATATGATGTAAGAGAAGCAAATCCTGGAACCAAATGGAATTTTTATTCCTTTCAGGCAAAAGAAGCTCATGGTGTGAGATGGCTATTTTAACTTCTCAAGTGCATTTTTATTTTTACGTTAGTTTGTGTGTGTGCATATCCCTAGAAAACTTTGAAACTTCAAAGGCTCTACTATTCCCAGGGCAAATGGATTCCTGTTTTAATTGATACGAGGAAAACTACTCCTCAAAGCTTGTGTACTCTTTGAAAAACTCTACTACATTTAATGGTTATATCCAAACCCTAATGTGTTATAATATGCTACTCTTTTTTTGAGACGGAGTCTCGCTCTGTCGCCCAGGCTGGAGTGCAGTGGCGCCATCTCGGCTCACTGCAAGCTCCGCCTCCCGGGTTCATGCCATTCTCCTGCCTCAGCCTCCCGAGTAGCTGGGACTACAGGTGCCCATCACCACGCCTGGCTAATTTTTTTGTATTTTTAGTGGAGCTGGGGTTTCACCGTGTTAGCCAGGATGGTCTCGATCTCCTGACCTCGTGATCCTCCCGCCTCGGCCTCCCAAAGTGCTGGGATTACAGGCGTGAGCCACTGCGCCCAGTCTATAATATGCTACTCTTTCCTGAAAATACCCCTCAGTGTGAGATATAGTGGACAGACATGCTATGATGCAGATTCTCTTGTTTGAGATTTGAAATTTTACATTTCGTATAGTTTACACTTTTAAAAGTGTATAAAGGATTAAATCTTAATGAAGACAACTTAAAATTTAAAAAAAAACTACATTATTTAAAGACTTTAATAGTAAAATATAGTGCAGATAAATATCTTCGTTCATTTTTTTATTTATTTATTTATTTTTTGAGACGGAGTTTTACTCTTGTTGCCCAGGCTGGAGTGCAATGGCACAATCTTGGCTCACGGCAACCTCCGCCTCCCAGGTTCAAGTGATTCTCCTGCCTCAGCCTCCCGAGTAGCTGGGATTACAGGCATGTGCCACCAGGCCCAGCTAATTTTTTTGTATTTTTAGTAGAGATGGGGTTTCTCCATGTTGGTCAGGCTGGTCTCGAACTACTGACCTCAGGTGATCTGCCTGCCTCGGCCTCCCAAAGTGCTGCGATTACAGGCGTGAGCCACCGTGCCCGGCCTTTTTAATATATATTTTTAGACAGGGTCTTGCTCTGTCACCCAGGATGGAGTACAGTGGCATGATCGATCATAGCTCACTGCAGCCTCAGCCTCCCCGGCTCAAGTGATCCTCCCAACTCAGCCTCCTGAGTAGCTGGAACTACAGGCACATACCACCATGCCTGGCTAATTTTTGTATTTTTTGTAGAGGCAGGGTTTCACCAACCGGCAGGGTTGCCCGGGCTGGTCTTGAACTCTTGAGTTCAAGTGATCCTCCTAGCTCGGCCTCCCAAAGTGCTGGGATTACAAGTGTGAGCCACTGCACCAGGCCTCCATTCATTTTAGAGAGATAATACATGTGAAGGTTAAAAAAAAAAATCTATGAGACAGGAAAATCTAACATAAGACTCACTGTCTAGCATATCCTGATTCATTCCAGGATTCTTGCTCTAGCCACCCTGCCCTTCGTAAAAACTTTTGGTAATTCCCTGTGCATCCTATTAGTGTTTCTTTATTAAAACAAGCAATTGTTGGCCAGGCGCGGTGGCTCACGCCTGTATTCCCAGCACTTTGGGAGGCCAAGGCAGGCAGATCACCTGAGGTCGGGAGTTCGAGACCAGCCTGACCAACATGGAGAAACCTGGTCTCTACTAAAAATACAAAATTAGCTGAGCGTGGTGGCGGGCGCCTGTAGTCCCAGCTACTCGGGAGACTGAGGCAGAAGAATCACTAGAACCCAGGAGGCGGAGGTTGTGGTGAGCTGAGATTACACCTTTGCACTCCAGCCTGGGCAACAAGAGTGAAACTCCGTCTCACACAACAACAACAAAAACAAGCAATTGCAAATGCATGTTTTTCTCATCCATGTTTGCTCTTCTAATGAGCAGTTGGACTCCACCCTTTTGGGTATTTGACTGTTGGCAGATTCAGTGCCAACCCCCCTCTTCTTTCTAACAGCTGCCCACTGTCAATGGAAACACCAAACTCTCAAATATTTTAAGGAGGCTTTATTCTGAGTCAATATGAGTGACCACGGCCCAGAAAACACAGTCTCAAGAAGTCCTGAGAAAGTGCACCAGTGGCAGCCAGGTTACAGTTTTTTGGTATTTTTGAGACAGGGTCTCGCTCTGTCGCCCAGGCTGGAGTGCAGGGGCAAAATCTCAGCTCACTGCAACCTCAGCCTCCCAGGTTCAAGCAATTATTGTGCCTCAGCCTCCTAAGTAGCTGAGATTACAAGCCTGCGTCACCATGCCCGGCTAAATTTTTTGTATTTTTAGTAGAGATGGGGCTTTGCCATGTTGGCCAGGCTGGTCTTGAACTCCTGACCTCAAGTGATCTGCTGGCCTCAGCCTTCCAAAGTGCTGGGATTACAGGCACGAGCCACAGCACCCAGCTACAGTTTAGAGAGACAGGAGTTGCAGGCAGACATAAGTCAGTACATGGAAGGGAGGTATTGACTTGGCCTGAAAAGACAGAATATCTTGAAGCGGGGGCTTACAGGTTATAGGTAGATTCAGAGGTTCTTTGATTTACAGTTGGCTAAAGGAGTAAAGCTGTGTCTAAACATTTGGAGTCATTAGAAAGGAATGTTTGGGCCGGGCGCGGTGGCTCACGCCTGTAATCGCAGCACTATGGGAGGCCGAGGCGGGTGGATCACCTGAGGTCGGGAGTTCAAGACCAGCCTGACCAACATGGAGAAACCCTGTCTCTACTAAAAATACAAAATTAGCCCAGCATGGTGGCAGCGCCTGTAATCCCAGCTACTCAGGAAGCTGAGGCAGGAGAATCACGTGAACCTGGGAGGCGGAGGTTGTGGTGAGCTGAGATCACACCATTGCGCACCAGCCTGGGCAACAAGAGTGAAACTTTGTCTCAGAAAAAAAAAAAAAAAAGAAAGAAAGAAAGGAATGTTTAAGGAAGTCAGCTGGTCTCAGGAGCCTATAATCCCAGCACTTTGGGAGGCTGTGGCACACAGATTGCATTAGGCTGGGGACAGTGGCTTATGCCTGTAATCCCAACACTCTGGGAGCCCAAGGCAGGTGGATTACTTGAGGCCAGGAGTTCAAGACCATCTTGGCCAACATGGTGAAACCCTGTCTCTACTAAAAATATAAAAATTAGCCAGGTGTGGTGTGTGTGCCTGTGGTCCCAACTATTTGGGAGGCTGAGGCAGAAGAATCCCTTGAGCCCAGGAGGTGGAGGTTGCAGTGAGCTGAGATTGCGCCACTGCACTCCAGCCTGGGTGACAGAGCGAGACTCTGTCTAAAAAAAAAGTAAAAATGAGGCCGGGCGCAGCAGCTCATGCCTGTAATCCCAGCACTTTGGGAGGCTGAGGCAGGCGGATCACGAGGTCAGGTGATGGAGACCATCCTGGCTAACACGGTGAAACCCCATCTCTACTAAAAATACAAAAAATTAGCTGGACGTGGTGGTGGGCGCCTGTAGTCCCAGCTACTCGGGAGGCTGAGGCAGGAGAATGGCGTGAACCCAGGAGGTGGAGCTTGCAGTGAGCCGAGACTGCACGACTGCACTCCAGCCTGGGCGACAGAGTGAGACTCCGTCTTAAAAAAAAAAAAAAAAAAAAAAAGTAAAAACGATTAGCTGGGTGTGGCAGCACATGCCTATATTCCCACTATATTCCCAGCTACATGGGAGGATCACTTGAGCCCGGGGGAGGTCCAAGCTGTGGTGAGCAGTGATTATGTCACTGTACTCCAGCCTGGGTGACAAAGCAAGAGACCCTGTCTCAAAAAAAAAAAAAAGATAAGAAAATCTGTTAACCAATACACTGGGTCAGAATGACCTTGAGTTTGTGACTTAACCCTTGGAGAGCATGGCCTTAGGTCTTATTTATAATTTGGTATCTTATTGTCATAAAGAGTTTTGTTAGTTTTATGGTCTCTAGTTTAAGATTAATGCTGGTCAGTTGTGCCTAAACTCCAAAGGGGAGGGGTTATAACAGGGTGTGTCTGACCTTCCTTCCCATGGCTGGGAATTCAGTTTTTATTATTTTTGTTCTTTCAAGACAGGGTCTCACTCTGTTAACCAGGCTGGAGTGCAGTGGCAGTCATATTATAGCTTACTGCAGCCTTGAACTCCTGGGCTCAAGCTATCCTCCTACCTCAGCCTCCTGAGTAGCTAGGACTACAGGTGCATGCCACCATGCCCAGTTAATTTTTACTTTCTTTGTGGAGATGGGGTCTCACTGTGTTGCCCAGGCTGGTCTCAAACTCCTGGCCTCAAGCCATCCTCAGTCCCAAAATGCTGGGATTACAGGTGTGAGCCACTGCACCTGGCCTGGGAATTCAGTGTTTAGGGTTTTTATGGGGTTCCCTTGGCCAAGAAGGGGTCTGTTCAGTCAGGAGGGTGCTTTGGATTTTATTTTTTGTTTACAATACCTGGACAAGCTGAGAAAGCTGAGGCATTCCCTCCTTGGGCCTTGCTGGAGAGTCCCACCTCAGAAGCTTTTCCCCTCGAGGGGAACTGAACTCTCCTACTGCCCCACCCCCAATCACAGTAAACATCCAGTCCAGGCTCCTTTCCTTATTCTCTCAAGCCATTCTGCCTGCTTGAGGGGCCTGGCCTGCTTTTCTCAGAGACCTCAATCATCTTAGTAATTAAACCTTTTCATACCCTCTCAGCATGTGTGTACCATAACCACACTGGCATCGCTGTCAATATTGGAACTGTGCCTCTGGGGTGACCATGGCAATTGGTGCCGTGCACAGGATGCCTAGACCTTTATCACCTTATTGGTCTGTGTTCTCTTGCTGGAATTACTAACTCGCTCTGCCAGGTGGTGGCTGGCATGTGGGGTGAGCGCTGCTGGCTGGGGGAGCTGGTGCTCTGAGTGTGCTGCTCTGTGTTGCATGTTGAGCCCTGCCAGGCCTGGGTTCTACATTCTGCTGACTTGAGTTGGCAGTTTGGATAGTTCCTTGGCATTTGGGAGCAGGAGTTTGGGATTGAATCCCTCCTGAAAGCGCTCCTGAGTGCATGTCTTGGCCAGGACCTATCTGTGTATTTAGATTGAACCAATACTTCCTTTCACAAGCAACCACATCTACAATTCTAATCATAGCTGTTATTATCAATATAATGTACTCTGGACAATGAAAACCACAAAAATACTAAACCAAGCAGCATTCCTAAAGTTACCATAGCTCTTGTGATAAAATTAGGAATAGCCCCCTTCTACTTCGTTTTTTTTTTTTTTCTTTTTGAGATGGAATCTTCCTCTGTTGCCCAGGCTGGAGTGCAGTGGCATGGAGCGATCTTGGCTCACTGCAACCTCTGCCTCCGGGTTCAAGCGATTCTCCTGTCTCTGCCTCCCAAGTAGCTGGGATTACAGGAGCCTGACACCACGTCCAGCTAATTTTTGTATTTTTAGTAGAGACGGGGTTTCACCATGTTGGCCAGGCTGGTCTGGAACTCCTGACCTCAAGTGATCTGCCCGCCTCAGCCTCCCAAAGTGCTGGGAATACAGGCGTGAACCACTGCGCCCTATGTCCCGTTCTATTTCTGAATCCCAGAAGTAACACAAGGGATCTCATTAACATCAGGTATAATCCTCCTTACATAACAAAAACTAGCACCAGTCTCCATCATATTTCAAGTCTACCCTTAACAGACCTAAATATGCTACTGGCAATTGCAGCACTATCCATCCCGAAGAGGGCTGAGGCCGACTTAACCAAACACAACTCCGAAATATCTTCACCTACTCATCAGTTGCTCCTATAGGCTGAATAATCACAATTTTAGCCTACAACCCTTCTATCACAATCCTAAATCTATTGATTTACATAACCCTAACAATTACAGTATTTATATTATTTAATCTAAGTACAAGTACTATAACATTATCACTACATTATATATGAAATAAGTTACCACTACTACTTCCACAATTCTTATCAATTTTCCCTACTGAGACTAATCCCCCTTACAGGATTTATACCCAAAGGAGTTATCATTCAAGAATTAACAACAAAATAGCCTTATTATACCCACACATAGAGCTGTCATAGTGCTATTTAATCAATGTTTCTACATACGCCTAATTTACTCCACATCACTAGCGATATTCCCAACAACTAATAACATAAAAATAAAATGACAATTTGAAAATATAAGGCCAGGTGTGGTGGCTCACACCTCTAATCCCAACACTTTAGGAGGCCGAAGCAGGAGGACTGCTTGAGCCCAGGAGTTTGAGACCAGTCTGGGCAACAGAGTGAGACTCCGTCTCTACAAAAAATTAAAAAATTAGCCAAGTGTGGTGGAATAGTCCTGTAGTCCCAGCTACTCAGGAAGCCACACCATTGCACTCCAGCCTGGGCAACAGAGCGAGACCCTGTCACAAAAAAAAAAAAAAGAAAAGAAAAAGAAACTATAAAGCAAGCCCTCTTTTTATCACCACTCATTACTGTATGGACCCTATTCCTACCACTCTCACTCTCACCAATACTTTCTCTTTTTTGTTTTTTTTCTTTTTTGAGATGAAGTCTTGCTCAGTTGCCCAGGCTGGAGTGCAGGGGTGTGACCTCGGCTCACTGTAAACTCTGCCTCCCAGATTCAAGTCATCTTCCCTCCTCAGCCTCTCGAGTAGCTGGGATTGCAGGCATGTGCCACCACGCCCGGCTAATTTTTGTATTTTTAGTAGAGATGGGGTTTCACCATGTTGGCAGGGCTGAGCTCGAACTCCTGACCTCAAGTTATCTGCCCGCCTCAGCCTCCCAAAGTGCTGAGATTATAGGCATGAGCCACTATGCCTGGCCCTCACCAATACTTTCAACAATAAACTAGAAATTTAGGTTAAATTAGGCCGGTCACAGTGGCTCACACCTGTAATTGCAGCACTTTGGGAGGCCAAGGCGGGCAGATCACTTGAGGTCAGGAGTTCGTGACCAGCCTGGCCAACATGACGAAACCCCATCTCTACAAAAAATACAAAAATTAGCCAGGCATGGTGGCACACACCTACAGTCCCAGCTACTCAGGAGGCTGAGGCGGGAGGATCAGATCTACATCTACCACCATAATTATTGCCATCCCTGCAGAGAGTAAGGTCTTTAGTTGACTAACAACACTACCTGGAGGCAATATTAAATGATCTGCTGCCATACTCTGAGCACTAGGCTTCATTTTCCAATTTACAGTGGGAGGTTTAACTGGAATCATACTATCGCTAGATATCATTCCACATGATACATATTACGTTGTAACACATTTCCATTATGTCCTGTCAGTAGGATCTACTGCTATAAATGCCCAAGAAGTAGAGGCAGTATGAACTATTCTACCTATTATCTTTATTTTAATTGCTCTTCCATCGTTATATATTCTGTATACAACATGAAATTAATAACCCCTCCCTAACCATGGAAACTATAGATGATACTGGCCAGGCGCAGTGGCTCATGCCTGTAATCCCAGCACTTTGGGAGGCCGAGGTGTACGGATCACCTGAGGTCGGGAGTTCGAGACCAGCCTGCCCAACATGGTGAAACCCCATCTCTATTAAAAATACAAAAAATTAGCCGGGCATAGTGGCAGGGCCTGTAATCCCAGCTACTTGGGAGGCTGAGGCAGGAGAATCGCTTGAACCCAGGAGGCGGAAGTTGCAGTGAGCTGAGATTGTTCCATTGCACTCTAGCCTGGACGACAGAGTAAGAGTCTGTCCCAACGAAAAAAAAAAAAAAAAAGGCCGGGCGCGGTGGCTCATGCCTGTAATCCCAGCATTTTGGGAGTCTGAGGCAGGCGGATCATGAGGTCAGGAGATTGAGACCACCCTGTCTAACACAGTGAAACCCCGTCTCTACTAAAAATACAAAAAATTAGCCAGGTGTGGTGGCAGGTGCCTGTAGTCCCAGCTACTCAGGAGGCTGAGGCAGGAGAATGGCGTGAACCTGGGAGGCAGAGCTTGCAGTGAGCCGAGATCACGCCACTGCATTCCAGCCTGGGCAACAGAGTGAGACTCTATCTTGAAAAAATATAGGTATATATATAGATTATATTGAAGCTATGAATATACAAAGTATGAAGACCTAAATTTTGACTCCTACAGATTTCCTACAACAGACTTAAAACCAGGAGAGCTGCAGCTACCTGAATTTGACAATCAAGTAGCCTTCCCCATAGAAACATTAATTCAAATATTAATTTCATCAAAAGACGTCCTACATTCATGAACCTTACCATCATTAGGCCTAAAAACAGATGCAATGCCAGGATGTTTAAACCAAGCAATCCTGACATTTACACAATCAGGCCTTTCTACGATCAGTGCTCGGAAATCTGTGGATATAATCACAGCTTCATACCCATTGTTCTTGAACTTGTTTAGTACCCCTAAAACACTTCAAAACTGGTCAGCATCTATATTGTAATATCACTGTAAAGCTAATCAGTACTAACCTTTTAAGTTAAAGACTGAGTTATGATCTTTCCACAGTGAAGCGCCCCAACTAGACACATTCACATGATTTATTACTATCATATCCATAATCCTATCATCATTTCAATTAAAAATTTCAAAATTCATCTACCCAACAAACTCAACACTAAAAGCTTTTGAAATATAGAAACATGAAACCCCTTGAGAAATAAAATGAACTCTCTTTCATTACCCCAACAATAGTAGAATTGCCTGTAGTTATTCTTTTTTTTTTTTTTGAGGCTGAATCTTGCTCTTGTTGCCCAGGCTGGAGTGCAATGTCGTGATCTCAGGTTACTGCAACCTCTGCCCTTCAGGTGCCTCAGCCTCCCGAATAACTGGGATTACAGGCACCCACCACCACACTCAGCTAATTTTTTGTATTTTTTAGTAAAGACGGGATTTCACCATGTTGGCCAGGCTGGTCTAGAACTCCTGACTTCAGGTGATCCACCTGCCTTGGCCTCCCAAAGTGCTGGGATTACAGGCATGAGTCACCACGCCCAGCCTGCCTATAGTTATTCTAATTATCCTGTTTCCAAATATTTCCATCACCTAGCCATCTGATGAACAACTGGCTAATTTCTGGCCGGACGTGGTGGCTCACACCTGTAATCCCAGCACTCTGGGAGGCCGAGGCGGGTGGATCATGAGGTCAGGAGTTCAAGACCAGCCTGGCCAAGATGGTGAAACCCTGTCTCTACTAAAAATACAAAAATTACAGCGTGCCTGTAATCCCAGCTACTTGGGAGGCTGAGGCAGGAGAATCGCTTGAACCTGGGGGTCGGAGGTTGCAGTAAGCCGAGATCGCGCCACTGCACTCCAGCCTGGGTGACAGAGCGAGACTCCATCTCAAAAAAAAAAAAAAAAAAAAAAAAACTGGCTAATTTCTATACAATAGTGACTATTAATAATTCAACTTATACTAAAATAATGATAATACATAATATCAAAGGACAAACCTGATCCCCTTGTTTTTTTGTTTTTGTTTTTGTTTTTTTTGAGATGGAGTCTTGCTCTGTCACTCAGGCTGGAGTGCAGTGGCATGATCTCGGCTCATTGCAACCTCTGCCTCCCGGGTTCAAGAGATTCTCCTGCTTCAGCCTCCTGAGTACCTGGGATTACAGGTGTGCACCACCACACCTGGCTAATTTTTGTATTTTTAGTAAAGACAGGGTTTCACCATGTTGGTCAGGCTGGTCTCAAACTCCTGACCTTGTGATCCGCCCGCCTCAGCCTCCCAAAGTGCTGGGATTACAGGTGTGAGCCACTGCGCCCGGCCCCCTTTTTTTTTTTTTTTTTGAGACAGAGTCTTGCTGTGTCACCCAGGCTGGAGTGCAGTGGCACCATCATGGCTCGCTGTAGCCTCAACCTCAAGGCATCTGCCCACCTCAGCCTCCTAAAGTGCTGGGATTACAGGTGTGAGCCACCACGCCCAGCTGAACCTGCTCCCTTATACTAATTTCACTGATCTTATTGTTTCAACAAATTTACTAGGGCTCTTACCTCACTCATTCACACCAACTACTCAACTGTCAATAAACTTAGGTATGGCTATTCCACTATGAGCAGGAGCAGTAATTACTGGCTTGCACCACAAAACAAAAGCATCCCTACCCCATTTTCTACCACAGAAAACACCTATTTTACTTATTCCCGTACTACTAATTATAGAAACCACCAGCCTCTTCATTTAACCAATAGCCTTAGCTGTGTGACCAGTATTACAGCTGGCCCTCTGCTTGTTCATTTAATTGGAGGCACCATGCAGTATTAACATCAATCAACCTACCCACAGCATCAGTCACATTTATATCTTGGTTATATTAACCATTTTTGAATTCGTCATAGCTTTAATCCGAGCATATGTTTTTACACTACTAGTGAGCCTTTATCTACAAGACAATACTTAATGACCCAGCAAATCCATGCGTACCATCTAGTAAATCCTAGCCCTTGGCCATTAACAGGGGCTCTCTTAGCATTAACAACATCCACTGCCCAGACTTAGTGGTTGGATGGCAAGCATGTGGTCTTTGGCAAGGAGAAAGAAGGCATGAATATTGTGGAGGCCGTGGAGTGTTTTGGGTCCAAGAATGGCAAGACCAGCAAAAAGATCACCATTGCTCACTGTGGACAACTCTAATAAGTTTGGCTTGTGTTTTATCTTAACCACCCACCAGACCATTCCTTCTATAGCTCAGGAAAGAACCCCTCCACTCCATTTGCTTGCAGTATCCTAGAATCTTTGTGCTCTTGCTACAGCTCCCTTTAGGTTCCATGTTTTCCTTATTCCCTTCCATGCCTAGCTGGGTTGCCAAGTTAAATTTATGATTATGAAATAAAAACTAAATAACAAAAAAAGGTAAAGAAATAATACAATAAACATGCAAATGAATTACACATAAAAAATGCCTGAAAACTATTTCATGGAAGATAAAAGACCACATAGGAAAGTTCGACACCAATGGTAACCAGTAAAAAGCAATATATAATTACACAGAGATTGTGTTTAACACTAGAGGAGCACAAATAAATAAGTTAGATAATTCCAAGCATTGGCAAATTGCAAGGAATAAACACACATGCACGAGTGGTCAAATAGTTAATTGATATACTCCATCAGTATTTCCTACTAAATATGAATTTATCCATAATATACAACCAGCAATTTTTTCCCAATATGTAAAAAATTTATAATTTAGTACTTGGAGACATAAACAAGAATGACATTGTCATCAGGATCAAAAAATAAACTTGAAACAACATTAGTCCACAACCAATAGAATGAAGCCTCAGACAGCAATGTATGTGCAACAGACTGAGGCAAAGAAACCACAAAAAAAACCTTTCCGCATAACATTAATTGTAATAGTAATACTAATATTAACTTGTGAAAACTCAAAATAGCCAAAACTCTACTTTATGTAAATAGATGGTAAATCTATAAAGAATAACAACAGCAAATCACCATCATGGTCACCTCTGGGTGCAGAAGGGATGTGAGATCAGGATCACATACCAGTGCTGCCAACAGCCTATTTACCTGGGTGGTGAGTCTGTGGGTGTTTATATTATAATTTCTTTTTTTTTTCTTTGAGACGGAGTCTCGCACTGTCACCCAGGCTGGAGTGCAGTGGTGTGATCTCGGCTCACTGCAACCTCTGCCTCCCAGGTTCAAGCGATTCTCATGTCTCAGACTCCCGAGTAGCTGGGATTACAGGCGCCCACCACCACGCCCAGCTAATTTTCTGTATTTTTAGTAAAGACAGGGTTTCTCTAATGTTGGCCAGGCTGGTCTCAAACTCCTGACCTCGTGATCCACCAGCCTCAGCCTCCCAAAGTGCTGGGATTACAGGCGTGAGCCACTGCACCTGGCCTATATTATTATTTAAACTAAGCATAAGTATTTTATTTCCAGAATTCTCTTTGCTTCTTCAGACCTTATGACTCAATCCAACCAGATTTTCAACCAAGACAATAAAACTCTTACACTCAAATCATGGAATAAAATTATTGAATGCTTCAGCAAACTATAATTATATGGCAGCAATATTCTGTAAAGAAAATGAGTGTGAAGCTGCTCTGCCCCAGTGGCTCAGAACTCCAAGAGATATACCTGATTGGGTAATGCCTTGCCCCAAAAAAGACTTTAGCTAAAAGATCAATCTCTTGCTTACTCCCTACAAGGAGCTTGCACATTCCTTACAGCTTCCACCTTTTTTTTTTTTTTTTGAGACGGAGTCTCGCTCTGTCGCCCAGGCTGGAGTGCAGTGGTGCGATCTTGGCTCACTGCAAGCTCCACCTCCCAGGTTCACACCATTCTCCTGCCTCAGCCTCCCTAGTTGCTGGGACCACAGGCGCCCGCCACCACGCCTGGCTAATTTTTTGTATTTTTAGTAGAGACAGGGTTTCACCGTGTTAGCCAGGATGGTCTCGATCTCCTGACCTCTGACATCGTGATCCACCCGCCTCAGCCTCCCAAAGTGCTGGGATTACAGGCGTGAGCCACGACGCCTGGCCTTTTTTTTTTTTTTTTTTAGACAGAGTTTTGCTATTGTTGCCCAGGCTGGATTGCAATGGTGCAATCTTGGCTCACAGCAACCTCCGCCTCCCAGGTTCAAGCGATTCTCCTGCCTCAGCCTCTCCAGTAGCTGGGATTACAGGTGCCTGCCACCATGCCCTGCTAATTTTTTGTATTTTTAGTAGAGATGGGGTTTCATCATGTTGGCCAGGCTAGTCTCAAACTCCCGACCTCAGGTGATCCACCCGCCTCGGCCTCCCAAAGTGCTAGGATTACAGGCATGAGCCACCACGCCCGGCCGCAAATAAACTCTTAAATTCGTAAAGCTTTTCTTTAGCAGACAGAACCCAAAGGTGTCTGACTCTTACAGATGTTCTCATTTTGCACAAATTACACTCTGACTAAATCAGCTCTGTGGATGGAAGACCAAACTGCTGACCATGTTGAATTTTACCTTAGTTCTGTAGGTAACGGCAACCCCACCACTACCACCATCTTCTGTGATCTAGAGAAGGAGGCTACTACAAAATAACACCCTCCCCATTACAACTTAGGTGATGTCACTGTGTACCTATGTATAAGGCCAGACACACACTCTCCAAATTCCCATTCTTTGCCTCATGAACAATTAGCTAAACAGTTTTATCTTCACTGATCAGTTGAAACAAAATACCAGTGAACCCACACTTTGGTTTAGTTTCTTTCCTTCTTCCAGGCCCCTGAACTTCGACCCACCTTCAGTAGCCTGAGCAAGCACCCAACTCCACCTTTATGACCCCTCCTAAGAACAGGCTGACCTCAGGATCAAATATTCTCTAATCTAGCGTCTGATTTTGCTCCCCTCCATCCTGCCCTCTCTGTCTCACTTTACTACTGATCTAGCTTGCTCCTCCCTATGAAAGAAAACTTTACCTAACCTTTGAGATGCTTTCAAATATTATACTTGGTGCTTTCCTCCTATCACTACAATACTTCATTCAAATAAGGTCACTTCTTACCTAAATCTGGATTTTATTTGAGGGTGTCTAGAAACAGCCCCAGGGCAATAACAACTACAACCACAGAAAGGGCAGCAGATCCCACCCCTAACCGCATCTGCCTATGGATCCCCTAGGAAACCTGCAGCACAGTCTCGCCAGGAAGAACTAAATGGGCCTTTGGTGACCTCCCTTTACAGGCTCAAGATTGGCCTTAGCTTGGAGTCACTGGCCTAAGGCCTCTGCTCTCCACTAAAGGGTACTCATTTTTTTTCTCTATTCGACAAGCTTTTATTGGGGTATCTACTATGTGCCAGGTACTGGTCTAAGTATTGGGGAACAAAGACTAATAAGCTCCCAGCCGGGTGCAGTGGCTCACACCTGTAATCCCAGCACTTTGAGAGGCCGAGGCGGTTGGGGAGTTCGAGACCAGCCTGACCAACATGAAGGAAATCCCGTCTCTATTAAAAATACAAAATTAGCCAGGCATGGTGGCGCACGCCTGTAATCTCAGCTACTTAGGAGGCTGAGGCAGGAGAGTCACTTGAACCTGGGAGGCAGAGGTTGTGGTAAGCCGAGATCGCACCATTGCACTCCAGCCTGGGCAACAAGAGTGAAACTCTGTCTAAAAAAAAAAAAAAAACAAAAAAAAAAAACTAAGAAGCTCCCTGCCATCAAAGAACTTATGGCCACATGATAACATGAAACACAACCAAAATTTTAAAACGTCAACCATGTCAGTGTATCTATTCCAAGGGGATCTTGATCTGAAGGATAGTAATTGTGGAAGATAGTAATAGCTAACACCCAGTGCTCTAATTCAATCTTCACAGCAACCCTATGAGGTAGGTATAATTATCACCTCTTTTATACGTGAGGAAACTGAGGCATGGAGAGGCAAGGTCACAGGGTCAGTCAGTGGTGGGGCTTGGATTCAAACCAGAGCAACCTGATTTCAGAGCCTGTGCTTAGCCATTGCTCTCTACCTACGGGGTGGGAAGCAGGGTATGGAAAAACAGAAGCCACCCTCTTCCAGCCAGGGACAGAGTAGAGGAAGTTCACCTCTTAAAAGGTAGCTTTGCCCCCAAAAGGGTTGATTCCTTCCTCTGCATCTGCTTTGTATAATAATAAGGAGTCTGTTGCTTTATAAACAGGTGCACCTCACAAGAGTAGGAGAAAGGAACAGAGCTCTGCAAAGGCAAGCTCCGATTCTCACAGTGAGGACCAGACCATGGCAAGATTGGAAGGCATGGCAGGTCTTCCCTGATGTTGTCCTAAACTCTAACTGGTAATGGAGTGGTGGTTTCAGTCAAAAAATTCTGGTATCAAATCCTGGATTTGCCACTTACTAGCTCTGGGACTGTGAGCTAATGATTAATTCTTTCTTTTTTTTTTTGAGATGGAGTTTCACTCGTGTTGCCCAGGCTGGAGTGCAATGGCGTGTTCTTGGCTCACTGCAACCTCCACTGCCCGGGTTCAAGCGATTCTCCTGCCTCAGCCTCCCAAGTAGCTGGGATTACAGGCATGTGCCACCGGACAGCTGGCTAATTTTGTATTTTTAGTAGAGACGGGGTTTCTCCATGTTGGTCAGGCTGATCTCAAACTCCTGACTTCAGGTGATCCTCCCGCCTCGGCCTCCCAAAGTGCTGGGATTACAGGCATGAGCCACCGCGCCTGGCTGAACAAACCTTTTCAAGGTGACCAACCCAGGGAGAGGTAGTGCTGACCTCAAGTGTCAGGTCAGGTCATCCTGTCACATGGGACACCCCCTCACCCTCAATGAAGTGCTCAATGATCACCATCCCAAGATAAGACAATGCATTGTACACCCCCGTGTACCCAAAATGCATTTCACTTTTCAGTTTTCTTGCACTGCCATGCTTGCGTGGGTTTTTTCTTGTCCTTCGGTATAGTTTTTCACCCTTCTGTAGTCTGAGAGAATCCAGAAGGCAAGAATCAATACCCCTCAATACCAGCATCTGATTGGGTGACCCCCAGTATCCCCAAAGGAATGGAAACTGGGGTTGGGGAAGAAAAGCTGAGTGCCCCAGGGGTTGGCTATTTGAAGGGGATACCAGGAGACTCTTTCCAGCCCAGGGTATCCAGCTGCTCCCCTGAGAGGCCTCAAACCCATCTCTGAGAAGATAACCGAGAAGCTCATAATTCACTAGATCCTCCTAGAGACTTGGCAGCTGTAGGCATCTTGGGTCAGCCCCAGGCAGTTCTGAAATCTAAGACCAGGGGAGGATAGAGGATGGGCTAAGGATACATCACCCCGTAAAGTTTCCAAAAAGGAACCTCAACCCAAAGACATTCTGATAAGGTGTCTGTGCCTAGGGAAGATGAAAGGAGAGGCACAAAGGTTTTTTACGGTAGAGCGCCAGGTGCTTACTCTCTGCTTTCCTCTCAGAGGAAAAGTCCACAAAGAGAAAACAAATCTCTTAAAAAGAGCCATCCATTGCTTTGTAGGGAAAAATGAATAATTCTAATACTGTGTTTGTTGGAAATGTAGAATGAAGGACAAAAAGCTGATAAAGTTGGCTGGGTGTGGTGGCTCACGCCTGTAATACCAGCACTTTGTGAGGCCGAGGCGGGCAGATCACGAGGTTAAGAGATGGACACCATCCCGGCCAATATGATGAAACCCCGTCTCTACTAAAAATACAAAAAATTAGCTGGGCATGGTGGTGCGCGCCTGTAATTCCAGCTACTTGGGAAGCTGAGGCAGGAGAATCGCTTGAACCCAGGAGGCGGAGGTTGCAGTGAGCTGAGATTTCACCACTGCACTCCAGCCTGGCAACAGAGCGAGACTCCGTCTCAAAAAAAAAAGCCATCCACATCCATTGCTTTGTAGGGAAAAACGAATAAGCAATTCTAATACTGTGTTTGTTGGAAATGTAGAATGACGGACAAAAACCTGATAAAGTTGTGAATTGGAGGAAAGCTGGCCTTTGGAAATGCAAGGAGGAATTTATTCGCAGCCCCTGTATGAGGGCCGGGGTCGTGTCTTTGGGACCCTGCTTCCCATACATTTACCAGACCTGGAGAGAAACCAGTACCCCAGAGAAAGATGAGGGACTGAGGATCCCACAGACCACAGCTCCTCCCACACTAACCACACAACTGAGGCGGGATTCCCCCCATGACCCTCCCGTGACCCCGCACAATCTGGAGAGACGCGGGGCTGCGGTCGCCACGGGCTGACGGGATAGGACGCCCGGGGTCGTGGCTGCCGGCCCAGACCCACCCCGCGGCAGAGGGGCCCGAGGGACGATCTGCGCCAGGGGGACTCAAGTCCCAGATCCCGAAGTCGCCACGGGGAGGCCCGGGTCCCTCCACAACTGGATCCGGCTGGATTCCAACCAGCCCCTCCTCCAAGTCTAGGGACTCCAGGCCCCGCACACAGACCGTATCCTGGCTTCCAGGTGTCCTGGCTTCCTTACTATGCCTCCTCTGGTCAGAGCTGGTCACAGCACGACAGAGGCTGCAGCAGCACCACCTGTGGCATCCTCTGCAGAAAGGACCTGCCCCGCTGACTTGTTGACCGTTGCCCAGGCATCCTGGCGGCGCACCCGATTGGACTGTTCAGAGCACGCCCCAGCGCCCCTGATTGGATAGATTCGGCCTCCACCCACTGCGTCATAAAAGTCATCTAATAGGTGGCTGCAGGGATAGGCTGTAGCCGCAGCCAATAGCAGGCCCAGCTTCCTCTAGGCAACCAAATCAGGCTCCGCTGGAGGCATCAACACAATTGTCCCCAGGCTTTCCAGAGCTACTACTACTGGCCTCTTCCTGTACTCGGTGGGCCCTTTCTGCCTCTTCCAGGTCACAGATGTGCAGAAGGAATTCCAGACTCAGTGTCCAATGGAGACATCTTCCCTCAGAGCAAGAGGAAGCCGAGTCCAAACCAGGCCACACTGGAAGAGCAGGGAGGGCCTGATGTCCTCCAGAGATCAGGAATTTGGGATGGGGCAGTTGGTGCCATGGCCAAGCCATTCTCTCACCTTATCTCTCAGTCTATCATTTTCAGCCCAGAAAAAACAAAAACAAAAACCACCACCACCACCACCATGCCAACGTGGGAATAAAATTAATAAAGGCATGGAAAAATTATTAAATGCATAGTTATATGGCAGCATTATTCCATAAAGGAATCAAAAGGAAAGTAAACATTTGAACTAGCTCAGGCAAGCAGGCTTCACCCACAGTTCACAAGGAAAACCTGCAATCAGGTTTAACATATTCTTAATCTTGGGAGTCAGACTCTGACTACTGAAATGGATGCCCAGGTCGATCAGACCCTCCTGATGAGGTATGGAAACCTAAGGATTTAACTCTGGGAGCCCAACATGCCCTTATGTACTCTCCACACAGTGTGGAAAAACTGCCTCCTTCAAGACCTTCATTTACACCTGCAGGAGACTCTTACCTGGAGTCAGTTTAAGATTCTAACCTACATAAACTATCAGCTACATAAATCCTTTCTCCAAAATGAGTCTTTATCTGAGCCTGACCATGCCAGATTTACTTCATATATACAATTTACAGTTGGACCACAATGACCCTATGTATGCCAAAACAAACACATTGCCCAGAAAATAGTTACAGCCTGAAAAAGGACAGAACACCCCAAGCATGTCTTCACATGAATCTTTTGCTTTCCAGGGCTCTGCTTCTCACAATCTGCACTCCTGTAGCTGTTCTGAGCAACCGGAGGTCACCTACAGAGACAGGAGGCTGCCCAGAAAGCCACGTGAGGAGCTCCATTTCCCTCCTTTGCAGGCTCCAGACTGGCCTCAGGTTGGAGTCACTGGCTGCAGGTGCTGCTGCCCACTGCAGGTTCTTCACCTGCATCTCACCAGCACTGATCAGCTACATGAGACAAAGACTCTCAATAGTACTGTTTGAAAAAGAAACCAGCAGAGTCCTAGGTTTCCTCCCGTGTTTATATATAAAGCAGAGGAAGAAAATCTTAAAATATTTCATATGGATTAAAACACTGGAGTGGGCATAAGTAATGGCTTGTGCCTGTAATCCCAGCACTTTGGGAGGCTGCAGTGGGAGGATCGCTTGAGCCCAGGAATTCAAGACCAGCTTGGGCAGCACAGATTTTCATCTCTAGAAAAAAATTTAAAAACTTAGCAGTGCATGGTGATGCACATCTGTGCTCCCAGCTACTCAAAAGGCTGAGGCAGGAGGATCACTTGAGCCTAAGAGGTCAGCACTGCAGCTAGCCAAGATTGTGCCACTGCACTCCAGCCTGGGCAACAGAATGAGACTGTCTCTAAAAAGATTTAAATAAATAAATATATTTTAAAATTGGCAAATAAGTATTCCTTTTAGAAAACAGAGATGCCAGCGAACTATTATTTTCACATTAACACTTATGAAAAGAACTAATCAAATGTGAGCTCTTCCCTTTTTTCTCTGTTTCAGTGGCCACCTGACCTTCACAGTACATGGTTGTCACCAGGTGCTCTGTGGCTGGGGATGTACATGTCCAGTTTATCCATCTGGATCTCTCTCAACCCCACCCCACCACCATTGACCCACCCAATTATTTCTGTAGCTAAACATTAAGCATTGTATAAATAACTGTCCCTTTCAAAGAGGACTCAGGTTAAATACACCTGTGATTCTCTCCGATCCTCTGATATAATCATTTGCATTTGTCTTCCAGGATAGACTGTGATATCTCGAGTAGGAACCTCGTTCATTGTATTTGCTTCTGTTCCCCCAAACCTGTGTCACCACCTGATCATTGAGGACACAGAATATTTATTTTATTTTATTTATTTTTTTGAGCATGATCTCAGCTCACTGCAACCTCCACCTCCCACGTCAAGCAATTCTCCTGGTCAGCCTCCAGAGTAGCTTAGATTACAGGCATGCCTCACCAAACCTTGCTAATTTTTTTGCATTTTTAGTAGAGACGGGGTTTCACCATGTTGGCCAGGCTGGTCTCGAACTCCTGACCTCAAATGATCCACCCGCCTCAGCATCCCAAAGTGCTGGGATTACAGGTGTGAACCACCGTGCCCAGCCAACACAGAATATTTTAAGCTTACCATCAACCTGCTGTAAACATTGGAAATCTCAGCACAACCCTAAAACATCCACACCCCAGGGAGAGTATACAGATATTAACGTGCCCTCACTACAAGGAGCTCCACTGACTCCCTTTCTGGAAAATGACTCAAACCGGTTTTCTGGAGGACTATATGCAATTAATAGATAAAAAAATAACACGTTGTTTGCTTTTATTTACATGATTTACCATTTCTGTTTGTTTTTGAGACAGGGTCTTGGTCTCTCACCCATGCTGGGGTGCAGTGGCTTAATCTTGGCTCACTGCAACCTCCACCTCCTGGGCTCAAGCAATCCTCCCACCCCAGCCTCTTCAGTAACTGGGACTACAGGTGGGCACCAACATGCTTGGCTAATATTTAAATTTTTGGTAGAGATGAGGTCTCACTGTATTGCCCAGGCTGGTCTCAAACTCCTGAACTCAAGCAGTTCTCCTGATTCAGCCTCCCAAAGTGCTGGGATTACAGGCATGAGCCACTGTGCCTGGCTGATTTAACTTTCATAGGTTGTTAAGAAAGCGATTAACCCTGTGAACCATGGTTGGATTTCACTGATTCTCAAAACTTGTAGTGAATTCTTATAATTTTGTGTTGCCTTGACATCCATTTTAAATACAAGTTTAACTTTCTCATACCAGAAGCAGGGTTTATTCACTGTTAACACAGTTTCCAGTTCTCTACCTCCTCCCAGTTCCTCAGTGTAGTGAATCCATGTATCTGCCTTAGACAACTGATTCCCAGTGACCACCTCGTTATAGGGCAGCTAGATATAACGTTCATACTGGCCTCACTGACCCCCACGCTTCGTATGAACTGTGTAGGTGTGCTACAGTGACCACCGCTCAGTCACACTGTGACCTCCTTGAACTTGTGCCTGCTTGCTTTAAACCCACCAATTAAAATTCCCTAGGGGAAACTTTTTTTTTTTTTTTTTTTTTTTTTTGAGTCAGCGTCTAGCTCTGTCGCCTAGACTGGAGTGCAGTGGCGTGCTCTCGGCTCACTGCAACCTCCACCTCCCGGATTCAAGCCTCAGCCTCCCAAGTAGCTGGGACTATAGGCGCGTGCCACCACACCCGGCCAATTTTTTGTATTTTTAATAGAGACAGGGTTTCACCATGTTAGCCAGGATAGTCTTGATCTCCTGACCTCGTGATCCGCCTGCCTCGGCCTCCCAAAGTGCTGGGATTACGGGCGTGAGGCACCTTGCCCAGCCGTATCTCTAGGGGAAACTTTCGGTAACACCCTGGACTCTAATAAAGGTACGGACCCATGGGTTCATCCATTTCTCCCTTTCTCTCCATGTGGTCCCTCTGTGTGTGTGGCCTCCGTGTATGCTGTGTATCCTCCTGTAAGTAACAAAATCTTTATTTTCATCTTATGTCTCTCATAATCATTGAAAGGGTGCTCTACATTTTAAAGATCCTAAATTATTACAATTGGTATAGTTGGCAGGATACAGAGTGATTCTCATGATTAGCACAAGATATCTTTGAGTTGCTATAGCTTATTAACATCATAAATCATCTGGGCAACCACACTGGTGAGGTAGTAGTATTTGCTGTAATAAATGAAATAGAGACTAAAAAACAACACGAGGCCAGGTGCGGTGGTTCACGCCTGTAATCCCAGCACTTTGGGAGGCCAAGGCAGGTGGATCACGAGGTCAGGAGATCGAGACCATCTTGGCTAACACATTGAAATCCCGTCTGTACTAAAAACACAAGAAAAAAAAATTAGCCAGGCGTAGTGGCACATGCCTGTAGTCCCAGCTACTCCGGAGGCTGAGGCAGGAGAATCACTTGAGCCCGGGAGGCAGAGGTTACAGTGAGCCGAGATCGCGTCACTGCACTCCAGCCTGGGTGACAGAGTGAGACTCTGTCTCAAAAAAAAAAAAAAAGAAAGATCAACAAAATGAAGTTTTTTTTAAAAAGGTAAAATCAACAAAGCTCTAGCCTGACTCACTAGATAAAAATAGCAGATTCAAATAAAGAAATTCAGAGGTGAAAAAAAAGGAGTTGGCTGGGCATGGTGGCTCACACCTATAATCCCAGCACTTTGGGAGGCCAGGCGGGTGGATCACCTGAGGTCAGGAGTTCGAGACCAGCCTAGCCAACATGATGGACCCCATCTCTACTAAAAATACAAAAATTAGCCGGGTGTGGTGGCGGACGCCTGTAATCCCAGCTACTCAGGAGGCTGAGGCAGGAGAATCGCTTCAACTGGGGAGGCAGAGGTGACAGTGAGTCGAGATCACGCCATTGCACTCCAGCCTGGGAGGCAACAGCGAGACTTCATCTCAAAAAAAAAAAAGGAAAAGAAAAAAGGAGTCGGCTGGGTGTGATGGCTCATGCCTATAATCCCAGCACTTTGGAAGGCCGAGGAGGGAGGATCACTTGAGGTCAGGAGTTCGAGACAAGCCTGGCCAACATGGTAAAACCCCGTCTCTACTAAAAATAGAAAAAATTAGCTGGGCATGGTGGCGCATGCCTGTAATCCCAGCTACTCGGGAAGCTGAGACAGGAGAATCACTTGAACATGGGACGGGGAGGTTGCAGCGAGCCGAGATCGCACCACTGCACTCCAGCCTGGGCGACAGAACAAGACTCTGTCTCAAAACAACAACAACAAAAAAAAACAGGGTCATTCCAACTTATACTAAAGAAATACAAAGAATTATAAAACAGACTATTATGAACAACTACACGCCAATGAATTGGAAAACCTAGAAGAAATGGATGAATTCCTGGGCACGTACAACTTATCAAAATTGAGTCGTGAAGAAATAGAAAATCTGAATAGACTAATAAGAAGTAATGAGGTTAAATCAGTAATAAAAAGTGTCCCATCAAAGAAAAGCCCAGGACCTGATGGCTTCACTGCTGAATTCTACCAAACAAACACAACTAAAAAGTACAGGCCAATATCCCTGATTAATATAGATGCAAAAATCCTCAACAAAATACATGCAAACTGAATTCAACAGCACATTGAACAGACCATTCACCCTGACCAAGTGGGATGCATCCCATGGGTGTAGGGATAGTTCAACATATGGAAACCAATAAACATGATACATCACAGTAACAGAATCAACAAGAAAAAAAATCATTTCAATATATGCAGAAAATGATTTGATAACATTCCATATAATTCATGATAAAAACTCACAACAGGGCCAGGCGCAGTGGCTCACGCCTGTAATCCCAGCACTGTAGGATCATGCAGGTCAAGGCAGGATCATGAGGTCAAGAGATCGAGACCATCCTGGCTAGCATGGTGAAACCCCATCTCTACTAAAAATACAAAAAATTAGCTGGGCGTGGTGGCATATGCCTGTAGTCCCAGCTACTGGGGAGGCTGAGGCAGGAGGATCACTTGAACCCAGGAGGCAGAGGATGCAGTGAGCTGAGATCGTGCCACTGCACTCCAGCCTGGCAACAGAGTGAGACTCCGTCTCAAACAAAACAAAACAAAAAACAAAACAAAAAAACTCACAACAAATTAGGTATAGAAGGAACATATCTCAACACAATAAAAGCTTTATATGACAAACCTACAGCAAACATCATACTGAACAGGAAAAAAATGGAAAGCTTTTTCTCTAAGATCTGGAATAAGATAAGCACTCCCACCACTTCCATTCAATGTTGTATTGGAAGCCCTCATCAGAATTATTAGACAAAAAAGAACAGCAAAGGAAGGGAGAGAAGGAAGGAGAAAAGCCATCCAAATTGGAAAAGAAGTAAAATTATATTTTTGCAGACAAGATTGTATATATAGAAAACCCTGCCAGGCGCGGTGGCTCACGCCTGTAATCCCAGCACTTTGTGAGGCCAAGGCGGGTGAATCACGAGATCAGGAGTTTGAGACCAGCCTGACCAACATGGTGAAACCCCGTCTCTACTAAAAATACAAAAATTAGCTGGGCATGGTGGTGGACGCCTGTAATCCCAGCTACTCAGGAGGCTGAGACAGAATTGCTTGAACCTGGGAGGTGGAAGTTGCAATGAGCCGAGATTGTGCCACTGCACTCCAGCCTGGGCAACACAGCAAGACTCCGTCTCAAAAAAAAAAAGAAAAGAAAAGAAAAGAAAAAGAAAAAGAAAAAAGAAAACCCTAAAGACACCACCAAAAAACTGTTAGAACTAAAAGAAATTCAGCAAAGTTGCAGGATACGAAAATCAACATATAAAAATCAGTATTGGCCAGTAGCCTGGCCAATATGGTGAAACCTCATCTCTACTAAAAATACAAAAAAAAAATTAGCCGGGCGTGGTGGCAGATGCCTGTAGTCCCAGCTACTTGGGAGGCTGAGGCAGGAGAATCGCTTGAACCTGGGAGGCAGAGGTTGCAGTGAGCCGAGATTGTGCCATTGCACTCTAGCCTGGGCAAGAGAGCAAGACTTTGTCTCAAAAAAAAAAAAAAAATCAGTAGTGTTTCTATATGCCAACAGCAAACTATTAGAAAAAGGAATCAAGAAACCAATTCCATAGATGATAGCTACAAAAATAAAATATTTAGGAATAAATACAACCAAAGAGGTGAAAGAGCTCTACAATGAAAACCATAAAATGCTAGTGAAATAAATTGAAGAGGACACGAATAAATAAGAAGATAGTCTGTGTTCATGGACTGAAAGAATATTTTTTTTTTTTTTTTTTTTTTGAGACAGAGTCTCACTCTGTCACCCAGGTTGGAGTGCAGTGCTGTGATCACAGCTTACTGCAGCCTTGATGTTCCGGGCTCAAGTGACGTTCCTGCCTCAGCTGAGACTACAGGCACACACCACCATGCCCAGCTAATTTTTTAAAAATTTGTTGTAGAGACGAGGTCTCACTATGTTTCCTAGGCTGGTCTCAAACTACTGGGCTCCAGTGATCCTTCTGCCTCTGCCTGCCAAAGTGCTGTGAATACAGATGTGAGCCACCATGCCCAGCTCAGAGTATTCTTTAAATGTCCATACCACCCAAGGCAATTTACAGATTCAAGTGTGATCCCTATCAAAATATGAAAGCCATACTTCACAGAAATTGAAAAAATTATCCTAAAATTCATATGGAACCACAAAAATAGCCAAAGCAATCTTGAGTCTGACTTCATAATAAGACTACAAATCTAAAATAACCAAAAAAGCACCGTACTGGCATAAACATAGACACATAGACCAGTGGAACAGAATAGAGAAACCAGAAATAAATCTACACACTTACCAACGATTTTTGACAAAGGTGCCAAAAACACAGATTGGAGAAAGGACAGTCTCTTCAATGAATGGTGATGGGAAAACTGGATTATCAACATGCAGAACATTGAAACTGGACCCCTATCTTTCACCATACACAAAAATCCACTCAAAATGGATTACGGACTCACATGTAAGACCTGAAACTGTAAAACTACTAAAAGAAGACAGGAAAATTCTACATGACCTTGTCTGTGCAATGATTTTGTGGATAAGAACTCAAACACACAGGCAACAAAAGAAAAAACAGACACGAGATTACATCAAACATCTCAATCCCAGCATTATCTCACTCATTCCACCTCTGGGAGTTACTCTGGGGCAGTCTCTGGCTGGATTCATCTTTCTCTGTGCTCTGCACAGACCTAGTACCAAGGGGACAAGAAGTAGCATTTACTTGTTCAACAAAAAAGGAGTGCAGGAAGGTGCTGCAGTTCAGGCTGTGGCCATGCTGGGGCATCAGTAGACAGGTAAAATGTAATAAGCTACCCCACAGAAGGTGCATAGTGACGTGCTTGACAGTAATTCTGTCTAAAGCATTTTGTTTTGTTTGAGGTAGGGTCTCACTCTGTCACACATGTTGGAGTGCAGTGGCATGATCTCAGCTCACTGCAACCTCCGCTTCCCAGGTTCAGGCGATTCTCCTGCCTCAGCCTCCCGAGTAGCTGGAATTACAGGCGTGTACCATCATGCCCGGATAATTTTTATATTTTTAGTAGAGATGGGGTTTCGCCATGTAGGCCACGCTGATCTCGAACTCCTGACCTCAAGCTATCTGCACACCTTGGCCTCCCAAAGTACTGGGATTACAGGCGTGAGCCACCGTGCCTGGGCATAAAGTGTTTCCATTAGCAGTATTCATATTGCGGTATTATTGTCATCATCATCATTTTCATAAAGTAGAAAGTAAAACTTCTCTCAACGGTATCCACAATTTACACTGAAGATGTAACCATTCCTTGAGAACAAGATAGAACCCGGCCTGGGAAACAGAACTAATGCTCGTAAATTAGTTCTGTGACAACTATACTGATTTCTTCTATGGTTGCTTATTCTTCCATACCTTGTAAGTAAATTCCGTGATTATTAGTTTTGGGTGATTCATGCCTTCCTCACTAGAAAGAACAATTTGGTTTATTATGCTATCTTCCACCCATTTCTCCAACACCAGTCACTATTTCAGTCAGAGCATGAAGAAAAATATTTTTGGAAATGGAAACCTGATGTTCTGCCATTTAAAGGTACTTCATGAAATCCACTCCAAGAGGGATCACTTGCTTCATTTCCTTGCAGAGTTTTTGTTTTGTTTTTTTTGAGATGGAGTCCCACTCTGTTGCCAGTGCTGTGATGCGATCTTGGCTCACTGCAACCTCCGCCTCCCGGGTTCAAGCAATTCTCCTGCCTTAGCCTCCTGAGTAGCTGGGATTACAGGCGTGCGCCACCACGCCCGGCTAATTTTTTGTATTTTTAGTAGAGCTGGGGTTTCACCATGATGGCCAGGCCGGTCTCAAACTCCTGACCTCATGATCCATCTGCCTCACCCTCCCAAAGTGCTGGGATTACAGACATGAGCCACTGTGCCCGGCCCACTTATTTCTTTATTGTGCAAGCAGTGACTTCTTATTTATCCACTTTTTTTTTTTTTTGAGATGGAGTCTGGCTCTGTCACCTAGGCTGGAGTACAGTGGCATGATCTCAGCTCACTGTAACCTCTGCCTCCCAGGTTCAAGCAATTATCTTGCCTTAGCCTCCCAAGCAGCTGGGATTACAGGTATGCACCACCACACCCAGCTAATTTTTCTGTTTTTAGTGGAAATGGGGTTTCGCTATGTTGGCGAGGCTGGTCTCGAACTCCTGGCCTTAAGTGATCTGCCTGCCTCGGCCTCCCAAAGTGCTGGGATTACAGGCATGAGCCACCACACCAGGCCTGGCTCTCCATTTCTTGAACAACACCTTTACCCCAGGTACAGAATTAGTGATCAATAGTTACACATTACCTAACTATTTTATAAACTTTCCATACCTAAGAAGTTCTCTCCCACCTTTTCTGGACGCTATATGCTGCTAATTTCTTCTCATATTCTTAAAGATTTATTTCTGAGCAAAAAATTTCTATTTGCTTAAATTATCAGATATATATTTGATATACATGTCTGTGAATAGTGTGCAGAGGAAATTAAAATTATCCCTCCTCAATAAAGGGAAGTGGTTATCGTAGGCCCTGGGTCTGGGAGTGAGGTCCAGGTCTACAGTGAAGGGGGGAGGAGACAGGGGAGTTAATCCTGGGGATCAAATCTAAATGCCTACTAAAATCCAAATGGACTGTGTAGAAACAGGTCCCTCATGGATAGAAAAACGAAAAAAACACTGCTGAGAACAAGTAGGAAAGAGACCTAGAGACTAGGCGCAGTGGCTCACGCCTGTAACCCCAGCACTATCAGAGGCCGAGGCGGGCAGATCACTTGAGATCAGGAGTTCAAGACCAGCCTGGACAACATGGCGAAATCCCGTCTCTACTAAAAATACAAAAATTAGCTGGGTGTGGTGGTGCGCACCTGTAATACCAGCTACTCAAGAGGCTGAAGCATGAGAATCGCTTGAATCTGGGAAGCGGAGGGTGCAGTGAGCCAAGATCTCACCACTGCACTCCAGCCTGGGTGACAGAGCGAGACCCTATCTCAAAAAAAAAAAAAAAAAGAGAGACCTAGAGTGTTTTGGTATGCTGAAGGTCCCACAAGTTCTGTGCAGTACTGTGGCCTTTTTTCCCTTTTTTGTGTGTAAAACATACATAAAATTCACCATCATAATCAATTTTAAGTGTACAGTTCAGTGCCATTAAGAACATTCATACTAGTGTGCAACCATCACCACCATCCATCTCTAGAACCTTTTTTATCTTGCAAAATTGAAACTCTATGCCCATTAAATAACTAACCATTACCCAATTTCCCTAACCTTTGGCAAATAGTATTGTACTTTTTCTATCAATATGACTACTCTAGATAACTGATATAAGTAGAATCATACAGTATTGTCTTTACATGAATGACCCATTTCACTTAGCACGTCAAGGTTCATCTTGCAGCATATTTGTAAATTTCCTTACTTTGTAAGGCTCAGTAATATTCTCTCGTATGTATAAACTTCCTTTTGTTTATTCATCTGTTGATGAAAACCTGAGTAGTTTCCAGAGTTTACCTATTGTGAATGATGCTATGTACACAGCTGTACAAAACGTATTTGAGACTTTGCTTTCAATCTTTTTTTGTTTTTTGAGACGGAGTCTCACTCTCTCGCCCAGGCTGGAGTGCACTGGCGCGATCTCGGCTCACTACAAGCTCCGCCTCCCAGGTTCACGTCATTCTCCTGCCTCAGCCTCCCGAGCAGCTGGGACTACAGGCACCCACCACCACGCCCAGCTAATTTTTTGTATTTTTTAGTAGAGACGGGGTTTCATCGTATTAGCCAGGATGGTCTCAATCTCCTGACCTCGTGATCCCCCTGCCCTGTCAGCCTCCCAAAGTGCTGGGATTACAGGCGTGATCCACCGCGCCTGGCCCTGCTTTCAATCTTTTTATTTTCCCAGAAATGGAAATGCTGATCATGTTATTTCTATATTTTAATCTGGGGATCTGCCATACTGTTTTCAGCAGGCTTATACCACTGTACATTCCCAGTGATAGTGCACAACATTCTCCAACATTCCACATCCTTGACAGTATTTCTTGTTTTCCATCTTTGATACTACTAACCCTAATGAGACACTATCTATGTCTTGAGTTTGATTTGTATTTCCCTAATGACTAAAGATGTCAAGTATTGTTATGTGCTTATTGGCCATCTGGGTATCTTCTTTGGAGAAATGTCTATTCAAGTCCTTTCCTCCATTTTAAAATTGGATTGTGTCTTAGCTTGGGTTGCTAAAACAAAATACTATAAATTGGAAAGCTTAATTAATCAACAAACATTTATTTCTCATGGTTTGGGAGGCTGAGAAGTCCAATATCAAGGCACTGGCAGAGTCCATGTCTGGTAAGGGCCTGCTTCCCAGTTCAAAGATAGCTATCTTCTCATTGCACTCTCTCATGGTGAAAGGCAAAGCTAGCTCTCTAGGGACTCCTATCAGGAACTAATCCCAATTACAAGGCCTCCATCTTCATGATGTCCTCCAATCCTAAAAACTACCAGAGACAGGGCCTCCAAATACCATCACATTGTGGGGGAGGGGGGGGTACGGGGGTAAGGTTTCAACATATGAATCTGAGGGGGCATACACTCAGCCAAAACATTACACCTCTGGCCCCCAAAATCCATGTCATCACATGTAAAATATATTCATCTCATCCCAAAGGCCTCAAAAGTCTCAGCTAATTCCAGCATGAAGCCTAATGTTTAAACTCAAACTCCGAAATGTCATCTCAATATCACATAACTCAGATACGGATGAGACTCAATTCATGCTGAGGCAAAATTCTTCTTCAGCTCCGAACCTGTGAAAACCAAACTAGTTGTGTATTTCCAAAATATGAGACAGGCACAGGATAGAGATTCCTATTCCAAAAGTGAGAAACAGGAGAAAGGGGTGAGCTCCCAAACAAGTCCAAAACCCAGAAAGCAAACTGAAGACTTTCCATATTCTTTAGATATGTAGATACTTGTAGACCTGTCCTCCACTATTCATTTTCACAGGTATTTGAAGGTTGTGTGATAAATGAAAGCTTTCCCACATTCCTTACGTAAGGTTTATCTCCATTATGAGCTCTTTCATGTCTTTGAAAGGAACTGGAATAACTGAACGTTTTTCCACATTGCTTACATTCATAGGGTTTTTCTCCGGTATGAGTTCTTTCATGTATTCTAATGGAACTGGCATAATTGAATGCTTTCCCACATTCTTTACATTCATAGGGTTTTTCTCCAGTATGAGTTCTTTCATGTGTTCGGACAGAACTAGGACAGTCAAAGGCTTTACCACATACCTGACATTTATAAGGTCCATCTCCAGTGTGCAGTATCATATGTTTTCTAATCCTTTTAAGAGAAATGAAGGCTTTCCCACATACCTGACATTCATAGGGTTTCTCTCCAGTGTGAGTTCTTTCATGTATTTGAAATGAACTGGGACAGTCAAAGGCTCTACCGCATACCTGACATTTATAAGGTCCATCTCCAGTGTGCTTTATCATGTGTCTTCGGACGCTTGGGAGAGAAATGAAGGCTTTCCCGCATTCCTTACATTCATAGGGCTTCTCTCCAGTGTGAGTCCTTTCATGTGTTCGAACATTACTGGAAGAACTGAAGGTTTTACCACATTTATTACATTCATAGGGTTTCTCCCCAGTATGAGTTCTTTCATGCTTTCGAACATAACTGGGAAAAATAAAGGCTCTCCCACATACTTTACATTTATAAGGTCCATCCCCAGTGTGCCTAATCATATGACTTTGAAAATTTGTGAAAGAAATGAAGGCCTTCCCACACTGTTTACACTCATGGGGTTTCTCTCCAGTATGAGTTCTTTCATGTATTCGAAATAAACTGGGGCGGTCAAAGGCTTTTCCACATTCCTGACATTTATAAGGTCCATCTCCAGTGTGCCTAATCATGTGTCTTTGAAAACTTGGAAGAGAAATGAAAGCTTTCGCACATTCCTGACATTCATAGGGTTTCTCTCCAGTGTGAGTTCTTTCATGTATTTGAAATAAACTTGGGCGATCAAAGGCTTTCCCACATTCCTGACATTTATATGGTCCATCTCCAGTGTGCTTAATCATGTGTCTTCGAACACTTGGGAGAGAAATGAAGGCTTTCCCACATTCCGGACACGCATAGGGTTTCTCACCAGTGTGAGTTCTTTCATGTCTTCGAAAGGATTGACAAGAACTGAAGGCTTTCCCACACTGCTTACATTTATATGGTTTCTCTCCGTATTCCTGATAGTCATATGGTTTGTGTCCAAGATGAGATCTGATGTGCCTACTAAGGGATGAATGATGCATGAAGACTTTCCCACACAAACTACATTCACATGGTCTTACTATAGTAGGAATTTTCTTGTTCAGATTAAGATTGAGAATCTGACTGAAGGCTTCTCCACATTGATCATATTCTTTACTTTCATTGAGTCCCTCTTCCATATGATTGCTGGAAAAAATAGAAAGCAAGATTTAGTGGTTTGTGACTTTATATTTATTAATAAGTATTCGACTTACATTTTTACCATAATCGGGGAAAGGGTAAGTTTTCAGGCCTGTATGAATTGTTTGAAAGTGAATGGATGGAATGCTCTGCAAGAGGGCTCAACAGTAGCCATCATCAAAAAAGTGATATTCATATATACAGTTTCTTAATACTATTTCCAAATGAACGACTTTGCAACACTGAACATCTATGTCACACTTTTTCTTTTTCTGGTGAAAAAGTTGTAGGAATAAATAAATTTGAAGCTGGGCTTACTGGTTTGTTTCCTTATTTTTAAAATTTCATGACATACTAAGGAGACATTGCTTTCTCTTGTCAGTGCAAATTACCTTAAAATTCTCCCCTGATTTTTGTACCAATCTTCAATGCTCTGGTCTTCCCATTTTTTTCCTAAAATACAGTCAGAAAAAATCCTTATGAACTGATAGACATTACAGAAAAATGACTAGATTCTAAGTTCATGATAAGGTGCAAACAACCCTGATTTATTCACCCAAGTATTCCCTTTTCCACATCAGACATCATGAAAAAGCATTAAAGAGCAAGAAATACTTCTTCTCTAACTGACTAAGAGAAGGAATGATGTCATCCTTACCTACACAGGCCAGGTTTCTAAAGGTTTCCCGCATCACATCTCTGTAGAGTTTCTTCTGGGAAGGATCCAGCAAAGCCCACTCCTCAAGTGTGAAGTTCACAGCCACATCCTCAGAGGCCACTGAGTCCTAAAACATCCCAAATATGCAATGCAGGAGGAAGAATGAGATGACAGTACAGGGATGTAAACCCAATTCATAAAAGTTCACAAATGGCTAGGTGCAGTGGCTCATGCCTGTAATCCCAGCACTTTGGGAGGCCAAGGCACACAGATCACCTGAGGTCAGGAACTTGAGGCCAGCCTGGTCAACAAGGTGAAATCTCATCTCTACTAAAAATATATGAATTAGCTGGGTGTGGTGGCGTATGCCTGTAATCCCAGCTACTCAGGAGGCTGAGGCAGGGGAATCACTTAAACGAGGGAGGCGGAGGTTACGGTGAACCGAGATCACGCCACTGCACTTCAGCCTGTGTGACAGAGAGAGACCCTGTCTCAAACAAACAAACAAACAAACAAAAAAGTTGACAAACAATGTGGCAGTCTCCAAACATTTATTTTTTGATAAATAAATATGGTTGTCAGAATTCTGTCTACATTCACTTTCTCATAAATTTAATTACCCCATGAAAACACGCAACTGATCTCTACATTTTTACTGTAGTCACTACAAGTTTTATTGGTCTCTAATGGCAGGATCCAGTTCACCTTGGAGAAACAAATAAAATGCTATACAAAGAAAACAAATTTTGGCCAGGCCTGGTGGCTCACGCCTGTAATCCCAGCACTTTGGGAGGCTGAGGCAAGCAGATCATGAGGTCAGGAGTTTGAGACCAGCCTGACCAGCAACATGGTGAAACCCCGGCTCTACCAAAAATACAAGAAAATTAGCCAGGCATGGTGGCACATGCCTGTAATCCCAGCTGCTCAGGGAGCTGAGGCAGGAGAATAGCTTGAACCCAGGAGGCGGAGGGTGCAGTGAGCTGAGATCATGCCATTGCACTCCAGCCTGGAGGACAGAGAGAGACTAAGTCTCAAAAAAAAAAAATTTAAGATCATCATTCCTTCTGGGAAAAACTTCCATTTCCTTTCATATCTCACACCAATCAGCATTCCATGAAACACAGGGTAGGCCAGGCGCACTGGCTCATGCCTGCAATCCCAACACTTTGGGAGGCAGAGGCAGGCGGATCATCTGAGATCAGGAGTTTGAGACCAGCCAGCCCAACATGGCAAAACCCTGTCTCTACTAAAAATACAAAAAATTTGCCGGGCGTGGTGGTGGGCACCTGTAATACCAGCTACTTGGGAGGCTGAGGAAAGAGAATCGCTTGAGACCAGGAGGCGGATGTTGCAGTGAGTAGAGATTGCACCACTCCACTCCAGCCTGGGTGACGAGAGCAAAACTCTGTCTCAAAAAAAAAAAAAAAAAAAAAAGAAAGAAAGAAAAAAAGAAACAGGATAAAACGAAAAAGGTATCCATGAAAAAATAAATATACACTGAAGTGGAACCATTTTCTTCTGTTCCCTTCATCAAACATGAGAGGCCAGAAGGCCCGTAGAAATCCACCTTCTGACAAAATCCAGCTGACCATACTTTCCTGAAGGATTCCAGGCCATTAGACGTAGACAGATCAAGTTGGTTGAATGAAAATATTCCTCTGCAAAAGTAGTCATTTTAATCTGCATGTATAACATTTGTTTATAGACTCACTGATTCCTTTGACTCTGTCCCATTTCACTAGGCTAGGAAGCTACTGGGAAGACAGAACTCAGGCATGAAGAAGAAGGTATGGCAACTTAGGCAGCGCCCCCTCACCCAGCAAAATCCCCATAGTCATGAACATCAAGGGCAGTTTCCCACCTATTTTTACCTTATATACACACACATACTAAGAAGACAAAATGCCACAAGAGTTTTTTCTGGCAGATATATAACAAGGTACCCTATGACTTGCTAACCTTGAGGAACAGGTTAAGAGTTGCAATTTCTGAGGGATTTCATTCAAAGTCTAGATGGTTTGATGGCGAATTTGACCATGATTATAAAATACATGAAGGGATCAGCAGTGCTTTTCTCCAAAAGAACATAAAATCCTTTCTCAAATTTCAAGAGGAAATGACTCCTGAACAGTCACTATGTGATATTACATTGTGTAATGTCAAGGCAAAATAAAATAAGGGGAAAGGTGGGTTCTTTTGGTTTCCTTAGAAATGGGAACTTGCTCTGTCATCCACACTGGAGTGCAGTGGCATGGTCACAGCTCACCGAAGCCTTGATCTCCTGGGCTCATGTGATCCTCTCTCCCGAGTCTCCCAAGTAGCTAGAACTACAGTCACAAGACACCATGCCTAGCTAATGTTTAAATTTTTTGTAAAGATGGGGTCTTACTTTGTTGCTCAAGCTGATCTCAAATTCCTGCCTCAGCTTCCCAAAGTGCTGGGATTACAGGTGTAAACCACCACACCTGGCTGGAAAAATGGGTTCCCAGAAAGAATGAAATGTCCTCAAGATAGCCTCTTACAAAACATTTTTTAAATCCTATAAATCCCCTCTCCCTCTCCCGTCTCCCTCTCCTTCTTTCTTCGGTCTCCCTCTGTTGCTGAAGCTGGACTGTACTGCCGTGATCTCAGCTGGCTGCAACCTCCCTGCCTCGGGCTCCTGTGATTCTCCTGCCTCAGCCTGCTGAGTGCCTGGGATTGCAGGCGCCTGCTGCCACGCATGACTGGTTTTTGTATTTTTGGTGGAGACGGGGTTTCGCCATATTGACCGGGCTGGTCTCCAGCTCCTGGCCTCGAGTGATCTGCCCGCCTCGGCCTCCCGAGGTGCTGGGATTGCAGATGGAGTCTCGCTCACTCAATGCTCAATGTTGCCCAGGCTGGAGTGCAGTGGCGTGATCTTGGCTCGCTACAACCTCCACCTCCCAGCCGCCTGCCTTGGCTTCCCAAAGTGCTAAGATTACAGCTTCTGCCCAGCCGCCACCCCATCTAGGAAGTGAGGAGCATCTCTGCCTGGCCGCCCATCATCTGGGATGTGAGGAGCCCCTCTGCCCAGCCGCCCCGTCTGGGAAGTGAGGAGCGCCTCTGCCCGGCCGCCATCCCGTATAGGAAGTGAGGAGCGTCTCTGCCCGGCCGCCCATCATCTGGGATGTGAGGAGCGCCTCTGCCCGGCTGACCCTGCCCGGCCGCCCCGTTTGGGAAGTAAGGAGCGCCTCTGCCAGGCTGCCCCGTCTGGGAGGTGAGGAGCGCCTCTGCCCAGCCGCCACCCCGTCTGGGAGGAAGTGAGGAGCACCTCTGCCCGGCCGCCCCATCTGGGAAGTGAGGAGCGCCTCTGCCCGGCTGCCCCGTGTGGGAAGTGAGGACCGCCTCTGCCCGGCCGCCCCGTCTGGGAAGTGAGGAGCGCCTTTGCCTGGCCGCTCCATCTGGGAAGTGAGGAGCGCCTCTGCCCGGCCGCCCTGTCTGGGAGGTGTACCCAACAGCTCCGAAGAGACAGCAACCATCAAGAACGGGCCATGACGACGATGGTGGTTTTGTTGAAAAGAAAAGGGGGAAATGTGGGGAAAAGAAAGAGATCAGATTGTTACTGTGTCTGTGTAGAAAGAAGTAGGCATAGGAGACTCCATTTTGTTCTGTACTAGGAGAAATTCTTCTGCCTTGGGATGCTGTTGATCTATGGCCTTGCCCCCAGCCCCCTGCTCTCTGAAACATGTGCTGTGTCAACTCAGGGTTAAATGGATTAAGGACGGTGCAAGATGTGCTTTGTTAAACAGATGCCTGAAGGCAGCATGCTCTTTAAGAGTCATCACCACTCCCTAACACTGCGGAAGGCCGCAGGGACCTCTGCCTAGGAAAACCAGAGACCTTTGTTCATGTGTTTATCTGCTGACCTTCTCTCCACTATTATCCTATGGCCCTGCCATATCCCCCTCTCCGAGAAACACCCAAGAATGATCAATAAATACTTAATTAAAAAAAAAATTCTATAAATCCCCTAAAAACTGTTGAAGAGTCAACAAAAAGTTCTTCCCCAAATGTAGCAGGAATAATGACTATCTAACAATGGTAAAAGTCTTCTGAAGAACAACATGATAGCTTCCCTAACCTTTAACAAGAATTCTGAATACTGGCCAGGCATGGTGGCTCATGCCTGTAATCCCAGCACTTCGGGAGGCTGAGGCAGGCAGATCACTTGAGTTCACTTGAGTCGAGATCATTTGAGTTAGGAGTTTGAGTCTGACCTGGGAAACATGGCGAAACCTCGTTTCTACTAAAAATACAAAAATTAGCCAGGCATGGTGACGCGCACCTGTTACTCCAGCTACCTGGGAGGCTGAGGAAGGAGAATCACTTGAACCCGGGAGGTGGAAAGTGCAGTGAGCCGAGATTGTGCCACTGCACTCCAGCCTGGGTGGCAAGACTCTGTCTCCAAAAAAAAAAAAAAAAATAGAACCATGGTAGGCACTGAGGAGAAAAGATCACATATCTTTCTTACAGTATCACAGAAGGCCACAACCCAAGCCAGGAACAAAGCCTCACTAACAAATCATATGATTACAGAATATGTCACACCTCCAGGTAAAATTCTCAATTAAAGCCCAAGAAGGAAGGTCAGAGACAAAAAAAGAAACAAAAGCAAGGGCAACTAATAGAAAAAAGTAAAAAATATGGTAGATATTAATACAACTGTATCGATAATCACTTTGAATGTCAATGGTCCAAATGTAATTAGAAGACAGATGCTGTTATAGTGGATTTTAAAAACATAGCATGTTGGCTAAAAGGAAACCACTTTAAATACAAAGACACACATATTAAAAGTAAAGGGATAGAGAAATACATAAAATGCTAACATTAATTAAAAGAAACATGGCACAGCTATCTTAATATCACATAGTACACTTCAGAGAAAGGAAAAAACACAGAGATAAGCCAGGTGCAGTGGCACATGCCTACGGTCCCAGCTACTTAGGAGGCTGAGATGGAGGATCGCCTGAGCCCAGGAGTTCAAGGATATAATGCGCTATAATTTATTGTGAATAGACACTGCACTCCGGCCTGGGGAACAGCGAGACCTTCATCTCTACAAAAAAATTTAAAAAAAAAAATTTTTTTAATTAACCAGTTGTGGTATCACAAACGTGTAGTCAGCTACTTCAGAAGCTGAGGCAGGTAGATTGCTGAAGCCTGGGAGTTCAAGGCTGCAAAGAGCTATATGATCACACCACTGCACTCCAGCCTGGGAGACAGAGTAAGACTCTGTCTCTAAAAAAAAAAATTAAAATTTTAAAATAAATAAATAAAGAGATATAAGTGAGCATCACATAATGATAAAGGACTCAACATGCCAAGAAGACCTGACAACCCTTAGTGTGTGTTTGCATAACAAGCGCTGCAAAATACATGTGGCAAAATACAACTGACAGAACTGCAAAGAGAAATACACTAATCTACTTGTATAGTTGGAGACTGCAGCACCCTTCCAGCAGTAATTAAGAGATCCAACAGGCAGAAAATCTGAAAGGACATAGCAAAGTAAATAGCATCATCAAACAACTGGATTTAATTGAAATGCATGGAATACTTCATCTAACAATAGCAAAACACAAATTCTTCTTAAGTTCACAGGAATATTCACAAAAACCAAATACTGGGGAATAAAACACACCTTAATAAATATGAAAAATTAAAAAAAATCATACAAAGTATGCTCAGACCACAACTCATTCATCTAGAAATCAATAACAGAGAGAGTTACCAACTCCCCCAAATCCTTAGAGATTAAACAACACAATTCTAAATAAACACATAGATCAAAGAAGTCTGAGAAATCAAAAATAATTTTTGACCTAAAATGAAAATGAAAACAAAACTTATCAAAAATTATGGTATGCAGCAAAAGCAGTGCACAGAGGAATATTTACAGCATTGAACACCTACACCAGGAAAGAACAAGGATTTATAATGAATCATCTAAGAGTCTACTTCGGGCTGGGTGCAGTGGCTCACGCCTATAATCCCAGCAATTTGGGAGGCCAAGGGGGGCAGATTACTTGAGGCCAGGAGTTAGAGACCAGCCTGGACAACATGGTAAAACCTCGTCTCTACTAAAAATACAAAAATTAGCTGGGCGTGGTGGCACATGCCTGTAATCCCAGCTACTCAGTAGGCTGAGATACAAGAATCACTTGAACCTGGGAGATGGAGGTTACAGTGAGCCAAGATCATGCCACTGCACTCCAGCCTGGGCGACACAGCAAGCTGCTGTCTCCAAAAAAAAAAAAAAAAAAAAGATAAGAGTCTACTTCAGGAAAACAGAAAAACAAGAGAGCAAATTAAACCCAACTAAGCACACAGACAGACAGAATAATTGGAGAAGTCAATGAAATGGCAGGAAATCAATAGAGATTAAAAAAAAAAAACAGAAGTCGGTTATTGGAGAACACCAATAAAATTGATAAACCTCTAGTCAGGTAAGAAAAAAGAAATTACTAAGATCAGAAATGAAAGGAGGCAAAAGTAAAAACTAAAGAACATTTGACAAAACCTGCCACCCACTCATGGTGGCAAACTGGGAATAGAGAACTTTCTCCTCAAAAAGAACATCAATGAGGAAACTGCAGCTAACATCATACTTAACAGTGAGAAACTAGATGCTTTCTACACAAGACCAGAAACAGGGTAAGAATGTCTTCTCTCACCACTGCTATTCAACAACATCCTTAAAGTCCTAGATAAGCAACAAGACAGAGGAAATAAAAAGTATACCGATTTAGAAGGAAGAAATAAAATTGTCTTTGCTGCATAAGACATGATTATATAAAATATATAGATGGCATATAAACATATGAAAACATGCATATTTTGTCACTGGGGAATTACAGATTTAAAAATTAAAGACTAACACAACCTTTATTAGAATGGCTAAAATTTAAAACACTGAGAACACCAAATGATGGCAAAGATGTGAAGCAATAGGAACCCTCATTTGTTACTTGTGGGAATGGAAAACAGTGCACCTATTTTGGAAGATGGTCAGTTTCTTATAAAACTAAACATATTCGGCCGAGCACAGTGGCTCATGCCTGTAATCTCAGCACTTTGGGGGGCCGAGGCGGGTGGATCACCTGAGGTCAGGAGTTCAAGACCTGCCTGGCCAACATGGTGAAACCATCTCTACTAAAAATACAAAAATTAGCTGGGCATGGTGGCACATGCATGTAATCCCAGCTACTCGAGAGGCTGAAGCAGGAGAATTGTCTGAGCCCAGGAGGTGGAGGCTGCAGTAAGCCGAGATCTTGCCATTGCACTACAGCCTGGACGACAAAGCAAAACTCTGTCTCAAAACAAAACTAAACAAAACATATTCAACATATGACCTAACAATCATGCTCCTTGGTATTTACCGAAGTAAGTTGAAAACATGTTCACACAAAAACCTGTACATGGATGTTTATGGGAGATTTATTCATAATTTCTAGAATTTAGAGTTAACCAAGATATTCTTCATAAACAAATGAACAATCTGCAGTACATCCATATGATTAAATATAATCATATGGATAAAAAGAAGATATCAAGCCATGATAAGACATAGAGGAAATTTAAAAGTACGTCACTGGGCCAGGTGTGGCAGCTCACACCTGTAATCCCAGCACTTTGGGAGGCAGAGGCGGGAGGATCACCTGAGGTCAGGAGTTTGAGACCAGCCTGACCAAATGGTGAAACCTCATCTCTACTAAAAATACAAAAATTAGCCGGGCGTGGTGGCGGACACCTGTAATCCCAGCTACTCAGGAGGCTGAGGTAGGAGAATCGCTTGAACCAAGGGGGCGGAGGTTGCAGTGAGCCAAGATCACATCACTGTACTCCAGCCTGGGCGACAGAGTGAGACTCCATCTCAAAAAGAAAAAAAGAAAAGTATGTTACTAAGTGATAGAATCCAATCTAAAAAGGCCATATACAATGTATTACCAACTATAAGATATTCTGCAAAAGACAAAACTATGGGACATGAAAAAGTCTTTGGTTGTAAGGGATTTCAGGATGCAAAGGGCAGATGAATGAATGTATGAACTATAGGTGATTTTTAGGGCAGTGAAACTACCCTAACAGAAATAACACACGTCATTAAACATTGTCAAAGTCCAATGAATACACAATAGAGTCAACTCTAATGTAAAATGTGAACATTAATGCATCCATATTGGTTCAATTGTAATTAATGTACCACAGTAATACAATACATAAAAACTAGGGCAAACTGGCCAGGTGTGGTGGCTCACGCCTGTAATCCCAGCACTTTGGGAGGCTCAGACAGGCAGATCACGAGGTCAAGAGATCGAGACCATTCTGGCCAACATGGTGAAATCCATCTCTACTAAAAATACAAAAATTAGCTGGGCGTAGTGGTGTGTGCCTGTAGTCCCAGCTACTTGGGAGGCTGAGGCAGGAGAATTGCTTGAACCTGGGAGGTGGAGGTTGCAGTGAGCTGAGACTGCGTCACTGCACTCCAGCGTGGCAACAGAGCGTGATCCGCCTCAAAAAAAAAAAAAAAAAATAGGGCAAACTGTAAAGAAGGGTGATCATTAAAGTAACACTCTGTACTTAATGATCAATTTTTCTGTAAACTTAAAACTGTTCTGAAAAAAATCTGTTACAAAAAGTTAAAATGAAGAGACTCATGACTGAGAAGTAACTAATCACTGAACCATGTGTTCTTTTTTTTTTTTTTTTTTTGAGACAGGGTCTCATTTTGTCACCCAGATTGGAGTGCAGTGGTATGATCACAGCTCACTGCAGCCTCAACCTCCAAGGCTCAAATGATCCTTCCACCTCAGTCTCCCAAGGATCTGGGACTACAGGTACATGCCACCACGCTCAGCCAATTTTTGTATTTTGTGTAGAGATGGGGTTTTGTCATGTTGCCCAGGCTGGTCTCAAACTCTTGGGCTCAAGCAATCTGCCTACCTTGGCTTCCCAAAGTGCTGACATGGCAGGCGTGAGCCACCACGCCTGGCCCATAGCATATTTCATGCAACTGATTTGAACTTATTTTAGTAAGCCATTATGGTGATGAATGAGGTCTTCAGCCAATGCCTTGTTTAGGAGCCCAGCACTGTATATTCTGAGAAGTTAGGAGTCCAGCACTGTATATTCTCAGAAGTTAAATTAGGGCCTTGGTTACCATCAGTACTGTCTAGAATTTGGACATGGATGAGTATCCATGGTATTGTGGACTTCGTATAAGATATGTATTGGCCAGGCGAGGTGGCTCACATCTGTAATCCCAACACTTTGGGAAGCCAATAGCGTGAGTCATCACATCCAGCCCTGAAGTCTTATTCTCATTGGTAAATACAAGAAAAACAGTTAACAGATTATATAGATTTGGAATGAACCTGAAAACTCCTAATACTTTTAACAGATGGTTTTTAGTATATATGTGCAATCATGATCACAATTTTCATCACCTCAAAAATAAGCCCATGTACTTTTCACCTGTCAATCTCCTATCCTCCCATCTTCTTCCGCCAATCCCCAGCCCTTGATAACCAGCAATCTTTCGGTCTCTATAGATTTTCCTATCATGGACTTTCATATAATCAGAATCATGCCATGTGGTATGTGACTGGCTTCATTATAGGTTTCTCAAGTCACATCCATGTTGTAGCATGCATCCCCACTTTGTATTTATGGTAGAATTACATTCCACTGTATGGATATTACATATTTTGTTTATCTATCATCCAATGATGTATTACAGTCAGCCCTCCATACTTGGAGTTTCTGTATCCTCAGATTCAACCACCCTCTGATCATGTACTATGTGGTTAGGTCTGTGATGGTTAGGTACATACTGAACATGTACAGACTTTTTCTTCTTGCTATTATTCCCTAAACAACACAATATAACAACTATTTACCTAAAATTTATGTTGTATTAGGTATTATAAGTGAGCTAAAGATGATTTAAAGTATATGGAAGAAAATGTTTTCTAAGCCAGGCGTGGTGGCTCACGCCTGTAATTCCACCACTTTGGGAGGCCGAGGGGGGCGGATCACCTGAGGTCAGGAGTTCGAGACCAGCCTGACCAAAAAGGAGAAACCCTGTCTCTACTAAAAATACAAAATTAGCCGGGTGTGGTGGCATACATGCCTGTAATCCCAGTTACTTGGGAGGCTGAGGCAGGAGAATCACTTGAACCCGGGAGGCAGAGGTTGCGGTGAGCCGAGATTTCGCTATTGCACTCCAGCCTGGGCAACAAGAGTGAAACTCCTTCTCAAAAAAAAAAAAAAAAAAAAGAAAATGTTTTCTTAATTTCCATTTTGGGTTGTTCAGTGACAATGTATAGAAATAACAGATTTTTTGCAGGTTCCGTTTGTATCCTACCAATTTGCTTAATTCATTTATTACTTCTAAGTGTGTGTGCAGGGTGGGGGAATCTCTTGGAAGTTCTACATGTAAAATCACATAATTTGTGAACAGGAAAAAATTTCCTTCTTCCTGTCCAATTTTGATATCTTTTCTTTTTCTTGTCTAACTACTCTGACTAGAACATCTGGTACTACACTGAATAGTAGTGGTGAAAGTTAACTAAGTCTCAATAGATTTTTTTAAATAGAATAAAAAATAATAGTAAGTTAAAATATAAAATGATTGTATAATACACATTTAACATATGAATATACATTTACACTGTTAATATATAAATACAAAATAAAGTAAAATATAAAATAATAGCTGGGTGCAGTGGCTCACACCTGTAATCCTAATACTTTAGGAGGCAAAGACAGGAGGACTGCTTAATGCCAAGGAGTTTAAGACCAGCCTGGGCAACATAGTGAAATCCTGTCTCTATTTAAAAAAAAAAAAGAATTTGGCCAGGCACAGTGGCTCACGCCTGTAATCCCAGCACTTTGGGAGGCCAAGGCGGGTGGATCACGAGGTCAGGAGTTAAACACTAGCCTGGACAAGATGATGAAACCCCGTCTCTACTAAAAATACAAAAAAATTAGCCGGGCATGGTGGTGGGCACCTGTAATCCCAGCTACTTGGGAGGCTGAGGCAAAGAATTGCTTGAACCCGGGAGGCGGAGGTTGCAGTGAGCCAAGATTGCGCCATTGCATTCCAGCCTGGGCAACAGAGCAAGACTCTGTCTAAAAAAAATAAATACATAAAAAATAAAAAAATTTTAACTAGTCGAGTGTGGTGGCACAAGCCTTTAATCCCAGCTACTTAGGAGGCTGACACAGAAGGATACTTGAGTACAAGAGGTCAAGGCTACAGTGAGCTATGATTGCGCCACTACACTCCAGTCTGGGCAACACAGCAAGACCCTGTCTCAAAAAAAAAAAGTATCAACTTTAGTTAATAATAATGTTACTGGTTCACCAATTTTCATCATTATCAGATGTAATATGTTGGTTTATAATCATAACTAATACACTACACTAAGGCAGTATGTTAAAAATAGGGGAGGTAGGCCAGGCGTGGTGGCTCACGCCTGTAATCCCAGCACTTTGGCAGGTCGAGGCAGGTGGATCACCTGAGGTCAGGAGTTCAAGACCAGCCTGGCTAACGTGGCGAAATCCAGTCTCTACTAAAAAAATTCAAAAAAAAATTAGCTGGACACGGTGGCAGGCGCCTGTAATCCCAGCTACTCCAGAGGCTGAGGCAGAAGAATTGCTTGAATCTAGGAGGCAGACGTTGCAGTGAGCTGAGATCGCGCCACCACACTCCAGCCTTGGTGACAGAACGAGACTCCGTCTCAAAAAAAAACAAAAAAATAGGGGAGGTAGGGAGAAGGGGCTCTGTAATAGCTCCCAAATTTTTCTGTAAACTATGAATTAAAAAAGCAAATAAACTAACCTTTCATGGAAAATTCATAATTGTGTAAAAAAGAAAGCTGGCTGGGCGCAGTGGCTCACACCTGTAATTCCAGCACTTTGGGAGGCCAAGGCGGGTGGATCACAAGGTCAGGAGTTCGAGACCATCCTGGCTAACATGGTGAAACCTCCACCTCTACTAAAAATACAAAAAAAAAAAAAAGAGCGGGGCAAGATGGCACGTACCTGTAGTTCCAGTTACTTGGGAGGCTGAGGCAGGAGAATCGCTTGAACCCAGGAGGCAGAGGTTGCAGTGAGCCAAGATCGTGCCACTGCACTCCAGCCTGGGCGACAGAGTGACAATTCCTCTCAAAAAAACAAAAAAAAAAGAAAAAGGCCAGGCGCAGTGGCTCACGCCTGTAATCCCAGCACTTTGGGAGGCCGAGGTGGGCAGATCACAAAGTCAGGAGATCAAGACCATCCTGGCTAACACGGTGAAACCCCATCTCTACTAAAACTACAAAAAAAAAAAAAATTAGCCAGGTGTGGTAGCGGGCGCCTGTAGTCCCAGCTACTCGGGAGGCTGAGGCAGGAGATTGGCATGAACCCGGGAGGCGGAGTTTGCAGTGAGCCGAGATTGCGCCACTGCACTCCAGCCTGGGTAACAGAGTGAGATTCCGTCTCAAAAAAAAAAAAAAGAAAGCTGACATTCCATAGTACATACAGTATAACGCCACTTGCATAAGATTCATTCAAAAATGAAATATATAACTGACTGGCTTAAAATAAAATATACTGATAAAGGGTTAAATACACAGGTTAAGAAAAGCAAGGAAATTATCTTATAATCTATAACACTGGCCCCATCTGGAAAGAGATTGGATGATTTGGCTTCTAGGAATCATTTCAAGGGGGCATGCGGTGAGAAGTCTTCAAAGTCGTGGCCTGGCTGTCATGAGACTGACATTCCCTTTACAATGTTTCAGTTGACTGTGCAACTGTTTTATGTAGTTTCCTCATATGCAATATGTTTAGTAAGTTTCCACAATGAAAACTCAATACACAAATAAATCTCAGTGTACTCCGAATTGTGAGCATCAAGCCATTGAAGTAAACATTTAAAAGATAGCACAGGGCCAGTGTGGTGGCTCATACCTGTAATCCCAACACTTTGGGAGGCTGAGGCGGACAGATCAACTGAGGTCAGGAGTTCCAGACCAGTCTGGCCAACATGGTGAAACTACATCTCTATTAAAAATACAAAAACTGGCCAGGTGTGGTAGCTCATGCCTGTAATCCCAGCACTTTGGGAGGCCAAGACGGGCGGATCACGAAGTCAGGAGATCGCCACCATCCTGGCTAACACGGTGAAACCCCGTCTCTACTAAAAATACAAAAAAAAAATTAGCCTGGCGTGGTGGCGGGCACCTGTAGTCCCAGCTACTCGGGAGGATGAGGCAGGAGAATGGCATGAACCCAGGAGGTGGAGCTTGCAGTGAGCCGAGATCGCGCCACTGCACTCCAGCCTGGGCAACAGAGCAAGACTCTGTCTCAAAAAAAAAAAAAAAAGCAAGCCAGACAGACTCTCCAAATTCCCATTGTTTACTTCATAAACAATTGAACAATTGGCTGGACAGTTTTGTCTTCACTGATCAGTCAAAACAAAATATCTGTAAATCCAACCTTAATGGTTAAGTTTCTCTCCTCTTTTCAGGCCCTGAACTTTGACCCACCCTCCACAGCCTAAGGAAGCACCCACCCAATCCCTCCTTTATAAACCATCCTAAAAACAGACTAACCTCAGGAAAAATATTCTCTGATCTAGGATCCGATTTTGCACTTTCCACTCTGCCCTCTCCTCCCACCTATTCCTAATCTTATTTGTTCCTCTCTATGAATGAAAAACCTTTTTAGGGGAAGAGGAGGAGTGGAGACAGGGTCTTGCTCTGTTGTCCAGGCTAGAGTACAATGCCAGAATCATTGCTCACTGGAGCTTGATCTTCTGGGCTCAAGTGATCCTCCCACCTCAGCCTCGTCTGGGACTACAGGTGTGCACCACCACAATTTTTTTTAATTTTATAGAGAGGTGGTCTTACTATGTTGTACAGGTTAGTCTCAAACTCCTGACCTCAAGCAATCCTCCTGTTTTGGCCTCCCAAAGTGCTGGGATTATAGATGTAAGCCGCCACTTCCAACAGAAAAGCCTTTTTCTGCCTAACCTCTAGGATGCTTGCAGATCTTGTATCTACTGCTTTCACCCTTTCATTATACTCCTTTCACATAAAGTCACTTCTTACCTAACTCCAGATTTCTTGTATTTGAGGATGTCTAGAAACAGCTCTCTCAAATCATGGGAGCCCATGGTTTACTGTTATTATCTGAACAGTAACAATTACAACCTCAGACAGGGTATCACCCTCCCAACTATACCTATGTGTGCATCCCCAGCTTTCCAGTGGTCTGTAGCTTCTCTCAGTATAAAGGACCCCTCCCCTGGTTGGAGTGATCAGGCTGGGATGCCTGCCAAGTTCTACCCAGGAAGAACCAACTGGGGACTTCAACGACCTCCTTTTGCAGGCTCTTAATTTGGAGTCACTCTGAGGCACACTTGACCTCAGACCTCTGCTTCCTCAGACAAGACTATTCACTCACTTTTTTTTTTTTTTTGAGACTGAGTTTCACTCTTGTTGCTCAGGCTGGAGTGCAGTGGCACGATCTCGGCTCACCACAACTTCCGCCTGCTGGGTTCAAGCAATTCTCCTGCCTCAGCCTCCCAAGTAGCTGGGATTACAGGCATGCGCTACCATGCCCAGCTAATTTTGTATTTTTAGTAGAGACAGGGTTTCTCCATGTTTGTCAGGCTGGTCTCAAACTCACCTCAGGTGATCCACCCACCTCAGCCTCCCAAAGGGCTGGGATTACAGGCATGAGCCATCGTGCCCAGTTTCACTTACTTTTAAGGAAGAAAATATCCTGTGTTTGAAGAATCCAGCAAAATCACTCAAACTTACTGTTTATGTATATAGGAGGAAAGGAAACTGTAAGACATTTGTATTCTTTTTTTTTGAGACGGAGTCTAGCTCTGTTGCCCAGGCTGGAGTCCAGTGGCACGATCTCGGCTCACTGCACTGCAACCTCCACCTCCCGGGTTCACGCCATTCTCCTGCCTCAGCCACCCAGCAGCTAGGACTACAGGCACACGCTGCCACGCCCAGCTAATTTTTGTATTTTTAGTAGAAACTGGGTTTCACCGTGTTAGCCAGGATGGTCTCGATCTCCTGACCTTGTGATCCGCCCGCCTCAGCCTCCCAAAGTGCTGGGAGTAAAGGCGTGAGCCACCGCGCCCGGCCAATTTTTTGTATTTTTTAGTAGAGACGGGGTTTCACCGTGTTAGCCAGGATGGTCGCCATCTCCTGACCTCGTGATCCGCCCACCTCGGCGCTGGGATTACAGGCTTGAGCCATCGTGGCCGGCAAGACATTTGTATTCTATAGCTTAAACATGAAAAGCACATTTATCGCGAGTGCCTGGGATTGCAGGCGCGCGCCGCCACGCCTGAATGGTTTTTGTATTTTTGGTGGAGACAGGGTTTCACCGTGTTGACCGGGCTGGTCTCCAGCTCCTGGCCTCGAGTGATCTGCCTGCCTCGGCCTCCCGAGGTGCTGGGATTGCAGACGGAGTCTCGCTAACTCGGTGCTCAGGCTGGAGTGCAGTGGTGTGATCTCGGCTCGCTGCAACCTCCACCTACCAGCCTCCTGCCTTGGCCTCTTAAAGTGCTAAGATTACAGCCTCTGCCCCGCCGCCACCCCGTCTAGGAAGTGAGGAGCATCTCTGCCTGGCCGCCCATCGTCTGGGATGTGAGGAGCCCCTCTGCCCGGCCGCCCTATCTGGGAAGTGAGGAGCGCCTCTGCCCGGCCGCCCATCGTCTGGGATGTGAGGAGCGCCTCTGCCCGGCTGCCACCCCGTCTGGGAGGAAGTGAGGAGCGCCTCTGCCCGGCTGCCCCGTCTGGGAGATGAGGAGCACCTCGGCCCGGCCGCCCCGTCTGGGAGGTGAGGAGCGCCTCTGCCTGGCCGCCACCCCGTCTGGGAGGAAGTGAGGAGCGCCTCTGCCCGGTTGCCCCATCTGGGAAGTGAGGAGCGCCTCTGCCTCGCCGCCACCCCGTCTGGGAAGTGAGGAGCGCCTCTGCCCGGCCGCCACCCCATATGGGAAGTGAGGAGCGCCTCTGCCTCGCCGCCACCCCGTCTGGGAAGCGAGGAGCGCCTCTGCCTGGCCGCCACCCCGTCTGGGAAGTGAGGAGCGCCTCTGCCCAGCTGCCACCCCATATGGGAAGTGAGGAGCGCCTCTGCCCAGCCGCCCCTTCTGGGAGGTGAGGAGCGCCTCTGCCCAGCCGCCCCGTCTGGGAGGTGAGGAGTGCCTCTGCCCGGCCGCCCCATCTGGGAGGTGAGGAGCGCCTCTGCCTGGCCGCCACCCCGTCTGGGAGGAAGTGAGGAGCACCTCTGCCCAGCTGCCCCATCTGGGAAGTGAGGAGCACCTCTACCCGGCTGCCCACTCTGGGAAGTGAGGAGCGCCTCTGCCCGGCCGCCCACTCTGGGAAGTGAGGAGCGCCTCTGCCTGGCCGCCCACTCAGGGAGGTGAGGAGCGCCTCTGCCCGGCCACCCCGTCTGGGAAGTGAGGAGCGCCTCTGCCCGGCCGCCCCATCTGGGAGGTGAGGAGCGCCTCTGCCCGGCCACCCCGTCTGGGAAGTGAGGAGCGCCTCTGCCCGGCCGCCCACTCTGGGAGGTGAGGAGCGCCTCTGCCTGGCCACTCCGTCTGGGAAGGGAGGAGCGCCTCTGCCCGGCCGCCACCCCGTCTGGGAGGAAGTGAGGAGCACCTCTGCCCGGCCGCCCCGTCTGGGAGGTGAGGAGCGCCTCTGCCCAGCCGCCACCCCGTCTGGGAGGAAGTGAGGAGCACCTCTGCCCGGCCGCCCCGTCTGGGAAGTGAGGAGCGCCTCTGCCCGGCCGCCCCATCTGGGAGGTGAGGAGCGCCTCTGCCCGGCCACCCCGTCTGGGAAGTGAGGAGCGCCTCTGCCCGGCCGCCCCGTCTGGGAGGTGAGAAGTGCCTCTGCCCGGCTGCCACCCCCTCTGGGAGGAAGTGAGGGGCACCTATGCCCGGCTGCCCCATCTGGGAGATGAGGAGCACCTCTGCCCGGCCGCCCCGTCTGGGAGGTGAGGAGTGCCTCTGCCTGGCCGCCACCCCGTCTGGGAGGAAGTGAGGAGCGCCTCTGCCCGGCTGCCCCATCTGGGAAGTGAGGAGCGCCTCTGCCCGGCCGCCACCCCATATGGGAAGTGAGGAGCGCCTCTGCCTGACCACTCCGTCTGGGAGGTGAGGAGCGCCTCTGCCCGGCCGTCACCCCGTCTGGGAGGAAGTGAGGAGCACCTCTGCCCGGCTGCCCCATCTGGGAGATGAGGAGCACCTCTGCCCGGCCGCCCCGTCTGGGAGGTGAGGAGCGCCTCTGCCTGGCCGCCACCCCGTCTGGGAGGAAGTGAGGAGCGCCTCTGCCCGGCTGCCCCATCTGGGAAGTGAGGAGCGCCTCTGCCCGGCCGCCACCCCATATGGGAAGTGAGGAGTGCCTCTGCCTGGCCACTCCGTCTGGGAGGTGAGGAGCGCCTCTGCCCGGCCGCCCCGTCTGGGAGGTGAGGAGTGCCTCTGCCCGGCCGTCACCCCGTCTGGGAGGAAGTGAGGAGCACCTCTGCCTGGCTGCCCCGTCTGGGAGATGAGGAGCACCTCTGCCCAGCCGCCCCATCTGGGAGGTGAGGAGTGCCTCTGCCCGGCCGCCACCCCGTCTGGGAGGAAGTGAGGAGCACCTCTGCCCGGCCGCCCCCTCTGGGAAGTGAGGAGCGCCTCTGCCTGGCCGCCACCCCGTCTGGGAGGAAGTGAGGAGCGCCTCTGCCTGGCTGCCCCATCTGGGAAGGGAGGAGCACCTCTGCCCAGCCGCCACACCGTCTGGGAAGTGAGGAGCGCCTCTGCCTGGCCACCCTGTCTAGGAGGTGAGGAGCGCCTCTGCCCGGCCGCCCAATCTGGGAAGTGAGGAGCGCCTCTGCCCGGCCGCCCAGTCTGGGAAGTGAGGAGCGCCTCTACCCGGCCGCCCTGTCTGGGAGGTGAGGAGCGCCTCTGCCTGGCCGCTACCCCGTCTGGGAGGAAGTGAGGAGCGTCTCTGCCCGGCTGCCCCGTCTGGGAAGTGAGGAGTGCCTCTGCCCGGCCGCCCCGTCTGGGAGGTGAGGAGCGCCTCTACCCGGCTGCCACCCGGTCTGGGACGAAGTGAGGAGCGCCTCTGCCTGGGCGGCCCCGTCTGGGAAGCGAGGAGCGCCTCTGCCCGGCCGCCCTGTCTGGGAGGTGAGGAGCGCCTCTGCCCGGCTGCCCTGTCTGGGAGGTGTACCCAACAGCTCCGAAGAGACAGCGACCATCGGGAGCGGGCCATGAGGACGATGGCGGTTTTGTTGAAAAGAAGAGGGGGGAAGTGTGGGGAAAGGAAGGAGAGATCAGATTGTTGCTGTGTCTGTGTAGAAAGAGGTGGGCATAGGAGACTCCATTTTGTTCTGACTAGGAGAAATTCTTCTGCCTTGGGATGCTGTTGATCTATGGCCTTTCCCCCAGCCCCATGCTCTCTGAAACATATGCTGTGTCAACTCAGGGTTAAATGGATTAAGGGCGGTGCAAGATGTGCTTTGTTAAACAGATGCTTGAAGGCAGCATGCTCTTTAAGAGTCATCACCACTCCCTAATCTCAAGTACCCAGGGGCACAAACACTGCAGAAGGCCGCAGGGTCCTCTGCCTAGGAAAACCAGAGACCTTTGTTCATGTGTTTATCTCCTGACCTTCTCTCCACTATTATCCTATGACCCTCCCATATCCCCCTCTCCGAGAAACACCCAAGAATCATCAATAAATACTTCATAAATTAAAAAAAAAAAAAAAAAAAAAAGGAATGAGGAAGGGCACCAACTTCTATTTTTCCAAAAAAAAAAAAAAAAATATTTAAAAAAAATATTTAAAAATATTTAAAGCACAAAGTGCCTCTTCTTCCTCTTCCCCAAGCAGTGCAGACACTTACAGATGTGAAATTACTTTTGCAAAATTATGAGAGTAAGATAAATCTGACATAGTTGACTCCATCTTGCTTCTAACCTCCAAGCTGTCCTTTGTCATTCCTGGGTATAAGCTAAGCTAATTTGAGGAATAATTTAGTTTAGATTTAGTTTAGATTTAGTTTAGATTTAACCAAAGCAAAGATGATAATAGCTCTTCCCAAAACTAAACCACAACCACCTTTGTAAAATCAAAGCCCACAAGGTTAGGATTATGAGAGGGGCCAAAATTCTGTTAAATTGTAAGCATAAACAACTGTTCCAGGGTTCACAAGATTTGTAACTTCCCTAATTACTTCTGTAGGCAACATCCTTACTGTAGAACCTAAGGTTGTCCTTTTGAGATATTTTTTCAGACTTCTGCATTTCTGATGATGGGATGACTCTACCCAGATGACTCTACCTGGACTGTGACTGCAACTCATGACTCAACTGGTCCTATGGCCCCCACTTAGAGGCTGACTCAGTGCACAAAGACCATTTTCCACACCCCTATGATTTCATCCCCAACCAATCAACATTTCCCACTCCCTAGTTCCCTGCCCACCAAACTATCCTTGAAAACCCCTAACCTCCAAGCCTTTAGGGAGACTGATTTGAGTAATAACTCCATCTCCTGCGTGGCCGGCCTCATGTCAATTAAACTCTTCCTCTACTACAAAAAAAAAAAAAAAAAAAAAAAAAGAAAAGCACATTTATCTATCCCTTTCAGACAACAGAGATGTCACATTATTATTACTTCCATGACAACTTCTTTACTAATATTTAGTTCACTAATATTTAATATTTCAAAGTCCCATCTGATAGGATTTAGCATTAATCACCAAAGTCCAGATGAAAGGATACAGAACAGTTATCCATTACGACAAAATCTCTACCCTGCAAAGGAGATGATATTTTAGAGAATCTCTGTATTTCACCAATTTATCTACTACACTTTCTTGTGGAAATGTATTCGTTTCTCTGTAGCCATAATGGAAGACTGAATTTCCCTACTTATCTGAGATTCTTATCCCCAGTAGCATTCTCAAGGCTAAGTTCTGGGATTGATCTGAAATCATCCAAAAGAAGAAAACAGACCTGAGAAACCTCCCATACGTGTTGAGGGGAAGAAACTACACAAATAAGATTTTTTTAACAAATTGAATGTAAGACTAGATAATTGTTTTCCCTCAAATCTACTTTCTGCCTCTTTCTCCCCCTAGTGACCCTCCCTTTGTAAACACTTTATCTTGTCTTTCAAGCACTACTGATATAATACATTTTACATTTAACGAAAAACAGGATCATATAAGCAAATAAACCTTTTCAAGGGTTTACAAACCCACGGAGAGGCAGTGCTGACCTGGAATACAGACATTTATCTGATTCCAATGTCAGGTGAGGTCACCCTATCCCCTAGGACATCTCCCAGCCCCATCCTGGCTCATTGACCAAGCCCCCTGAAGACAGTGAACTGTGCCCTGCTCAGTCTGCCCCAAGCGCATTTTAACTTTCAGGTTCTCGCACCATTTCAATGGAGTAGGTTTTCCTTCTCCTTTGAGATAGTTTTTCTCCCTTCACTAGACTAAAAACAATCCAGAGGTCAGGAATCATTTGTGCCTTTTCCTCTCAGTAACAGCCTAAGACTGGGTAACCATCAATGTGTCCCTAAGGAAAGCAAACTGGGGTTGAGGAAGAAAAGCTGAGTGTCCCTCCCAAAGGGTAAACTTTTCAGAGGCAGGGGATACCGGGAGAGTCCTCCCACCTCAGGGCATGCAGCTGCTCCCGTGAGAGGCCCCACCCCTGCACCTTAAGCTGTCCTCTGGGAGGAGTGACCCAGGGGTTGATAATCACTAGATCCTCCAACAGAAGTGGCAGCTGTGGGCAGTTCTGAAAATCAGGACCAGAAAAGGATAGAGGGCCACATCACCTTGTAACGTTTCCAACAGGGAAACTCCACCCAAAGACGTTCTGATTAGGCGTCGGGGCTTAGGAAAGATAAAAGGAGGGGAAGCACAAAAATTTTTTACCACGGCCGGGCGCGGTGGCTCACGCCTGTAATCCCAGCACTTTGGGAGGCCGAGGCGGGCGGATCACCTGAGGTCGGGAGTTGGAGACCAGCCTGGCCAACATGGAGAAGCCCTGTCTCTACAAAAAATACAAAATTAGCCGGGCATGGTAGCGCATGCCTGTAATCCCAGTTACCTGGGAGGCTGAGGCAGGAGAATCGCTTGAACCCGGGAGGTGGAGGTTGCAGTGAGCTGAGATCGCGCCATTGTACTCCAGCCTGGGCAACAAGAACGAAATTCTGTCTCAAAAAAAAAAAAAAAAAAATTTTTACCGTAGAGTGTCAGGTTCTTATTCTCTGTTTCCCTCTCAGGTTACAAGTACACAAACAAGAGGCCGGGCGCGGTGGCTCACGTCTGTAATCCCAGCCCTTTGGGAGGCGGAGGTGAACGGATCGCCTGAGGTCTGGAGTTTGAGACCAACCTGGCCAACATGGCGAAACCCAGTCTCTACCAAAAATACAAAAAGTAGCCGGTCGTGGTGGCGCATGCCTGTAATCCCAGTTACTCGGGAGGCTGAGGCAGGAGAATTGCTTGAACCCGGGAGGCGAAGGTTGCAGCGAGCTGAGATCTTCCCACTGCACTCCAGCCTGGGCGACAGAGCGAAACTCTGTCTGAAAAGAAAAAAAAAAAAATCCACAGAGAACAAATCCTTTCAAAAGAGTATGGTGAAAGAAACTATAAACAACTAAAATACTGTGTCTTAAATGTAAAACAAAAAACAGCTGATAATGTTGATTTGGCGAGGGGAAGTCACCTTTGGGAATGCGGGGAACGAACCGGAAATTTAGGCATTTATTCCCAACCCTAGAAAAAGCTAGGCTAAAAAAACGGGAGTCGTAGGTTTGAGATTCTTTTTCCAGTACGTTTGGAAGACTCGGAGGGAGACCAGTCCCCCGGAAAAAAGGAGGATGCACTGGGAAGGCCACAGCCCACAGCTCCTCCCATGCACGAACCCCACACCCGAGACGGGATTCCGCCTTGTGACCCTCCCGTGTCCCAGCACAATCTGGAGAGAGGCGGGGCTGCGGGCGCGGAGCTGCCCAGAGAGGGCTCCGAGGCCGGGGCCGCAGTCGCCGCGCAGGGAGGGGACACGACGCCCGGGGTACTGGCTACGGCCCAACCCACCCTGCGGCCGAGGGGACAGAAGGCCGAGCTGCGCCAGGGAACTCGGGTCCCAGACCCTGGAGTCGCTGCAGGGAGGCTCCGGTGCTTCCACAGCCGGTTCCGGCCGGTTCCCACAAGCCCCTCCCCCAGTCTCCAGACGCCCGGCCCCGCCACGCACCATTTCCTGGCTTCCAGGGTGTCCCGGGGTCCTGCCTACGGCTCTCTCCGGCCTGTGTAGGTCACAGCGCGCCAGACGCTGCAGTGGAGCCACCGGGGTCACTGGAGAAGCGGACACCGGAACCCAAACGCAGCGGACACGAAACAGGAAGACCCCGCGGAGTTGTTGAACGTTGCCCCCCGTCCCCCTTGCAGAGTTCCTGATTGGATGGTTTGCAGGTCCCCGCCCCAGTGCCCCTGATTGGGTGATGATCCAAGTCCTGCCTCCTTGATACTGAGTGACAGGAGAAGCAATGCGGTATGTGGCTGAGTAAAGACAGATTGACAGGGTCTTGGCCACTGCTCTTCGTGGGCCGGGCTTCGTCCCTCTGAAACCTTCTGTGCCGGGGAGGATATTTGCATTTAAGCAGAAAGTGTTTCAGGCTCTGTAGAGGTGATACTGGCGTGTTTCTGCACTCAGGGTGCCTTTCCTGCCTTTTCCTCCTGGACACAGAGTCACAAGTGTGCACAGGGAATGACAGACTCGGCGTCCAGTGGAGCCATCCCCTGGCCTCACAGTAGGAGGCGCGCCCAGGCTAGGCCAGACCACAGTGTAACAGGAGGAAGGAGGGCTTGCTTCTTTCAGGCAAGAAAATTAAAACGGACAAAGAAATAAAATTATTAAATGTATAGGAAAACCTGGAGTTTTTATGACAGCGATCATCTATAAAGAAACCAAGAGAAGTAAGCAAACATTTGAACTAGCTCAGACAAGCAGGCTGCTTCACCCGCAGTTCACAAGGAAAACCCACAATCATAAGGTTAAAAATATTCCCAAGCGCCGGGCGCGGTGGCTCACGCCTCTAATACCAGCACTTTGGAAGGCCGAGGTGAGAAAATTGCTTAAGGTCAGGAGTTCAAGACCAGCCTAACCAACATGGTGAAACCCCATCTCTACTAAAAATACAAAAATTAGCCAGGCGTGGCGGCAGGTGCCTGTAATCCCAGCAACTAGGGAAGCTGAGGTACGAGAATCGCTTGAACCCGGGAGGGGGAGGTTGCAGTGAGCCGAGATAGCGCCATTGAACTCCAGCCTGGGCGACAGAGCGAGGCTAAAAAATACAATACAGTACAGTACAGTACAATACAATACACAAAATACAATACAATTAAAATAAAATAATAAAATAAAATAAATACATAAATCCCAAGCTTGGGACCCAGATTCTAACTGCTGAAATGGAACCCCAGTGTGGATCAGAACCTGGTGATGAGACAGGGACACTTAAGAATTCAACTCTGGGAGCTCAAGGTGCCCTCCAGTCCCCTCCTCACAGTGTGGAAACACTCCTTCCTTCAAAACCTTCATTTGTACCAGCAGGAAACTCTCACCTGGAGTCATTGTAAAGTTGTGACCTAAATAAACTGTTATGTTCCCAAACCTTTTCTCCAGGGGACAACGCAAACAAGTCTTTCACTGAGCCTGACCTTCACAGATTTTCTTCATGTATACAAATTACAGCCTGACCCCAGCGACCCCATGAATGCTAAAACCAAAACACTGCCCAGAAAATGGCCCCAAGCGCCAAAGGTACAACCTCAGAAAAGACAGAACCCTCCGCCCCAACCCAACCACATCTGCACATGGGTCTCCTGCTTTTCACAGCTCTGCAGCTTCTCAGAATCCACATTCCTGGCCAGGCGCTGTGGCTCATGCCAGTACTTTGAGAGGCCAAGGCGGGAGGATCACCTGAGGTCAGGAGTTCGAGACCAGCCTGGCCAAATGGTGAAACCTCGTCTATACTAAAAATACAAAAATTAGCCGGGTGTGGTGGCGGGCGCCTGTAATCCCAGCCACTCGGGAGGCTGAGGCAGGAGAACCACTTGAACCCGGCAGGCAGAGGTTGCAGTAAGCCCAGACTGCGCGACTGCACTCCAGCCTGGGCGCCAAAACAGTGAGACTCCGTCTCAAAAAAATAATAATAAAAATAAAAAATAAAATAAAAAATAAAAATAAAAATAAAAAAATCTGCACTCCTGGAGCAGTTCTGAGCACCTGGAGGCCACCCGCAAAGGAGGGCAGGCTGCCCAAGAAGCACCCTTTCACTCCCTTTGCAGGCTCCAGATTGGTCTCAGGGTGGAGTCACTGGCCTCAGGCTCTCCTGCCCACTGCAGGTTATTCACTTGCTTCTCACCAACACTGATCACTTAGATAAGACAAAAAGACCTTCGGTCCCCTTTGCTGTTTGTTTGTTTGTTTGTTTTTAAGAAACTAGCAGAGTTCCTGCTTTCCTTCTGTGGTTATGTATAAACTGGAAGACAAAAAATTCTGAAATACTTTATATGGATTTTAAACCTGGCAAGTAATGATTCCTTTGAGAAAACAAAGATATCAGCTATGCTATTATGATTTATACATTGGTTTCCACCCATGGTTCCTGACTCATAACTCCCATGGTCCTTGTTACAGTAAACAGAATCTCTCTCTCTCTGACCGTCTCCTGTCCCCCCATTCACCTGCCCACTGCAGAACTCTAATCTGATTGTGGGTCATAAGACTATCATTCCAAAGAGTGTCCTGTCCTGTACGCTGGGGAAAGGAATGCTACACAGAAGCCAAAAATTATCTGGACAGGGGTTGGACGCAGTGGTTCACGCCTGTAACCCCAGCACTTTGGGAGGCTGAGGAGGGAGGATTGCTCGAGCCCAGGAATTCAAGACCAGCCTGGGAAAGATGGCGAGACCCCATCTCTATGAAAAATAAATAAAAAGGCCGGATGCAGTGGCTCATGCCTATAATCCCAGCACTTCAGGAGGCTGAGGTGGGCGGATCATGAGGTCAAGAGATCGAGACCCTCCTGGCCAACATGGCGAAACCCCCATTTCTACTAAAAATACAAAAATTAGTTGGGTGTGGTGGCGCGTGCCTGTAGTCCCAGCTACTTGGGAGGCTGAGCCAGGAGAATCACTTGAACCCAGGAGGCAGAGGTTGCAGTGAGCCGAGATCACTACTGCACTCCAGCCTGGCCAACAGGGCAAGACTCCGTCTCAGAAAAAAATATTTTTCTTTTTATTTATTATTATTATTTTGAGACGGAGTCTTGCTCTGTCGCCAGGTTGGAGAGCAGTGGCGAGATCTCAAATTGCTCACTGCAACTTCCAACTCCTAGGGTTCAAGTGATTCTCCTGCCTCAGCCTCCTGAGTAGTTGGGATTACAAGTGTGTGCCACTATGCCTGGCTAATTTTTGTATTTTTAGTAGAGACGGGGTTTCACCATATTGGCCAGACTGGTCTTGAACTCCTGACATCAAGAGATCCACCCACCTCGGCCTCCCAAAGTGATGGGATTACAGGCAAGAGCCACTGCGTCCAGCCTAAAAATTTTTTGTTTCCTTTCTTTAAAACTGTTTTAGGCGTGGTGTCACATGGCGTGGCAGCACATGGTGTGGTAGCACATGCCTGTAATCCCAGCTACTCAGGAGGCTGAGGCAGGAGAATCGCTTGAACCCGCGAGGCAGAGGTTGCAGTGAGCCGAGATCATGCCACTGCACTCCAGCCTGGGTGACAGAGCAAGACCCTGTCAAAAGAAAGAAAGAAAGAGAGAGAGGGAGGGAGGGGGAGAGAGAGAGAGAGAAAGGAAGGAAGGAAGGAAGGAAAGAAAGGAAAGATAGAAAGACGGAAAGAAAGAAAAAAGAAAAGAAAAAGAAAGAGAGAAAGAAAGAAAGAGGGAGGGCCGGGCGCAGTGGCTCACGCCTGTAATCACAGCACTTTGGGAGGCCGAAGCGGATCACGAGGTCAGGAGATCCAGACCATCCTGGCTAACACGGTGAAACCCCGTTTCTACTAAAAATACAAAAAAAAATTAGCTGGGCGTGGTGGCGGGCGCCTGTAGTCCCAGCTACTCGAGAGGCTGAGGTAGGAGAATGGCATGAACCCGGGAGGCGCAGCTTGCAGTGAGCCGAGATCGTGCCATTGCACTCCAGCCTGGGCGACAGAGCAAGACTCCATCTCAAAAAAAAAAGAAAGAGAGAGAGAGAGAAAGAGGGAGAAAGGGAGAGAGAGAAGGAAGGAAGGAAAGAAGGAAGGAAGGAAGAGAAAGAAAGAAAGAGAGAGAGAGGCCAGGCATGGTGGCTCACACCTGTAATCCCAGCACTTTGGGAGGCCAAGGCGGGCGGCTTGCCTGAGCTCGGGAATTCGAGACCAACCTGGCCAACATGGTGAAACCCCGCCTCTACTAAAAATACAAAAAATTAGCTGGGCGTGGTGGCGGGCGCCTGTAGTCCCAGCTACTCGGGAGGCTGAGGCACGAGAATCACTTGAACCTGGGAGGCGGAGGTTGCAGTGAGTCAAGATCGTGCCACTGCACTCCAGCCTGGGTGACAGAGTGAGATTCCATCTCAAAAAAAAAAAAGAGAGAGAGAGAAAGAAAGGAAAGAAAGAAAGAAGGGAGGGAGGGAAAGAGAGAGAGAGAAAGAAAAAGAAAGAGGAAGGAAGGATGGATGGATGGATGGATGGATGGATGGATGGATGGATGGATGGAGGGATGGATGGATGGATGGATGGATGACACCAGTGCTGGGGAGGACATAGAGAAACTGGATCCTACTCCTACTCCTACTTTGGTGGTGGAAATGTAAAATGGTACAGAGAGCGCGGTGAGACGCAGAGCGCGGCAGGCTCCCCGAGTCCCAGGCAGGCAGATGAGCTGGAGGGCGGGGATGTCCCGGGACTGGCCGCGGCCCCTACCCCGCAGACACCGGGGCCCTAGCTGTGCCGGGCCGAGACGAAGCCCCAGCCGAGACGCAGCGCCTCTAGGGGGCTGCGGCAGCGGCGAGCGGGAAGCGAGGCGGTCCCGATGGGGCGTCAGGGTGCAGAGGGCCCTGGAGGCGGTCTAGGGACACAGGCTCGGCTGCCTTGCTTTAGACTAGGAAGCCGCGCAGACCTTCGTTCTACCAGACCTTCGTGTGGAAGAGAGAAATGGTAAAATGGCCTGGCACATGTGGTCCTGGAAATCCCCAACAGCCTTTGGGAAGATTTACTGACAGTCTATAGAAGGCCTGTGTAGGCCAGGCGCGGTGGCTCACGCCTGTAATCACGGCACTTTGGGAGGCCGAGACGGGTGAATCGCCTGAGGTCAGGAGTTCAAGACCAGCCTGACCAACATGGTGAAACCCCGTCTCTACTAAAAATACAAAAATTAGTTGGGCGTGGTGGCGGGCGCCTGTAATCCCAGCTTCTCCGGAGGCTGAGGCTGGAGAATCGCTTGCAGTGAGTCGAGCTCGCACCATTGCACTCTAGCCTGGGCAACAGGAGAGAAACTCCAGCTCAAAAAAAAAAAAAAAAAGAAGGCTTGTGTATATAATAGGAAAAAACTGCTCAACTTCCCCCTCAACCTAAAATTTTATTTATTTATTTAATTTTATTTATTTATTTATTTATTTATTTATTTACCTGAGACGGAGTTTCACTCTGTCACCCAGGCTGGAGTGCAGTGGCACAATCTCGGCTCACCACAACCTCCACCTTCCGGGTTCAAATGATTCTCCTTCCTCAGCCTCCTGAGTAGCTGTGACTACAGGCGCCTGCCACCACACCCGGCTAATATTTTGTATTTTTAGTAGAGATGGGGTTTCACCATCTTGGCCAGGCTGGTCTTGAACTCCTGACCTTGTGATCCACCCGCCTCACCCTCCCAAAGTGCTGGGATTACAGGCGTGAGCCACTGCGCCCAGCCTATTTAATTTTATTTTTTTGAGACGGAGTCTTGCTCTGTCACCCAGGCTGGAGTGCAGTGGTGCAATCTTGGCTCACTGCAACCTCTGCCTCCCGGATTCAAGCAATTCTCCTGCCTCAGCCTCCCGAGTAGGTGGTACTACAGGTGGCACCACCACGCCCAGCTAATTTTTGTATTTTTAGTAGAGACGGGGTTTCACCATGTTGGGCAGGCTAGTCTCGACCCCCTGACCTCGTGATCCGCCCGCCTCAGCCTCCCAAAGTGCTGGGATTACAGGCGTGAGCAACCGTGCCCGGGTTTTTTTTGTGTGTGTGTGTTTTTTTTGAGACAGAGTCTCACTCTGTCGCTCAGACTGGAGTGCAATGGTGGGATCTCAGCTCACTGCAACCCCCACCTCGCGGGTTCAAGTGATTCTCCTGCCTCAGCCTCCCAGGCATCTGGGATTACAGGCGCCCGCCACCACACCCCACTAATTTTTTTGTATTTTTGTAGAAATGGGGTTTCACCACGTTTACCAGGCTGGTCTCAAACTCATTACCTCAGGTGATCCGCTGGCCTCAACCTCCCAAAATGCTGGGATTACAGGCGCGAGCCAAGGCGCCTGGCCTTTCCTAGGAATTTTAAAACAAAATGTGCAAAACATATTCATTTACTAACTCTACATTTGTCATTGCACTCCACCCTGGGCAACAAGAACGAAACTCCAGGCCAGGCACGGTGGCTCACGCCTGTAATCCCAGCACTTGGGAGGCCAAGGCAGGTGGATCACCTGAGGTCAGGAGTTCGGGACTAGCCTGACTGACATGAAGAAACCCTGTCTCTACTAAAAAAGAAAAAAAAATACAAAAAATTAGCTGGGTGTGGTGGTGCATGACTGTAATCCCAGCTACTCAGGAGGCTGAGGCAGGAGAATCACTTGAACCCAGGAGGCAGAGGTTGCAGTGAGCCAAGATCGTGCCGTTGCACTCCAGCCTGGGCAACAAGAGTGAAACTCCATCTCAAAAAAAAAAAAAAAAAAAGAACAAAACTCCATCTCAAAAATAAATAAATAAATAAATAAAAAATAAAATTCCTATGAAATATTGTCTTCTGAAAATTTGAGCATTTTTGCCCACTGGGTTGATGGAGACAGAAAGGGTTCTAGGCCAGAATGTTCATATCTGGAAGACTTTCAAATTATAACTATTGTTACATGTTTGCAGTTTATTCAAGACTGCTGTTACATAGTGGAAAAATTAACTCCTTACTTCAAATGTCTAGTCTACCTAGATGTTTGGAAGTGTCCCATGTATATTAAATGTAGAGGTAGTGAAACATCACTTTGTAAATATCTTTTTGTTAAAATTTATAGGAAACACTGTCTTTTAGAAATTGAATTGTTTAACCACCTTTGTGAGCAGTATAGTACTGTGTATAGTTGCTCAATAGTTTAGAGGAGGTGGGAGGGAAGAAATTGCAAAAGGTAATAGGCCAGTGTGTTCATACTTGGACATTTTCAGACACTATTTTTCTGTATGTTTTGTGCATTTTGTTTTGCTCTGTATATAGCATATATAATGGGCAAATGCATCCTAATTTTGCAACATCTAATTGCTAGATGTTAAAGAGGTTGCCAGTGTATGATAAAGTACTTAGTAAATTTAGCATATTTTGTATACTTTGTGTTGAAATTCATAGGAAACTTGTCTTCTGTGAATGACTTTTGGATAGGAATGTGTTCAACCATCTCTAAGCATTACACATGCCTGTACTTGTCCACTGGATTGAAAGCAGAGAGAAGGAAGTGAAGAGGGAATGGTTCAAGGCCAAAATGGTCATATTTAGGAGATACCTCAGATTATAACCACGGTTACATGTGCGGAATTTTATTTAACGGTACTGTGTACATGGTGGACAAGTTAGATGAAATATCTAGTCTTTCTAGATATTTGGAAGTGCTTCATGTATTTAAAAGTAGTAGTAGAATAACACTGATTGTTTTTTGTTTTTGTTTTTGTTTGAGACGGAGTCTCACTCTGTCATCCAGGCTGGAGTGCAGTGGCGTGATATCGGCTCATTGCAACCTCCGTCTCCTGGGTTCAAGCAATTCTACTGCCTCAGCCTCCTGAGTAGCTGGGATTACAGGGGTGCACCACCATGCCCAGCTACCTTTTGTATTTTTAGTAGAGACAGGGTTTCACCATGTTGGCCAGGCTGGTCTTGAACTCCTGACCTCAGATGATCCACCCACCTAGGTCTCCCAAAGTGCTTGGATTACAGGCGTGAGCCACTGCGCCTGGCAAATAATACTTTTTGTAAATAACTTTTAAAAACTGATGGGGCTGGGGCCTGGCACGGTGGCTCACGCCTGTAATCCCAGCACTTTGGGAGGCTGAGGCAGGTGGATCACGAGGTCAGGAGATTGAGGCCATCCTGGCTAACATGGTGAAACCCTGTCTCTACTAAAAATACAAAAAATTAGCCGGGCGTGGTGGCGGGTGCCTGTAGTCCCAGCTACTCAGGAGGCTGAGGCAGGAGAATGGCGTGAACCTGGGAAGTGGAGGTTGCAGTGAGCCGAGACTGCACCACTGCACTCCAGCCTGGGTGACAGAGCGAGACTCTGTCTCAAAAAAAAAAAAAAAAAAAACTGATGGGGCTGGGCATGGTGGCTCATGCCTGTAATCCCAACACTTTGGGTGGCTGAGGCTGGTGAATCATTTGAGGTCAGGAGTTCCAGAACAGCCTGGCCAACATGGCGAAACCCTGTCTCTACTAAAAACACAAAAAGTAGCTAGGCTTGGTGGTGAGCGCCTGTAATCCCAGCTACTCAGGAGGCTGAGGCACAAGAATCGCTTGAACTCAGGAGGCAGAGACTGCAGTGAGCTGAGATCGTGCCACTGCACTTCAACCTAGGTGACAGAATGAGACTCTGTCTCAAAAAATAAAAAAAGAAAAGAAAAAAGAAAAAAAACTGGTGGAAAATACTGTTTGGAAGCAGAATTGTTGAACCACCTCTGTGAACAGTGTACTCTCTGTACTTGTTCATTGGGTTGACAGAGGTGGGTGAGATGAAATTTCCTGATTAGGACATTGTACTACAGCTATGCAACATGTTACCATTGGGAGAAAACGGCGTATTATTTCCTACATGTGAATCTGCAATGACTTCAAAATAAATTTTTGTTAAAAAGTACACCACTGGCCAGGTGCGGTGGCTCACGCCTGTAATCCAGCACTTTGGGAAGCTGAGGCGTGTGGATCAGGAGGTCAGGAGATAGAGACCATCCTGGCTAACATGGTGAAACCCTGTCTCTACTAAAAATACAAAAAATTTGCCGGGCGTGATGGCGGGCGCCTGTAGTCCCAGCTACTCGGGAGGCTGAGACAGGAGACTGGTGTGAACCCGGGAGGCGGAGCTTGCAGTCAGCGGAAATCGCACCACTGCACTCCAGCCTGGGCAACAGAGCGAGACTTCATCTCCAAAAAAAAAAAAGTACACCACTGGATTCTGCAAGCCTCCCGAGCACACGTCGGAAGCCGGCTCCCTCGCTGTCTGAATCACCAAGCTGTCTCCCCAGCTGTATTTCCAAAATGTCACTTTCTAACAAGCTGATGCTGGACAAGCTGGACGTGAAAGGGAAGCGGGTCGTTATGAGAGTCGACTTCAATTTTCCTATGAAGAACAACCAGATAACAAACAACCGGAGGATTAAGGCTGCTGTCCCAAGCATCAAATTCTGCTTGGACAATGGATCCAAGTCAGTAGTCCTTATAAGCCACCTAGGCTGGCCTGATGGTGTCCCTATGCCTGAGAAGTACTCCTCAGAGCCAGCTGCTGTAGAACTCAAATCTCTGCTGGGCAAGGATGTTCTGTTCTTGAAGGACTGTGTAGGCCCAGAAATGGAGAAAGCCTGTACCAACCCAGCTGATGGGTCTGTCATCCTGCTGGAGAACCTCCGCTTTCATGTGGAGGAAGAGGGAAGGGAAAAGTTGCTTCTGGGAACAAGGCTAACGCTGAGCCAACCAAATTAGAAGCTTCCAAGCTTCACTTCCCAAGCTAGGGGATGTCTACGTCAACGATGCTTTTGGCACTGCTCACAGAGCCCACAGCTCCATGGCAGAAGTCAATCTGCCACAGAAGGCTGGTGGTTTTTTGATGAAGAAGGAGCTGAACTACTTTGCCGAGGCCTTGGAGAGCCCAGAGTGACACTTCCTGGCCATCCTGGGAAGAGCTAAAGTTGCAGACAAGATCCAGCTGATCAAGAATATGCTGGGCAAAGTCAATGAGATGATTATTGGTGGTGGAATGGCTTGTACCTTCCTTAAGGTGCTCAGCAACATGGAGACTGGCACTTCTCTGTTTGATGAAGAGGGAGCCAAGATTGTCAAAGACCTAATGTCCAAAGCTGAGAAGAATGGTGTGAAGATTATCTTGCCTGTTGACTTTGTCACTGCTGGCAAGTTTGATGAGAATGCCAAGACTGGCCAAGCCACTGTGGCTTCTGGCATACCTGCTGGCTGGCTGGGCTTGGACTGTGGTCCTGAAAGCAGCAAGAAGTATGCTGAGGCTGTCACTCAGGCTAAGCAGATTGTGTGGAATGGTCCTGTGGGGTTTTTTGGGATTTTTTGTTTGTTTGTTTGTTTTTTGAGATGGAGTCTCACTCTGTCACCCAGGCTGGAGTGCAATGGCATGGTCTTGGTTCACTGCAACCTCCGCCTCCCTGATTCAAGTGATTCTCCCGCCTCAGCCTCCCGAGTAGCTGGGACTACTGGCGCACGCCACCACACCCGGCTAATTTTTGTATTTTTAGTAGAAACCGGGGTTTCACCATGTTGGCCAGGCTAGTCTCGAACTGCTGACCTCGTGATCTGCCCACCTCGGCCTCCCAAAGTGCTGGGATTACAGGCGTGAGCCACCGTGCCCGGCCTTCTGTGGGGGTTTTTGAAAGGGAAGCTTTTGCCCGGGGAATCAAAGCCCTCATGGACGAGGTGGTGAAAGCCGCTTCTAGGGGCTGCATCACCATCATAGGTGGTGGAGACACTGCCACCTGCTGTGCAAAATGGAACATGGAGGATAAAGTCAGCCAGGTGAGCACTGGGGGTGGTGCCAGTTTAGAGCTCCTAGAAGGTAAAGTCCATCCTGGGGTGGATGCTCTCGGCAATATTTAGTACTTTCCTGCCTTTTAGTTCCTGTGCACAGCCCCTAAGTCAACTTAGCATTTTCTGCATCTCCACTTGGCATTAGCTAAAACTTTCCATGTCAAGATTCAGCTAGTGGCCAAGAGATGCAGTGCCAGGAACCCTTAAATGGTTACACAGAATCTCAGCTCATCTTTACTGCAAAAATTCAAAAAGTGAGGCTGGAGGATCACTTGAGCCCGGGAGGTCGAGGCTGCAATTAGCCATAATCTTGCCATTGCACTACCTAGGAGTGACATCCTGTCTTGAAAAAAAAACCAACAACAACAAACTGGCACTCCACATTCAAAGGGAAGAGAATTAAACTCCACTATTTAAAGGGACTAAATGTTTCTGTCTCCCACCTCCAATAAATTAATATAATAAATCCCTACTCTCCAGTGTGCTGGTATTTGGAGATGGGGCCTCTGAGAGATAATTGGTGAGGTCATGAGGGTGGGGCACTCATGATGGAATGAGTTACCTTATAAGAAGAGACACCAGGGCCGGGTGCGGTGGCTCACGCCTGTAATCCCAGCACTTTGGGAGGCCGAGGCGGGCAGATCATGAGGTCAGGAGATCGAGACCATTGTGGCTAACACTGTGAAACCCCATCTCTACTAAAAGTACAAAAAATTAGCTTGGCATGGTGGCAGGTGCCTGTGGTCCCAGCTACTTGGGAGGCTGAGGCAGGAGAATGGCGTGAACCCAGGAGGCGGAGCTTGCAGTAAACGGAGATCGTGCCACTGCACTCCAGCCTGGGTGACAGAGCAAGACTCTGTCTCAAAAAAAAAAAAAAAAAAAGAAGAGACACCAGGCTGGGTGCGGTGGCTCACACCTGTAATCTCAGCACTTTGGGAAGCTGAGGCAGGAGGATCCTTTGAGCCCAAGAGTCTGAGGTTGCAGTGAGCCATGATTGTGCCACAGCACTCCAGCCTGCGGACAAAGCGAGACCCTGCCTCAATAATAATAATAATAGGCCGAGTGTGGTGGCTCACACCTGTAATCCCAGCACTTTGGGAGGCCTAGGTGGGCGGATCACCTGAGAACAGGAGTTTGAGACCAGTCTGACCAAAATGGTGAAACCCCATCTCTACTAAAGATACAAAAATTAGCCGGGCATGGTGGCAGGCACCTGTAATCCCAGCTACTTCGGAGGCTGAGGCAGGAGAATCACTTGAACCCAGGAGGCGGAGGTTGAAGTGAGCCAAGATCGCTCCACTGCACTTCATCCTGGATGACAGGGTGAGACTCCGTCTCAAATAATACTACTACTAATAAATAAAAATAATAATGAAAAGACACCAGAGACCTCTCTTTCTCTCTGTCTTTCTCTCTGTCACCCCCATGCCCTCTTCCCAACTTGAGGACACAACCAGAAAGTAGCCATCTTTGAGCCAGGAAGAAAGCCCTCACCAAGAACAGAATCTACTGTCATTTTGACCTTGGACTTCGTGGTGTCAAGAATCGTATTTTGTTATCGTATTGTATTTTGTTATTTTGTAATCGTATTGTATTTTGTTATAGTGGCTCAAGTAGAGTAAAAGACAGAAATGGCAAGAAAGTTAAACCTATCCCACTAGAGGTTTGTCATGGAGGGGACAGAGCGTTGGGTTTAGGCCTGAGCTTTGGAGTTGGAAAGAATTGAGTTCATACCTAGGCTGGGGACCTTCAACAAGTCCCTTGAGTTCTCTGAACCTCAGTAGCTCCTTCTGTAAAAGGAAGATAATAAAGCTGTTGTGAATGCACCTTGAAACTGCAAGACACATGTCTAAGCACCAGGTAGGCACTCAATAAATAGAGGTGGTGCTATTCTTTTTATTAATGTCTTTCTAGTTGGTCATGCTAATGATATAGTGGGACAGGAAGAACTGGGTCTTCAAGACTTCAGGTGCCAGGCTGAGGAGCTCGGACTTGCACTTGAGAGTACTAGGGAGTCATGGGAGGTGTGTGAGCAGGGAAGAGATAGAAAAATGTCCCTTTGGTGCTGGGGTGAATGACTAGGAATTGAAGTTTGGGAGACCAAGGAGGACACTTTGACAGGTATCCAGGTGAGTGTCTAGACCTGGGTGGTGGCAATCGGGATGATGGAAGTGAGAAGAAATAAGTAGGCCGGGCTTGGTGGCTCATGCCTGTAATCCCAGCACTTTGGGAGGCCAAGGTGGGTGGATCACCTGCGGTCAGGAGTTCAAGACCAGCCTGGCCAACATGGTGAAACCCTGTCTCTAGTAAAAATACAAAAATTACCCAGGTGGGGCCGGGCGCAGTGGCTAACGCCTGTAATCCCAGCACTTTGGGAGGCCTAGGCGGGAGGATCATGAGATCAGGTGTTCGAGACCAGGCTGGCCAACATGGTGAAACTCTGTCTCTACTAAAAATACAAAAATTAGCCAGACGTGGTGGTGCGTGTCTGTAATACCAGCTACTCGGGAGGCTGAGGCAGGAGAACTGTTTCAACCCAGGAGGTGGAGGTTGTTGTGAGCCGAGATCATCCTACTGCACTCCAGCCTGGGCAACAAGAGTGAAACTCTGTCTCAGAAAAAGAAAAAAAATATTATCCAGGCATGGCGGCGGGTACCTGTAATCACAGCTGCCCGGGAGGCTGAGGCAGGAGAATCACATGAACCCGGGAGGTGAAAGTTGCAGTGAGCTGAGATTGCACCACTGCACTCCAGCCTGGGTGACAGAGTGAGGCTCCGTCTCAAAAATAATAATAATAATAATAATAAATAAATACATACATACATACATAAGTAGTTAAGTAGTTCAGGATGAGTATTGGGTATAGGGCTTGAATGGTAACTCCACGACCCAGGTCGGAAGTAGCAGTTAAGAGGGGTTGGGGTCGGGGTATCAGTGTCAGTTTTCACTTTGCCTAGAATGTTTTTTCTCGTTGTGTCTTCCTGAAATATTCTTACTGGTCCTTGGAGACACTGCCCAAAGATCCCTCCTCTGAGAATCTCCCTGGAACATGTGTGGTCCTGCAAAGCTGCTGCTCATGATGTTATCCTAGAAACATCCAAACCCCGGCATATGAGTTTCTCTAGGGCAGTCTCTGGCTGGTTCCATTGTAGGATCTGTCCACGCCCTGCATATGCCTGGTACCAAAAAAGGAAACTGGGTCTGCAGGACGTTGCTGCAGTTCAGGCGTTGGCCGCGTGGTGGCAGAAGTGCACAGGTCAAAGCGTCTGGAAAAAGCCCTCAGGCTGCAGGACCAGCGGAGCATCACCGAGGACGTCCCTGGTTGAGAACTACGTCTTTGTATTCGTTTCAAAGGGGCGCGAGGCACTAGGATCCAGTTTTGTCCACCTAACCCACCCACCCAGCGACACACGCCCCGCAGCCCATAGCTGGAGGATATTTACGCAAAACCTAAATCAGATCAGTCTTTCCTCTGCTCAGAACATTTTTTTTTTTTGAGGGAGGGAGTCTTGCTCTGTCGCCCAGACTGGAGTGCAATGGTGCAATCTCGGCTTACTGCAACCTCCGCCTCCCAGGTTCATGTAACTCTCCTGCCTCAGCTTCCCGAATAGCTGGGATTACAGATGTGCGCCACCACGCCCAGCTAATTTTTGTATTTTTAATAGAGACAGGGTTTCACCATGTTGGTCGTGCTGGTCTCGAACTCCTAACCTCAAATGATCCACCCGCCTTGGCCTCCCAAAGTGCTGGGATTACAGGCATGAGCCACCGCGCCCAGCCTGCTCAGAACCATTTGTGGCTCCCACTTAACCCAGTGGGAGTGCTGAAATAACCTAAACATTTTACATGGCATTTACAAATGTGATATTTTATTCTTTAATCCTTTAAAATCTCTCCATCAATAAAACTCTTCAGAAGTCCTTAGCAGTTGTTACAAATCTAAAATACAAATATACAAATAAGTGGTAATGTATGTTCTCTCAAACATTCTGACACTACTTCTAAACTCAACCAAATTGTGATATACTTTTCCATTTAAAATTACCAGTCTTGGCTGGACACGGTGGCTGACGCCTGTAATCCCAGCACTTTGGGAGGCCAAGGCTGGTGGATCAACTGAGGTCAGGAGTTCAAGACCAGCCTGGCCAACATGATGAAACACCGTCTCTACTAAAAATACAAAAAAGTTAACCGGGTGTGGTGGCTGGCGCCAATAATCTCAGTTACTTGGGAGGCTGAGGCAGGAGAATCGCTTGAGCCTGGAAGGCAGAGGTTGCAGTGGGCTGAGATTGCGCCATTGCACTCCAGCATGGGCAACAAAAGTGAAACTCCGTCTTTTTTTTTTTTTTTTTTTTTTTTTTGAGACAGAATCTCGCTCTGTTGCCAGGCTGGAGTGCAGTGGCGTGATCTCAGCTCACTGCAACCTCTGCCTCCTGGGTTCAAGCGATTCTCCTGCTTCAGCCTCCTGAGTAGCTGGGACTACAGGTGTGTGCCACCATGCCTAGCTACTTTTTTGTATTTTTAGTAGAGACGGGGGTTTCACCATGTTGGCCAGGATGGTCTCGATCTCTTGACCTCGTGATCCACCTGCCTTGGCCTCCCAAAGTGCTGGGATTACAGGTATCAGCCACCGTGCCCAGCGAAACTCCGTCTTTAAAAAAAAAAAAAAAATGACCAGTCCTGGCCAGGCGCAGGTGTCTCCCGCCTATAATCCCAGCATTCTGGGAGGCCGAAGCATGTGGATCACTTGAGGTCAGGAGTTCAAGAACAGCCTGGCCAATGTGGTAAAACCCCGTCTCTACTAAAAACACGAAAATTAGCCGGGCATTGTGGTGCATGCCTGTAATCCCAACTATTTGGGAGGCTGAGGCAGGAGAGTCACTTGAACCCAGAAGGTGGAGGTTGCAGTGAGCCGAGATCATGTCAATGCACTCCAGCCTGGGTGATAGAGCAAGACTCCATCTCAGAAAAAAAAAAAAGGCTGGGCGCGGTGGCTCACACCTGTAATCCTAGCACTTTGGGAGGCTGAAGTGGGCAGATTGCCTGAGCTCAGGAGTTCAAGACCAGCTTGGGCAACGTGGCAAAACCCTGTCTCTAGTAAAAATACAAAAATTAACCAGGCATGGTGGCGGGCACCTGTAATCATAGCTGCCCAGGATGCCCAGGAGGCTGAGGCAGGAGAATCACCTGAACTTGGGAGGTGGCGGTTGCAGTGAGCTGAGATCGTGCCCACTGCCTTCCAGCCTAGGCAACAGAGTGAGAGTCTGTCTCAAAAAAAAAAAAAAAAGTATTGAACTGTGGTTAATGATGTGAGCAATGAAGAATTAGGAGGGAAGTGTACAGACTTGTGTAATTTATATTAACATGCGTAAAAATCGAGATGTATGAAGCGATATCTACAAAGAGATTAAAACAAGCTGGGCGCGGTGGCTCATGCCTGTAATCCTAGCACTTTGGGAGGCCGAGGCAGGCGGATCACCTGAGGTCGGGAGTTTGAGACCAGCCTGACCAGCATGGAGAAAACCTCTCTCTACTAAAAATATAAAATTAGCCAGGTGTAGTGGTGCATGCCTGTAATCCCAGCTACTCAGGAGGCTGAAGCAGGAGAATCCCTTGAACCTGGGAGGCAGAGGTTGCGGTGAACCGAGATCATGCCATTGCACTCCAGCCTGGGCAACAAGAGTGAAACTCCATCTCAAAAAAAGAAAAAAAAAAACAAAACACAAATACATTTAAATATTAATTGCATTATCTAGGGGTATGTGGGTGTTTAAGAGAACCTAAATCCTCTTATCCATAATAGCTACACCATTTTACATTCCCACTAACAATGAAAAGCATTCCAAATTCTATGGATCCTCACCAGCACTTGTTATTTTCTGTGATTTTGAGGAACGTGAAGAATTATTTCTTTGTGCTTTTGATCTTTGTTTCTCTTATGACTTGTGATGTTGAACATCTATTCCTATGGAGGCTTTTTTTTTGCTTTTTTTTTGCATTTTTTAGAGACAGGGTCTCACTCTTTCACCCTGGAGTGCAGTAGTGCAATCATAGCTCACTGCAGCCTCGAACTCCTGGACTCAAAAGACCCTCCTGCCTTGATCCCAAAATGCTGGGATTATAGGCATGAGCTACTGTGCCGGCCAATATCAAGACACTTTTCCAAGTGATGAGACCAGCCATTTAGTCTATCCTTAAAGAACTGACTCATGGAAATTTAATCATGTCAATAGTCTTTTTTACATTATTAACCAAACAAAAATGAGTTCCTTTTAAAGATTTTTTTAAGATTAGGAAATAGCTGGGCTTGGTGGCTCAAGCCTGTAATCCCAGCACTTTGGGAGACTGATTGCTTAAATCCAGGAGTTTGAAACTAGCCTGGCCAACATGCCGAAATCCTGTCTTCACAAAAAAAAAACAAAAAATTATTGAGGTGAGGTGGTGCATACCTGTAATCTCAGCTACTAGGGAGGCTGAGGTGGGAGGATCACCTGAGCCTGGGGAGGTTGAGGCTGCAGTGAGCCCTGATCCTACCACTGTACTCCAGCCTGGGAAACAAAGTGAGATCCTGCCTCCCAGAAAAAGTTGGAGCAGGGAGGCCAGGCACAGTGGCTCACGCCTGTAATCCTAGCACTTTGGGAGGCCGAGGTGGGTGGATCATGAGGTCAGGAGATGGAGACCATCCTGGCTAACATGGTGAAACCCCGTCTCTACTAAAAATACAAAATTAGCCAGGGGTGGTGGCGGGCGCCTGTAGTCCCAGCTACTCGGGAGGCTGAGGCAGAAGAATGGTATGAACCCGGGAGGTGGAGCTTGCAGTGAGCCGAGATCATGCCACTGCACTCCAGCCTGGGCGACCGAGCAAGACTCCGTCTCAAAAAAAAAAAAAAAAAAAAATTGGAGCGGGGAGGAGGAGCCACATCAGGATGGTACGGTGGATGCCTAATGATTTTGCAATAAAACTCTCACAAAATTGTTTTTGTTCGACAAAAGGAATGTGCAGGAGCACTGTCATGGTGGTGAAGGACTCTCTGATGAAGCCTTCCTGGATATTTTTCTGTCAAAGCTTTGACTGGCTTTCTCAAAACACTCATAATAAGCAGAGGTTTTTATTCTTTGACCTTCCACAAGGTCACACTTAGTACTATGTTTTTTGTTTTGGCTGGGTTTTTTTGAGACAGTCTCACTCTGTCACCCAGGCTGGAGTGCAGTGGCCGGATCTTGGCTCACTGCAACCTCTGCCTCCCAGGTTCAAGCGATTGTACTGCCTCAGCTTCCCAAGTACCTGGGATTACAGGCGTGCGGCACCATGCCCGGCTAATTTTTGTATTTTTGGTAGAGATGGGGGTTCTCTGTCTTGGCCAGGGTGGTCTCGAAATCCTGGCTTCAAGTGATCCTCCCACCAAGGCCTCCTGAGGAGCTAGGATTACAGGCGTGAGACACTGTAACTGGCTGGTACTATGTTTTGAACATAGGAATTGTGAGGCCTCTAGCTTTGTTCTTGTTTTTCAAGATTGTTTTGGATATTTGAGATCCTTGGAAGTTTCATATACATTTTGAGATTCCTTTTTCTATTTTTGCAAAAAAAAAGCCATTGAATTTGTTATGAATTGCATTGAATCTGTGCATCACTTTGAGTAGTGATTTACAATTGGATAATTTCACAATATTAAGTAGTCTAATCTATGAACTTGGGATGTTGTGAGAATACAGAGAAAAACAAATCAACACAATACCTCTGAGTGTTAGGGTTTTCCATACACACCCAGCAAGCGATTCTGCAGAGGATTCTCCAGCCGACACCAGCTAGATATCCTCAAATTCTATTCAATTCCAATACTATCTATCTGGAGATAGCATCACATCCCAAAGATTAAGGACAATGTTCCTCAAGACTGTCCCTCATCTTAGATGCCAGTCACAAGCCAGGGCCTCTAGAACTTCTGACCGACCGGCTTAAACATTGGGGTTCCGAAAACCCCTTCCTTGAGTTTGATTAGTGTGATACTTGAGTGTCAACGTGATTGAAGGATGCAAAATATTGTCCCTGGGTGTGTCTGTGAGGGTGTTGCCAAAGGAGATTAACATTTAAGTCAGCGGACTGGGAGAGGCAGACCCACCCTCAGTTTGGGTGGGCACCATCTAATCAGCTGCCAGCGTGGCTAGAATAAAGCAGGCAGAAGAAAATGCAAGGAGCTGACTTGTTGAGTCTTCCCGTCTTCATCTTTCTCTTTCTCCTGTGCTGGATGCTTCCTGCCCTCAAACATCAGACTTCAAATTCTTCAGCTTTTGGATTCTTGGACGTACAGCAGTGATTTGCCAGGGTCTCTCGGGCCTTTGGCCACAGACCGAAGGCTACACTGTCGGCTTCCCTAACTTTTGAGGTTTTGGGATTTAGACTGATCCACCGCTGGCTTCCTTGCTCCTCAACCTATAGACTATCGTGGGACTTTACCTTGTGATTCTGTGAGTCAATTCTAATAAACTCCCTTTCATATATACAGATATCCTACTAGTCTTTCCCTCTAGAGAACCCTGACTAGTCCGATTTGCTAGAACAGCTCAGAAAACTCAGAGAAACACATTAGTTTAATGTACCCCCTTTTTTTTTCTGAGACGGGGTCTTGCCTTGTTGCCCAGAGTGGTCTTGAACTCCTGGGCTCAAGCGATCCTCCTGCCTCAGCCTCATGCCACTGTGCCCAATTTTGTTTACCCACTTATTACAAAGAATATTACAAAAGATACAGGTGAACAGCTGGATGGAAGAGATGTATGACTCTAGGTGTGACACCCTTCAGGAACCTCCACATGTTCAGCTCCCCAGAAGCTCCTGAACCCAGGCCTTTTGAGTTGAATGGAGTCATCATTACGTGGTCATGACTGATTACATTATTGCCCATTGATTATCAACTTAACGTTCAGTCCATCTCCCCACTCTGGAGGTCCAAAGGAATGGAGCTGAAAGTTCCAATCCTATAATCACATGGTTAGTTCCCTTGCTACCTGCCCCCATCCTGAGGCTATCCAGCAGGCCCAAGCCATCAGTCAACTCATTAGCATACAAAATGTCACTTACCACTTTTGAGACTCAAAAAATTTTAGGGGTTATATGACAAGAAACAGGAAGAAGATTGCTGTGGTGTGAAGACAGTAGGGACACCTTTTATTAGCGGCCTGTGGACCCCAAGCATGGAAATAAAGAAAAATCCTGAGTTTGTTTAAAGGAAATTCTAGGCACCTAGTGAAGCCATGAGAAGCAAATTAAGTAACTTGTTAAACAAGAAGGTAATAGACCTAAAATAATAGCTCAGGAGGTTAGAGGCCCAGAGATGTTTGCTTTCCCTATGTAAACTAAGGATAACATCTTTTTTATTTATTTATTTTTTTGGGAGGGAGTCTTGCTCTTTCACCCAGGCCAGAGTGCAGTGGCACTATCTCGGCTCATTGCAAGCTCTGCCTCCCGGGTTCACGCCATTCTCCTGCCTCAGCCTCCCGAGTAGCTGGGACTACAGGCACCCACCACCATGCCCGGCTAATTTTTTGTATTTTTAGTAGAGACGGGGTTTCACTGTGTTCGCCAGGATGGTCTCGATCTTCTGACCTTGTGATCCGCCCACCTCGGCCTCCCAAAGTGCTGGGATTACAGGCGTGAGCCACCGCGCCCGGCAGGATAACATCTTAACATATGTCCCGGAGTTGTCTTTCAGAGGCTTGGAACCCCACTGAAGACCCCCGCTGAACAGATCCATTCACTGGCACAGACTCCTAGATAAGGAAGAAGTGAAGACTAAACTTGACCTTTGTTCTGTTTCTTCCTTGGGGGATTAGATAAAGTCACTCCCTGTAACCAGTTATTTTTCTACTGACCCCTGTCAGGCCTCTGAGCCCAAACCTGCACGAATACATCCAGATGGCCTGAAGCAAGTGAAGAATCACAAAAGAAGTGAAAATGGCTGGTTCCTGCCTTAACTGACATTACCTTGTGAAATTCCTTCTCCTGGCTCAGAAATTCCTTCTCTTGGCTCAGAAGCTCCCCCACTGAGCACCTGGTGACCCCCCACCCCTGCCCGCCAGAGAACAACCCCCTTTGACCGTAATTTTCCACTACCTACCCAAATCCTATAAAACAGCCCCACCCCTATCTCTCTTCACTGACTTTTTGGACTCAGCCTGCCTGCACCCAGGTGAAATAAACAGCTTTATTGCTCACACAAAGCCTGTTTGGTGGTCTCTCACCGATTTTTCTTTTTTTTAATCTTATGACCTCATTTTTCTCAGAGATGAAGTCTTGCTATGTTGCCTAGGCTGGTCTTGAAATCCTGGCCTCAAGTGATCCTCTTGCCTAGGCCTCCCAAAGTGCTGGCATTACAGGCACGAGCCACCGCACCTAACTTAAAATTTTTTTTTTTTTGAAACGGAGATTCACTCTTGTTGCCCAGGCTGGAGTGCAATGGCGTGATCTCAACTCACTGCAACTTCTACCTTCCGAGTTCAAGCGATTCTCCTGCCTCAGTCTCCCAAGCAGCTGGGATTACAGACATGAGCCACTTTCCCAGCCTAGCTTAAATTTTTAAACAAAACTTCTCTCTTCCTTTTTTTTTGTTTGTTTGTTTTTGAGATGGAATCCCGCTCTGTTGCCCAGGCTAGAGTGCAATGGCGTGATCTGGGTTCACTGCAACCTCCGCCTCCCGGGTTCAAGCTATTCTCATGTCTCAGCCTCCCGAGTAGCTGGGATTACAGGCGCCCACCACCACACCTGGCTAATTTTTGTATTTTTAGTACAGACCGGTTTTCACCATGTTGGTCAGGTTGGTCTCGAACTCCTGACCTCAGGTGATCCGCCTGCCTCGGCCTCCCAAAGTGCTGGGATTACAGGCGTGAGCCACGGCGCCCGGTTTACTTCTCTCTTCCTTAACCAATTGCAAATGTGATCTTTGAATCTACCTGTGACTTATGAGCCCCACTTCAAGATATTCCATCCTTTTAAGCTTTATACCACTGTGTAACTTCCATGTACTGACTTATGATTTTTGCCTGTAGCCTCTGCTTTCCTGAAATTTACCCGTCTTTTCTGTGTGTGTCTGTGTTTCCCCTGCTGTCTTTACAATACTCCTGCCTTTAAAAACTCTTACCTGCGGCCAGGTGCGGTGGCTTACCCCTATAATCCCAGCACTTTGGGAGGCCAATGTGGGCAGATCACCCGAGGTCAGGAGTTCAAGACCAGCCTGGCCAACATGGTGAAACTCCGTCTCTACTAAAAATACAAAAAATTAGCCAGGCGTGGTGGCACGTGCCTGTAATCCCAGCTACTTGGGGGCGGCGGGGGGAAGGCTGAGGCAGGAGAATTGCTTAAACCCAGGAGGCAGAGGTTGCAGTGAGCTGAGATTGCGCCATTGCACTCCAGCCTGGGTGACAGAGCAAGATTCCGTCTCAGAAAAACAAAACAAAACAAAACACCCAAAAAACTCTTACCTGCAAGCTATTGGGAGCTCAAGTCAGGCCAGGTGAGGTGGTTCACTCCTGTAATCCCAGCACTTTGGGAGGCCAAGGCTGGTGGATCACAAGGTCAGGAGATCGAGACCAGCCTGACCAACATGGTGAAACCCCATCTAAAAATACAAAAAATTACAAATACTAAAAATACAAAAAATTAGCCAGGTGTGGCGGCACGCGCCTGTAGTCCCAGCTACTTGGGAGGCTGAGGCAGGAGAATAGCTTGAACTCGGGAGGTGGAGGTTGCAGTGAGCTGAGATCGTGCCACTGCACTCCAGCCTGGGCGACAGAGTGAGACTCTGTCTCAGCACTCCTGCCTGGGCCACAGAGCAAGACTCTGTCTCAAAATAAATAAATAAATAAATTATAGAGTGTACCTTCTTACATTTACTGGGATTCCTAGATATAACTGATTCCTGGGATTGATTAATCCCATGAAGGATTGTCAGTTAGTGCATTACAGAGATGTTAAAATTAAAAATTTTAACACGGGAGGTGGAGGTTGCAGTGAGCCGAGATCACACCACTGAACTCCAGCCTGGGCAACAGGGAGACTCCATATATTAATTAATTAATTAATTAATTAAATGGGGCCTAGCTATGCTGACCAGGCTGGTCTCAACTTCCTGGGGTCAAGTAATGCTCCCACCTTGTGTCCTAAAGCACTGGGATTACAGGCATGAGCTACTATGCCCGGCCTCACGTTGACATCTGATCTCCAAAGCAGCTGTTTTGAGAGGAGCGGCCAGGTGGCAGGTGTTTGGGTCAAAAAGGCAACTCTATCACGATAGATTAACGCCCTTCTGTTATTGCTTTCGCAGGAATGGTTCCCACGAGAGTAGGTTATTAAAGGGTCTGTCTTCCTTGATGTCCTCTTACTTCCTGTCTCACCACGTCATCTCTGCACACGCTAGCTCCCCTTCTGCTTTCTGCTGCAAATGTAGGCAGGTGAAACCCTCCCCAGATGCAGCCTGAACAAGATTTTACTAATGAGAAGAGCACGAAGTCTTTCATGAGGGATCTACCCTATGACTTAAACACCTCCCATTAGGCCTAAAACCACTACACCAGACCATATTTCAATGAACTATGGAGAAGACGTTGAAACCCTAGCAGGAATTTCCTGGATGACAACAGATGCTTTACATAATTTAACAATACTGGGATTTATTCAGGTTTGAATAGTTTGTTGAGCTACAGGAATGCCACAGGGGTTGTCCCTTATAACCCAGAGGATCAGGGTCTCTGTTGAGATGGAGGCATGGGCGGCGGCAGCAGCAGAGGTACTTAAAGGTCCAGCTGAGTGTGAACTTCAGGACACCATCTAATGGTAGCTTCCCCACCTTCTCTTCTTTCTCATTTTTTCTTTTTTTGAGATGTAGTCTCACTCTGCTGCCCAGGTTGACGTGCAGTAGGGCAATCTTAGCTCACTGCAACCTCCACCTCCCAGGTTCAAGTGATACTCCTGCCTCAGCCTCCTGAGTAGCTGCGATTACAGGTGTAAGCCACCATGCCCAGCCTTCTCACTTTTTTTTTTTTTTTTTTTTTTTTTGAGACGGAGTCTTACTCTGTCGCCCAGGCTGGAGTGCAGCGGTGCGATCTCGGCTCACTGCAACCTCCGCCTCCCAGGTTCAAGAGATTCTACTGCCTCAGCCTCCCGAGTAGCTGGAATTACAGGCGTCCACCACTATGCCAAGCTAATGTTTGTATTTTTAGTAGAGATGGGTTTCACCATAACGGGCAGGCTGGTCTCAAACTTCTGATCTCAGGTGATCTGTCTGCCTTGGCCTCCCAAAGTAGTGGGATTACAAGCGTGAGCCACTGCCACGACACCTGGCTCTTTCTCATTTTCAAATGACTGCTCTTTCAGGAATGACCACTAATGGGGCCCCAACATGCACAAGATAAAATCTCACCACCAGCCCCCACCACCAGACCTATAGGACAAGGCCAAGCATCAGTCCCAGCTTCATTCTACATAGAAAGGCAAAGTGAAAACTCCTAGCCCCAGACCATTTTAAGGAGGGCCCAAGTCCAATACTCCTGCTCCTAAATGCCAAAGACTTATAGAAACTGCCATCTTTGGTTGGCTAAATCTGGAACACAACTTTGTTCGGCCTCAACAATGGAACACAGAGCAGCAAGCAGCAGCAGCTCAAAGAGCATGCTGGCCACCAGGTAGCAGAGCAGGTTAGCACCTGAGAGAAAGGGAAAGCTGACCCATTGCATGGTGACCATCTAGACATCCTGCTGACAGTGCCAACTGTTATGGTTGCCTGAAAAGGTGTGCTTCGGATGTTGACACTGAGGGCTATGTGGTGCACATATACACCGAGAGTATGAAAAGGCTTATTACAAAAATGAGTTCTCAGGGAGAACAGTGCAGGGCTCTCAAGCAAATGTGACATGAATTGAGAGCAAGGAAGATGGCATTCCTGTCCCTTTTGAGTACTGATGCAAAAATCTTGAAATAAATGCCAGTGAAGCATATAAAGTAATATATTCAAAGCATTATGCAATATAAACAAGTGAGATTTATCCCGGGAATGTAAGGATAGTTCACCATATGGAAATTGATCAGTGGAATACACCACATTAGGAAATGATGGAAAAATGAGTCTCGATTGATGCAAAAAAGCATGACATAATTCAACACCCATTTATGATTAAAAATCCACAATAAAATAGGAATAGAATTTACTCAAATTGGTACAAGGCATGTATGAAAATCTCAATAAAATATTTGATGGTGAAAAACCATATTTTTAATATCTAATATCAGAAACAAGGATATTTGCTCTCACCAGCTACATTCAGTGTTAAGGGGGGTGCTCCCAGGGACATCAGGCAAGAAAATACAAGCATTCCAGCCGGGCCCGGTGGCTCAAGCCTCTAATCCCAGCACTTTGGGAGGCCGAGGTGGGTGGATCACAAGATCAGATCGAGAATATCCTGGCCAACATGGCGAAACCCCATCTCGAATAAAAATAAAAAAACTAGCTGGGTGTGGTGGCACACGCCTGTAATCCCAGCTACTCAGGAGGCTGAAACAGGAGAATTGCTTGAACCTGGGAGGTGCAGATTGCAGTGAGCCGAGATCATGCCACTGCAGTCCAGCTTGGTGACAGAGCGAGATTCCGTCTCAAAAAACCAACCAACAAACCAACCAACCAACCAACAACAAACCAGCCAGGCGCAGTGGCTCATGGCTGTAATCCCAGCACTTTGGGAGACCAAGGTGGGTGGATCACAAGATCAGGAGATTGAGACCATCCTCATCAACATGGTGAAACCGCATCTCTACTAAAAATACAAAAACATTTAGCTGGGTGTGGTGGCACGCGCCTATAGTCCCAGCTACTCGGGAGGCTGAGGCAGGAGAATCGCTTGAACCCTAGAAGTGGAGGTTGCAGTGAGCCGAGATTGTGCCACTGCACTCCAGCCTGGCAACAGTGAGAATCCATCTCAAAAAAAAAAAACCTAAAAGCGTTCCATATTTAAAAAAAAATATAAATATATATACACACAGCCCTCTACACAAATATACAAAAATCACACACTTTGTCACTGTACATACAGGTGGACAGATACAAATTCACAAACCCACAGATGTAACAGCCCAGATACTAAAAGATGCTCCCAAACAGAAGGACCCCAGGTGTTCTGATGTCTTCTCCAGGTTTCTCTGGCTCCTCAGGAATAACCACCACAGTGCCTTATATATTCTCGCTTGCTTTCTTGTCTTCCAGAATGCCAGGATCAAGGGGACAGAGAGATTAGCACAGCTTTGTTGACTACACCTATTAGAGGGCATTATACAGAGGAAAATACTTACTGAATATTAGGACTCACACAGACACATACACAAATGGGTTTTACAAAAACATCATCATAGACCCACATATACTTGTCCTTCAAAAAGTGAATGTTCTCACTCCCATTCCTGTAGCAGAGATACCCCTTAGTTCCCCAACACCTATCACAAAAGATGGCTCCTTGAGCCCATTCTCACAGTGAAGGGATCTCGAACTTCCTGACCTCCCACAGTACAATAATCATGTCTCTACAAAAGCACAACATGGCAGCCCAAGAATGTGAAAATGAGGACCTGAAATGGGTTGAGTAATAATGTTCCAACCCCTCAAACTACCATAAATGTTCCTGGTGAGAGAAGCAAAGGTGTGTTATCTCCTGGCTCAGCCACCAGGTCCTCCACTGCATCTCCACAGTAGCCATCACTTCCACTGAGGCCTCATCTGCCAGCAAACCTTGCTCCCGTCAGCCTCTAGACCCTAGTATCTTCACCGTGGTTTTGGATGCTGCCACCTGACCCATCATCCCTGCTGTTGGGGGAGGGTGCAGACCAGAGGCCTAAAGAGTTCCGACTACAGGTCTCCAAGCGACACAAAGATCACTTCTGGGACCCAGGGAGACTGTTGTTACGAGGGTGGATGCTGACCTGCTTTCCCTCAATGCTGCCACCTCCCTTCTAAAACATACTGACTTGCTAAGAAAAGGGGGGACTGACTCCAACAAAGGACAGACCCGACCCCTATCATGCCTATGGCAATTCAGAAAAGGGAGAATTCGGTGGCTCCAACAAGCAGTTTATTGGGAGTCGAGTTCACCTTGCCTTGTGATGTGAAGCAAGGTAGTTCCATGGCTTGTGAACCCTGACACCAGCACCTCCCATACACAACAGAGCTGGAGCTCTGCAGGGTGGGTCCTTTTCCAAAGAGCTAGGTGCTAGTCTTAGTGGGAGGCTAGGAAACCAGTCCTGGAGCAGGATGCGCGTGACATGCACTGACGTGAGAAGGCCGGAGCATCATCAGTGCATATGCCGCTGAGTATCTCAGGGTAGAATGTGCCAGAAAACAGGGAAAGCAAGTTAGGGGAGGTAAGAATTTTGAGTGTCCTACAGCTAAGACATGGCAGAGTGTGTCTCTGTGACTCCACTAGCAGTTTTGAGATTATTCTGACTGTGGTGATTGGTGCAGGGCTGGTAACTGCAGGAGATAGATGCTGTGTGGTCAAGGGGCATGTGTCCCATGACACAGGTTCTGCTTCTTCAGCCTCTCACCTCAGAGCCACCTGCAGTTGCCACAGAGAAATTTAGATGTGAATTTTTAAACATGTTTCCCAGTAAGTATCCAAAGTGTAGGTTTGAGATGGGAAATGGAGCTGGAGATGACCTCAAAACAGCCCGGGAATAATGCAATGCTGACATGTCTGTGAATTAGGATGTCCATAGGCGGATCCCACTTGGGGAGAACTGTAAGATGCAAACCTTTGTTTTAGAAGCACAGCATTCCCACAGTCTGACCCGAGGACACTGATGGAAACTTAAAAGGCAGAATCTGGGAGTCTTCTCACTTCTATCCAGTCATGTGTGTGAGCTGAGGGCAGGCACTGCCCTAGAGGGTGTTTCCTAACTTCTGATTGGATGCCACAAAAGGCCTGCTGGGGCCCAAGTCCTTCTTCCCCATTCCTTTAATTCTTCCTACGAAGAATCTCCACAATGGTTGCAGATGTAATTGAAGATGTTCCCATATTGCTTACATTTAAGAAGGCTGCTCTCCAGTGTGGGTGGTTTCATGGTTTTGAAATGAACTAGAGGCCAGGCGCGGTGGCTCACGCCTGTAATCCCAGCACTTTGGGAGGCCGAGGAGGGTGGATCACGAGGTCAGGAGATCAAGACCATCCTGGCTAACACAGTGAAACCCCGTCTCCACTAAAAATACAAAAAATAAGCCGGGCGTGGTGGCAGGCGCCTGTAGTCCCAGCTACTCGGGAGGCTGAGGCAGGAGAGTGCCATGAACCCGGGAGGCGGAGCTTGCAGTGAGCTGAGATCGCGCCACTGCACTCCAGCCTGGGCGACAGAGCGAGACTCCGTCTCAAAAAAAATAAATAAATAAAAAAAAGAACTGGGGGCTGGGTGTGGTGGCTCACGCCTGTAATCCCAGCATTTTGGGAGGCCAAGGCAGATGGATCACCTGAGGTCAGGAATTCAAGATCAGCTTGGCCAACATGGTGAAACCCCGTCTCTACTAAAAATATAAAAATTAGTTGGGCGTGGTGGCATGTGCCTGTAATCCCAGCTACTAGGGGGCCTGAGGCAGGAGGATTGCTTTGACCTGGGAGGAAGAGGTTGCGCCATTTTGACTCCAGCCTAGGCAACAGAGTGAGACTCCATCTCAAAAAAAAAAAAAAGAAAGAAAAGAAAGTAAAATGAACACTTTGGGAGGCCGAGGTGGGTGGATCATTTGAGGTCAAGAGTTTAAGATCAGCCTGGTCAACATGGTGAAACACTGTCTCTACTAAAAATATAAAAATTAGCTGGGCATGGTGGTGGGCACTTGTAATCACAGCTACTTGGAAGGCTGACGCAGAATTGCTTGAACCCAGGAGGCAGAGGTTGCAGTGAGCCAGGATCACACCACTGCACTCCAGCATGGGGCGAGAGTGAGACTCCATCTCAGGGGTGGGGGGTGAGGGAGGGGAAAGGTTGGGTGCTGTGGCTCACGCCTGTAATCCCAGCACTTTGGGAGGCCGAGGCGGGCAGATCACCTGAGGTCGGGAGTTCGAGACCAGCCTGACCAACATGGAGAAACCCCAACTCTACTAAAATTACAAAATTAGCCAGGTGTGGTGGCGCATGCCTGTAATCCCAGCTTCTTGGGAGGCTGTGGCAGGAGAATTGCTTGAACCCGGGAGGCGGAGGTTGTGGTGAGCCGAGATCGCACCACTGCACTCCAGCCTGGGCAACAAGAGCAAAACTACATCTCAAAAAAAACAAAAACAAAAACAAAAAACAAACCCCACAAAAGATGGGACGGATACAGAATTTTCTTTATAGTTTCTCTCCAGTATGTATTCCCAGGTGTCTTTAAAACACTGTGTGAAGTGAAGGCTTTCCCACACTCGGTACATTCATAGGGTTTCTGTCCATGGAGTCCATTCACATATTTGCAATCCCGCAGGACAGTGGAAGTTCCTCCCCTATTTGTTAAATATTTCATTGCCGCATGAGTCATGTCTTGAAAGCGAATTAGGAAAACTGAAGGCTTAATCACACCATTTACATTCCTTGAATTTCTCTCCAGCGTAAATACTCTCATACATCCAAAAGGAACTAATACAACTGACAGCATTACCACAGTTTACTTAGGGCTTCTGTCTAGTATGAGTCCTTTCATGCACGTGCAAAGACTTTGAGTAACTGAAGGCTTTACCACATTGTCTACACTGAAAGGGTCTTTCTCCAGTATGAATTCTTTTGTGTACTTTCAGGGAATTTAAACAAGTGAAAGCTTTGCCACACTGCTTACACTCACATGGTTTCACTCCAGTGTGACTTCTTTCGTGCCTTCGAAGGTGACTGAAGTAAATGAAGACCCGACCACATTGTTTGCATTCATAGGGTTTCTCTCTAGTATGGGTTCTTTCATGGATTCGAAAGTGAGTGGAATAAAGAAAGGCTTTACCACATTCTTTACATTCGTAAGTTTTCTCGCCAGTGTGAACTCTTTCGTGCAACTGAAGGTAACTTGAAGAATTGAAGGCTTTACCACATTGTTTACATTCATAGGGTTTTTCTCCAAAATGAGTTCTTTCGTGCACTTCACAGGAACTAGACGACTTGAAGGCTTCCCCACATTTCTTACATGTATAAGGTTGAACTCCGGTGTGGGTTTTCACGTGTTTTCGAAGGCTTGAGTGAGAAAAGAAGGCTCTCCCACATTCCCTACATGCAAAAGGTTTCTCTCCAGTGTGAGTTTTCTCATGACTCCGTAAGTACGTGGGACAACTGAAGGCTTTCCCACATTGCTTACATTCATAAGGTTTCTCTCCAGTGTGAGTCCTTTCGTGGGTTAGAAAAGGCTGGTAATATATAAAGGCTTTTCCACACTGTTTACATTTGTACGGTTTCTCTCCAGTGTGATTTTTTTCATGGCGCCGAAGAGCAGTAAGATATCTGAATGCCTTCCCACATTCCTTACATTCATAGGGTGTCTCTCCAGTATGAATTCTTATATGGTTTCGAAAGGAAAAGAGAAATGCGAAGGCTTTGCCACATTCCTTACATTCATAGGGTTTCTCTCCAGTGTGAATTCTTTCGTGGGTTCGAATACTGGAGCTGCGAGTGAAGGTTTTCCCACATTCTTTACATTTATGTGGCTTCTCTCCATATTCGTGACACTCATTTGGTTTCTGTTCAGTGTGAGATCTCATGTGCCTATTAAGGGAGACCTGATGCATGAAGACTTCCCCACACACACTGCAGTCACATGGCTTTAATCCAGTAGGAGTTTCCAGGTTCGTATTAAGATCAGGAATCTGGCTAGTGCTTTTTCCACACAGACGATCTTCTTTATTTTCACAGAGTGCTTCAACCACAGGACCTCTGTAAAGAATGAGTACCATATTATTAATAGTTTTGTATTAATGATCTTATATTTATTAGCAAGTACCAGAATTACATTTTAAATATTTTCAGAGAAACTGTATGTTATCTGCCCTGTCTAAATTGTTTTGAAAGCTAATATACTCAATACTCTAGAACAGGCCGTGACCATAGCTATTATCAAAATAGACAAGAAAAAAAATTAGTATTTTTTTTTTGAGACGGAGTCTCTCTGCCGCCCAGGCTGGAGTGCAGTGGCGTGATCTCAGCTCACTGCAACCTCCGCTTCCTGGGTTCAAGTGATTCTCCTGCCTCAGCCTCCCAAGTAGCTGGGATTGCAGACATGCACCACCACGCCCCACTAATTTTGTATCTTTTTTTAGTAAAGATGGGGTCTCAAACTCCTGACCTCAGGTGATCCGCTCGCCTCAGCCTCCCTAAGTGCTGGGATTACAGGCATGAGCCACTGTGCCCGGCCAGGAGTTTTAAATGCTGTTTCATAGTGATTTCTTTTCACACCCTGAACACCTATTGCTTTTTTTTTTTTTTTTTTTTCCTGTAGAGACAGGTTTTCGCTATGTTGACCAGGCTGGTGTTGAACTCCTGGCCTCAAGCAATTCCCCAGCCTTCACCTACCAAAGGCTGGGATTAGAGGTGTTCGCTACCTTGCCCAGCCAATGACAGTTTCTTTTTTTTTGTTTTAGACGGAGTCTCGCTCTGTCACCAGGCTGGAGTGCAGTGGATCGATCTTGGATCACTGCAACCTCCACCTCCCAGGTTCGAGTGATTCTCCTGCCTCAGCCTCCCGAGTAGCTGGGACTACAGGCACGCGCCACCACGCCTGGCTAATTTTTTGTATTTTTAGTAGAGACAGGGTTTCATCATGTTGGCCAGGATGGTCTCGATCTCCTGATCTCGTGATCCACCAGCCTCAGCCTCCCAAAGTGCTGGGATTACAGACATGAGCCACCACGCCTGGCTGCCCATGACAGTTTCAATGAAACACCTTCAGTAAAAATTTTCTAAGAATGAATAAACTTGAAACTCTGCTTATTGTTTTGCTTGCTTGGCTTTTGAAATTTATGAAATACTAAGATTCTCTCAGGGGCTATATAATTATTCGTGAATGCAACTCACCTTAGATTTTTTCCCTGGTTTTTTTGGTCATCTTCAATATCTTGGTCTTTCCATTTTTCCCCTAAAATACAAGCCCAGAGAACTCACTATAAATTATTAGAAGTTATAGAAAATTATAACACTCTAAGATCCATGATTAGCTATTGATTAGCTATGACCCTGTCTGGTCTACTTACTAAAGTATTCTCTTCCCACAATTTTTTTTTTTTTTTGAGACAGAGTCTCGCTGTTGCCCAGGCTGGAGTGCAGTGGTGCAGTCTCAGCTCACTGCAACCTCGGCCTCCCGGGTTCAAGCAATTCTCCTGCCTCAGCCTCCTGAGTAGCCAGGATTACAGGCACCTGCCACCAGGCCTGGCTAATTTTTTATATTTTTAGTAGAGACGGGGTTTCACCATGTTGGTCAGGCTGGTCTCTGACTCCTGACCTCGTAATCCGCCCTCCTCAGCCTCCCAAAGCGCTGGGATTACAGGCGTGAGCCACCGTGCCTGTCCCCTTCCCACATTTTAAACCTTGGAACACAGTTGTTGTGTAAGAAACACCTGTTCCCTCCTTAATTAAGTAGAGAAATTATGTCACCCTTACCTATACAGGCCAGGTTCTTGAAGGTTGCCCGCATCACATCTCTGTAGATATTCCTCTGGCCAGGATCCAGCAAAGCCCACTCCTCCAGGGTGAAGTTCACAGCCACATCCTCAAGGGAGATGGAGTCCTAAAACATCCCCCATGTGTGTTTAGGAGGAGGGGAGAGATTCGCAGTAGTGAGGATCCATTCTCAGAATTCCTGAGAAATTCCATATAATCCTGTAGTCTCGGTTTAGTGGTATAACTTGGTTGTCAGAACTCTTCACTCTTTCCACACTCACTTCCTCATAAATTTAACACTATCATGAACATACAAAAATTATCTCTGTATATATATATATATTTGAAACGGAGTCTTGCTCTGTCGCCTGGGCTGGAGTGCAGTGGCGCAATGTCAGCTCACTGAAAGCTCCGCCTCCTGGGTTCACACCATTCTCCTGCCTCAGCCTCCCGAGTAGCTGGGACTACAGGCGCCCGCCACCACACCCGGCTAATTTTTTGTATTTTTAGTAGAGACGGGGTTTCACCATGTTAGCCAGGATGGTTTCGATCTCCTGACCTCGTGATCCGCCCGCCTCGGCCTCCCAAAGTTCTGGGATTACAGGCATGAGTCACCGCGCCCGGCCATTATTTCTATATTTTAACTGTGATCACTTGAAGCCTTATTGTTTTTTTTTTTTTGAGATGGAGTCTTGCTCTGTCGCTCAGGCTGGAGTGCAGTGGTGCGATCTTGGTTCACTGCAACCTCCTCCTCCCAGGTTCAAGTGATTATCCTGCCCCAGCCTCCTGAGTAGCTGGGACTACAGGCATGTGCCACCACGCCCGGCCAATTTTTTGTATTTTTAGTAGAGACGGGGTTTCACCATGTTAGCCAGGATGGTCTCGATCTCCCGACCTCTTGATTCACCCCCTTTGGCCTCCCAAAGTGCTGGGATTACAGGTATAAGCCACTGCGCCCAGCCACCTTATTGTTCTTTAAATGCAGACCCAAGACCATCTTGGAGATATGAGAGAAATGCTATACAAATGAAACAAATTGTAAGATCATCAATTCCTTGTGAGAAAAACTATTTCATTTTCTACCTTATTACATACCGTATCACTCAGCATTTCATGAAACTTGGGGTCAAATCTGGATGAGATTTTAATAAATGAATACACCCTTTAGACTATAAGCTGCACATCTCCCACTGAGGATGAAAAACTGTGTATTTTTCTTTTTCATAAACAACATGAGAGATCAGGAAGTCTGTGAAAAGCGAGAAGTCACTGGTCATGTTGCCCTGAAGGATCCCAGGCCATTAGAACCAAGCAAATCCAGGTGGCTGAATGAAAATATTCTTTTGCATTAGTATTAATTTCAACGTGTTTGTGTAATATTTATCATAGGTTCAGTTTTTCCTTTCTGTCTCATTTCATGGGTCTAGGAGGTTATTGGAAAGAAAGCACACCAACTTGGACCTCTATAAAACCCCTGTTCTCATGAAGGTTTATTACTCACATGCTTGAGCTCTCAGGCAAAGCTGTGTAACTCTCAAGCACTTGTGAAATGGCTTCAGAGAGCAAGAAAAGGAGCCTGGCTGGGGATTTTTACTGACATTAGGGAGTGGGCTAGTGTGAGTTCAAGCATACAGGTGGAGGCTAATGTGAATTGGCTCTGTCGCCAGCACCAAATGAGAGTGACCCAGGCTTTCTTCCTACCACATCCATATGTGGGGTACACAGTGGAAACTGAGGAATGAGGTTTTAAAGCTGTGAGCAGTCAAAGGCCAGGCGGGGTGGCTCATGCCTATAATCCCAGCACTTTGGGAGGCAGAGGTGGGCAGATCACTTGAGGTCGGGAGTCCAAGCACTAAACCTCCAGCCCTTTTTCTCTCCCCCGACTTTGGGGGCTAGGGATAGAGGAAGATCAAGACTGGGTGTCTTTCGGGACATCAATCCCCACCCTGAAGTTAGGTAGGCATTCCTTCCAGTAGTCATTTATTTACAAGAAGAGAGGCTCCATTACCCTTATCACTCATGAAATTCCAAGAGATTTAGGAACTCTGTACTAGGAACCACACACAAAGACCAAATGTCTTTCTTATCATAGCACAGAACATCATGGCTCAGGGGCACAGGCTCACCAGAAGACAGATGATTCATAGGATTATATCATGTTTCTACTCCAGCCACTGGTAACAGTGTGACATTAGAGTTTTGTTTTTATTTTGAGACCCAGTCTCACTCTGTCACCCAGGCTGGAGTGCAGTGGTGCAATCTTGGCTCACTGCAAACCCCTGCCTCCAGCGTTCAAGCAATTCTCCTGCCTCAGCCAACCGAGTAGCTGGGATTAGATTACAGGCATGCGCAACCACACCCAGCTAATTTTTGTATTTTTAGTAGAGACGGGGTGTTTCTTCATGCTGGCCAGGATGGTCTTGAACTCCTACCTCAAGTAATTTGCCTGCCTCGGCCTCCCAAAGTGCTAGGATTACAGGAAAGAGTCACCACTCCTAGCCTGGGTTTTTGTTTTAAAACAGTAGAACGGGCCAGGTGTGGTGGCTCACGCCTGTAATCCCAGCACTTTGGGAGGCCGGGGGTGGGCAGATCACTTGAGGTCAGGAGTTTGAGACCAGCCTGGCCAACATAGCAAAACCCCATCTCTACTAAAAATACAAAAATTTGCCAGGTGTGGTGGGCACCTGTAATCCCCGCTACTTGGGAGGCTGAAGGAGGAGAATCGCTTAAACCCAGCAGGCAGAGGTTGCAGCGAGCCAAGATCACGCCCCTGCACTCCAGCCTTGGCGACAGAGTGAAATTCCACCTCAAAAAATAAAATAAAATAAAACAAAACAGTAGAATACAATGAAACAATATTCTATTTCTTTCTGCATGTTTCACAATTGAAGAAATCTCTAGAGAACCCCAAAAATGACAGAACACAGAAAACCAGGGACATCAAAGGCAATTTTATCTGACACCTACAGCTACTGAAAATAGTAAACACAGCCTAAAATCAACAGGATAAACCTAAACCCTCACATTTAAAGCCTGTTTACCTCAGTTCCTTTTCAACACCATGCCCAGATTTCAACAAAAATTACAAGATATATTAAAAGACTTAGACGGTTTGAAGAGAGAGTGCAGGCACCAGAACCAGACTGAGATATAAAACAGATGCTGGAATTACCAGACCAGAAATTTATTTCTTTTCTTTTTTTTTTTTTTTTTGAGGCAGAGTCTTACTCTGTTGCCTAGGCTGGATTGCAGTGACACAATCTCAGCTCACTGATACTGTCATAGTGGATAAAAAAGAACACCTGGCCAGGTGTGGCTCACGCCTGTAATCCCAGCACTTTGGGAGGCCGAGGCAGGAGGACCTCTTGAGGTCAGGAGTTCAAGACCAGCCTGACCAACATGAAGAAACCCTGTCTCTACTAAAAACACAAAATTAGTCAGGTGCGGTGGTACATGCCTGTAATCCCAGCTACTCACGAGGCAGGAGAATCACTTGAACTTGGGAGGCAGAGGTTGCAGTGAGGTGAGATCGCACCATGGCTCTCCAGCCTGGGCAACAAGAGTAAAACTCCATCTCAAAAAAAAAAAAAAAAAGAAAAAGGAAAAAGAATACCTAACATATGTTGTCTGCAGGAAATCCACTTTTTTTTTTACTTTCTTTTGTTTTTTAGAGACAGGGTCATGCTCTGTCACCCAGGCTGGAGTGCAGTTGTGGGATGACAGATGACTGTAACCTCAAACTCCTGGGCTCAAAGGACTCTCACCTCAGCCTCTGAGTAGCTGGAACTACAGGTGTGCACTACCATCCCTTGATAATTTTGTTGTTTCTTTTTATAGAGATGGGGTCTCACTATGTTGCCCAGGCTTGTCTCAAACTCCTGGCCTCAAGCAATCATCCTGCCTCAGCCTCCCAAAATGCTGGGATTACAGGTGCGAGTCATCATACCTAGGCCAACAAATCCACTTTAAATGTATCACAAAGATTGGGGGGAGGGGGGAGGGATAGCATTAGGAGATATACCTAATGTAAATGACCAGTTAATGGGTACAGCACACCAACATGGCACATGTATACATATGTAACAAACCTGCACGTTGTGCACATGTACCCTAGAACTTAAAGTATAATAATAAAAAGTAATAATAAATAAATATATCACAAAGATATATTAAAAATAAAGGAATAGAGAAAGATATACTATGCTAACACTAATTATTATCATTATTATTTTGAGACAAAGTCTCACTCTGTCACCCAGGCTGGAGTACAGTGGCGCAATCTTGGCTCACTGCAACCTCCACCTCCTGGGTTCAAGTGATTCTCCTGCCTCAGTCTCCTGAGTAGCTGGGATTACAGGCACGCACCACCACGCCCAGCTGTTTTTTTTTTTTTTTTTTTTTTGAGTCGAAGTTTCTCTCTTGTTACCCAGGCTGGAGTGCGATGGCACAATCTCGGCTCGCTACAACTTCCGCCTCCTGGGTTCAAGTGATTCTTCTGCCTTAGCCTCCTGAGTAGCTGGAATTGCAGGCGCCTGCCACCATGCCTGGCTAATTTTTGTATTTTTAGTAGAGACAGGGTTTCACCATGTTGGCCAGGCTGGTCTCAAACTCCTGACCTCGGGTGATCCGCCTGCCTCCCAAAGTGCTGGGATTACAAACGTGAGCCACCATGCCTGGTCAATTTTTATATTTTTAGTAGAGACAGGGCTTCGCCACGTTGGTTAGGCTGGTCTCAAACTCCTGACCTCGTGATGTGCCCGCCTTGGCCTTCCAAAGTGCTGGGATTACAAGCGTGAACCACCATGCCCGACCAACACTAATTTTTTAAAAGCTGGCACAGCCTTATTAATTTCAGAAAAAGCTGACTTCATAGCATGAAAATATCAGTGATAGAAGGGCATTACATACTGACAAAGGGGTCAATTCACCAAGAAGACAGGGCAATCCTTACTGTGTACGTACATTACCACAGTGGCAAAATATATGAGGGGAAAACTAATACAACTGAAGGAAGAAATACATGAATGCACTGGTACAGCTGTATACTTCAATAACCCCCACCGTTAATTTAGAGATCCAGCAGGCAGAAGTCAGGAAGGACATAATTAAATTGAACAGCACCATCAAAACAACTGGACTTAATTGAAAACCAGAATAATTCATTCAGTAACAGCAGAATATACATTCTTCTCAAGTTCACATGGAATATTCACCAAGATATCTCACATTCTGGTAAATAAAATACTTCCTAGCCAATTTAAAAGACTAGAGAATACAAAACATGTTCTCAGATCCAGAATTGCTAACAGAAAGATAGCTTGAAAACCCACAAATACTTGGAGATTAAATCCTGAACTTCTAAATAATGCATGGATGAGAAAAGTCTCAAGAGATATTAAAAACTGTTTTGAATTAAATAAAAATAGAACTTATCAAAACACGTAGAATGCAGCAAAAGGAGTGCCTGGCTGAAATTTATACAATTGAACACATATACTACCAAAGAGTGATCTGTAATCAATAATCTCAGTGTCTAACTTAAAAAACTAATAACAGGCCAGGCATGGTGGCTCATGCCGGTGATCCCAGCGCTTTGGGAGGCTGAGTCAGGCAGATCACCTGAGGTCAGGACTTCCGAGACCAGCCTGGCCAACATGGTGAAACCCCATCTCTACAAATACAAAATACAAAATTACAAAAATACTCTCTAATGTACTCTAAAATACAAAAATTAGCTGGGCATGGTGGCACAGGCCTATAATCCAGCTACTTGGGAGGCTGAGGCAGGAGAATCACTTGAACCCAGGAGGCAGAGGTTGCAGTGAGCCCAGATCGCGCCATCACACTGCAGCCTGGGTGACAGAGTGAGACTCTGTCTCAAAAAAAATAATAAATAAATAAATAGAGAAAAACCAACAAAACCAAAAGGTAGTCTTGTGAAAATATCAATAATTAACTGAAAAATGTCTCCTCAAGCTAGCTAACAACAAAAAAGACAAAGATTATTAATATGACGAAAGGGGGGAAATGAAGAACCACTTGACAAAATTGAACATCTATTTATGATAGCAAACTAGGAATAGAAGGGAATTTCTTCTTTTTTTTTGAGACAGGTCTAAGTTGTCCAGGCTGGAGTATATTGGCTATTTCAGAGGCGCCGTCATAGTGCTACAGCCTCAAACTGGTGGGCTCCAGCAATCTTCTTGCCTTGGCCTCCCAAGCATACAGGTGCGTGCCACTGCATCAGGCAAGAGGAACTTCTTGAGAAACTACATACAAGAAACTTGAGGTTAACATCATGCTTAATGTGAAAAACTAGATGTTTTCCCAGTAATATGAGGAACAAGGTAAGAAAGATCCTTCTCACACTCTCACCATTTATTTATTTATTTATTTAGTGACAGAGTCTCGCTCTGTCACCCAGGCTGGAGTGCACTGGCACGATCTCAGCTCACTGCAATCTCTGCCTCCTGGGTTCAAGCAATTCTTCTGCCTCAGCCTCCGGAGTAGCTGGGATTACAGGCATGTGCCACCACGCCCCGCTAATTTTTTTGTATTTTTAGTAGAGACGGGGTTTCACCATATTGACCAGGCTGGTCTGGAACTCCTGACCTTGTGACACGCCCGCCTCGGCCTCCCAAAGTGCTGGGATTACAGGCATGAGCCACCATGCCTGGCCTTTTGTTTTTTTTTCTTTGAAATGGAATTTCACTCTGTTGCCCAGGCTGGAGTGCACTGGTGCCACCTCAGCTCACTGTAACCACCTCCACCTCCTGGGTTCAAGAGATTTTCCTGCCTCAGCCTCCTGAGTAGCTGGGATTACAGGCGCACCCAACCATGCCCGGCTAATTTGTGTATTTTTAGTAGAGATGGGGTTTCACCATGTTGGCCAGGCTGGTCGTGAACTCTTGAACTCCATGATCCCCCCAACCCCCTGCCTAGGCCTCCTGAAGTGCTGGATTACAGGCATGAGCCACCGCGCCTGGCCCCTCTCACCATTTCTATTCAACATTGTACAACACTGAAACTAAGAAAAAGAAAAAGAAATAAAAGATATACCAACTGGGAAGGAAGAACTAAAGCTGTCTTTCTGCATATGACATGATTGTGTATATAGAGAATTTCAACAATCCACAACAAAGAAAATTCCTGGAACCAATAAGAGCAAGGTTGAAAGACACAAGCTCAACATATAAGGCCAACTCCTTTCCTATACAGCCACACAAATATAGTCAACTGATCTTTGATGAAGAACCAAAGGCAGCTAGGTGTGGTGGCTCACGCCTGTAATCCCAGCACTTTGGGAGGCTAAGGGGGGTGGATCACTTCAGCCCAGGAGTTAAAGACCAACCTGGGCAACATAACAACACTCCATCTCTATTTCTTAAAAAAAAAAAAAAAAAAAAAATTTTTTTAAATAAAAGAAAAATTAAATAAAAATGGATCAAAGATGTAACTGTAAAATACAATAAGACTCCTAGAGGATAACATAGAAAATCTAGATGACCTTGGGTTTGATGATGAATGATAACATAACATAAATTATAAGTTTGACTTCATTAAAATAAAAAAGTCCTGTTCTGGGGCTGGGCGCGGTGGCTCACGCCTGTAATCCCAACTCGTTGGGAGGCCGAGGCGGGTGGATGACTTGAGGTCAGAAATTCGAGACCAGTCTGGCCGACATGGTGAAGCCCCATCTCTACTAAAAATACAAAAATTAGCCAGGCATGGTGGTGCATGCCTGTAGTCCCAGCTACTTGGGAGGCTGAGTTAGAATAAATCGCTTGAATCTGAGAGGCTGATGTTGCAGTGAGCTGAAATCACGCCACTTCACTCCAGCCTGAGTGACAGAGACTCCATCCCTGCCGCCCCCCAAAAAGAGTCCTGCTCTGGGAAAGACCATGTTAAGAAAATGAAAAGACAAGCTACAGACAGGGAGAAATTCTTTGCAAAACACCTATCTGATAAAGGACTGGTATTCCAACTACTAAAAGAACTATTAAAACTCAGTAACAGGAAGACAATCCAATTAAAAATGGGCAAAAGATATGAACATACACATCACCAAAGAAGATTTAGAGATGGTAAAGAAGAACATGAAAACATGCTCAACATCACACAGCATTAGGGAATAAAAAAAACTAAGATAAATAAAACTGAGTAAGATATTACCACACTCACTAAATGACTAAATTTTAAAACACTAAAAACACCAAATGATGGTGAAGATGGAGAACAATAAGTATCATCATTATTTGCTGCTGGCAATGGAAAATGGTACTCCCACTTTGAAAGGCAGACAGTTACAAAACAAAACACACCCTTAAATTGTAATCTAGCCATCATGCTCCTAGGTATTTACTCAAAAGAGTTGAAAACTTATGTTCATGCCAAAACCTGCACATGAATGCTTATAGTTGTTTGTTTGTTTTTTTGCTTTTTCCAGTTGTCAAATGATTCTTTATTGAAATATTTTCCTTTGTGCTTAACTGGCTGGGCATTCCACAGCACCAATGTTGATGTCATCTATGATGTCATGAGGGTGGCGGCCATCAACATTACAGCCCAGGCAGTTCCCAGGATCTCTTTAATAGTTCCAAAGAGTTCTCTGGCTAAGGATCGGTGCCACATCTGTCGAGCAATGTTGACGATCTCATCAAAAGTGATATTCCCACTGTGTCTAATGTTTTTCTGTTTCTTTCTGTCTCTTGGTGGTTCCTTGAGGGCTTTGATGATCAGGGCAGAGGCAGAAGGCACCACCACAATCTGGGCCTGTCTGTTCCGAATGGTCAGTTTCACTGTAATCCTCAGGCCCTTCCAGTCACCCCTTGCCTTGGCAATGTCATCACCAACATTTTTTGGAGACAGACCCAGGGGGCTGATCTTGGGGGCCAGGGCAGAAGTGGCACCGACTTCACCTCCGGTGCACCTCAGGTATATGACTTTGATCTCGTTGGGGTCGAACTTCGGCAGCATGGTGGAGGGGGCTGGTGTCGGATGAACCCGGATTCGGGACGATAGAAGAAAGTTGCACCTTGACCTCCTCCGAGCCCAAAGCCGAGAGCAAGTGCTTATAGTTTTATTCAAAACCTTGCAAACCTTAGAGTGAACCAAGATACCTCTCAATAGACATATGGATAAACCATCTGGTTCACCCATAGAATGATAAAAAGAAATCAGGTATCAGCCGGGCGCGGTGGCTCATGCCTGTAATCCCAGCACTTTGGGAGGCCAAGGAGGGCGGACCTCAGGAGATCGAGACTATCCTGGCCAACATGGTGAAACCCTGTCTCTACTAAAAATACAAAAATTAGCTGAGTGTGGTGGCGCTTGCCTATAATCTCAGCTACTCGGGAGGCTGAGGCAGGAGAATCAGGTATCAAGCCATGAAAAGACATGGAGGCTAGGTATGGTGGCTCCCACCTGTAGTACCAGCTACTCAGGGCACTGAGGCAGGAGGGTCACTTGAGTCCGGGAGTTCAAGACCAGCATGGGTGATATGACGAGACCCCATCTCAATTAAAAAAAAAAAAAAAAAAAGACGTGGAGGAACCTTGACTTGAACATATATTATTAAGTGAAAGAAGCCAATCTAAATGGTTATATACTGTGTAGTTTCAAAGATGACATTCAGGAAAAGACAAAATTATGACAGAGTAAAAAGGCTTTTGATTGTCAAGAATTTGGGAAGAGGGAGGGATTAATGAATAGGAGAAGCACAGGGGATATTTAGGTGAGGGAAAGCATCCTACATGATGCAGCTATGATGAATAGCAGTTATTATGCATTTGCCAAAACCCACAGATTGTATAACAGAGTCAGCCCTAATGTAAACTGTGGACTCTGAGGCATCAATATTGGTACATCACTTATAACAGATGTATTAAAGTAATACAAAATATAAAAAGGATAAACTATGTGGAGGCAGAGGGATCAAGTGGGAACACTACACTTTCTCATCAATTTTTCTATAAGTCTGAAATAGCTCTACAAAAATAAAGTCTACTAGAAAAAGAAAAACGATGAAGACAGGCTAATGACAATTCACGCCATGAATGGTTGATGAATGAAACATACAACCTTTCACTCAATTCATGAATTTTATTTTAGTAAGCCTTTATGGTGCTTTGTGAGCCAGAGACTGGTAAAGGCGACGAAAGTTCCACAGGATGCCTTGTTCAAAAGCCCATCACTCTCTACTTTGAGAAGTGAAATAAGAGCTTTGATTAGTATCAATAGTGTCCGGAACTCTTGCACGAATATAAGTGTCCAGGCGGAGCCTTGGATTGTGGGATTACCCTATGTAGAGGTGTGTATTATGTTGACTTATATGGCTAGCCGTGAGGTAAAAAAAAAAGATTCCCAGAGTTTTGTGGGTTTTTTTTTTTGTTTTCCCTTTGAGATGAAGTCTCGCTCTGTTGCCCAGGCTGAAGTGCAGTGGTGCAATCTCGGCTCACTGCAACCTCCGCCTCCCAGGTTCAAGCGATTCTCCTGCCTCAGCCTCCTGAGCAGCTGGGATTACAGGCGCGAGCCACCATGCCTGGCTAATTTTTTTGTATTTTTAGTAGAGACGGGGTTTCCCCATGTTAGCCAGGCTGGTCTCGAACTCCTGACCTCAAGTGATCCACCCACCTCAGCCTCCCAAAATGCTGGGATTACAGGCGTGAGCCACCACATCCAGCCTAATATTCCTAGAGTTCTTTTACTACAAAGGTGCAACTCTTAGACAATCACTCAAGAGTGTGTAAACATGTACAGATGGGATTTATTGTTGGCCAGTGCTAAGATGACTAACTGATGAGCTGCCCCTTGAATCCAGTCGTTTATCAGGTCCATTTCAATTAAGGGATAAAAAGCAGCAGCTCTTCACCGAGAGCTCCAACGTGTACAAATGTGGCCATGTCAGCCATCAAGTCTACACACTCCCTACTGCTGTTCACTCAGTAGCAAAGGATCTAGGAGAAGTTACACCTCCTCTAGCACCATGACATCTGGCAAGGAAGTAAGAAAAGAAGTCACCCTCCCACCCCAACTCCTACAGAGAGGATATGCTGAAGGCTAACATTTGGCTCTGTAATTTTGAAAGGAGGTCTGTGTAGGTTGCTGTTTCCAGGACCCATGGCAAAATGAGCAGTTGAGTAGAGTCACATGCTCAGGGCCTGGGAGAGCCTCAATGTTCAGGATAACCTAGTACAAGGTGATCATTGCAGCTCTAATGGCATATAGTGTGGGGCCAAGGGCTGTTTCTTGCATCAGAGCCCTATGGACAACTTATGGTCATCATGGATAACTACAAGAGGCATGAGAGGAGGTTTCTAAAGCCACTATAGTGGCCAGGAATGGTGGCTCATGCCTGTAATCCCAGCACTTTGGGAGGCCATGGCAGGCAGGTCACCTGAGGTAAGGAGTTTGAGCCAGCCTGGCCAATACGGTTAAAACCCCATCTCTACTAAAAATACAAAAATTAACTGGGTGTGGTGGTGCACACCTGTAATCCCAGCTACTCTGGAGGCTGAGGTAGGAGAATCGCTGGAACCAGGGAGGCGGAGGTTGCAGTGAGCCGAGATTACGCTACTGCACTCCAACCTGGGAGACAGAGCGAGACTACATCTCACACACACACACACACACACACACACACACACAAAAGCCTCTATAGTGCTCTGGTGGCACTAACAGGACTGCCTGCCGTATGGCAATTTAAACAGTGTTTAAAGCCTTTGTGGTAACGATATCCAGGCAATGATGACCAATTTGCAAGTCACAGCATAAATGGGCTTAAGTGAACTTTATAAAGGACTGTGTTACCTCCTGAACATCAAAAAAGCCCAAATGATGTTGTGGGTGCCAACAGGAACAACAGCAGTAGGCAGAGGTTGCAGTGAGCTGAGATCACACCACTGCACTTCCGCCTGGGCGACAGAGTGAGAGTCTGTCTCAGCACTCCCGCCTGGGCGACAGAGCAAGAAGACTCCATCAATCCATCTATCCATCAATCAATCAATCAGTGTACCTTGCTTACATTTAGTGGGATCTCCAGATATAACTGATTCCTAGGATCGATTAATCCCATGAATGAATGTCAGTTAGTGCATTACAGAGATGTTAAAATTAATTCAGAACCAGGCTGGGCCTGGTAGCTTATTCCTGTAATCCCAGCACCTTGGGAGGCCAAGGCAGGAGGATTGCTAGAGCCCAGGAGTTTGAAACCAGAAATATATATATATATATATGATTTAAAAAATAATAAAATTCAGAACCAATGTCGGAGAGGCCTGAAAGCCATGCACGTGCAGTGTCCTTTCCTCTCTTTTTTTTTCTGAGACCGAGTTTCGCTCCTGTTGTCCAGGCTGGAGTGCAAGGGCGCGATCTCGGCTCACCGCAAACTCTGCCTCTCGGGTTCAAGAAATTCTCCTGCCTCAGGCTCCCTAGTAGCTGAGATTACAGTCATGCGCCACCACGCCCAGCTAATTTTGTATTTTTAGTAGAGAAGGGGTTTCTCCATGTTGGTCAGGCTGGTCTCCAACTCCCGACCCGACTGCCTTAGCCTCCCAAAGTGTTTGGATAACAGGTGTGGGCCACCACGTCTGGCCTTTTTAGTTGCACAATTCTTTTACTATATTTTGGAGTTGCGATTAGGTCAAAACCTAGAAAAATGCTTCATTTTTTTTTCTTTTGTGCCCTTCCTTCTTTCATCTTTCTCTGTTTTGTTTCTGTGGTCACTTAATATGCTTCTGGGCAGAAGGGTTACCTTCCTACCTTAATATTTATTAATATATTTTTTCCTCCAGAGAACCTCAAATCGTAGGTTATGGGCCTCACCCACGGCACTGGTGGCGTTAAAAGGTTTCAGGGCTGGGCGTGGTGGCTCACACCTGCAATCCCAGCACTTTGGGAGGCTGAGGCGGGTGGATCACCTGAGGTCAGGAGTTTGAGACTTGCCTGGCCAACCTGGCGAAACCCCATCTCTACTAAAAATACAAAAATCAGCCAGGTGTGGTGGCAGGTGACTGTAATCCCAACTACTCAGGAGGCTGAGGCAGGGAGAATTGCTTGAACCTGGGAGGCAGAGGTTGCAGTGAGCCAAGATCATGCCACTGCACTCCAGCCTGGGCAAAAGAGCAACTCTGTTAAAAAAAAAAAGAAAAAAAGAAAAAAAGGTGATTTGGGCCAGGACAGCAGCTCACACCTGTAATCCCAGCACTTTAGAAGGCTGAGGCAGGCAGATCACTTGAGGCCAGGAGTTCAAGAACAGCCTGGTCAATGAGAGGCAATCCCATCTCTACTAAAAATACAAAAATGGGCCAGTTGTGGTGGCACACACCTCTAATACCAGCTACTCAGGAGGCTGAGGCCTAAGAATTGCTTCAACCTGGGAGACAGGGGTTGCAGTGAGCCAAGATGGTGTCACTGCACTCCAGCCTGGGCGACAGAGAAAGACTCTGTCTCAAAAAAAAAAATAAATAAATAAAAAAGTGATTTGATCAAGGGAAAGAAACGCAAATGTTTTAATCTGTTTAGATAAGGAATTGCTTCTCCACCGTTAAAATGGAAAACTCACAATCGAAAGGTAAATACATTCACAAAGGCCAGGCATGGTCACGCCTATGATACCAACATTTAGGGAGGCCAAGGCAAGAGGATCCCTTAAAGCCAGGCGTTCGAGACTAGCATGAGCAACATAGCAAGACCCTGTATCTACAAAATAAAAATTTGAAATTAGCCAGTAGTGGCAGATGCCTTTACAGTCCCAGCTACTCAGGAGGCTGAGGCGGGAGGATCGCTTGAGATGCAATGAGGTTTGATGGCGCCACTGCACTTCAGCCTGAGCGACACTGCGAGACCGTCTCAAAAACAAATTCCCAGACTTGAGAGCGGTAACCCAGTGGGTCAGTGCCTGGTGATGGCAGCAGGGGCATCTGAGCGGCCACAGGAACGAACTCTGGGAGCTCCACACGCCCTCCTCTCCCCTAGCTGCAAAAAAAATGTTCCCTCCTCTAGGCTTCAATTCTCACAGGTGGATTCACCTTAATGTTCTGACCCAAATGGATTCTCAAACGCACGAGAATCCCTCATGACTTTCCCGTGGCCCCTGCACAATCTTCGGAGACGCGGTGCGGCGGGCGCCCAGCTGCCCGGAAAGGGCTCCGGGGCCAGGGCCGCAGTCGCAGGGACAGGACAGCTACCTGAGGTCCCAGCTGCCGGCCCAGCCCCACGCTGCTAGGAGACCCTCGGGTCACCTGCGCCAGGAGGACTAAGGTCTTCCCAGAGCCGGTTCCGACAAGTCCCCTCCTCAGGTCTCGGGACTCCCGGCCCCGCACACTCACCATTTCTCGGCTAACGGAGGTTCCAGGAGTCCTCCCTACGGATCCCTCACTACCTGCAGGTCCCAGCGCGACAAAGCATATGCAGAGCCCCAGAGAGTCCGAGGCTGGGACGCAATCCTAGCGAACCGCTAGAATAAAGATGTTCACACGCGCATTCAGAGCTAGGGTGCAAGGGCCTTTTCAACACCGATGCTGATTGGACAGTTTGCGTGGCCCCGCCCCCTCACCCCTGCGTGACAGCCATGCAGGAGGGCACGTGGTTGAGCCGAGCTAGCTTCCCAGAGTGGGTTTTCCCGGCGGGGATATTTGCATGTAAGAGGAATTTGTTTTTTGCCCGAGGTCCATTTTTAAGTGGCCTATTCAGTAGTGTTAAGTGTAGTTACATTGTGAAACCAATCTCTAGAACTGATTTAATCTTGCAAATTTGAAACTCTTTATCGATTGAATAACATCCCATTTACCGCTCACCCTCAGCCCCTGACACCCACTATTCGACTTTCTGATTGTATGAATTTCATTGTGGGTACCTCATATAAGTGGAATTATTCTGTATTTGTCCTTTTCCGACTGGCTTATTTCACTTAGCATAATGTCCTCAATCGTCCTGATGCTGTAGCATGTGTCAGAATTTACTTCCTTTTAAGACAATTAAAGGCCAGGCACGTTGGCTCAAGCCTGTAATCTCAGCACTTCGGGAGGATCCCTTGAGGCCAGGATTTCCACACCAGCCTGGGCAACATTGTAAGAACCTGCCTCTACAAAAATAAAAATTAAAAATTAAAAAATATAGATTCCAGCCGGGTGCGGTGGCTCTCGCTTGTAATCTCAGCACTCTGGGAGGCCGAGGAGGGCGGATCACGAGGTCAAGAGATCAAGACCATCCTGGCCAACATGGTCAAACCCCGTCTCTACTAAAAATATAAAAATTAGCTGGGCGTGGTGGCACGCGCCTGTAATCCCAGCTACTCAGGAGGCTGAGGCAGGAGAATCGCTTGAACCTGGGAGGCGGAGGTTGCAGTGAGCCGAGATCGCGCCACTGCACTCCGGCCTGGTGGCAGAGCGAGACTCTGTCTCAAAAAACAAAAACAACAATTAAAAAAAATAGCTATTGCAACAGAAGCTACTCAGGTTTTTAAGAAAAAGTGTGGTTTAGACACTTAGAAATGTCTTCGGGAAAAAAATTGTTAAGTGCACTGTAAAAGCATCACATGGTCTAGCCTCGTAATAATTCTCCCCTTTTTTTTTTTTTTGGAGGCGGAGTTTCTCTCTTATTGCCCAGGCTGGAGTGCAGTGGCGCGATCTCCGCTCACCGCAACCTCCGCCTCCCGGGTTCAAGCGATTCTCCCGCCTCAGCCTCCCGAGTAGCTGGGATTACAGGCATGAGCCACCATGCCCGGCTAATTTTGTATTTTTAGTAGACACGGGGTTTCTCCATGTTGGTCAGGCTGGTCTTGAACTCCCAACCTTAGGTTGGGATCTGCCCGCCTCAGCCTCCCAAAGTGCTGGGATTACAGGTGTGAGCCACCATGCCCGTCAATAATTCTCCCTTTTTTAAAACCCAGGATTCTGCCGGGCGCGGTGGCTCACGCCTGTAATCCCAGCACTTTGGGAGGCCGAGGCAGACGGATCATGAGGTCAGGAGTTCGAGACCAGCCTGGCCAACACAGTGAAACCCCATCTCTACTAAAAATATGAAAATTAGCTAGGCATGGTGGCGCACACCTGTAGTCCCAGCTACTAGGGAGGCTGAGGCAGGAAAATCGCTTGAACCTGGGAGGCGGAGGGTGCGGTGAGCCAAGACTGCATCACTGCACTCCAGCCTGGGCAACAGAGCAAGACTCCATCTCAAAAAAAAAAAAAAAAAATTAGCCGGGTGTGGTGGCAGGGTGCCTGTGATCCCAGCTATTCGGGAGGCTGAGGCAGGAGAATCGCTTGAACCTGGGCAGTGAGCCAAGATCACGCCACTGCACTCCAGCCTGGGCAACAGAGCGAGACTCTGTCTCAAAAAAAAAGAAAGAAAAAAAAAGAGACATAAAGAAAGTTATAAAAATAAATAAGTATTTTTGGTTAAAAAAAAAAAAGCTTAAAGAAAAGATACTTTATATAAAAAAGGATCTTGTATGATAGATTCTTGTTCTAAAGAAAAATGACTGGTTGTTTAAAAAGAGGGATGTTTAGGACAAGTCAGAAAGTCAAGGCCTATCACAGAGTATAAGTCATGAAAGAATTTATGAAAGGGAATTTATGCAAGAAATGCTGTAGAATTTAAAGGTGTTTAGGCCTCCTGAATGCTTCATAAAATGCCATTATGACTCTTAACTGTACAACTTGCCTGCTTTACAGCTAGGGAAGGCCTGGGACACATGAAGTTAGATGCTAGAATGAGTCAGACCTTATCTGCACTTCTTTCTAGGTCCTAGGCTCTCCACCTGGTACATAATTAAAATAACTTACCAGGTTTTTCACCAAAAGTAAAAGTTGCTAAGAATCAATATTGTAACATGTAACTGAGACTACTGGAAAAAATAGTTTTACGTGCAAGGTGTGTAGGAAAAGTAGAGTATACTTTTAGTAAAAAGATTATAAGAAGGCATGGGAATGTGGATTTTTTTGCCTAAATTAAAAGGTTAATGGATTAAGTTAGATAAAATAAAGCTGAAAGTTTAAGCAAGTTGTGGAAGGTTGATTGCAAAAGAAATTCTGTGTGTAAACATATTGGCTAAAGTTAAAGGGGGTGTTATCCAGTTTTTCTGTAAATTGAATATTAAAATAAAAGCACAACGGGTTTCTCTTAGAACACTAACCTGCTCTTTAACAAAAATTGTAAAGGGTAATAAAAAAATCTATAAAAATTGCCAAACATTGGCGTAAATATGTCTATAAAATTGGGTAAATATGTCTATAAGGTTTTATTAAGAATTGGGTTTAGGCCAGGCGCGGTGGCTCACGCCTGTAATCCCAGCACTTTGGGAGGCCGAGGCGTGCGAATCATGAGGTTAGGAGATCGAGACCATCCTGGCTAACATGGTGAAACCCCGTCTCTATTAAAAAAAAATACAAAAAAGTAGCCAGGCATGGTGGTGGGTGCGTGTAGTCCCAGCTACTCGGGAGGCTGAGGCAGGAGAATGGTGTGAACCCGGGAGGCAGAGGTTGCCGTGAGCCGAGATGTGCCACTGCACTCCAGCCTGAGCGAAAGAGCGAGACTCCGTCTCAAAAAAAAAAAAAAAAAAGAAAAGAATTGGGTTTAACAGTAATAGTATACTAATGTAAATGTGAAATTTGGCTTATTTGGTACAAAAATCATAGAGGAAGCAATGTCAAATATAAAATGGAGTATGGCTTTCTTTGGACTATATCTGTATATATATGTTATTGGTATGTGTTCCAAAATGATGGAAAACTCTTGTAATTCTGCTATATCTTAGTGTATGTTATCAGTAATAATTATAATTGCTATGTTAAATTACTGTGTGCCACAGAGTAACAGATTTCCTTGTCAATTGTGTCTTTAACTATGGCTACCCTAAAACTTTGTCATCCATGAACAATTGTTGTCTTGTCTTGTCTTGGTCCTCTTCAGAAGGTGGTTTTATAATCAGCTATAAAGCTCTAACAGGTGCTCTTGAATGCAAGTTTTAGATAACTTTGGAGATTGTGACATCAGAATAGAGAAAAACTGTTCAGGACTCTTGTCCTAGCACTTTAGGAAGCCAAGATGGGTGGATCACTTGAGCCCAGGAGTTCCAGACCAGCCTGGCCAACATGACACAACCTGTCTCTCCAAAAAATACAAAAATTAGCCAGGTGTGGTGGTGCACGCCAGTGGTGCACGCCTGTAGCCCCAGCTACTTGGGAGGCTGAGGTGGGAGGATCGTTTGAGCCTGGAAGGCAGAGACTGTAGTGAGCCGAGGCTCACAGCATTCCAGTCAGGGAGACAGGGTGAGACCCTGTCTCAGAAAAAAAAAAGAAAAAAAAAGGCCAGGCGCGTTGGCTCATGCCTGTAATCCTAGCACTTTCGGAGGCTGAGGCGGGCGGATCACGAGGTCAGGAGATCGAGACCATCCTGGCTAACACGGTGAAACCCCATCTCTACTAAAAATACAAAAAATTAGCCAGGCGTGGTGGCAGGCGCCTGTAGTCCCAGCTACTCGGGAGGCTGAGGCAGGAGAATGGTGTGAACCCGGGAGGCGGAGGTTGCAATGAGCTGATATCGCGCCACTGCACTCTAGCCTGGGTGACAGAGCAAGACTCTGTCTGAAAAAAAAACAAACAAAAACAAAGAATTGGGGTCTCACTCTGTCACCCAGGCTAGACTAGAGTGGTGCAATCATAGCTCACTGCAGCCAAAACTCCCAGGCTCCAGCAATCCTCCTCCCTCAGCCACCAAGCAGCTGGGACTACAGGTATATGCCACAAACTTGGCTAATTTTTTTTTAATAAGATATGAGGTTGCACTATATTGCCCAGGCTGGTCTTGAACTCCAGGACTCAGATGATCATGCCACTGTGCTCGGCCCAATTTTATTATTTTTTGTATGTCTGTCCAACTGTCACAACACCAATTTATGAAAATAATATTCTAGGCCAGGCGCAGTGGCTTACGCCTGTAATCCCAGCACTTTGGGAGGCCAAGGCGGGCAGATCATGAGGTCAGATCGAGACCATCCTGGCTAACACGGTGAAACCCCATCTCTACTAAAAAATAGAAAAAAAATTAGCCGGGCTTGGTGGCAGGTGCCTGTAGTCCCAGATACTCAGGAGGCTGAGGCAGGAGAATGGCGTGAACCCGGGAGGCGGAGCTTGCAGTGAGCCGAGATCGTGCCACTGCACTCCAGCCTGGGTGAGAGAACAAGACTCTGACTCAACAAAAAAAAAAAAAAAGAAAGAAAAAAAAAGAAAATAATATTATTTCCCTATTCCTGGCACCGTTTTTGAAACTCAGTTGAATATATATATATATATATCCAATATATATATATATTGGCCTATTTCTGGAATTTCAATTTTATGCCATTGATCTCTATGTCTGAATTGCCTCATGTATTTGACATGAAAATTTTGCTGCTACTGGAGACTGGATGACATAAATTGTATATCAGAAAACCTCTGGCGGGTGCAGTAGCTCCTGCCTGTAATCCCAGCACTGTGGGAGGCCGAGGCAGGAGGATTACCTGAGGTCAGGAGTTTGAGACCAGCCTGGCCAACCTGGTGAAACCCCATCTCTACCAAAAAATAAAAATAATTAGCTGGGCATAGTGGTGGGCACCTGTAGTCCCAACTATGTAGGAAGCTGAGGCAGGAGAATCACTTAAACTCAGGAGACAGAGGTTGCAGCGAGCCGAGATGATACCACTGGACTCCAACCTGGGCAATAGAGCAAGACTCTGTCTCAAAAAAAGAAAACCACTGAGGTTTTCCTAGAGGGTAATGGTCATCTGCACAGTGCAGCCCATCATATATTTTTCTTTTTTTTTTTTTTTGTCGAGACAAGGTTTCACTACGGTTATGCAGGCTAGAGTACAGTGGTATGATCTCAGCTCACTGCAGCCTTGACCTCCCAGGCTCAGATGATTCTCTCACCTCAGCCTCCCGAGAAGCTGGGCCTACAGGTGTGCACCACCACACCTGGCTAGTTTTTTGTATTTTTAGTAGAGACAAGGTTTTGCCATGTTGGCCAGCCTGGCCTCGAACTCCTGGGCTCATGCAATCTACCTGCCTCAGCCTCCCAGAGTGCTGGGATTACAGGTGTGAGCCACCACACCTGGCCCCATCATGGGTTTTTCTTATGTGCAGAGTACTTATTCAAATCCACAGTGATTTCCCAGTTGACACACAGACAAGAACTATGGATTCTTAGAGAATATCCAAGTTATAATTGAGTTAAACCCCAGTTTGGTGGAAAAGAAAGTTGTGATATCGTGAAATATATAATTTGGGTTTTGTCCAGGGTTCTTGGCTCACAGTTGCTAAAAACCTTGTAATTTCCTAAGCGACTAGAGCAATTGGAGTATCTTTTGTTAAAATATTTGGGCTGCCTGTAATCCCACCACGTTGGGAGGCTGAGGCAGGCAGGATGCTTGAACCCAGGAGTTCAAGACCAGCCTAGGCAACACAGTGAGATACTATCTCTACAAAAAATACAAAAATTGGCCAGGCACAGGGGTGTGTGCCTACAGTCTCAGCTACTCGAGAGGCTGAGATGGGAGGATCACCTGAGCTCAGGGAAGTCAAGGCTGCAGTGAGCTGTGATGACACCACTGCACTCCAGCCTAGGTGACAGAGTAAGACTCTGTCTCAAAAAACAAAAAACAAACAAAAAAGGCTGGGTGCTGGGGCTCATATCTGTAATCCCAGTACTTTGGGAGGCCAAGGTAGGTGGATGCTTGAGCTCAGGTGTTTGAGACCAGTCCGGGAAACGTGGCGAAAACCCATCTCTACTAAAAATACAAACAAACAGCCAGATGCGGTGGCGTGCACCTGTAGTCCCAGCTACTCAGGAGGCTGTGGTGGGAGGATTGCTTGAACCCGGGGCTGGAGGCTGCACTGAGCCAAGATTGTGCCACTGTCACTGGGTGACAGAGTGAAGGAGACTCTATCTCAAAAAAAAAAAAAAAAAAAAAAAAGGCCTTTTGTATTCAGTTCTTAAAATAGCTCTAGAAGAGTACCAGAGTGAAAGGTGGAAGAAATGTCTTTAGTTATTCATAACCATCCCCTTTCCGCCACAGCTAAGTTTATGTTAATGAGGTGATTTTTGGAAAGCTCCTACAAACCACAGGATGTGAGGCTAGTTGCCAGGGGAACCAACCATGTGACTGGAGCTTTGAAACTTTCAGCTCTGTCCCCACCTCCAGGGAGGGAAGAGAAAACTGAAGGTTGAGTCGATCACCAATAGTGAATGATGTGATTAATCATGTCACGATAAGAAAGCCATCATAAAAACCCCAAAACAGGGCTCAGACAGCCTTCTGGTTGGTAAATAAGAACATAACCATGTGCCTGGAGGTATCTCTTCATCTGGCTGTTCATTTGTATCATTTAAAATATCCTTTGTAGGGCCAGGTGCGGTGGCTCACGCCTGTAATCCCAGCACTTTGGGAGGACAAGGTGGGCGGATCATGAGGTCAGGGGTTCGAGACCAGCCTGGCCAGCATGGTGAAACCCCGTCTCTACTAAAAATACAAAAAAAAAAAAAAAAAAAATTAGCTGGGCATGGTGGCGTGGGCCTGTAATCCAGCTACTTGGGAGGCTGAGGTAGGAGAATCGCTTGACCCCGGTAGGTGGAGGCTGCAGTGAGCCGAGATCGTGCCACTGTACTCCAGCCTGGGCAAAAGAGCGAGACTCTATCTCAAAAAAAAAAAGAAAAAAAATTAGCCAGGCGTGGTAGTGGGCACCTGTAATCCCAGCTACTTGGGAGGCTGAGGCAGGAGAATTGCTTGAACCCAGGAAGCAGAGGTTGCAGTGAGCTGAGATTGCGCCATTGCACTCCAGCCTGGGCGACAAGAGCAAAACTCCGTCTCAAAAAAATAATAATAATAATAAATAAAATACCTTTGTAGGCTGGGCACAGTGGTTCACACCTGTAATGCCAGCACTTTGGGAGGCCAAGGCAGATGGCTCACTTGAGGTCAGGAGTTCGAGACCAGCCTGGCCAACATGGTGAAACCCCTTCTCTACTAAAAATACAAAAATAGCTGGGCGTGGTAGAGCATGCCTGTCATTCCAGCTACTCAGGAAGCTGAAACACGAGAATCATTTGAACCCAGGAGATGGAGGTTGCAGTGAGCCAAGATTGTGCTGCTGCACTCCAGCCTGGCAACAGAGTGAGACCCTGTCTCAAAATAAGAGTAAATAAATAAATAATAAAATATCCTTTGTAAGACTAGGCACGGTGACTCACTCCTATAATCTCAGTGCTTTGAGAGGAGCGAGGTGGGAGGATCTCTTGAGACCTGGAGGTTGAGACTAGCCTGGACAACAGAGCAAGACCCTAACTTTACAAAAAATAAATAATTAGCTGAGTGTGGTGGCACATGCCTGTATTCCTAGCTACTTGCGGGGCTGATGAGGGAGGATCGCTTGATCCCAAGAGTTGAAGGCTGCAATGAGCTATGATCCTGCCACTGCACTCCAGCCTGGGAGACAGAGTGAAACCCTGCTCTATAAAAAAAAAAAAAAAAAAAAACCCTTTGTAATAAACGGGTGAATGTAAGTAAAGTGTCTCTGTGAGTTCTATAGGCTGCTATAGCAAATTAATCAAACCCAAAGAGTAAGTCATGAAAACCCTGATTTACAGCTTGTTGGTCAGAAGCATAGGTCACATCCTGGGACTTACAACTGACATTTGCAGTGAGGGGCATTCTTGTGAGCCATTAGCTTCTGGTATTGGACTCTGTCTCCAAGTAGATACTGTCACAATTAAATTGAATTATATAGCACACCCAGCTGGTGTCTGCTTGAGAAGTGGTTATTGGTGGACCAGAAGTGAAGTATTCTGTTAAATATTTTGTTAATGGTTTTCCTATCCCTTTAAGAAAAGTGTATTTGAGACCCTCGAATAGGATTTTTTTTAATTTAATTTTTTTTTTTTTTTGAGACAGAGTTTTGCTCTTGTTGCCCAGGCTGGAGTGCAATGATCTCGGCTCACTGCAACCTCCACCTCCCGGGTTCAAGCAATTCTCCTGCCTCAGCCTCCCGAGTAGCTGGGATTACAGGCATGTGCCACCACATCCAGCTAATTTTGTATTTTTAGTAGAAACGGGGTTTCTCCATGTTGGTCAGGCTGGTCTCGAACTCCTGACCTCAGGTGATCTGCCCACCTCGGCCTCCCAAAGTGCTGGGATTACAGGCATGAGCCACCGCGCCTGGCCTAAAATAGGGTTGTTTTTTTTTTTTCCATTTTAGAAACAGAGACTCACTCTATTGCCCAAGCTGGAATGCAGTGGCACAATCATAGGTCATTGTAGCCTCCAACTCCTGGACTCAACGGATCTCCGCTATGAGACTATAGGCACATGCCACCACCCTGGGTAATTCTTTTTTTTTTTTTTTTTTTTTTGAGACAGGGTCTCTATCTGTTGCCCAGGCTAGAGTGCAGTGGCACGATCTCAGCTCACTGCAAGTCTGCCTCCTGAGTTCAAGCAATTCTTCTGCCTCAGCCTGCCGAGTAGCTGGGACTACAGGTGTGCACCATAATGCCCAGCTAATTTTTTGTATTTTTAGTAGAGATAGGGTTTCACCATGTTGGCCAGGCTGGTCTTGAACTCCTGACCTCAAGTGATCTACCCACCTCGGCCTCCCAAAGTGCTGGGATTACAGGTGTGAGCCACTGCACCTGGCCAATTTTTTTTATTTTTATAGAGACAGGATTTCACTCTGTTGCCCAGGCTTTGATGTCCTTTTATAAAAGGAATCACTGGAAGATTTTTATTTTAATGATCAGCAAAGGCCTAAAAGTCCATGACCATTCACAAGTGTCATTTCCATATGGTAGATTTCCAGCACATGTTAGGAAAGAAAAAAAATGAACAGCTTTGTGTTTTACTAAAGAACAAATAAAATCCCATTTTTATTCAATATTTCAGTAATTTATGTTTGCACATCACTGTGGTGACTAATGTGATTTCATAATCATTAGTATTTCATTTGATTAGCCCCACTCAATCATACCTCCCATCTTGCAAATAAAAAAAGTTAAATATGGAGAGCACAAAGTCTTGTCTAAACTCATATGGCTTATAAGTAATAATGAAATTGGCCGGGTGTGGTAGCTCACGCATATAATCCCAACACTTTGGGAGGCTGATGTGGGAGGATCACTTGAGTCCAGGAGTTCAAGATCAGCCTGGGCAACACAGCAGGACCCTGTCTCTAAAATTTAAAAAATTTAAATTTTTTTTTTTTTTTTTTTTGAGATGGAGTCTCGCTCTGTCACCCAGGCTAGAGTGCAGTGGCACGATCTCGGCTCACTGCAACCTCCACCTTCTAGGTTCAAGCAATTCTCCTGCCTCAGCCTCCCAAATAGCTGGGATTACAGATGTGCACCACCACGCCTGGCTAAAAAAAAATTTTTTTTTTAAATTAGCCAAGCATGGTGATGCACACCTAGTCCTAGTTCCAGCTACTAGTCCCAGCTACTAGGGAGCTTGTGAAGTCGAGTCTACAGTGAGCTGTGATCTTGCCACTGCACTCCAGCCTGGGTGACAGAACATAATAGTAATAGTAATACAATATAATAACAATAATAATAATGGAACTTCTCAGTATTAAAGTCCAAATGTGTGCCACCACATATACTGAGCACTGTCAAAAACTGAAAACTCAGGCCAGGCATAGTGACTCACACCTGTAATCCCTGCACTTTGGGAGGCTGAGGCAGGAGAATTGCTTGAAGCCAGGAGCTTGAGACCAGCCTGGGCAACACAGCAAGATCCCTGTCTCAAAAAAAAAAAAAAAAAAGGAATGAACAAGAACAGCATAGCATCTGCAGACAGAGAAGCAGCAGCAAATCAGTGGAGGCCAGGATTGATACCTTCCCCGTTTCGGGTTTTGGTAGACAAGAAGGATGGTGACCCAGACACTGAAAAATACCAGCATGCTGAACTTAAGGATTGGCTTATTGAAAATGTCAGGCAAGTTCCTGGCCAGAAAAGCCACGTTGAAGCTCCCATGAGCCAAGGAACCCAGGATTCACAGAACAGTCAATAACCAAATTGTGGTTTTATGTGAAGATGACATATTCAGGCTCAGATTATGTATCCACATGCATGAAGGCTGTAGTCATTCCCTATGAAATTCCACCCACTTCAGCATCCCAAAGTGTTGGGATTACAGAGTCACTTAGATCAGGGAACTCATAGCAATGACAAAATTAGGTATCCCTGACACCAACTCGTGCCTTATCTGTCTCTTGCATGGTTACCTTGAAGGTCCGAACTGCAGTGATCGTTTTGTCCAAACTATGCAAACAAGTAAACATAACTCCAAATGTGTGGTTTTTGTATTTTTTTGAGACAGGGTCTGGCTCTGTTGCTCAGGCTAGAGTGCAGTGGCACCATCACAGGTCACCACAGCCTCAGGTTGAAGCCATCCTCCCGTCTCAGCCTCCCGAGGACCTGGGACTATGCCACCATGCCCAGCTAATTTTTTATATTTATTTATTTATTTATTTATTTATTTTTGAGACAGAGTTTTGCTCTGTTGCCCAGGCTGGAGTACAGTGGCGCGATCTCAGCTCACTGCAACCTCCTCCTCCCAGATTCAAGTGATTCTCATGCCTCAGCCACCCAAGTAGCTGAGATTACAGGTGTGCCTCCCACCACGCCCAGCTAATTTTAAAAATATTTTTAATAGAGATGAGGTTTCAGCATGTTGGCCAGGTTGGAAACCAACTCCTGGCCTCAAGTGATCCACCCACCTTGCCTCCCAAAGTGCTGAGATTACAGGCATGAGCCGCTACACCCAGCCATTTTTTTTATTTTTTGTAGAGACAGAGTCTCACTACATTACCCACACTGGTCTCAAACTCCTGAACTCAAGCAGTCCTCCCACCTCAGTCTCCCAAAGTGCCAGGATTACAGGCATGAGCCACTGCACCCAGCCCAAATGTGATATTCCAAAGGATGCAGGTGGCTGTGTTGGGATGGCCAATGAAGGTAAGGGACAATGGAAGTAAAGGGTGAGGGCAATGAACAGGACATACCTGAGAGCCAAGTTATTGGCCTTGACTATGGGAGTGTCTTCACAAAGACCCCAAAGACCCCCCACAAAGAGGTCATAAAAGCACAGACCCAAATGGTCATTATAAACAAGGAAGGTCGCCACACTGACAGGCAGCGATCTCACTTACAGTCTGAGTCTTGATGCTTTGTCCATGGTGTTCACTGTTCTGCATCTAATTGGAAACAAGAGGATGCATTTTGTGAGTTTCAGCAATTTAGAACCAAACATTACATTTGACAACCTTGGAAGCATTGTTCCCCCTGCATCTACCTGTACACACAGAGCTACAAGAAGGGTGGATCATGGGAGTTTTCAAGATTACACTGTCTCCTCCGTAATGGGAAAAATGAAATATGTTTCTACTTTAAAAAAAAATTTTAGAGACAGTCTCCCTCTCTCCCAGGCTGGAATGCAATGGCACAATCTTGGCTCACTGTAACCTCAAACTCTTAGCCTTGAGATCCTTCTGCCTCAGCCTCTGAAGTAGCTAGGACTACAGGTGAACACCATGCCCAGCTAATTTTTAAAATTTTTTTTAGAAATGGGGTCTTGCTATGTTGCCCAGACTGGTCTTGGACTCTTGGCCTTTCAAAGTTCTGTAGGGACACTCTAGAAAACTTATTTGAGGTAAATTTCCTTCCACTTTACAGCAACACGGATGGAACTGGAGGCCATTATCCTAAGTGCAATGACGCAAAAACAGAAAGTCAAAAACTGCATCTTCTTACATATAAGTGGGAGCTAAACAATGGGTAAACATGGACATACAGAGTGGAATAATAGACACTGGAGATGCCAATAGGTTGGAGAGAGAGGGGGGATGAGGGATGAAATATTACCTATTGGGTACAATATACACTCTTTGGGTGATGGGTGCACTAAAAGCCAGACTTCGCCACTATGAAATATATCCACGTAACACAAGTGCATTTGTAACCATAAATCTACAAAAATAAAAATAAAAATGAAAAGCAATAAAAACATGCTTTAACTAAAAACAAACAAACAAAAAAACAACAAAAACAAACCATTTCCTTCCAGAGTAAAACGCAGTTTATTGAGCACGTCTCATAGATCGTGATTGGTCTAAAGAGTCCCTGTGCCCAGGTTAGGGTTGCAATTTACCACCAGAGCCAAGTGCTCGGGTGTCCTACGGATTTTTTTTTTCTTTCTTTCCTTTTTTTTTTTGTTGGGATGAGTTCTGGCCATGTTGCCCAGACTGAACTCAAACTCCTGGAGTCAAGCGATCCACCCGCCTCAGCCCACCGCCCCCCCGCCACCTCCCCCACCTCCCCCACCACGCAGTAGCTGGGACTACAGGTGTGCGCCACCAAGCCCTGGCTTGGGGTTCCTTTTCTAAAGTGCCAAATGTGTGGAGGTGGGGAAAAGAAAGGTGGACGCCTCAACGCTGTTATGGTTAAAGATTAAAATGCAACCACACTTTTTATTACACATGATGGGGTAACCGTCTGTTTATAAACAAGGGTCACTATTCCACGAGAGGCCTTACAACATTATGCCAAGCCCCTGGTACCTGGAGGACATCAGACCCTCCTGTTCCTGTGCGGCCTTGACTAGACGACCACTTGCTCTGGACTTGCTCCTCGAGGGGTCGCTCCATCTGGAAACTGAGACTGGAATTCCTGCGCATCCCTGTCCCCGCATCCAGAAACACAGCAGGAAGACTTCCGTGTCCGACCCGAGATCCGGAACAATTTCTGCTTCAACACAATTGTCCACGGAAGGCACCAGTTCCGTCCCACCGGCGGAAACGAGGTCTACCTAGCTACTAGACCTGCCGCCTAGCTGTCATTCGGACAAAAGGGGGCGGGGCTGTATAATTGTCCAACCAGGGGAGGCGCCGGAAAGGAGGGTACGGCTACGCAGCGCAAATGCGTGCTACGTCACTATGCGATCGGGTTGTGCTTAGTTTGGGGTCTCCTGGCCCCTTGACGCGTCGGGTTGCTGTGCCCCAGCATCGGATGCGCTGTACCCTGCGCTGGCTCCGTGAACCTTAGGGACAACACCGGGACACCCGCGAGGCCGGAAAATGGTGAGTGTGCAGGGCCGGACTAGTTGGAACCGGCCGTGATCGCGGGACCCGGGCCTCCCCACGGTCACCTCCGGCCGCAGTGTGGGGCTGGGCTGGCAGCTGGAACTTCAAGCGTCCTGTCCCGTCGCTGCGCGGCGACTGCGGTCCCAGCCCCGGAGCCCTCTCTGGACAACTCCGCGCCCGCAGCCCAGCGTCTTTCCCAGATTGTGCAAGGACCACGGGAGGGTCATGGGGAGAATCCCGCCTTGTGTGTTTGGTTTGTGTGGGAGGAGCTACAGTCTGTGGGGTTCCCAGTCACTTCTTTTTTCCCAAAGGCGTTTTCCCCCTGAGTCTTCCAAAGATGTTGAAAGCAGAGTCTCAAATCCACTACCCTGTCCCCCAGCCTAGCTCCTCCCACGGCGGGCCATTAATCCACAGATTTCCGGATCCCTCCCCGCATTCTCAAACGCCTACTTCCGCTCTGCAGTGGAAAACATCGTCACCAAGTCTTTGTCCTGTGTGGTGCATTTCAAACACACGCAGTATTTTAATAATCTTTTTTCCAATAGATGCCTCTTTTAAACGATTTATTTCTTGTTTGTGGATATTTTACATCAGAGAAAAATCAGAAAAATTATTCACTTGGAACTAATCTGCATAAAATGCTGTGCCCCTCATCCTGGTATCTTTCCAGGGCACAGACATCCTATGGGAACTCCTTTGCGTTGAGGTTCCTTTTTGTAAACTTTCCTGGGTAATCTATCTTTTCAGCACAGTTTCAGATTGGCACTGTCCCGCCTTGGGTTTATGACCTTGAAAAGATTTATTCACTTGAATGTCATTTTTCCAATAAATATAAAATATATGTTATCAGAAGAACTTGAGAGACAGTACAAAATATTTCCAAAGGGCAAAAAAGAAATGAATCTCAGAAAACAAAAAACATCCCAATATTACATTTGTTAAAATTGTTTGTTCTTTCCCTGAGCACATGGAATATGTTTCTGAGGTCTGTTCTTTTAGTTTGATGTTTCAGATGGTATTCCAGGACTTAAACTTGCAACGTCTAGAAGCATTCAGATAGGAGTAATACTTTTGTAAAGTATTTATTGCCATGGAAATAATTAACTGACATTATCATTTTCTTTTTTCCTTTTTTTTTTTTTTATTTAACAGTTGGGGTCTGGCTGTGTTGCTCAGGCTGGTCTTGAACTCCTGGGCTCAAGCGATCCTCCACCCTCAGCATCCCAAAGTGCTAGGATTCCAGGCATAAGCCACTATGCCCGGCCCGACATTCTCATTTTCTGAAAGCAATAGTGGGTTTTCTTGTTAAATGCCTTAAAATTTTCTTGCTTCCTTTATTTATTTATTTATTTATTTATATTTTTTTTATTTTTTGAGACGGAGTCTAGCTTTCTCACCAGGCTGGAATGCAGTGACACGATCTCAGCTCACTGCAACCTCTGCCTCTCGGGTTCAAGCGATTCTCCTGCCTCAGCCTCCCAAGTAGCTGGGATTACAGGCACAAGCTACCACGCCCAGCTAATTTTTTTTTTTTTTTTTTTTTTTAGTAGAGACAGTGTTTCACTATATTTCCCAGGATGGTCTCGATCTCCTGATCTCCTGACCTCATGATTCGCCCGCCTCGGCCTCCCAAAATGCAGGGATTACAGGCGTGAGCCACCGCGCCCGGCCTTTTGCTTCCTTTGTACGTAAACACTATGTTTAAGTAATTCTGCTGGAATTTTTTTTTTTTTTTTTAAGACCAAGTCTTGCTCTGTTGCCCAGGCCGGAGTGCAGTGGCACAATTTTGGCTTATTGCAACCTCCGCACTTGGAAGCTGAGGATCCACAGGCAGATGCTGTTAGGGGAAGAGGGGAGGATGTCTGAGGTTTTAATTGTGGTTTCCTTGGGTGTGTTTTTAGACATTACATTTGAGTTTCACATCTGTAATGTAGGTGCACTGAGTGTAATTGGTGCATATTGACAGCCATTCTCCTGCCTTAGCCTCCCGAGTACCTGGGATTACAGGCATGCACCACTATGCCTGGCTAATTTTTTTGTATTTTGAGTAGAGGCGGGGTTTCACCATGTTGGCCAGTCTGGTCTCGAACTCCTAACCTCAGGTGATCCACCCGCCTCAGCCTCCCAAAGTGCTGGGATTACAGGCGTGAGCCATCATGCCAGGCCTTCTGCTGGATGTTTAAGGAACAATCCTTAAGAATTTAAGGGCCGGGTGCAGTGGCTCGCGCCTGTAATCCCAGCACTTTGGGAGGCCGAGGAGGGTGGATCATGAGGTCAGGAGACTGAGACCATCCTGGCTAACATTGTGAAACCCCGTCTCTACTAAAAATACAAAAAATTAGCTGGGCGTGGTGGCGGGCGCCCGTAGTCCAGCTACTCTGGAGGCTGAGGCAGGAGAATGGCGTGGACCTGGGAGGCAGAGCTTGCAGTGAGCAGAGATCGCGCCACTGTACTCCAGCCTGGGTGACAGGGTGAGACTCCATCTCAAAAAAAGAAAGAATTTAATTAAATTGTCTCATTTAAAATTACTAGTAGTGTTCCAGAGCCTTGTGACTGGGGAGCAGAGGCCTGAGATAAGTGATTCCAAGCTAAGTCCACCTTCGAGCCTGCAAAGAAAGATCACTGAAGGCCCAATTGGTTCTTCCTGGGGAGCCTCCCCTATAGGTCTGCCAGCTACTCATGCCCACCATGGAAGGATCCTCTTGTACTGAGAGAAACTGCAGAGCACTTGGAAGCTGAGGATACACAGGCAGATGCTGTTAGGGGAAGAGGGGAGGATGTCTGAGGTTTTAATTGTGGTTTCCTTGGGTGTGTTTTTAGACATTACGTTTGAGTTTCACTTCCGTAATATAGGTGTACTGAGTGTAATTGGTGCATATTGACAGTGTCTGTGAAGGTCAGGACTTATGTTTCCTAGAGACAGGGTTAATGAATTGGGGAGCTCATTTGCATCAGAACCTCAATCTCAATCTGGTTGAGTTTCCTCACTTGGGAAAACGGAAACCTAGGGAAGCTAATGTTTCTTTGCTGCCATAGGAGAGAAGGAGGTGTGGAGCTCCCATAGTTCCTTGCTGATCAGGTGCTTCTATCCTCCATTACCAGGTACTGACCCACTCTAGGGGTTACATTTTTCTTTATTTTTATTTTTTTTGAGACCGAGTCTCACTCTGTTGCCCAGGCTGGAGTGCAGTGGCACGATCTCGGCTCACTGCAACCTCCGCCTCCTGGGTTCAAGCAATTCTCCTGCCTCAGCCTCCAGAGTAGCTAGGATTACAGGTGTGTGCCACCATGCCCGGCCAATTTATTTTGTATTTTTAGTAGAGACGGGGTTTCACCACGTTGACCAGGCTGGTCTCGAATTCCTGACCTCAGCTGATCTGCCTGCCTTGGCCTCCCAAATTGCTGGGATTGCAGGTGTGAGCCACCACGCCGGGCCGGGGTTGCATTTTTCAAGCTGGGAGAGTCTGGGTCCAAGCTGGGGAATATGTTTAACTTTTTTTTTTTTTTTTTTTTGGAAACGGAGTTTCTCTCTTCTTGCCCAGGCTGGAGTGCAATGGCACAATCTCGGCTCACCGCAACGTCCGCTTCCCAGGTTCAAGCGATTCTTCTGCCTCAGCCTCCCAGGTAGCTGGAATTACAGGCATGCGCCACCATGCCCAGCTAATTTTGTATTTTAGTAGAGATGGGGTTTCTCCATGTTTGTCAGTCTGGTCTTGAGCTTCCAACCTAGGTGATCTGCCCACCTCGGCCTCCCAGAGGGCTGGGATTACAGGTGTGAGCCACTGCGCCCGGCCTTTTTTTTTTTTTTTTTTTTTTTTTTTTTTGATACAGTGTCTCACTCTGTTGCCCAAGCTGGTCTGGAACTCCTGGCCTCAGGCCATCCTCCCACCTTAGTGTCCCATGTTCAACTTTTTTTTTTTTTTTTTTTTTTTGAGACAGGGTCCCACTCTGTCACCCAGGCTGGAGTGCAGTGGTGTGATCATTGCTCACTGCAGTCTCCACCTCCTGGGCTCAAGTGATCCTCCTGCCTCCTCTGAGTAGCTGGGACTGCATGCATGCACCACAATGCCCATCTAATTTTCGTATTTTATGTAGAGTTGGGGTTTTGCCATATTGCCTAGGCTGGTCTGGAACTCCTGGGCTCAAGCAGTTCTCCCACCCTGGCCTCCCACAGCGCATGGCCTCCCACAATTTCTTGACATCCAAAGATACTTTTGCTGTCTTAAGGTTTTATATTTTCCAGAATGTAATACACTTGGAGTTATTCAGGATATAGCCTTCTCAGATTGGCTTCCTTCACTGAGCAATGTACTTTTAAGGTTCTTCTGTGTCTTCATGACTTGATACCCGATTTCTCTTATCATTGAACAATATTTCATCATAAGATTGTACCGGCCGGGCATGATGGCTCACGCCCGTAATCCCAGCACTTTGGGAGGCCGAGGCAGGCGGATCATAGGGTCAGGAGTTTGAAACCAGCCTGGCCAACATGACAAAACCCCGTCTCTACTAAAAATACAAAAATTAGCCAGGCGTGGTGGCACACACCTGTAATCTCAGCTACGTGGGAGGCTGAGGCAGGAGAATTGCTTGAACCTGGAAGGTGGAGGTTGCGGTGAGCCGAGATAGTGCCATTATTGCACTCCAGCCTGGGCAACAAGAAAAAGACTCCATCTCAAAAAAAAAAAAAAAAAATTGTACCATGATTGTTTATCCATAAACCTGTTGCATGATGTCTTGGTTAAGTCTTAAATTTGGCAGTTACGAAGAAACCTCCCGTAAATATTCATGGGCAGGTTTTTGTATGAACAGTGGTTTTTAACTCATGTGAGTAAATAGCAAGAAATGTGACTGCGTGGTCCACTGGTAAGAGGATGTTTTGTTTTGTTAGAAACTGCCTGTCTTCCAAAGTAGACATACCATTTTCCATTCCCATTGACAAGGAATGAGAATTCTGTTGTCTACAACTTTGCTATCCATTGCTGTTCTCAGCATTTTGAACTTTGTACATTCTAATAAGCATAAAGTGATATCTCTTCAGTTTTATTTGCAGCTCCCTAATGACATATAATGTTGAACATCTCTTCATATTTATATTTGCCATCTGTATCTCTTTCATTGGTGAGGTGTGTGTTCAGGTCTTTTGCTCATTTTTCATTGGTTCATTTGTCTTATTGTTGTTGAGATTTAAGAGTTCGAATTGGAGGCAGGCATGGTGGCACACGCTTGTCATCCTAGCTACTCCAGAGGCTAAAGCGGGAGGATTGCCTGCACCCAGGATTATAAGCCCAGCATGGGCAACATAATGGATCCTGTCTCAAAAAAAACAAAAAGGATGCTAGGCATGGTGGCTCATGTGGGGCCACCCAGGCTGCTGGGGAGCAGAGCTGAGAAGTGGTGGGACCAAGGCTGGGGCTGGAGCTGCCAAGGGATCGGAGAAAAAAAATTAGCCCAATGTGGTAGCACACCCCTGTAGTCCCAGCTATTCGGGAGGCTGAGGCATGAGAATCGCTTGAGCCTAGGAGGCGGAGGTTGCAGTGAGCCGAGATTGCACCACTGCACTCCACCCTGGGCAACAGAGCAAGACTGTCTCAAAAAAAAAGAAAAAGAAAAAAATAATTCTTTGGATATTTTAGATACTAGTCCTTAATCAGATAAGTGCTTTTGTGAAGACTTGCAAAAATCTGTCTGTGCCTTTTGTTTTTATTCTTTTAACACTTTCTTTCACAGAGTAGGAGTTTTTCATTTCAATGAAGTGAAACTTATTTTTTCCTTTCATAGATTGTGCTTTTAGTGGTTTATCTAAAAATTCATCACCACAGCCAAGTGGATAGTTTTGCATGTTACATTTACATCTATAATCGATTTGGGCTTAATTTTTGTGAAAGGTGTAAGATCCATGTATAAATTTTTTCTGGGTGTGTGAGAGTTTAATAGTATACATTTCACTTAGGTACTATTTTTGTTGCATTCCACAAATTTTGATAAGTTCTATTTTCATTTAATTCAAATTTAATTTTTCTTTTTTCTTCTTTTTTTTTGAGACGGAGTCTCGCTGTGTCACTCAGGCTGGAGTGCAGTGGTGCAGTCTCGGCTCACTGCATCCTCCGCCTCCTGGGTTCAAGCAATTCTCCTGCCTCAACCTCCCAAGTAGCTGGGATTACAGGCACATGCCACCATGCCTAATTTTTTTATTTTTAGTAGAGACAGGGTTTCACCATGTTGGCCAGGCTGGTCTCGAACTCCTGACCTAGTGATCTGGCCACCTTGGCCCTCCAGAGTGCTGGGATTACAGGCATGAGTCACTGCGCCTGGCCCAAATTTAATTTTTCTTGAGATTTTTTTGATTCATGTTTAGAACTGTGTTGGGTTTTATTTCCAAATATTTGATGGTTTTCTAACTATTCTTCTGTTACTCATTTCTAGATTAATACCATGGTGGTTTGAGAGCGTATTTTATATAATGTATATTCTTTGAAAATTGTTAAGGTGTGTTTTTGTCCACAACATGGTTTATCTTGGTGAATGTTCCACATGAACTTGAGAAGAATGTGTGTTGTTCTGTTGGATGAAGCATTCCATGGATTTTAATTAAACCCAGTTGTTGCCTTTCAACTAAACTTTGTCCTTTCTGATTTTCTACCTGCTGGAACTTTTTTTTTTTTGAGACAGGGTATTACCCTGTCACCCAGGCTGGAATGCAGTGGCATGATCTCAGCCTACTGCAACCACCACCTCAGCCTTCTGAGTAGCTGGAACTACAGGTGCGTGCCACATACAGGGCTAAATTTTGCTTTTTTTTTTTTTGAGACGGAGTTTCGCCCTTGTCGCCCAGGCTGGAGTGCAGAGGCAAGATCTCAGCTCACTGCAACCTCCACCCACCGGATTCAAGCGATTCTCCTGCCTCAGCTTCCCAAGTAGCTGGGATTACAGGTGCACACCACCATGCCCAGCTAATTTTTGTATTTTTAGTAGAGATGGGGTTTTACCATGTTGGCCAGGCTGGTCTCCAACTCCTGACCTCAGGTGATCCACCCACCTTGGCTTTGCAAGGTGCTGGGATTACAGGCGTGAGCAACCATGTCCACCAACCATCTATTCTTTTTCACAAGTATTGTTTTTTTAAATTTTTGCCTCCTTTGAATATTTAATGAGTATTAATGGAATTACACTTAAAGGGTTTTTTTGGAGCCTAGGCAACATAGTGAGACCCATCTTTACAAAAAATGAAAAAATTAGCCAGGCATGGTGATGCACACCTGTAGTCCCAGCTACTCAGGAGTCTGAGGCGGGAAGATTGCTTGAACCCGGGAAGTCGAGGCTGCTGTGAGCTGTGACTGCACCACTGTACTCTAGCCTGGGCAACAATGAGACCCTGTCTCAAAAATAAAATAAAGGACAAGCGTGGTGGCTCACGCCTGAGGCCAGGAGTTCAAGACCAGCCTGGCCAACATGGTGAAACCCTGTCTCTACTAAAATACAAAAAATTAGCTGGGTGTGGTGGTGCATGCCTGTAATCCCAGCTACTCAGGAGGCTGAGACAGGAGAATCGCTTGAACCCGGGAGGCGGAGGCTGCAGTGAGCCGAGATCATGCCACTGCACTCCACCCTGGGGAACAAGAGCAAAACTCCACCTCAAAATAAATAAATAATTTTTTTGGGGGGGTGGGGGGATAGGGTCTCACTGTGTTGCCCAGGCTGGACTGCAGTGGTGCAATCTCGGCTCACTGCAACCTCTGCCTCCTGGGTTCAAGCGATTCTCCTGCCTCTGCCTCCCAAGTAGCTGAGATTACATGCATGCGCCACCATGCCCAACTAATTTTTGTATTTTTAGTAGAGACAGGGTTTCACCATGTTGGCCAGGGTGATCTCGAACTCCTGACCTCAGGTGATCCACCCGCCTCAGCCTCCACAGTGCTGGGATTACAGGCATGAGCCATCCTGACCCAGATTTTATGTTCTTTTGGAGGTATGAAATTACCTGTTAATTTTATAATCATGGGCAAATTCACCATCAGACCATGTGGACATCAGTGAAGTCCCCTGAAAATTGATACTGTCAATCTATTCTTCAAGGTCAGCAAAGCCCAGATGACATGATTATGGATCTCCCAGAAAGTGCTCTTCTGACATTTTATCTCAATGTGTATATGTATTTGTGCTAAAAATTGCTTGGAAGCAGTTCTGAGGCTCATGGGTATAAGGATTTTATGAAGGTCTAAGTTGTGAGGGCCCCTTCCTTGTGCCTGAGCTCAAGGAAAAACTGGGTCTATGATAGATATTACACACACAGCCGGGCGTGGTCGCTCATGCCTGTAATGCCAACACATGGGGATATATATATATATCGGAAACAAGTTGAAATTAATACGTCTCTAAAAGAGTATTTCCATTCAGTCAGCAGAATCTGAGTGCTTCTGATGGCCTCAAATACTTCAGGACGATATGGGCAGCTAGACCTTCTTACAAGTTGGATTTCCACAAGTCTCCTGGCCTCTCATGTATAACAAAAGGGGATAGAAGATTCTCAATGTGTATTTACTTATTAAAACCTCCACCTCATTTAATCCCACATCTTAAGGAATGCTGAATGATTTGAGTAATAAGAAATTAGGCTGTGGGCTGGGTGTGGTTATTCATACCTGTAATCACAACACTTTGGGAGGCCGGGGCAGGAGGATCACTTGGGGCCGAGAGTTCAAGATCAACCTGGACAATATAACAAAAGCCTGGCCAGACGCGGTGGCTCACGCCTGTAATCCCAGCACTTTGGGAGGCCAAGGAGGGTGGATCACAAGGTCGGGAGTTCAAGACCAGCCTGGCCAAGATGGTGAAACTCTGTCTCTACTAAAAATACAAAAAATTAGCTGGGCGTGGTGGCACGCGCCTGTAATCCCAGCTATTTCGGAGGCTGAGGCAGAGAATTGCTTAAACCTGGAGGGGCGGAGGTTGCAGTGAGCCGAGATCGCACCACTACACTCCTGCCTGGGTTACAGAGCGAGACTCCGTCTCAAAAAAAAAAAAAAGAAAAAAGAAAAAAAAAACCCATTTATCTGGGAGTGGTGTTGCACATCTGTCGTCCTAACTACTCATGAAGCTGAGGCAGGAGGATGTCTTGGGGGCCCAGGGATTTGAGGCTACAGTGAGTTAGGGTTGCTGCACTTGAGCCTGGGTGACAGAGCAAGCCCGTCTCTTAGAAAACAACAAGCAAACAAGAAATAAGAATTTATCTCATAAAGAATTGAAGATCTTGCCGTAATCCCAGCAATTTGAGAGGCCAAGGCTAGTGAATCAGTTGAGCTGAGGAGTTTGAGACCAGCCTGGGCAACATGGCAAAACCCCATCTCTACAAAAAAATATACACAAAATACTTACCCAGGTGTAGTGGTGTGTTCCTGTAGTCCCAGCTACTCAGGAGGCTGAGGTTGGAGGATTGCTTGAGCCGGGGAGGTCTAGGCTCCAATGAGCTGTGATTGTACCACTGCATTCCAGCCTAGGTAGCAGAGCAAGACCATCTATGTCTCAAAAAGGAAGAAAAAAAAATTTGATCCTAAAATTTGTCTCATTTGTGTAGGATTTCTTTCATTTTTCCAAGTTGAACTAGATACTACCATTAGAGAGCTATAGGACTTACAGTGACCACAGTGAAGATGTGGCTATAAGTTTATGTGTTCAATGTGCTGTTAAATTTCTAACAATCGAGTCATACACTAAATGTTTGGAGACCACAAAATCGTGTGTGCATTTCTTATGAATTGAGTATACCTCTCATCCTTGTCAATCTCACCTATTCTCCTCTACTTATATTGGATGTTTCAGGACTCAGTGGCTTTTAAGGATGTGTCTGTGAGCTTCAGCCAGGAGGAGTGGGCTCTGCTGGCTCCTTCACAGAAGAAACTCTACAGAGATGTGATGCAAGAAACATTCAAGAACCTGGCATCTATAGGTAAGGATGACATCATTTTTTCTTTTCTTTTTTTTTTTTTTTTTTGAGACAGAGTTTCACTCTTGTCCAGGCTGGAGAGCAATGGCACAATCTCAGCTCACCACAACCTCAGCCTCCCAGGTTCAAGTAATTCCCCTACCTCAGCCTCCCGAGTAGCTGGGATTACAGGCATGTGCCACCATGCCTGGCTAATTTTTTTCTTGAACCCCTGACCACAGCTAATCTGCCCGCTTCAGCCTCCCAAAGTGCTGGGATTACGCTTTCTTTTTTTTTTTTGAGACAGAGTCTCGTCCTGTTCCCCAGGGTGGAGTGCAGTGGCGGGATCTTGGCTCACTGTAACCTCCGCCTCCTGGGTTCAAGCGATTCTCCTGCCTCAGCCTCCCGAGTAGCTGGGATTACAGGTGCCCACCACCATGCCTGGCTAATTTTTGTATTTTTAGTAGAGACGGGGTTTCACCATGTTGGCCAGGCTGGTCTCGAACTCCTGACCTCAGGTGATCCACCCGCCTCAGCCTCTCAAAGTGTGGGGATTACAAGCATGAGCCACCGCACCCCAGTGACATCATTTTTTCATATCATCAGTTAGAGAACTGCCATTTCTTGCTCATAATCACTGTTCCAAGATTTGGAATCTGAAAAGGGAACACTTCTATAAATAAATCAGGCATGGTTACAGCTCATTGTGAACCTATAATCTAATAATATTTATATAATTTTTAATAATTTATCATGATTATTCTTGATCTACATTTTAGGGGAAAAATGGGAAGACCCGAATGTTGAAGATCAACACAAAAACCAAGGACGAAATCTAAGGTGAGTTGCACTCACAAGAAATAGCAGTGTTCCTTGAAAGAATCTTAAAAATGTTATGGCCGGGCACAGTGGCTCACACCTGTAATCTCAGCACTTTGAGAGGCTGAGGTGGGTGGATCATGAGGTCAGGAGTTGAAGATCAGCCTGGCCAACATGGTGAAACCCCGTCTCTACTAAAAATACAAAAAAAGTTAGCCAGTTGTGGTGGTGGGCGCCTGTAATCCCAGCTACTCTGGTGGCTGAGGCAGAGAATTACTTGAATCCAGGAGGCAGAGGTTGCAGTGAGCCAAGATCGCGCCACTGCACTCCAGCCTGGGCAACAGAGCGAGACTGTCTCAAAAAAAAAAAAAAAAAAGTCGTGACACTTTTAAAACAAGAAGCAAGCTCAGCTCCAAATTTATTTATTTATTTGTTTTATTTATTTTTTCTTGAGGTTTTGCTCTGTCGCTCAGGCTGGACTGCAGTGGCATGGTCTTTGCTCACTGCAAACTCCGCCTCCCGGGATCAAGTGATTTTCCTGCTTCAGCCTCCCGAGTAGCTGGGATTACGGGGACGTGCCACCACACCTGGCTAATTTTTGTATTTTTAGTAGAGACAGGGTTTCGCCATATTGGCAAGGCTGGTCTCAAACTCCTGACCTCAGATGATCCACCTGCCTCAGCCTTCCAAAGTGCTGAGATTACAGGCACGAGCCACTGGGCCCCAAATTTATTTATTATCAGAAAATGTTTACCAAAAATGTTTTCTCAAGTGACACAGATGTCCACTGGCTGAAAAATATTATACTTGGGCCGGGCACTGTGCCTCATGCTTATAATCCCAGCACTTTGGGAAGGTGAGGTGGGCGGATCACCAGAGGTCAGGAGATCAAGACCAGTCTGGCCAACATAGTGAAAACCTGTCTCTACTAAAAATACAAAAATTAGCCAGGTGTGGTGGCACACACCTGTAATCCCAGCTACTCAGGAGGCTGAGGCAGGAGAATCACTTGAACCTGGGAGGCAGAGGTTGCAGTGAGCCCAGATTGCACCACTACACTCCAGCCTGGGCGACAGAGTGAGACTCCATCTCAAAAAAAAAAAAAAAAAAAAAAAGAAGAAAGAAAAATATTGTACTTAGGAACAGTTTTTTTTGTTTGTTTTGTGAGACAGTCTTGCTCTGTCACCCAGGCTGGAGTGCAGTGGTATGATCTTGGCTCACTGCAACCTCCAACCCCTGGGTTCAAGCAATTCTTCTGCCTCAGCCTCCCAAGTAGCTGGGATTATAGGCGCACACTACCACACCGGGTTAATTTTTGTTTTGTTTTGTTTTTTTTGAGACGGAGTCTCGCTCTGTTGCCAGGCTAGAGTGCTGTGGCGCGATCTCGGCTCACTGCAACCTCCCACTCCCTGGTTCAAGGGATTCTCCTGCCTCCGCCTCCCAGGTAGCTGGGATTACAGGCATGCACCACCATGCCCAGCTAATTTTTGTATTTTTAGTAGAGATAGGGTTTCACTGTGTTGGCCAGGATGGTCACTATCTCCTGACCTCATGATCTGCCTGCCTCGGCCTCCCAAAGTGCTGGGATTACAGGCGTGAGCCACCACGCCCAGCCAATTTTTGTATTTTTTAGTAGAGATGGGGTTTCACCATGTTGGCCAGGCTGGTCTCAAACTCCTGACCCCAATTGATCCACCCACCTCGGCCTCCCAAAGTGCTAGGATTACAGGCATGAGCCACCATGCCTAGGTGTGGAAACAGTATTTTATTTTATTTTTATTTTTATTTTTATTTTTGAGACGAAGTCTTGCTCTGTCGCCCAGGCTGTAGTGCAGTGGTGCCATCTCAGCTCACTGCAAGCTCTGCCTCCCAGGTTCATGCCATTCTCCTGCCTCAGCCTCCCGAGTAGCTGGGACTATAGGCGTCCACCACCACACCCGGCTAATTTTTTTGTATTTTTAGTAGAGACGGGGTTTCACCCTGTTAGCCAGGGTGGTCTTGATCTCCTGACCTCGTGATCTGCCTGTCTCAGCCTCCCAAAGTGCTGGGATTACAGGCGTGAGCCACCGTGCCCGCCCGGAAACAGTATTTTAAAGCCTCACATATAACTTCCGGAAGCCAAGGTGAGCAGATCATTTGAGCTCAGGAGTTCGAAACCAGCCTGGGCAACAAGACAAGACCCTGTCTCTACAAGAAACAGAAAATTCAGTCAGTCGTGGTGGTGCATGCCTGTAGTCCCAGCTACATGGGAGGCTGAGGTGGGAGGATTGATTGAGCCTGGGAGGCCAAGGCTGCAGTGAGCCATGATTGCATCACTGTACTCCAGTGTGGGCGACAGAGTTAGACTCTGTCTCAAAACGAAACCAAAAAAAAAAAAAACGCATACCTCAATATTACTGTTTCGGTAATAGCTATCAGTGACACAAGCCCACTTGCAGAACATTGAGTATATTCGTTTTTAAACAAGTCAGACGGGGCAAAAAACTATTTCCCTGAAAATGATAAAAATTTAGTTCTGCTGCCGGGTGCGGTGGCTCACTCCTGTAATCCCAGCACTTTGGGAGGCCAAGGCGGGCAGATCACTTAAGGTCAGGAGTTCAAGACCAACCTGACCAGCATGGTGAAACCCCGTCTCTACTAAAAGTACAAAATTAGCTGGGCGTGGTGGCGCATGCCTGTAATCCCAGCTACTTGGGAGGCCGAGGTAGGAGAATCGCTTGAAGCTGGGAGGTGGAGGTTGCAGTGAGCTGAGATCGCGCCATTGCACTCCAGCCTGGGGAACAAGAACAAAACTCCATCTCAAAAAAAAAAAAATTTAGTTCTACTACCTGATAATAAATATAAAATCATTAATACATAACCAGTATTACTGTGCTTCTAATTTTTTACAGAAGCCATATGGGAGAGAGACTCTGTGAAGGTAAAGAAGGTAGTCAATGTGCAGAAACCTTCAGTCCCAATCTCAGTGTGACAAAGAAGACTGCCGGAGTAAAACCATATGAATGTACTATCTGTGGAAAAGTCTTCATGCGTCTTTCATCCCTTACTAGACACATGAGGTCTCACACTGGATATGAGCTATTTGAGAAGCCATATAAATGTAAGGAATGTGGGAAAGCCTTTAGTTATCTCAAATCCTTTCAAAGACATGAAAGGAGTCACACTGGAGAAAAACCCTATAAATGTAAACAATGTGGAAAAACCTTCATATATCACCAACCCTTTCAAAGACATGAGCGGACTCACATTGGAGAAAAACCCTATGAATGTAAGCAATGTGGAAAAGCTCTTAGTTGTTCCAGTTCGCTTCGAGTTCATGAAAGGATTCACACTGGAGAAAAGCCCTATGAATGTAAACAATGTGGGAAAGCCTTCAGTTGTTCCAGTTCTATTCGAGTACATGAAAGAACTCACACTGGAGAGAAACCCTATGCATGTAAGGAATGTGGGAAAGCCTTCATTTCCCACACAAGTGTTCTAACACACATGATAACACACAACGGAGATAGACCTTATAAATGCAAGGAATGTGGGAAGGCATTCATTTTTCCCAGTTTTTTACGAGTACATGAAAGAATTCACACTGGAGAGAAACCCTATACATGTAAACAATGTGGTAAAGCCTTCAGATGTTCCACCTCCATTCAGATTCATGAAAGAATTCATACTGGAGAGAAGCCCTATAAATGTAAAGAATGTGGGAAATCTTTCAGTGCACGCCCAGCCTTTCGAGTACACGTGAGAGTGCATACTGGAGAGAAACCCTATAAGTGTAAAGAATGTGGGAAAGCCTTTAGTAGGATCAGTTACTTTCGAATACATGAAAGGACTCACACTGGAGAAAAGCCCTACGAATGTAAAAAATGTGGGAAAACCTTCAATTATCCTCTAGATTTGCAAATCCACAAGAGAAATCACACTGGAGAAAAACCCTATGAGTGTAAGGAATGTGCAAAAACCTTCATTTCTCTCGAGAACTTTCGAAGACACATGATCACTCACACTGGAGAGGGACCTTATAAATGTAGGGACTGTGGGAAGGTGTTCATTTTTCCTAGTGCGTTACGAACACATGAAAGAACTCACACTGGAGAGAAACCCTATGAATGTAAACAATGTGGAAAAGCCTTTAGTTGTTCCAGTTACATTCGGATACATAAAAGAACTCACACTGGGGAGAAACCTTATGAATGTAAGGAATGCGGGAAGGCCTTTATTTATCCCACAAGCTTTCAAGGACACATGAGAATGCATACTGGAGAGAAACCCTATAAATGTAAAGAATGTGGGAAGGCCTTTAGTCTTCACAGTTCTTTTCAAAGACATACAAGAATTCACAATTATGAGAAACCTCTTGAATGTAAGCAATGTGGAAAAGCCTTCAGTTTGTCCACATCCTTAAAAAAACATATGAGAATGCACAATCGATAGAAACTCTATAAATGTGAGAAATAGGGGAAAGTTTTCAATTCTAACAGATGCTTTCAAAGTTGTGAAAATTCCCACTGAAGAGAGAAATCCTATCAATGTAAGTAATATAGAAAGCAAGATAAAAGATAATTCATGTATAGTCAGGTACCACATAATCATGTTTCAGTCAGCAATGGACCATATATAGGTTGGTAGCCCCATAAGATTATATAACACCTAAAACATTTCTATCAACTGCAATTTAGTAGCAGTAGTAACACCGTTATTTAAGTGTTTATGGTGCTGGTGTAAACCTGCTGCACTTTCAGTTGTATAAAAGTACAACACAGCGGCCGGGCACGGTGGCTCACGCCTGTAATCCCAGCACTTTGGGAGGCTGAGGCGGGCAGATCACGAGGTCAGGAGATTGAGACCATCCTGGCTAACACGGTGAAACCCCGTCTCTACTAAAAATAACAAAAAATTAGCTGGGCGCGGTGGTGGGCGCCTGTAGTCCCAGCTACTCGGGAGGCTGAGGCAGGAGAATGGCATAAACCCAGGAGGCCGAGCTGGCAGTGAGCCGAGATCCGGCCAACAGAGCGAGACTCCATCTCAAAAAAAAAAAAAAAAAAAAAGTACAGCACAACTGGGCATGGTCACACCTGTAATCCCAACACTGGGAGACTAAGGCAGTAGGATTGCTTGATGCCAGGACTACTCTGGTCAACCTAGTGAGACCCTGTCTCTACAAAAAATAAAAACATTTTCTAAGTGTGGTAGCACACCCTGTAGTCCCATCTACATGGGAGGTTGAGGCAGGAGGATTGCCTGAGCCCAGGAGTTCAAGGCTGCAGTGAACCAAGATCACATGATGGCAGTCCAGCATGGGTGACAGTGAGACTCTGTATCAAAAAAAAAAAAAAAAAAAAAAAATTGGCTGGGCACGGTGGCTTATACTGTAATCCCAGCACTTTGGGAGGCTGAGGTGGGAGGATCAGTTGAGGTCAGGAGTTCGAGACCAGCCTGGTCAACATGATGAAACCCTGTCTCCATTAGAAATATGAAAATTAGCTGGGCGTTCTGGTGTGCCTGTAGTCCCAGCTACTTGGGAGGCCAAGGCAGGAGAATCGCTTGAACCCAGGAGGTGGAGGTTGCAGTGAGCTGAGATCTACCACTACACTCCAGCCTGGGTGACAGAGCGAGACTCTGTCTCGAAAAAAAAAAATTACAGCACGGATGTGCAATATATACTTGATAATAAATGGCTAAGTTACTGGTTTATATATTTACAATACTGTTTTAGAATGTATTCCTATTTTTTTTTTTTTTTAACAGTAAGACAGTCTCAGGCAGGTCCTTAAGGAGATATTCCAGGAAAAACACATTGTTATGATAGGCGATGACGGCTCCATGTGCAGGACTGCCCCGAACATATTCTTGCAGGACAAAACATGGAGGCGGAAGACAATGATATTGATGATCCTCACCCCGTGTAGTCCTACACTAATGTGTGTTTGTGTCTTAGTTAGTCTTTAACAAAAATAGTTTAAAAAAATTTAATAGAAAAAGCTTATAGAATATGGACATAAAATATTTTTGTACAGCTGTACAATGTGTTTTAAGCTAAATTATTACAAAGTCAAAGTTTTTGAAAATAAGTTTATAAAGAAAATAATGTACAGTAAGTTAAGGTTTATTCATTATTGAGGAAAAAATGTTTTTATGAATGTAGTGTAGTCCAAGTGTACAGTGTTTATAAATTCTCCATTAGTGTACAGTAACATCCTCGGCCTTCGCATTCACTCACCACTCACTGACTCACCCAGAGCAACTTCTAGTCCTGCCAGCTATGTTCATGGAGTGTCCTATGCAGGTGCATCCTTTTTTATCTTTTATACTGCATGTTTACTGTGTGTATTTTCTGTGTTTAGACTCATAAATACTTAACATTTTGTTACAATTTCCTACAGTGTTCAGTACAATAACATGTTGTATGGTTTATAGCCTAGTAGCAATAGACTGTACCATATAGTCTAGATGTGTTGTAGCTATACCATCTAGATTTGCGTAAGTTCGCTTTGTGATGTTTGTACCATGAGGAAATCACCTACGATACGTTTCTCAGAACATATACCCATGATTAAGCAATCTCTGCCTGTAAAATGCTCCAGAAAATTCACACCATGATATAAATTCATCACACATGATATAAAAGTTAAGGCAAGGCATGGTGGCTCATGCCTGTAATCCCAACACTTTGGGAGGCCAAGGCAGGCAGATCACCTGAGGTCAGGAGTTCGAGACCAGCCTAGCCAAGATGGTGAAACCCCATCTCTACTAAAAATACAAAAATTACCTGAGCGTGGTGGCATGCGCCTGTAATTCCAGCTACTTGGGAGAATCATTTGAACCTGGGAGGTGGAGGCTGCAGTGAGCTGAGATTGTGCCACTACACTCCAGCCTGGGCAACAGAGCAAAACTCCATCCCACACAACAAAAAAAGTTAAAAAATTTTTATCACTGGCTCATTCTTCAAGTGCATCTCTGGACTATGAATTGTAACTTACTACTTTTCCAAGAAGTCTTGGAAGTGAGATAATTCTGTAAGTACTCTTTAAGCAGTAGTCAAAAGTTTAAAAGGTTGTGTTTTCTCATTAAATCAGTTAGTAAAACTTTTGATGTCTTGATTCATGAGTAAACTGAAGTGTATTTTTTTTTTTTTTTTTTTTGAGACGGAGTCTTGCTCTGTTGCCCAGGCTGGAGTGCAGTGGTGCGATCTCGGCTCACTGCAAGCTCCACCTCCTGGGTTCACACCATTCTCCTGCCTCAGCCTCCCCAGTAGCTGGGACTACACGTGCCCGCCACCACGCCCAGCTAATTTTTTTGTATTTTTAGTAGCGATGGGGTTTCACCATGTTAGCCAGGATGGTCTCGATCTCCTGACCTCGTGATCTGACCGCCTCGGTCTCTCAAAGTGCTGGGATTACAGGCTTGAGCCACCGCACTTGGCCTGAAGTGTATTTTTTTTTTTCTTTTAAAGACCAGTGTTAGTAGAAGTGTATTTTTAATATACAATGAGTTTTAATTTGTGTATAGTTTTTCAGTTGTTTTCTGAATAAAGAGATTGTTGAATACTGACACACTGTAACTGTAGGATTTTTCCTACTGGCCTCATGTGGAAGGTGGTGTGTATATTACCCATTATGTATTTATTTCACCTTTCTTTTCCGAAAAACTACTTTTTAAATTTCTTGGCCAGACACGGTGGCTCACTCCTTTGTAATCCCAGCACTTTGGGAATAAAGAGATTGTTTTCTGAATAAAGAGATTGTTGAATACTGACACACTGTAACTGTAGGATTTTTCCTACTGGCCTCATGTGGAAGGTGGTGTGTATATTACCCATTATGTATTTATTTCACCTTTCTTTTCCGAAAAACTACTTTTTAAATTTCTTGGCCAGACACGGTGGCTCACTCCTTTGTAATCCCAGCACTTTGGGAAACCAAGGAAAGCAGATCACTTGAGGTCAGGAGTTCGAGACCAGCCTGGCCAACATGGTGACATCCCATCTCTACTAAAAATACAAAAATTAGCTGGGCATGTTGGAGGGCACCTGTAATCTCAGCTACTCGGGAGGCTGAGGCAGGAGAAGTGCTTGAACCTGGAAGTCAGAGGTTGCAGTGAGCCAAGATCACGCCACTGCACTCCAGCCTGGACAACAGAATGAGACTCAATATCAAAAAAATTAAATTAAAACATAATAAATTTCTTGCCGGGAGCAGTGGCTCACACCTGTAATCCCAGCACTTTGGAAGGCCGAGGCGGGCAGATCACGAGGTCAGGAGATCGAGACCATCCTGGCTAACATAGTGAAACCCTGTCTCTACTATAAATGCAAAAAATTAGCTGGGCGTGGTGGCGGGTGCCTGTAGTCCCAGCTACTCGGGAGTCTGAGGCAGGAGAATGGCGTGAACCCGGGAGGCGGAGCTTGCAGTGAGCCGAGATCGTGCCACTGCAATCCAGCCTGGGCGGCAGAACGAGACTCCATCTCAAATAAATAAATAAATAAAATGAATTTCAGCTAGAAGAGCCTTATTCCGTTTTCCTTTTTATTAAACATCTGGCATAAGTCGGTAAGTATGTGAAGTTTATCATATATTCTTATACGAATTATTATTTTCACCTTTTGTTCTTTGTAATTCTGTCTGGGATTTGAATAGTAGAGTTTGAATTCAGGAAGGACATCTGTGATAGGACAATAAAATCTAGAGCTGGACATGGCCCTCCTGCTACCTGTTGACACAGGTAAATTTCCTAGAATCTGTTCCCTTTATAGATGCATGTTGAAATTCACTAATAGCCTCACTTGCATGAGATTTGCCAGGCAGAAGTGAAGAAGACATTAGTCAGGTATTGGAACCCCACCATACAGGGAGACAGCCTGCTTCCTGCTCATTTTCCTGGTTATTTTCTCTGACAATCAAAAGTATCCTGAAAACACCCTGAGCTGCTTGACTTCCATTCTCAAAGAGATGTGTTGGTTTCCACAGTTGTCTCCACAAGCTCCACATCAAAGATCCTCGTACACCTTGGATTTTCCTTCTAGCCTTCGTGTGTGGCCTGGGCATCTAATTCAGACTGTCATGGTTGGCAATGTTCTCTGAGGTTCTGTCTTCCCTCTTGTGTTTCTATGAGATTTAATTTGTATGGTTCTTGTTCTGTTAATGCCACTAGGGACTATGTATTCCTGATTCCACCATGAGAGCTACAGTGAAACAGTAAAAAAAAAAAACTACATGGGAGTTTGTTCTCCTACTGCATTGTACAGTGACTACTCTACCCCATCCTTCCATTTGAGAATAATCACCTTCCGCATATTGGACAAATTATGGGTGTTTCCAACTATTCCTGAATATTCTCCATCGGTTTATTTTCATTTATGTTTGGTTGTATGCAACTAAAATAATGCATTTTTTTATTTGTTTGAAGCAAAAGCTTCTTAGATGTTTCTTAGAAATATTTTGTTAACTGTTTCCAAACAACATGTATACTGTCAAATATTATCATCGTCTGGGTGCAGTGGCTCATGGCTGTAATCCCAACAATTTGGGAGGCTGAGGCAGGAGGATTGCTTGAGGCCTGAAGTTGGAGACCAGCCTGGGCAACATAGTAAGACCCCATCTCTATTAATTCAAAAACAAATAATTGTATTGTCTTCCCTGTTTCCTGAAAGGCTACATTAAAATATCCCATTACAGTTATGAATATTCAGATCAACTTTGTCATTTTGTCAAGATACATTCTGACTCAATATTAGCATGTGCATAAAAGTTCTGGTATTTTTCCCTTAGATGTTTTTTATTCTTGTACTTACACATTTTGTCATAAAACAAAATTCTCTTCCTAACAGCGGTATTTTCAGTGCCCTATTGCCAGCAATCACCACGGTCACATCTGTATTCAGAATTAATTACAGTAATACAGCAGTCAATTCTGATACAAAGTTTTGCTTTCTGTGGTTTTAGTCACTCATGGTCAAACACAGTCCAAAGATACTTAGTGGAAAATTCCAGAAATAAACGTTTCATAGATTTATTATTTATTTATTTATTTATTTATTTGAGACAGAGTCACTCTGTCGCCTAGGCTGGAGTGCAATGGCGCGATCTCAGCTCACTGAAACCGCTGCCTCCTAGGTTCAAGCAATTCTCCTGCCTCAGCCTCCCAAGTAGCTGGGATTACAGGCATGTGCCACCACGCCCAGCTAATTTTTGTATTTTTAGTAGAGATAGGGTTTCACCATGTTGGTCAGGCTGGTCTCGAACTCCTAGCCTCAGGTGATCCACTCACCTCAGCCTCCCAAAGTGCTGGGATTCCTCCCATTTTACACATGAAAAAACGTAGGCAGAGAGAGCACAGGGTCTTTCCCAAACTCATGTAAATCAGAATTATAGAATCTCAAAGTTTTTAAGTTCTAGTGTGTTCCACCACCTGTCAAACTTTTTTTGTTTTGTTTTGTTTTGTTTTTTGAGATGAGGTCTTGCTCTATCACCCAGGCTAGATTGCAGCGGTGCGATCATAGCTCACTGTCGCCTTGACTTCTGGGGAGTGATCCTCCTGCCTCAGCCTCCCAAGTAGCTGGGACTGCAGGTGCATGCTTCCATAAGCGGACTTAGAAAATTTGAATGAGGCCGTACTGGGTGCCTCATGCCTGTCATCTCAACACTTTGGGAGGCTGAGGTGGGAGGACGGTTTGTGCCCAGGAGTTCCATGTGGCAGTGAGCTGTGATTGCACCACTGCTCAGCAACCTTGGCGACAGTGAGGCTCAGTCATGTTGAAAAAAGAAAAGACAGAGAGAGAAAGAAAAGAAAAGAAAGAAAGAAAAGCAAGAGAGAGAGAAGAAAGGAAGGAAGGGAAGGAGAAAAAAGGAAAAAAAAAGAACTGAGATCCCATCTCTACAAAAGTAAAAAATTAGCTGGGTGTGGTGGGGCACACCTGTGATTCCAGCTACTCCAGAGGCTGAGGTGGGAGGATGGCTTGAGCCATGATCATGCCACTGCACTCAGACCTGGGTGACAAGAGTTCATGTCAGCCACCCTCCAAAACAGGCAAGAATGCTATGTGTGTCATAGCCTATAATTTGTACCACATTAAGGTTGCTTTGATGTAGGGCAGAACTGATGAGTACTTGTTTTTTTTGTTGTTGTTTTTTTGTTTTTTTCTTTTTTGAGATGGAGTCTTGCTCTGTCACCCAGGCTGGAGTGCAGTGACGCAATCTCTGCTCACTGCAAGCTCCGCCTCCCGGATTCAGGCCATTCTCCTGCCTCAGCCTCCTGAGTAGCTGGGACTACAGGCGCAGGCCACCACGCCTGGCAAATGTTTTGTATTTTTAGTAGAGACGGGGTTTCACCACGTTAGCCAGGATGGTCTCGATCTCTTCACCTCGATGAGTACTTGTTCTTACACTAGGGACAATAAAGTATGTGGAGTCCTAATTAGGGAAAAAGGAGTCAGGCTGGCTGGAGCAGGGGAAAGCAAAAATAGAAGACAGATAAGCTGTAAATCTGCCTCTTTACAGTCCAGGACACGTAGCCCTCCTGCACAAATAACTCACAATCTTCCTGTGCCCAGCTATCACCAAACCCTTCGCTGATACAAAAAAATCCAAGTTGGCTGGGTGCAGTGGCTCACATTTGTAATCCCAGTACTTCGGGAGCCCAGGAGTTTGAGACTAGCCCAGCCAACATGGCGAAAGCCCATCTCTACTAAAAATACAAAAATTAGCTGGGTGGCGGCCTGGCGCAGTGGCTTATGCCTGTAATCCCAGCACTTTGGGAGGCTGAGGTGGGCGGATCAGGAGGTCAAGAGCTCAAGACCATCCTGGCCAACATGGTGAAACCCCGTCTCTACTAAAAATACAAAAATTAGCTGGGCGTGGTGGTGTGCACCTGTAGTCCAGCTACTTGGGAGGCTGAGGCAGGAGAATCGCTTGAACCCGGGAGGAAGAGGTTGTGGTGAGCTGAGATCATGCCACTGCACTCCAGCTTGGTGAGAAAGCAAGACTCCAACTCAAAAAAATAAAATATAATAAAAAGTTAGCTGGGGATGGTGGCGCACGCTTGTAATCACAGCTACTTGGGATGCTGAGGAATGAGACTCACTTGAAGCCGGGAGGCTGAGGTTGACGTGAGCTGAGATCACACCACTGCACTCCAGCCTGAGCAACATAGCAAGACTCTGTCTCAAAAAAAGAAAAAAGAGAAAAGAAAATGCAAGTTAGCTTACTGCAACCTTGGAGTTTCAAATATGCCAATTCAAATAGGGGCCCAGAAAGAGGAGGGGGAGAGACATCTTACAATTTATCAGAACTTCGAACCTCATTTTCTCTTTCTTTTTTTTTTTTTTTTTGGGACGGAGTCTCGCTCTGTCACCCAGGCTGGAGTGCAGTGGCACGATCTTGGCTCACTGCAAGCTCCGCCTCCTGGGTTCACGCCATTCTCCCGCCTCAGCCTCCTGAGTAGTTGGGACTATAGGCACCCGCCACCATGCCTGGCTAATTTTGTTTTTATATTTTTAGTAGAGATGGCGTTTCACCGTGTTAGGATGGTCTCGATCTCCTGACCTTGTGATCCGCCTGCCTTGGCCTCCCAAAGTGCTGAGATTACAGGCGTGAGCCACCGCGCCCAGCCAAAGCACCATTCTCTAAAATCCCCACCAAGCCTTCCTCTCCTTGCAGTCAGCTCCTCTCTGGGCTTGCTGCCTGGTGGAACCCTGTAATGTATTTTCTTTCTTTCCTTTTTTTTTTTTTTTTTTGAGACGGAGTCTCGCTCTGTCGCCCAGGCTGGAGTGCAGTGGCGCGATCCCGGCTCACTGCAACCTCTGCCCCCCGGGTTCAAGCGATTCTCCTGCCTCAGCCTCCCGAGTGGCTGGGATTACAGGCACCTGCCACCGCGCCCGGCTAATTTTTATATTTTTTATTAGAGACGGGGTTTCACCATGTTGGCCAGACTGGTCTCAAACTGCTGACCTCAGGTGATCCACCTGCCTCAGCCTCCCAAAGTGCTGGGATTACAGACGTGAGCCATGGCGCCCGGCCAACCTTGTCTCTTAAAAGTAAAAATAAAATGAGAGATGAAAAGAAATATTTTTGGAAGGCGCACAGGGGAATGAAGCCACCAGGGCATTTTAATCATAAACTCCTTGTTCCATCAAGGCCATCTCTACCCTTTGCCCTCCCCTGCCCCGCCCCATCCTGGACCCCTCCAGCCTTCATCCCCCCTTTTCCCCTCTTTCCCCACTTTGTCTCCTCTTCCCCACTTTATCACCTCTTGCCCCTGTGCGGCCCCGCCGAACTGGAAACGTTTCCAGCAGGTGATTCAGATGTGCCTGTGCAGGACTGTGACCAGGTGCAAGTCGCCCTCCGCTCACCTCCCTGTTTAGCCTGCATGATCCTTCCCAAGTGTGTTGCTCCATTCTCGCGCTGCTATAAAGAACTACCTGAGTCGGGTGTGATGGCTCACGCCTGTAATCACAGCACTTTGGGAGGCTGAGGCGGGTGGATCACCTGAGGTCAGGAGTTCGAGACCAGCCTGACTAACATGGTGAAACGCTGTCTCTACTACTAATAATAAAACAATTAGCTGGGCGTCATGGCTCACGTCTGTAATTCCAGCTACTCAGGAGGCTCAGGCAGGAGAATCCCTTGAACCCAGGGGGCAGAGGTTGCAGTGAGCGGGGATCAAGCCATTGCACTCCGGCCTGGGCAACAAGAGTGAAAATCCGTCTCAAAAAAAAAAAGAAAAAAGAAAAAGAAAAGAAAAAAACTACCTGAGACTGGGTAATTCAAGAATAAAAGAGGTTTAATTGACTCACAGTTCTGCAGGCTGTACAGGAAGCAAGGCTGGGAGGCCTCAGGAAACTTTTATCAAGGCGGAAGGCTACTGGGGATCGAGTCAGTCTTCACTTGAAGCAGGAGGGATCAGGAGAGAGCGCGAAGTGGGAAGTGCCGCACATCTTTAAACCATCAGATCTCCTGAGAACTATCACGAGAACAGGAGGGGGAAAGCCGCCCCCATGATCTAATCACCTCCCAGCAGGTCCCTCTCCCGGTATTAGAAATTAAAATTGAACATGAGATTTGGTTGGGGATACAGAGCCAAACCATATCACCAAGGTTTTCTGTAAGTGTCTGATGAATACGCACAGTGGGAACTGCAGCTGAGCTTTAGATGGCATCTTAAAAGCCTCTTTGTTAGCCTGAGCCCGTGTCCTCTTAAGAGGGAGAGTTGGGGCTGGGTGCGGTGGCTCACGCCTGTAATCCCAGCACTTTGAGAGGCCGAGCCGGGTGGATCATGAGGTCAGGAGTTCCAGAGCAGCTGGCCAACATGATGAAACCCGGTTCGTACTAAAAATACAAAAATTGGCCGGGCGTGGTGGCGGGCGCCTGCAATCCCAGCTGCTTGGGAGGCTGAGGCAGGAGAATCGCTTGAACCCAGGAGGCAGAAGTTGCAGTGAGCCGAGATTGCACCACCGCACTCCAGCCTGGGCAACAGAGGGAGACTCTGTCTCAAAAAAAAAAAAAAACACTTGGGGGTGGGCAGAGTTGGAAAAGATTTCAGGGCTCACTCTCAGCAACGGTGCCCCACGTGAGTTGGAGGCCAGGAGCAAGGTGCCTTCCCGGGCCTCCCTGGCTGCGATCCTGTCCTCAGTAGGGCGACCCCGGTCACGTGCGACCACTCAAGGCGGTCCTCAGAAGCGGAGGGGACCTCCGTGGGCCAGTAGGCCTTCAGAATTCTCAGAAATCACTCACCCCCGTCCTGCAGTGACAATCTCAGGAGAGCCTGTCTACAGACTGGTGCCTGTAGAGAAGATCCTGCCATTGCCCCTGGCCTCCAGGAACTGAACTGGATTCTGAGCACCATGGCAGAATCTTATCCCACCTATGCAGCAGGCTAGCTCCAGGGAGAAAATATAAACGCCAGGCCGGGCATGGTGGCTCACGCCTGTAATCCCAGAACTTTGGGAGGCTGAGGCAGGCAGATCACAAGGTCAGGAGATCGAGACCATCCTGGCTAACACAGTGAAACCCCGTCTCTACTAAAAATACAAAAATTAGCTAGGCGTGGTGGCGGGCACCTGTAGTCCCAGCTACTCAGGAGGCTGAGGCAGGAGAATGGCGTGAACCCGGGAGGCGGAGCTTGCAGTGAGCCGAGATGGTGCCACTGCACTCCAGCCTGGGCAACAGAGCGAGACTCCGTCTCAAAAAAAAAAAAAAAAGAAAAGAAAATATAAACGCCAACAAACAGGTAATGCCCAATCACCAGCAAGTCCCCGCCGGATTGGACCCCAACCCTCAGCAGAGGCCACCTTGTCCGGGTCTCACTCTAACCTGTACCTCGGCCCCAAGATATCAGAGGCTGCCTTGGTGGACCCGGGGCACTCTCCACAGAACTCCCTGAATGGCCACGGCTGGTCCTGGCCTCCATAGGCCAACTCAGAAAATGTGGAGAAGGCAGGGAACGGTGGCTCACGGAAGTCATCCCAACATTTTGGGAGGCCGAGGCATAACATTGCTTGAACCCAGGAGTTCAAGATCAGCCTGGGCAATATAGCAAGACCCCATCCTTTTTTGAGACTGAATCTTGCTCTGTCGTCCAGGCTGGAGTGCAGTGGTGCAATCTCAGCTCACTGCAACCTCCGCCTCCCAGGTTCAATCGATTCTCCTGCCTCAACCTCCTAAGTAGCTGGAATTACAGATGCCCACTGCCACGCTCGGCTAATTTTTTGTTGTTGTTTTTTTGTTTTTTGTTTTTGAGACAGAGTCTTGCTCTGTCGCCCAGTAGCTGGGACTACAGGCGCCTGCCACCATGCCCAGCTAATTTTTTGTATTTATAGTAGAGACGGGGTTTCACTGTGTTAGCCAGGATGGTCTCGATTTCGTGACCTCGTGATCCGCCCGCCTCGGCCTCCCAAAGTGCTGGAATTACAGGCGTGAGCCACCGGGCCCGGCCTTTTTAAAAAAAATTTTTAGTAGAGACAGGTTTCACCATGTTGGCCAGGCTGGTCTGGAACTCATGACCCCAAGAGATCCACCCGCCTCGGCCTCCCAAAGTGCTGGGATTACAGGAGTGAGCCACCGCACCTGGCTACCATTTCTAATAAAAGCAAACTTTTGTTCAAGTGTATTCATCAAAAAGGCGCCTTGCATGTGACCACAGCCAAGCCAGGAAGCCTTCTTCAGGTATCCCTAGCCAGCCTGCAGGAGGTCTTGGAAACGTGTTCAACGGATAAATATAACTGGTCCCACAAAGGATCACGGGAATACTTAATCCCTGTGCCCTGGAGTTCCATGTTGCAGTGCGCTATGATCGTATCATTGCACAGCAGCCTGGGTGACAGCGAGACTCAGTCTCGGGAAAAATAAAACAAAAAACAAAAACAAAAAAAAATGAGAGCCGGGCGTGGTGGCTCACACCTGTAATCCCAGCACTTTGGGAGGCCGAGGCGGGCAGATCACAAGGTCAGGAGATGGAGACCATCCTAGCTAACACGGTGAAACCCCGCCTCTACTAAAAATAGAAAAAATTAGCCGGGCGTGGTGGCGGGTGCCTGTAGTCCCAGCTACTCGGGAGGCTGAGGCAGGAGAATGGCGTGAACCTGGGAGGCGGAGCTTGCAGTGAGCTGAGATCATGCCACTGCACTCCAGCCTGGGTGACAGAGCAAGACTCCGTCTCAAAAAAAAAACCAAAAAACAACAACAACAACAACAAAAATGAGAGAGAGAGGGAGGGTGGAATGAGGAAGGAAGGAAGGGAGGAAGAGAGGGAGGGAAGGAGGGAAAAAGGAGAAAAGAAAAAAGAGGCTGGGCGCGACGGCTCACGCCTGTAATCCCAGCACTTTCGGAGGCCGAGGCAGGCGGCTCACCTGAAGTTGGGAGTTCAAGACCAGCCTGACCAACATGGAGAAAACCTGTCTCTACTAAAAATACAAAAATTAGCCAGGTGTGGTGGCGCATGCCTATAATCCCAGCTACTCGGGAGGCTCAGGCAGGAGAATCGCTTGAACCTGGGAAGAGGAGGTTGCGGTGAGCCGAGATCCCACCATTGCACTCCAGCCTGGGCAACAAGAGTAAAACTGTGTCTCAAAACAAAACACACACACACACACACACACACACACACAAACAAGAGTGAAAGTCTGTCTCAAAAAAAAAAGAAAAGAAAATGAAGAAGAACATTCAGAATGGAAGGAGGAGAGGGGAAGGGAAAGAAAGAAAGGAGGGAGGGAGGGAAAGAAAAAGAAAGAGAAAAGAAAAAAAAAGGAACGTTTTGGAAGGCCCACAGGGGAATGAAGCCACAACAATATCCTACTCAGAACCTCCTTCTGCCATCAAAACCGTCCCTCTACCTCCCCTTCCCCTGGCTTTCCCCGCCACCGCTTCTGCAGCTCCCAGTGATCCCCCTCCTTTCATCCTCCCCATCCCTCTCTTCATGCCCCTATTCCTGTCTCCTATCACTCAGAATTGGAAACGTTTTCAGCAGGTACTTCAGATGCATCTGCACAGGACTGTGACCAAGTCCAAGTTGTCCACCCCTAGCCCTCCCTGTTTGGCCCGAGTCATCCCTCCAGACGTTTTCTGAAGGTGTCCAATGAATGGTCGCCATGGAAACTGCAGCTGGGGTCTGGGTGCCCTCCTTCATCCTCCCTGTAAGCCTGAGCCAGTGTCCCTTCTTAAGAGGGGACTTGGAAAAAATTTCAGGACACACTTTCTGCGACAGTACCTTATGTGAGTCGGTGGTCAGGAGCTGTGCCCAGGAGGGGTCCCTGGCTGCGATCCTGGCCCCGGGAAGGGGACCTAGAAAACTTCTCCAGTAGGCCAGACGTGCGCTCAGGCCTGTAATCCCAGTAGTTTGGGAGGCCGAGGCAGGCGGATCACTTGAGGTCAGGAGTTTGAGACCAGCCTGGCCAACATGGTGAAACCCCGTCTGTACTGAAAATACAAAAATTATCCGTGTGTGGTGGCATGTGCCTGTAATCCCAGCTACTCGGGAGGCTAAGGCAGGAGAATCACCTGAACCCAGGAGGCAAAGGTTGCAGTGAGCCGAGATCGCGCCATTGCACTCCAGCCTGGGCAGTAGAGTGGGACTCTGTCTTCAAAAAAAGAGGCCGGGCACGGTGGCTCACGCCTATGTAATCCCAGTGCTTTGGGAGGCCGAGGTGGGCGGATCACGAGGTCAGGAGATCGAGACCACCCTGGCTAACACGGTGAAACCCCGTCTCTACTAAAAATACAAAAAGTTAGCAGCGCCTGTAGTCCCAGCTGCTCGGGAGGCAGAGCTCACAGTGAGCCGAGATCACGCCACTGCACTCCAGCCTGGGTGACAGACAGAGACTCCATCTCAAAAAAAAAGAAAGAAAGAAAGAAAAAGAACAAAAATGTATCCAGTGATGCTGTGAACAAGCCGGCACCAGATGAGAAAGCGGCTGAGCCCAGGGCGCCCTACCCCATTCACCTGTGACGGCACAAGTCGGTCTCCAAGGGCAGAGGGGACCTTCATACGCCACTCTTCTTTTGCTGTTCTCAAAGACCGCGGACTCCCATCCTGCAGTAACGATCTGAGGCTCCCCTGGATCCCACAGTAACTATCTCAGGAGAGTCCATTATGCAGCACCGCGTGTGGCGGCCAAGAAGAACTTGCCATCTCCCTCAGTCTCCTGGAACACTGTCCTGGGCTCTCCGGCCGGATCTTGTCCCTCACACGCGACAACCGAGCTCCGGGGATGATATCAGAGTGATCACCAAGTGGCGCCTGACCACTGGTGCGACTGCGCGGGACCTGGACCTTCCCCTACCCAACCAGATGCCACCTGGTCAGGGTCTCACTCCAACTTGTATCTCGGCCCAAAGCAGTCAGAGGGTAGCCTGCTGGGCCCGGGCCACCCTGCACGGATTCCCTGAATGACCAGGGCTGATTCCCAGCCTCTACAGGCGTCCTTAGAAAAATTAGGGAGAGGCTGGGCATGGCAGCTCAAGCAAGTCATCCCAACACTTTGGGAGGCTGAGACGGGAGGATTACTTGAGCCCAGGATTCTGAGGTTGCAGTGTGTTTTGATCAGGCCAGCACACTCCAACGTGGGTGATAGAGGGAGACCCAGTCTCCCATCCCGGCTTCATGCCATTCTCCTGCCTCAGCCTCCCGAGTAGCTGGGACTACAGGCACCCGCCACCATGCCCAGCTAATTTTTTGTATTTTTAGTAGAGATGGAGTTTCACCATGTTCGCCAGGATGGTCTCAATCAGAAGGAGACTTTTTAAAGTTTTCAGGGGGTTCATCCTGTGGCCAGATTCTATGCAGCAGGACAACTATGCCGGGGTGCCCTTCTCGGGCCTCTCTGGCTCACTTGTAATAATCCCTGTCTTTAGAGGGTGACTTAGACAAATTTTCAAGGAGCACATCCAGGAACCAGGCCCCATGTGTGACCAAAACTAGGCCTGGGGTGCTTTGCCCTAGGGTTCCTAGCTGACCTAAGCTGTTTCCTTATCCCCACCCCATCCCCAAGGACTTACAAATATTTCCTGGAGGCACATCCCACAATCAGAGGCCTCTGCAGGATGGCAGCCCACCTGTGGTCCTTCTGCTGGCCTCCTCCTTTGGCTGCGACCAGTCCCTACCACTGGCTGGGACACAGGAACCTTTGCAGTCAGAGCCTCCTATGAAGGAGCCCACATGGGGCTGTGGGCAAACTCAGGTCACCCTCTCCAGGCCTCTCTGGTTGGCCAGGTCCAATCTCTCTTCCTGGAGAGGGACTTATAAAAGTTTTCTGCGGAGGGGGGGTCACATGTTAAAACAGGGACGCATGTGGGACCAGGGCTGAGCCTGGAGAGTACTCCACAGTCCTTCTTACTCAGCCCAGGCCAGTCACTACCATAGGAGGGGGACTTAGAAATATTTTTGTTGGGGGTGATACCTCTAGTAACAGGTCCAACATGGCAGATGGGTGCAGGGAGCCCTTTTCAGGCCTCACAAGCTGGCCCAGCCCTCCATCAAGAAGGAAACTTGAAAAAGAGCACATCTGGGCTGGGCACGGTGGCTCATGCCTGTAATCCCAGCACTTTGGGAGGCTGAGGCAGGCAGATCACGGGGTCAGGAGATCAAGACCATTCTGGCTAACACGGTGAAACCCCATCTCTGCTAAAAAATACAAAAAATTAGCTGGGCGTGGTAGCAGACGCCTGTAGTCCCAGCTACTCAGGAGGCTGAGGCAGGAGAATGGCGTGAACCCAGGAGGCGGAGCTTGCAGTGAGCTGAGATCGCACCACTGCACTCCAGCCTGGGCGACAGAGCGAGACTCCGTCTCAAAAAAAAAAAAAGAAAGAAAAAGACCACATCTGGTGACCATGCCCCAAGTGGGACCACAGCAGAGTGTCCCCTGGCACCCCACCCTGGCATCCCTAGGTGGCCCATGCTAACTGGCCCATTGGAGGGGTTCTCAGAGGAAACATTAGAGGGCCAACATGATACCACCCTCCCTGGGCTTCCCTGTCCACCCTGGGCCAGTCCTTGTCATCAGAGGGGGCCTGAGAAACATATGCTGTTGGTACTTGCAAACTGTCCCCAGAATACTATTTTTGTTTATTTATTTTTTTGAGACAGAGTCTCACTCTGTCACCAGGCTGGAGTGCAGTGACACAATCTCGCCTCACTGCAACCTCCGCCTCCCAGGTTCAAGTGATTCTCCTGTCTCAGCCTCCTGAGTAGCTGGGACTACAGGTGTGCGCCACCATGCCCAGCTAATTTTTGTATTTTTAGTAGAGAAGGGGTTTCACCATGTTGGCCAGGATGGTCTCAATCTCTTGACCTTGTGATCCACCCGCCTCAGCCTCCCAAAGTGCTGGGATTACAGGTGTGAGCCACTGCGCCCTGCCTATTTTTTTTTTTTTTCTAGAGACAGGGTCTCGCTCTGTCACCCAGGCTGGAGTACAGTGGAGCCATCATGGTTCACTGCAGCCTCAAACTTTTGGGCTCAAGCAATCCTCCCACCTCAGCCTCCCGAGTAGTAGCTGGGGATTATAAATGCACGCCATCCTATCTGGATAATTTTCTAATTTTTAATTTTTTTTTCAAGAGATAGGATCCAGGCTGGTTGCAGTGGCTCATGCCTGTAATCCCAGCACTTTGGGAGGCAGAGGCAGGTGGATCACTTGAGGTCAGGAGTTTGAGGCCAGTCTGGCCAACATGGTGAAACCCCATCTCTACTAAAAATACAAAAATGAGCCAGGCATGGTGGGGGGTGCCTGTAGTCCCAGCTACTTGGAAGGCTGAGGCAAGAGAATCGCAAAAACCTGGAAAGCGGAGGTTGCAGTGAGCCAAGATTGCGCCACTGCACTCTAGCCTAGGTGACAGAGGGAGACTCCGTCCCCAACACACACACACACAAAAAGAGATAGGATCTGGCTCTCTTGCCCAGGCTGGAGTGCAGTGGTGTGATTATCACTTACTGCAGCCTTGACCTCCTGTGCTCAAGCAATTCTCCCAAGTAATTGGGAATACAGACACTTCACCCAGCTAATTTTTAAAATTTTTTTTTACAGACAGGGCCTCATTTTGTGGCCCAGGCTAGTCTAGATCTCCTGGGCTCAAGTGATTCTCCCTCCTCAGCCTCCAGAGTTGTTAGGATTACAGGAGCAAGCCACCACACCCGGCTCTGGATCATCAATTCTGTCCCCCTCTAACAAGCAAATAACAGACAAAAAAAACCCACACTCAGTCACAGAGCGACCTGAGTCTTAGTAGTAGCATTTTAATGGCAGCAGCCCCAAGAGGAGAGTGAGAGTCTGGTCTGCCCCCGGAGCAGGAGACTCGGGCTTGGAGGGCCCATCCCAGCAGACCTAACCATCCACCTCCTTCCATTGAACTGAGGCCAGGAAAGTGCGGATTTCCATGGGTTCCAGCGTGATGTTGGCTGGGTCCAGCTGGTAGGGAGTTTGGTGGGGTGTGGGGCCTAGAGAGGTGCAGGGGGAAGGAGGAGTGAGGAGGTGCAGACTTCCTCTGACTCACCCCACTATGCTTCCTCCCCTGGGTCTAGACACAGCTGCACATCCCCAAATCTGTCTCCAGGGCCTCAATCCCAGACTCTTGACCTGCTTCCCTGGCCCTGAATACCACCCCTAGGTCCAATGTCCTCATACCCTCAATCTGACCCCAGGGGTGATGAACACCCTCCCAGAACTAGACACGGATGGGGATTTTCAAATCTTGTTCTTGGGACTAAACACCACCCACAAACCTCAAGACCCATTCCTGGTTTGCCGCACCCATTTCAGATCCTTTAAGCCCCTAACTTGGGTCTGGACTCTGCCCCATACCCTCATGACCTTTTTGGGTCCTGGCCAACATCCCATGCCTCACACATTGCCCCCACCTGCCGGCCTCAGGTAAGACTCCACCCCTTCCCTACCTCTGACCAGGGCCCCACCTGTGTTTGTTGTCCACTTGAGCCTGGAAGCTGCCTCGCGGAGCTGGTTGGCCACCAGCGTGGTCTCCTGCAGGCGGGTGATGGTGAAGGTGGAGAACAGGTCCTGCGGGGAAGGGGATGGGCCCAGATGAGTTGGGGCAAAGCCAGGTTGCCCTTCTCTCCTCTCTCTTGCCTCTCTCTGATCTCTTTCTCAATTCTGCCCTTCTCACCCTCAAGTTCAAGGTAACAGGGGCGCTCAGGTTACGTCCGGAATCCTCTCCCACGGCAAACTGGTGCTCCAAGCGCAGCAGCACCATCTCGGGGCCCCAGCTGGCCAGCGTGAGCAGGTGCACCGAGGGCGGCAGGTCCCTGCGCAGCCCTGAGAACTGCGGGGGAGAGGGCGGGGCTGAGTTGGAGAGGGGCGGGGCCTGGATGGAGAAGGGCGGGGTCGAGCCAGGTCAGGAGGCAGGGCTAGGTTGTAGGGGCGGGGTTTCGCCGGAGACGGGCAGGGCTCAGCCGAGAGTAGCGGCCAGGGCAGTGACAGGGAGGGCTGAGCCAATGGGGAGATGGGTCGGTCCCAAGCTTAGGGTTCGAGTTCCGACGGAGCAGAACTGATGTGACCTGAGACTTTGGGAGTTACGGCGGGGCTGAAGCCGCGGCGGGGCGGGGTGAGGCGGGACAGAGCCTGGGGGAGGTGAGAGGGCGGGGCCGGAGGTGAGTTGGTTTAGGGGCATGAGCTAGGGCTGTGCCTCTATACAGTCCAAGGGGGTTGGGACTGGGCTGGCACTGGGCGGGGACTGCCCAGGGGATGGGGCTGGCCCGAGGGTTTGGGGCTAATTATGGCCAAATAGATCCCCGCTGGGCCTAGCAAACTCCGCACCCAAACCCGGCTCCCTGGTAGACTTCATTCCAGTCCTCTCTGCCTACCCCGCTGCCCCTCACCTGCGTGCGCGGAGGAGCCCCGAGATTGTAGGCGGCGCCGCCATCCGGGGCCAGCACCACCTGAGGGGCCAGGACCTCCTGCTCCGCCAGGAGCCGGTGCCCGGCGGCTGCAGCCTGGGCTGTGTCCAGCAGCACCAGGTGGCGCCCTCGCACCCACGCCCCCGACCCGTTCTCCATTAGTGGCTCCGATACTCCGCGTCCATCGTCCTTCAGCAGCCTTCGGTGCACCTGGGGGGAGAGTGGCCAGGAGGGGGTGAGAGTCGTGGGTTTGTGGGTGTCCTTGGGCCAGAAACTGGGTAAGGGCGTGTGGGAATGTCAAGAGAAATTAAAGGGTGGGAGGAATGGATGAGGATGAAGGTGAGGGTCTGGTAGGGCAACCCCAGCAGAGGCAGGATCCAAGCAGGCATGGGAACCAGGCCGGAAGGAGGTAAGTGCCTAACGGGGGGCCTGGATATGGCACGCCAGAGCGTGGAGGGAGCCTGCGTAGGAGATGGAGAAAAACGGAGAGGAAAAGTCGCACACAGAAATGGAGTCCTTGGCCGGGCGCAGTGGTTCACGCCTGTAATCCCAGCACTTTGGGAGGCCGAGGTGGGTGGATCACCCGAGGTCAGGAGTTCGAGACCAGCCTGGCCAACATGGTGAAACCCCATCTCTACTAAAAATACCAAAATTAGCTGGGCGTGATGGTGTGTGCCTGTAATCCCAGCTACTTGGAAGGCTGAGGCAGGAGAATCGCTTGAACAATAGCTGACATAGCACTATTGCACTCCAGCTTGGACAACAAGAGCAAAATTCCATCTCAAAGAGAAGAAAATAAAGAAACGGAGTCCTCAGCTTAATGGGGCCCGAAAGCAGAGAACTGGGCCAGAAACAGCCTTCAAGGTCCAGCAGGGGGCCAGGTTGGGAGGACCCTGGTTTGGATGGGGCTCTGACCCACTCACCATGAGCTCCAGCGAGCCATCTCTGAGGCTGCTGCCCCCCTGGGAGCGGTCAGTCAGCACAGTCAGCTGCATGTTTCCATCCTGGCGGTTGAAGGGTGAAAGTGGAGGGCAGTCAACCCCAACCCCAGGCAGTTTTGAGATGCTGCAGATAAGGGGTGATTACCTTTCCATCGAGGTGGGGAGGTGCAGGGTGGGGGAGAGCTACCGTGATGTAAATCCGGGTGTTGACTGGATAGTAGTTTCCTGCCACGGGCTCCGTCTGGTTCAGTTTCCAGGTGGGTCGATAATCCTGCCTGGGGTTGGGGGTGAGCTGGTCAGGCTTGGAATCTGGCTCCCCAACTCTTTTTTTTTTTTTTTTTTTTTTTTTTTGAGACGGAGTCTCGCTCTGTCACCCAGGCTGGAGTGCAGTGGTGCGACCTCGGCTCACTGCAAGCTCCGCCTCCCGGGTTCACGCCATTCTCCTGCCTCAGCCTCCCAGGTAGGTGGGACTACAGGTGCCCACCACCACACCCGGCTGATTTTTTCGTATTTTTAGTAGAGACAGGATTTCACCATGTTAGCCAGGATGGTCTCGATCTCCTGACCTCGTGATCCGCCCACCTCGGCCTCCCAAAGTGTTGGGATTACAGGCGTGAGCCACTGCACCCGGCCTGGCTCCCCTGCTCTTCACTCTTCCTTCATCCTCTGTCTCCCACACTCATGTAATCAGCAAATTCCCCCACCACCCCTGGGCCCCAACACACCACAGACCATCCCCTCAGTGCTCTCAGTCACCCCCCACCTCCTCTCCAGGATCTCCCGGCCGTTGCTGTCTGTGTAGAAGCGTCCCTTTGTCTCCAGCGGTGTGTCAAAACGGCTGATGACCTCTTTCCCCCAGGTGTCGCTGTACCCAATGGGATGGCAAGGTTGTGAGCCTTGGATAAACCCCACTCTGCCCTTATTTCCACACCTCTCTCCCAGCCTGTACCACTCACCCCACAGGTATCGGCCCCACCGACCACTCTAGCTCCAGGTGCCGCTGTCCCGGGTACAGGCGAACCACCTGGGAACACCAGGCTGAGAAGTTCTGGTGCACCTCCTGCACCAAGGGCGTCTGCAGGCACACGGGTGAGGTGGGTGTCAGTCTGTACCTGAGCAGAAGTGAGTCCTACAAATGTCCCCCAACCCTGGCCATAAACCCCATTAAGGCCTACATCAAGGTCAACCTTCAGTCACTGCCACATAATTCTTTTTTTTTTTTTTTGAGACGGAGTCTCGCTCTTTTGCCCAGGCGGGAGTGCAATGGCGCCATCTCGGCTCACTGCAAGCTCTGCCTCCCGGGTTCACGCCATTCTCCTGCCTCAGCCTCCCGAGTAGCTGGGACTACAGGCACCCGCCGCCACGCCCGGCTAATTTTTTGTATTTTTAGTAGAGACGGGGTTTCACCGTGTTAGCGAGGATGGTCTCGATCTCCTGACCTCATGATCCACTTGCCTCAGCCTCCCAAAGTGCTGGGATTACAGGCGTGAGCCACTGAGCCCGCCCCACATAATTCTTTTTTCTTTTTTTTTTTGAGACTGAGTTTTGCTCTTGTTGCCCAGGATAGAGTGCAGTGGCACAATCTCGCCTTACTGCAACCTCCGCCTCTCGGGTTCAAGCAATTCTCCTGCCTCAGCCTCATGAGTAGAGGGACTGCAGGTACCTGCCACCACCCCTGGCTAATTTTGTATTTTTAGTAGAGACGGGGTTTCTATCCATGTTGGCCAGACTTGTCTCGAACTCCTGACCTCAGATGATCCACTTGCTTCTGCCTCGCAAAGTGCTGGGATTACAGGCATGAGCCACTGCACCCGGCCTCTTTTTTTTTTTGAGACAGGGCATCACTATGTAGGCACCTGATCAGCAAACGTTCCCACCTGGTCTTGAACTCCTATGCTCAAGCGATCCTCCTGCTTCAATCTCCCAAAGTGCTGGGATTACAGGCATGAGCCACTGCATCTGGCTTGCCACATCACTCTTGAGTGTGGCATAAATGCCTCCTGTTCACCACTGCCCCATAGAATAGGATTCTAGCTTGGCACATGGCTGCCTGGGATAAAGACTATATTGTCCAGTCTTCCCTGAGGCTATCAGTAGCTGAGTGACCACAGTTTGCCCCATAGAAAGTGATCCAAGTGGTGTCAACAATGTTCCTTGCCCCTGTCCCTCTGCTACTGACTCAAACACAGATGTGGCGGCTGGAGCTTCAGCAGCCATCTTGGACCATGAGGTGGAAACTGAATATTGGGGAAGGCAGAGCAACGAGATAGAAGAGGAGGTCCTGGGTGATTATGGAACCACCCCACCTTCTCTGGACTAACAGCCAGACTTTTTGTTAGAAGAGAATAATCTTCTATCTTATTCTAGTCACAGTTAATTTGGGTAACTCTGTTAGAACAGGCAAAACTATATACAAATATGCAGACATTCATCTCAAAGGGACTCACAGGAAATGTGAGGCTCTTGAATGTGGACAAATGTGAGTTTTGTCATCTATGAAAGTCAAACATCAATGAGAGACCTTGGGAAAACACTGTTCCTAGCCAGATGCACCCACAGGCATTCACCCTGAGACTCGCCCAAACCCAATCAATGCAAGGGTGGACTCTCAAATATCCACTCCAGATAGAAGCTCCTCTTACTACAGACTTTGGTGAATTCTTCAAGCAGTGATATTTGGCTCTCCTGATTCATGGGCCAAGTGGGAACGCCCCACCCCCAATTTCCAAAACTAAGTATGTAAATGTCCACAGCAGATGTGAATGGCTTTGTATGATGTGTCCTACGGGGAGACTCTCATACAACCAGCCATGAATATCAACTCTATGGAAGGACCCTCAAATATTCCCCCCGCTGATCTGTGGGTCTTAGCCCACTGATCTGAAGGAAAAGTAAATCCTCCCCTACCCTCACTCTACACATGGCCCACCACCCTCCTGGGCTCCATAACTCCCCCATTCCCAGCTGCCCACTCATCATTCCTAGTCTCTGACCTTCACCAGGTGGATCTGAGCCCAGCGGCTCACAGGCAGTGGTTTCTGTTGGTTGGGTCTGAAGATGTAGGCACCCGAGGCCTGGTCACTTTCGTTGTCACCTATACTGGCGTTGTACCTGGGGTTGGGGCAGGTGAGAGTCAGGTAAGGGGCCCTAGCTCTATGCCAACCAAGCACCACCACCCCACCCTCAGGCCTGGTGATCTTCCCTTACCAGAAGAAGGTCTGGCGAACAGGCAGCAGGAGTTGCTGATTCATGTTCATAATCTCCATCAACAGCCCTGTGTCAGGATCAAACGTTGCCCGGATGTGCTGGGCAGAAAAGGGTCCACAGATGGGTTTGTGTGTGTGTGTGTGTGTGTGTATGTGGTTTTTTTTTTTTGTAATTTTTTTTTTTTTTTTTGAGACAGTCTCACTCTGTAGCCCAGGCTAGAGTACAGTGGTACAATCTTGGCTCACTGCAACCCCCACCTCCCGGGTTCAAGTGATTCTCGTGCCTCAGCTACCCAAGTAGCTGGGATTACAGGCGCCCACCACCCCGCCTGGCTAATTTTCATATTTTTAGTAGAGACGGGGTTTCACCATGTTGACCAGGCTGGTCTCAAACCCCTGACCTCAAGTGATCTGCTCACCTTGGCCTCCCAAGGTACTAGGATTATAGGCATAAGCCACCGTGCCCAGCCAGATTTTTTTTTTTTTTTTTTTTTTTGAGACAGAGACTTGCTCTGTCGCCCAGGCTAGAGTGCAGGGGCGCAATCTCCGCTCACTACAGCCTCTGCCCCCAGGTTCCAGCAATTCTCCTGCCTCAGCCTCCTGAATAGCTGGGACTACAGGCACATGCCACCACACCTGGCTAATTTTTGTATTTTTATTAGAGACGGGGTTTCACCATATTGGCCAGTCTGGTCTCAAACTCCTGACCTCAGGTAATCCACCCACCTTGGCCTCCCAAAGGGCTGGGATTACAGGCGTGAGCCACTGCACCCGGCCTGGGTTTTTTTTTTTTTTTTTTTTTTTGAGACTGAGTCTCGCTCTATCGCCCAGGCTGGAGTGCAGAAAGTGGCATGATCTCAGCTCACTGCAACCTCCGCCTCCCGGGTTCAAGCATTTCTCCTGCCTCAGCCTCCTGAATAGCTGGGACTACAGGCACATGACACCACACCTGGCTAATTTTTGTATTTTTATTAGAGAGGGGGTTTCACCATATTGGCCAGTCTGGTCTCGAACTCCTGACTTCATGATCCACCCGCCTCAGCCTCCCAAAGTGCTGGGATTACAGGCGTGAGCCAACGCGCCCCTTTTTTTTTCAATTTAAAATTTTTTTAGGGCCGAGCGCAGTGGCTCACACCTGTAATCCCAGAACTTTGGGAGACCGAGTTGGGTGGATAACCTGAGGTGAGGAGTTTGATACCAGCCTGGCCAACATGGTGAAACTCCATCTCCACTAAATTTAAAAAAAAAAAAATTAAATTTGTTTTCTAGAGATGGGGGTCCCACTATGTTGCCAGGGGCTAGTGTCCAACTCCTGGGCTCAAGCAGTCCACCACACCCAGCCATTCAACCTGATTTTCTTTTTTTCGTTTGTTTTTGAGACAGAGTCTTACTCTGTCCCCCAGGCTGGAGTGCAGTGGCATGATCTCGGCTCACTGCAACCTCCACCTCCTGGGTTCAAGTGATTCTCCTGCCTCTCCCTCCCGAGTAGCTGGGACTACAAGTGTGTACCACCACGCCCAGTTAATTTTTGTATTTTTGGTACAGACGAGGTCTCATTATGTTGGCCAGGCTGGTCTCAAACTCCTGACCTCAGGTGACCTGCCCGCCTCAGCCTCCCAAAGTCCTGGGATTACAGGCATGAGCCAACGTGCCCACCCCAGCCTTTACTTTTTTCTTTTTTTTTTTTTTAAGACGGAGTCTCGCTCTGTTGCCCAGGCTGGAATGCAGTGGCGCAATCTCGGGTCACTGCAAGCTCTGCCTCCCGGGTTCACGCCATTCTCCTGCCTCAGCCTCCCGAGTAACTGGGACTACAGATGCCCGCCACCATGCCCGGCTAAATTTTTTGTATTTTTAGTAGAGTCAGGGTTTCACCGTGTTAGCCACGATGGTCTCGATCTCCTGACCTCGTGATCTGCCTGCCTCGGCCTCCCAAAGTGCTGGGATTACAGGCGTGAGCCACCGCGCCCGGCCCCCCCAACCTTATTTTCAATCTCACCACCTCTTACCAGGGCCTTCCAGGGCTAGTGCAGTCAACCCCTTCCAGGTCCCTGCACTTCCACACTGGCTGCCTACAGTCTGTTCTCCACAACAGCCAGAGCACACCTGTGATACCCTAAGTCCCATCAAAGCCCTCCTCTGCTGTGGACCAGGGCCAACTTGGGCATCTGATGTGTGAACCACAATGCCAGAACTCACAAGACTTTTAGGGGCCTGTGAGTATGTTTTAACTTCTTTTCTTTCATTTTATTTTAATAAAAATATAAAAAAGATGTTTTCTTCCGAACATGAACAGTCCTACTGCAGAACTTCTTTTATTTTATTGAGACAGGGTCTCACTTTGTCACCCAGGCTGCAGTGCAGTGGCACAATCTCAGCTCACTGCAACCTCTGCCACCTGGGCTCAAGCAATCCTCCTTCCTCAGCCCCCAAGTAGCTGGGATTACAGACATGTACCACCACGCCCAGCTAATTTTTTGTATTTTTTGTAGAGACTGGGTTTCACGATGTTGCCCAAGCTGGTCTCAAACTCCTGAGCTCAGTAGATCCACCCACCTCAGCCTCCCGTGGTGCTAGAATTACAGGTATAATCCACCATGCCCAGCCTATTTTATTATTATTCTTTTCAGACAGGGTTTCACTCTGTTGCCAGGATGGAGTACAGTGGAACAATCATTGCCCACTGCAACCTCAAACTCCCTAGCTCAAACAAACCTCCCATATGGCCCTCCCAATTAGCTGAGACAACTCCTGGGCTCAAGTGATCCTCCCGCTTCAGCCTCCCAAAGAGCTAGGATTAGACACATGAGCAACAACGACTGGCAAAAGCCAAAGTCTTCCTGTTGGTCCTCAAGGCCCTCAAGGTCTGACCTGTCACCCGTTCACCCTGCTTCAGCCACACTGAGCTCCTTGTGGCTCCTGGAATTCTGCACACTCTCCTGCTTGAAGGCTTTTGTGCCTGTTATTCTCTCCCCGTCTGGATCTCTCTTCCTCCAAACGGCCACATGGCTCCCTCCCTCAGGTCATATCTTAAATGTCACCTTTATTGGGAACACCTTCCCTGAAATGTCCCCGCCAAAATTGCAAACTACCACCTGCCACCAGCTCTGACGTATCTGTCAAATGTCACCCATGATCACACTGGGTCCTCATAACAGTCCCAGGAAAGGACACTGAGGCTCAGACAAAGGTCACTTGCTCAAGGACACCCAATGAGGGGAGTTGTGACAGGAGGTCATGAGCCTAGGGACCTGCTGACCCAGAGTCCACACAGCTCACCATGACATTTCAAATTTGTCACAAGAGCAGGAAAGGGGATTGAAATGGGGTCTCACCTCATTTTCGATGGTTAAAGCAGGGGACCAGGATCTCCTGGGGATGGGCTGTGGTGCGTGGGCCTGGGGCTTCCAGCGAGGCACCTGGGCTACTGAATAGGTGCTGAAGCCCAGGGCAGGCAGTGAGGCTGAGAACAGCAGCTCCGGAGGGTGCGCCTGGCTGTCTGAGCTGGGAAATATCACCACCTCGGATAAAGGAAGAGGAAAACTGAGTCAAGAGTACCCATGGAAAGCTATACATGCATGGAGACAAAAAACTCAAGGAAGGAAGAGTCCTGAGATGGAGAAAGGAAATGGAGGTGTGTGTGGTGGGGGGACAGTCAGATTCCAAGGAAATGATTACACAGAAGAGTCACCAGGTGGAAAAAAACCCATTGGGAGGGCAGAGAGACCATGGAGTCGGGGGAGTGAAGGAGGAAGTAGCGGAAGAAACCCTTGAGGCAGGTTCTCGGGGGAGGAAGAGGTTTGGGGGAGGATGTTTTCTGGAATGAAGGAGATGTCCATAAACAGCAATAAATTTTCCTGGGGAAGCGGGGTATTAAAATGGAGGACCAGCCAGGCACGGTGGCTCATGCCTGTAATCCAGGAGGCGGAGTTTGAAGTGAGCCGAGATCGCGCCACTGCACTCCAGCCTGGGTGACAGAGTGAGACTCCGTCTCAAAAAAAAAAAAAAAAAGAGGGAGGACCACTCACAGGAGGCAGATGTTCCCAAGGGGCGACTGATATTAAGGGGCAGAGGCAGAAGATACAAGAGGAGGGAAGAGATATGCATGAGTGGGAGGTATTCATGGAGGCAGGCGGTATCCATGGGGGCGATGAGGAAATGCCCATTGGGGGAGGAGTTCCAGCAGGGGAATATTCATTTTCTGGGCTCACATCGCTGGGCACTGTCCTGCCATTGGGGTCCTTCACAACGAAAACGCCTTCGCTGACCGGCAGCCGTACCATCCAATTCACCTTCCGCCCCAGGGGATTATAAACTATGACCTGGAACTGGGGAGGCGGGGGTCAGAGAGGGCATGAGTCACAGCAGGCCTTCTCTAAACCCACCCACTTTGCACAGAAACGCCCTTGGGTGGTCCTGGTGTGGTCAATGCACTTAAGGCCAAGCCCCCTCGAGATGCGTTGTTCTCTGTCCTGACCCAGCTTCGCAGCCCACGTAATTTCACTCCTGTAATAGTCTTCCAAAAACATTTTCCAACTACCCCCTCTAAAGCCCATCTGCCCGAGATCCACCCCTCCCGTCCCGGCTCACGCGCGCCGCCGTCTGGGTGAGCGGGCAGATGCTGATGTTTAGCTGTCGGCAAAAGATGAAGTGATCTTTGAAGCCTCTGAGCCGAGCCAGCGCGTTGCTCAGAAGAACCTGCGGAAGAGCGCAAAGGGACCGGTGGGTTCTGGACTCCAGGCCTGACTCCTCCCGCTCTCCCCAGGCCCCGCCCCGTTCCGGTCTCTGTCCCGCCTCCCTCAAGACTCGCCCCAAAAGCCCTTCTAGCCCCACCCTGCTGCCCTTGACTACACCCATAACTGTCTCCGCCTCCTCTTGCCCACGCCCCGCCTCCTTTTCCCCTGCAAAGCCCCGCCCCGTACCTGTATCTTTCCCCGCCTCCTACAAGCCCCGCCCCCACGAGCCCTTATGGCCCCGCCACACGGCTCTCGGCTACGCCTCACACCTGTCTCTGTCCCCTTTCCCAGGCCCTGGCCTCGCCCCTTCCTGTCTCCACCCCCTTGTCTCCCAAGTCTCGCCCCGCGCGCACCTCGCAAGGCCCCCAGCCTGCAGCAAGCTGGCGCGCGTAGTCGTTGGCCACGTGCTGGCGGGAGGTGCCGCTGATGGCGTCGTGATGCTGGAGCACAGCCATCGCCTCATCTGCTCATAGACAATGAGTCCGGTGAGGTTCTGTGGGACTCAGCTCAGACCCCAAGAGGAAGCGAAAGGTCCGGTGCTGACGGGCAGGATTCTTAGAGGCTTTAAGAAGGAACTCGAGGACAGCCGGGTGCGGTGGCTCACGCCTGTAATCCCAGCACTTCGGGAGGCCGAGGCAGGCGGATCACGAGGTCAGATCCAGACCATCCTGGCTAACACGGTGAAACCCCGTCTCTACTAAAAATACAAAAAATTAGCCGGGCGTGGTGGCGGGCGCCTGTAGTCCCAGCTACTCGGAAGGCTGAGGCAGGAGAATGGCGTGAACGCGGGAGGCGGAGCTTGCAGTGAGCTGAGATCGCGCCACTGCACTCCAGCCTGGGAGATAGATCGAGACTCCGTCTCAAAAAAAAAAAAAAAGAAGAAACTCGAGGGGGGTGGCCTAGGGGTGGTTTCCAGCTTCAGCCGCAAACCTCTTCCCCTGTTGGGCCCGACACTTACTGAGGGGTGCACTGTCTCCGGAGCCATAGGGTCCCACGTTGGCCGCCAGGCCCACCAGCGCCTCCAGCTGGTTGCACACCTGGAGGCAGAGGGGTATGTTGGGGCGCCCAGCCTGTCGGGCCTCGGGGCTGCATGCCCCCTCTAGCCCGGCTCCTACCCACCTGCAGGAAGTTGTAGCTGAGGCGCTCGTAGCGTTTGAGGGCCGGCCGACTGGAAAAGTAACCGGTCCAGAACTGGTGGGGGCCATCCGCGTAAGGGAAGAAGTCGTCATGTTTCACTGACCTACAGCAGCAGGGGCATTGAAGGCAGGGTCATGACCCACGGGGCATGCCAACCCCCCCAAGCTCCCCAGTTTCCCCAAATACCAGGTGAGGTTGGCCTTGTTCAGCTCCCAGAGGTAACAAGCGGGGGTGGAGTAGAGAACATGGACACCGCTTCCTTTTGCCTGCTGCTGGGGGAGGCGAGGGAGTGAGCCCTTGGGAGTCCGCACCTTCCTGGGGGCCCACACTTCCACACACGTGTGCACATTCATGCATCCCGTAGGTTCAGTTTCTCTAAATACATATTTGGCGTGCAAGCCAATGGTCGGGTGTGAAAATGAATTTTGGCTGAAGTTGAACATGACCACTAGCCTTTTTAAAAAGGATTTCAGAGATGCAAGAATAAACCTGAAATTTTACTAAACTTTTACAATAATTCCAATTTTATTATTAAAAACTTTTGTGGAAAAACTAAGTGTGACATTATAGGGCAGGAATAATCATTTTGCAGGACCGTCAGATTGTTACCAAAAGACACACTTTTTTTTTGAGAGGGAGTCTCACTTTGTCACCCAGGCTGGAGTGCAATGGCTCCATCTTGGCTCACTGCAAGCTCCACCTCTCAGGTTCATGCCATTCTCTAGCCTCAGCCTCATGAGTACCTGGGACTACAGGCGCCCGCCACCACACCTGGCTAATTTTTTGTATTTTTTAGTAGAGACAGAGTTTCACCATGTTAGCCAGGATGGTCTCGATCTCCTGACCTCATGATCCGCCCGCCTCGGCCTCCCAAAGTGCTGGGATTACAGGCATAAGCCACCGTGCCCGGCCTAGACACAATTTTTATAATGAATGGAGGTGCACTTTTACCTGAGCGAGGTGGAGGAACAAGAAAGTGACCTATGTGAGGAAAAGGATGTTTGTTTTGCACGTGCTGTGTCCCCAGTGTACACAGTAGGTGCTCAATAAACTTTTTTTTTTTTTTTGAGACTAAGTCTCACTCTGTCACCCAGGCTGGAGTGCAGTGGCACGATCTCGGCTTACTGCAAACTCTGCCTCCCAGATTCCAGTGATTCTCCTGCCTCAGCCTGCCGAGTAGCTGGTCTTACAGATGAGTGCCACCACGCCCACCTAATTTGTTGTATTTTTAGTAGAGACAAGGTTTCACCATGTTGGCCAGGCTGGTCTCCAACTCCTGTCTTCAAGTGATCCGCCCACCTCAGATGACAATCCCAGCACTTTGGGAGGCCGAGGCAGGCAGATCACATGCGGGCAGGAGTTTGAGACCAGCCTGGCCAACATAGTGAAACCCTGCCTCTACTAAAAATACAAAAATTAGCCAGGGTTGGTGGCACATGCCTGTAGTCCCAGCTACTTGGGAGGCTGAGGCAGGAGAATCGCTAGAACCCAGGAGGCAGAGGTTGCAGTGAGCCAAGATTGTGCCACTGCACTCCAGCCTGGGCGACAAAGCAAGACACTGTCTCGATAAATAAATAAATAAATAAATAAAATTTTAAAAAGAAAAAATAAAAATAAATGACATAAAAGAGCTGTTTTGGTGAAATAGCAGTGCTGGGAGCGAGTGGAAGGTGGGAATGGAGATTGCACTGGAGTGAGGACAAGACTGATGGGAAGGGGTGTCTGAGATGGGAGAGGGGAGACAAGTTTCTGTGCTGATGAGAGTGACTGACTGCGCACACAGCCACAGCCACAGGCCACGTAGTGCAAAACATTAACACATCTGTGTTGGATAAAATGATAACTGCCCAAAAGTTTCTATGTCTTGATCCCCAGAACCTATTACCACATTAGATTACATGGCAAAAGGGGAATTAAGGTTGCAGATGGAATTGAGGTTGTTCATCAGCTAAACTTAAAGTAGGGAAATTGGGCCACACAGTGGCTCACATCTGTAATCCCAGCACCTTGGGAGGCCGAGTGGGGTGGATCACGAGGTCAAGAGATCGAGACCATCCTGGCCAACGTGGTGAAACCCTGTCTACTAAAAATACAAAAATTAGCTGGGCGTGGTGGCACGCGACTGTAATCCCAGCTACTCAGGAGGCTGAGGCAGAAGAATCACTTGAACCTGGGAGGTGGAGGTTGCAGTGAGCCGAGAGCACGCCACTGCACTCCAGCCTGGGCGACAGAGCGAGACTCCGTCTGTAAGTAAATAAATAAATAAATAAATAAAATGTAGAAGAGGGAGGCAGAAGAGGTGAGAATGAGAGAAAGGGATGTGATTACAGAAACAGGGTCAGAAAGATGCTATGTGGCTGGCTTTGAAGATGGAGCCAAGAAGAGACTTTGAATGTGGGCAACTTCTAGATGTTGGAAAAAGCAAGGAAATTATATTCTCTCCTAGAGACTGCAGAAGGAACACAGCCTTGCCAACACCTTGATTATAGCCTGGTGAGACTCAGGCTGGATTTTTTTTTTTTTTTTTTTGAGACGGAGTCTTTCTCTGCGGCCCAGGCCGGAGTGTAGTGGTACAATCTCGGCTCACTGCAACCTCCGCCTCCCGGATTCAAGCGATTCCCCTGCCTCAGGCTCCCAAGTAGCTGGGATTACAGGCACGCACCATCACACCCAGCTAATTTTTGTATTTTTAGTAAAGACAGCGTTTCACCACGTTGGTCAGGTTGGTCTCGAATTCCCGACCTCGTGATCCGCCCGGCTCGGCCTCCCAACGTGCTGGGATTACAGGCATGAGCCATCGCGCCAGGCCTCATGCTGGACTTCTTACCTACAGAACTGTAAGACAATGTATTTCTGTTGTTTTGAGCTGCTAACTGTGGTCGTTTGTTATAGAATGACCACAATAGAACAATAGAAAACAAAGCACTGAGAGCTATGCACATGACCCAAGGCCCCCAGATGCAAGCGCACATGTGCACAAGGGTACCACAGGGTAGGCACACTGACCTGCGCATTTACCAGCCGGATGAGCTTGTCAAGGTTCTTGAACCACATGTTGGCATTCTCATATTGGAAGTCCGAGCCCATGGTCATCACAATGTGGTTGGTGCGGTAATACCGGCCCTGCAGGCAAGAGGGGAGTCCTGAAGCCAGAGGATCCTGGGCCATCCCTGTGTATAGCTGTGTTTTGATGTATATGGGGTCAAGGATGTTGGGTGCACATACAGGCATGGGTGGGGGTATGGCACATGGGAGCGTGGGGACACAGATAAAAGTAGCCAGCAGTTGTTGAGCAGTTCTCTTGGACCCACTACCTAGAAGAGGGCATTCAGGCACCATGCCATGCTATCTCTTGCCCAGCCTATGCTATCTCTTCTAGTGAGGAATGCACGTAATTCCAGGAGGGGGACATTGTGATGGTGAATAGAATAGCATCTTCCTCCAAGGGGCATGAGAACATGATTACAGGGGATCAACCTGTAATCCCAGCTACTCAGGAGACTGAGGCAGGAGGATCGCTTGAGTCTAGGAGTTTAAGACCAACCTGGGCCACATAGCAAGACCCTGTCTCAAGAAAAAAAAAATTAATCTAAAACAATTTTTTTTTTTGAGACAGAGTTTCACTCTGCTGCCCAAGCTAGAGTGCAGTGACGTGATCTCGGCTCACTGCAACCTCCACCTCCCAGGTTCAAGCGACTCTCTTGCCTTAGCCTCCCAAGTAGCTGGGATTACAGGCGTGCGCCACCACACCCTGCTAATTTTTGTATTTTTAGTAAAGACAGGGTTTCGTCATGTTGGCTAGGCTCGTCTCGAACTCCTGACTTCAGATGATCTGCCCGTCTCGGCCTCTCAAAGTGCTGGGATTATAGGCGTGAGCCACCGTGCCCAGCCATCAATTTTTAAAGAAAGGGAAAAAATTTTTTTTAAGGAGAATGTGTTATGCCAGGCATGGTGGCTCACACCTATAATCCTAGCACTTTGGGAGGCCAAGGCAGGAGGATCACTTGAGTTCAGGAGTTTGAGAGCAGCCTGGGCCACATGGTGAGACCTTATCTCTGTGAAAAAATAATGTTTTTAATTATAAAAATGTTAAAGGCTGGGCGCAGTGACTCCCACCTGTAATCCCAGCACTTTGGGAGGCTGAGGCTGGTGGATCAAAAGGTTAGGAGTTCGAGACCAGCCTGGCCAATATGGTGAAACCCCCTTTCTATTAAAAAGACATAAAACTTAGCCGGGCGTGGTGGTGGCACCTGTAATCCCAGCTACTCGGGAGGCTGAGGCAGAAGAATCGCTTGAACTCAGTAGGTGGAGGTTGCAGTGAGCCGAGATCATGCCACTGCACTCCAGCCTGGGTGACAGAGTGAGTCTAAAAAAAATAAAAAACGAATTCTCAATAAAAATGTTAAAAATAGACTGGGCACAGTGGCCCACGCCTGTAATCCCAGCAGTTTGGGAGGCTGAGGCAGGTAGATCATCTGAGGTCAGGAGTTCAAGACCAGCCTGGCCAACATGACGAAACCCTGTCTACTAAAAATACAAAAATTAGCTGGGCGTGGTGGCAGGTGCCTGTAATCCCAGCTTCTCAGGAGGCTGAGGCAGGAGAATCGCTTGAACCCGGGAGGCGGAGGTTGCAGTGAGCTGAGATTATGCCACTGCACTCCAGCCTGGGTGACAGAGCAAGACTCTGTCTCAAAAAAAATAATAATGAATAATAAATAAATAAAAATGTTAAAAATAGAGGCCAGGTGCGGTGGCTCATGCCTGTAATCCCAGCACTTTGGGAGGCCAAGGCAGGCAGAGCACTTGAGCTCAGGAGTTTGAGACCAGCCTGGACAACATGGTGAAACACCATCTCTACTAAAAATACAAAAAATTAGCTGGATGTGGTGGTGTGCACCTGGAGTCCCAGCTACTCGGGAGGCTGAGGCAGGAGAATCGCTTGAACCCGGGAGGCGGAGGTTGCAGTGAGCTGAGATTATGCCACTGCACTCCAGCCTGGGTGACAGAGCAAGACTCTGTGTCAAAAAAAATTAATTAATTAAAAATAAATTAAAAATAAAGAGGCATGGTGGCTCATGCCTGTAATCCCAGCACTTTGGGAGGCCAAGGCAGGTGGATCACTTGAGGTCAGGAGTTCAAGACCAGCCTGGCCAACATGATGAGACCCCAGTGCAAAAATATAAAAATTAGCTGGATGTGCTTGTTTGAACCCAGGAGGCGGAGGTTGCAGTGAGCCGAGATGGCAACACTGCACTCCAGCCTGGGTGACAGAGTAAGACTCTGTCTCAAAAAAATTAAAAATAAGGAGAACGTGTTAGGGGATGCCTGTACCATGGAAAGGGCTCATTGCATTGTATATACTGGACTCGAAGGTTTTGGACACCAGAGTTACCTGGGCAGTGGCCACATTTAGGAAGTAATCGACCAGCTCCTTGGCGTTGTACTCGGGGCTGTGGGGGTCCTCCACCACCGGCTGATCATCACACAGCACATCCCAGCACAGATTCCTTGGCGGGTTGTAACCATTGGGAAGCACACCTGCAGGTCACACCAGGTTCAAGGGGTGGCCCATCACCCAGACCTGCCCTGGTTTCAAAGCCAGCCATGTACCACCCAGGATGGGCTTCAGAATTTGCGTCCCAATGCAAAAGGAAATGCAGGGCCTTTATTCCCAGACTATAGGAATTTCAGGACAGTGACAGCAGAGCAGATATCAAGCCCAGGGCACTTCTGAGTGTGTGGCACCATGGCTGGCCCTGCCCTCACCAAGCCCCCTCACCAGTGAAGAGGTCCGCAGTCGGGGGCTTCAGGCTGGCGCTGGCCCGCCACACCTGCTCCATCTCCAGCTTCTGCATCCGTACCCACTTATCTTGATAATCAAGGCGCCCAAAGAAGAAGCCATCAAAGCCCATCTGGGGATGGGGGAGGAAAAGGCAGTGTGAATTAGTGCCCAGCCCTCTCACCACCAAACTCCCCTCTGCTTGGGAGGGGCAGGTCAGAGCACAGGTTAAAAAGCAGTGCTAGGTCGGTGTGGCGGCTCTTGCCTATGATCCCAGCCTTCTGGGAGGCCAAAACAGGAGGATCACTTAAACCCAGGAGTTTTTGAGACCAGCCTGCACAACACGGGCAGACTGTCTCTACAAAAAATTTAAAAATTAGCCAGGCGTGGTGGTGCGCTCTTGTAGTCTCATCTACTAGGGAGGCCGAGACAGGAGAATCGCTTGAATCCGGGAGATTGAGGCTATAGTGAGCTAGGATTGCACCACTGCACTCCAGCCTGGATGACAGCAAGACCCGGTCTCAAAAAACAAAAACAAAAACACGTAGGGCTGAAACAGAGAGGCCTCCAGCTTATTTCCAAGCTTGGGGAAGTTTCAGAACTCACCACCCTGGGCTAGCAGGGAGAGGGCGGGTCCAACATCAGAACCCAGGTTCACCTCCCCAGCGCGGTCAAAGCTCAGAGCAGGCCTGACTCCAGGAATGAGAGTCCCCCTTCCACAGCCTGAGGATGGATGGGGTCTGAGCACAGGTAATGAAGCTGTTTTTAAGGCAGCCTAGGCATCCACTTGCCACACAGTTTAGGGAGGAGCCAGGACCCTAGCTAGTGGGTGGGGCCAGAACACCAAGAGGGGCCTATTAGGGGAGAGGGCGGAGCTGGGCGGAGCCAGCCGGAGCTGGGTCAGCCTGGGGCTGGGCATAGCTGGCTGAGGCCAGAGCTCAAAAGTCACTGGCCTTACAGCTCACTCAAGGGGCAGGGCTTCAACAGGCCTGGGCCTGGTCCTTGTGAGATTTCAGGGAGAGGGCGGGGTTTGAGTGGGCGAGGGAGAAGCCAGAGTGAGTGAAGAAGTGGGCCCAAGAGAGGTCCCGGGTCGCACCTGCGCAAACAGCGAGGCCTGCTCCCGAGAGTGGCCGAAGGGGTCAATGTGCCAGGCCACACGGGGTCGCCCGTCATTGCCAAATGTGTCCTCCAGAAAGTGCAGCCCGAGTGTCATCTGGTCCACGATGGCACCGTAGTGGGTGGCTGCCTCATCGTTCATTACCCAGCCACCGTTGGCGAACTCCAGGCGCCCTGTGCCAGGACAGGCAAGGTCAGGGTCAGCGGTCAGAGCCAGGAGTGGGAGTAGGGTGGGTGATACTGGGAATGTGAAAGCCTGCCTGTGTACTCATTTCTGGCGGAAGGGCAAGAGGGGTCGCTCCCAGGCCATAGTTCCCGGATATGGGAAAGAGGCCCCCCTGCATGGCAGGCTTCCCAGAGGATGCACGGCAGGTGGGGCTTTGTGGGATGTATAGGAGTTCTCCAAATGGAGAGTCCAGGCAGGCGGAGCGACACGCATGTTGTACAGCTTACACATGGCATGACAAAATCTCAGAAACCAGAGATGCAGAAGCAGAAGCTGGGCTGGGCTTCCTCTTTTCACTTCCTTGGGGTAGGCTCACCCTGGCGCACAAGGTCTCGCACGACTTCCTGTGTGGCATTTGTCTGCTGGTGCCACCAACGGGAGAAGAAGGCAATCTCCACGTAAATGAAGCGACGTGTGGGATCTGCCAGCAAGGCAGAGATGACCGAGTCCAGGATGTACTGCACACCGGCGTGCTGGATGTCATTCTTGACTGTGGATAACAGGGATAAGGCTCTCAGGGCACAGCAGAGCCAAGGGGGTTATTCCTAGACACAGGAGCCCAAACCCTGGATATTACGGTAACACTGGCCCCACCCTAATGTTCAGGACCCAGAAGGGATTACAGGGACCATGGGGATCCCAGGGACCAGTCCCCATCCTCTACTCACTTCCATAAAAGTACTGGTCCACGGTTTTGAGCCAGCCCACGTCATCATGTGTGTGAGGCACCAGGTGCACGTTCAGCATGTTCGGCTGCACTGTGGGGCATGTCTGCACAGGGACCCCAAACACACATACCTTGTCAATAACCCCGGAGGTCGGGGGCTGCAGAGTAAGTCTTGATCTAGAGGTGAGTGACTCAGAGAGGCCTGATCTCGTCTATGTGCAGAGGAGGCCAGGCCCTCCCAGGCAGGACACATACATAGCTGTGCTCATAGATACAGCTCCCACTTTGCACAACCCCACAGGGTAGCTCTCATTCACACTCTGGGAAAATAATAATAGAAGTAGCTGATGTTTGTTCAGCATTTGCCAACAGCAGACGGCCACCCTGGGAGGTGGGGTGATGTTATCCCCAGTTTCCAGATGAAGGCACTGAGGCTCAGAGAGGATAGGTGACTTGCCCAACGTCACACGCTCAGGAAGTGTAAGAGCTAGGCTGGAATTTCAGGCAGACTCCAGAGTCCCAGCTCTCAGCCAGCACCTCCCCCCACACATACACTGCTCACCCCCTGCCACCTCTTGCCCCTCCAATCCCACAGTTAAGTGCAGACAAAGTCTAGGCAAGCATCCCGGAGACACGGAGGCAGGTACAATCAGACACAGTCCTATACTCAGATGCGCACAGCCAGACCTCGCAATGACACAAAGCAAGCACTCAGACCACACTGTCATATCATCAGCCATTCACTAGACACCCACAGGACAGACCCACCCACACCTCTAGACTGTATTCTGGGTTTCACTCTGCCTCCTGTACGTTTCCGCTCGGAGGCCCCACTCACCTCGTATCCCCCGGCCCGAGCACCAGGAGCCGCCAGCAACAACAAAAGGAAAAAGCAGAGAGGCGGAAGCGGTGGCCGCAGGGCGCGGGACATGGTCCAGGGGCCTGCTGCGTCCAGGCAGCCGCGAGCGCAGACCCCCGAAGCCCGCGCGTAGGCGCCCATGGCTCAGCAGCTTCCTCCTGGGGTTCCCCGGCCCTGGAAAGGCCGGGCAAACGCCCCGCCCTCAGACCCGGCCGGGCCAATCGGGGTGGGGGGCGGGGCCAGGGCGCGGTCTGGCGGCTCACCGGAGAGAGAGGCTGTAGCCCTGGGCAATCCCGGGGGTCTTTATAGGAAGGTAGGAAAATGCCACCCTCAGGGCACTGGTTGGGCTAAAGGTGACACTGGCGTCTCACGGGCTATGAAGAGTCTTGGAATGCCTCTTAATGCCGGTAGGAGCAGAAGTGCTTTTCCTAAGGGGGCCGGGTTTTCCTAGCCGGTGTAGTGTGTCCATGGGAATCCAGGGTGTCCCATGGACCTTCAGCGCTAGGGTCCTGTAAGGACCTAGCTTGCCTAAGAGGAGGATCTGATGAAGAGTCCTATACTGTGGGGATTGGGACGTTGGGTAAATACCCTTGGAGTACCGGGGATGGGATCCAGCCTGGTTGAGAAGGATCCCTGGGTGTTCCGGAGAGAAAAGAGGGTCTGACAAGTGGGGAAGGACCCCGAGTCTTTCATGCCTTTCCCAATTCCTACCAGTTCATTCTCTGATAAGAAAACAAAGCCCAGACCAGGCGCAGTGGCTCAAGCCTGCAATCCCAGCACTTTGGGAAGGCCAGGCTGGTGGATCACTTGGGCCTGGGAGTTTGAGACCAGCCTGGACAACATGGGTTGTTTTGTAGAGACGGGTTTGAAAACACAAGATTTGTAATTTTACACAAAATGTAAAAATACAAAAATTAGCTGGGCATGGTGGCATATGCCTGTAATCCCAACTACTTGGGAGACTGAGGCAGGAGAATCACTTGAACCTGGGAGGCGGAGGTTGCAGTGAGCCGAGATCAAGATCATGCCATTGCACTCCAGCCTGGGCAACAAGAGCGAAACTCTGTCTCAAAAAAAAACAAAAATTAACTGGGCATGGTAGCACGCATTTGTGGTCCCAGTTACGTGGCAGGCTGAGGTGGGAGGATTGCTTGAGCCCAGGAGTTTGAGGCTGCAGTGAGCATAGATTGTGCCACTGCACTCAGCCTGCATGACAGATCACGACCGTTTTTTTTCTTAAAAAGGAAAAAAAAAAGGAAACCAAAGCCCAGATTATCTAGATCAGCAGGGCTATCTGGTGAGTTGCCAGAGGGCAGAAGTCACTGTCTTGTCCCTAGCACCTGACTGAAGAGACAAGGTTTATGAAGTAAGCAAGTGAACAGCCAGAAGCCTCCAGACTGGGGCCCCACACCAGGCCTATGGGGCTAGAACCCTTCCCGCCAGGTAGGAGGAACACCCCAATGAACAGAAGAGGCTGACAGCCAGAGTGAAAAACTTTATTATTAACAGGTTTCAATGAGAAAGCAAATGAATACTCTTAGAAACATGGACAGCATCTCCCCCAGCAGCAGGCAGGGGAAGGGAGGCAGGAGGGGTAGGCCTAGGGTGTTCCCTAGGAAAGGGCCAGGTTCCCTCCATCCAGCTGGGGGCATTGAGACGGCCTCATTCAGGGAAGTCCAGGATGGCAGCTGGTTGAGCAGCCAAGCCCAGGCCTAGTGGATAGACAGGGTCCAAAATGTGACCCTTCTAGGCTGATATCACCATGGGGGCGTCATGGGCTGAGGATTCTGCAGATAGGACATCACCACAGCAGAGATGGACAGCCTGAGACAGGAGAGAGGTGTCAGTCTAGGATGGGCAGGCTGGGCTCCCCCCACCCATTACTCAAGAGTCACTCGTTCTGTAGGCCAAGTCTCACATGAAGCTACTCATCATTTGCTTCGTGTCCTCCGAGCTCCGAGAGTTGGCAAAGCTGATGAAGGAGCAGTAGACAGCGACCCAAGCACACCACTTCAGCTGGGGAAAGGTAGGTGGGTGGGCAGGTCAGTGAAAGGCACAACAATGAGTCCCCAAAGCCACCTTTCCAGACACCAGTTCATGCCCACTGATTCCATCTGATGCAGCTGGGACCTTGCATCCCCCCCCCTCCCCCCCCGGGAACTCCTCAGTCCCACCTGCTCATGGCATACTCCAGATACATGGTTTCTAGTCCTACTGTCTGGCCTGCGTCTCTCAGGGCCAAGAGAGACTCTGACATCCCACATGCTTAAGACCTTGCCCTTTTTCCACAAGTCCTCTCCAAGTTGCTTCAAAGCCTGGCCCCACCCGCAGACCAACCTGCCACATCCCCACCCTAACTCGAATCCTTGACTTCACCAAAGACTGGGGCTTTCTTGGCCCAGCGTCATCGCAGCCCCACTCCCTGCCGATCTCAGGTCCTGCCCCATCAGCAATGACAAGACGCCCCGCTTCATTCCAAACCCGCCCCCGGGCCTCGTTCTCAGGTCCAACTACACCCATAGAAGCTCAACCCCGCCCACCTTAAGCATGAGGCCGCACATGCTGAAGATCATGCCCAGCAGGTTCATGTAGTCCGGCGTCGGGTCGTCCAAGGCCGGGTTACATTCGCTCGGCGGGGGCTTGTACCTGCGACAGGCTCGAGGGTCAGGGGCGCTCAGGTCCTGCCCCCAGGATAGACAGGCGCTTCCCAGGGCCCCGATCCACACCCACAACCCGAACCCGTGGCCACGACCCTGGGGTCCTCACCTCAGCACTTTGTTCGGCCTCCGTGGGTCAGACATATTGTTAGTGGACATAGCTAGTCGAAGGCCAGATCACGCCTCTTCCGCTGCAGAAATCGCAGCTTCCGGCGTGCAAGCTGAGGGCGGATTTTAGAGTAACACCCGAGGCCCTCGCATTTCCGTTCCTCATGACAGAGGCTTGGACTCCCCCTACTCAGGGAACGGAGATTTAGGAGAAGCCAGAAGTCTTCCTTTCAAAGGGAAAATGCGGAAAAGAACCTGAAAGCGGGCTTCAATAGTTCCAACCCGATCACCGAAATGCCAAAATGATGAACCCGGAAGTGATAAACAGGAAGTAGGCCAGGAAGAACAATAATAAGGTTACACCCAAGTGTGTGTTTCGAAGGCGCGGAATTTTCCGTACAGACCGATTTAAGGCTGCAAGGAAGGAGTCCTGGGAGCATGGCTTTCCCTGAGCCAAAGCCGCGGCCTCCGGAGCTGCCGCAGAAACGTTTGAAGACGCTGGACTGCGCGCAGGGGGCGGTGCGAGCCGTACGATTTAATGGTGAGCGCCTTTGTCTTCATTCCGGGTCCTCCTTCCGCCGCCTGAGATCAGCGGCCCACTAACCCCCGCCTGGTGTTCCCCAGTGGATGGCAATTACTGCCTGACGTGCGGCAGTGACAAGACCCTGAAACTGTGGAACCCGCTTCGGGGGACGCTGCTGCGGACGTACAGCGGCCACGGCTACGAGGTGCTGGATGCGGCCGGGTGAGCCGGGAACCAGGCTGGGATGGGAGCGCTGAGGCTGGGATCCGAGGTCGATGCTGATCTTCCTCCTCCTGTACTCCAGCTCCTTTGACAACAGCAATCTCTGCTCCGGCGGCGGGGACAAGGCGGTGGTTCTGTGGGATGTGGCATCAGGGCAGGTCGTGCGCAAATTCCGGGGCCACGCAGGGGTGAGTGAAAGCCTGGAGACCCTCATTCGAGCGGAGGGGACCCGTATTAGCGCATAGGTGGTGACAAGGCCACCCCCATTACACCGTAAGGATCCCTTCCCCAGATGACGATCCCCTGCTCTGCATGCCAGGCTAGGCAGTCACCAACCCCTGTCCTTGCTGTTCCCCCAAAACCTTTCACCTTCCCTTCTCCTAGCCTTTGCCCTTGCTTTAACCGACACTGGGAACCCTGCCTTTATCCCAATCCTCCAAAGTCCAGCCTCCTCTGAGTGGCAATAACTTTCTCAGAAGGTGAGCACGGTGCAGTTTAATGAAGAGGCCACAGTTATCCTGTCCGGTAAGTCTGGGGCGTAAGCACGGGGGCCCAGGGTGCTGCCCCCCACTCCAAACCTGACCTCACCATCATGCTGGCCTCACAGGCTCTATTGATTCCAGTATCCGCTGTTGGGATTGCCGCTCACGGAGGCCTGAGCCAGTGCAGACGCTGGATGAGGCCAGAGATGGCGTGTCCAGTGTGAAGGTGTCAGACCACGAGGTCCTGGCAGGGTGAGTGGAGCCAGGACCTGGTCTCACCCCAGGTGCTACTGGGAATCATAGCTGCCCCCATGTTCAGATTAAAACCTACTCTCAGCTGGGCACAGTAGCACACAGCTGTAGTCCCAGCTACTTGGGAGGCTGAGGTGGAAGGATCACTTGAGTCCAAGAGTTCGAGGCACCACTGCACTCCATGCTGGGTGAAAGTAAGACTGTCTAAAAAATAATAATAATAATCTGGCCGGGCACGGTGGCTCACACCTGTAATCCCAGCACTTTGGGAGGCCGAGGTGGGCAGATCACTTGAGGTCAGGAGTTTGAGATCAGCCTGGCCAACATGGTGAAACCCCGTCCCTACTAAAAATGCAAAAATTAGCCGGGTGTGGTGACGAGAGCCTGTAATCCCAGCTACTCAGGAGGCGAAGGCAGGAGAATCGCCTGAACCCGGGAGTTGGAGGTTGCAGTGAGCCGAGATTGTGCCACTGCACTCCAGCCTGGGCGACAAAGTGAGACTCCATCTCAAAAAAAAAGATAAAGTAAAATAATTTTTAAAAATAAATAAAAATAGGCAGGGTGCTGTGGCTCACGCCTGTAATCCCAGCACTTTGGGAGGCAGAGGCGGGCGGATCATGAGGTCAGGAGATCGAGACCATTCTGGCTAACACGGTGAAACCCCGTGTCTACTAAAAATACAAAAAATTAGCCGGGCATCGTGGCAGGCGCCTGTAGTCCCAGCTACTCAGGAGGCTGAGGCAGAATGGAGTGAACCCGGGAGGCAGAGCTTGCTGTGAGCTGAGATCGTGCCACTACACTCCAGCCTGGCGATAGAGCAAGACTCCGTCTCAAAATAAGTAAATAAATAAAATAAATAAATAAATAATACATAAAAATAATCATAAGGAAGAATTTTTTTTTTTTTTTGAGACGCAGTCTGGCTCTGTCGCCAGGCTGGAGTGCAGTGACGAGATCTTGGCTCACTGCAACCTCCAACTTCTGGGTTCAGGCGATTTTCCTGCCTCAGCCTCCCAAGTAGCTGGGACTACAGGCAGACGCCATCACGCCCGGCTAATTTTTGTATTTTTAGTAGAGACGGGGTTTCACCATGTTGGCCAGGAGGGTCTCCATCTCTTGACCTCGTGATCCGCCTGCCTTGGCCTCCCAAAGTGCTGGAATCACAAGCATGAGCCACCGCGCCCGGCCGAAAAAATATATTTTCTATTCATTAAGTGCAAGTGAAGAGATCATCATAAAGATCTTCACGTTGAGAAGGCAGAGGAGGAGGAAGAGGAGGGATTGATCTTGGTGTCTCAAGGCTGATAGAGGCAGAAGAAAATCCACATATAAGTGGACGAGTTCAGTTCAAACTGCGTTGTCAGGGTTTTCAGTTCAAACCGCGTTTTCAAAGTACAGGGTCAACTGTACTTTGAAAAGTGCTCCCTCTGGTGGCTGTGGGGGTGCAGGGAGACCAGAACAGTCTAGATGCTGGTGCTGGGTAGTGGGGAAAGTGGTGGGACTGAGTACTGAGGAGGAGGAGCTGGAGAATGCAGGAAAAGGGGGAATTGGGCCAGGTGGGGTGGCTCACACCTGTAATCCCAGCACTTTGGGAGGCTGAGGTGGGCGGATCACCTGAGGTCGGGAGTTCGAGACCAGCCTGACCAACATGGAGAAACCCCGTCCCTACTAAAAATACAAAATTAGCTGGGCGTGGTGGCGCATGCCTGTAATCCCATCTACTCAGGAGGCTGAGGCAGGAGAATCGCTTGAACCCGGGAGGCGGAGGTTGCGGTGAGCCAAGATTATGCCATTGCACTCCAGCCTGGGCAACGAGCAAAACTCTCTCAAAAAAAAAAAAAGAAAAGGGGGAACTGGAAGGACTCCAAGGGTTTGGAAAGAGGGTGTGGGTCTTGGAAACGATGGAGTAGGACGTAATTGGCCCTGGGCCTGAGTCTGAAGGCCAGAGCTTCAGAATTCCACTCCTGTGCACTGGAAGAGCAGGCCCAGTGGGCTGGGAAGGCACAGGGCTGCCTGGAGCCATGTGAGTCTAATCAAGGTTCCCGCTAGATCTACCCTCTCCTGCAGCTCCGTGGATGGCCGTGTGAGACGCTATGACCTGAGGATGGGGCAGCTCTTCTCAGACTACGTGGGCAGTGAGTGTGGCCGGGGATGTGGGACAGGCAGGAAAGATGGGGGGCCAACTAGGGGCACCCCACCCTCACTCACCTACCCGCCCCTCCCCCAAGGCCCCATCACCTGCACCTGCTTTAGCCGGGATGGGCAGTGCACCCTGGTGTCCAGCCTGGACTCCACATTGCGGCTCCTGGACAAAGACACAGGGGAGCTGCTGGGCGAGTGAGTCCTTGTGGTCGTGGGGATCCCCTTCCCTCCTCTTCCACCCCTGGAGAGGACCAAGCCCCCTGATCCTGTCTGCCCTTAGGTACAAAGGCCATAAGAACCAGGAATACAAGCTGGACTGCTGCCTGAGTGAGCGTGACACACATGTGGTCAGCTGCTCTGAGGACGGGAAGGTGTTCTTCTGGGACCTGGTGGAGGTGAGGTGCCCCCAGCCCTACTTCATACCTAGGTGCCTGCCCCATCTCAGCCCTGTCCTTACCTTAGTCACTCCAGGGCCTGAAGGCTAGGATCTTTTTTTTTTTTTGAGACAAGTCTTGCTCTGTCGCCCAGGCTAGAGTGCAGTGGCGCAATCCTGGCTCACTGTAAACTCCGCCTCCCAAGTTCAAGTGATTCTCCTGCCTCAGCCTCCTGAGTAGTTGAGATTATAGGTGCGTGCCACCACGCCCAGCTAATTTTTGTATTTTTAGTAGAGACAGGGTTTCGCTATATTGGTCAGGCTGGTCTTGAACTTCTGACCTCATGATCCACCCACCTCGGCCTTCCCAAGTGCTGGGATTACAGGCATGAGCCACCACACCCGGCCCTTTTTTCTTTTTTTGAGATAGAGTCTCGCGCTATTGCCCAGGCAAATGCGGTGGCGCCATCTCAGCTCACTGCAACCTCTGCCCCCCCAAGGTTCAGGTGATTCTCATGTCTCAGCCTCCTGAGTAGCTGGGATTACAGGCCCCTACCACCACACCTGGCTAATTTTTGTATTTTTAGTAGAGACGGGGTTTCACCACATTGGCCAGGCTGGTCTCAAACTCCTGACCTCAAGTGATTCACCCGCCTCGGCCTCCCAAAGTGCTGGGATTACAGGTGTGAGACACCGTGCCCAGCTTGGGCTAGAAAGATGATGAGGCAGGAAGGGCATTCCAGGCAAAGGGAACAGCATATGTCAAGGTGTAGAGATGTGGCCTGCGCATGCATCAGTCAGGAAACAAAGGCTTCAGGGTGGTGGCAGGTGCGGCAAGATCCGGGGTCAGGCTGGGCCACAGATGCCAGGCCGAGCAACTGGCACTGACCCCTGGGCAAGGGGGAGCCGACGGCCATGTCTAACCTTGGGTGAGACAGGGCTGTAGTCATTCAAGAAACTGGAGCTACATCTTAGCATCCCTGTGCATGGTTTCAAGCCCTGAGCCCTGTCCTTGACATGTCCCAGCCTGGTGGGGAGTCAGGCTAGAAATAGACCATCCTGGTGTAGTGGGGTCAGAGCTGGGGGAATCTCGGCAAAGGAGACATCAGCGCTGGGCTTGGCCAGGGGAACTAAGGCTCATAAGACGATGGAGGGAACCGGGGGGCCCTGGAGACTTGGCGGATAAACTCTTGCTTTAGGAACTAAGATAGCAAGAATGTTCCACCTATTTCTTATAGGCCCAGTAGAACAGAAGTTGCCTTGGAGGGCAGGCACATCAAGGGACATTTTCAAGGTGGAAAGAGGAACCATGGCTTGCTTGAGGAACTGTTTACATTGTGTTGTGACCAGGGGAAGTGGAGATCATTGGGGCTGCCAAATGGACAGGATGGAGCCCAGCTGGTGGCAGGGAACAGGCAAGCTGCGAGCAAAGCGTGCTCCAAGCATGGTAGTAGCAGAAAATCAGCGGTCTCTGGACATGGTCTAGAAGCAGAGCCAAGAGGAATGACTGACAGAGGAACGTGTGGTACAAGAAAAAGACTCCTGGCCAGGCGCGGTGGCTCACACCTATAATCCCAGCACTTTGGGAGGCTGAGGGGGGTGGATCACGAGGTCAGGAGATAGAGATCATCCTGGCCAACATGGTGAAACCCCGTCTGTACTAAAAATACAAAAATTAGTTGGGCGTGGTGGTGTGTGCCTGTAATCCCAGCTACTCGGGAGGCTGAGGCAGGAGAATCCCTTGAACTAGGGAGACGGAGGTTGCAGTGAGCCAAGATCGCACCACTGCACTCCAGCCTGTCAACAGAGCGAACCTCCATCTCAAAAAAAAAAAAAAAAAGAAAAAGACTCCCAAAGCCAGGCGTGGTGGCTCACACCTGTAGTCCTAGCACTTTGGGAGGCCAAGGCAGGAGGATCACTTGAGGCCAGGAGTTCAAGACCAGCCTGGGCAACATGGTAAGACCCCATTTCTGCTTTTTTAAAAAATAAAAAATCAATAAAAGGCTCCCAAGACTTGCGGCCTGAACACCTGGTAGGACAGAGCTACTGAGGGGCTCAGTCTGAGGTAGATTAATTTTGCAGTGTCCAGGAGGCAATTAGAGGCAGGTGGCTGAAGGTCAGGGGAGAGGTGACTGAAGGCTTCAGGCAGGACTGAGATGGGGGATGCCCAGGGACCTCAGGAACCAGGGACAGCCCAGCCACAGATAACCACTCCCTACCCCTCGCTCCACAGGGTGCGCTGGCTCTGGCCCTGCCTGTGGGTTGCGGTGTGGTGCAGTCGCTGGCCTACCACCCCACAGAGCCCTGCCTGCTGACCGCCATGGGAGGCAGCGTCCAGTGCTGGCGGGAGGAGGCCTATGAGGCAGAGGATGGAGCAGGCTGAAGCCAGGGGACCCACCAACAGGACCAAGGACCCAGACACAGACACAGAAGGACTTCAGAGACCATCTTATTCTAGAGATGTAACTGACCAAAAAGTAGGGGAGGGGCTGGGTCTGCAAATTAATAAATAGAGGAGGGGGTAAGACCTTCCTGGGACCGCAGCCGCTCAGTCCTCGTTCTTCTCACGCATGAAGGCATCCATCTTCTGGGCAAAGGTTTCAGCCACCAGCAGGGGGAAGACCAGGGAGGCGTCAGCATAGACCTGGGTAGGGGGGAACCTGGGTAAGCCATGGGACCCACACCCATCGTCCCAGAGACCCTGTGCCCCACCCAGCCAGCCCTTACCTTGACAGGCTGTGCATCCACCCGGATCTTGCCCCAGGAGACAGCCTCGTCTGGTCGGGCACCTGAGTCAGAGCCATCAAACTCCTGGGCTGTGTTGATGTAGACAGCGTAGTCGGCCCCGTTCCGCTGTGGGGAGGGGGGGCACGGCGGGCCCAGTCAGCCAGTCACAGGAGACAGACACAGAGGGAGGACACTGTAGCCAAACAGGCTGAGAGGTGTGTCCCAGATGAAGGAAGCCCTTCGCAGACCCTTGCTCCCAGACAGGGCCCATGTCAATGTCTGGGGTCACTAGAGCTGCTGGGCAACGATGGCCGTGTTTCCCCAGACCCAACAGCTAGGTGTCAACAACCCTGCCCCATCTGCAAGGCAGGAGCTGCCAGCAACTCTATCTTCAGAAGCCCTCCAAATCCAACCACCGCCCGCCTCCTGATCCCTGCATGGTCACCACTGTCCTGGACTGGAGTTCTCACTCACCTGCCACCATCTGTTCACCACATGGCCACCAGGGGGAGCATGGGAACCCGAGTCAAGTCCTCTCCCACCTCCCTCAGTGCAAAGGCCAAAACCCCGCCTCAGCCCACAGGGCCCAGCAGGCTCCCTGTGGCACCTCCCTGCATCACCTCCTGGCCCTCACCACTCCACCTTCCCCTCACCAGGTACCCAGCTGTTCCTGGATTACTTCAGGCAACCCAGAACCTTTGCAATGGCTGTTCCCTCTCCTGGGAACTTTGCAATCCAGAAGCTCAATCCTAGCACAGCAGCACAAACTCCTGGCACGGGAGACAACCACATGGCTCCTGGGAGATGCCTCCCCAAACCCCTGCTCCCAGTTCAGACTTCCAGAAGCCTCCTTCCAAAACCCCTTGTTGGATAGCACCCCTTTCTCTTCTCATCCCATCATCTAGTATTCTCTGTAGCAATGACTGCTCCCTGACATGGATGTCATTTGTTTGCTATCTCCCCTACTAGAACATCAGTCCCAGGGGAGCAGGGATCCTGGCCTAGATGTCTAGTTCATGCTGTCTCCCCAGCACATGGCACAGGCCTACCACACAGCACGTCTGCACAGTGGGCCACAGCGCCACCCCCACTCACCATGAGGTTGGCATTGGCAATGTGGTGCTTGACCACGCCCCCGCCCAGAATGATCATCCCAGTGCACTTGGCAAAGATGGCCTGTGTGTTGATGAGCCTCAGGTCTGGGGGAAGAGGGCCGAGGTCAGGCCTTGGACTCAGCCGGCCCTCCTTCCCCTCTCCTCTGTGGCCCTAGCGCCTCACCCTCAACGATGTCCAGGACCAGGCCCGGGTTCTTGTAGGAATGGAAGAAGATCATGTCACCCAGCGAGCCGTCTGTAAGTGCGGGACTAAACACAGGGATGTGGTTCTGCAGAGAACATGACAGGACAGTGGATGGAGCTCAGAGCCTCGTCCCCGTGCCGGCCACATCACTATCTGACTGTGGATGGGGTGCCTAATTTCTCTAGGACTGTTTCCTCAATTATAAGCATAACAAACACCTCTCACAGATGAGGCCTATATGAGAAAACCCACAGAAAACACGATAGTGCCTGTCACATAAAGAACCAGCCTATTCTTAGCTTGCTGAGCTGTTTCTCTCTCTTTTTTTATTTTTTCCTGAGACAGAGTTTCACTCGTTGCCCAGGCTGGAGTGCAATGGCACAATCTCGGCTCACTGCGACCTCTGCCTCCTGGGTTCCAGTGATTCTCCTGCTTCAGCCTCCCGAGTAGCTAGGATTACAGGTGCGTGCCACCATGCCCAGCTAATTTTGCATTTTATTTTTTTAGTAGAGACGGGGTTTCACCATGTTGGCCAGGCTGGTCTCAAACTCCTGACTTCAGGTGATCCACCCGCCTCGGCCCCCTAAGTACTGGGATTACAAGCATGAGTCACCGTGCCCGGCCCTCTATCTCTTTTTTAAAGAGCCAGCTTGTGGCTGGGCACGGTGGCTCACGCTTGTAATCCCAGCACTTTGGGAGGCTGAGGCAGGTGGATCACCTGAGGTCAGGAGCTCGAGACCAGCCTGACCAACATGGAGAAACCCTGTCTCAACCAAAAATACAAAATTAGCCAGGGGTGGTGGCACATGCCTATAATCCCAGCTACTTGGAAACTTGAGGCTGAGGCAGGAGAATCGCTTGAACCCAGGAGGTAGAGGTTGCTGTGAGCCAAGATTGTGCCATTGGACTCCAGCACGGGCAACAAGAGCGAAACTCTGTCTCAAAAAAAAAAAAGAGCCAGCTTGTGCAACATGGTGAGTTCCCATCTCTACAAAAACAATTAGCCAGGCATGGTGGCACACACCTGTTGTCCCAGCTACTCAGCGGGCTGAGGCAGGAGAATCGATTGAGCCCAGAAGCTCAAGACGGCAGTGAGCCATTATTGTGCCACTGCACTCCAGCCTGAGCAACAGAATGAGACCATCTCGTAAAAAAGAAAGAGAAAGCAGGCTAGGTGTGGTGGCTCACACCTGTAATCCCAGCAATTTGGGAGGCCAAGGCGGGTGGATCACTTGAGGTCAGGAGTTCAAGACCAGCCTGGCCAACATGGTGAAACCCCATCTGTACAAAAATACAAAAATTAGCCAGGCATGATGGTGGGTGCCTATAGTCCCAGCTACTCAGGAGGCTGAGGTGGGAGAATCACTTGAACCCGGGAGGCAGAGGGTGCAGTGAGCTGAAATCACACCATTGCACTCCAGCCTGGGCGACAGAACAAGACTCTGTCTCAGAAAAAAAAAGAGTATGTAGCTTTTTTTTTTTTTTAGGTTCTGATTCTCTAATTAAAGGAAGTGGGTAGCTCTTATTTTATACCGTCTGGGAGTGTGGGACCCTGAGCCAGGCCCCAGGGGAGTTGCTAAGTGCTGCCTCTACTGTTCCAGAGATAGTTTGGGAGGAGCATAAAGATGCTTAGGCCCCACTAGTTATCTGTGTGACTTCAGACAAAATTATCTAGCCTGGCCGGGTGCAGTGGCTCATGCCTGTAATCCCAGCACTTTGGGAGGCCAAAGTGGGAGGACTGCCTGACGCCAGGAGATCAAGACCAGCCTGGGAAATATAGGGAGACCCCCATCTCTACAAAAAATTTTTAAAATTAGCTGGGCATGGTGGCATGTGGCATGTGCCTGTGGTCCCAGCTACTCAAGAGGCTGAGGTGGGAGGACTGCTTGGCCCCAAGAGGTTGAGGCTGCAGTGAGCTGTGATCACACCACTGCACAAGACCCTGTCTCAAAAAAAAAAAAAAATTACCACACCTATCTGTGTTTGAGTCTCCTCATCTAAGAGTGAGGATGCTGAGAATAACAGTAGTGAATCCCCAGGAGGCTGGAAAGATGAAATAAGTTAACACATGCCAAAGTCTGGCTACTTTGCTCCCGCTTAGGTCCTCACCTTCTGGGCCCAGTAATACACGGACTCTGGGTTGTTGATCTCCTTGCCCAGACGGGCGATCATCTTAGAAGGCGTCCACTTTACACCCTAGGAGAGGATGTGAGCTTCAGGCCATGCCTCCCCTAACTCCCACTGGACTGGCCCCTCCAGGTTGCCCCAGCCCCACCTCTGTGTTCTGCTCCAGCACCATCTGGTCCAGAATGGGCATCAGCCAGTCCTCAAACTTGCAGTAATTGTCATTGGGCACCAGCAGGTTTCCGATCCTGAGAACAGGAGGCATGTAGGCATCAGGCCCCAGGACCCTTGGTCCAGCTCCCCTGCCCAACACCACTCAGGGTTCTCACCTATTGATCCCGTTCTCCCGGAGCTCCTTCCCCCTGAGGCTAAACTCGCCTAAGTACGTGGGCGCCAGGCACTTGATGAGGTCTTCCTCCACGCCGCCAGCTGTGGTCACCAATACGTCCACCTGCAGCCACAAGGCAGTGAAGTTGGCCCAAGAAGGAAGCCCCTGCCCTCATTCTGGGCAGAACTTCTAACCTCATCCTTGTCCAGTGACTCTTATGAGGGAGCTCTGCTACAAAACAAAACTTGATTCTATTCCTCTGCTTATAACAGACCCCTATCTGCCCATCTCACTTAAACGATCAATAACTGCATCGTCCATTGACCCAGAGGCCAAGGCCACAGCCCCACCAGGTCCCCACCATGTTGTGCTGCACAAGGTAGCGAATGGTCTCACGGATGCCTGAACTGATGAGGTTGGATGTATATCCCAGGAAAATGGTGCAGCTGGTAAGTGGGCGGCGGCTCTGGGTCAGGTCCGCGTGCTGGTCTTCATCCTGTGACAGCGGTTCCAGCTTCTTCTCGATCTGGGAGTAAGGGCCAAGTCGAGTTAAGCACTGGCCTTAAATCCCAGACTCAGGACTCCAGGTGGACTCCAGAAACAGATTTCACCCCAGGCCCTGCACACTCAGGGATACAGGACCAGTTCTACAGGGGACCAAGGAACATCTCCTGTGTAAACTCTGCCCCTTCCCAGACCAGATCTCAGGACACGGGTTCAGGATTTGCCCCCACCCTTTTTTTTTTTTTTTTTTTTTTTTTTGACGGAGTTTCACTCTTGTTACCCAGGCTAGAGTTCAATGGCGCGATCTCGGCTCACTGCAACCTCCACCTCCCGGGTTCAAGCGATTCTCCTGCCTCAGCCTCCCGAGTAGCTGAGACTACAGGCGCACACCACCATGCCCGGCTAATTTTTTGCATTTTAGTAGAGACGGGGTTTCTCCATGTTGGTCAGGCTGGTCTCGAACTCCCGACCTCAAGTGATCCGCCCACCTCGGCCTCCCAAAATGCTGAGATTACAGGCATGAGCCACCATGCCTGGCCTTTTTTTTTTTTTTTTTGAGACAGAGTATCGCTCTGTCACCAGGCTGGAGTGCAGTGGCGCGATCTCGGCTCACTGCAACCTCCACCTCGCGGATTCAAGCGATTCTCCTGCCTCAGCCTCCCGAGTAGCTGGGACTACAGGCGCGCACCACCATGCCCGGCTAATTTTTTGCATTTTAGTAGAGACAGGGTTTCACCATGTTGGCCAGGCTTGTCTCGAACTCCTCATCTCATGATCCACCCGCCTCGGCTTCCTAAAATGCTGGGATTATAGGCATGCGCCACCGCGCCCACCCAGCCTTTTAGGAATCAGAGAGCATCTCCTTTCAGATCCGGTCCCTTCCCCGCTGGGAAAAGCAAATCTAAATTCAAGAACTGCCCAAACTTAGGCTCCTCCTCCCATATCCTCCCTTAACTTGTCTTGCCCCAGGCTCCGCCCATTCCAGAAAGCTTTCAATTTACCTAGAACCCACCCCCACACCGAGAATCTGTCCTTGCCTCCTCAGGTTACCGTACTAGCATGTAACCACTAGAGTGCAAAATCCCCTTCCCAGGACAGAAACTCCTGCCCAGAATAGGTCCCGCCTTCCTCCAACTATTGGGGCGCTCAAATAAAAGGCATATCCCCTCCACTGGAAACGCTGGCCCCGTCTAGTACCGCGCGGGCTCTACAAGCCACGCCCCTCCGCGTCCCTAGAAGTCCCGCCCCCGTCCTCACCATGGCATTGACTTGCTGTACAGCGCGCCCGAAGTTGGTTGCCTGGAAGCCGGTGGTGCCGAAGGCCTCCAGCAGTGCGCGGTAATTCACACCGCGGTTGAAGTCGTAGCCCCGGACCTGGGTGCTTTCGGGCGGCAACGTCGAGCTGTGCTTTAGCACGGCGGCCAGCGCCGCCGCTGGCGCCTCCCGTTCCAGGGAACCTTCCATGCGCCCGTAGCCGGCTCTCGAGTCAGAGCTGCCCCTAGGCCGGGCTTACGGCGGCCCAGAAACGCGTTAAACCCCGACGCGCGCGTCTCTGCAAGAGCACAGGAAGTAGGTAAAGTGCTTTGGGATAAATAACGGAAGTTGGTTTATCACGTGACCATTTTTAGGCCCTGTAAACCAGGTTGCCGCCATTTTTGTGCGTGTGTTCCGTAATACGGAAGCCGCGAGGAGCCTTTAGGCCTTTTTTTTTTTGAGACGGAGTCTCGCTGTGTCACCCAGGCTGGAGTGCAGTGGCGCCATCTCGGCTCACTGCCAGCTCCGCCTTCCGGGTTCACGCCGTTCTCCTGCCTCAGCCTCTCGAGTAGCTGGGACTACAGGCGCCCGCCACCGCGCCCAGCTAATTTTTTTGTATTTTTAGTAGAGACGGGGTTTCACCTGGTCTTGGTCTCCTGACCTCGTGATTCGCCCGCCTCGGCCTCCCAAAGTGCTGGGATTACAGGCGTGAGCCACCGCGCCCGGCGCCTTTAGGCCTTTTCTTCCTTCCTTTCTTTTTTTTTTTTTTCCTGATACAGGGTTTCGCTCTTGTTGCCCAGGCTGGAGTGCAATTGCCCGATCTCAGCTCACCGCAACCTCCACATTCCGGGTTCAAGCGATTCTCCTGCCTCAGCCTCCCGAGTAGCTGGGACTACTGGCATGCACCACCACGCCCGGCTAATTTTGTATTTTTAGTAGAGGCGGGGTTTCTCCTTGTTAGTCAGGCTGGTCTCGAACTTCCGACCTCAGGTTTTCTGCCCGCCTCAGCCTCCCAAAGTGCTAGGATTACAGGCGTGAGCCACTGCACCTGGACTTTACTCCTTTTCATGTGTTCTCGACTTCCATGAATGAAGATTCTTTTTTATTTTTATTTATTTAATTTATTTTTGAGACAGAGTTACACTCTTGTTGCGCAGGCTGGAGTGCGGTGGTGCAATCTCGACTCACTGCAACCTCTGCCCCCCTGGTTCAAGCGATTCTCCTGCCTCAGACTCCCGAATTGCTGAGATTACAGCCACCCACCACCACGCCTGGCTAATTTTTGTATTTTTAGTAGGGACGGCATTTCACCATGTTGGCGAGGCTGGTTCTGACCTCAGGTGACCGCCCGCCTCGGCTTTCCAAAGTGCTGGGATTACAGGCGTGAGCCACCGCCCCCAACCAAGATTCCTATTTTATTGCCACCTACTGGAGACCCACTGCTTTGCCCGGCGCTCGCCCATTCGTTTCTGTTCTGTCCCCTCAGGAGGAGAGGATGGTTTTGTTGTTGTTGTTGTTGCTGTTTTTTGTTTGTTTTTTTGAGATAAGAGTCTTACGCTGTCGCCCAGGCTGGAGTGCAGTGGCACGATCTCGGCTCACTGCAACCTCCGCCTCCCGGGTTCACGCCATTCTCCTGCCTCAGCCTCCCGAGTAACTGGGACTACAGGCGCCGGCCACCAGGCCCGGCTAATTTTTTGTATTTTTAGTAGAGACGGGGTTTCACCGTGTTAGCCAGGCTAGTCTCGATCTCCTGACCTCGTGATCCGCCTGCCTCGGCCTCCCAAAGTGCTGGGATTACAGGCATGAGCCACCGCGCCCGGCCTGCTGTCATTTTTTGATAGGGTCTCACTCTGTCGCCAGGCTGGAGTGCTGTGGCGCAATCTCGGCCCACTGCAACCTCTGACTCCCAGACTCAGGTCATCCTCCCACCCCAGCATCCCGACTAGCTGGGACTACAGGTGTGCACCACCGTGCCCAGCTAATTTTTTTATGCAGGTAACTTTTTTTTTTTTTTCTTTTTTTGAGACGGAGTCTTGCTCTGTCGGCCAGGCTGGAGTGCAGTGGCGCAATCTCGGCTCACTGCAAGCTCCGCCTCCCAGGTTCAGCTATTCTCCTGCCTCAGCCTCCCGAGTAGCTGGGACTACAGGCGCCTGCCACCACGCCCAGCTAATTTTTTCTGTTTTTAGTAGAGATGGGGTTTCACCGTGTTAGCTAGGATGGTCTCGATCTCCTGACCTCGTGATCCGCCCGCCTCGGCCTCCCAAAGTGCCGAGATTACAGGCGTGACCCACCGCGCCCGGCCAAGGGTCACTTCTTAAGCGTCACCCATGGACAGGATTTCGGTCCAGGCAGAGTTAGACAGAGTTTCATCCTTCCCCAGCCACTTTTGTCTAATGGGATAGTGAGCCCGGTTCGTGCCCTCACAAGTCTCCAAAGCCTTCACATGCTGCATAACGCTCTGTTCTTCCTTCCCTTATAGCTGCAGCTGTCACCTCCACCTCCTCTGGGAAGCCTTCCCTGAACTTCCACTGGGTCAGTGGCCTCTTCTGGGACCCAGGGCTGACGTCTCTTTCCCTCCAGCAAGAATGTGAGACCCTCGGTGTCATCTGTATCTCAAACACACCCTCCTAACAGTGCATAGGGCCAACAGGATTATTCACTCACTCTACAATTCATGTAGTCTATTCTCTATGGTGGGCTCCGTGCTAGGCACTAAGGATTTAGTGGTGAACAAGACCAAGATGTGGACCCTGCCCTGCTGGAGCCCACAATCTGATTGGGAAGATAGAAAGTTAACAACAATGGTGAGTACTATCAGGGTTTTTTTTTTTTTTTTTTTTTTTTTGGAGACGGAGTTTTGCTCTTGTTGCCCAGGCTGGAGTGCAATGGCGCAATCTCAACTCACCACAACCTCTGCCTCCCGGTTTCAAGCGATTCTCCTGCCTCAGCCTCCCGAGTAGCAGGGATTACAGACATGAGCCATCACGCCCGGCTAATTCTTGTATTTTTAGTAGAGATGGGGTTTCACTATGTTGGTCAGGCTGGTCTCGAACTCCTGACCTCAGGTGATCTGCCTGCCTCGGCCTCCCAAAGTGCTGGGATTACAGGTGTGAGACACCGTGCCCAGCACAATCAGGATTTAAACAGGATGATTTGAGTCTTTTGGTGGAGGAGTTCGGGATTTTAGTTGGAGGGATGGGTGAAGGACGCCAAGGAGGTGAGATTTGAGCCAAAGCCAGAAGGCTGAGAAAATCCCCGTATGTAAAGATGCAGGGAGGCCATTCCCTGCACATGGGAAGACAGAACAGCAAAAGCCGTGAGGCCGGAATGAGCCTACCTTGTTGGAGGAGACAGACATCCTCCTTGACATCCTCACTTGGACCTCAAAGTTGCCCCCTCAGTTCCCTCTCCACCTATCCCTGATCTTTCTGCATCTCAGCAAATGGCCCCACCCTCCACTCATCCACTAGACTGAAAAATAGGGATTGGGGCTGGGCGCGGTGGCTCACACCTGTAATCCCAGCACTTTGGGATGCCAAGGAGGGCGGATCACCTGAGGTTAGGAGTTAGAGACCAGCCTGGCCAACATGGCGAAACCCCGTCTCTACTAAAAAATACAAAAATTAGCCGGTTGTGGTGGCGCACACCCGTAATCCCAGCTACTCAGGAGGCTGAGGCAGGAGAATCACTTGAACCCGGGAGGTGGAGGTTGCAGTGAGCCGAGATGGTGCCACTGCACTCCAGCCTGGGCGACAGAGCAAAACTCCGTCTCAAAAATAAATAAATAAAAATTAAAAATGAGGAGTGGAGCTTGCTGTCTCCCCTTTTCTCACACCCCAACATCCATCCTTCTCAGCATGTCTGCCAACCTCTACCTATAAAGTAGGTCCGAAATCCAGGTATTTTCTTTATCCCCATAGCCTACAAGCTGGCTTTGGTCTCCTCCAACCCATCTTCCACCTAACAGCTAAAATCAGAGAGCTTTTTTTTTTTTTTTTTTTTTTGGAGACGGAGTCTTGCTCTGTCGCCCAGGCTGGAGTGCAGTGGCGTGATCTCGGCTCACTGCAACCTCTGCCTTCCAGGTTCACGCCATTCTCCTGCCTCAGCTTCCCAAGTAGCTGGGACTACAAGCGCCCGCCACACGCCCAGCTAATTTTTTGTATTTTTAGTAGAGACGGGGTTTCACCATGTTAGCCAGGATGGTCTCGATCTCCTGACCTCGTGATCTGCCCGCCTCAGCCTCCCAAAGTGCTGGGATTACAGGCATGAGCCACCGCACCCGGCCCCTGAGCTTTTTTTTTTTTTGATGCAGGGTCTCACTCTGTCACCAGGGCTGGAGTGCAGTGGGACAATCACACCTCACGGCAGCTTCGACCTCCTGGCCTCAAGTGATCCTCCCACTTCAGCCTCCCCAGTAGCTGGGACTACAGGCACGTGCCACAGCTCTTTAACCATAAATCAAACACGTCACTGTTAAAACCTCCTAATGGTAGCTTCCCCCGAGAGTAAAATCCAAGCTTTTCACAGTGGCCTTAAAGGGCACCTCTCAACCTCCCTGCTGCCATCTCCCACCATGCTGGCCCTCCCTCCCTCTCTCCTCTCCAGCTACATGGACCTCTTTGCTATTCCTGGAACCCACCAAGCTCTTTTTTGTCCAAGGAGTCAGGTACTTGCTGCTCCTCCTGCCTAGAACACCGTATTTCTCAGTTCCTTCTCCTCCTTTGGGCCTGAGTTCAAATGTCACCTCCTCTGAGAGGCCTGCCCTGACCACTCCTCTCTCCTTTACTTTTATTACTCTTTCATATTCTCTTTCACATGTATACTCTTTCACTGAGTACATGTTCTGTTGTCCATCCCTGCCTGACTAGAAAGGCAGCTCCATGAGGGCAAGGTTTTGTCTTGTTTCATTGCTAATTTGGGTTTCTGCACAGTGCTGGGCACATATTAGAATCTCAGGTGGGGCAGGGCTCAGTGGCTTATGCCTATAATTCCTTTGGAAGGCCAAGGCAAGAGGATTGTTTGAGGCCAGGAGTTCAAGACCAGCCTGGGCAACATAGTAAGAACCATCTCTACAAAAAGTTAAAAACTTAAATTAGCAGGGAACGGTGGCTCACGCCTATAATTCTAGCTAATCAGGAGGCTGAAGTGAGAGGATCACTTGAGCCCAGGAGTTTGAAGTTACAGTGAGCTATGATTGTACCATTGCACTCCAACCTGGACGACAGAGCGAGAACCTGGGCTTAAAAAAAGAAAAAAAGGCCAGGCAGGATGGCTCACACCTGTAATCCCAGCACTTTGGGAGGCCGAAGCAGGTGGATCACTTGAGGTCAGGAGTTCGAGACCAGCCTGGCCAACATGGTGAAACCGCTTCTCTACTAAAAATACAAAAATTAGCCAGGTGTGGCCGGGCGCAGTGGCTCATGCCTGTAATCCCAGCACTTTGGGAGGCCGAGGCAAGTGGATCACCTGAGATCGGGAGTTCAAGACCAGCCTGACCAACATGGTGAAACCTTGTCTCTACTAAAAATACAAAAAATTAGCCGAGCGTGGTGGCACATGACTGTAATCCCAGCTACTTGAGAGGCTGAGGCAGGAGAATCGCTTGAACCCAGAAGGCGGAGGTTGCAGTGAGCTGAAATCGCGCCATTGCACTCCAGCCTGGGCAACAAGAGCGAAATACCATCTCAAAAAAAAAAAAAAAAAAAAAATTAGCCGGGTGTGGTGGCATACGCCTGTAATCCCAGCTACTCAGGAGGCTGAAGCAGGAGAATCACTTGAGCCCGGGAGGTGGAGGTTGAAAGTGAGCTGAGATCGCACCACTGCACTCCAACATGGGTGACAGAGCAAGACTCTCTCTCAAAAAAAAAAAAAAAAAAGAATGAAGGCATTGGAGATTTGGGCCTGAGGAGTGGCGAGAGGAGGAGAGGCAAGGCTGCAAGTTGGAGATGGCAGAGGCTGACAAAGCAGATGTGTTGGGAACAGTTAGCAGGAGATCCAGCAGGTCAGGGGGAGGCCAGGGCCTCCTCACTCCCCCAGCCAAGGCACCTAGCCCACAGGGACCCAGGTGACATGTGACACCAGGGCAGCCACAGGGCCTCCTGGGGCAGGGACCCCCTCAGCCGAGGCAGCTGCTGCTGCTGCAGCTGGTGACATTTCACTCCACGAGAGTCCTGGCTTCAAAGTCTTTGCAGGGGTAGCAGAGGGAGAAAAGGGGGTTGAAGAGGACAGGCTGGGTTGAGGAGGGAGCCAGAGCAGGGTGGCCACCAGAGGACCAGGCAGCCAGCGGTGGCTTGGGCCGGAGCCCTTAGCCGAAGTGTGTGGGCCTGACGGGTCCAGGAGCAGCCACCCTCATCCTGCAGCCCCCAAGGAACATAGGAAGAGGTGTGGGAACCCTTGGGCAGCCCTAGGCTCCCCCTAGGGGACTAAGGTTGGGCCTGCTGCCCACTTTACCCAGATGTCCAGCAAGGTGGCCATCAACAGTGACATTGGGCAGGGCCTCTGAGCAGTGGAGCAGCTCCAGATGGAGGCAGGCATCGAGCAAGTGAAGGTGAGAGTCGGGGCCAGTGCAGGAGGCAGGAAGAGGTGGGAACACATGGGCCAGGGGACAGGTGCATGCCTGGGTCTGGTCTGGCTGACCCAGTTGGTCTGCAGGTGTCCAAGATGGCCGCCGATCTGCTGCAGTTCTGCACGGAGCAGGCCAAGAACGACCACTTCCTTGTGGGCATCCCAGCCGCCACCAACTCCTTCAAGGAGAAGAAGCCCTATGCCATCCTATGAACCCAGGACAATGCCACCCTGTGGCCTGGGCAAACCAGGGGGCCTCAATAAACAAAGTGAATACTTCTCAGGGCATGGCTGAGCTGGGCTGAGATGGGAGACCAGAGGGACTTTGGGCTTGCAGGGAACAGGTGCATACCTGGCCCAGCCTCCCTCCCTGGCCTGCCCCCGGGGTCACAGAAACAGCAGCACACACACACCCTGGAGCCCCGGACGGAGAGCACAGCATCCCTCTTGCCCTCCCCAGCACCTATGGGATAGCCTGAGCAGGTACCCTTTTCCACCATGCAGACAAATAGCCAGGATTTGAGTCATAATCTATACACCACACGCGTCACACATCACACACACACGTGACATCATAGACACAGGTGCCCACGATCCTCAGGACTCTCCCTCTTCAAACGAATGCACAGCAACAGCTGACACGCACCCCCCAGCCCAGACTTGCTATCTCTCCCAGTCACTCCCACGCAGGCCTGCAGCCCCCCAGCCCCGAGCAGGCGCAGGCAGAGCCCCAGCAGGCAAACCACACTCACACTTCAGGCCCAAGCACCAACATGTCAGGTTTATTTCTCCTTCGCTCTCACCTGAGAGCAGGGCATCCAAATCATAACAAAACCAGAGCCCAAGAGTGGGGAGCGGCCCCCTGGGTGGGCCTGAACCCCAATTTCACCCTTCCCCCGGGCATAGGACCCTCACCCGAATGTGGCCGGGACTCCTTGTGCCCTAGGCCCACGGGGCAGGGGCGGAGGCAGCACCAACATTGGGGATGGTCCCCCAAGAACAGAGGAGGAAGCCCAGCCTCCGGTAGGCAGTGTCCACATCCATGTCCACCTGCTCAGGCCTGCAGCCTCCAGACCTCTAGCGACAGGTCTCCAGAGCCGGCCACCACTAGGTTGCCCTCAGCACAGACCTGGGAAGGGGGAGGAACATGAGGAGTCAGGGACAATGGCGCTCTGGCCAGCTGGGCAGGGCACATGGGGCAGGACCTTACCCTATTGAGCCCATTGTCATGCTTTCGGGTGCAAATGGTCCTTGGTGGGTCTGTGGGCACGTGCACCTAGTGAGGGGCAATGGGCGAGGTCAAGAGGTGTGCCCCTGGCTGATGGAGGTAGGGGAGGGGCAGGGACTGTCCTGGGGTGGGGGCTGGGCAGGAGCCTCACCCGGATGGTCTTGTCAGTGGATGTGGTGTACAAGGCTCCCACTGAGTACTGGATCCCAGTGATAGGAAAGCTGTGGCCCACATCAAAGGACTGCAGGAGGGGGATCAGGCAACACTCAGGCGAGGCTCTCCCAAGACCCGCCCTCCCCCACACCACCAGGGGCTCAGGGGTAGGAAGGAAGCCCGGGGGGAGGGACAGTCAGGGGCAGGAGCTGCAGCAGACCCGGATAAGCTGGAAGCAGCCGTTGCGGTTGGCGAAGACGTGCAGCAGGCCCTGGTTGTCACCAGCCCAGAGCTGGGGTTCCTGGTAGGACATGCAGAGCAGGTAGGAGTCCAGCTATGAGAGGGACAAGGGACAGGACAGCTCAGGCCGGGCTGGGCCTGCAACAGTCCCCATCCCTCCAGGCCCCTGGGGAGGGCCCACCTGCAGACGCTGCAGGACGCTGTTGGCTCGGCGGTCCACCACCACCAGGGTGTGGTCCTCGCTGCCTGAGATGATGTGCCGGTCATCCGCCAGCAGGGTCAGCACGGGTCTGGAGTGTAGTTGCTGGCGCTTCAACAGGGCTGGGCCGGCTTCATGGGTGATAGGCCGGGGAGGAGGGATATCAGAGCCCCTCAAAGGCCCCCCCCAGCCCACGGGAGCATCCCGGGTCTCCATCCTGTCTGGCAAAACCCTCGATCTGCTCATTCCCCCACCCCACAGAGTGACCCATCTCTCTTCTCCCGCCTCAGGGAAATCCAGGCTTCCACAGGAGCCCCAGGCCTCTGCCCATCCCCGTCCACATCCCATATCCCTCCTCCGATCCCATCTACTGTTCTTAGCACAGAGCTGACCAAGGTGGTCTCAGTCTTGCATCCACCCTCAGGTTGGCCTGAAACATGCCTCTATCCCGCAGCCCCGCTCCAGCTCTGCCTGGACAGGGTACACTGGCCCTTCAATTAACAAAAGTAGAGTGAATAAATAGGCCAGGCACAGTGGCTCACACCTGTAATCTCAGAACTTTGGGAGGCTGATACAGGCAGATCATCTGAGCCCAGGAGTTCAAGATCAACTTAGGCAACGTGGCAAGACCCAGTTCTCTTGTTTAAAAAAAAGAAAATGGCCGGGCGCGGTGGCTCACATCTGTAATCCTGCACTTTGGGAAGCTGAGGTGGGTGGATCACCTGAGGTCAGGAGTTCATGACCAGCCTGGCCAACACGGTGAAACCTCGTCTCTACTAAAAATTCAAAAATTAGCCGGGCATGGTGGCAGGCGCCTGTAATCCCAGCTAATCGAAAGGCTGAGGAAGGAGAGTCGCTTGAACCCAGGAGGTGGAGGTTGCGGTGAGCTGAGATCGCACCACTGTACTCCAGCCTGGGCGACAGTGAGACTCTGTCTCAAAAAAAAAAAAAAAAAAAAAGAATGAATGGAGGATAAATAAACAACAGAAAATACTTATGTTCCAGGAAGTGTTCCTGCTAGGTGCTTATGTAAATGAATTTATTTATATATTTTTAATTAATTTTCATTTAGAGATGGGGTCTCACTATATTGCCCAGGTTGAACTCAAATTCCTAGGCTCAAGCAATCCTCCTGCCTCAGCCTCTGGAGTAGCTGGGACTACAGGTGGGCGCCACCACATCCAGCATAAAAAAATGTAGTTAATCCACCACTGTTCCTATTATCATCTTCCCCCATTAACCCCAGGGGGCTGCTGTGGTATTATTATCTGGATTTCACAGATGGGGAAACCGAGGTTCAAGCTTGTCTGGAGGTCACACAGCTAGGAAGTGGGACAGCCAGGATTCTAATCCGCCCCCAGGGCTGCCCAAGCTTCATCTGCACCCACTGCCCAAGTTGCCTGTATTGTACCAGCACAGCATGGCCACTCTGAGTGGTGAGTATTTGGTTATCTGACTATGACCCCAGCCAGGCTGTGAAGCCCCAGTGTCTCCTTCCCCAACATGACATCTCCCAACCTCGGCCCCAGGACTCTTGGCCCACCTCTGGGGTCGTAGATGGTCACCTTCTTGTCATAGGTGCCAGTCACCAGGATATCAGGCAGGTAGGAGAGGCACAGCACGGCTGAGCTGGCCCTAGGGACACACAGACCACAGGGCTTTGGCTGTGGCCAGACAGGGTCCTATCCCCGCAGGCCCCCTGCCCAGGCCCCCACACACTTTATCTCGCCGAACTGCTGCCCATCCGCTGCCATGTCCCAGAGCTTCACTGTGCTGTCCCAGGAGCCGGAGCACACGCGGTGGTCCTGTGCTGCCAGTGACCACACCCAGCCCTGCAGGACAGGAGCAGCAGTCACACACCTGTCACAGCCCATGGGGGTCCCAGACTGGGATCATTCTGTTTTTGCAGGTAAGGCTCAGAGAATTCAAGAGACTCACCCAAAGCCACATAGCTCTTCCTCCCCAATGCCCACCGTGATAGATGCTGCAGTAAGTACAACACCCAACTCTGGCTCCAGGTGATCACCCCCATTGCACAGATGAACCCAGAGCAAGTTCAACTTGAGTACAGATTACAGTTTATGTCCATGGGTCAGCCTGACTTCAGAGTCCAGGAAAGGCACACCCCACCCAGAAACTTTTTTTTTTTGGAGACGGAGTTTCACTCTTGTCATCCAGGCTGGAGTGCAGTGGCTTGATCTTGGCTCACTGAAACCTCTGCCTCCCGTGTTCAAGTGATTCTCCTGCCTCAGCCTCTCTAGTAGCTGGGATTACACGTTTGTGCCACCACACCCGGCTAATTTTTGTATTATTAGTAGAGATGGGGTTTCACCATGTTGGCCAGGCTGGTCTCAAACTCCTGACCTTAGGTGATCCGCCCGCCTCAGCCTCCCAAAGTGCTGGGATTACAGGCGTGTACCACCGTGCCTGGCCCAGGAACTCTTTTTTTTTTTTTTTTGAGACAAGGTCTTGCTGTGTCACCCAGGTGTGAATGCAGTGGCGCGATCATGGCTTACTGCAGCCTCCACATCCCAGGCTCAAGTGATCCTTGTACCACAGCTTCCCAAGAGCTGGGACCACAGGCGCATGCCACTACGCTCTGCTAATTTTTTTTTTTTTTTTTTTTGAGATGGAGTTTTGCTCTTGTTGCCCAGGCTGGAGTGCAATGGCATGATCTCGGCTCACCGCAACCTCCGCCTCCAGAGTTCAAGCAATTCTCCTGCCTCAGCCTCCGTAGTAGCTGGGATTACAGGCATGTGCCACCGTGCCCAGCTAATTTTGTATTTTTAGTAGAGCCGGGGTTTCTCCATGTTGGTCAGGCTGGTCTCAAACTCGCGACCTCAGGTGATCCGCCTGCCTTGGCCTCCCAAAGTGCTGGGATTACAGGTGTGAGCCACCACATCCGTTTTGGTTTTTTTTTTTTTTTTTTTTTTTTTTTGAGACAGAGTCTCACTCTGTTGCCCAGGCTGGAGTGCAGTGGCATGATCTCGGCTCACTGCAAGCTCCGCCTCCCGGGTTCACGCCATTCTCCTGCCTCAGCCTCCCGAGTGGCTGGGACTACAGGTGCCCACCCACCACACCCGGCTAATTATTTGGTATGTTTTGTAGAGTCAGGGTTTCCCATGTTGCCCAGGCTGGTCTCGAACTCCTGGGTTCAAGCAATCCTCCTGCCTCAGCCTCCCAAAGTGTTAGGATTATAGGCCTGAGCAACTAACTGCACCCTGGCCCAATAACATTTCTAAGTCAAGTTCTACAGAGATTCAGCCCCAGTGGTGGTTTGAAGCCACATGACAAGTGATTAAGAGTGTGGCCTCTACTTTGTGACCTGGCAAACCATATCACCTCCTTTAGTTCATTCATCAGCAAATTGGGCAGAAAACATCCCTTGCCTCAGGAGCTAATATGCACAGCGTGGTGAATGCTGACTTATTGCCCACCAATCCCGCTGAGGAGGGCACTATCATGTATCTCATTTTATAAATGGGGAAACTGGACCCCAGAGAGGTTGAGTTTCTCACTCAGGGTCACACAGCCAGGAAGCAGCACAGTGAGAATTTGAACCCAGCATCCTGGCCCCAAGCCCAAGCTCTCAGCCACTGGCCTGACCACCTTAGCAACTGGTGGAGATGCTCCTCCACAGCCACATCTCAGGAGATGACAGTCATGCTCAGAGTTGGCTGATCTCCAAGGGCAGTCTCATAACTGCTTTGCACTGGGCCTCTCCAGGTGTACCTGACATCTGTTGAGCACCTACTGTGTGTCAAAGCCTGAGCTTGGCCGGGCACCGTGGCTCATGCCTGTAATCCTAGCACTTTGGGAGGCTGAGGAAGGCAGATCACTTGAGGCCAGGAGTTTGATACCAGCCTGGCCAACATGGCGAAACCTCATGTCTACTAAAGGAAAAAAAAAAAAATGTGTGTATATATAATATATATATATATATATACACACACACACACACACAAAAATTAGCTGGGCATCATGTGCCTATAATTTCAGCTACTCAGGAGGCGAGGTTGCAGTGAGCTGAGATTGTGCCACTGCACTACCGCCTAAGCAACAGAGTGAGATTCCATTAAAAAAAAAAAATTAGCTGGGCATGGTGGCAGGCACCTATAATCCCAGCTACTTGGGAGGCTGAGGCAGGAGAATCACTTGAATCCCAGAGGCAGAGGTTGCAGTGGGCCGAGATCATGCCATTGCACTCCAGGCTGGGTGACAGAGCAAGACTCTGTCTCAATAAAAATATAAATAAATAAAGGCCGGGTGACTCATGCCTGTAATCCCAGCACTTTGGGAGGCTGAGGCGGGCAGACCACGAGGTCTGGAGATCGAGACCATTCTGGCCAACATGGTGAAACCCCATCTCTACTAAAAATACAAAAATTAGCTGGGCATGGTGGTGGGCACCTGTGGTCCTAGCTACTCAGGAGGCTGAGGCAGGAGAATTGCTTAAACCTGGGAGGCGGAGGTTGCAGTGAGCCAAGATTGCACCACTACACTCCAGCCTAGCAACAGAGTGAGACTCCATCTCAAAAAAAAAAAAAAAAAAAATTAGCCAGGTGTGGTGGCATGCACCTGCAGTCCCAGCTACTCGGGAGGCTGAGGGAGGAGAATCACTTGAACCCGGGAAGCAGAGGTTGCAGTGAGCTGAGATCATGCCACTGCACTCCAGCCTGGGTGACAGAACGAGACTCCATCTCAAAAAAAAAAAAAAAAAAGCCTGAGCTTAATGCGTGTCCACATTAATGCATAATGTATCTCCTTCATCCTCATCCTAATCACCCACTGGACAGAAGTAGAAACTGAGGCATGGAGAAGTCACACATCTCACCTAAAGTCACACCAAGGATAGAAAAGTCAGATTCAAATCTATGCGGTCCTGTACCAAAACCTGGGGCCTTAACCAAGATGCCCTACTCAGGTCTCACACCTCCTATCCCCACCTGACCCCTCACCTCATGGGTACTATTTCGCTTAGTGCCTAAGGTCTTGACCAGAACCTGGTTGGACTCCGTCCCCAGCTGCCGCAGGTCCCACAAGTTGACGTTGCGATCTCGGGAGCCCGACAGACAGAGTGACCCACCCTGGAAAGGGAGCAAGGTGATGTTGTCAGGGCCACCCTGGCCCACCCCTGCCTGGCCCCCCACAGACCCCGTCTCACCTGGAGCAGCAGCACTGAGTCAACAGAAGCCACGTGCCCGTCGGCCAGGCAGAAGTATTCAACCCAGCGCCCATCCTCTGCCCAGCGGGACAGGTGCTGCTCCAGCGCAATGCAGGCTGCCGGCCAGTCAAAGTTCTTCTCTGTGGGTTACCACGAGTAGGGTGCCCGGTGGGCAGGGACCCTAGCACCCATGCCAGCTGGCCAAGCCCAACCCTGGCTTCCAGGGAGCCCACCCTACACCAGACTTGGACAGAACCCCATGGAGATTCCCTACTCCCGCCCCAAGCCGACCCAGGCTCTGGTCTTGGGACCACCTGCCTGCCCATTTCCCAGGCAGGTCTAGGACTACTCACTCCAATTTCCAGAAATTGGGAACTGGGGTCTCAGAACTACCTCTCCAGGCGCCATCCCCCAACCCAAACTCAGGGTAGAGCAGTCTCAGGATGTTGAGGTCTGACCTCAGGCTCGGCATACAAGCTGGGACCTCATGACTAACCCTTCCTGCCTCAGCCATCTGAACCAGACCAAGGGGGCTGTTTTTCAAACAGTATCTGGAAACTGGGGAGCCTTGTCAAGATGCAGAATGCAAGCCCCAGATGCAGATTCAGTGGTATGGACAGGGTCCAAGCATCTATGTTTATTAAGCGGTTTGGGAGAGTCTGACCTAGGGGGTTGGATGGCAACACCTTGAGAATCACTGATCCCGGAGTGATCCTGATTCCTCTCTAAGGTTGAGTGTTTGATTACTTTAACCTGGAAGCAGAATCAAAGCTTCCAGGTTAAGGGTATCAAACACCCAAGCTGTAATACAACTTGGCTTAAGGGCCTGAGGATCCAGCTGTATCAGGATCAATATCTCAGGATCAACAATATCGATTCAAAGGTCCCAAGCTGTCTTCCCTCAGGAACCAATAAACTCAGGGCCAAGAGCCACTGTCTCACCCCTAACTGGGTCAAGGCTCTAGGGCTCAGGAATTTTGACATCAACAGGTGCTGTTTCAGCTTCTAAGCTGGACTCAGAACCTGAGGATCTTTTGGCTCACTTTGAGCCCCAGCATAAACTCCAGAGCCTAAGATTTCAAGTCCCTGTGTCAATCCCCAGTCAGGGGTCAGGGGCTTAGTACCACAAGACCCCAGGACTGAGGATATTTGGATCCTGAGTCGTCCAGGGACCACAGCCCCATGTTAGGGTTTCACAGCCTCAGGACCCCAAGTGCCTGGCTGCCCCGTGGTCCACCCAGAGGTCCTCAGGGGCTTCGGCACCACCAGTAACTACCTCAGCCTCCAGCCTGAGCCAGGACAGCCACGAAGCCTGCACCAGAGGCTGTATCCGGAACACCCCATGTACTTCTTCCCCGCCCCAAGCCTGACCTGGGCGGACGCCCCCGGCCCCCGGGTGCGCGCACCTTCCACCACTGGGTAGGGCGCGCGTACGCGGCGTAGCGTGCGTAGCCTCCAGGTGACATGGTCAGACACGAGGTCGCGCAGCGCGTGGCACACCCGCGACAGGACGTGGAGCACGAGACGGGCGTCCAGGTAGGAGCAGATCTCGAGCAGCAGCTCCGGGGGAAGGCTCAGAAGGCCTGGCTCACTTACGGCCGAAACCTTGGACGCGGCCCGAGGCTCCGAAGCGCTCGGGGACGCGGCGGGCGTGGATAGCTGCGAGGGGCGCGAGAACGCCAGCCCGGATTTTGGAGGACTGAGAACGCGGGCCACATAGGCCTCGGCCTGCGCGTCTGGGTCTGTCTCTGACTCTGGGTCCGAGTCATCGTCCCAGGCGCGGGAATCATCGCACGGCCCTAGGGGAAGCTCCATGGCGACCGGGTGGGCGCTGCCTGCCTCGCGTCTTGTCTCCTAGGCAGCACGAGGGTACTTCCGGCGCTGTCTGATGACGTTTATGCGCCCACCGGAAGCGCGCGGAGGAAGTCAGTCACTGGCTTAATACAGAACATCGACCCGCTTACAGGGATTCCTGCAACTGCGTCTGCCTTAGGCTGGAAAATGCAGGTTCCTGTTTCTGCGCTTTTTAAACTAGCATCTCTTGTCGTGCCGATACCGAGAGCCAGCCAACTCTGGCTAAAAACGAAATTCAAGCCAGGCGGGGTGGCGCGCGCCTGTGGTTCCAGCTACTCAGGAGGGTGAAGGGGTAGGATCCCTTGAGTCCAGGAGTTCGAGAGTGCAGTGAGCCATGATTGCGTCACTGTACTCCAGCCTGCGCAACATAGTGAGACCCTGTCTCTTTAAATTAGACATAAAATAAACACTGCTCTATAAAAAATAAACACTGCTTTAACGAAGGCATCTGTTATATGTGACACTGAGCTTAGAAACCCAAAGGCCCCTTTCCGAGTTTAAGGAGTAGCAATTGGAACTCTTGCCTCTTTTCCCAGAGCCAGAAATATGCAGTTACACTGCAGAGGCCTCACTTAAGTGACTTTTTTTTTGAGAAAGGAACTGGGGCCTCAGAACTACCTCTCCAGACCCCATTCCCCAACCCAACCTTGGAGGACAGCAGTGCAGTCCTCCAAGTGGAGTGCTTGAGTCATTGCAACCTCCGCTTCCTGGGCCCAAGTGATCTTCCGCCTCGGCCCCTCAAGTAGCTGGGACTACAGGCGCGCACCACCACACCCGGCTAATTTTTGTATTCTTTTGTAAAGACAGGGTTTCACTACGTTGTCCAGGCTGGTCTCGAACTCCTGAGCTCAAGCTATCCGCCCCCAACTTGGTCTCCCAAAGTACCAGGATTACAGGCGTGAACCACCGCGCCTGGTGGAAAGCTACCTTTTTTTTTCTTTTTTGAGACGGAGTCTCACTCTGTCGCCCAGGCTGGAGTGCAGTGGCGCGATCTCAGCTCACCGCAACCTCCACCTCCCGGGTTCAAGCGATTCTCCTGCCCCTCAGCCTGCCGAGTAGCTGGGACTACAGGAGTACGCCACCACGCCGAACTAATTTTTATGCTTATTATTTTTTTTGTCTTCCTTTTTGTGGAGAACGGGGTCTTGCTATATTGCCCAGGCAGGTCTCGAACTCCTGGGCTCAAGCTATCCTCCCGCCTCTGCCTCCCTGAGAGCTGGGATTACAGGCGTGAGCCACCGCGCCCAGATGAACTAATTTTTGTATTTTCAGTAGGGACGGGTTTCACCGTATTAGCCAGGATGGTCTCAATCTCCTGACCTTGTGATCCGCCCGCCTCGGCCTCCCAAAGTGCTGGGATCACAGGCATGAGCCACTGCGCCCGGCAGAAAGTTACTTTTAACAATAACATCACTTTTTTTTTTTGAGACTAAGTCTCACACTGTCGCCCTGGCTGGTGTGCAGTGGCGCAATCTCGGCTGGCTGCAACCTCCGCCTCCCGGGTTCAAGCGATTCTCCTGCCTCAGCCTCCAGAGTAGCTGGGAATACAGGCGCGCGCCACCACACCCGGCTAATTTTTGTATTTTTTAGTAGAGATGGGGTCGCACTATGTTGGCCAGGCTGGTCTCAAACTCCTGACCTCGTGATCCACCCGCCTCAGCCTCCCGAAGTGATGGGATTACAGGCGTAAGCCACTGCGCCCGGCCTAACATCACACTTATTAAAACAGCATGTTGGCTGGGTGCGATGGCCCAGGCCTGTAATCCCACCACTTCGAGAGGCAAGGTGGGTTAATCACCTGAGGTCAGGAGTTCAAGACCAGCCTGGCCAACACGTTGAAACCCCATCTCTACTAAAAATACAAAGAATTGGCCGGGCGTGGTGGCAGGCACCTGTAATCTCAGCTGCTCGAGAGGCTGAGGCAGGAGAATCACTTGAGCCTGGGAGGCAGAGGTTGCAGTAAGCCGAGATGGCACCATTGCACTCCAGCTTGGGCAACAAGAACAAAACTCCATCTCAAACAAAAAAACTGCAGGTATTTACTGAAAGCCTCTTTTGAGCCAGGCAGCTAACCAATCCACGTAGGTCATCTGAGCAGTCCTTGCTGTTTCCTCTACTTGACACTCTTCTCTACCTGGCTCTGTTCAAACATCGTCTTCTCAGTGTGGCCTTTGCAGGTCACCCTACATAAGATTTCAACTGTTCCCCCACCATTCTCTCTGCCTTCCTGTTTTTCTCTATAGGATTTAGCACAGTTCCACTTTTTATAGTCTATCCTCTCACTAGAATGCAGGCCTTATTTGTTGAATATTGGATATGTGTCAGTATTTTTAAATTTTCCCACGTTGATCTTTGGGCCACACCAAGGTTGCAGTAAGATTTTATTTTGGCTGGGGGCGGTGGCCCACACCTGTAATCCCAGCACTTTGGGAGGCTAAAGCAGGTGGATTGCTTGAGCCCAGGAGTTCAAGACCAGCCTCGGCAACATAGCGAAAACCCCCTCTACAAAAAATACAAAAATTAGCCAGCATGGTGGCATACACCTGTAGTCCCAGCTACTTGGGTGGCTGAGGTGGGAGGATTGCTTGAGCCAGGGAGGTTGAGGCTGCACTGAGCCATGATTACGCCACTGCACTCCAGCCTGGGTGAGGGAGCAAGATCCGGTCTCAAAAAAAACAAGATTTTATTCTGAAGATTGTGGGTTTTTTTTCCCCCACAGCAGAAACTACTTCCATTTGCCTGAGTAATTGTAATTAATATTAATTAAATTACCATCAGGCCTGGGGCTGGGCTGAGTCTTCTACGAAAACCCTGACCCAGGGTCAGCTGATGATAAGAGTGCGGCAAGGCCTCACCCCTTACCACTTAGTTTAGAGTACGGCAGAGGGGCATCTTGAACCTGGGCAGTGACACTAATGGCTCACTCTTAGTGAGTTGAAGTCCCAGAGAATGAGCTGCACATTTCATGTATGTTACAGATTTAATCTTCCATCTTTCCCATTCATCTATCTTCCCACTCTCAAGTATCCCCGGTGCCCCCGACATTTCTTCACCACCAAAGCCAAGGACACAGGAAGCCGCAGACTAAGGAGTTCACAAGAAACTGATCTTTACTCAACAAAGTTCTACACAAGTGGAATCTCACGCCACCTCGGCGCCAATCCCCAGCACAGCACAGTAACAAATGGACAGACCCGGGAGCCCGCAGGGGGAAGAGGGTGAGGAGGGAAAGAGGGACTGTGGCTCAAGGCCAGTCTGGGTCCACAGCCCTGGGTAGGGGAGAAGGTTGAGAAGCTGAAACTTCATTGTGCAAAAAATAACCAAAAATAAATTAAAAAATTAAATAGTTTTTTTTTTAAAAAAAAAAAAAAAAGGAAAACGAGAAGAACCAGGCTCCCCTTCCCTGAAGGTGTTTGTATCCCCCCATCTTGAGTAGCGGGGGGTTACCAATCCCATCAGATAGCCAATCCATCCACACACCCCAAGACCCAGCAGAGGATGCTCCAAAGAACTGGAATTACCATAAAATTAAAAGGTATTTTTAAAACTTTTTTTTTTTTTTAACAAATGGCTTCCAGAGACCTGCTCAAGTTTCATGGGGTGGGCGTGCAGGGACACCCAGCTAATTTATGGAATGTGTACTGAGTGCCCCTTGGAATAGAGGCAGGGCCTGACCCTGACTATGGAAAGACACAGGGCTCGGATGGAGGGTCTGGCGCCCAGGAGGGATGGATGGAGCAGGCCCCAGGATGCGAGACTCCAGTCAAACTCCAAAACACAAGGGGCTCCCCAAAGAAGTAGAAAGCAGGGAAGGAAAAAAAGGGAAAAAATGCTAAGGGGGTCTGCAGGGCCTAGTTTTCTGGCCAACTGGGAAGTAACTACACCCCCACCCTCTCTAGGGGAGCCCCTCCCACCTTGACCATGTTCCCAGACTATTCCAGAAGGTTCTCTAGAATTGCTGACCCAGTCTAGTAGGATCTCTGGGCTCACTGGGTACTATGATGAGCAGGAAGTCCCAGGGAGATGGAGTAGGGAACAGGGGACACACCACCTTTCCCTTCCACCAAGCCTTGGTTTTCCTTTTTGCTGGCAAAGCATAAACCTGTGTCCTCTGTCATCATCAATCAAATGCCCCTGCCCCAGCCCTTGAGTTAAAACTCGGGCCTGAAACGTGAGAAGGGGGCTTTCAGAAGCACAGAGAAATGGACTGCCCCTGAAGCTGCTTACAGAGAGAGATGCTAGGGGTAGGTGCCAGTAGCTCTGGCTACACCCAGCTCTCTTCAGGAAAAAGGTCCCAACCCAGTGTCTTCAAAAGCCACTGGAGCACACAGGAAGGAGAAACGGTGACCTCTGGCCAGCCCCAGCCACTCCAGTGGTTCTCACCCTGCAAGCTAGGCTAGGACAAGGACGGAGACACACCAGCTGAGGCTGCAACAAAGCTGGCAGGAAGTGTGTGGAGCGGGTCCCAAGCATGTGCGTGCTGACAGGGCGACTCCCAAGGTCACCATCCTCCTCCCCCCGCCCCGAGATCCCGCCTGAGGCCCCCCACCCACCCAGCCCTCCCCAGTCACCGCCAATTCCAGCAAAACAGCAGAAGCTTCTTAAACTCTAGATGCAGGTTACACGGAAGGCCTTACGGGTTAACTCAGGGGTTCACTAATTCTAGTCTCCATGCAGTCGGGGAAATAGTGGAGCGGCTGGCCCAGCCTCGCCGGTTATGGCACCCGCACATGCGTGTGGCCACGTGTGTCTGTGTGAGTGTACGCTCCCTACAAGGGCCCCCCCTCCTGACCTGCTCCTCCCTCACCTCCTCTGAAGCCGGATTCGGTCAGCTGTGTAATTCCTCCCTCCCATGTAGCTGGCCCAAGTGGGCTGCCAGAGATGACCCTATTACAGCCCAGGGGCCCCTGCCCACCAGAAGTCCCCCCCACCTCCCCGTTTATAGGATGAGCATGGTGGCCCCACCCACCTGCCAGGAGGGCAGGTGGACGGATGGACGGACGGACGGACGGACGGGGAAGGCATCTGGATTTGAGTCCCACTCACTCCTCCCTAACCCCCCTCAACCAGGGCACAGCGACTTCCGGATGCAGCGCACTCCCCAGTAATCCCTCCGACGACGACGCAGACAGAAACCTGCAGGGGGAGGAGGAAGGTCATGGCCTGGGACCTTTCGGCCCCCAAGACAGTGCTGACTTGCCAGCTGCAGTCTCCTCACCTGGCAGTCTCCATGATCACCTAGACCCCGTAGAAAGCCGCCAGCCTCTCCTTGAGCAGCGGCGGGAATTGCTCAGAGAACTGCTGCCAGTTATCTTCCCCAACTTGGTCTTTGAAGCCGTGGAGAATCTGTGGGGAGGGTGGTGGTGAGGGGTAGGCAGGGGCAGAACAAGGGGAGTGCGCCTCTTCCCCCATCCCCAGGCCCCATTGTTACCAGATGGTCTCAGCCCTGCCTGCTCCCAGAACTAGATCAGGGCCCAGTCAGAGCCTCACCTTATAAAACATGTCCCGAAGGTCATCCTTTGGGCTCACCCAGGAGGCTACAGCATCGCAGAAGAAAATAAAGTCCTGAAACGTGACGGATCCCAGGTGAGGGGCCGCCCGAGCCCAGCGCCCGCGCCTGCCCTCAGAGCCCAGCTGCCCCAACCTGCACAACGCCCCCCGGGTTGACACCGATCATCATGCAGATGCCGCGGAAGGCTGAGTCCTTCTCCTCGTTGTCCCTGATGTTCCTGAGGGACGTGCACCTGTGGGAAGGTGAGCAGCTGGAGGTCAGAGGGCAGGCAGGGCATGCGTCTGTGGAGGGCTGGGTCACTGGGGATCAGTGAGTGGGCCTGGGACATGCATCTGTGGGGGTGGGGCAGGGCAGGGGGTCAGTAGGCAGATGGGGCTGGAAGTGCACAGGCGAGGGAGGGGGTTGGGCCCGTCCCGCCCACCACACAGCAGGCTTGACACGTGGACACACACCAAGGCCGGATGAACTGCTGCAGCATGGGTGCCACCTCCTGGGGGCACACGTAGCCCAAGCGGCCGATGGTGATGGCTGGAATGGCAGAGGGACTCGTCAGGCGACCTGCAACCCCGAGCGGCCCCGGGACGGTACGTGGCAGGGCCTCTGGCACAAGGCACCAAGCCCCGCCCCATGAGCCCCAAGGGAATGGCTACTGCAGCCACCCTGGTCCCCCAGGCTTGGCCCAGCCAGGGGTCCTCCTCATCACACCTGAGTCTCTTCCCAGGTCTCTCTACATCTATCTTTCTTTCTTTCCTTTCCCTTTTCTTTCTTTCCGTTTTGTTTTGTTTTGTTTTTGAGATGGAGTCTTGCTCTGTTGCCCAGGCTGGAGTGCAGTGGCAACATCTTGGCTCACTGCAACCTGCCTCAGCCTCCTTAGTAGCTGGGATTGCAGGCACGTGCCATTACCCTTGGCTAATTTTTGTATTTTTTAGTAGAGATAGGGTTTCACCACGTTGGCCAGGCTAGTCTCGAACTCCTGACCTCAGGTGATCTGCCTCCCAAAGTGCTGAGATTACAGGCATGAGCCATTGCACCCAGCCTGAGGCTGCATCTTTCTTGGGGCTTCTCCCAGTGCCCCCTTCCAGGTACTTCCAGACACCCTCCTTGGTTCCTTGACAAGCCTCTTTCTGATGCCCTTCCCAGCCCAGAACCCCACCTCCAGAAGGCGGGCAGGGGTGCAGGCAGCAGCCGGGCCAGGTGCCCACCTGTGTTTTCCAGCAGTGTCTTGGGTGTGTTGGGTCGGTTAATGATCTCCACCAGGTTGTTGAGGACCATCTGCACATAAGGCTGCATCTCTGCCCCTGGGGGAGCACCCAATCAGAGCCCTGCACAGCCCCCGCCACCCACAGGGGGCCAGGGGGCCGCCCCACCTCACTCACCACTCGCCCCAGTTCCAACTAGAGACTGGCCAACCACTACCAGCGAGGAAACAAAAGACCTTCTCCGGCTAATCCCCACCCAGAATCCCTGGCCAACCAGGGACAGACCCACACCCTCCAAACATCAGAGGCTTCTCTAGAGTCGCAAAGGTGACAACACGCTGTCCAAGTCAAAGGAAAAAAAAAAAAAGCCAAAGTCACCCAACCAATCCGAATGAGTCTTTTAGCCAACTACACAAAACGGCCCAATCAGAACAGCCCTCCTATCCCTCCTCTTTGGAGAAGCCAATCACAAATGACCTTTCTGCTTGGCTCCACCCCTGACGACCCCCCAGAGACTTCCCTTGAAGGAAGCTGTCAGTCAGAGCTAGGGTCCCACCCCCAGGTTGAGAACAGGCTAATGTGGGGAGCGTGTTGCCACTTGCAGGGCACTCACCCATCTGCATGCAGATTTCACCAATGGCCCAGGTGGCGTTGTTGCAGACGGAGATGAACTCTGGGTTCAGGTTGGTGCCCAGAATAGGCATGAACTCGGCTAGTGGGGAGAAACAGGGGTGCTGAGAAGGAGGGCCAGCCAGGGTAAGCTGCAGGACCTAGTCCAGCAGGCCCCATCAGACAGTACGAATACATCCCAATGTGGTCACAGTCATCCCCGGGTATTGCTCTCCATCACTTGAGGCCGGGGCTGGGGTCATGGGTTAGGGACAAGGCGAGTGTCGTACCGATACAGGGCTTGACATGGATGAAGCAGGCTTTGGTGAGGTCTCCCAGGAGGGCAAAGGAGCTCTGCCGGACCTCAGGCATCGAGTCCTAGGGATTCAAGAAAGATCAGTGTGGCTAGGCTCCCTTCCTCCTAACCAGGACAGCTCAGAGGGCACAGTCCCTGGTGCATGTCCAGCCTCTGCCACTTTCCAGTTCTAGGGCTCCCAGCTGTTCCTTAACCTCCCTAGCCTCCAGACCACATCTGCAGTGCCCCACTGCATTGGCAGTGCCCCAACGGTCATCCCTCAGTGTCCGTGGGGGATTCTTTCCAGGTCCCTGCAGATATAAAAATCCACGGATGTGCAAGTCCTTGATATAAAGTGGCATAGTGTTAGGGCCAGGCGCAGTGGCTCATGCCTGTAATCTCCAGCACTTTGGCAGGCCGAGGCAGGCAGATCACTTGAGGTCAGGAGTTTGAGACCAGCCTGGCCAACATGGCAAAACCCTGTCTTTACTAAAAATACAATAAAATTAGCCAGGCATAGTGGGACACACGTGTAGTCCCAGCTTCTTGAGAGGCTGAGGCAGGAGAACTGCTTGAACCCTGGAGGTGGAGTTTGCAGTGAGCCGAGATCACACCATTGCACTCCAGCCTGGGTGACAGAGTGAGACTCTGTCTCAAAAAAAAGGTGGGGGGCGGTGGGTGCGGCATAGTGTTTGCATATGCACCTATGCACATTCTCCTGTACATTTACCATCATCTCTAAATCACTTATATCTAATACAATGTCAACAGTATGGGAATAGTTGTTATACTGTATTGTTTAGGGAATAACAAGAACAAACTTCTGTATGCGTTCAGTACAGATGTAATTTTTCCTCTGAGTATTTTCAATCTGAGGTTGCTTGAATCTTGGGATGTAGAACCCACAGATACGGAGAGCCAACTGCGCTGGGGCAGGGACTTGGGCTTTCACGTTTTCTATTTTCTTTCTTTCTTTCTTTTTTTGAAGACAGAGTCTCAGTTTATTGCCCAGGCTGGAGTGCAGTGACATGATCTCAGCTCACTGCAACCTCCGCCTCCTGGGTTCAGGCAATTCTCCTGCCTCAGCCTCCCAAGTAGCTGGGATTACAGGTGCCCGCCACCATACCCGACTAATTTTTGTATTTTCAGTAGAGACGGGATTTCACCGTGTTGGCCAGGCTAGTCTCAAACTCCTGACCTCAAGTGATTCACCCGCCACAGCCTCCCAAAGTGCTGGATTACAGGCATGAGCACCCGGCCTCATACTTTCTATTTTCAAAACTGTTTGCTTTTTAAAAAAATTTTTTTTTAATTTTAGAACTGGGGTTTCACTATGTTGCCCAGGCTGGTCTCAAACTCCTGGGCTCAAGCAATCCTCCTGCCTCGGCCTCCAGGATTACTCTTTAAAATAATTAGAACAGCGCCTTTTCCCTGATTTCCTTTGGGCACAACCAGGCCCTGACTCCCCACCAGGGGCAGCCCACGCAGGCTGCTGGGTGTCATCACTGTCCAGGTCCCCAGCCACCTGCATGCACTGGAACAGCAATGTCATGATGTTGCTGCGGGCCACCAGCTGCTCCACGTGACCACCCAGGCCCTCAGCCAGGCCGCTGAGCAGATCCAGTGCTACGATCATGAAGTCCTTGTCGGGAGCCTCATACTGCTCGGGGTGCTGGGTGTACATCTAGACACAGATGGGGACAGGGGCACGGGTGAGTGGAGCAGCCCCGAGGCAGGCCAATGCAGAAACACAGGTGACGGGCCTAGGGGTGCTCACCATGGCCTGAGCCAGTGTCTTCTGCACAAGGGTGACGCAGCGCTGGTAGACGGGCTCACAATAAGGCAGGAAGCCACTCTGCAGGGCGGTGGCCACCGATGACAGACACTGGCAGGGAGGAAGGCAGGTGGGGAGAACTCAGGCGGGGTGGGCAGGACGGGCTTCGGGTGAGGGGCAGGAGCCCACTCACCTCCAGCAGGGGGAAGAGGTCCTTGTCTTCGTCCTTGAGCTCATTCCACTTCTGGATCAGTGGGGGCATCAGCTTCTGGATGTATTCCTGGAGAGGGAGCACGAAATTGGCGCTCCCTGGGTCGGGGTGGCAGACTGTGACTCAGGCACCTGTTGCCCGAGTGATGAGGCCTGAGTGCCTCACCGTGGCTCATAGGACCCTGAAAGGCCTGCCATCCGGCCAGACCTCGAGGTCTTCATTCTTGTCACCTGTCCAAGCACTGCCCTCCCCACCCCACCCCCCTGGGAGCGTAGGTCACCGCCTCCTGGTTCCCGAAGCACAGCACTTACCACGCTGTCTCATAACTGTCTTTCTCCCCCACTAGACTGGGAGCAGGGCGAGGGCGGGGCCGGGTCTGTCTGTCTGCCTGTTGAGGTCACGGCCACATCCCTGGCGTGCAACACGGGGTTGCCACCAGGTCACTGGATGCCCAGGGGCACGGGGATCGGGAGGCGGGAGCCGCTCTGGGGTCTTACCGGCTGGTTGAGGTGGTGGCCTACAGAGTCGGCCAGGGTGCCAATGGCGTCGTAGAGGATGAGCAGGTTCTTGTGCTGGTATTTCCCAAAGGCAAAGACAAGGGTGTCCAGGATGTAGCTGAGGTAGGGCACCAGCTCCGTGCAGGCCTCTTCCTCCAGGGTGGCAAAAGCACTGGCGGGAGGGAGGATGAGGCGGGGGGCTCAGTGGACCATGGCAGGTGACACTGGGCCATGGGCAGTGGGGGAGGGCAACTCAGGATCAGCCAGTACGAATACAAGATAAATCAGTTCCACATCAACAGTCACAGGTGTCATCACTTCCCAGAGGGTGGCTGGGGGAGAGTGGGGGCTGTGGGATCAGGGGTCCAGGGTCACCTGCAGGCCGCCTCCTGCACCCTCTTGTTGCCATCCAGGATGCGTTTGAGCAGCTCTGTCATCAGGGGCTTGAGGTGCATGTCGGGTGGCTGGCTGACCACCCAGTGGGCATAGCGGCTCAGTGTCCAGCAGGCAATGGAGCGGACCAAGGCCTTCTTATCCGACAGGCACTGGATCAGGTGCGGGATCAGCTCGGGCAGGTAGGGCACCATGCCCTGCATGCAGCCTACAAGGAAAGGGAACCAAGAGGGGGCAGTTTGATTGGGCCCCAGGAGCAAGCTGGGCCCAGCCACACCCACCCCATGGAGAGAAGAGTCAGCCGCACACAACATATAGAGAAACTGAGGCTTAGAGGTTAAATCACTGGCCCAGACTCATTTCACAGAGCCAGGTAAAGGAAGGCACAGGAAGGGAAACAGCAGAAGCCTCTCATCCCAAAGCCCCGAGTTATCTTTATTTTTTTTTTGGAGGAAGAGTCTCCCTCTGTCGCCCAGGCTGGGGTGCAGTGGTATGATCATGGCTCACTGCAACCTTCACCTCCTGGTTCAAACAATTCTCTTGCCTCAGCCTCCCAAGTAGCTGGGATTACAGGCCCCTGCCACAATGCCCGGGGAATTTTTTATATTTTTAGTAGAGACAGGGTTTTACCATGTTGACCAGGATGGTCTCAGTCTCCTGACCTCATGATCCACCCACCCTGGCCTCCCAAAGTGCTGGGATTACAGACGTGAGCCACCGCGCCCAGCCAAAGAGCCCCGTGTTATTGTGTTAATTCAATTCATGCGTTAACTGAATTCATGTGTGAATTCAAAATTGGCTCCGTTACATAGTGAGTGGGGTTTTATGGGGCAGCAGTGACCCAAATGTAATAAAAGCACTTTGCATTTGAAACTGTTTTTTTTTTTTTGAGACGGAGTCTTGCTCTGTCGCCCAGGCTGCAGTGCAATGACGCGATCTTGGCTCACTGCAGGCTCCACCCCTCAGGGTTCACGCCATTCTCCTGCCTCAGCCTCCCGAGTAGCTGGGACTACAGGCGCCCGCCACCATGCCCGGCTAATTTTTTGTATTTTTAGTAGAGACGGGGTTTCACCGTGTTAGCCAGGATGGTCTCGATCTCCTGACTTCGTGATCCGCCCGCCTCGGCCTCCCAAAGTGCTGGGATTACAGGCGTGAGCCAATGCGCCCGGCCGAAACTGTTCTTAAGATGTTTGTTTTCTTTTTCTTTTTTTTTTTTTTTGAGATGGAGTCTTGCTCTGTTGCCCAGGCTAGAGTGCAATGGTGTGATCTGGGCTCACTGCAGCCTCTGCCTCCTGGGTTGAAGTGATTTCCTGCCTAAGCCTCCCAAGTAGCTGGGATTACAGGCGCCCGCCACCATACCTGACTAATTTTTGTATTTTTAGTAGAGATGGGGTTTCACCATGTTGGCTAGACTGGTCTTAAAATCCCAACCTCACATGATCCCACCTCAGCCTCCCAGAGTGCTGCGATTACAGGTGTCCAGCCGTTTGTGATTTTTCTATTTCTCCTTATTTTTGTTTAATTTTTTAATTTATTATTATTATTTTTTTTTGAGACGGAGTCTTGCTCTATTGCCCAAGCTGAAGTACAGTTGCACAATCTTGGCACACTGCAACCTCCGCCTCCCGGATTCAAGCAATTTTCCTGCCTCAACCTCTCGAGTAGCTGGGATTACAGTTGTGGGCCACCACGCGTGGCTAATTTTTCGTATTTTTAGTAGAGACGAGGTTTCGCCGTGTTAGCCAGGCTGGTCTCGAACTCCTGACCTTAGTTGATTCACCCGCCTCGGCCTCCCAAAGTGCTGGGATTACAGGCATGAGCCACTGTGCCCAGCCATTTTAAAAAAATTTTTAATGTTTTCTTTGAGACAGAGTCTCACTCTGTCCCCCAAGGAGGAGTGCAGTGGTGTGATCTCCACTCACTGCAACCTCTGCCTCCCAGGTTCAAGTGATTCTCGTGCCTCAGCCTCCCAATAGCTAGGACTACAAGTATGCACCACCATGCCTGGTTAATTTTTGTATTTTTAGCAGAGATGGGGTTTTGCCATGTTGGCCATGCTGGTCTTGAACCCCCTGACATCAGGTGATATACCCGCCTTGGCCTCCCAGAGTGCTGGGATTACAGGCTTGAGCCACCACACCCAGCTTTTTTTTTTTTTTTTTTTTTTTTTTAAAGATCACGAACACTGCTCTTTTATTTAAAGAGAACAAAGATAATAGCACATCCCCCAATAATCCAAGACACAAGATCTATGTTTACCAGTTTGAGCTCAACTCCTATAGATCTTTTTACCATAAACATGTAATACAGGCCGGGTGTGGTGGCTCACGCCTGTAATCCCAGCACTCTGGGAAGCTGAGGTGGATGGATCACCTGAGGTCAGGAGTTCGAAACCAGCTTGACCAACATGGTGAAAGAAACCCCGTCTCTGCTAAAAATACAAAAAATCAGCCGGGTGTGGTGGTGGACTCCTGTAATTCCAACTACTTGGGGGGCTGAGGCAGGAGAATCTCTGGAACTCGGAAGGCAGAGGTTGCAGTGAGTGAAGATTGTGCCATTGCACTCCAGCCTGGGCAGTAAGAGCAAAACTCCGTCTCACAAAAAAAAAAAAAAAGAAATTGGCCAGGCCTGGTGGTGAATTCCTATAATCCCAAGCTACTCTGGAGGCTGAGGCAGGAGAATTGCTTGAACCCGGGAGGCAGAATGTTGTTGCAGTGAGCCAAGATCACACCACTGCACTCCAGCCTGAGCGATAAGAGCGAGACTCCATCTCAAAAACAAAAGAAAAATAGAGGCCAGGCGCGGTGGCTGGCTGGGCAAGGTGGCTCACACCTGTAATCCCAGCACTTTGGGAGGCCAAGGAAGGCAGATCATGAGGTCAGGAGATTGAGACCATCCTGGCCAATGTAGTGAAACCCTGTCTCTACTAAAAATACAAAAAAATTAGCTGGGTGTGGTGGCAGGCACCTGTAGTCCCAGCTACTCAGGAGGCTGAGGCAGGAGAATCACTTGAACCTGGGAGGTGGAGGTTGCAGTGAGCCGAGATTGTGCCACTGCACCCCAGCCTGGCGAGAAAGCAAGACACAGTCTCAAATAAATAAATAAATAAATAAATAAATAACACAGCTTATGTAATCTATTAACATATGTAAATGTATTGTGTGATATATACCCTATTAACATGAGATATGAGATACATTAAACACATATCACATGTCGAAACATTTCTTTAGACAATTTTTTTTTGAGATAGGGTCTTACTCTGTTCTCCATGCTGGAACGCAGTGGCGCAATCATGGCTCACTGCAGCCTCGACCTCTCACCTCAGCCTCCCAATTAGTTGGGACTACAGGCACTTACCACCACGCCAGCTAATTTTATCAGGTTCTTTTTTTTTGGTAGATATGAGGTCTCACTATATTGCCCAGGCTGGTCTTGAACACCTGGGCTCAAACGATCTGCCTGCCTCAGCTTCCCAAATTGCTAGGATTACAGGCATGAGCCACCACACCTGGCCTTTTTAACAAATTTTTTGTAGAAAGAGGGTTTCCCTATGTTGCCCAGGCTGGTCTCGGACTCCTGGGCTAAAGCAGTTGTCCTGCTTCAGCCTCCTGAGTAGCTGGGATTACAGGCGTGCACCACAGTAACTAGACAAATTTTAGACAAATTTTGAAAGCTTACAAGGTTGAAGGTTTTTGCTGCCATGCCTGAAATTTTTGGCACAGGTCTGGATGTTGAGGCAATGGTATATCATGCCTCCAACGGACTCACAAAGCCCTCCTGTAACAAGTTTTATGTCCCATCGGGACCATGGGAGCCTGAAAACCCCACCGATTACAAGATACCAGGTTGAATTTGATGAAATACCACCTACCACGGGTTACTACTAACTCTGGCAGGCCAGCCTGGCAGCCAGGAACAGGTTTAAGGCCCAGACACACCCTGGGTGACTGTAAGGAAGTGGCATCAATCTTTCTGTACCTCAGTTTCCCCATCGTTGAAACTGGGATCTAGCACCCACCTCATCAGGTGGTGATGAGGGCCAAGGATGTTTGTCTACATAAGTGCACGAGGCAAGCATGCAGCTGTGCCTGCTGTTATTATCACTGTTGCTGTAATTATGCTTACAACATGAAAGAACTGCGTGCCTGCGAGAATGAACAAGAGGCCTTGCACTGTGGGGCTCCAGGGGTTCCTTTCAGGCCCAAAAACCAAGGGGAGAATTGAGATCTCAGAGCTGTTTGGAGTGGGGTGAGTAGGCCTCCAGGGAGAACTGAGGCATCGGTGTGGCCAGTAATGTGGGCCAGCCCTACAGTCTCATGCCAGCACAGGGCTCAGAGATCAGGCGTACTCACCTTCAGCAATGGCGCCGAGCACCAGGATGCCCGACTCCTTGACCACCCACTCAGGGTGGAAGAGGAGGCCTTTGAGTAGCGGGAGTAGGTGGGGCAGCAGTTCCTCCCGGAAGACATTGGCGAGGACGTCCAGTGCAGCCGCTGAGCACTTCCCTGGGGAAGGGGGGACAATGGGGAGGCTCAGGGCAGCCCCTCAGGCAGGAGGCCGACCCTCCTTGACTGCACTCCCAGGATCAGAGATCATGATCAGAATCTTCACGATCAACTTTTGTTGTTTTTTTGAGACGGAGTCTCACTTTTTCGCCCAGGCCGGAGTGCAGTGGCGCTATCTCGGCTCACTGCAAGCTCCGCCTCCCGGGTTCATGCCATTCTCCTGCCTCAGCCTCCGAGTAGCTGGGACTACAGGCGCCTGCCACCACGCCTGGCTAATTTTTTGTATTTTTAGTAGAGACGGGGTTTCACTGTGTTAGCCAGGATAGTCTCAATCTCCTGACCTCATGATCCGCCCACCTCAAGCCTTCCAAAGTCCTGGGATTACAGGCGTGAGCCACTGCGCCCGGCCACGATCAGCTTCTAATCAGCTTCTGCCTCAGCTTCTAGTCACCTCCCAAGAGGGAGTCCAGGGTTTGCCACCCCACCCGCACCCCCAGGCAGGGGCACACACTCAAATTCCAGTCGGACAGAGCATCATCATCATCGTCATCCTCCGCATCCTCGGAGCCATCAGGCCGCTCAGCCTCGTGGGGCAGTGTGACCGTGCGTGACTTGTGGAAACGTGGCTTGATGTCCTGCTCACTGTCGGGGACGGCCTCATCCTCCTCCACATCCCCCTGGGGGACAGGCAGACTGTTAAGTACTTTGGGGACCACAGCCACGACACCCACACCCATGCCCACCCATGCTGGGTGGGCCCTGCCTGACCTTGAGCAGGATGATGTCAATTTCCGAGTACTTCATCCCATTCACCAAGATGGGGATCAACCTGCACAGAGAGGGGCTGTTTATGGGGATGCAGGGGCCGTAGCAAAAGTTGGGGGGAGGCACAGCTTGGGGAGGAGGCAAACAGGTGCCAACGGTGACCAGCCCCCCAATCAGCCACAGAGCAGACCCTGCAGGGCATGATGGTACTGCTAGGTGCAAATCGATCCATTTCCCTCTGGGGAATTATCGGAATCTAGTCTCTGCCGCTATGATTAGGATATAAATGATACCACTCCTGCCTCCACAGAAAGGTTTTTTTTTTTTTTTTTTTAGAAGCAGGGTCTAACCCTATCACCCAGGCTGGAGTGCACTGGTGCGATCACAGCTCACCACAGCCTCACACTCCTGGGCTCATGCAATCCTCCTGCCTCAGCTTCCCAAAGTACTAGGATTACAGGCGTGAGCCGTGTCACTCAGCCTTCAGGAAAGCTCTTGACCCAGGCCTGGCCACTCAGTGAATTACAGACCCCTGAATACACTGAAAATCTTGGTATGGTGCCTGCTCCCTAGCACAACATTAAGGCAGGGACGTGTGGTCCTATTCCTGGCAACTTTCCTGAGATAGGGCAGAGACTAGCCAGGGTAGGGGAGCAAACACACTAGACAGCCAGCCCCTCAGCTGCAGCCCAGAGTTGTAAGTGACAGAGCCTTCATCACCTGCTCATCTAGGTCTCATCACTCCCCAGGAGCCGTCCGCCCAGCCTAGACTGTTATCAATAATAATTTGGGGCTGGGCACGGGGGCCACATCTGTCATTATAGCACTTTGGGAGACCAATGCAGGAGGACTGCCTGAGCCCATAAGTTTGAGACCAATCGGGACAATATAGTGAGACCTCACCTCTAATGAATAATAAATAAATAAATAAATAAAAATACAATATGCTGGGCGCGGTGACTCACGCCTGTAATCCTAGCACTTTGGGAAGCCAAAGTGGGCAGAACACAAGGTCAGGAGTTCGAGACCAGCCTGGCCAACATGGTGAAAACCCGTCTCTACTAAAAATAAAAAAAATTGGCCTGGCACGGTGGCTCATGCCTGTAATCCCAGCACTTTGGTGGGCTGAGACGGGCGGATCACAAGGTCAGGAGATCAAGACCATCCTGGCTAACGCAGCGAAACCACGTCTCTACTAAAAATACAAAAAATCAGCTGGGCTTGGTGGCGCTCGCCTGTAGTCTCAGCTACTTGGGAGGCTGAGGCAGGAGAATCGCTTGAACCTGGGAGGCGGAGGTTGCAGTAAGTGCAGATGGCGCCACCGCACTCCAGCCTGGGTGACAGAGCGAGACTTCATCTCCAAATATATAAATAAAAAAAATTAAAATTAAAATTAAAAAAAATTAGCCCAGCGTGGTGGCACGCATCTGTAATCCCAGCTACTTGGGAGGCTGAGGCAGGAGAATCACTTGAACCCGGGAGGTGGAGGTTGCAGTGAGCCAAGATCGCGCCACTGCACTCCAGCCTGGGTGACAGAGCGAGACTTCATCTCCAAATAAATAAATAAGTAAAAATTAAAATTAAAATTAAAAAAAATTAGCCCAGCATGGTGGCACGCATCTGTAATCCAAGCTACTTTGGGAGGCTGAGGCAGGAGAATCTCTTGAACCCGGGAGGTGGAGGTTGCAGTGCGCCAAGATTGCGCCACTGCACTCCAGCCTGGGCCACAGAGTGAGACTCTCTGTCTCAAATAAATAAATAAATAAATAAATAAATAAAATAAGGCCAGGCATGGTGGTTCATGGCCGTAATCCCAGCACTTTGGGAGGCCGAGGCATGTGGATCACGAGCTCAGGAGTTCGACACCGGCCTAACCAACATGGTGAAACCCTGTCTCTACTAAAAATACAAAAATTAGCTGAGCATGGTGGCAGTCACCTGTAATCCCAGCTACTCAGGAGGCTGAGGCAGGAGAATCGCTTGAACCCGAGAGGTGGAGGTTGCAGTAAGCCGAGATTGTAGCCACTGCACTCCAGCCTGGGCAGCAGAGTGAGACTCCATCTCAAAAACAAAAATTTGAAAATAATAATAATAATGACTTGGGGGCTGGGTGCAGTGGCTCGCACCTGTAATCTCAACACTTTAGGAGACCAAGACAGGAGGACTGCTTGAGGTCAGGGATTCGAGACCAGCCCAAGCAACTTAGCAAGACCTCATCTCTACTAAAACTTAGAAAAGATTAGCTGGGTGTGGTGGGATGTGCCTGTAATCCCAGCTACTAGGGAGGCTGAGGTAGGAGGATTGCTTCAGCTGGGAGGTCAAGGCTGCAGTGAGCCATGATTATGCCACTCCACTGCAGCCTGGATGACAGAGCAAAACTTTGTCTCAAAATAAAAGGGAAAACAATGATTTGGAGAGAGGCAAGCAATCCAAGTTTGTCAAGGAGGGTCAGTTTTAGGACTTTTGTTGGAAACACTGGTCGAAAATTTCTTCACTCTAAAGTTCCTAAGCTGGAAGGGCACAGAAGGCTACAGCACTACCCAGAGGGAAGGTTGTGCCTAAGAATGAAGCCAACACAAGGGAAGCAGATCTGAGACCACACAGATGCCTTTCACATCCTTTGAGCTCCTGGATACAGCCATACCTAAAGCCTTTGTTGATTTTTCTTTTTTTTTTTTTTTTAAGATGGAGTCTTGCTCTGTCACCCAGGCTGGAGTGCAGTGGCGCGACCTTGGCTCACTGCAACCTCAGCCTCCTGGGTTCAAGTGATTCTCCTGCCTCACCCTCCCGAGCAGCTGGGACTACAAGTGCAGGCCACCACGCCCAGCTAATTTTTCGTATTTTTAGTAGAAACGGGGTTTCACTGTGTTAGCCAGGCTGGTCTCGATCTCCCGACCTCGTGATCTGCCCGCCTCGGCCTCCCAAAGTGCTAGGATTACAGGCGTCAGCCACCACGCGTGGCCATTGATTTTTCATTTCTTTCCACCTATCAGTTACCTAATTTTGAAGTCTTCAAAAAGTGGCATTCTTACCACTTACACATAAATATATACTGACTTTAAACTGACAAGGATGTGGACTGAGAGAAGCACAGCAGGTGACCAGAAGGGAAGGCAGAGGCATAGCAAGGGGTCGAAGCTGGGGTGGGACAGTGGGCAGCAGCAGCACTCACTGGACCAGATGGGAGGCCAGGACTTCCTTGCAGATGGGCTGCTCGGCCAGCGTCAGCCAGAACTCACAGGCCTCAAGGGCAACGTTCTCATCATGGTCCTGGGTCCTCTGCAACATGTACTGTGGTAGGGGGGAGAAGCTGAGGCCTGGCCTGGCTGGGGGTGGCTCCCTGACCCCTGCCAGCGGCCCCCCTGCCACCGGCCCCCTGCCTGCCCGCCTGGGCTGGCCTCAATCATGCACACCTGGATGATGCTGTGCATGTGGGGGATGAGCCTGTCGATCCGCACTTCCAGAAGCATCACCAGGGCGCGGCACACATTCTTCCGCACCTCGGGGTCATCATCCACGGCCAGGGCAAATAGGTGCTGCAGGGAGGAACAGGGTCAGCTGTAGGGGCCATCAGTCCTCGCCCTGCCCACCCCCAGCCCAGTGGCCCACCTCGATGAAGGTGTCAATATTGTCCATCAGTGCCTGGGCCCGGTCCATGATGAACTGGTTCACGCAGGCGATGGCGTGGGACCTGGCGGGGAGCAGACACGTGGGTCACCCTGACCCTGCCCACTCCAGGCTCTCCGGAAGCCCCCAGGGAGCTGCACCCACCGGATCTTGGGACTGCAGTGCTTGAAGAACTGCAGGAACTTGGGGATCATGATGTTGAGGGGCCTGTTGAGGGCGTCACTGTCCAGAAGCTCTGATGAGTCTTCGCAGATCTTCTGCAGGGCTCCAAAGGCTCCCTGAGTGCAGAGGGGCAGAGAGAAAAAGGTGGGTGGTGGGTGGTGGTCCCAGCCCCCCAGTACCCACTCTGGCCATCCATAGCTTCTCGCCTACCTCACAAGTGTTGTAATCCTCCGAGTTAAGCAGGTTGCAGAGCTGGGGCAGCAGCTCAGGCCACATCTGCAGCTCACCCTTGGAAGCGATGGTGGTGATGAGAATGCCTGGGGCGGCCGGGAAAGGACGCTGCCTGAGGCTGGGCGGGGGCTGCCCAGCACCTCCCCCTCCCACTGGGCACCCCCAGTGCTGCCTTTCTGTTCCCTAGCCCATGTATGCTCTCCACATTCTCCCTCCTTTTTTTTTTTTTTTTTAAGAGATAGAGTTAGCTCTGTTGCCCAGGCTGGATTGCTGTGGCACAATCAATAGTCCACAGCAGCCTCAAACTCCTGGCCTCAAGCCATCTTCCCGTCTCAGCCTCGTAAGTAGCTGGGACTGCAGGCACATGCCACCATGCCCAACTAATTTTTAAAATTGTTTGTAGAGATGGGATCTCACTATGTTGCCCAGGCTGGCCTAAAACTCCTGGCCTCAAGCAATCCTCCTGCCTCGGCCTCCAAAAACACTGAGATTACAGGCGTGAGCCACCACTCCTGGCCTCAAGCAATCCTCCTGCCTCGGCCTCCAAAAACACTGAGATTACAGGCGTGAGCCACCACTCCTGGCCTTGACATAGGTAGAAGGGTACTCCTTGACTCAGTAAGCACCCTGAGCCTTACTGTGAGTCAACTCTGTTCCAGGGCCTGAGGCACAGCACAGAGCAAAATACAAAATCCTCACCCTTGGGAGCTGGAAGCAAGCTATGAAGTAAAGATAAATTAGCAAAAAAAACTGGGAGGGGCCGTGCATGGGCGGCTCATGCCTGTAATCCCAGCACTTTGGGGGACCGAGGTGGGTGGATCACTTGAGGTCAGGAGTTCGAGACCAGCCTGGCCAACGTGGTGAAACCCCGTCTCTACTAAAAATACAAAAATTAGCTTGGCGTGGTGGGGGGGCACCAGTAATCCCAGCTACTCGGGAGGCCGAGGCAGGAGAATCACTTGAACCCGGGAGGCAGAGGTTGCAGTGAGCAGAGATCACACCACAGCATTCCAGCCTGGGACGGAGCAAGACTCCATTTCAAAAACAAAAACAAAAAACTGGGAGGGGCCACATGCCAAGGACTAAGTGGGGAAATACAGCAGAAAAGATGGTGAGAAAGGGCTGTAGGTGAAGATAGCAACTTTAAATTGGGTGGCCAGAGCAGGCCTCATTGAGGTGACATCTTGATATCTGAGCCAAGACCTGAAGGAGGTGAAGGAGGCGAGGGAGGAATCATCCAGGTTTCTGGGGAAAGGGCATCTGAGGCAGGGGACTCTATGGTGCAAAGGCCTGGCGTAAGGACAGGCATGATGAGAGAGGGAAAGGAAGTAAGGGCAGGAAGGTGGCAGGGATGCTTGTACTGCCTATTAGACATCCAGGAGTTACGTACAGCAGGCATCTGAGGTGCCAGGACAGTGCACATATCTGGTGACAGAGCTGGATATGAGTTCTGTTAAGTGCAGAGATGGTATTTGCTGCCACGAGATGGCAGTGTTTCCCAAGGGTGGAAACTGTCAATGAGAGAAAGGTGCTCCCTGCAGTGGGTAGGTACACAGTGAGGACTGTGGAACCTTAGCCACATCCCCTCACTCTGTGTGCCTCAGTGCTTCCAGCCCTCAGAAGACATAAAGAAAACCAGCCTCCTAACTAAGGTTATCAGTGGGTTTCTTTTTCTCTCTCTTTTTTTTTTTTTTTTGAGATGGATTCTCACTCTGTAGTCCAGGCTGGAGGGCAGTGGCGCAATCTTGGCTCACTGCAACCTCCATCTCCCGAGTTCAGGTAATTCTCCTGCCTCAGCCTCCGAAGTAGCTGGGATTACAGGTGCCCGCTGCCACACTCAGCAAATTTTTGTATTTTTAGTAGAGATAGAGTTTCACCATGTTGGCCAGGCTGGTCTTGAACTCCTGACCTAAAGTGATCCACCCGCCTCAGCCTCCCAAGGTGCTGGGATTAGAGGCGTGAACCACCGCGCTCAGCCTGGATCAGTAAGTTTCAATGACTTAGCAAAGAGCCTGGCACATAGAATGAGCTCAGGAAGTCCAGATCCTACTTCTGGCCTGGGAGGGGGTTTTTGCGGGACTAAAAGTTACTTTTTATTTTTGAGATGGAATCTCAGTCTGTTGCCCAGGATGCAGTACAGTAGCATTATCTTGGCTCACTGCAACCTCTGCCTCCCGGGCTCAAGCGATTCTCCTGCCTCAGCCTCTCGAGTAGCTGGGATTACAGGTGCCCACCAGCTGTAATTCCCAACTAATTTTTTGTATTTTCAGTAGAAACGGAGTTTCACCATGTAGGCCAGGCTAGTCTCCAACTCCTGATCTCAAGTGATCCGCCTGCCTTGGCCTCCCAAAGTGCTAGGACTATAGGCGTGAGTTACCACACCCAGCCAAAAGTCATTTTTTTTATTTTTATTTTATTTAGTTTTTTTTGAGACGAAGTCTTGCTCTGTTGCCCAGGCTGGAGTGTAGTGCCGCAATCTCGGCTCACTGCAAACTCTGCCTCCTGGGTTCAAGCAATTCTCCTGCCTCAGCCTCCTGAGTAGCTGAGATTATAGATGTTCACCACCACGCCCAGCTAATTTTTTTTTTTTTTGAGACGGAGTCTCGCTGTATTGCCAGGCTGGAGTGCAGTGGCGCCATGTCACCTCACTGTAACCTCCAACTCCTGGGTTCAAGTGATTCTCCTGCCTCAGCCTCCCGAGTAGCTGGGACCACAGGCGAATGCCACCACGCCCAGCTAATTTTTTGTATTTTTAGTAGAGATGGGGTTTCACCATGTTGGCCAGGATGGTCTCAATTTCCTGACCTTGTGATCCGCCCACCTCGGCCTCCCAAAATGCTGGGATTACAGGCGTGAGCCACCATGCCTGGCCAGCTAAGTTTTTTGTATTTTAAGTAGAGACAGGGTTTCACCATGTTGGCCAGGCTGATATTGAACTCAACCTCTGGTGATTTGCCTACGCTGACCTCCCAAAGTTGCTGGGATTACAGGCATGAGCCAATTCTTAGTCATCTTTCTGTAACTTCCTCAGGCCACCTTCCAAGAGTCAGAAAAGGCTCTGCTGAAAACCTAATTCCGTTGCACCTGAAACAAAACCTGCATTATTTTGACTTCTATACCTTTAGCACTCAGCCCAAGGCCGAACACAAAACTCTAGATGTTGCATGACTGTCTCAGAGGCAAGAAGGACTGTTTCAGGAGGGAGTGGTTCCAGAGCGTGGCCCTGCAATGCCTCAGCTGTTTCTGACTTCTGCTGCTTACCCAGACAGGTCCCTTAATAGCTCAGCGCCTCAGCTTCCTCATCTATCAAATGGCAATAGTAATAGTACTACCATAGAGGGTGCCGGAGCATTCCATGAAGCATTACACTTAACATGCTGAGAAGTGAGAGTTCAGTGTGTCCTCAGAGGCCAACCCCCGCTGCCCCTCTCACCAATGGTGGCTCGGATGAGCGAGGAGGCGTCGCCAATGTTGTTGAGACACTCCTGTTTGATGAAGTCTGCCACAGGTGGTGGGAAGCTCTGATAGTGTGCCTTCACATTGTTCTTGAGGATGAGGCCACTGAGAGAGCGCGTTGGCTCATCTGGGAGGAGGAAGGCTGAGGTTCAGGGGCCCACGGGGGAGAAAGCAGGGTCCCGATCGCATGGAAGGGAGCAGAGGGCGTACCTTCTGACTTGAGTCTGGTCAGGACGAAAATCAGGTAGTTGTTGAAGTCAGGAAACTGATTGAGTTGTTTGAGTTTCTGCCAGGCTGTTAAGGGTCTTGGAAGACAGAGGCCTTCCCCCAGCCAGGCCCCCTCACTATGTACCTGACACTATCTCTGACCACTGGGACCAGGCTGCCAGCTCCTGGGGGATCCCGCTCCCTAATAAGCCCACAATGACACAGAGCACCTCAGACACGTCAAATTCATATAAGGGGCCGGGCGCGGTGGCCTACACCTGTAATCCCAGCACTTTTTGGGAGGCCAAGGCGGGCGGATCACAAGGTCAGGAGTTCGAGACTAGCCTGGCCAGCATGGTGAAACCCCATCTCTACTAAACATACAAGAAAATTATCTGGGCATGATGTGTGCATGCCTCTATTCCCAGCTACTTGGGAGGCTGATGCAGAAGAATTGCTTGAACCCAGCAGGTGAAGGTTGCAGTGAGCCAAGATTGCACCTCTGCACTCCAGTCTGGGCGACAGAGCAAGACTCCATCTCAAAAAAAAAAAAATCATACAAGGAGTTGGGTGGAAATGTCTGGGTTTCCCATCCACTCCTGAAGACGCAGCCAGAGCAGGAGAGGGAAGGAGAATCCCACTCCTCTTAAAGTGGCAGCTACTAGTCAGCTCTCCCCACTAACAGGCCATGATGCCTATTTTTTTTTTTTTTAAAGAGGGAATCCAAATTTTGGGGTGAGTCATGCTCATGGTTTAAATATTTGTTTGTTTATTTATTTATTTTCAGACAGAGTCTCACTCTGTCACTTAGGCTGGAGTGCAGTGGCACGATCTCAGCTCACTGCAACCTCCGCCTCCCAGGTTCAAGTGATTCTCCTGCCTCAGCCTCCCGATTAGCTGAGATTACAGGCTTCTGCCACCACATCTGGCTTAATTTTTGTATTTTTAGTAGAGACAGGGTTTCTCCATGTTGGCCAGGCTGGTCTCAAAACTCCTGACCTCAGGTGATCCGTCCGCCTCGGCCTCCCAAACTGCTGGGATTACAGGTGTGAGCCACCGCGCCTGGCCTATATATCTTTTCTTTGAGACAGGGTCTGGCTCTGTCGCCCAGGGTGGCTGGAGTACAGTGGCACAATCTCAGCTCACCACAACCTCTACCTCCTGGGCTCTAGCCATCCTCCCACCTCAACCTCCCAAGTAGCTGGGACTACATGTGCATGCCACCACACCCAGCTATTTTTTGTATTTTTTTGTAGAGATGGGGTCTCCCTATATTGCCCAAGCTGGTCTCAAACTCCTGGGCTCAAGCGATCTACCTGCCTCGGCCTACCAAAGTGCTCCAATTACAGGCATGAGCCACCCCGTTGGGCCAGGGCCTACTTTAATAGTTAATGGAGTAGATGCTAGCGTTCGATTAACATTAGGAATTTTCATCATTTTCTATAACAATCCCCGCAGCTCTGGAAATGGGACCCAGGAATTGTAATCCTTCTCTGTCCAGGGCAGATCCTCCGCACAGCAGAAAAAATCTGGGGACTAGGGGAGTCAGTCCCTCTCTTTCTCTCTCTGGCCTTTGGAAACTGCACACATCTACCCGGTTCCCCCAGCCCCGGAAGGAAGGAAGGATACATCCTGCACGATGCGCTGAGTGGCTGTGTTGGGCGACTGTGAGTCTTTGAGCAGCTGCAGGACCTGCTGCAGGCCCTGCTCGTCTGGCTGCCAGTCCATGGCGCAAGGCAAGCTGCGGAGGTAGGGGCCGGGGTCAGCGCTGGGTCTCTGGGGCTCCGTGTGAGACCCAGGTGGAGCCCCTGAGGCCGCGGTGGCCGCATGACGACGGGAACGCCCTCGGCGGACCGGCGGAGGCCTCCGATCCACGCCCGCCCAAGTGCGGGGTCCCCGCCAGCTGCGCCATCCTCGGCCGCGCAGTCGCGGGCTCGGGAGCGCGGGAGGGGGGAGGTGGAAACGGGCCACAGGCGGCGGCGGCGGGGCCCGGCGGATCCTCATGGGACCCAGCGAAGAGCCCTCGTCCCAGGGTGGCCCATGCCGCCGACCCCGGCTCCGAGTCCGAAGGCTTCCACCTCCCTCGCAGCGGCTGGGCGAGGGCCCAGCCGCCTCCACATCCAGGGGCCCCGCCCCAGACCGTGATAGCGCCCCGGCCCCCGTGGTCTCTTCCGTGCAGGCACAGTCCCTGAAGAGTCCCCTTCCCCCGACACTCGGCCCTTAACCTCTGCCAGATCCCAGAGGCCTCCTGCCCTAGTCCAATTTCTGAGCTTCCCCAGATGCACCGTCCCAAGACGATCGTCCTGATCTCTCCTGTCCCCTGTTCCTGCCCTTCAAGTTCAGTGGATGCCAGATATCCCCCTCTGTGGCCTAGCCAAATTCTAAGGATTCCTCTTAATCAGGCCCAAAGCAGTCCCCAGGTAGGTCTCTGCTGCCTCTTCGAATGGGAGCCAGCCAAGCCCGGCCAACCTACTATAGGAGCCCCCTGGACGGATCCCAGTCGCCTTCCCCAATCAGGTCTGGCCAAGCCTCTCCCTGAAATCCCCTCCGACCCTGTCAGCAGTAACCCCTGCTGACGGATCTCTGTTGCCTCTCCCAGTCAAGTTCGGCCGAGCCCCCCACCACCTCGTGTCAGTAACCCCCTGGTCCGATCCTTGCAGCCTCCCCCAGTTCGGCCTGGGTAAACACCCCCTGGGGCATTCCCCTCAACGGATCCCAGCAACGCCTCGAAGTCAGATCCAGGAAAACCCTCTAGGCCGAAGTCTGACGCCCCTCCCCGTCAGGACCCAACGAGCTCCCCTCCCCCCTCCCCGCTCAACTTTTCAGTGCGGCCTCCCCCAATCAGACCCAACCAAGCCCCACCGAAACAGGCCCCTACACACACCCGATCCTCGCGACGTCCCCCAATCAGGCCCCAAGCAGTCCCCAGACGCTTCCCCCAATCAGATCCCCTCCAGCCCGACCCCAGCAGTCCCACTGGCCCTCTTCTTGCGGAGCCCCGACATGGCCTGGCTCCGAGGCCCCACCCCCTAAGCTCTGCTCGGTTCCCCCCTCCCCCGCCCGGCCCGTTCTAGCTGCCAGGAGGATCGGGCCCAACCGGGTTCCCGGCCTTTCCCGGTCGGGCGCGGCCCCGACGCCCGGGCCGCGCGCGGCGCAGGCCCGGTGCCCGGCGGGGGTCGACGCAAGCCGGGGCCAAGAGGGTCGGGCTCTGAGTGAGGCCCACTTACCCGGCCCCGGGCAGCAGCGGCGGCAACTCGCGCTGCGGCTTCTCCGGAGACTCGCGCGGAAGGAGGGAGCCAAAGAGAGAGAATTTAAAAAAAAAAAAAAAAAAAAAAAAAAAAGAAAGAAAGAAAAAAAAAAAGAAAAACGCGGCCGTAGGTGAGCCGCCGCGGCTCCCGTACTCCGTTCAAACTGGTCCCGCCGAGCCAATCGGAAGGTTCAACCTTCACACGTGCCCTGGCACTTGGGTAACCCGGGCTGAGACGAGGCCCGGTCACGTGACCAAAGAGTTGCCGTTTCTTTGGCCTCTCTAGCCAGCCGGTCCTCCTAGTGTCTCGTTTTCCCAGCATCTTACACTGACCTGACCGCAAGCTCTTTAGCTGGAGCCAGGAGTTTGGTAGCGCGTGGGGACTTTCTGTGTGTGATGGATCCAGGAACCCCTCGGCCAGAGCCAGCGCCCTCCTTGTCACCTTCCTCCACTAAAAATTGAAATGTGCCTCCCTTCCCCCATCCAGAGGTACTTGGGAGGAGTACGCTGTGTGTGCGCAAGGAAAGAGCTGAGCGTGGTCTTTATACCCCAGAGACAAAGGAAAGAAAGCAGGACAAAGTAAGTGCCTGAGACAAGCCGGGTTCCTACAGAAGCCTCTGCCACTTTTTGCATTATTTTCCAGTACTGTTTGATAGTTTTTACAAGGAGATGAAAAAGCCACAAGGATATAAATTTTTGAATAAAACAAAATGAACTAATAAAATAAACTTTTAACCACGCCTAATCCCTTTCCCTACCTGAAGTTGAATGAGGTAGAACAGCGCAGGAAATTCTGGCAAGGGCAGGGTCATGAAGTTGCGACGTCTGAAGACAGTAGGGCACCGTTTTTCCTTCTCTTGAGAGAGGAGCAGATGGTAAAAAGCTGGAGACCCTGTAGCGTCTTGGTTTCCCCTCCCTGCCCTGCTGATAACAAAGTAGGAGACCTCCTGCCACTTGAAGCCTCAGTTTCCCCACTTGTCAAATGGGTATAAGAGCAGTTCGCGCGATTAGAGATCATCCAAGTTAAGCATGACCTGGCCAGCTCTAAATTGTTCCTTAAAAACGTGGCTTTACCCTCCAAGGCTCAAGGCTGTTCTTTTACTGTATTCAGCCCCTCCCTAAGCCGATATTTAATGAATTCACCGGCTCTAATCCCAAAGAACAACCCACCCTGCCCTGAGGAACTTTTTGACCCTCGAGAGAGGCACAGGTCAATTTTTGCCCCTGCCTGAAGGAGGGGAACAGCTATCTCAACCCACTTGCCGTAGGCAAAGTCAGTCCCGGCTCCGTTCATTCATGAAAAGCGAGTCCCGGGCCTCCAAGGTTAGGGAAGTGTCGGCAGGCGCTTAACTCCACTCGGAGAATCTCGGAAGACACCCTAAAGGAGCAGTTGGGATTCCGAGGTAGCCAGTTCCGCTGGACTGAAACCTGGGCTAAGAAACACGTGCAGAAAGCCGCCACCAAGGCATGCGTAAAGGCCTCCCTCTCCCCCACCCTCCGATAAGCCCTGGAACTACAAATCCCGTCCTGCCATGCGCCAGGGTCGCCGCGCTTTGGGGTTTTGGCTGAGAATCAAATTGGCAGGAGGGTCTCTAGACCAACCGAGGTGCATGGGGAGCAGAAGAGTGAGACTGGGGAGCTGGGGCTGGATTTGGGGGTTCCTGGGGCGGGTGTGAACGATAAGAGCGTTCTGGTCCAATTTGGGGGCTGCCCCAGATAAAGATAAGATGGGGAGCGAGTTTGGGATGCAGGAGACAATTTGTTAAGGTTCACCTCCTTCATATAATATGGCAAATTTTCAGCGGCCCTCCGCAAGCCTTGGGGCAGAACAAAGTAGCCCCTGCTGCATGTGTGGTCCACATTGTTGGTCCTTGTGTGGTCACGGAATTTTTTCTTCCTCTCCAGCTGGTGAATTTGAGTGCTGAATCAGGACAAGGTTTTGGGTTTTTGTTTTTTTGTTGTTTTTGTTTTTCTATTTCTTTTTGTTTGTTTTGTTTTGTTTTGTTTTTGAGACGGAGTCTCGCTCTGTTACAAGGCTGAAGTGCGGTGGCGCGATCTCAGCTCATTGTAACCTCCGCCTCCCGAGTTCAAGCGATTCTCGTGCCTCAGCCTCCCGAGTAGCTGGGATTACAGGCATGTGCCACCACGCCCGGCTAATTTTTTTTAATAGAGATGGGGTTTCACAGTGTTCACCAGGATGGTCTTGATTTCTTGACCTCATGATCTGCCCGCCTTGGCCTCCCAAAGTGTTGGGATTACAGGCGTGAGCCACCGCGCCTGGCTTTTTTGTTTGTTTTTTGAGATGGTGTCTTGCTCTCATTGTCCCGACTGGAGTGCAATGGCTCAATCTCGGCTCACTGCAACCTCCGCCTCCGGGTTCAAGCGATTCTCCTTCCTCAGCCTTCCGAGTAGCTGGAATTACAGGCGCCTGCCACCACACTAGGCTAATTTTTTGCATTTTTAGTAGAGATGGGGTTTTGCCATGTTGGCCAGGCTGGGCTTGAACTCCTGACCTCAGGTGATCCACCCGCCTCGACCTCCCAAAGTGCTGGGATTACAGGCGTGAGCCACTGTGCCCGGCCCAGTTTTCCTATTTCTTTTTTTTTTTTTTTTTGAGACATTGTCTTGCTCTGTCGCCCAGGCTGGAGTGCAATGGTGGGATCTCAGCTCATTGCAACCTCCGCCTCCAGGATTCAAGCTATTCTGCCTCAGCCTCCCGAGTACCTGGGACTACAGGCGCCCGCCACCACGCCCAGCTAATTTTTGTATTTTTAGTAGAAATAGGGTTTCACCATATTGGCCAGGCTGATCTCGAACTTCTGACCTTGTGATCTGCCCAGCACCTCCCAAAGTGCTAAGATTACAGGCATTAGCCACCGTGCCTGGCCTTTTTTCCTTTTTTTTTTTTTTATTTTGAGATGGAGTTTTGCTCTTGTTGCCCAGGCTGGAGTGCAATGGTGCAATTTCGGCTCACCACAACCTCTGCCTCCCAGGTTCAAGCGATTCTCCTGCCTCAGCCTCGCGAGTAGCTGGGATTACAGGCATGCGCCACCACGCCCTGCTAATTTTGTATTTTTAGTAGAGACCGGGTTTCTCCATGTTGGTCAGGCTGGTCTCGAACTCCCGACCTCAGGTGATCCATCTGCCTTGGCCTCCCCAAGTGCTGGTATTACAGGCATGAGCCACCATGCCCGGCCTTTTTTCCTATTTCTTAAGCACCTACTGCATGTCAAGCAGTTTCCAAATGTTATCTCATTAACACCGGGTGCGGTGGCTCATGCCTGTAATCTCAGCACTTTGGGAGGCCAAGGGCAGATCACGAGGTCAGGAGATTGAGACCATCTTCTGGCTAACACGGTGAAACCCCGTCTCTACTAAAAATACAAAAAAAATTAGCCAGGAGTGGTGGCCTGCGCTTATAATCCCAGCTACTCAGGAGGCTGAGGCAGGAGAATCGCTTGAACACGGGAGGCAGAGGTTGCAGTGAGCCAAGATCACGCCACTTCACTCCAGCCTGGGCGACAGAGCGAGACTCTGTCTCAAAAAAAAAAAAAAAGGCCTAATGTTTTCTCATGCAAATCTCACAACAGCCCTATGCCTGGCAAACTTACCTCAGCTCAATTAGAAGCTCTCTGTGCCAAAAGAAACTCACAGAATTGGTGTCCAACCAGCCGGGCGCAGTGGCTCACGCTCATGCCTGTAATGTCAGCATTTTGGGAGGCCAAGGCAGGCAGATCACGAGGTCAGGAGATCAAGACCATCCTGGCTAACACGGTGAAACCCTGTCTCTACTAAAAATACAGAAAAAATAGCCAGGCGTGGTGGCGACCGCCTGTAGTCCCAGCTACTCGGGAGGCTGAGGCAGGAGAATGGCGTGAACCCAGGAGGCGCAGCTTGCAGTGAGCCAAGATCACGCCACTGCACTCCAGCCTAGGCGACAGAGCGAGACTCTGTCTCAAAAAAAAAGAATTGGGGTCCAACCACGTATCTGAAATGCGAGACAAACGTGTTCTCAATTTACAACAGCCCCCCTGCCCAAGCCTCTCATCACACTGTCCCCCGAGTTCAAAGGTCAGCACTTCAACGGACTTAACACAGTCCCCAAACGCAAGCCAACTTCTTCACCCTGGAAAGCACTAGCTGTTTTAAACAATGGCAGGGTTAGATTCTATGAATATTGCCCTTACTTTAGAACTTGACTCTAGAGATGCTTCTTTATTTTACCCCTATTTGATAGATGAAGAACCTGAAGTACAGAAAAGCTAAGTGACTTACCCAAGATCACACAGTCAACAGGCACTAGAATAGTTTGAAGCCAGGGCTGTGTGACTCACCAAAACCTGGATTTGATTCTCCTCCCTCTTCAGACTTTTCTCAGGTCAGAGCGGGTAAGTACTGTAAAGGGATGTGCCTGGGCTTTCAGCCTCTCCTGCCTCTTGACACTAGAATAGAGGCTGAGATGCTGCAGGGTGACCTACTTCCCAGGCTTCTGTTGCTTTTTAAAGATCCAGTCTCTGCTGGTGGCTTTGGGGGAGGAGGAGGTAGGGATGGCTCCATTAGCTTCCTGTGTTCCCTCCCCCCATACTCCATCCCCAAGGCCAAAGTCACACCTGGGCTAGCTTAGCATCCCCAAAGTAGGAGGGAGAGACCTTTCAGCCCATGTGCAAAGTAAAGCAGAAAAACCTTATTGTGTGTTAGCAGGAAGTGAAAGAGGAAAGGTATCCTATTATTATTTTTTTAATGTTTTGAGATGGAGTCTCTCTCTGTTGCCCAGGCTGGAGTGTAGTCACTGCAACCTCTGTCTCCCCGGTTCAAGCGATTCTCCTGACTCAGCCTCCCAAGTAGCTGGGATTACAGGCGTGGGCCACCACCCCCAACTAATTTTTGTATTTTTAGTAGACAGGGTTTCACCATGTTGGTCAGGCTGGTCTTGAACTCCTGACCTTGTGATCTGCCCGCCTTGGCCTCCCAAAGTGCTGGGATTATAGGCGTGAGCCACCACGACGGCTAGGCTGTTTTTTTTTTTGAGACGGAATCTCACTTTGTTGCTCAGGCTGAAGTATAGTGGCACAATCTCAGCTCACTGCAACCTTTGCCTTCTCAGATTCAGGACATTCTCCTGCCTCAGCCTCCCAAATAGCTGGTATTACAGGTGCGCGCCACCACGCCCAGCTAATTTTTTGTATTTTTAGTAGAGACAGGTTTGCACCACATTGGCCAGGCTGGTCTCGAACTCCTGGCCTCAAGTGATCCTCCTGCCTTGGCCTCCCAAAGTGCTGAGATTACAGGCGTGAGCCACTGCGCCCAGCCAACTTTTATTTTTTGTAGCAAGAAAGGTCTTGCTGTGTTGTCCAGGCTGGTCTCAAACTCCTGGGCTCAAGTGATCCACCTGTGTCTCGACCTCCCCAGTCACTGGGATTACAGATGTGAGCCACCATTCTTGGCAGGGCAGGGTTTTTGTCTGTTTGGGTAGCTGACTTCACATAGCAGATGCTCATCATTTGTTACATGAGTCAGTGCTCCACCCCAACCTGCACAGACTGCATCTGGCAAAATCTGAGAGCCTGTGGTGTACCAGGGTGGGCCCACCTCAGCCCACTCCCAGGACCACAGCCCTCTGCCTTCCACCCTCTACTTGCTGAGGCCGTGTTTCTCTGAGTCTTGGTCCTCTTTTGATTGAAAGTGGAAAGAGGGGCCAGGCACAGTGGCTCATGCCAGTAATCCCTGAGGCCACAGATCACTTGAGGTCAGGAAACCCCGGCTCTACCAAAAAGATAAAAATTAGCCAGGTGTGGTGGCACACTCATGTCGTCCCAGCTACTAGGGAAGCTAAGGCAGGAGAATTGCTTGAACCTGGGAGGCGGAGGTTGCAGTGAGCCCAGATTGCGCCATTGCACTCCAGCCTGGGGGCGGAGTGTGCCTCCGTCTCAAAAAAAAAAAAAAAAAAAAAAAGTGGAAGGAGGGGGCTGGGTGCAGTAGTTCACACCTGTAATCCCAGCACTTTGGCAGGCCAAGGCGGGAAGACGGTTTGAGCCCAGGAGTTCCCAACCAGCCTGAGCAACATGGTGAGACTTTGTCTCTACAAAAAATACAAAAAAAAAATGTGCCGTGTCTGATGGCACATGCCTGTAGACCTCACCCAGGAGGCTGAGGTGGGAGGATCGCTTCAGCCCAGGAGGTTGAGGCTGCAGTGAGCTGTAATCTCACCACTGCACTCCAGCCTAGGCAACAGAGGTAGACTTTATCTCAAAAAAAAAGAGAAAGTGGAAGAGGGCCCAGCCCTAAGCTGGGTAGGAGTGCCAAGGCTGCTCAGCTGCTGCCATTCCTGCCTAGGAAGACTGGGGTGAGCCTATAGCTGGGGGACCCCCCAACGTTGCTCCAGGTCCAGCAGGTTTGAGGAGTTGGGAGGCAAGGGCATCTTAAAACTTGTGTGGGTTTGGTGGAGAACAGGTGGAGCCAGGCAGCTTCCGGCTCCAACAGGATGGGCAGTGGAACCAGGAGGGCATGGAAGGGCTAGGTCTGTGCCAGTGATCATGTTCTGTAAGGTTGGACAGAGAACCCCCTTGCCCTCTTTCTCTTGAGGGTGTATGCATATGGAAGGGACAGACTCCAGCCTCCCTGGAAGGGCTTCAAGTAGCTAGAGGACTGAGTGGCCTTTCCCCCAGCGGAGCACACAGCCCCATGGAATCCAGCTCTCAGCACTCCTCACCTCCTCTGCTGCCGAGATGCAGTCCCCTCCACTCCCCTCCTCAGTCTCCCAGGTTCTACCCTCAGCCTCCTTCAGTCTATTCCCCACAGGAGCCGGAGGGATCCCCTGAAGATATAAAACGTATGATGTTGCAACCTCAAATACTCCCCAAAGCCTTCTCCTCACTTAAGAATAAAATCCCGGGCACGACGCAGTGGCTCAGGCCTGTAATCCCAGCACTTTGGGAGGCCGAGGTGGATCACCTGAGGTCAGGAGTTCGAGACCAGCCTGGCCAACATGGTGAAACCCTGTCTCTACTAACAATACAAAAATTAGCCAGGCATGGTGGCAGGCACCTGTAATCCCAGCTACTCGGGAGGCTGAGGCAGGAGAATGGCTTGATCCCAGGAGGCGGATGTTGCAGTGAGTCGAGATCGCGTCACTGCACTTCAGCCTGGGTGACAGAGACAAGACTCTGTCTCAAAAAAAAATAAAATAAATAAAATAAAATCCTGGGCCAGGAATGGCTCATACTGGTAATCCTAGCACTTTAGGAGGCCGAGGTGAGAGGGTTGCTTGAGCTTAGGAGTTGCAGACCAGCCTGGGAAACATAGGGAGACCCCATCTCTACAAAAAAATTAAAAAACTAGCAGAGCATGGTGGTGTGAACCTGTGGTCCCTGCTACTTGCAGGGCTGAGGTGGGAGGCCAGGAAGTGGAGGCTGCAATGAGGCAGTGAGCTGCAATCGTAGCACTGCATTCTAGCCTGGGCGACAGAGCGAGACCATCTCCAAAAAAAAAAAAAGTCCTGAATTCTCCCCCCCATAATCCATCCATCCATCCTCCTCACTTATGAGGCTCTCTTCAGGCCCAAGCCCTCTCCGACCTGGCTGTTCCCTCTGCCTGGGACTCTGACTCACCTCCCTCAGGACTCTAATCAAATGTCACCTAAAAGACATACCCCTCTCCTCCCTAGCTGCAAAAGGGCTTCCCCTTTTTGTTTGTGTCTGCCTCCTTCTGTAAGGGCAGGGAGGGTGTGGTCTGTGTGTTCCCAGCTGTGGTCCCGGAGCCTTGCAGAGCCCTGGCACATAATAGATGCTCCTAAGTGTCTGCTGAATGCGCAATGCAACAGCTTTGGCCAAGCCAAAATGGAACCGTGAAGAGAAAGTGAGCCTAAGGTGGCACGGTAGGGATGCAGCAGTAAGTGGAGACAGGTCCTGGAGAAAGTCCAGGCCTACAGGAGGGGATGTGCCCCTGTCCTTCCTACCCCTTTCATATCCTGCTCGTTATTGGGTCAGGCCCAGGCTTTGACAGGTACAATGCTAGCAACCAGGGGAAGGCTTAGTTAGGTCTGACAGCGCAAAGAAGACAAACCAAGCACACAGCTCCGGCACTAAGTCAAGTTCTTTACTTCCCAGAAGTGATGGCTAAGGGGAGGGAGGAGGGTGAGAAGAGGAAGACAGAAAGAGCCAGAGAGAATGAGGAGGTGAGAAGAGGGGGGACAGTAAACCACTGTTCTATGAAGTCTCACGAGGCAAGTGCTCAAGGTAAAAAAAGAGTCCTGGAGAATCGTCCACGGCTGCGGGAAGCATCTCGGTTTCCTTCTGCTTTTAAGTCCTCTCGGGGAAGGCTGCCGCCGCTGCCGCTGCATTAAATAGTTATGTACATCGCAGAGAGTCCCAGGCCATGGGCAGGCGGGGGAGGGGCGTCATTTCACCAGGGGCCGAGTTTTATCATCGTCACCGCACTGGTGAGCTTTGTACTTTTTCACTTCTGCCATGTACTTGGCCCATGCGTCACCTTTACTTGTTAATACCTGTGGAAGGGGGATACGGGTTAGGAGGGGGGGTGCCAGGAACCAGGGTCAGGACTGCCCTGACACAGGTGACCCATTCCCAGTGTCACCCGGAAGACTCTGGGTTTGAGCTAAAGATTGTAAAGTCAAGTTATCTGGGGACCCATTGACAGCCCTCCTATCCTGCCAGGCACACTCATCAAAGGCCTGGATACCAGACAGGGAGGGAGAAGGCTGCGCAAAAGCTGGAAGGGAAAGGCAATGTGGGTGGTCCCCCTGCACCAAGCCGGCTCACCTCATCCTCCGTCTTCTGCTTCTTGGCTACTATTCCCGTCTTGAGGGCTAGTTTGTTCCCGCCTCTGCGTTTGCCCACCTGGGTGAAGGGACAGAAGACTGCAACGGTTACAGGAGCCGGGACCGCCCTTGGCGGCGCTGAGGCCCACTACACCTTCCTAGCCCGGCCTGGTGGCCCGTCCTGACGCCGCGCCCAGCTCCGCCAGCCGGCCGACCTGCGCAGCAATCAGAGAGGAGCACACGCGACTCAGCGCCTGCCCTGGGCCCGCGGTGCCCTCCCAGGGAGCAAGAAGAGTGCCCACCTCAGTAGGGACCAGCTCTGTTCTCACTTTCCACACCAAGGCCTCACCCTCCCTAGCAGGGACCACAAGAGGTGGCAACAGCTCCCTTTATTGAGCACGTACTGTATGCCAAGCCCTGTGCCAAGTGCTGTGGATGTATCATCTCCTTTCATTTTCACAGCTACCCTAAGATGAAAGTTAGAACCACCCCCTTTTTGACCAGGCGCGGTGGCTCAGGCCTGTAATCCCAGCACTTTGGGAGGTGGAATCGGGTAGATCACCTGAAGTCAGGAGTTTGAGACTAGCCTGGCCAACATGGTGAAACCCCATCTCTACTAAAAATACAAAAAATTAGCCAGGAGTGGTGGTAGGCGCCTGTAATCCCAGCTACTCGGGAGGCTGAGGCAGAAGAATTGCTTGAACCTGGGAGGAGGAGGTTGCCGTGAGCCGAGGTTGCACCATTGCACTCCAGCCTGGGCAACAAGAACGAGACCCTGTCTCAAAAAAAAAAAAAAAAAGAAAAGAAAAAAGAACCACTCCCTTTTCATAGATGAGAAAAGTCTTTCGGAAGGAGACGTCATGCTAACAACAAACAATGGAGCTGATTCAGGGTCAGGTGGGTCGAAGCCTCTGGACAGCGTCCTTAGACATCAAGCAACATTGCCTTCCCTGTGCCTAGCCTGGCATGGCCTCTTTGAGGGTGCAGCCAAAATGGCCCCTCAATGAACAAATGAAAAAGATGCAACGACGACTGCTACTCCCATTCATGAAGGGATTCCACTCGCAGGTGTCACACCAACCCTGGTCCTGATGCTTTTCCTTCCTTACCCTTTCCTCAGAGTCTTCCTCTAGCCTTTCATCCTGTATCCCACCTTCTCCCATTGATTGAGGGCTTCCTGCGCTCCAGGGGCTCCAACAGGCTTCACACACAACCAGGCATTCAATAACCTGTGCTGCTGGGACTATTTCCTTTTTTTTTTTTTTTTTTGGAGACAGAGTCTTACTGTCCAGGCTGGAGTGCAGTGGCACGATCTCGGCTCACTGCAACCTCCACCTCCCAGGTTCAAGTGATTCTCCTGCCTCAGCCTCCCAAGTAGCTGGGATTACAGGTATGCACCACCATGCCTGGCTAATTTTTGTATTTTTAGTAGAGTCAGGGTTTCACCACGTTGGCCAGGCTGGTCTCCAACCCCTGACCTCAGATAATCTGCCTGCCTCGGCCTCCCAAAGTGCTGGGATTACAGGCATGAGCCACAGAGCCTGGCCTGCTGGGATTATTTCACACCGATTTTTTTTTTAAGATACTCTCTTGTTCTGTCATCCAGGCTAGAGCGCAGTGGTGCAATCACAGCTCACTGCAGCCTGAATCTCCTGGGCACAAGCGATCCTCCTGTCTCAGCCTCCTGGGTAGCTGGAGCTCCAGGCATGTATGGCACCATGCCCAACTAATTTTTTAATTTTTTTTGTAGAGATGCGTTTTTGCCATATTGTCCAGGCTGGTCTCCAACTCCTGGGCTTAAGCGATCCACCCACCTCGACCTCCCAAAATGTTGGAATTACAGGTGTGAGCCACTGCCCCCAATCCACGCCCATTTTTAACAAATGAAGAAACTGAGGCTTGCAGAGGTTAGATCACTTGCCCAAAATCACATGCTGGATCCAGAACTAGAGCCCCCAGTCTTGTTATTCTCAAGTCAACACTTTTTCCTCCACACTACAGGCACTTGATCTTAACACCACAGACATGGCAAGCTCAGAGCCAAAAATCAATATATGCCCTATTTACTTAATCCAGAGTTTCTCAACCTGGCACTAATAACATTTTGAGCTAGATTATTCTTTGTTTGGGGGTGGGAGGGCGCTGCCCCACGCATGGTAGGAAGTTGAGCAGCATCCCTGGCCTCTACCCATAGATGTCACTAGCACCCCCTCCCGCAGTTCTGACAACCAAAAATGTCTCCAGACTTTGCCAAATGTGGGGGTGGAGGGAACTGCCCCAATTGAGAACCACCAGTTTAGCCCTTCCTGGAAGACAGGCTCTGTGCTAACCACTTTTCCAGGATCACCTCATAAAACCCTCACCACATCAAGAGATGCGATGATGTCTATTTTTGCAACTAGGGAAAATGAGGGTAGGCAAACCCAGAGGCTCCAGGAAACCACCGATCTTGTCTGTAAGCTCACCACTGCATACCAGCACCTAGCACAACGCCTAGCACGAGGTAAATTGCTCAATAAATGGAGGTTGGTCGAATAAGATACAAGGAAGTCAAGCAATTGTCCTAGGTAAGTAATTGTTCTTACACAGTACGTGGTCTGAGTCTAACGCACATAGCTCAGAATCCAGACTTAAATTTACTCCCTTTCCTCACAATTAGTGGTGGTCCCATGACCCAAGGTCCGGGTACCACTCAAACAGGAATCCTGATATCCACGTTTCCTCATTCTCCACAGTGCTGATTCCTAGGCAATTCCTCAGCTCCCAGTTCCCACGGGCAGGCTCCTGGAGTCCCCACTTCCGCCCCCAGACCCCAGTTGTCGGGAATCCAAGTTCCACATCCTCAGCGGGTGACCCGGACGGGCCCCTCATTCAGAACGGAAAGTGGACCTCGGTCCCGATCCCCCTTCACGGGCCCCGACTCCCGCTGCCAGGACAGGCCGTGGCGCCCGCCCCCACCCCCACGGCTCCTTACGAAGCTAAGTGTGGAGCCCGGACCGCCCTTCCTCTTCGGATCCCCGGGGCCAGCGGCGGCGGCCGACTGGTCGGGTCGCTGCGGACCCGGGGGCGGCTCCTCCTGCCGCTGCCGCTGCTCCTCCTCCATCTTCCGCTTGAACAGCTCCAGGAAGCTGCCGTCGTTGGCGAACAAGTTCACGCCGCCCGACACCGGGCTCGAACCCGCGCCCGACACCTCCTCGTCCCCGCTCTCGGGCGACGTCCCCGGTCCCGACTCAGCCCAACGGCTCCCGCCACCGCCACCGCCCGCGGGGCCCGGCGCCTCCCGGCCCGGAGGCTCCGCCCGTCTCCCTCGGGCAGCCATTTTGTCGCCAGGTGCCGCGCAAAGGACTCTGGGAAGGCCGCTCCGGCCCCGCGCTTGGCGCCCGACTCGCCTCGTCCCGAACAATGCATGCCGGGAAGAGAGGTCCGGCCCTCCAGCGTCCGCAGCGGGGGCGGGGCGAATGAGGGCACCAACCCGAAGGGGCGGGGCTAGGGGGAGGAGCCCCCGTCTCGCGGGTTTTTTTGTTTGTTTTTTTTTTTTCTTTTTTTTTCAGACGGAGTTTCCCTCTTGTTTCCCAGGCTGGAGTGCAATGGCGCGATCTCGGCTCACCGCAACCTCCACCTCCCAGGTTCAAGCGATTCTCCTGCCTCAGCCTCTCGAGTAGCTGGGATTACAGACATGCGCCACCACGCCCAGCTAATTTTGTATTTTTAGTAGAGACGGGATTTCTCCATGCTGGTCAGGCTGGTGATCTCCCGACCTCAGGTGATCCACCCGGCTCGGCCTCCCAAACTGCTGGGATTACAGGCGTGAGCCACTGCGCCCGGCCTTGTTTTTTAAAAATTAGAGACGGGCGCCTGGCTATATTGCCCAGGCTGGTCTCGAACTCCTGGCCTCCAGCGATACTCCTGCCTTGGCCTCCCCTCCCAAAGTGTTGGGATTACAGGCCTGAGCCATCGGGCCCAGTCTTGCTGTTTTGTTTTTTGGTTTTTTGTCTTGTTTTGGAGACAGAGTCACACTCCGTCTCCGAGGCTGGAGTGCAAAGGCATGATCACGGCTCACTTCGACCTCTCAGGGCTGAGGCGATCCTCCCACCACAGCCTCCCGAGTAGCTGGAAACACAGGCATGCGCCACTACGCCTGGCTAATTTATTTTATTTACTTATTTATTTATTTGTTTATTTATTTATATTTGTGGAGACGGGGTTTTGTCATGTTGCCCAGGCTGTTCTCAAACTCCTAGGCTCCAGCAGTCCTTTTACCTCAGCCTCCCAAAGTGCTGGGATTACAGGCGTGAGCCGCCGAGCCCTGCCTCTCGGGTTTTCAAAATTCAGCAGTACTCAGGCTGGTGTTCCCCAGACAGGGGCTCCCGGAGAATGAGACTGTCGTCTGAGACTGGGGCTGTAGCTTGCTCTCTGGAGTTGGTTTCACTTGGGGCTAGGAACAGATTCGCTTTCCAGGGCTAGAATCCCCGTCTGACGACACCAAGAATAATCTCTATGAGGGGAAGGACCTCATTTGGGGCTGTGTGCTCAGCTGACACCTGGGAACTAGAGTCCCTAACTGGGGAATAGACAGCATGTCTAGTCTGGGCCCCCCAAGTAGAAATAGGGGTATCTTTAGGTTGGGTACCCATCTCTGGGATAATGCTCACATTTATTGGGGACATAGCTGGCTCTGTGGAGCTGAGGTCCCCGTCTGAGAATCAGCTTACTTTTTTATTTTATTATTGTTATTATTACTTTATTTTGTTTCATTTTATTTTATTTTATTTCATTTTCTGAGACGGAGTCTCGCTCTGTCGCCCAGGCTGGAGTGCAGTGGCATGATCTCGGCTCACTGCAACCTCCACCTCCCGAGTTCAAGCGATTCTTCTGCCTCAACCTGGTCTCGAATTCCTGACCTCGTGATCTGCCTGCCTCGGCCTCCCAAAGTGTTGGGATTACAGGCGTGAGCCAACGCGCCCAGCCTAATTTATTTATTTATTTATTTATTTATTTATTTATTTAGAGACGGAGTTTCACTCTTTCACCCAGGCTGGAGTGGAGTGAAGTGGCGCAATCTCGGCTCGCTGCAACCTCTGCCCTCCGGGTTCAAGCGATTCTCCTACTTCAGCCTCCTGAGTAGCCGGGATTACAGGCGCGTGCCACCACGCCCGGCTAATTTTTGTATTTTTAGTAGAGACGGGGGTTTCGCCATCTTGGCCAGGCTGGTCCCGAACTCTTGACCTCAGGTGATCCACCCTACTCGGCCTCCCAAAGTGGTAGGATTACAGGCGTGGGCCACCGCGCCCGTCCCGAGAATCAGCTTATTTATGACCTGTAGTATTCAGATGAAGTCGGGGTTATTTCTAGTCTCTAGTCTCCTTCTAAAGTTAAGAGTGTCATGGGCTGGGGTCTCCATCAAGGGCCTGGAACTCAGCTTCTGTTCCTGCTCTAAGACAGAGGTTCAAACATGAAATATCGTATACTGGAGTCCTCTTGAAATACAAGGAGGCTTTTAGGAATTCCTTCTACGAAACGGAGCGCAATTGCAGGAATGGTGTCTGCTAGGTATGGGAGATCAGGGCGTACAGGACAAGACTCTGTAGACTCGCCCACTCTAAGCCACTATCAGCCCAGGGAACTATCGCCAACCAACGGAGTCAATTCGTCTATGATTGGTTTGCGGCAAGAGCCAAGTGGCTCACAGCCTATTGAATAACAGAGGGGGCGGACCTGAGGTGAGGTTGGGACCTAACGTGAAGAATAGAGGGAAAATGATGGACATAAAGTTGAGCCTATGGAGTCAGGCCAAGGAGGACCGGCACTCTAACTTCACCGAAAGGGCATGGACTGGGTGTTTGGCTGGTTGCTAAGGAGAGGTTGGCGCTACCGGAACATAAGAGTGATTGGTGTAAGTAAGAAAAGACATAGCCAATGAAAGGAGAGCTGCAAGACCTAGGGCCCAATCAGTGAAGGGGAGTAGCCTAGACCGTACCGATGTGTTCATTAGGTAGGGGGAACCCTTGGAAAATTATAGACCAGAAGTTGACAAAGTGAACCCTGGAAGCAAAGAATAGTGAAAATATAATTTATATTTATCCTAAAAGGCAAGTAATGAGGAAATTAACTCATGCTCTTAGCTTCGATAGGAATGTAATAGAGAATTTCCCCTGTAGGTGCTTCGTATGGTGCGCTCCGCTGGATCACGTGAGCCAGTTCCAAAATGGCGGCAGGGGTGGCCGGGTGGGGGGTTGAGGCAGAGGAGTTCGAAGATGCGCCTGATGTGGAGCCGCTGGAGCCTACACTTAGCAACATCATCGAGCAGCGCAGCCTGAAGTGGATCTTCGTCGGGGGCAAGGGTGGTGTGGGCAAGACCACCTGCAGGTAAGGAGGCTGCGGCGGGGTCCAGGAGGCGTGTAGGATATACCACTGGGCGAAGGGGAGGCCAAGAACCGGGTTTTCCACCACGACCGGGGCATGGGGGCTGGCGGGGGTCTTTGGGTTTCACTCTCTGGAAGTTACCTGGAGCAAATGAGAAAGACCTCAATGCAGCCCTAGCACCCTCTGAGTTGGACCATCCGTGTTGGGGCTCAAGTGCCGAACCACAGTGAACTCAGCGCCCGGGGGACGGGGAAGCACTTAGATGTCCCCATCAGCTGGACCGTACCTGAGTGAATCTAGAGTTGTGGGTGAGGGCGGCACCAGAACAAGCAATCCTAGTTTGGTGAACCTTGGTGTTTTATGCCCAAGGCGAGAGTGAAGGTGGAAAGCGAGGGAGAGGGCACATGATCAGAGTGTCCCAGGCAGCTACAGGCAGGAGGTGTCCGTTGGGCAGATTATCCTAGACAAGCAGACTGAACCATCCTGTGCTTACCAGGGAATGCAGGGGACCCCTTAGCTTATTAAGGAAGGGGGCACGGAGTCAAGCTATGCTGGCTGGACAGCTGGGCCATGCCACCGTGTGTCCAGCAAAGAAGAAGCAGGCACTAGGCCAGACAGACTCACTCAGCTGAACCTTGCCTCTCTAGTCCACATAGAGAGGTCAGTAGATAAAACAGAGAGGGTTCCTTTGTAGGCACTGAGGCTCAATCCCACTGTAACCCATACTCTCCTCTCAAGGCCCCTGCTGATCCGGGTCACCTGCTCCAGGGAACCTACCACTCCCCTTGCAGACCCAGGGAACAGAGCCCATCCCCTCATCCCCTATCTTTTGACTTTTCCTTTACTCAGCTGCAGCCTGGCAGTCCAGCTCTCCAAGGGGCGTGAGAGTGTTCTGATCATCTCCACAGACCCAGCTCACAACATCTCAGATGCTTTTGACCAGAAGTTCTCAAAGGTGCCTACCAAGGTCAAAGGCTATGACAACCTCTTTGCTATGGTGAGTGGAGCAAGGCTTAGCCCCCACTTCTGGGAAAAGCTTCTTCCAGCCTTTCTTGTGCACACACACCAGCAACCACCGTGTCCTATCCACTCTATATCCTGTGTCTCTCCTGTTTCACCCCTTCCTCAACATACTCACAAGGGAAGCAATAAGGAATTGCAGAGCAGGAAGCACACCAGAGTGCCTGAAGCTTAGTGAGCCAGGGTAGGGAAGGAGAAGTTGGAGAGACCAATCAGAGCCACATGGTGTGGGACCTTATGGGCCACGCTAAGAAGTTTGGCATTGACTCCAAGCTATTAACGGGAAGCTGTTTGTTTTAAGCAGGGCAATGTCATGGCCAAATTCATGTTTGAAAAGTACCCTCCGACGGCCAGGTGGAGATTTAATTGTCAGTCAGGGTAGAAGCAGGGAAACTAACAAGGAGATTGGGGATGTAACCAGTTGAGAGATGACAACATCCTGGACTCTGGTGAAGGCAGAATGTTGGGGGAGAAGTAGTCAGATTTGAGATTTTTTTTTTTAGACACTCAAGACTCCTCTGTCTCCCAGGCTGGAGTGCAGTGACCCGATCTAGGCTCACTGCAACCTCCACCTCCCAGGTTCAAGCAGTGCTCCTGCCTCAGCCTCCCGAGTAGCTGGCATTACAGGCTTGTGCCACCACTGCCTGTTAATTTTGTTATTTTTAGTAGAGACAGGTTTTCACCATGTTGGCCAGGCTGGTCTCAAACTCCTGACCTCAAGTGATCTGACTGCCTCGGCCTCCCACAGTGCTGGGATTACAGGCATGAGCCACCACATCGCACCAGGGATGTATTTTGGAAGTAAACCAGTAAGATGACTTGGGTGAGAGAAAGAAATGAATTGATTACATGTCTTTCTTGTCTCTAAGCAGCTGGGATGGGGAAAACTAGGAAAGGAGTAGGTTTAGAATGAACAAATAAAGAATTTCATTTTGTCTACAGTGAATCTGAGTTGCCTACTGGAAATCCAAGTGAAAACATCATGACAATAGCTTGTTTATGTGAGTCTGGAGCCCAGAGGAGGTTGGCGTTGATTTGGAAGTCACTGTCCCAAGGGTGGCATTTAAAGCTGTGTGAGGGCTGGGCATGGTGGCTCACTCCTGTAATCCTAGCACTTTGAGAAGCCAAGGTGGGTGGATCACTTGAGGTCAGGAGTGAGACCAACCTGGCCAACATGGTGAAACCCCGTCACTACTAAAAATATAAAACAGCTGGGCATGGTGGCAGGTGCCTGTAATACCAGCTACTCAGGAAGCTAAGGTAGGAGAATCGCTAGAACCCAGGAAGCAGAGATTCTCCTGCCTCAGCCTCCGGAGTAGCTGGGATTACAGGTGCCTACCACCATGCCCGGCTAATTTTTGTATTTTTAGTAGAGACGAGGTTTTCCCACATCTCAAAAAAAAAAAAAAAATAGGCTGGGCGCGTTGGCTCACTCCTGTCATCCCAGCACTTTGGGAGGCCGAGGCGGGTGGATCACAAGGTCAGGAGATCAAGACCCTCCTGGCTAACACGGTGAAACCCTGTCTCTACTAAAAATACAAAAAATAGCCGGGCGTGGTGGCAGGCGCCTTTAGTCCCAGCTGCTCAGGAGGCTGAGGCAGGAGAGTGGCGTGAACCCGGGAGGCGGAGCTTGCAGTGAGCTGAGATTGTGCCACTGCATTTCAGCCTGGGCAACAGAGCAAGATTCCATCTCAAAAAAATAAATAAATAAAGGCCGGGCACAGTGGCTCAATCTGTAATCCCAGCACTTTGGGAGGCTGAGGCGGGCAGATCACAAGGTCAGGAGATTGAGACCATCTTGGCTAACATGGTGAAACCTCGTCTCTACTAAAAATACAAAAAAATTAGCCAGGCGTGGTGGCGGGCACCTGTAGTCCCAGCTACTCAGGAGGCTGAGGCAGGAGAATGGCGTGAACCTGGGAGGCGGAGCTTGCAGTGAGCCGAGATCACACCACTTTTTTACAGCCTGAACGACAGAGCGAGACTCAACAAAAAATAATAAATAAAAATAAAATAAAATAAAGAGATGCTGCAGAGTGAGGATGCTGGCAGAGGACAGTCCTCAGGTGGGATGAGCTCCAACCAGCATACAGACCCAGAACTTGGGCACTGCCAGGGTCAGGGACTGGGAGGGAAACAGGAGGAATTGGGGCACTTCCTGGGCAGAGATGAGGGTGGTGGCAGCCAATGGCTTCTCTTTCTCACCAAGGAACAGGCAAGGGTCTCAGCAGTGAATGGGATAGAAGTTTGAGGAGGGAGAAAATGCCACATAAACACTTCTTAAGGTAGCAGGGGGAACCAGAATTGTCTGGATCGTCAAGTGCCCATTGGAGATTTGTGTTCAGAAGAGGGGAGCAAGGGCCAGGCGTGGTGGCTCATGCCTGTAATCCCAGCACTTCGGGAGGCTGAGGTGGGTGGATCACAAGGTCAGGAGTTAAAGACCAGCCTGGGCAAGATGGTGGAACTCCATCTCTACTAAAAATACAAAAATTAGCTGGGCACAGTGGCTCACGCCTGTAATCCCAGCACTATGGGAGCTGAGGCAGGTGGATCACGAGATCAGGAGATTGAGACCAGCCTGGCTAACAGGGTGAAACCCCATCTCTACTAAAAATACAAAAAGTTAGCCGGGCGTGGTGGCGGGTGCCTTTAATCCCAGTTATTCGGGAGGCTGAGGCAGGATAATGGCGTGAACGCAGGAGGTGGAGCTTGCAGTGAGCCTAGATCGCGCCACTGCACTCCAGCCTGGGTGACAGAGCAAGACTCCATCTCAAAAAAAAAAAATACAAAAATAAGCTGGGCGCGGTGGCTCACGCCTGTAATCCCAGCACTTTGGGAGGCTGAGGCGGGCAGATCACTTGAGGTCTGGAGTTCGAGACCAGCTTGACCAATATGGTGAAACCCCGTCTCTACTAAAAATACAAAAATTAGCCTTGCGTGGTAGCCGGCACCTGTAGTCCCAGCTACACGGGAGGCTGAGGCAGGAGAATTGCTTGAACCTGGGAGGCGGAGGTTGCAGTGAGCCGAGATCATGCCACTGCACTCCAGCCTGGGAGACAGAGCAAGACACCATCTGAAAAAAAAAAATTAGCCGGGCCTGGTGGTGGACACCTATAATCCCAGATACTCGGGAGGCTGAGGCAAAGAATTGCTTGAACCTGGGAGGCTGAGGTCGCAGTGAGTCGAGATTGCGCCACTGCACTCTAACCTGGGTGACAGAGCGAGACTCCGTCTCCAAAAGGGTGGGGAGCAAGATGGGAATACTCTTCAGGAGTGTTCAGCCCTCAAGTGCAGTGATACTAAAGAGCTAGAAAGCCATACCTATAATTTCAGTGCTTGCAGAGACTGAGACAAGAGGATCACTTGAGGTCAGGAGTTCAAGACCAGCCTGGGCAACAAAGGGAGACCCTTTCTCTACAAAAAACAAACAAAATTAGCTGGGCATGGTGGTGTGTGCCTATAGTCCCAGTAAGTCGGTAGGTTGAGGCAGGAGGATCCTTTGAGCCTAAGAGTTTGAGGCTGCAATGAGCTATGTATGAGATGCTATCTCTTTTTTTTTTTTTTTTTTTTTTTTTGAGACTGAGTTTCACTCTGTCGCCCAGGCTGGAGTGCAGCAGTGTGATCTCAGCTCACTGCAACCTCCACCTTCTGAGTTTAAGCGATTCTCCTGCCTCAGCCTCCCAAGTAGCTGTGATTACAGGCGCCCGCCACCACATCTGGCTAATTTTTGTTTTTGGGGGGTTTTTGTTTGTTTGTTTGTTTTGAGACAGAGTCTTACTCTGTCGCCCAGGATGGAGTGCAGTGGCGCAATCTCGGTTCACTGCAACCTCTCCCTCCTGATTTCAAGTGATTCTCCTGCCTCAGCCTCCCGAGTAGCTGGGACTACAGGTGCATGCCACCACGCCCGGCTAATTTTTAGTATTTTTAATGGAGACGGGGTTTCACCATGTTAGCCAGGATGGTCTCGATCTCCTGACCTCGTGATCCACCCACCTTGGCCTCCCAAAGTGCTGGGATTACAGGCGTGAGCCACCGCGCCTGGCCTGTATTTTTTTTTTAGTAGAGACGGGGTTTCAACATGTTGGCCGGGCTGTTTTCAATCTCCTGACCTCAAATGATCTGCCCAGCTTGGCCTCCTAATACACTGGGATTACAAGTGTGAGCTACCGCGCCCAGCCAAGACGCTGTCTCTAAAAGAAAGAAAAAAAAAAGCTGCAAGTAACCAGAGTGGGGGATTTTGCCAACAGCAGGGGGAAAGGGAGTGTTTGCAGAGGGAACTTGTAGAGGCTGGGCTGGATAAGGGTGCCAGCCGAGAGGAACACTGACAGTTTACAGGGGCCAAGTGAGGGGATGAAGTAGTCCAAAGAGGCTTAGAATACATGAAGCATAAGAAGAGGTTGCAGTGATGAGTGGGCAAGCTCCCCAACAGGGAATGACCCCTAAGGCCAGCGAGTTGGGTACTTCCCCATGGGACCCATGAAGTCACCAAGAAGAGGTGACAAAGGAGGAAGATAAAGAGGGAGACATTGGCCGGGCATGGTGGCTCATACCTGTAATCCCAGCACTTTGGGAGGCTGAGGTGGGCGGATCACCCGAGGTTGGGAGTTGAAGACCAGCTTGACCAACATAGAGAAACCCTGTCTCTACTAAAAATACAAAATTAGCTGGGGTGGTGGCGCATGCCTGTAATCCCAGCTACTCAGGAGGCTGAGGCAGGAGAATCACTTGAACCCTGGAGGCGGAGGTTGCAGTGAGCCAAGATCATGCCATTGTCCAGCCTAGACAACAAGAGCGAAACTCCGTCTCAAAAAAAAAAAAAAAAATTACAAAAAATTAACCAGGCATGGCCGGGCGTGATGGCTCATGCCTGTAATCCCAGCACTTTGGGAGGCCGAGGTGGGCAGATCACGAGGTCAGGAGATTGAGACCATCCTGGCTAACACAGTGAAACCCCGTCTCTACTAAAAATAAAAAAATTAGCTGGGTGTGGTGGCGGGCGCCTGTAGTCACAGCTACTCACTGCACTCCAGCCTGGGTGACAGAGCGAGACTCCATCTCAAAAAAAAAAAAAAAAAAAAAAGCCAGGCATGGTGGGGCATGCCTATAGTCTCAGCTACTCGGGAGGCTGAGGCAGCAGAATCCTTGAACCCAGAAGGCGGAGGTTACAGTGAGCCGCAATCGCACCACTGCACTCCGGCCTAGGCAACAAGATCAAAACTCCGTCTCGGGGAAAAAAAAAAAAGAGGGAGGCATTGAGTCTGAGACTGGCCAGGGACCCCAGCCATGGCCATACCTTCATAGATTCTACATACATGTTTGTGTTTTGTTTTGTTGTTTGTTTTTTGAGACAGAGTCTCGCTCTGTCACCAGGCTGGAGTGTAATGGCGTGATCGTGGCTCACTGTAACCTCCGCCTCCCGGGTTCAAGCGATTCCCCTGCCTCAACCTCCAGAGTAGCTGGGATTATAGGCACCCGCCACTATGCATAGCTAATTTTTGTATTTTTAGTAGAGACAGGGTTTCACCATGTTGGCCAGGCTGGCCTTGAACTCCCGACCTCAGGTAATCTGCCCGCCTCCGCTTCCCAAAGGGCTGGAATTACTGTCATAAGGTGTACGGTGCCTGGCCGGATTCTCCATATGTGTTGACGACTTCTGTGCCAGGCACTGTTCATGCTAAGTGCTGAGGACACAGCAGTGAGCTAGATGGTAAAACCCCTGCCCTTGAGGGGCAGACATTCCTGCTATGGAGACAGATGATAAACATGATAAGGGAATCATGAGGGATGTGAGGAAGGGCTAATTTTGTTTTTCAGATAGGTCTTGTTATATTGCCCAGGCTGGTGTCCAACTCCTGGGCTCAAGCGATCCTCCCATCTCATTCTCCTGAGTACCTGGGACTATAGGTGTGAGCTATCCTGCCCAGCTCCTAAGGGCTAAACCTTAAGGAGAAAGGAAGGCAGGGCAGGGGGTGTCAGTGGATCTGTGCTGTTATTTAGGGTGGTCAAGGAATCTCTCAGTGGAGGGATGAATGATCCGGAAGAGGTCATGGCCCAGTCATGGGAGTCTCTGGGGTTGCAAGTGGCAGGTTGCAAGTGGGGAGTAGCAGTGTAAATGACCCGCAGTGGGTTTAAGCTTCCCTTTGAGGGCCCTGGGCACAGCTTGCAATTTTCCCCTTGTTTTTGACCCTTTATGCAACCATACAAAACCCTAAGTGCTACCTCAGGGTCCCCTCAGCCGTGACCTAATGAAACGCCTGTGGTCAGAGCCCGCCACAGGCTCCCTCTGGCCCTGTGTCCGGGTAGGAAGGCTCCCCCTGGCCCTGTGCCCAGGTAGGAAGGCTCCCCCAGCAGTAGCAGCAACCTCAGTCTCATCCCTTTGGCCCCCAGGAGATTGACCCCAGCCTGGGCGTGGCAGAGCTGCCTGACGAGTTCTTCGAGGAGGACAACATGCTGAGCATGGGCAAGAAGATGATGCAGGAGGCCATGAGCGCATTTCCCGGCATCGATGAGGCCATGAGCTATGCCGAGGTCATGAGGTCAGGCCCAGCCAGCAGGGGTGGGGGCTGCCTGGGGAAGGGGAAGAGCGGACACAGAGGGCCTGACCCCTGTCTCCCCTCAGGCTGGTGAAGGGCATGAACTTCTCGGTGGTGGTATTTGACACGGCACCCACGGGCCACACACTGAGGCTGCTCAACTTCCCCACCATCGTGGAGCGGGGCCTGGGCCGGCTTATGCAGATCAAGAACCAGATCAGCCCTTTCATCTCACAGGCAGGCGGCGGGGGCCCCCACCTGCACCATCCGGGCAGCCGGGAGTGGGAGTAGGCCCGGGCCCCCAGACCCTCAAATGCGCACTAACAATTCCCTTTCCTTCCCACCCCTTCTCTCTCTGGGCTTCTCCTTGGAGGGGATGGGACGGAGCTGTCTTTCCTCCCCGACAGGCAGGACTCAGTGTCCCTGCCCCTGCCCACTAAATACCCTAGACAGAGCCAGAAAGCACATTCCAGAACCAGGCAACCTGCCTTCAAACCCTCTACACTTACCATGTGACCCAACTGCTGTGTGACCTCAAGCAAATCACTTCACCTCTCTGGGCCTCACCTTCCTTGTCTTGCAAATGGAGATCATGAGAGTGCCCCATGGGTTATTATTATTATTATTATTTGACACGGAGTCTCACTCTGTCGCCCAGGCTGGAGTGCAGTGGTGCGATCTCGGCTCATTGCAACCTCCACCTCCTGGGTTCAAGTGATTCTCGTGCCTCTGCCTCCCAAGTAGCTGGGACTACAGACGTGTACCACCATGCCCAGCTAATTTTTGTACTTTTTGTAGAGATAGGGTTTTGCCATGTTGCCCAGGCTGGTCTTGAACTCCTGGCCTCAAGCAGTACACCCACCTCGACCTCCCAGAGTGCTGGGATTACAGGCATGAGCCACTGTGCCCAGCCCCCATGGGTTATTATTACGATGACAACCCTAAAGCCCCCACAGTGCTGCACACCACCAGCACCACCCACCATGGTGTATGTGCACGTGTGGGTGCGTGTGTGTCCCCTGTGGGGACCTGTGCCTCAGGTGGTAACACTGAGCACTTACTATGTGCCAGACACTATTCTGAGCACATTATATACATCAGCTCATCTGGTACAACAGGTCTGGGAGGTAAAGTTTAGAGATGGGGAAACTGAGGCTCCAGGAGGTCAAGCCCCTTAGCTATGGTTTCCTAGAAATGGCAAAGCTGAGGCCGGCCGCGGTGGCTCACGCCTGTAATCCTAGGACTTCGCAAGGCCGAGGCGGGTGGATTGCCTGAGGTCAGGAGTTCAAGACCAGCCTGGCCAAAAAGGTGAAACCCCACCTGTACTAAAAATACAAAAATTAGCTGGGCATAGTGGCACGCACCGGTAATCCCAGCTACTCAGGAGGCTGAGGCAGGAGAATCGCTGGAACCCAGGAGGCGGAGGTTGCAGTGAGCCAAAATCATGCCATTGTACTCCAGCCTGGGCCACAGAGTGAGACTCCATTTCAAAAAAAAAGAAATGGCAAAGCTAGTATTTGACCAACCCAAGGAATCTGCATGTGGGCCTGAGCCTTTAACCACTGGGAGGCATCAGGAGTCATCCCTCGGGTGTTTAGTGAACCCCCAACCCAGGAGGTTTAAGGAGCCCCAGGTAAGCTATGAGCCCTCCCACATTCCCCCTGCAGATGTGCAACATGCTGGGCCTGGGGGACATGAACGCAGACCAGCTGGCCTCCAAGCTGGAGGAGACGCTGCCCGTCATCCGCTCAGTCAGCGAACAGTTCAAGGACCCTGTGAGTGGTGGTCTGGCTGGCGGTGAGAGGGCCGGGGGCTGAGGACGGGGCAGACCCCGCCCTTCACTGTCCTCTCTCATGCCCTGTAGGAGCAGACAACTTTCATCTGCGTATGCATTGCTGAGTTCCTGTCCCTGTATGAGACAGAGAGGCTGATCCAGGAGCTGGCCAAGTGCAAGATTGACACGCACAATATCATTGTCAACCAGCTCGTCTTCCCTGACCCCGAGAAGCCCTGCAAGATGTGTGAGGCCCGCCACAAGATCCAGGCCAAGTATCTGGACCAGGTGTGCCCACCCACCCAACACTGGCTCAGCAGAGGCGCCTCTCAGCAGAGGCACCTCTGCCCCTTTATTCTCTGATCTTTTGCTCCACCTTCTGGCCCTCTGCCCCAGCCTCCTGCCCTTCGCCCCCACATTTCAGATCCTTCACCCTTATTCCGGCCATAGAGGACTGTGGCTGGCCTGGCCTAGGTCCCTGTGACCCTGGAGAGCAGGGGGTCTAGCCCAGTGATCTCTGACCATAGTGATCCAACTCCCACTTATGACACCTTAAGCTCCTGCCCTATATTCTCTCCCTGACCCTGGAAGCTTCCTAGCTTTACCCCTTCTGTTGACCCACGCTCTGTCTCTGCCTTCCTGCCTGCTGACCACTGCCTTCTACCCTCTGCCCTGGCTGCAGATGGAGGACCTGTATGAAGACTTCCACATCGTGAAGCTGCCGCTGTTACCCCATGAGGTGCGGGGGGCAGACAAGGTCAACACCTTCTCGGCCCTCCTCCTGGAGCCCTACAAGCCCCCCAGTGCCCAGTAGCACAGCTGCCAGCCCCAACTGCTGCCATTTCACACTCACCCTCCACCCTCCCCACCCCTCGGGGCAGAGTTTGCACAAAGTCCCCCTGATAATACAGGGGGAGCCACTTGGGCAGGAGGCAGGGAGGGGTCCATTCCCCCTGGTGGGGCTGGTGGGGAGCTGTAGTTGCCCCCTACCTCTCCCACCTCTTGCTCTTCAATAAAATGATCTTAAACTGCTGTAGTGTTGACATTGGGAGGTGAGGGTAAGCACCTTTATGTACAGTTGCACAGGTTGTGCACTGGACAGAAGTGTCACATCTAGAGGGGCCCATTCACAACAGAGACCTAATAGAGAGGCATGTTTATTGTGGTAGCTTTGAAAGGAGGGTGTCTTGGGTGAGAGATACGTTTGTCTCATTCTGTGTGGGTTGAGGTGTCCCTGCTGGGCCTGTGAAGCCTGGAATGGAAGACAGAGGCATTTGCCCACTTTCTTGGAGGCTCAGAGCGTGGGAACCGGGAGGCCCCTTGGCCAGCCCCAGGCTGGTGGGGAGCGGAGCGGATTAGGCCGGCAGTGGGCCCAGTGCTGCCTGCTGTTTGGTTTGGGAATTAGTGGGCACCCTGGGGAGAGGCCAGGCCTGCCAGACTGGGGATTAACAGTCTCCACCCCCCAACTCCTGCCCCCATGGGATGGCATCAGCCCCTCCCAGCAAAGGGCTGCAGCAAGGGGGCTGGTTAGTGGGCAGGGTGACAGAGGACTCGGGCTGGAGGGGCTCCTGAAGTCTCATCCTGACTCCAGAGCAGTCTCAGGCTGTGGGCATACAGGCCTGGAAGGCACCTAGTGGACCCCATTATCCCCTGCCGTTCGCTCCTCCCTCTGCCACTGCCTGGGCTGCTATTGTTGTCCCCACTTGGGAGACTCAGGATGGGGCATGACCTTGAGAGTTTACAAGTTCCAATCCAGAGCTGGCTAGGGGGGACAGAAAGGGGGTTCCTGAGGACACACATGAGTCAAAGTGGTGTTCAGGCCGGGCGCAGTGGCTCACACATGTAATCCCAGCACTTTGGGAGGCTGAGGTGGGTGCATCACTTGAGGCCAGGAGTTCAAGACCAGCCTGGCCAACATGGCGAAACCTCGTCTCTACTTAAAATACAAAAATTAGTCGGGCGTGGTGTTGGGGTGCTTGTAGTCCCAGCTGCTCTACAGGCTTAGGTGGGAGAATCGCTTGAACCCCGGAGGCAGAGGTTGCAGTGAGCCGAGACAGGGTAAGACCCTGTCTCAAAAAACAAAAGTGGTGTTCAGGTCTGGACATGGTGGCTCACGCGTGTAATCCCAGCACTTTGGGAGGCCGAGGCAGGTGGATCACAAGGTCAGGAGTTGGAGGCCAGCCTCCAACTACTCTCTACTAAAAATACAAAAATTAGCCAGGCGTGGTGGTGCCCACCTATAATCCCAGCTACTTGGGAGGCTGAGGCAGGAGAATCACTTGAACCTGGGAGGCGGAGGTTGCAGTGAGCCGAGATTGCGCCATTGCACTCCAGCCTGGGCAATAGAGTGAGACTCTGTCTCAAAAAAAAAAAGTGTTCAGACCCAGAGTCTGGGTGTGCCAGGGTGTGTGTGTAAGGGGAACCCCACCAGGAGCCTAGACTTGTCACTCCAACTCCCTGGGGTGTGCACAAGCCAGTGTGGGCCTGTCGAGGTGGCATGTGTAAACAAACACAATGGTACAGCCGGCTCCGCGCCAAACTGCCAGGATCCAAATCCCAGCTGTGCTACGAACAAGATGAGATGTGACATCGGAGCCTCAGTTTCCCTACTTGGATAGTAAGCTGACCAACTTAGCATGCCTGTAAGGATTCCATGAGATGAAACACGCAAGGCGTTTATACCAGCACCAGAAGGGAAACCCCAAGAAATGTTTGTTATTTTTTGTTGTCACAATTAGTAAGCATATCAAATAGCCCAGGAAGCCTGCCCCCAGCCCCTGCGGGAATTCAGCTGCGGGAAGTGTGTGGGGATGCGGGTGAGCTGGGGGAGGGAGGATGAAAAGGAGGAGCCGGCTTCAGTGAATGCAAGGACACTTCCTAGGGAGTGGGGGCTGCCGAGAACTGAGCTCATCAGCACTGAGCCTGCCACCACCTTGCCAGGTTCCGCAGCTGACGGCACCGCCCCAGCTGCCCCCTTGCCCCCATTTATGGGCTGTCCAGCAGCTGGACAGCGAAGGCATGGGTCACACGGTGACCAGCCCAGGCGGGTTCCTAATTACCCCGGGCAGGGTGAACATCTGCCAGTCTGGGAACACGGCGTCCCAGCCTGCTGGGCTTGGAACCTCGGGCGGGGCTCTGCAGAATGCACGAGGGGCTCCTGAGCACTCTAGGATGCCCATCCCAGGGTTTGACCCCTGAGCCTCTGCCCCTCCCACACCAATCTGTGTGTTAATGTCCTCCAGGCTGGGCAATGGAGGGGGAGTGGGTACTGTTTGTACTAGGCTGGGAGTGTCCCCTTTACAGGTGTGTCTGTGAAGAATGAACATCTGCCCAGAATCCATGCCAAATGCAGGACAAGGTTTTGTGTCCCCAAGCTTGTGTGTTCATGGCAATGCTGAGAGTATCTGAGACCTGTGTGTGTGGGCCTGCCACCGGAAGGGAGCGTTGGAAAGGGGGTTGCCTTCACATATTGGTGTACAAATGCTGGTGAGTTTCACCAGCGGTGATAGCTAGGGGGGACCCTTGAGGGAGGGGTGGCTGTTGTGTGTGTCTTTGCAAGATTGGTGAACCTCAGGCCCCGCTCTGAGCCTGGGATTGTGTGCCACCGCACTGAGGAAAGGGTTTTTGCATTTGGTGTGTGATCATGGGTGCATCTTTGCACAGGGGAGATCGGGAATAAAACCTGCTTGCAGTGGAGTATGACTGTGTGTGTGAAGGCATTCTGAGGTCTGGGTGGGGTCTGGCGCTTGGCTGGTTGTGTGGGTGTCTTTGTTACATGGCATGATCATGAGGGAATTCAGACCGTTGGGAGCACCGTGTGTGAGAGAGAGGAGAGCCTAGTATGTCAGGGTCCACCTGCCTTATATATGCATGATGGGGGCAGGGGGGGTTGAGGTAGGTGTGTCTTGTGTGACTCTGGAAGGTTCTGTGATGGTGCGTACTGCTCCTCTGGGTCACCATAGTTATGTGAGGCTGTCTTTTTGTTTTTTCAATAGAGATGGGGATCTCACTATGTTGCCCAGGCTGGTCTCGAACTCCTGGCTCAAGTGATCCTCCCACCTAAGCCTCCCAAAGTGCTAAAATTACAAGTGTGAGCCATCGTGCCTGGCTGAGGCTGTCTTAACAGCAGCTAGATTTGCTTCTGGGACTATGATGTGTGTTTCTGCGTGCATCTCTGTGACACCGTGTGATTACAGGTGACTGTGGAGTGACCCAGCCTCACTGAGCAGTGTGTGTGTTTCTGGGACTGGGAAAAAGACCGTCCCTGCCTCCTCCCCCAACCTCTGGGTTCCAGATCCCTAGGACCTGCCGGTGAGCGACTGGGAGGGGAACAGGGAGGGGCAAGGGAGGACGAGGCGGATTTCTCCCCCAGTGCCAGGTAACAAACTTGTGGGACTCCAAACAAAGTTCTGAAGCTACAGCCCAGCCGAGGGAGGAGGACCAGGAAAGGGGGCACGCCCACTCCCCAGCCCCACCCAACGCCAAAGCCACCCGCCCATTCCATCCCTGTTCCTGTGGGTCCCTGCACCGGCCACCTTCAACACAGGTGAGATGAGCCCAGGCTTGAGGAAATAGGGGGCCCTGAGGGAAGAGGGAACCTGCGGGCAGGAATGCATCCGGAGTCCTCCCGGGGCAGGGAGTGGAGGGCTTGGAAGGCTGGAGGGGAACGGAGAGAGGAAAGGTCAAGGCAGATCCTGGAGGAAAAGGGAGTGGGGGGAGCCAGGGCCATTAAGTGGAAGGTGCACAGGCTGGGGCAGTGGGGGCTAGGGGACCCGGAGGCTTAGGGACAGGGCTTCGGAGGGAGTGCAGGGAGCGGAATGGGTCAAGACTGGGAGTTGGGGAAGTGGAGAAGGGGGAGCCAGAAATAGGGGCTGAGGGAGAGAATTTGGGGGAGGTGGAGCCTTGAGAACCTAGAAACTCAGGCGCTGGGGACTTGTGGAATGGGGGATGCTACAGGTGGCCTCTAGGTGAAGGGGATCGGGCAGAGGGTGACTCGGGAGTTGACTGCAGGGACTAAAGGGTCTTGGTGGTGGGGGACGACAGGTACCAGAGCCTGCGGCCAGGAGTCCAGGGAAGGGGACAGCCTGAGACGCAGGTCAGGGAGGGGCACTGGGGGCTGGACTAGGCTGAGTAAAGCTGGGAGGAGAAGGCAACTCAGGCAAGGGTCAGGACTGAAGGGGTGGCTGGCCGGAACATGGGTGGAATCCCTGTGCTCAGTTATCCCCGCACCTCTCCACCCCCAACCGCAGCCCCCACCCGGGCCACCCACTCTCCCTTGGCCACACCTGCCGGGTGCCACGATGACCGTCACCTACACAGCCCGAGTGGCGAACGCCCGCTTCGGTGGCTTCTCCCAGCTGCTGCTGCTGTGGCGTGGGAGCATCTATAAACTCCTGTGGCGAGAGCTGCTCTGCTTCCTCGGGTTCTACATGGCGCTGAGTGCTGCCTACCGGTGAGGCTGCCCCGGGGTGCTCATGTCCTAGCAGAGGGGGAGCAGCTATTGTGTGTGTGTGTGTGTGTGTGTGTGTATTTATTTATATATATATTTATATATAAAAATATAGATATATAAGTTTATATAGCTATATTTTTAAAATTGAGATGGAGTCTCGCTCTGTCACCCAGGCTGAAGTGCAGTGGCATAATCTCGTCTCGCTGCAACCTCTGCCTCCCAGGTTCAAGCGATTCTCCTGCCTCAGCCTCCCGAGTTGCTGGGATTATGGGTGCCAGCCACAATGGCTGGCTAATTTTTTTGTATTTTTAGTAGAGATGAGGTTTCACCAGGTTGGCTGGGCTGGTCTCAAACTTCTGACCTCAAGTGATCCTCCTGCCTCAGCCTCCCAAAGTGCTGGGATTACAGGCGTGACCCACAGCACCTGGCCGGGGGCAGCTATTATGAAAGAAGCCAGGGTGAGGGGCACAGCAAGAGAGATCTGAAGCTGGGGATGGAGTCACCCCTGTGACCTGTGACCCCTCATCTCCATCCTGCAGCTTTGTGCTGACCGAAGGGCAGAAGCGCTACTTTGAGAAGCTTGTGATTTACTGTGACCAGTATGCCAGCCTCATCCCTGTCTCCTTCGTGCTTGGTGCGGTCCAACCCCAAGTCCCCCGTTCCCATGTCCCTGAGAAACCCATATCCATTCATGCGTTTTGAGGAGCCCTCATTCCTGCCCCTCTGAGACTCCCCCCTCAAATCCAACCCCGACAGCACTGCCCCCCCCATTTTTGGATCCATATCATGAAGATGACAGATGTGGCCCTACACTCTGAGACCTGGGGTGTCACCTGGGGTCACAGTGCCCCCTGAGGTGCCCCCAGGAGAGCTCCATCTTACACACAGGGCTTATTCCTGGTCACCCTGGGGATTCTCACCAGTGTCTGTTGTGTTACTGGGGGGACAAACCCCTAACCCTCCAGGGACCCCATAGGACTCCATCCTCTCAATTCCAGCCTGGGGGCATTTCTCTGTCAAGTCCTGGACCCCTAGTGACCACATGTGACCCCAGCCTGCCCAAGGCTCCCTGATGTAGACCCTGTCCCCAACCCCTTCAGAAGTTCCTGGCTCAGGGGCCAGGTGTGGCTATTGTGACAAGCCTGACCAGGTGTCCCCGGTGTACACCCCCACAAACCAGGCCCCTCTCCCCTTGTTTTAGGACCCTATGCCTTCACAGCAAGCAACAGTCTGCCCAGGTGCCCCTAACATGGGCTTTGTGCCTCTATCCCCGTACTGGGATCCCAATGTCACATCTGAGGTGACTCCTGAGTAGCCAGTGACCCAAAGGGCTGCTCTGCATTTTTTTTTTTTTTTTTTGAGATGGAGTCTCGCTCTGTCTCCCAGGCTGGAGTGCAATAGTGCGATCTCAGCTCACTGCAACCTCCGCCTCCCGGGTTCAAGTGATTCTTCTGCCTCAGCCTCCCGAATAGCTGAGACTACAGGTGCGCCACCATGCCCAGCTAATTTTTGTATTTTTAGTAGACACGGAGTTTCACCATGCTGGTCAGGCTGGTCTCAAACTCCTGACCTCATGATCCACCCTCCTCGGCCTCCCAAGGAGCTGGGATTACAGGCGTGAGCCACCGCGCCCGGCAACTGTCCTTTCTGACCTCAGGGCTGGACCCCCAAGTTCCCAGCCCAAACGTGGTCAGGTTGGCCAGCACGCTCGGGTTTCCTTTATGCAGACCTTATGTTGCCCCCTCTCCCACAACCTGGGCCCCCAAACCCCTGGCCCTGGTGTCCCCACTGAGCCCCCATTCCCCGCTCCCTTGCAGGCTTTTATGTGACGCTGGTGGTAAACCGCTGGTGGAGCCAGTACCTATGCATGCCGCTGCCCGACGCACTCATGTGCGTGGTGGCGGGCACCGTTCACGGACGCGACGACCGCGGCCGCCTCTATCGGCGCACACTCATGCGCTACGCAGGGCTCTCGGCCGTGCTCATCCTGCGCTCCGTCAGCACCGCGGTGTTCAAGCGCTTCCCCACCATAGACCACGTGGTGGAGGCTGGTGAGTACTCGGCCAGAGGCAGGGCAGAGACCGGGCAAGGACCGGGTGGAGGGGGGCAAGGGGCGAGCTATCCCTGACCCCTTTCCTCCAGGGTTTATGACCCGCGAGGAGCGCAAGAAGTTTGAAAACCTGAACTCTTCCTATAACAAGTACTGGGTGCCCTGCGTCTGGTTCTCCAACCTGGCGGCGCAAGCCCGACGCGAGGGCCGCATCCGCGACAACAGCGCCCTTAAATTGCTGCTCGAGGTGGGCCCAACCAGGAGGTCATTCATATAGAATACCAGGAAAATTGTACCCCTGGAGCTGTGTCAACGGCGGCCCTCCAAGCACCCCCACGAGGCCGATGCACTCTTACCTCCATGTGCACTCTTACCTCCATGGGGCTGATTCCAATGCCCTTGAGGGGCAGCCCCTGGGTGCATGGTCCCTCATCCAGGTGCACACTCACCACCAAATACCCTCCCTGGAACCCCCAAAGCACACTCCCAATTCCCACCAGGTGACCACCCACCTCCATCCCACTTACCTACACTTAATATCCCTGTGTGAGCTCACCATTCAGGCCTCCTCATGACCTGTATCCACCCCCAGGAGCTGAATGTTTTTCGGGGCAAATGTGGAATGCTCTTTCACTATGACTGGATTAGCGTACCCCTCGTCTACACCCAGGTAACCCCATCATGCCTCTTTTTATATTCGGTGTCAGTGGCCCTGATGCCTGGTTTCCAAGGGGAAACCGAGAACTAGCTAAGACCCCCATCATAATGATGCCCAATCTTAGCCTTGGCCCTCAATGACCCCCCTGAGCCCTGCCCCGCCCTGCCCAGGTGGTGACCATCGCACTGTACAGCTACTTCCTGGCTTGCCTCATTGGTCGCCAGTTCTTGGACCCGGCTCAGGGTTACAAAGACCATGACCTAGACCTGTGTGTGCCCATCTTCACCCTCTTGCAGTTCTTCTTCTACGCTGGCTGGCTCAAGGTAGATGGGTGATCCAGGCTGGAATTTCGTGGGTGGGGCGGGCATGGGGTTCCCAAATCTCCACCTAACTCCTCCCTCTCCTCTCAGGTAGCTGAGCAGCTCATCAACCCCTTCGGAGAGGACGACGATGACTTTGAGACCAACTTTCTGATCGATAGAAACTTCCAGGTGAGACTCAGTTTCCAGGTGAGACTTCCAGGTGGCGACCATCCCGGAGTGCCCAACAGGGTTCTGGTCCCACCCCTGCCAAGTCTTGCCAGGTCTCGCCCCAACCATCCTTCCCTCTGTGGTCTGCACCCACCCGAAGGGGTCCACCCTGTGGTCCTGGCGGGTTGCCCTGCCCCCACTTTACCCTGTGTGTTTGCACCCGTAGGTGTCCATGCTGGCAGTGGACGAGATGTATGATGACCTGGCTGTGCTGGAGAAGGACTTGTACTGGGATGCAGCCGAGGCTCGCGCCCCGTACACAGCGGCTACTGTCTTCCAGCTGCGGCAGCCTTCCTTCCAGGGCTCCACCTTTGACATCACGTGAGCCAGTTGGGTGGGCAGGGCCGCGTGGGGCAGGGCTTATGGCTCTGGCGGGGCACATCTGATTGAAAAGGTTAAGGGGAATCAATTCTAGAGATGGGGATAAGAGCTAAAGTCTCAGGACTGTGATAATGTCAGAAGCTAAGATAGGAGTCAGGGGACAAGGTCAAGGTCTGAGACTGGGCCACTGACTGGGGACAGAGCTAAGGGCTGAGGTCAGCGAGGATCAGACGGGTCAGAGGTGATTCCAAAGGAGATGAGGGCTGAGGCCAGGAGCAGTGGCTCATGCCTGTAATCCCAGTACTTTGGGAGGCTGAGGCAGGAGGATCCTTTGAGCGAGCCCAGGAGTTCAGACCAGCCTGGGAAACATAGTGAGAACCCTGTCTCTACTAAAAATAAAAAATTAGCCAAGCATGGTGGTGCACGCCTGTAGTTCCAGCTATTCAGGAGGCTGAGGTGGGAGGATTGCTTGAGCCGAGGAGTTCAAGGCTGCAGTGAGCCATAATCACACCACTGTACTCCAGCCCGGGCAACAGAGCAAGAGCCTGTCTCTTAAAAAATGAAAATAAAGGCCAGGCGCAGTGGCTTATGCCTGTAATCCCAGCACTTTGGGAGGCCAAGGCAGGTGGATCATTTGAGGTCACGAGTTTGAGACCAGCCTGGCCAATATAGTGAAACCCTGTCTCTACTAAAAATACAAAATTGGCCGGGCTTGGTGGCTCACGCCTGTAATCCCAGCTAATCGGGAGGCTGAGGCAGGAGAATAACTTGAACCTGGGAGGCAGAGGTTGCAGTGAGCCGAGATTGCGCCATTGCACTCCAGCCTGGGCCACATGAGTAAAACTCCATTTCAAAAAATAAAAATAGGCCAGGTGCGGTGGCTCACGCCTGTAATCCCAGCACTTTGAGAGGCCAAGGTGGGCGGATCACGAGGTCAGGGGTTAGAGACTAGCCAGGCCAACATAGTGAAACCCCATCTCTACTAAAAATACAAAAATTTGCCGGTGTGGTGGCACGCACCTTGTAGTCGCAGGTACTCAGGAGGCTGAGACAGGAGAATCGCTTGAACCCGGGAGGCGAAGGTTGTGGTGAGCCGAGATCGCGCCACTGCACTCCAGCCTGGGCAACAGCGAGACTCCGTCTCAAAAAATAATAAAATAAAATAAAATAACAATAAAAAAGGAAATGGGGCTGAGCCACGACTGAGGTTGAAGATCCAAGTTGAAGTGCAAACACAGGGTGAGGCCAGGCTCTGTGTTTAGGAGCTAAGGTCTTTGGGGATAAGTGGGACAAAGCAGTGGGTGGAGTCAGGGAAATCAGCCCGCCTGGGACCCTGCTCTATCAACAAGAGGCGAGGCCGCAGCGCTGGCCCACTGTCGGTCCCGCAGGCTGGCCAAAGAAGACATGCAGTTCCAGCGGCTGGACGGCTCGGATGGACCGATGGGCGAGGCGCCCGGCGACTTCCTGCAGCGCCTCCTGCCGGCGGGCGCGGGCATGGCCGCGGGAGGCCCGCTGGGCCGGCGCCTGTCCTTTCTACTCCGCAAGAATAGCTGCGTGTCGGAGGCGTCTACTGGGGCCAGCTGCTCATGCGCGGTTGTCCCCGAAGGCGCGGCCCCGGAGTGCAGTTGCGGGGACCCGCTGCTCGACCCCGGCCTGCCTGAGCCCGAGCCCCCGCCCCCTGCGGGTCCCGAACCGCCTACCCTCATCCCTGGGCCTGTCGAGCCCTTCAGCATCGTGACCATGCCCGGGCCGCGGGGTCCGGCTCCACCCTGGCTGCCCAGCCCTATTGGCGAGGAGGAGGAGAATCTGGCCTGAGATCTTAGAGCCCAGCCCCCTAAGGACAGGGAACCAGTCCCTGCACGGCACCCAGGCAGGTGTCCTGGTCTGCATAAGCCTCGTGTGCCTTTGTAAAGTCCACCTACACTTTTGACCAGCTCTCGCTGCCCGCCTGGGTTTGGCGCTGTGTTAGGGGCGGGAGTTCTTCCAGACTCTTGGACCAGCCCGCCCTGACCACCAGCTCTACTTCCCAACCCCCACTGCCTGAGAGGTCTCCATCAGTGTCCTGCCTGAATTATTTCCTTCAAGTGAAGATGTGACTGACTACCTCATCGAGTTGTCATGAGGATGAAAGAATGGCATTAAAGCATTTGGTATACAGTAGGTGCTCAATAAATTGCTAGTGATTTTTACTCAAACGTTGTTAGTCTGATTTCTCCTGCCAGACATTATCCATTGTCCTAAGTAAAATTTGGGAGTTCTTTCAGGTTCCTTTTTTTTTTTTTTTTTTTTTTTGAGACGCAGTCTCTCTCTGTTGCCCAGCCTGGAGTGCAATGGTGTGATTTCTGCTCACTGCAACCTCCGCCTCCCAGGCCCAAGCAATTCTCCTGCCTCAGCCTCCCAAGTATCTGGGATTACAGGCATGCACCACCACACCCACACCCAGCTAATTTTTTTTTTTTTTTTTTAGTAGAGAGGGGGTTTCACCATGTTGGCCAGGCTGGTCTCAACCTCTTGACTTCAGGTGATCCACCTGCCTCTGCCTCCCAAAGTGCCGGGATTACAGGCGTGAGCCACCAAGCCCGGCTGCAGGTTTCTTCTTTCTTCTTCTTCCTTCTCCTCCTTCTCCACCACAACCACCATGCCCAGCTTATTCTAGGTTTTTTTTTTCCTTTGAGACAGAGTCTCATTTCATCACCCAGGCTGGAGTAGAGTGCCACGATCTTGGGTCACTGCAACCTCCACCTCCCTGGTTCAAGGGATTCTTGTGCCTCAGCCCCCCGAGTAACTGGGATTACAGGTGCGCACCACCACACCTAATTTTTTGTATTTTTAGTAGAGACGGGGTTTCACCTCTTCCAGGTTTTGTGATGGTGCCCTGCTTAATTCTTCCCAAACTCTGCTGTCTGAAACACCCACATCAGTGCCCTGGCATTACTCATTAATGAGCCAGCCACTGTCCCAGGATCATGGGTTCTTCTTGCCTCAAGCCTCTGCATTCTCAGGCCCTCAGGGCTTCAGGTTTTACTAATTTAATATCACACGGACTCCTGATGACTCCTGAATATAAAAGTCCAGCCAAGGCAGTGAGCTATGGTCATGCCACTGCACTCCAGCCTAGGCAACACAGTGAGACCCTGTCTCAAAAAAAAAAAAAAAAAAAAAAAAAAGGCCTGAAGGCCTGGTGCGGTGGGGCTCACACCTGTAATCCCAGCTGGGAGGCGGAGATAGGTGGATCATTTGACGTCAGGAGCTGCAGACAGGCCTGGCCAACACGGTGAAAGCCCGTCTCTACTAAAAATACAAAAATTAGCCAGGCGAGGTGGTGGGCACCTATAATCTCAGCTACTCACAGGTTGAAGCAGGAGAATCGCTTGAACCCAAGAAATGGAGGTTGCAGTGAGATTGTGCCACTGCACTCAAGCCTGGGCGGTAACAGAGTGAAATCCCATCTAAAAAAGAAAAAGAAAGAAAAGGAAAGAAAAAGAAGGAAGAAAAAGAAATCCAGCCAGGATCCGTTCTCTAACTGTAGACCCAGAAAGCCAACTGCCTCTTAGATGCCTCCTTGCAGAGATGTCACAGACACTTCAAACATAACACACTTGAAATCCAGCTCCTAATCAGCCCCCCAGTCCACCCCACCCTGTGTGTTAGCTTTGTCCTTCCAGGTGATAAGGCCAAAACAAGTCATGTGGATTCCTATTCCCGCCACAGGCCATCACATCAACCCAGCGGCCACACCAACCCAGCAGCAAATCTTATTAGCTTTGCCTTTATTTTTATTTTATTTATTTATTTATTTATTTTGAGACGGAGTTTTGCTCTTGTTGCCCAGGCTGGAGTGCAATGGTGCGATCTCGGCTCACTGCAACCTCCGCCTCCCATGTTCAAGCAATTCTCCTGCCTCAGCCTCCCAAGTAGCTGAGATTACAGGCATGCACCACTACGCCCGGCTAATTTTGTACTTTTAGTAGAGACGGGGTTTCTCCATGTTGAGGCTGGTCTCGAACTCCTGACCTCAGGTGATCCGCCCGCCTCAGCCTCCCAAAGTGCTGGGATTACAGGCGTGAGTCGCCGCGCCCGGCCGAGCTTTGCCTTTATTTTTATTTTTATTTTTGAGACGGAATTTCACTCTTGTCACCAGGCTGTATTGCAATGGCATGATCTTGGCTCACTGCAACCTTCGCCTCCCGGGTTCAAGTGATTCTCCTGCTCAGCCTCCCAAGTAGCTTGGATTACAGGCGCCCACTACACCCAGCTAATTTTTGTATTTTTACTAGAGACGGGGTTTCACCATGTTGGCCAGCCAAAGTGCTGGGATCACAGGCGTGAGCCACCGTGCCCTGCCAGCTTTGCCTTTAAATCGTATCTAGAATCCAACCATTTCTCACTCCTCCAGGACCCCAGCCTGGCCAGAGCCCTCACTATCACCCACCCACCCACCCACCTGGACTACCAACCTGGTCTTCAAGCTCTGGCCCTGGCCTCCTAAGCCTGTTTCTCCCAGAGTGGCCACCAGAGGGCGCCTATGAACACCCGAGCCAGGTCACATCCTTCCTTTGCTTAGACTCTTCCGTGGCTCCCACCACACTTAGAATAAAAGTACTCTCTGCAGCCCACAAGTCCCTGAATAATCTCCCCACCCTCATCTGCTTTCTTTTTCTTTTTTTTTGAGACAGAGTCTCGCTGTGTCGCCCAGGCTGGAGTGCCAGTGGAGCCATCTCGGCTCACTGCAAGCAAGCTCTGCCTCCCGGGTTCACCCCATTCTCCTGCCTCAGCCTCCCGAGTAGCTGGGACTACAGGCGTATGCCACCACATCCAGCTAATTTTGTATGTTTTTTTTAGTAGAGACGGCGTTTCTCCATGTTGGTCAGGCTGGTCTCAAACTTCTGACCTCAGGTGATCCGCCCATCTCAGCCTCCCAAAGTGTTGTGATTACAGACGTGAGCCACCGCGCCCGGCTGCTTTTTTTTGTATTTTTAGTAGTGACAGGGTTTCACCGTGTTAGCCAGGATGGTCTTGATCTCCTGACCCTGTGATCCACCTGCCTCAGCCTCCCAAACTGCTGTGATTACAGGTGTGAGCCACCACACCCAGCCTTCTGCTTTCCTTTTATTTTTTGAGACAGAGTCTCGCTCTGTCGCCCAGGCTGGAGTGCAGTGGCACAATCTCGGCTCACTGCAACCTCTGCCTCCTGGGTTCATGCCATTCTCCTGCCTCAGCCTCCCAAGTAGCTGGGACTACAGGCACCTGCCACCATGCCCGGCTAATTTTTTTGTATTTTTAGTACAGACAGGGTTTCACCATGTTAGCCAGGATGGTCTCGATCTCCCGACCTCGTGATCCACCAGCCTCGGCCTCCTAAGTGCTGGGATTACAGGCATGAGCGTGAGCCACTGCGCCCGGCCTTCTGCTTTCTTCTTCACTCCACTCCAGCCACTCTGGTCCCCTGACTGTCCCTCTAGCACACCAAGCGAGGTGTCATCTCAGGGCCTTTGTGCAAACTGTTCTGCCTGGATCTTCCCCAGATACTTACGTGGCCTCTCCCTTACCTCCTTCAGGTCTCTGCTTCAATAATGTCACTTCCTTGGTGAGGCCTCCTTTCTGGGCCATTTTTCTTTTTCTTTTATTTTTTTTTAGATGGCGTCTCACTCTTGTTGCCCAGGCTGCAGCGAGCTGTGATTGTTCCACGGTGGTGGTTCACTCTGGTAATTCTGGGCACCAAGGCGAGGGAAATAAAGTGGGCCAGGGTTTAGCCCACTGCTTTTAAGAAAAGCTTAGTGGCCGGGAGTGGTGGCTAACTCCTGTAACCCCAGCACTTTAGGAGGCTGAGGTGGGTGGATCATCTGAGGTCAGGAGTTCAAGAACACCCTGGCCAACATGGTGAAACCCCGTCTCTACTAACAATACAAAAATTAGTCAGGCATGGTGGCATGTGCAAGTGGTCCCAGCTACTCAGGAGGCTGAAGCAGGAAAATCCCTTGAATCCAGGAGGCAGAGGTTGCAGTGAGCCAAGATCATGCCACTGCACTCCAGCCTGGGCGACAGAGTGAGACTCCATCTCAAAAAAAAAAAAAAAAAAAAAAGCAACAACAACCAAAAAACAAAACCACCACACATTCACAGACACACAAAGGTGATCCTCACCTACCTCTGGTTGGTGCTATTGGTCACTCACACTTTAGTAAGAATGCAAGCCAAGCTTTTCTTTCTTTTTTTTTGAGATGGAGTCTTGCTTTGCTGCCCAGGCTGGAGTGCAATGGCATGATCTCAGCTCATTGCAACCTCTGTTTCCCAGGTTCAAGCGATTCTCCCACCTCAGCCTCCCGAGTAGCTGAGATTACAGGCATGTACCACCATGCCCTGCTAATTTTTGTATTTTTAGTAGAGGAGGGGTTTCGCCATGTTGGCCAGGCTGGTCTCAAACTCCTGACCTCAGGTGATCCACCCGCCTCAGCCTCCCAAAGTGCTGGGATTACAGGCGTGAGTCACCGTACCTGGCTGCTAAGCTTTTCTTAAAAGCAATGGGCTAAGCCTCTGGCCCACTTTCTCTCCCTCACCTTGGTGCCCAGAGCACAGCCAGGGCAGATTGAATGCCTTTATTTCTCTCAAATATAAAATCAGAGTCTCCCCAGGCAGCACATGAACTCCAGAGAGAGAATCAACGATAAGAATCACATTGCTAAAAAGAACAGGCCTATACCTACCTCCCGCCCTCCCTCCCCACCAATCTGGGAGAGGGAAGAGCAGAGATCATGGCCTCAAAGCTCTCGAGCAGCTGGCTGAAGCCCAGTGCTGGGCGCCACGTGAGTTGGAGGAAGCCAGGGTGGGTGGAGCCCAGGCTGGCTTGATTGTGAGGTCTGTCAGTGCTTGTCAGTGGGGCGAAGGTTCAGAGATGCCAGGCGTCCCAGGGTTCCACGGCGAGCATTGGTTGCCAGCCGCTGCTGTGCCAGGAATGACTGGGCATGGGCAGGCGCCCGCTCTTCTCCGGCTCGCTGCTGCAAGGCCATGCCCTTCAGGAGGAGTGGTTGGGGTCAGGTGTGCTCACAGGACCCCCCCACCAATACTCTACCCATGAGATCTTACAGCCCAGACCCCACACTTACCATATTATACCAGGCACTGATGAGCAGCTTTTCTTCCTGCTCCCGCTGACTTCGGCTTTTCTCAAAGTCCATCTGTCAAGGAGGCAAGTGTCAGGGGCCTAGATACGCTGGAGGCAGCGTAAAGGGACAAGGACACCCACCTCCAGGTGTCGGATGCGGACATCCCGTTCTCGGAGCTGTGTCCTCAGGGAATGGAGTTCTGGAGGTGCCCCTGCAGCTGGCCGCTGCTTGGGTTCCATGGTCTGCATGACCTACAGGTTGAGGAAGTCATAGCCAGGTGAATTTGGCCTTGAAACCCCCTGGGACATACTGGGGTGTGTGCATTCATTCTTTCATTCATTATAGAGACAGAGTCCCTCTGTGTTGCCCAGGATGGTCTTGAACTCCTGGCATGAAGCAATTCTCCTGCCTTAGCCTCCCAAAGTGTCGAGGTTACAAGCATGAGCCATTGTGCCCATCCATCCAGTACTTTATTTTTATTTTTGTGATGAAGTCTGGCTCTGTTGCCCAACCTGGAGTGAAATGGCACAATCTCAGCTCACTGCAACTTTTGCCTCCCAGGTTCAAGTGATTCTCCTGCCTCAGCCTCCCGAGTAGCAGGGATTACAGGTACATGCTACCACTCCTGGCTAATTTTTCTATTTTTCATAGAGACAGCGTTTCGCCATGTTGGCCAGGCTGGTCTCAAACTCCTGACCTCAAGGGATCAGCTGCCTTAGCCTCCCAAAGTGCTGGGATTAGCGGCATGAGCCACTGTGCCTGGCTGTGCAGTACTTTTTTTTTTTTTTTTTTTTTGAGATGGACTCTTGCCCTGTTGCCTAGGCTGGAGTGCAATGGCACAATCTTAGCTAACTGCAACCTCTGCCTCCCGGGTTCAAATTATTTTCCTGCCTCAGCCTCCTGAGTAGCTGGGATTACAGGCACCCACCACCATGCCCAGCTAATTTTTGTATTTTTAGTAGAGATGGGGTTTCACCATGTTGGCCAGGCTGGTCTCGAACTCCTGACCTCATGTTCCGCCTGCCTTGACCTCCCAAAGTGCTGGGATTACAGGCGTGAGCCACGGCACCCGGCCAGCTGTGCAGTACTTCAATGTGACAATCAGTAGCAGTGGGGAACCATGCAGAAGTCTGTCTTATGGTGGGGTATGACAGGTATGAGTTGGGGGCACAGATGTGCAAGCAGAAGGTTTGATTCAATAGGAGGCACAAAAAGGAAGAAGCCAGGGCAGGCAACTCGTGGGAACACCCAGTGTCCTCACCATGCGGGCCTTGTCCACGTAGCGGCGGTATCGCTCCTCCATAGCCCGCAAGTCCGCGTCCTTCTTCTGCAGGTTCTGCTGCAGCTCCTCGATCCGCCGGGCTGCTGGCGGAAGAGGTGGCCCATCAGCTCCACGCTGCTGGGCTCTGGGATCTCCCCACCCTCTGGTCACTAGGTCCCACTTACTGCTGCTGTCAGTGGGTGGCTCCAGCTCCTCAATGTACTCCCGCTTCCTCTGCAACTCCAGATCTGCCTCATGAAGCTTCTGCCTGTGGACCGGGGATGAGCAGCAGTGGGCTGACCTCCGAGCTGGCTTCTCTTTTGTCCCAGTGGTAGCCGCAGACCTCCCCGCCAGCCAGAAGTGTCCCTACATGGCCACAGAGCCCTCTCTGCCTGCCCCTCATGCCTGGGGGCTGTGTGCCCTGGTCCCACCAGCTCCACAGCTATCAGAGCCACAACCCTCCGCACCCTTAGCAGGTGTCCCCTGGAACAGCCCCCTGCTGTCCACTTCTTCCCATCCCAAAGCTCCCAAGTTGGTTCAGCCACCATCTTCCCTTGCTAGCTTCTTCTACTCTCAACCACTCCATCCAGCAGCCAGGGATCTTTCTAGAATACAAATCTTTCAATAGCAGACAGGTAAAAGAAAAGAAAGAAGGCCAGGCGCGGTGGCTCATGCCTGTAATCCTAGCACTTTGGGAGGCCAAAGCGGGTGGATCATCTGGGGTCAGGAGTCCGAGACCAGCCTGGCCAACAAGATGAAACCCCGTCTCTACTAAAAATATAAAAAATCAGCCAGGCTTGGTGGCACACGCCTAAGAAACTCCCCACTAATGTCAAATCCATGCCCCCATCAGGAGTGCCCTCTTTCTGCGACTTACAAATGTTCCTCCAGCTTCCTTTTCAGCAAAATGGACTGGGAGAGAGAAGAGGCAAGGTGAGTGGGGGGTTCAGAGAGGCCCTAATTCTTCCTTCCCAGGGTGAGGGTAGGGGGTGCCATCCTGGGCCCGTGGTACTTACAATGGCCTGTATGGGGCATCGGGCAGCATGGGAGAGAGAGGAGGGTTACTTCGGGGCACAAGGGAGGGCCAGGCTGGGAGGTGGTGGGTGACACTCACGTCTTCAGTCTTGCCCCCCTGCTCCTGCAGGGCTTTCTGCAGGTCCTCCACCTGGGCCCGCAGCTCGGATAGCTGCTCCTGGTTCAGCCTGCGAGGGTGGGGGGCCGCTTAGTGCCTGTGCCCACTTTTGGCCCCCTCTGTCCCTGCTCTGCGCAGGTAGGTCCCCAGGCGCTCACCGGTGCTGCGTCTCCAACCCGTGGCGCGCGCGGTTGGCCTCCTCCAGGTGGCGCTGCAGCTCCTCCTGCCGCTCCCGGTCGGCCGCCTCCTGCCGGCACAGCCGCTTGTTCTCCAGCTGAAGCCGCAGGAGCGTCTCCCTGCAGACCCGGGAGGAGAGAGCAGGGCCAGGGTCGAGTCACCCTGCAGGCTCGCTGGGGCTCAGGGCGAGTGGAGCTAGGGGCGGGACAGAGCCCTGGGGAAGAGCCCAGCCAGACCATGGGGTTGGAGCACCGAGGACCTACTAGGGGTTCAGGCTCCCGGCCCAGGGTTAAAGTGGACGGAGCTCTAAGCTGGGGTAGGGGGTGGGGCTAGGCAGGGGCGGAGCTACAAGAGTGGATTCGAACAGCTGGGATGGGACTGCTGGAAAGCGGGAAGCAGAAATGGGAAGAACTAGGATGGGACAGTTCTTCGGGGTTTTTTTGTTTGTTTGTTTGGTTAGTTTTGGCTTTTTGTTTGTTTGTTTGTTTGTTTGAGATGGAGTCTCGCTCTGTCGCCCAGGCTGGAATACAGTGGCACGATCTCGGCTCACTGTAACCTCTGCCTCCCAAGTTCAAGCGATTCTCCTGCCTCAACCTCCCGAGTAGCTGGGACTACAGGCGCGTACCACCACGCCCGGCTAATTTTTTGTATTTTTAGTAGAGACGGGGTTTCACCGTGTTAGCCACGATGGTCTCGATCTCCTGCCCTTGTGATCCGCTCGCCTTGGCCTCCCAAAGTGCTGGGATTACAGGCGTGAGCCACCGCGCCCGGTCGTTTTTGGGGTTTTTTAATCATTTTTATTTTGTAGAGAGGGCCACTATGTTGCCCAAGCTGCTCTCAAACTCCTGGGCTCAAGTGATCCTCCAGCTTCGGCCTTCCAAAATGCTGGGACTTAGAGGCGTGATCCACCGTGCCTGGCCTGGGGTGGGAGAGTTAATCCCGGTAGGGCACAGGGGACTGAAACTCACAGAGGCTACACTAACAGGGGTGGACGCTGGGGGAAAGGATCAAAGTCAGCGGGGCTAGGACATGGGATTTTTGTGCAGGAAGTGGAGCCAGGTGTTGGATATAATTTGTGTACTAAGGATAGACCCTTGAGAGGCAAAGTCATCTGGTAGGGCTGGACAGAGCCAAATCAGGAGTAAGTGGACCTAGGAGCCCGGCTAGCACCTGGAGCTGAGACCAAGCAACCGGGGCTAGTAGAAGGTGGGAGGGCGGAGGCGGGACTGAGGGCGGGCCTTGGCAGGCCTGGGTGGGGCTAGAGTTTTGAGTGACCCCAGGATACCTGAGCTCCGCAGGCAGGATCTCCGCGGCTAAGTTATCCACGGGTGGGGAGGTGGGATCCAGTGAGGGATCTGAAGAATGGGAGAAAAGTCTTCAGGTCTCTTCGCATCCCCTGTCCCCGCCCCTAGGGTCTTCTTCCCAAGGATCATCTTTTGGGGCTTCAAGTTCAGCCAACAGCCTGGCTTGACACAAGCTCCATCCCCAGCTTGACAGAGAACCGGGAGGGTTGGCCTGACTTTTTAGCCTTTGCTCCACCCTGAGACCCTAAGCCTCTCTCTTCAATTTGACCGTGTCACCTCTTTCTGGTCACCTCCAGCCTGGCCTAGCTCTGTCCCCAACCTAGACATGCACTGGGACACAACCTGTTCTGCCCAAACAGTACACCAGGACAGGTAAGACCCCGGGATGGGGCTTCATCTCACCGGCCTGGGTCAACCCCCGCGGCTGCAGCTGGGCGCAGCACAGCTCCTCATTGGCCTCCCGCAAGGAGTCCCGCTCCGCCAACAGCCGCTGCAGGGACAGGGTATAAGACACCCCACAGGTCAGGCTCGGCCTCTTGGGAAATGAGCTACCCCAGAATTGGCAGGGTGGGGCTTGGGCAGTGGGACCTCAGCCTCACCTCCTTCTCCTTTGTCACCGACTCATACTTTTCCTCCAGGTTGCGGCATTCAAATAGCCATTTCTCGGCCTTCATGGCCTCCTCCTGCCGCTGGCCCTGCAGTTCCTGCACCTGAACACAGAGAGAGGAGGAATAAGGACTGCAGGGATGGGAGCGGGGCAGGGGCTGAGTACAAATGGTCCCCGATCCAGGATGGTTTGACTTATGATTTTTTTGACTTTACTATGATGCTTTCAGCTGTGTATGTTTTTTACTTGTTTTTTTTAGAGACAGGGTCTTGCTCTGTTGCCCTGGCTGATCTCAAACTCCTGGCCTCAAGCAATCCTCCCACTTCAGCCTCCCAAAGCACTGGGATTACAGGTGTGAGCCATTGCACCCAGCCAACCGTGAATGTTAATAGTAAGAACCCATACAACCATTCTGTTTTTCAATTGCAATGAATTAGTCTTCAATAAATTGCATTATATAGTCAACGTTTTATTATAAAATAGGCTTTATGGTAGATGATTTTGCCAAACTAGTCTAAGATAAGTTTTCTGAGCATGTTTAAGGTAGGCTAGGCTAAGCTGTGATGCTCGGTAGGTAAGGTATGTTCAATGGATTTTCTTTTTTAAAAAAAATTTAAAAATTTTTGTTTTTTGAAAACAGATGGGATCTCGCTATCTTGACCAGGCTGTTCTCGAACTGCTGGCCTCAAGCGATCTCCCATCTCAACCTCCCAAAGTGCTGGGATTGTAGGCATGAGTCACCACGCCCAGCTCTCTTTTTCTTTTTCTTTTTTTAATATCTTTTACTTTTTTCTTTTGAGACAGAGTCTCCCTCTCTCAACCAGGCTGGAGTGCAGTGATGCGATCTTGGCTTACTGCAACTTCCACCTCCCAGGTTCAAGCGATTCTCGTGCTTCAGCTTTCTGGGTAGCTGGGATTATAGGCGCACGCCACCAGCCCGGCTAATTTTTTTTTTTTTTTTTTTTTTTTTTTTTTTTTTTTTTGAGACAGAGTCTCGCTCTGTCGCCCAGGCTGGAGTACAGTAGCACGATCTCGGCTCACTGTAAGCTCCGCCTCCCGGGTTCACACCATTCTCCTGCCTCAGCCTCTCAAGTAGCTGGGACTACAGGCGCCCACCACCACGCCCGGCTAATTATTTGTATTTTTAGTAGAGACGGGGTTTCACCGTGTTAGCCAGGATGGTCTCGATCTCCTGACCTCCCAAAGTGCTGGGATTACAGGCGTGAGCCACCACGCCCAGACTAATTTTTGTATTTTTAAGTAGAGACAGGGTTTCGCTATGTTGGCCAGGATGGTCTCAAACTCCTGGCCTCAAGTGATGTGGGGTGGTTACAGAAGGAGTTATGGGGTGCCCGCCTTGGCCTCCCAAAGCGCTGGGATTACAGGCACGAGCCACCGCACCCGGCCTTTTTCTTTGGTTTGAGTCAGGGTCTCACCCTGTCACCCAGGCTGGAATGCAGTGATGCAGCCACAGCTCACTACAACCTCGAAATCCTGGGCTCAACTGATCCTCCGGGCTCAGCCTCCCAAAGCGCTGGGATACCAGGCCTGGTCTTTATGCATTTTAGGATATTTTCAATTTACCACGAGTTTTGTTACATGGGTAGGTAACCCCAAGTAAATCAAGCAGCATGGTGAAGGGGCGGGCATCAAAGAATTTAGAGGGGCGGTACTTAAGGGAAGGGAAGGGAAAGGCTGGGCTTACTAACCCAGACAGAAGAGCAGCCTGGGTGGAGGGAAGAGGCCCGGAGGGCGTGGCCTACGTACAAGTAAGGGAGGGCATCAGGGGTGGGTGAAGGGCGGGCCAACGGCGAGGGACTTGCTGCCAGGGGCGGGGCCCCGGCCGTAACCCCGCCCCCGCCGCACCTGCCGCCGCTGCGCCTCCAGCTGGGCGCGCAGGGAGCCGGCTCGGCGCAGCTCATCCTCCAGCTGCCGCGTGCGCTCGGCGTGGCCGGCGTTGCGTTCCTCCAGCTGCCGCACCTGCCGCCGCAGCTCCCTCAGCTCGCCCAATCGGCGTCGGCAACTGGTCAGCGTGGCCTCCAGCTGCCCAGCACGCTCCGAGGACTGCCTAGGGGAGTGGGAGGGAAGGGGGAGGGCTGAGAGCTCTGATCAGGGGTCAGCGGGGATGTGGAGTGGCCCTTGGAGCAGAGGGTGTTGTTCAGCCTGAGGCTTTTGGGTTTAAGGTGAAGGGGTCATGAAAGTCGAGGGTCAGGTGTCAATCAGGGCCTGGAGCTGTTGAGAGTCATTACAGCAATGGTTAGCCCAGGGTTATAATCAGGTATCCCCTGGGGTGGAATGGTGGGGACACAGAGGGTGGGGTTATAGGGGGAGTGATGGGGGGCCTAGAGAGGTCTGAGCATCCAAGGACACCTTGGAGTCATTGGGGGAGCTATGGGACAAGAGGACTGTGGGGTCCTTAGAAGTGCAATTGGGGGGTACACTAGTACTTTTGCATTACAGAGATGCTATAGGGGCCCAGTGGAGCCCTTTGTGATTACAGAAGGCACAGTAGAGTCAAAAGGGGTTGCAAAGTAATTGCACTGTGGAGTCCTGGAAGGTACCATGGGATCCAGGGGCATTATGAAGCCCAAAACGTGCAATGGGATCTGCAGAGCATTGTAGGGGAGGTTCTTGTGTTTTGGGGGGCCACAGGGATGCTATGGGGTCTTGGAAGCATACTGTGGGATTAAGAGGGGGGGCAGTGTGGGGTCCAGGGGATATGGTGGAATTCAGGATAGTGCAATGTGGCCTTGGGCGTTCTGTAGGGCTCAGGGTGACACTGTGGAGTCCAGGGGGCATATTGGGGGTTCACTGGGCATGTGGAAATTACAGAGCTGCTATGGCATCAGAGGGGAACTCTGGAAACAGGTTTACCTCCCGCCCCCCGTGATGGGGACCCAGGAACCCACCACTCACCGTAGTTCATCCATCTCATCCTTCAGGGCCTGTGCCTCCTGGGCCAGGCTGGTCAGCGCCTGGTTCCGGTGCTGCAGCTCCGCAACCTCCCTCTCCAGCTCTGCACAGCGCAGGCGCTCATCCTCCCTGCCACTCTCCAGCCTGGGGGTGTTGGGGGAAGAGCACATGAGGGGGCTGCCCTCCCCTGGTCCCCTGGCTTGCCTGGCCCAGTTCCCAGCTGACCACACCTGAAGTTCTCCTCCTGCAACTGCTCCAGCTGGGATTGCAGCAGCAGCAGCTTCTTGGCAGTGAGACCTGGGGTACCCTCGCCTTCAGGCCGGCCCACCCGCTCCCGCAGCACTGCATTCTCTTGCGCCAGGCTCTGCTTCTCCTCTGACAGGAGCATCAGCTGCGGGCAGGGCAGAAAGATGAGCCTGGGCTTGGAGAGGTGCTACTCAAGTGACCCTGCTCCACCTCGGGCCCTACCTGCCGCTCCAGATCCAGACAGCGCTGCTGTAATTCGTCCCCCTCCTCAGCCTCCTCACTTAGGAAATAGTACCTGCGGGACTGCGGAGATGAGGGGGAAGAGGAACTCAGGGATTCAGGAGAAGGAAGGGGGGAGGGAGGCTGAGATCTCTAGAGGCCAAATGGAGGGGGCCAAGAAACCCTCAGGATTGAAAAGAGGGCTGGCGCCGGGTGCAGTGGCTCACGCCTATAATCCCAGCTCTTTGGGAGGCTGAGGCGGGTGGGTTACCTGAGATCAGGAGTTCCAGACCAGCCTGGCCAACGTGGCGAACCCCTTCTCTACTAAAAACACAAAAATTAGCCGGGTGTGGTGGCGCGTGCCTGTAGTCCTGGCTACTCGGGAGGCTGAGGCAGGAGAATCACTTGAACCCAGGAGGCGGAGGTTGCAGTGAGCCGAGATCGTGCCACTGCACTCCAGCCTGGGTGACAGAGTGAGACTCCATCTCAAAAAAAAAAAAAAAAAAGAAAAGAAAACAGGGCTGAGATTGGAGACTGAAGGAAGAGCGATTCCAGAACACTGGAGACCTGGTACACGAAGTGGCTAGCACCCTGGAAGATGGGGGTGGCTTACAGGCTTAAGGACAAGCCCCTCCCCCTTAGGCAGCCCTCAGCATCTATCTGTAAGTGGGGTCTGGACCTTTAACAAGGTTAAGTCACAAGGTTAATCACAGCAAACTTATTCCCAACTCCGGGCCTTTGGATTTGCTGATCCCTGTGCCTGGAACACCTTTCCCCCAAATTTCTTACCTGGCTGTCAAAGTTGCCATATGTCTCTGGTGACAGGGAGTCAGGAGTGTCTTTGGTCATGAGCTGGGGAGTGGGAAGGGGCATTGTAATGAACTGGATATCTGAGGGCAGCCTTCAAAGTATCTACTATCCAACCTGAGAACCTCTCCATCCTCCCATCAAGGCCAGTTCTGCCCAATAACCCCAGCCCAGAGGCTGCCCTCCTGCCTCCAGCACAGAGGGAAGCCAGATCCCTTGAGCCTGCTAGATTGCTACTTAGAGCTGGGAGGAGCTGGCAGACACATGAGACAGAGATGTCTGGCCAGCTGAGTTCCAGGCAGAGTCCAGACCTTACCAGGGCAGGGCCTGTGCCCAGTTCCCTCTGCCCTAGAGATGTCCCTTCTCCTGACATTTTCCAATTGCACACTGAGTGCCCCCACCCACCTCCTGGATGGCTTCCATCACCACATGCTGAACCGATTCTTCCAGCGTCATGATTCTCTGGATGTGGTCTGGGGATCAAGGTGGGGGAGGCTGAGACCCAGGGGTGAGGTGGGGAGGAAGGAGGATTTCCTCAGGCCAGCCCCTGGGGACCCCCTAAGCTCCCCATACCCTGCTTTTTCTCGCAACTGATGGCACAGCCCAGCACCAGCTGAAGCAGCTTGCCGAGCTCTGCCGGGTCTGAGAACTCTCCAATGAGGCTCACATCTGGGAGATGCTCTTCTGACACAGGATGCGCCAGGACCTGGGGAGAAGGGGGTGTCAGGGGCTCATGGGCCCACCCTTATCCCAACTCAACCCCCTGAATCCCTTTACAGTTACTCACATCCTGGGAGTACTCTACTAGGCTCCGTAAGACCATCTTCAGATTGCTGACCTAGGGAGGAACAAGGAGCTGTGGACAAGTTCAGAGGCCTCCCACTCTGAATCTGTACATCCCATCCTTTCTCCACCTCACTTCTCCTTCCCTGCTCATCTCATCCTATTCTGTCTGTGTGTGCGCCTTCCTCTAGGGGTGACCTGTCTGGCTGTCTGCCCCTTTTGTCTGCCTGTCTGCCCCTTTTGTCTGCCTGACCATCTTTCTTTCTTTTTTTTTTTTTTTGCTTTAGTTTTTTAAGACGGGGTCTCGCTCTGTCACCCAGGCTGGAGTGCAGTGGTGCAATCTTGTCTCACTGCAGCCTCGACCTCCTGGGGTCAAGCAATCCTCCTATCTCTGCCTCCCTAGTAGCTGAGACTACAGGCATATGCCACCACAATTGACTACTTTTTTTTATTTGTAGAGAGGAGGTTTTGCTATGTAGCCCAGGCTGGTCTCAAGCTCCTGAGCTCAAGCAGTCCTCCCACCTCAGCCTCCAAAAGTGCTGGGATTACAGGCATGAGCCACTGTGCCTGGCCTGCCTGACCATCTTCCTTCATATGTCTCCAGAACCAAGTCACTTCTCACCACCTGCCCCACCATCCTTCAGCCCTACCCATCCATCCTTACCTCTCACCTGGATTAATGCACCAGCTGCCTCTCCTCTTCCACTTTTGCTGCCTACATTTTATTTCTCTCCATGCAGCCAGAGGGAGCTTTATAAAGCCCAAGCCAGGTTGCATCTTTGCTCTGCTAAAACCCTGCCTTGACTTTCCACAGCACTTAAAAATAGAATCCACACCCCCACCATGGCCTGCCAGGCCCCTGATGACCTCATCTCCTACAAATCTTGCCCTCTTGCTCTGTTCTGCCCTCTCTGCCATTCCTCCATCACACCCAGTTTATTCCCAAATCACGGCCTTTACATCTGCTATTCCCTATGCCTGGAACACCATTCCCCCAAATTTCACTTGGAGATTAACTCATCTGATGTAATCAGCCACCCATGCCCTCATTGCTCTCTCTCAAAGCCCTGCTTTTTTGTTGTCTTCACAGAACTATTGGCATCAAAAGTTTTTTCTTTTTTTCTTTTTTTTTTCTTCTTGAGACAGAGTCTTGCTCTGTTGCCCAGGCTGGAGTGCAATGGTTCGATCTCGGCTCACTGCAACCTCCACCTCCCAGGTTCAAGTGATTCTCATGTCTCAGCCTCCCAAGTAACTGGGATTACAGGTGCGCACCACCACACTCAGCTAATTTTTGTATTTTTAGTAGAGATGGGGTTTCAACATGTTGGCCAGGCTGGTCTTGAACTCCTGGCTCCAAGTGATCCACCCACTTTAGCCTCTCAAAGTGTTGGGATTACAGGCATGAGCCACTGCACCCAGCCTGGAAGTTTTTTTATGGTTGTGTATGTGTTGCTTGTCACTAGAATGATGGCTGTATGGGGCAGGTTTTTGTCTGTGTTATTCCTTGCTGAATGCCCAGGCCTGGCACAGGGTGAGTACTCCATAGATGAATGGATGAACAAATGGTTGATCACCAGACATCTGTCCCTCTTCCTGCCCATCACCCAGGACATGTGCCTAGCTGGCCCGTCCCTGGTCATCTCTTCACCAGTCTGTCCTCTAATCAGGAGTCCACTTGTCACCTTCAGCTTCCAGTTGGGACCTGGATCTTCCGAGATGCCCTGGAGCCATGCCTCGTTGAACCAGGAGGGGTCTCTGGGGGCGAGAAGGTGGGATGAGCAGACTGGGGGACACTTTTGGGATCCTCCCCCTCAGCTCCACTCACATCTGGTTTAGCACATAGGCTACGGCAAGGCCGCTGCTCAGGTCCTGAGGGCTGGCACAGGGAGACGGAACGTGGAACGTCTGTAACTGAGGGGTAAAGGAAAGGACAACGGAGAGAGTTAGGGCCTGGGAGCGCCGAACCACTCCCCTTTTGCAGACTTTTCCAGTCAGCGAACCTCACATGGTGGGGCGGGCGCTGCTCCGCCACAGCAGCTCTGCGAGGGACTGGCTTCTGCTCACCTGAGACCGGAGGGGGCGTGGCCTCACTTCACCTCTGCCCAACAAACCCTGCGCGTCCAGGCCAGGGCGGTATCGCGAGTCACCTGGGCCCCACAGGCACCACGTGACCAGGCCAATTCACCTGTGTCCTCGCCCCACGTGAACCAACCACAGAGGGGCGGGGCCTCACCTGTCCTTTCCACGCAGACTTGCCACGTGACGGGGGCGGGTGCTCGGGCCAGAGTCCAACGGTCCAGCAAGCCGACGACCCCGCACCTCCCAGCCCCAGCACCAAGAGACTGACCGAACCAGGGCCAGGGATCCCGGGCAAGAGGAGCGGGCGCTCACCTTCCCCTAGCCCCGCCCCACGACCTACCCAGGTGAGCAGAGACCCGCATAGCTCAGCTTTGTCCACGCTCATGGCTCCCGATCGGATTCAATCCAGGCCACGGAGCCCCGGCGCCGCAGCCGCCTCCGGGTCCGCCACCAGCGAGCGCCCGCAGCCCCGACCTCCCGCTCGGCCTAGAGCGCCGCCCCGCCCCGCCCCCTAGGCGCAGGCCCCGCCCCGCCCCCAAGCCCAGGCTCCGCCTCAGTAACGTAATCTCCTTCCCACGCCCGCTCTTGCCTCCAGCCCCGCCATCTTGGATCCGGGCACGGTTCGGGCGCCCGCCCTGCCGCTAGGGGTCAGCCTGGCCCAGCCTTGGGCATCCGAGGGTGGTCCCACCTCCCCTCCTCGCCCAGGCCCTTTTTGGGGTGGGAGGTCCTCAAGATCCTTTTGAGACGGAGGTGCTCCACCCTGTTACACAAGCGCATTCAGGTCTTTTCCCTGCAACTTAAATAAATTCTTGTGTCTAACCACTTTATAATCGGAGCCTTTGTGCGGGGAGGGGCGAGCCCTGGCACTTTCTATGGACTGGGAGAAGGGATGCTAAAGGGGTTTTCCCGCCGGACGCGGTGGCTCTCGACTGTAATCCCGGTATTTTGGAAGGCCTAGGAGGGAGAATTAATTTGGCCAGAAGTTGGAGACCAGCCTCTCTTCAAAAAATTTAAAAATTAGCCAGGTAGCGGTGGCTCACGCCTGTAATCCCAGCACTTTGGGAGGCCGAGGCGGGCGGATCACGAGGTCAGGTGTTCGAGACCAGCCTGGCCAACATGGTGAAACCCTGTCTCTGCTAAAAATACTAAAAATTAGCTGGGCGTGGTGGCGCACGCCTGTAATGTCAGCTACTCGGGAGGCTGAGGCAGGAGAATCGCTTGAACCCTGGAGGCGGAGGTTGCAGTCAGCCGAGATCATACCACTACACTCCAGTGGGGCAACAGTGCAAGACTCCTTATCAAAAAAAAAAAAAATTAGCCAGGCATGTTGGCGTGTTTCTGTGGTCCTAGCTCCTAGCTCTACAGAGGCTGAGGTGGGAGGATGGCTTGAGCCCAGGAGATCGAGACTGCAGTGAGCCGTGATAGGGCCACTGCACTCCAGTCTGGGTGACAGAGCAAGACCCTGTCTCAAAAAAATAACAATAAAAATTTAAAAATAGGGCCGGGCGCAGTGGCTCACGTCTGTAATTCCAGCACTTTGGGAGGCTGAGGCAGGCGGATCACGAGGTCAGGAGATCGAGACCATCCTGGCTAACACGGTGAAACCCCTTCTCTACTGAAAATACAAAAAATTAGCCGGGCATGGTGGCACGCGCCTGTAGTCCCAGCTACTCGGGAGGTTGAGGCAGGAGAATAGCTTGAACCCGAGAGGCGGAGGTTGCAGTGAGACGAGATCGCGCCACTGCACTCCAGCCTGGGCGACAGAGCGAGACTCTGTCTCAAAAAAAAAAAAAAAAAAAAAAAAAAAGGCCTGGCGCGATGGTTCACATCTGTAATCCCAGCACTTTGGGAGGTCGAGGAGGGAGGACTGCTTGAACCCAGGAGTTCGAGAACAGCCCTGGCAACACAGCGAGACTCCGTCTCTACAAAAATATAATAAAAAATAAAAGTAGCTGGGCGTGGTGGCACGCGCCTATTCCCAGCTACTCCAGAGACTGAGGTGGGAGGATCGCTTGAGTCCGGGAGATCAACGCTGCAGTGAGCCGTGGTCGCGCCACTGCACTCCATCCTGGACGTCAGGAGGAAGACCCTGTCTCAAGAAATAAATAAATGAAGGGATCCTCCCTGCATTATTGACCGCAGGAGTAGATAAGGGGACATGGGTATGGTCCTAGGTCGAGGAAAGGTCAGTTAGACACATGTCCTGGCTGATGGATAGGCACCCTTGCCCAGCCTGGATCCGTCTTCCACGATATTCCCCCTGCGCCTTCCCCTCCCCAGATGCGCTCCCGGCATCCCCCCCACCTCAGAACCCAGGATTTGGCTGAAGCTGCCGCGTCGCCCGGGCCCACCAGGGGGCGCGGAGACCGCAGAACGCGGCCTAGGGGGAAGACTGTGCGCCCGCCCTGAGACCCCGGCTGGGGCGGTGGAGGGAGCTCAATGGAAAGTGATGGGAATTATAGTTAACAATAAAATTGCAGTCACCATGTATGGAGTGCTTACTGTATGCAGTCCCTGCGCTAAGCGATTTAAATACATAGACTATTGAATCTTCCCCATGTCTCTAGATGGCAAGTGCTGTTTTAATTCCCTGCTTTGCCAGCGAGAAAACAGAGGTTCCGAGTGGACCGGGTTTTGAGCGGAAGGGTGAAGCCCAGGCTCGCGCCCTATGACCCCAGGGTCCCTCGGCAACCCCTCCCCCGTAGACAGGCGGAGTAATGTGCACTAATTAGAGGTTATTAGCTGTACCCAGAGGGAGGGGCGGGCTCTGCATTGGGGGCGGGCCCAGATCGGAGGGGAGGGGCGCTGCTCCCACCCACCCAGAAGATCCTGGCGCCAGAGACCTTGCCCCAGAGCAGGGTGGGCAAAGTGACAGCTGCTCCCCGCGCGCATCGCACGAACGCAGTCACTCACCCCCAGACACCCGATTACAGCCCACTCATGCGCAGCCGTACGCACCCGGGGGCCTCGGATGCTCGTCCATATCCCCACAACCTCCTCCCGCGTGGTTTTCCAGACTCCAGCCCCTAGGAGCGGGTGGAGAGGATAGTGGGGGAAGGGGACAAGGGCCGGCAGCGCTGGCTTCCGGACTGGGCTGTCTTCCGGCGGTCGTGGGAACAGCTGCCGTTGGCTCCCCCACCTCGCATTCACCAGAGGAGAGGGTGCTGCCAATACAGGGAAACAGGGCCACCCCGTTCCCAGGTAGCAATGGGAGGTGAGCCAGGAACCACAGCTGTTACAAGCATGGGTGGCTGGACATACTGAGATCACCGCATTAGAGCGGGGGTCGCAGGGATTTTGATGTTTAGGGGAAATCTGGAAATCCAAATATTTAGGCAAATTGACTTAAATTGTGCTAATGTTGGCGTGATGTTGTGGGCGTCCCAGATGTTCGGGGAGCCAGGAGTCCGAAGACTTAAGGAAAAGTCTGGGTGTGCTCAATTTGGGGGAGGAGCATAACCCTCCATTTTGCAGCGGCAGGGAGTCCCACATTTGGGGAAAAGCAGTGAGCTTCTATGTCGGCAGGGAAGACAGCAGCAATCTCTGTTTTGAAACACAGGGAGCCCCGCTGTGCGGAGATCCAGGCACCTTTAATTCAGCAAGAGGGGCTGAAAAACCTTCCACATTTTGGAAGAAGGATCCAAACCCCTGTTTTAGGTAAAGAGAGCCCCCAGCGTTTTGGGGGATGGTCTGAAGGTCGCCATTTGTAGGGACACAGAGCCCTGGTGTGCAGGTCTGGGCCAGCAGCCCCCAGCTGGATTGGGGAGCCCACCCCCTCTACTGGTTTCCAGGAACAGCTGGGCCCAGCCTGGGTTGTACTGCTGGGAAGCGGCTGACTCAACCCCTCCCTGTGGCCACAGCTGGATCCCGGCCTGCCCCCTCCAGCGTTCACATCTGGGCAGGGACCCAGTCTTCATCAGGGCTGGGAAGGGGACCCTCAGTCCCACAACTGGAGAACAGTGCCCCTCTGCCACTCCTCTGGCTGACCACAGCCACTGGGTGGACTCCATGCATCATTACCATGGAGGACTCTGGTAGGCCCCCTACAGCCCAGATATTAACATCCTGCCAGGAACTCCTAGCCAGTCCCCCCTCCCTGTGTCTGTGTGTGTCTGAGTCCATGTGAAATGTGCTAGGTTTATTTATTTATTTATTTATTTATTTATTTATTTATTTATTTATTGAGAGAAAGGGTTTTGCTATGTTGCCCAGGATGGTCTCGACCTCCTGACTTCAAGTAATCCTCCTGCCTCTGCCTCCTAAAGTGCTGGGATTTCAGGTGTGAGCCACCGCGCCTGGCCAAATGTGCTGGTCTTTGTAGGTGTGAGATGGAGGATCTGTGACTGTGTGTACACGGGCATGTGTCCTGCATCCATTGTGTCATAAGGCCTTGGAGTTTGTGCAACAAGCTGTGCCTGATTTGATGTGGGGGAGGGTTGCTTTCAGGGACTGGGGGAGGGGAAATTTGTAACATCCTTGTCTGTAACATCCAGGCTGGGGCCGGGCTTAGTGGCTCACACCAGTAATCCCAGCACTTTGGGAGGTCAAGGCAGGCAGATCACTTGAGGTCAGGAGTTCAAGACCAGCCTGGCCAACATAGTGAAACCCTGTCTCTACTAATAATACAATAATCAGCCAGGCATGGTGGTGAGCGCCTGTAATCCCAGCTACTCAGGAGGTTGAGGCAGGAGAATTGCTTGAACCTGGGAGGCGGAGGTTGCAGTGAGCCGAGAACACGCCATTACACTCTAGCCTAGGTAACAAAGCAAGACTCCATCTCAAAAACAACAACAACCAAAAAAAGCCATCCAGATTTTAGTGTGACTAGGGAACCTCTAGTGTGTGCCCCTGTGTATCTCTGTATGGTCCAGGCAGAGTTTGGGTGGGGCTCTCTCACTCCAATTGCATCTTCATGTGTTGTGTATCTGTGTCTACTATATACGTCTATATGAGACCTCACTTTGGGTCTATATCTGTGTCATTCTTTTTCTTTTTTTTCTTTTTTTGAGATGGAATCTGGCTCTGTCACCCAGGCTGGAGTGCAGTGGCGCGATCTCGGCTCACTACAAGCTCCACCTCCCGGGTTCACGCCATTCTCCTGCCTCAGCCTCCCGAGTACCTGGGACTACAGGCGCCCGCCATCATGCGCGACTAATTTTTTGTATTTTTAGTAGAGACGAGGTTTCACCGTGTTAGCCAGGATGGTCTCGATCTCCTGACCTTGTGATCCGCCCACCTCGGCCTTCCAAAGTGCTGGGATTACAGGCGTGAGCCACCGCGCCGGCCTTTTTTTTTTTTTTGAGACAGAGTCTCGGCCGGGCACGGTGGCCTTGTCTCTGTGACTGTATCCCATTTCGTGCCCCCTATTTGTGATAACAGGGGTCACGTGATGGCATGACTATCCTATGTGTCTGTATGTATCTCTGTGCCACCACAGTCACCATGGAAGAAGTGTGGCTGTGTGACAAATCAAGTCCTGGTGTGCAAGACTGTGTCCCTCCCTGTTCCTGTTTTTTTGGTTGTTGTTGTTGTTTTTTTTTTTTTTTTTTTTTTTGAGACGGGGGTCTCCTGTGTTGCCCAGGCTGGAGTGCAGTGGCACAATCACTGCTCAGTGCAGCCTTGAATTCCTGGCCTCAAGTGATCCTCTCGCCTCAACCCCCACATACCTGGGACTATAGACACGACTATAGGCATGCACCACCATGCCCAGCTCATTAAGAAAAAATATTTTTGTAGAGACAGGGGTCTTGCTATGTTGCCCAGGCTGGTCTTGAACTCCTGGCCTCAAGCGATCCTCTGGCCTTGGCCTCTCAAAATTCTGAGATTACAGGCCTGAGCCACTGCGCCCGTCCTATTTTGCTGGATGGGGTTGCTTTATCAGGATGTATCTGCCACCTACCTGTGTATGAATATGGCTCTGTTTGCGTCCCTATCACAAACGCTATGTGACTGACGTGCCTGCGTGATTGTCTGCGTCTCCATCCACGTGTGTCCGTGTTCGCTGCGAGGCTGGCTGGACTAGAATGGGTTGGTGCCAAGATGTGGCAGGTGTATCCTGCGTCCGTGTGACACTATGGGTCGGGGAGTTTGTTTGTGACCTTGTGTGTAGGGGGCGGGAAGTGGGAGTCGAAGTCACAGAGGACAGCAGGCTGCGCGGACGCAGTAATGTACGCAGGTGGCCTCCCGCCCCGCAGTTCTCCTCCGGGAGGCGCCCTCCCCGCGTTGCGGGGGCGCGTGCGTCGTGCGTGACGTGAGACACGACGGGGGTCGCTGCGTGCGTGGAACCCGACGCGGTCGTGCGTGCAAGCGCGGGGAGCGGGGGGAAGGGCGGGAGCTCTGCACTGGCTGCGTGCGCGCGTGCGTGGGCGGTGGCGGGGGCTGGGCGAGCGGAGGCGCGCAGGGCAGGACCAGCCCCGCCCGGCCGGGACCTTGGGGCGCCGGTGAAACCCGGGAGGGGGCCGCCGTTAACCCCTTCCTGCCCGATCCGAAACTTGTGGCCCCTCGACCGAGCGCCCGGGGGCTTCCCCAGCGCCCGACGGGAGGACAGTCCCTGTTGGGGGAGGGACCTTTCCCATGGAGCTGAGACCCCCCAGTTGCCATGGGAACCAGAGCTTCCCGCGCAGCCAGGCCCGTGTTTCCTTTCCCCGCCCAGCCATCCTGCTTTTCCTCCAGCTGCCTAGTCTACTGACAATGCGCTTCCCGCTCGTGATCCCGGGAGAAGGGGGCTGGGGTCAGCGTGGCCCGGGCGTGCGTGACTCAGGCCAGCCCGGGGGTCCCCTGGCCGCAACTGGCCTCGTTCCCGCTTCTCCGCCCCCGTGACTCACCCCTCCCGGCTTTCCCCGCGTGTGACTCAGGCCCCTGGGGAGGGGGCTGCGGAGTCTGGGACCTCTACAGACAGTGGGGTCGAGAACCAAGTTCTGGGGACTTCGCTGTCCGCGGGGAAGGCCTCCCCCACCAGCGAGCATCCGAGGGCCAGCGACTCCCCTTAGCAGGCCAGAGGCGCACCCCCCCCACCCCGCCTCTGAATCGGTAGACCCCCCACCCCCACCCCTGCAAACCTCCGGGAACCCAGCCCCCAACCCCTCCTCCCAGCCCACAGGAAGTTTTGGCAGAGCCCGTCGCGGCGATGAAACGGTTAAAGCCGTTTTCTTATTCATTTCATCCAGGGGCCCATTTTGACTCAGAGCAAGCCGGCGCCCCCCTCGAGCCTGGCCTCCTGGGGGCCTGGGTGCATACTCCACCCTACATGTACCATTTTTAGAGAGGGGAGGATGGCGCTTGGTGAGCTGGCTGGGGGTCTTGGGTAGCATATAGAGCTGGGTTCAAACCCTGTCTCTGCCCTCATTGCTGCGTGGACCTCAGTTTCCCCATCTGAAAATGAGGGATCATTATGTCCAGCTTGTTGGGTTGTTGTGGGGATTAGGTGAATAATGGATGGGACACTCTGCATCCAGGGTTGAGCACGGGAGCCAGGAGAGGGCTCCTCCTGTTTCTCAGGCCTGGGTGTCAGGGTGCCCAGCAGAAGCGAGTCCTTGCCAGGCAGGCCATGCCCCACCCAGACACTCTAAGGCCATGGGGTTCATCTTGTCCACCCCCTGCCTGAGGCAGGCACCCAGGAAGTGAGAGGCGGGGCAGGAATGAGGCACAACCTGTTGGGCCCGTCACCTCCCCGCCCCCCACCCTCATTCCAGTGCCCTGACAGGGCCCCCCCACGCTGCAGCCCCACCCCCGCCGCCCTGGACGCCTGGGTCCTGACCCGAGGGTGGCCCGAGGGAGGGGACGTCGGATGGAGACTGTGTCTCGGGAACATCCTGTGGACTGCTGGCTGGACAGACGGAGGAGGGTCAGCCCCTCCCGGGGCAGGGCAGACATCGACTGGGGGCAGAGTAAACATGGCCCAGGGTGACCAGACAGGGGGCGGGCGGGGGGCTGTAGGAATGTACACACAGTCACCCCGAGAGAGCCAGTCCAGACACACAAACCCCTGTCACCTTGGCCACAGAGACTGCCAGCCAGGGACACACAGACAGGGTCAGACGTGCAGCTGGGCAAGATGATCCAGCAATGACTGTCACACACGGACACAGTGACAGACCAGACCCTCAAGCAAGAGACACACACTGTCAAACACATGAACGCATCCACAGGTCAAAAATATGCAGGCAGGCTGTGTGCGGGGGGGATAAATCAACCCAGCACATAAGCGTGATAGACACAAACACACAGAGACTGACATTCAGGTGAGAGGCACACAGCAAGGCAGACACAATGGCGTGTGACACACATGGAGACAAACACAATAGGCTAGAAACATAGGGGCAAGACAGACACAGTGAACTATATGTGAGACAAGCAGGCAACATGTGCATGCTGATAGGAGAGACAGTCACCTTCAGCACCAGCACCCCGAGAGCCACGCGAGAGATATGCAGACACAGGCATGCACTATCAGATCCTGACACGCAAGAGAAGGCCACACACACACACACACACACACACACACACACACACACACACACACACACACACACACACACACACACACACACACACACACACACACACACACACACACACACCAGATCCCCAACTCAGAAGATAGAGACAAGACGAGAGACAAACCTAGGGACAGAGATGATGTGTTCACAGTATGGCAGAGAGTCCCTGGCACCCTGGCCCACCACTGTTGCACACACATCAGAGATGCTTCCAGGGACACCAAGCCGAAGCCTTAGAGGTACACACCATCTCACCAGGAACACACACATGTGGGACCTGGCAACAGATTGGGTAGGTCTGGGCAGACAGACTGACACATTCACAGACATGATCTGGCCAGACAGTCACACCCAGTGCAGAGAGGCACAGACAGGCCACAGTGGGACATTCATAAACACATCGGCACAGAGAGACCCTGACAAAACCTGTTTGCACACACACACATGCACACAAACGGAGATCAGTAATAGATAACATACAGATCAGCCACGGAACACACACATGAAAACAAGCCACAGACCTCACACACAGAGACCACACACACACACCAACCAAACACAAACCAGCCACAGACCTCTTTTTCACACACACACACGCACACAAAACAGATCGTATACACACAGACCAGCCACAGACCTCTTTTTCACACACACCAGTTACAGGTCATATACACACATATATACAGACCAGCCACAGACCTCTTTTACACACACACACACACAACAGATCGTATACACACATACAGACCAGCCACAGACCACACACACACACACACACACACACAAACATACATACACACCGACACAAGTTAGCCATAGGAACTTTGAAACAACCTACACGTACTTACATCTAGGCCACGTGCAACCCATCCCATAGAGCTCACACACACACAGAGCGGAACAGAACTCTACACAGATAGGCCCTGCATAGCCCTTTGCATCCAGGGCTGGGCACAGAAGCGGGCAGAGGGCTACTCCTGTCTCAGGCCTGGGTGTCAGGGTTGGATCAGCACACACTCTCACACGCACCCTATAGGCCAGCCACACGCTTGCCCCCCGGACCTTGCCAAGGTTCTGTGGGGGCACTGGACACCCCAGTCTGTCTCTGCCCCACAGAGATCCTGGCACTTCCTCTCTCCAAACATCACCCCCACTTCCCTCCCTCTTTGCTTTTGCCACTTCCCCTAGGAGGCCTAGCTCAGCAGCCTCTGCTCCTGCTGGGGTGGGGGCCTGTTATAAAGAGGTCACCCAGGGTCTTGGTGATGCCCAGGTCCCCCAAGGCTTCACCAGCAGTGGCAGGGATGGAAGCAGCTTCCTGGGAAACTCCCCTCATGCCCAACCATGTCAGCCTGGAGAGAGAAAAAGAGACAGACTCTCCTTCCTGCTTCCAAGAAAACCTAGCAGCTTCCTCTCCAGGAGAGGGGGCAAGGCACCCCCAAACCACAGAGGTGGGAGAGGGAGGCAGCTGGTACGCCAGGAGTTCCTGGGGGAGGGCTCCTGCCGGGCCTCAGATCCACACCCAGGGGCAGGGACACGGGAGGGAGGCTGGGTGCTGTGTGCTGCGACTTGTGGGTTCTCGCCTTGGCCTGCCCACTGGCTGACTCACAGGCAGCCCCCGGCCCAGTTTCCTAGTGGGGGCCCCACTGGTCAGTGGGGCCAGCAGGGAGGGGGGTCACCGGGCTATTTATAAGAAGGAGAAGTCCCTCGTGCCAACACCAAAAGCCCCGAAGACACTTGTGGGTGGGGGTGGGTGAACTTCCTCCTTATCCTGTGCCCTAGGCCCCAGGCCCTGGGGCATTGGGGAAGCCTGCGCAGGGACTTCTTAGCCAGGTGCTGGTCTGGAGCCCAGGGCCTGGGCAGTACCCAGCTGCCAGTCTGGACGCTCAGGCCAGGCGGGGGAAGGGGCTGTCCTCCCACCCTCCTCGTGGGGCCGGCCTGGCGCCAGTGGGGCGGCTTGAGGGGGTGGTGCCCAGGCCACAAGGGTGACACTGGCAGAGGCCTGGAACCGGCTGTACCAGCTTGGCTGGGCCCCCGCCCTCCCTGTCTGGCCCAATCTCCACCCCGTGCTCAAACACCCATGCAGAGTGCTTGGAGGGACCCTACTCCCACATGCTGGCCTGTCCACAGAGACCCGTGCCCCTCTCTCTGTGCCCGACCACATTTTTCCCCCAATTAAAAGAGACCCTCAGTGGGGTGCGGTGGCTTTCAGCACTTTGGGAGGCCCAGGTGGGAGGATCCCTTGGGGCCAGGAGTTCCAGACCAGCCTAGGCAACAGAATGAGACCCTGTCTCGATAAAATATAAAAAAATAAAACTTAGCAGGTGTGGTGTGCTTGTAGTCCCAGTTACTCTGGAGGCTGAGGCAGGAGGATCGCTTTTACCCAGGAGTTCAGGGCTGCAGCAAGCTATGATTGTGTAGCTGAACTCTAGCCTGAGCAACAGGGTGAGATGGTCTTGCTTTGTTGCCCAGGCTGGAGTCCAGTGTCAAGATCATGGTTCATGTGATCCTCCTGCCTCAGCCTTCGGAGTAGCTGGGACTACCGGCACACCCCACTGACCCCAGCTAATTTTTAAATTTTTTTGTAGAGATGGGGGTCTTGCTGTGTTCCCCAGGCTGGTCTCAAAAATTTCTGGGCTAGGGCTGGGCGAGGTAGATCATGCCTGGAATCCCAGCACTTTGGGAGGCTGAGGAGGGCAGATAACTTCAGGTCAGGAGTTCGAGACCAGCTTGGCCAACATGGTGAAACCCCATCTCTACTAAAAATACAAAAAATTAGCCGGGCGTGGTGGCGTGCGCCTGTAATCCCAGCTATTCGGGAGGCTGAGGCAGAAGAATCGCTTGAATCTGGGAAGTGGAGGTTGCAGTGAGCTGATATTGTGCCACTGCACTCCACTCTGGGCGACACAGTGATATTCCGTCTCAAACAAAACAAAACAAAACAAAACAAACAATTTAAAAAAAACTCCTGAGCTCAAGTGATCCTCCCACCTCGGCCTCCCAAAGTGCTGAGATTATAGACGTGAGCCACTGTGTTTGGCCAAAGTGAGGTTCTCTTTAAAAAAACAAAGAAAGGGCCGGGCATGGTGGCTTATGCCTGTAATCTCAGGACTTTGGGAGGCTCAGGTGGGCTGATCACAAGGTCAGGAGTTCAAGACCAGCCTGACCAATATGGTGAAACCCTGTCTGTACTAAAAATACAAAAATTAGCTGGGCATGGTGGCATGTGCCTGTAATCCCAGCTACTCAGGAGGCTGAGGCAGGAGAATCGCTTGAACCCAGGAGGCGGAGGTTGCAGTGAGCCAACATCATGCCATTGCACTCCAGCCTGGGCGACAGAGCAAGACTCCATCTCAAAAAACAAACAAACCAAACACCAAAAAAAGAGACCCTTCATGAGACGGCCTGCAGCTGGTACTGCATAAATGCTTCTCTGGTTGTCATTATCCACAATATAGTGGCTAATGCTCTGAAGCCAGACAGCTTGGATTATATCTCAACTCTAGTGCTTATAGCTGTTGGACACCAGACAAGTTCCTTAATCTCCTGTGCTTCAGTTTCTCATCTGTTAAATGGGGATACAAATAACATGCATTTTGCTGGATTGTTGGAAGCAGTCGATGACTTATTTTATGTTAACCACTTAGAAGAGTGCCTAGCCCACAGTAAGAGCCATGTAAGTGTTGGCTATTAAAATAATAATTATTATTTCTCAGCCTGTCTATCTTAAGTGTTTCTGAGTCTCACTGTCTGTCTGCGTGACGCTAACCTTGAACCCATTTGTCTCTCTGGGCATCTCTCCCTGCCCTGACCCCCTGCCCCCATACACCCACTGTTCCTTGCCCTCCTCCTGGGATGGACTCTCTCTGGGATGGCCTCACCTCTCTCTAGGACTCCCTCTGGCATGGCCAGCCTCAGCCCTGGCCAGGGCTGAATTACCGTGGCCTCCTGGCTTGTGGGACCTGCAAGTTAGCTTCCCGAGGTGCTGCCCTCTGGCCTGCCCTGCCCAACCCCCCAACGCTGCCCGCTGCGCCCCCGCGGGGCCAGGCCAGATGTCAGCTGCAGTTATTAGCCTGGGCGGGAGACACAGGCCTGGCAGCGTGCCTGCCAGACTCACAGGCCTCCGGAATCTCCCTTGAGCCTGGGGAGGGGGAGGGGAGCCATTCAAGCAAGGGGAAGAAGGGAGGGGGCATTTAGGGGTCACAGGGACCCTCCAAGGATGGGACGCCCCCAGCTTCTGCTGGGACCTTCCTCCAGCAAGGCCACTGCACTGCTGGACTTCCCCCTGCCCCCACATAGCTCAGTTTCTTTTTCGCCTCTTTCATTTTCCTTCTCTTTCCCACACTTGGTAAGATCTAGGCTGCCCCAGAAAGGCTGTTTAACCCCTATCCCTTAGTCTCTTTCTACCCTAAAGAAGAGAGAGGCTCTCTTCATCCTCCAGAAGACAGAGGCCTGGGAAGCTGAGAGAGAGACTAGGCTTCTCACCTCTTGGTCTAGTGGGTTCACACACTAACTGCTCGGAAGTCCCACCTTAAGTCTAATTGGAAGCCTGACCGTCTGCACCTCGCCGCAGCCCTTCCCGGGAAGGGGCTCTGGGTTCCCTCATATTCTCCCCGTAGATTTTCAGGTCTTCTCTGACTCGGGGAGGGAAGCTCTCAGATGACGGAGCCACTCTAGGGAAGGAGGGGGGCTCCCTCTAGGTATTCTGGATGATGGTAGGATGGGACCCGCAGACTAAAAAGAGAGTGGGGCCCCTGACTCACATGACTGAGTGCGGGGTGTTGGGGAAGGAGCTCCAGATCTCCTGGCAGAAGGGAAGGGCACCCCACCCGAGGGAGGAGGCAGCCACCGTTCCAGCCCGCCCAGGCGCCGGGGGCGCCTCGAGGCATCGGCCCGCCCTCTCCGCGCCCCGTCGGGCCGGGGGCGAAGTCCGACCCAGGCCCGCGGGCAGGCGGGGACCTGCCGGGCTGGGTTGGGCCTGGCCGGGCCTGGCAGGACGCAGCCCCAGAGCGGCGGGGTGGGGCGGGGCCGGGCCAGGCGGCCGTGGGGGCCCCGGGGGCGGCGGTCGGGGCTGGTCCGGACTAGCAGTCCGGGGGCCCAGGCGCGCCCTGGGACCTGGCAGATACTCGGGTTCCCCACTTCTGGCTCGGGGCCCCAGGACAGCGCTGGTCCCACCTCTTCCTGTGCCCTAATATGGGCGGTGGGGAGAGACTCCGGGGGCCGGCCCGCCCTCAGTCCTGCCCGCGGACTCCCGCCTGTTGCCATGGCGACCAGGCCCCGCTCCTCGGCTGCGTCCCCCGCCGTCGGGCCAATGGAACAGTCCCTGTGCTGCCTGCCTCCGCGGTCCCCTGCAGGCGCCGCGGGCGGAACCATTGCTTGAGGGGAGAGGATGGTGGCTGGAGGCTGCTGCGGCTGGGCGGGCTCCAAGCACCCGGGCCTCCGCGGGGGCTCGCACGCCCAGGTTCCTCTTCCGAGGCGCAGGATGCGGCGGGACCCAGGGCGGGGCGCACGGTCCCGTAGGATCCGAATGACGGAGACAGGGCCGGGCTCCTTCCCCCGGGGCTGTTGCCACACTTCCTGCCTCTGCGCTCTTTCCCCAGCCTGTTTCTAAGGAAGGGAGTGGGGTTGGGCGACCGCGCCCCAGCCGTCGGGCTGGGTCCAGGCTGCAGGAGCCGACACGGTGTCCGGCAAAGCCCTGGGTCAATAGGGGAGGGTTTTAGGATGGGGGACAGAGAATACAGATGCCTAAGAGGTCACCATCGAGGGGGAGCACCAGTCGTGGAAGATCCAGCAGTCCTGGTGGGCGGGACCCTCAAGGCCCCCTCCTCACATGTCAACTGAGTACCCTCTTATTGTCTTCTCTGCTCCGGAGATGTGTCCGGACCCTTCTAACTCTCTCCTTCATCCGGGTTTCGCAGATGACCCCAGTGGTCCCCAATTTCTGGCAGACATGTCTCCATCTTCTACCTGGCGTATTTTACCTGCCTCAGTGTACCCCAGGCCGCTTACTCGCTTTCTGCATATCTAGACTTCCCCTAATTCCTCCTTCCCGCTTACGGGAGAGCCCTCAGACCCTCCCATGAGCTCCTGGACCCCTACTCATTTCTTGCAATTTAATGGGTCATGCAGGTCCACCCACTCACCCCTTCTGATCTCTCCCCTCCTCCATCCTGTGAAAATTTCAGTCCCACATCCTTCTGTGCCTGGGACCCCCAGTCAATTCCTGGGTCAGGTATCTCCTTACCCCTCCCGATTTACAGTGCTTAACCCTCATTCCTGCTTTTTGGGGTCTCTCAATGGATTGTCAGTCCTCCTACCCCTCTCGTATTCTGGGTACCTCAGGGGTTTCTTCGCACACCCTGGGACCCTCACCCTACTTGCTGCGTACCAGGTCCTGGTATTTGTCCCAGTGCACTCCAGGGAAATCATCCTCTTCCCTGAAACCCCTCACTCATGTGCCTGGGCCCCCCAGCACCTCCTTCCATGCGTACCCCGAGGTCCTTTGAGCCCCTCCCCCTGCAGCCCCGCCGAGCCACCCGGCCCGTGGCCGCTGTTTACAAGGACACGCGCTTCCTGACAGTGACGCGAGCCGCCTCCTCCCCTTCCCCACGCTCGAGGAGGGGGGCGCGGGGGCCCGGCTCCGGCGACGGCCAATCGGAGCGCACTTCCGTGGCTGACTAGCGCGGTATAAAGGCGTGTGGCTCAGGCTGAGCGGCTGGGACCTTGAGAGCGGCCAGGCCAGCGTCGCAGCCAGCAGGGAGCTGGGAGCTGGGAGAAACGACGCCAGGAAAGCTATCGCGCCAGAGAGGGCGACGGGGGCTCGGGAAGCCTGACGGAGCTTTTGCGCACAGCTGCCGGCTGGCTGCTACCCGCCCGCGCCAGCCCCCGAGAACGCGCGACCAGGCACCCAGTCCGCTCACCGCAGCGGAGAGCTCGCCGCTCGCTGCAGCGAGGCCCGGGGCGGCCCCGCAGGGACCCTCCCCAGACCGCCTGGGCCGCCCGGATGTGCACTAAAATGGAACAGCCTTTCTACCACGACGACTCATACACAGCTACGGGATACGGCCGGGCCCCTGGTGGCCTCTCTCTACACGACTACAAACTCCTGAAGCCCAGCCTGGCGGTCAACCTGGCCGACCCCTACCGGAGTCTCAAAGCGCCTGGGGCTCGCGGACCCGGCCCAGAGGGCGGCGGTGGCGGCAGCTACTTTTCTGGTCAGGGCTCAGACACCGGCGCGTCTCTCAAGCTCGCCTCTTCGGAGCTGGAACGCCTGATTGTCCCCAACAGCAACGGCGTGATCACGACGACGCCTACACCCCCGGGACAGTACTTTTACCCCCGCGGGGGTGGCAGCGGTGGAGGTGCAGGGGGCGCAGGGGGCGGCGTCACCGAGGAGCAGGAGGGCTTCGCCGACGGCTTTGTCAAAGCCCTGGACGATCTGCATAAGATGAACCACGTGACACCCCCCAACGTGTCCCTGGGCGCTAGCGGGGGGCCCCCGGCTGGGCCCGGGGGCGTCTACGCCGGCCCGGAGCCACCTCCCGTTTACACCAACCTCAGCAGCTACTCCCCAGCCTCTGCGTCCTCGGGAGGCGCCGGGGCTGCCGTCGGGACCGGGAGCTCGTACCCGACGGCCACCATCAGCTACCTCCCACACGCGCCGCCCTTCGCCGGTGGCCACCCGGCGCAGCTGGGCTTGGGCCGCGGCGCCTCCACCTTCAAGGAGGAACCGCAGACCGTGCCGGAGGCGCGCAGCCGGGACGCCACGCCGCCGGTGTCCCCCATCAACATGGAAGACCAAGAGCGCATCAAAGTGGAGCGCAAGCGGCTGCGGAACCGGCTGGCGGCCACCAAGTGCCGGAAGCGGAAGCTGGAGCGCATCGCGCGCCTGGAGGACAAGGTGAAGACGCTCAAGGCCGAGAACGCGGGGCTGTCGAGTACCGCCGGCCTCCTCCGGGAGCAGGTGGCCCAGCTCAAACAGAAGGTCATGACCCACGTCAGCAACGGCTGTCAGCTGCTGCTTGGGGTCAAGGGACACGCCTTCTGAACGTCCCCTGCCCCTTTACGGACACCCCCTCGCTTGGACGGCTGGGCGCACGCCTCCCACTGGGGTCCAGGGAGCAGGCGGTGGGCAGCCACCCTGGGACCTAGGGGCGCCGCAAACCACACTGGACTCCGGCCCTCCCGCCCTGCGCCCAGTCCTTCCACCTCGACGTTTACAAGCCCCCCCTTCCACTTTTTTTTGTATGTTTTTTTTCTGCTGGAAACAGACTCGATTCATATTGAATATAATATATTTGTGTATTTAACAGGGAGGGGAAGAGGGGGCGATCGCGGCGGAGCTGGCCCCGCCGCCCGGTACTCAAGCCCGCGGGGACATTGGGAAGGGGACCCCCGCCCCCTGCCCTCCCCTCTCTGCACCGTACTGTGGAAAAGAAACACGCACTTAGTCTCTAAAGAGTTTATTTTAAGACGTGTTTGTGTTTGTGTGTGTGTTTGTTCTTTTTATTGAATCTATTTAAGTAAAAAAAAAAATTGGTTCTTTATTAATTTCTGTTGTCTTTTTTTCCAAGCTGGGAGGGCGGAGGGAAAAAAAAAGCCCTGGTTTGCCCCCAGCTCAGTGCTGTTGGTGGCTCGATCCTGTATGTGTCCCCCTCGTCGGTTCTGCGCAGGCATCTTGTGGTCCCAGCCCAGGAGTCCCACCCTTCCCGCGTCCCCAGATCTCCAGGGTTGGATGGTTGGGGCGCGGGACGCGGTCCAGGGACCCAGTAGCTGAAGGCAGGGTGCTCCGGCAAGACATTGAGTGCGCAGGCGCGTCCCCGCCCAGCCGCGCGCGCCGGGGCTTTCCCCGCTGACGCAGCGGAAGTGCTGCCCATACAAGGACCGATTCTGCCCAGTGACGCGACCTCGGTCTCTGGGCAGATTCCGGGAATCCCCTCCCCCGCTCTGCCGGGCAGGGCCGCGGAGCCGGGAAGGGGGCCGGGATTTTCCCGGGCAGGCGGCTGCCCGGGCACGGAAAGCCCCAGGCCTGGGTCCAGAGCGCCCGCGGTGGGCGGGCAGCACTTCTGGGCCCCGGGAGCCACCCCTGTGCCACCTTCAAGACACTGGCGCCTAGGCCCCGCCGCGCCCACGCCCCCTCCGTCTGACCTGACCGGGGCGGAGGGTTGCTGCTGCCTCGGCGGCTTTGCCGACGCCGTCCCCTCTACCCCCACCCCCTCCAGGAAGGGCGGCGCCCGCCTGCCAGTTTCCCCTCACGGGTGCCAGGCCAGGAGCGGGGCGACTGCCAGGTCTGGTCCTGCCGGGGCGGCTGCTCGGGCCGCTGGGCGTCGCCACCGCCCTGGCGCTGGGCTCCCTCCCGCGCAGCTGGGACACGTGGGGGTGGGGGTGGGGGTGCTGGTGCTGCTGGCACGCCTGGAGGGAGTCTGGCCGGCTTCGGGGTTGGAAGCCCCCAGAGCAGTGGAGAAAAACAGGTAGAGAAACCAGACAGGCAGTAGGGTGAGTGGAACAGACACTTCATCAATTCATTTGTACGATACCTAGAACAACTAGACCCTGGAGACACAGCCTGGACCACTCCAGACAAGACAATAAATAAACAAGCAAACATGGTTCTTTGGAGGTGGTGGTAAGTGCTAGTAAGAGGAAAAAACAAAACAAAACAAAACAAAAAACGGGTCAAGGTGGCAGTGATGGGGCAGGGAGGAAAGATGCTTTGCAGAATGGAGTGGGAACATGGACCTTTAATAGGGTGACTTTTTCTTTTTTATATTTTAAAGACGAGTCTTTGTCCTGTTGCCCAGGTTGGAGCGCAGTGGTGCAATCATAGCCAACTGCAGCCTAGACCTTCTGTGCTCAAGCAAGCCTCCCACTTCAACTTCCCAACTAGCTAGAGCTACAGGCTTACACCACTATGCCTGGCTAATTTTGTTTATTTTTGTAGAGATAGGGTCTGCTATGTTGCCCTGGCTGTTCTGGAACTGCTGGGTCAAACAGTCCTCCCACCTTGGCCTTTCAAAGCACTGGGATTCCAGGCGTGAGCCACTGCGCTTCTCCTGCAGTGACTTTTTTTTTTTTTTTTTTTTGAGACGGATTCTTGCTCTGTCACCCAGACTGGAGTGCAGTGGTGCGATCTTGGTTCACTGCAACCTCTGCCTTTCGGGTTCAAGCGATTTTCCTGCCTCAGCCTCCCAAGTAGCTGGGATTATAGGTGCCTGCCACCACGCCCAGCTAATTTTGTATCTTCAGTAGAGACTGGGTTTCAGCACGTTGGCCAGGCTGGTCTTGAACTCCTGACCTGAGGTCATCTGCCAGCCTCGGCCTCCAAAGTGCTAGGATTACAGGCGTGAGCCATCGTGCCTGGCCGTGACTTTTCAACAGATTTGAAGAAGTGGGATCCTGAGAAAATCCTGGGTAACAACAGCATCAGAGGTAACAGTTTTTTTTGTTTGTTTGTGTGTTTGTGTTTTTTAGATGGAGTCTCCCTCTGTCACCCAGGCTGGAGTGCAGTGGCTCCATCTCAGTTTACCACAACCTCCACCCACAGGAGTCAAGCGATTCTCCTGCTTGGCCTCTCAAGTAGCTGGGTCTACAGGCGTGCATCACCATGCGAGGCTAATTTTTGTATTTTTAGTAGAGGCAGGGTTTCACCATGTTGGCCAGGCTGGTCTCAAACCCCTGACCTCAGGTGATCCACCTGCCTGGGCCTCCCAAAGTGCTGGGATTACAGGCATGAGCCACCCTGCTCCACTGGGAGCAGCTCTTTTTTTTTTTTTTTGAGACGGAGTCTCGCTCTGTTGCCCAGGCTAGAGTACGGTGGCAGGATCTCGGCTCACTGCAAGCTCTGCCTCCCGGGTTCACGCCATTCTCCTGCCTCAGCCTCCCAAGTAGCTGGGACTACAGGCGCCCGCGAACACGCCTGGCTAATTTTTTGTTTTTTTTTAGTAGAGATGGGGTTTCATCATATTAGCCAGGATGGTCTCGATCTCCTGACCTCGTGATCCGCCTGTCTCGGCCTCCCAAAGTGCTGGGATTACAGGCGTGAGCCACTGTGCCCGGCCTTGGGAGCAGCTCTTAAATGGCAAAATTCATGTAGCCAGGTGAGCCTGTGAAAGAACAGCAGGAAGCCAGCTGTGTCTGGAATGGAGTGAACCACAACAGGGCAGATGTCAAGGGAGACTGAGCAGGGGCCTTGGGGAGGAGTGTAGATTAAATTCCAAGGGAGATGAGTGACCCTTAGAGGGTATTAGGTGTGTACCAGCATTAATAGTGGATCCATGGATTAAACGAGTGTATTAGCCCTGTTCTGTAGGAGGAAATTGGGGCATAGAGTAGCAAAACTACTTTCCTGAACGCACACAATATTAAACTGCACCCCTGGGAACCCTGCCTTGCTGCTAATACCTGCCTTCTAGCCTAACTGCCACCCTCCCACCCCAGGGGCAGACAGGCAACCTTTCCAGCCTGGGGTGGGGCAGAGCTCACAGCAGGGACTCTGCACTCTGCACGTAGCTCAGGCTCTCATTCTTGGTTCTGCTCTTAAGACTGGGTCCCCACCCCCTTCCCCATAAGACTAGACTGGGCTGAGTTCCTTCCAGCTCGAGGAAGCCGTCTTAGGAACTAGGAACTGGGCCCTACACAAGGGCCTCGGCCCCGAGCTTCACATAACTTATCTCCTACAACTTTTACCACGTGCATGGTGATCTGGGTTTGCAGTCCCATTTTACTGCTGAAGAGACCCAGAGACGATCACAGCTCTTAAACGGCATTTGAACCCAGGCTGGCTGGTGACAAAATGTGGGCGCTGCCTTGCATGGCCAGATTTCTGGATGTAGGGCATCCTGGGATTTGCAAGGGACAAACGGCATGCCCCACCCCTCCGAAACCGCCTTGAGCGCAAGCAGGAAAAGAGCATGAACTGAGCATGTGATAAGACCGCCACCATGTGGCGAAGATGAGCAACCACAGGGTCAGTTTCCCAAGCCTGAGCCTGGAGAAGGGGGTTGCAGGGGAGGACGGAAGGACAGAGCACACCAACACAGACTCACACCTTTCCCTAATACTTTATTGGTCACCTCTAGGCCTGTGTGCGGCTGGGTGGGCTTGGGGGAGGGCGTCACTATTCAGCTCCTAGGTGGAGGCATGAGAAGGCCTTGGCCTAGCCCTCCAGGGTCCCATAATGTGGAGTTTGGAGGGGCAGATCTGGCCTTTCCTGGGTCAGCACAGGGCACCCGGGTGGGGGCACAGGTGGACACCCAGCACAGGCACCTAGGCAGGGGCACAAGCTCACTATCCGTTAGCCAGCCTAATTGTGTTTGGAGAAATATTCCTTGCTGTCATCCACGTTGGGCTTAATGGTGTCACTGCCAGGCTTCCAGCCAGCGGGACAAACTGTGGGAAGACACAAGGATGCACATGAAGGCTACAGCCCCAGGTTCAAGGTGAAGCAAAGCAAGGACCTGTGTTGCAGAAGAAAATGCTGGAAGCAAGTGGTCCAGGCCCAGGAATGTGGATATTAAGAGAAGCCCTCCAAGCTCAGTTCAGTATTTTTTCTTTCTTTCTTTTTTTTTTTTTTGAGACAGAGTCTTGCTCTGTTGCCCAGGCTGAAGTACAGTGGCATGATCTGAGCTCATGCAACCTCTGCCTCCTGGGTTCAAGCGATTCTCGTGCCCCAGACTCCCAAGTAGCTGGAATTACAGGGGTGCACCACCACGCCTGGCTAATTTTTGTATTTCTGGTAGAGACCATGTTAGCCACACTTGTCTCGAACTCCTGACCTCAAGTCATCTGCCCGTCTTAGCCTCCCAAAGTGCTGCGATTACAGGTGTGAGCCACCATGCCTAGCCAAGTTCAGTATTTTCTCTTTTTCTTTTCTTCTTTTTTTTTTTTTTTGAGACAGAGTCCCGCTCTGTTGCCCAGGCTGGAGTGCAGTGGCGTGATCTCAGCTCACTGCAACCTCTGCCTCCCAGGTTCAAGTGATTCTCCTGCCTTAGTCTCCTGAGTAGCTAGGACTACAAGTGCCCACCACCACACCCTGCTAATTTTTTGGTACTTTTAGTAGATACGGGGTTTCACCATATTGGTCAGGCTGATCTCAAACTCCTGACCTCAGGTGATCCACCTGCCTTGGCCTCCCAAAGTGCTAGGATTACAGGCGTGAGCCACTATACCTGGCCAAGTTCAGTATTTTCTAGTTGGTGTTTTTCCTACTCTTAATTCTTCAATTTATTTTTGCCACCCAGCTCTCCTTTTTCTTTTTTCTTTTTTTCTAAGATGGAGTCTTGCTCTGTTGCCCAGGCTGGAGTGCAGTGGCGCGATCTCTGCTCACTGCAAGCTCTGCCTCCTGGGTTCACGCCATTCTCCTACCTCAGCCTCCGGAGTAGCTGGGACTACAGGCACCCGCCACCATGCCCAACTAATTTTTTTGTATTTTTAGTAGAGACGGGGTTTCACCACGTTAGCCAGGATGGTCTCGATCTCCTGACCTCATGATCCGCCTGCCTCAACCTCCCAAAGTGCTGGGATTACAGGCGTGAGCCACCGCACCCGGCCTCTTTTTTTTTTTTTTGAGACGGAGTTTCGCTTCACTCGTTGCCCAGGCTGGAGTGCAATGGCGCGATCTCAGCTCACTGCAACCTCCGCCTCTCAGCTTCAAATGATTCTCTTGCCTCAGCCTCCCAAGTAGCTGGGATTACAGGCATGCACCACCAGGCTGGGCTAATTTTGTATTTTTAGTAGAGATGGGGTTTCTCCATGTTGGTCAAGCTAGTCTCGAACTCCCGACCTCAGGTGATCCACCCGCCTAGACCTCCCAAAGTGCTGGGATTACAGGTGTGAGCCACTGCATCTGGCCTCTTTTCTTTCTTTTTTTTTTTTTTTTTAACCAATACCCCATCTCTTAAAAAAAAAAAAAAAAAAAGAAAGAGATGGGGTATTGCTATGTTGCCTAGGCTGGACTCAAATTCATGGGCTTAAGCAATCTTCTGCCTCACTCTCCAGAGTAGGTGGAACTACAGGCATGAGACACAGCATCTTCCTGTCTTTTTGGCCCTTTTAATCCCATCTTTGTCCCTCTGCCCCACCCCTACAGGTTTTTTTGTTGTTGTTGTTTTTGAGATGGAGTCTCACACTGGCGCCCAGGCTGGTGTGCAGTGGTGCCATCTCGGCTTACTGCAACCCCCTTCTGGGTTCAAGGGACTCTCCTGCCTCAGCCTCCCAAGTAGCTGGGATTACAGGCACCCGCCACCACACCCAGCTAATTTTTTTGTATTTTTAGTAGAGACGGGGTTTCACTATGTTGGTCAGGCTGGTCTCAAACTCCTGACCTCATGATTCACCCACCTTGGCCTCTCAAAGTGCTGGGATTACAGGTGTGAGCCACCACACCCGGCCTATTTGTTTGTTTTTTTGAGACAGGGTCTTGCTGTGTCACCCAGGCTGGAGTGCAGTGGTGCGATCACAGCTTACTGCAGCCTTGACCTCCCAGTCTCAAGTGATCCTCCGGCCTCAGCCTCCTGAGTAGCTGGGACTATAGGCATGCTTCACAAACCAGGCTAATTTTTTTTTTTTTTTTGAGACCGAGTTTTGCTCTGTTGCCCAAACTGGAGTACAATGGTACGATCTCAGCTCACTGCAACCTCTGCCTCCTGGGTTCAAGCGAACTCCTGCCTCAGTCTCTCAAGTAGCTGGGATTACAAGCGTGCACCACCACGCTCAGCTAATTTTTTGTGTTCTTAGTAGAGACGGGGTTTCACCATGTTGGTCAGGCTGATCTCGAACTCCTGATCTCAGGTGATCCACCCGCCACAGCTTCCCAAAGTGCTGGCATTACAACCGTGAGCCACTGAGCCTGGCCCCTTTGTCTGCCTTGGTTGAATGTCAGGGGTATTTGTCTCCTACCACATTAGAAACATCCTGCAGACAAAACCCTGAGCTGAAACTTCTTTGGGGCCCTAACACCCATCTGGACAGGTAAGAGGACAGGCAGTGAATGTTTGCATGAGTGACAGAGGCACTCAGTATGTACCCATGTGTCATGTGTGTATCTGCTCACCTTCCCCATGCTCGTCTGTGTACTGGAAGGCCTGGACCAGCCGCAGAGCCTCATCCACGGAGCGTCCCACAGGCAAATCATTAACAGTGATCTGGCGAAGGACACCTTTGCCATCGATGATAAAGAGGCCCCTGAAGACATCAGGGTTCCCAGTGAGAGCTGGGAGCTCCCACTGCCAGAGACAAGGAAGGGACTACCAACCACCCGCTGCTAGCCACAGGGCTGGGGGCAGAGAAGACATTGTACAGGAGTGGTCCCAGCATCACAGGAATGGGGGGCGGGGCGCTCCCTGAGCCGGGCTGAGGGTCCCACCGTACCTGTAGGCAATGCCCTCATCTGTTTTCAGCACGCCGTAATCCTCAGACAAGCGTCTGGTCACGTCAGCAAGCAGGGGGATGTTCAGGGGGCCCAAGCCTCCCTCCTTCCGGGGGGTGTTGATCCTGGGAGTAGGAGAGACAGAGTTGGGGCCTCACGATGCCTGGCACAGCAGGGTCCTCATCCTGTGGGCCCAATGTGATAAGCACTGGAGGCCAGAGATAAGGGGCTTTAGAGTAGGCCACTGGGAGCCTCACCCACCCCACCCTGGGTTGGGTGCAAGGACTGTATCCCCACAGCTGGGAAGACTAAGTTTGAGAGGCAAAGCTCCAGCTAAGTGGCTTCACATGTGCTTGTAACTTGCAGCATCACCCAGCAGAGAGCCCGTGTTAAGAGTTCCCATCCTCCTCTAGCTGTGTCATGGGGTACAGCCCTTCACTTCGGTGAACTGGAGTTTCCATCTTCATGAAATAGGGCCGCACAGCCTCCCTCCTGGGAACTAAGTAGATAGAGTAGATAGAGTTGCATCTGAGTTGCATCTGCAACTCTATATGCCAGGCAACTAGTTGTCAAATGCTAATTACTGTCATCATCCTTAAAGACTTGGGTGGCAATGTTTCCATTATTTTCAAGATGGGGAAACGCAGGTTCCAGAGGTTGAGCAATGGCCACGAAGCCACACAGCTCAGACCCGAGGGTGTGAGCTTGGCTGCAACCTCCCTCTCTGGCCCCTGCTCATACCAAGCCAGGTGGGTGAACTGAGAGTCCACCGAGACGCCCAGCACTTCACAGCCCAGCTTGTGGAAGTCCTCGGCACGGTTGCTGAACGCGATGATCTCGGTGGGGCACACAAAAGTGAAGTCCAGAGGGTAGAAAAAGAGGACCACGTACTTCCCTGGGGAGAAGGGACAAAGAGGGGTTAGAGCCCAGCCTCTCTCATGCACGACCCCGCTTCTACCTGGGCCCCCTCCGGGCCGCGCTCACCTTTGTAGTCCGACAGCTTCACCTCTTTGAAGGCGCCATCAACCACCGCTGTGGCCTTGAAGTCAGGGGCCGGCTTTCCGATGCGCGCGTTACCGGAGGCCATGACTGAAAGCTGAGACCCCCACCCGGTCAGTGCGCCCGGGAAGACACTTTGTCCTCCCAACCCAAGGTCGCGCTGCGTGCTGGGCCCTGTGACTGAGTCAGCACGGCGGAGGCGACAGCACTAACCCTCACCCTCCCGGGTACCCGGTCTACGAGGCCCGGAGGCTGCCGGAGACCCGCCCTCCTAACCAGAGCACGAGTGACCCAGCCACTGCCACCAGCACCCCACGAGCGAGTCGGCCGGAGGGCGGTGTCGCAAGCCCCCAGCCCAGAAGGAGACAGTGAGGCTCCCACGAGCAGGGGGAGGGGAGTCGGGCGATCAGGCCTGCGCTGCAAGGTTGTGGCCTCGGTTTCCCCCGCAAGGACAAAGGAGGCCACTATAGCGGATGGAAAACAAAGGCGGCCAGCACTAAGGTCAGGATCGGGCCAAAGCAGCCTGAAGGGGGTCCTCCCACCAGGTGCACTCCGGGTGTTCATACCTGCGTGGGCAAAGGCTAGACTCACGGACGATCACACGCGTGGACCCGCGTTCTCAGCGCCAAGTGAGCCCTGGGCCGCGAAGCCTTTTATGCCCGGCCCGAACCAAGACGAGCACGGCGCGGGGGAGGGAGAGGACGAGCGGAGCGGTCGGGTCCACTGCGCCCGCAGGTGCGGGGGAGCGTGCGGCCGGGTCCATGCGCCTGCGGGCGGCGGGGGGAGACGCGTTGCCTTCGGCCGGGACCACTGCACCGGCCCGCGGGGGTAATGCGGCCGCCGCAGACTCCGCGCACCCTTCCGCCTGGGAGCGCGCTGGGGGCCGTTGGAGTCCGACATGGCCCGGACCCCGGCGGCGCTGCTGCTGGCGCCTCTGCTACTCCTGCAGCTGGCGACCCCTGCCCAGGTCTACCAGGACTATCAGTACTTAGGGCAGCAGGGCGAAGGTGACACCTGGGAGCAGCTGAGGCTGCAGCATCTAAAGGGTAACCTCAGGCGGCGGGGATGACGATGCCCAAAGGTTCCCCGTTGCCCTACTTCTCCTGCTGGCTGCAAAGGGACCTTCCTCCGCGGGCTGCAAATCTCCACCCAGCTCCGCACTGGAGGCGTCCCCTTGGGCTGGTTACTTTTCTCTAAGTCTCGGTTTACTCTTGGATATATTGAAATAGATACTGCTTTAAAGCAGCACCCAGGGGAAGAGGGGATGTGGGCAGGACACTGAAGCTGACACTCGGGGATAGGTGCCAGGAAGGGCAGAGACAGAGAAAGAAGGGGGCGGGCAAGCTTGGGAAATCAGAGAGGGTCCGGTTGCAGAAGACCCGTGACCACTGCAGGGAGAACGACAAGCGAAAGTCCGAAATGGAAAGATTTGGGGAAAGAATGTCCAAGGAAGAGGGAATAGCAAGTGCCAAGGTGAAAAGGCCTGAAGGAGAAATGGAAAGAGGTCGGTGAGGTGTGGCAGAGACGTGGGTGTGGGAGGGTAGAAGGTGTCAGACCTTGGTGAGCTGTGAGTTGGGATAAGATCGGAGTTGGGATAAGATCTGTCTCATAGGGGAAAGGGGCAGATTCAGTAAAGAGCCCTTTAAAGTGATCATAGTGGCCGGCGCGGTAGCTCACGCCTATAATCCTAGCACTTTTGGAGGCTGAGGTGGGAGGATCCCTTGGTCCCAGAGACCAGACCAGCCTGGCCCACATAGCAAGACTCCATCTCTACAAAAAATATTTTAAAATTAGCCTGACGTGATGGCCCAGCACTTTGGGAGGCCGAGGCGGGAGGACTGCTTGAGCCCAGGAGTTCAAGACCATCCTGGGCAACATGGAGAGACCCCCTACTCTACAAAAATAAATAAATTAATAAAAATAAAAAATAAATTAGCCTGCCATGGTGGCATGTGCCTGTAGTCCCAGCTACGCAAGAGGCTGATACAGGAGGACCATTTGTGCCAAGGAGTTTGAAGCTGCAGTGAGCCATGATTACGCCCTTGCATTCCAACCTGGGTAACAGAGCAAGATCCTGTCTCAAAACAAACAAACAAACAAACTGATCATAATAAATTGGTTTGTATATGCTAGCACAGCACCGGGAGATTTACTTACCTTCATTATGTCAATTATGCCACTTATCACTTGACAGCCCTGCTGTCAGGTGGCATTGTGCCTTCTAGGTAGGGCCATGGTCACACCCCTGAAGACAGAAGTCAGCTTCAAATGGCGGGCACCAAGGATGTTGTAGGACACTCACAACTGGGCAGGCTGGCACAGCCTGGAAGTGTCAGGTTGTAGTTCCTCCAGGCCACTTACTCCATATATGAGCTTGGAAGGTTGGCTTGCTGTCTCTGGGTCTTGGTTTCCCCACCTGAGACTCATGGAAATATTAAATGAGGCCAGGCATGGTGGCTGGCTCACACCTGTAATCCCAGCACTTTGGGAGGCTGAGATGGGAGTATCTCTTGAGCCCAGGAGTTCCAGACCAGCCTGGGCAACATGGTGAAACACAGTCTCTGCAAAAAATACAAAAAATTAGCCAGGCACAGTGGCACGTGCCTGTAGTCCCAGCTACTCGGGAGGCTGAGGTAGGAGGATTGCTTGAGCCCAGGAGGTTGAGGCTGCAGTGAGCTGTGACTGCGCCACTGCGCTCCAGCCTGGGCGACGGAGCGAGACCCTGTCTCAAAAAAAAAAAAAAAAAAAAAAAAAGCTTAAATGAGATAATCTGTGGCGGGGTGTCTGGCACAGAGGCAGAGTCTAGCGAATATGCGCTTCTCTTATGTGTTAGTATCTCTATCTTTCTCCCTCTCTGGGGGAAGGGATTGGGAGTAGGCCCCCTCCACGTAGGTCTTCACTTCTGCCCTCCTTCTCTAGAAGTCGAGGACTCAATCCTTGGCCCGTGGGGAAAGTGGCGGTGTCTCTGCGACCTGGGCAAGCAGGAGCGCAGCCGCGAGGTAGTGGGCACAGCGCCGGGCCCGGTTTTCATGGACCCGGAGAACCTGATCCAGTTACGGCCCTGCCGGCAACGGGATTGTCCATCCTGCAAGCCCTTCGACTGCGACTGGAGGCTCTGAGCCCGGGTGAGAGAGGGGCCCAGAGGAGGCAGGGCTGGGGCAAGCCGCGGGGCCCAGTGTGGGCCCGGAGGGAGGACGTGCGGTGCGGGGCGGGTATGAAGCGAGTTTGGGGAAGGGAGAACTGGGGCTCCAAGTCTTGAGTGACTTGAGGCTGATTTGGTTAGGGGGAAGCTGAGTCAGGAGCCATGAGCCCCGCTGATATCTAAGGAGAAAAGGAGAAAAGTGGAGGCGGCGCCGGGCGCCGGGGCTCACGCCTGTAATTCCAGAATTTTGGGAGGCCTAGGCAGGCGGATCTCTTGAGTCCAGGAGTTCAAGATCAGTCTGAGCAATACAGTTGAGATCACCTCTCCATAAAAATTTTTAAAATTAGGCCGGGCGCAGTGGCTCCCGCCTGTAATCCCAGCACTTTGGGAGGCCGAGGCGGGCGGATCGCAAGGTCAGGAGATCGAGACCATCATGGCTAACACGGTGAAACCCCGTCTCTACTAAAAATATAAAAAATTAGCCGGGCGCGGTGGCGGGCGCCTGTAGTCCCATCTACTGGGGAGGCTGAGGCAGGAGAATGGCGTGAACCCGGGAGGCGGAGCTTGCAGTGAGCAGAGATCACGCCACTGCACTCCAGCCTGGGCGACAGAGTGAGATTCCGTCTAAAAAAAAAAAAAAAAAAAAAAAAATTTAAATTAGACGAGCGTGGCGGCACATGCCTGTGGTCCCAGCTACTCGGTAGGATGGGGAGGGAGGATCGCTTGAGCCTGGGAGGCAAAGGTTACAGTGAGCCGAGCTCGCTACACTGCTATCCAGCCTGGGCAACAGAGTAACATCCTGTCTCAAAAAAAAAAAAAAAAAAAAAAAAAAGTGGAGAGGGAGGCGCAGAGGAGTAAAAGGAGATAAAGAGACAATGAACTAGGACCCTGAGGAAGGGGCATGAGCCTGGTAAGGGACGGGAACCCACAGGCAGAGGACATGAGCCCCAGTGAGTCCAGGGAATAGAAGAAGTGGTGGAGGCCAGGCACTGTGGCTGGCTGGCTCAGGCTTGTAATCCCAACACTTTGGGAGGCGGAGGCGACCGGATCATTTGAGCCCAGGAGTTTGAAGCCAGCCTGGGCAACATAATGAGACCCCATCTCTATAAAAAAATACCAAAAATAGTCGAGCATGGTGGTGTGGTGTGCACCTGTAGTCCAGCTGCTTGGGAGACTGAGGTGGGAGGATCGCGTCAGCCCAGGAGGTGGAGGTTGCAGTGAGCCAAGATCGCGCCACTGCACTCCAGCCTGGGCAACAGAGAGAGACCCTGTCTAAAAAAAAAAAAAAAGCCTGGGCGCGGTGGCTCACGCCTGTAATCCCAGCACTTTGGGAGGCCGAGGCGGGCGGATCACAAGGACAGGAAATCGAGACCAACCTGGCTAACACGGTGAAACCCCGTCTCTACTAAAAAGTACAAAAAATTAGCCGGGTGTGGTGGCGGGCGCCTGTAGTCCCAGCTACTCAAGAGGCTGAGGCAGGAGAATGGCGTGAACCCGGGAGGCGGAGCTTGCAGTGAGCGGAGATGGCGTCATTGCACTCCAGCCTGGGCGACAGAGCGAGACTCTGTCTCAAAAAAAAAAAAAAAAAAAAAAAAGGTGGTCGAGGGGTGGGGGTGGGGACATTCATTCTAAGTTGGGAGGAATGAGCTTCTATAGGGGGCAGAGACCCTGAGCAGGAGTCCACTGAGGTCTGTGATCTCCAACGGGGGTGGGGAAGGCTTGGCCCTGAATGAGACAGAGGTTAGGAAGCACAGATCTTGCAGGGAGTGGAGGTGGGCCGAAGGGAGCAACAAAGAGAGAGTTTGGGGACTCCAAATCCAAAAGCCTGAGTTTAGTGGAAGCGAGGCTACCTGGTCCAGGGGACTTAGAATGTGTATGGAAGCAGGGACCGCAAGTAAAGGGCCTGAATCCAAGTGGAAGTTGGGGACCCAGTGATGCGGGAACCCGTGTCCTGGGAGTGGGGTGATATTTGACTCTCTAGTTCCCCATTAGGCTGGGTCTTCGAAGCTGCGTCTCAGTTTCCCTCTTATTTCCCCCTCTTCCCACCGGCCAACGCAGGCGGGGCCTCAGAGACCGTGAAGCAGAGCTTGCAAAGTGACCCCGTCCACCAAATTCCCCAAGCTGAGTGTTCGGCCGTAGCCCTTCGGGACTACAATTCCCAGGAGAGCGCACGGCAGCGACGTCGGCGTCGGCTGCGTAAGCGACCACGGCGGCGGGAGCGTCAGGGGCGTGTTCTGCCCGCGGATTGGCCGGAAACAAGCGCCGCTGCGGGGCCCGCGGAAAACGCGCGCCGAGACCCGCTGCTGCGGTATTAGTTCTTGCAGCTGGTGGTGGCGGCCGAGGCGGCATGGATCTCAGCGAGCTGGAGAGAGACAATACGGGCCGCTGTCGCCTGAGTTCGCCTGTGCCCGCGGTGTGCCGCAAGGAGCCTTGCGTCCTGGGCGTCGATGAGGCTGGCAGGGGCCCCGTGCTGGGTGCGCCCCTAGGGCCAGGGAGGGGAGGGGCGTGGTACGGGGGATACGGGAAACGGGAGTTGGGATTGCACCGCACCAGGGAAGGGGATGTGGTCGTGGTGATGGCACCTAAAGAAGCAGTGATGATAGAACAGGGATGAATGGCAACTTTCACGGGCTCAGTGATTGGACCCCGGCTGCCAGAAAACTGACACCCCTCCTCCCCAGGCCCCATGGTCTACGCCATCTGTTATTGTCCCCTGTCCCGCCTAGCAGATCTGGAGGCGCTGAAAGTGGCAGGTGAGTCCGAGGTGTGCGTCTGGGAAAGGGATTCCTGGGTATGTGCAGGGGCAGGTGAGAACTGAAAGGGGAGGGCAGGAACTGGGAGAACCAGCTGTTCCCCTTCTCTTCCAAACCTCCTCCCAGACTCAAAGACCTTATTGGAGAGTGAGCGGGAAAGGCTGTTTGCGAAAATGGAGGACAGGGACTTTGTCGGCTGGGCGCTGGATGTGCTGTCTCCAAACCTCATCTCTACCAGCATGCTTGGGCGGTGAGGAGTCCCCGGGAGGGGCTGTGGGAGAGGGGAAGCCAGCATGGGCTGACCAGGCTTTGTTCCTAGAATGAGGTTAACTGGGCTCTGTTCCCCACCACAGGGTCAAATACAACCTGAACTCCCTGTCACATGATACAGCCACTGGGCTTATACAGTATGCATTGGACCAGGGCGTGAACGTCACCCAGGTGAGTTAACTGTAAGTTGTCCCCATTTGGTCATCTCAGGATAAAATGGGGACGAAACAGGAGTTCGAGACTGCAGTGAGCCATGATCATGCCACAGCACTCCATCCAGGGTGACAAAGGAAGACCCCCAACTCAAAAATGGAGTCAGGGCGCAGTGGCTCACGCCTATAATCGCAGCACTTTGGGAGGCCGCGGCAGGTAGATCACTGGAGGTCAAGAGTTCGAGACCAGCATGACCAACATGGTGAAACCCCGTCTCTACTAAAAATACAAAAATTAGCTGGACGTGGTGGCAGGCGCCTGTAATCCTAGCTACTCAGGAGGCTGAGGCAGGAGAATCGCTTGAACCCAGGAGGCAGAAGTTGCAGTGAGCCAAGATTGTGCCATTGCACTCCAACCTGGGCAACAGAGCAAGACCCTGTCTCAAAAAAAATAAATAAATAAATAAAAATAAACTAAAAATGGGAGGCCAGGCACGGTGGCTCACGGCTGTAATCCCAGCGCTTTGGGAGGCTGAGGCGGGCAGATCACCTGAGGTCAGGAGTTGAAGACCATCCTGGCCAACATGGTGAAACCCCGTCTCTACTGAAAATACAAAAAATTAGTCCGGCATGGTGGCAGGTGCCTGTAATCCCACCTATTGGTGAGGCCGAGGCGGGAGAATTGCTTGAACCTGGGAGGTGGAGGTTGCAGTGAGCTGAGATCGCGCCATTGCACTCCAGCGTGGGGGATGGACCGAAAAATAAAAATAAGATTAAAAAAAATAAATGTGGACAAAAATGTGCAGTGGGCAGATTCAGCATCAGATGCGTCTGGAGTGCCTCAGGCATATTCATTGCTACTGTTGATTTCGTGCTCCTGTTTCTGCCCTAAATGTGTGCCACACTGAGGGCCACAGTGTAAACCCTAGTCCCATCTCCATCTAATCTCTCCCTCATCCTAAAGGCTCAGTCTCCAGAACAAATTCCACATGTGTCTACCTGCCACCTCTGTCCTAGCCCAGGACACCCCCCACTCCCTGGACATCTGCTGAGTGTCCTCTGTCATCCCTCACCCTCCTATCCCCTCCAGTCTGTTCCCCACGCAGCAACAGAAGGTAGTCTTTTTGAAATGCACATCTTGACATTTAGTTTTCCGATCACAGTGGAAATTAGGAAAATTCACAGTCGAGTGGGGGAGAATTACATTAAATTACCAGAGAAAAACATAAATCAGCATTGCCTCGAATGCTCTCAATGAAAGAACGGACCATTTTGAGAGAATAACAAGGCAAAATAACCTCGACGTAGGAATTGTATGCCGGGTGTGGTGGCTCACGCCTGTAGTCCCAGCACTTTGGGAAGCCGAGGTGAGCAAATCCGTTGAGGCCAGGAGTTCCAGACCAGCCTGGGCAACATAGCGAGACTCCATCTCTACAAAAAGAAGAAGAAAGAAAAGGAATTATAGCAAGGTAGACCTTGCTGAGGAGGGACCTGAGGACCAGGCCCAAATGCAGAGCTGGCGATACAGTAACTGGCATAGACAGACAAGGGCGCTGCCCGTGGGGGTTCAGGGCCTATCCTGGGCAGAAAGATGGTTAGCTGGAGGTTGGGCGCAGTGGCTCACACCTGTAATCCCAGCATTTTGGGAGGCCGAGGCGGGCGGATCATCAGGTCAGGAGTTCGAGACCAGCCTGACCAACATGGTGAAACCCCGTCTCTACTAAAAATAAAAAAAATAAAAATAAAAAATGAAAGATGGTCAGCTGGTAAACAAAAAATAAAGGTTGTTTCTGAAAACAGTACTGCTGTGGAGATACCACTTTCCCCCAGCAGCTCTTGGACCCTCTCTTTGGTGTTGCAGCCAAAGGCCCCCATGCATGGGCCCAGCATCATGAACCTGGTCCCAGCTCAGGGCCTTTGTACTGGCTGTTCTCACACCTAGAGCCCTCTTCCCCAGATCTCTGCACAGTTCACTTCCTCACCTCCTTCAAGCCTTTATTCACCACTACACCTAGCTAACTTTTTATTTTTTGTAGAAACAGAGTCTCCATATGTTGCCCAGGTTGGTCTCGACCATCTGCCCTCAAGCAATCCTCCCACTTTGGCTTCCTAAAGTGTTGGGATTACAGGGTTGTACTAATGCATTCTACCAATTTTTTTCTAGTGTTTTCTGCCACCTCAGTTCCTAGAACAGTATGTGGCATGCAGTAGGTGCTAAATAAGTTAGAGTAAAAGCAGCGTGATCAGAGGAAGCCTCTTCAAGAGGTGATTTTTCTCTTTGTTTTATTTTATTGTATTTATTTTATGTTTTTATAAAGATGGGGTCTCACGGTGTTGCCAATCCTGGTCTCAAACTCCCAGGCTCAAGCAATCCTCCCGCCTCAGCCTCCCAAAGTGCTGGGATCACAGGCCTGAACAACTTTGCCTGACCTAGGAGGAGATGTTCGAGTTGAAATCCCTGATTGATCCAGCCTGGGGACATGCTGTGAGAAGAGGATTCTGGGTAGCAGGAAGAACGTGCCAGGGCTGTGAGGCTAGAGCATTGGTACAGTTGTTTGTTCAGTTAATATGTGTCTGTTGCCGTGGCAGGTATTCGTGGACACCGTAGGGATGCCAGAGACATACCAGGCGCGGCTGCAGCAAAGTTTTCCTGGGATTGAGGTGACGGTCAAGGCCAAAGCAGATGCCCTGTACCCGGTGGTTAGTGCTGCCAGCATCTGTGCCAAGGTCAGTACCCTACTAGCCATGGCTGGCTTCCACCATCCCACTATATAGGGGCCAGGCATGGCCACCAAAGGGAAGGAGGGAGATTCCGGGTGCCTGTCTTGCCCACAGGTGGCCCGGGACCAGGCCGTGAAGAAATGGCAGTTCGTGGAGAAACTGCAGGACTCGGATACTGATTATGGCTCAGGCTACCCCAATGGTGAGCAGACACGTGACTATGGTACTAATGTTGAAATGGCCAGGGCTGAGCACACTTCTCAGGTTTTCTTTTTTTCCTTTCTGTCGTTTATCATTTTATTTTGCTTATTTTTTGTTTTTATTTGTTATTTTTGTTTATTTTTTGAGACGGAGTTTTGCTCTTGTTGCCCAGGCTAGAGTGCAATGGTGCGATCTGGGCTCACCGAAACCTCCACCTCCTGGCTTCAAGCAATCCTCCTGCCTCAGCCTCGCGAGTAGCTGGGATTACAGGCATGTGCCACCACACTCAGCTAATTTTGTGTTTTTAGTAGAGACGAGTTTTCTCCATGTTGGTCAGGCTGGTCTTGAACTCCTGACCTTAGGTGATCTGCCCGGCTCAGCCTCTCAAAGTGCTGGGATTACAGGCGTGAGCCACTGTGCCCAGCCTATTTTTTGTTTTTATAGAGATGAGGTCTTGTCATGTTGCCCAGGCTGGTCCAAACTCCTGGAGTCAGGCAGTCCTCCCACCTTGGTCTTTCAAAGTGCTGGGATTACAGCCATGAGCCACCATCCCTGACCCTTTTTTTCTTCTTTTTTTAAAGAGATGGGGTCTCCCTATGTTGCCCAGCCTGGTCTTGAATTCCTGGGCTTAAATGATCTTCCTGCCTTGGACTCCCAAATAGCTAGGATTACAGGTGTGAACTACTGTGCCTGGCTGGAGGTTTTCTGAATTGTTCTGGTCACCCTACTCCACAGTGAAAGAGGCCAAGCGTTACACAGTGGTGCCATTTGTTTATGGCCACACAGCCAGTGAGTGATGGAGCTGGATTCCAGGCCATAGGATTGCTGCTCTCTTCCCCGCTTCCCACTTTGCTGTCTTTCTGGAGCCCCAGTGATGGACTGAGACCCAAGGTGGGCATTTGTCCCTTTGTTAAGGGGAAGGGGACCAGGCGTGGTGGCTCACGCCTGTAATCCCAGCACTTTGGGAAGCTGAGGTAGGAGAACCGCTTGAGTCCTCAAGTTCAAGACCAGCCTGGGCAACATAGCGAGACCCCCATCTCTATAAAAAATTTAAAAAATTAGCCGGTTGTAGTAGTGCCCACCTGTAGTCCCAGCTACTCTGGAGGAGGAGGCTAAGGTGGGTGGGTTGCTTGAGCCCAGGAGTTGGAGGCTGCAGTGAGCTATGATTATGCCACTGCACTTCAGCCTTGGTGACAAGGTGAGATCCTGTGCCAAAAAAAAATGTTAGCCAGGCGTGGTGGCTCACACCTGTAATCCCAGGACTTTGGGAGACTGAGGTGTGTGGATCCTTTGAGGTCAGGAGTTCTAGACCAGCCTGACCAACATGGAGAAACCCCGTCTCTACTAAAAATACAAAATTAGCTGGACGTGGTGGCGCACGCCCATAATCCCAGCGACTCGGGAGGCTGAGGCAGGAGAATTGCTTGAACCTGGGAGGTGGAGGTTGCAGTGAGCCAAGATCGCATAATTGCACTCTAGCCTGAGAAATGAGCAAAACTCCATCTCAAAATAATAATAATAATAATAATAATAATAATAATAATAATAATAATGTTTAATGACAGGCCGGGCCAGATGGCTCATGCCTGTAATCCTAGCATTTTAAGAGACAGAAGCAGGTAGATCATGTGAACTCAGGAATTCACAACCAGCCTGGGCAATATGACAAGACTCCATCTCTGCAAAAAATACAAAAATTAGCCAGGTGTGGTGGTGCACACCTGTAGTCCCAGCTACTTGGGAGGCTGAGGTGGGAGGATGGCTTGAGCCTGGGAGGCAGAGGTTGCATTGAGCTGTGATAATGTCACTACAACTCCAGTCTGGGTAATAGAGCGAGACCCTGTCTCAAAAAAATAAAAAGGCTGGGCGTGGTGTTCACACCTGTAATCCCAGCACTTTGGGAGGCTGAGGTGGGTGGATTACCTGAGGTCAGGAGTTTGAGACCAGCCTGCCTGTCCAATATGGTGAAACCCCGTCTCTACTAAAAATACAAAAATTAGCCAGGTATGGTGGTGGGTGGCTGTAGTCCCAGCTACTTGGGAGGCTGAGGCAGGAGAATCGCTTGAACCTGGGAGGCGGAGGTTGCAGTGAGCCGAGATCGCACCACTGCACTCCAGCCTGGGTGACAGAGCAGGACTCCATTTCAAAAAATAAATAAATAAAATAAAAATGTTTAATGACTTGTTCTTGGAGGTCAAGGAGATGTCTCAGAGGCAGTCTCCCTGCACTGCCCTTTGAGCAGCTCTTGGCCAGGTAAAGGTCCTGTGGCAAGAAGGTGCCTCAGACAATAGGAGGTGCCCCAGGTACTCAGGAGGAAGCCTTAGAAGAGCGGCAAGGAGGCCGGGCGCGGTGGCTCACGCCTGTAATCCCAGCACTTTGGGAGGCCAAGGTGGGTAGATCACGAGGTCAAGCAATTGAGACCATCCTGGCCAACATGGTGAAACCTCGTCACTAGTAAAAATACAAAATTTAGCTGGGTGTGGTGGCGTGCGCCTGTAGTCCCAGCTACTTGGGAGGCTGAGGCAGGAGAATTGCTTGAATCCGGGAGGTGGAGGTTGCAGTGAGCCGAGATCGTGCCACTGCACTCCAGCCTGGCTACAGAGTGAGACTCCATCTCAAAGAAAAAAAAAAGAGTGGCAGGGAGCTTGAATGTTATGGTGCAACTTGGACTGTCACCATTGCCCACCCTACCCCAGATCCCAAGACAAAAGCGTGGTTGAAGGAGCACGTGGAGCCTGTGTTCGGCTTCCCCCAGTTTGTCCGGTTCAGCTGGCGCACGGCCCAGACCATCCTGGAGAAAGGGGCAGAAGATGTTATATGGTGGGTGTCATTGATGTCCTGGGGGTGCTATAGGGAAGGAAGGAGGGAGGCCAGCATTCAGCCCTGCCTGAGAGGGCTGCTCCCCGTGGAAGTGGTCACTGTCATCACCTCTCTCCCACAGGGAGGACTCAGCACCCGAGGATCAGGAGGGACTCAGGAAGATCACATCCTACTTCCTCAATGAAGGGTCCCAAGCCCGTCCCCGTTCTTCCCACCGATATTTCCTGGAACGTGGCCTGGAGTCAGCAACCAGCCTCTAGCAGCTGCCTCTACGCACTCTACCTGCCTCCCCAACCCAGACATTAAAATTGTTTAAAGAGAACCACACATAGGGGATGTACTTTTGGGAGAGAAGCGAGGGGAGTGTGCTCTGCAGCCGGGTCCAGCTACTTCCTTTTGGAACCTTAAACAGAATGGGTGTTGGTTGATTGATTTTATTTGGTTTGATTTTTTTCATTTTTTAATTTAATTTAATTTAATTTAATTTTTTTGAGAGACAAAGTCTCACTCTGTCACCCAGGCTGGAGTAGAATGGGGCCATCTCAGCTCACTGCAACCTCTGCCTTCCAGGTTCAAGCGATTCTTCTGCCTCAGTTTCCCAAGCAGCTGGGACTATAGGCGTGTGCCATGCCCAACTAATTTTTTTTTTTTTTGGAGACACAGTCTCCTGTTGCCCAGGCTGGAGTACCATGGCACGATCTCGGCTCACTGCAACCTCCACCTCCCTGGTTCAAGCAATTCTCCTGTCTCAGCCTCCCAAGTAGCTGGGATTACAGGTGCACGCCACCACACCCGGCTAATTTTCTTTTCTTTCTTTTTTGTTTTTTTGAGACGGAGTCTCACTTTATCACCAGGCTGGAGTGCAGTGATGCGATCTCGGCTCACTGCAACCTCTGCCTCCTGGGTTCAAGCAATTCACCTGCCTCAGCCTCCCACGTAGCTGTGACTACAGGCGTGCGCCACCACACTCAGCTAATTTTTGTATTTTTAGTAGAGACGGGGTTTCACCACGTTGGCCAGACTGGTCTTAAACTGCTGACCTCAGGCAGTCTGCCCGCCTTGGCCTCTCAAAGTGCTGGGATTACAGGTGTGAGCCACTGCGCCCGGCCTAATTTTTGTATTTTTTAGTAGAGACAAGGTTTCATTATATGTTGGTCAGGCTGTTCTCTACCTCCTGACCTCAGGTGATCTGCCCGCCTCAGCCTCCCAAAGTGCTGGGATTACAGGCATGAGCCACTGCACCGTCCTTTAGTTACATTTTTAATTTTTTAAAATTTTTAAATTTTCTTGAGACGGAGTCTCGCTCTGTCACCCAGGCTGGAGTGCATTGGCGCAATCTTAGCTCACTGTAACCTCTGCCTCCCAGGTTCAAATGGTTCTCCTGCCTCAGCCTCCCGAGTAGCTGGGACTAGAGGCGCGTGCCACCAGGCCTGGCTAATTTTTTGTATTTTTAGTAGGAACAGGGTTTCACCGTGTTAGCCATGATGGTCTCAATCTTCTGACCTCGTGATCCATCTGCTTCAGCCTCCCAAAGTGCTGGGATTACAGGTGTGAGCCACCATGCATTGCCTATTTTTATTTAAAAAATTTTTTGAGACAGAATCTCACTCTGTCACCCAGGTTGGATGCAGTGGTGCGATCTCAGCTCAGTGCAGCCTCCGCCTCCTGAGTTCAAGCGATTCTCCCACCTTAACCTCCTGAGTAGCTCAGATTCCAGGCACACGCCACGATGCCCAACTAATTTTTGTATTTTTTGTAGAGATGAGGTTTCATCATGTCACCCAGGCTGGTCTTGTAGTCCTGGGTTCAAGTGATCTGCCCGCTGTGGCCTCTCAATATGTGAGCCACCATACCTGGCTGATGTATTCTAATATGTAAAATACGTGATGTTGCTGGGCGCAGGGGCTCATACGTGTAATCCTACTGCTTTGGAAGGCCGAGTCAGGAGGATCTTGACCAGTCTGGACAACGTAGCGTAACAAGAGCAAAACTCCGTCTCAAAAAAAAAAAAAAAAAAAAAGAATTGGCTGGGCTGGAAGGGGGAAGATAAGAAAAAATAAAGAAAGGTCACAAACCAAACAAAAATCTTGGCGGGCAGGGTGGCGTGTGGCTGCAGTCCCAGCTTTTCTGGAGGTTGAGGTAGGCTCCAGCATGGGTGACAGAGCAAGACCATGTCTCAAAAAAAAAAAGCGTATCTGCGCATTAATGTTTGGAACAAGCTGCATTCTCTCCAGAAGGACCTAGAAGGCACAGATAAGCCCACCAGTGATTTGGGGCAGGTTGGGATGGAAGCTTCTCAAACGTTCTCCCTTTCTTTGGTTCTGTTTTTGTTGGTTTTGTTTTGTTTTGAGACAGTCTCGTTCTGTCACCCAGGCTGGAGTGCAGTGGCACAGTCTTAGGTCACTGCAACCCCCACTTCCCAGGTTCAAGCAATTCTCCCACCTCAGCCTCCTGAAAAGCTGGGACTACACCATGCCCAGCTGGTTTTCGTATTTTTAGTAGTGACAGGGTTTCACCATGTTGGCCAGGCTGGTCTGAAACTCCTGACCTCAAGTGACCCACCTGCCTCGGTCTCCAAATGTGCTGGTATTACAAGTGTAAACCACTGCACCCAGTCTGTTTTTGTTTTCTGAGACAGGGTCTCTGTCACCCAGGCCAAAGTGTTGTCATGTGATCTAGGCTCATTGAAGCTTCGAATGCCTGGGCTCACAGGGTCCTCCCACCTCAGCCCTGTGGAACTACAGGTATGCCACCACGCACAGCCAATTAAAAAAAAATGGCTGGGCGCGGTGGCTCACGCCTGTAATCCCAGCACTTTGGGAGGCCGAGGTGGGTGGATCACGAGGTCAGGAGATCGAGAACATCCTGGCTAACACGGTGAAACCCCATCTCTGCTAAAAATACAAAAAAATTATCCGGGCATGGTGGCGGGCGCCTGTAGTCCCAGCTACTCTGGAGGCTGAGGCAGAAGAATGGCGTGAACCCGGGAGGCGGATCTTGTAGTGAGCCGAGATAGTGCCACTGCAGTCCAGCCTGAGTGACAGTTCGAGACTGAGCCTCAAAAAATAAATAAATAAATAAATAAAATAAAATAAAATTTGGTAGAGACGGGATCGCCCTGTTGCCCAGACTGGTGTCTCAAATTCCTGAGCTCAAGCGATCCTCCCATCTCGGCCTCCCAAAGTTCTTGGGATTACAGGCATGGGCCATTGCGCCTGCGCTGCTCTCTTTTTTGAGACAGAGTCTTGCTTCGTTGCCCAGGCTGGAGTGCAGTGTTGCAATCTTGACTTACTGTGCCGTCAAACTCCTGAGATCAAGCGACCCTCCTGCCTCGGCCTTCAAGTAGCTAGCACTGCAGGCATGTATCACTATGCTCAGCTAAGTTTTTTATTTCATAGAGATGGGGCCTCCCTATGTGAGAGGAGGCCTAGCACTTTGGGAGTCCAACACTATGTTGTGTTCTTGAGATGGAGTCTCACTCTGTCACCCAGGCTGGAGTGCAATGGCATAATCTTGGCTCATTGAAACCTCCACCTCCCGGGCTCTAGTGATTCTCCTGCCTCAGCCTCTCAAGTAACTGGGATTACAGATGTGCACCTCCATGTCCACCTCGGCCTCCCAAGTGCTGGGATTACAAGCGTGAGCCACACTCCTGGCCCCCATACAGTTTTGTTTTTTTTTTTTTTTTCTTGAGATGGATTCTCACTCTGTCGCCCACGTCCCACATACTTGGGAGGGTGAGGCAGGAGAATCGCTTGAACCCAGGTGGTGGAGGTTGCAGTGAGCCAAGATTGCGCCACTGCACTCCAGCCTGGGCGATAGTCAGAGACTCAGTTACAAAAAAAAAAAAAAAAAAAAAAAAATTTGGGCTGGGTATGGTGGCTCACGCCTGTAATCCCAGGACTTTGGGCATCTGAGGCAGGCAGAACACCTGAGGTCGGGAGTTTGAGATCAGCCTGGCCAACATGGCAAACCCCCGTCTCTACTAAAAATAAAAAAATTAGCTGGACATGGTGGCAGATGCCTGTAATCCCAGCTACTCAGGAGGCTGAGGCAGAACTGCTTGAACCTGGGAGGCGGAGGTTGCAATGAGCCAAGATCGTGCCATTGCACTCCAATCTGGGTAACAGAGTAAGAATCCGTCTCAAAGAAAAAAAAATTTTTATAGAGATGGGGGTCTTGCTATGTTGCCCAGTTTGGTCTCAAACTCTGGGCCCAAAGGATCCTCCCACCACAGCCTCTCAAAGTGTCAAATTGTTGAGATTACAGGCATAAGACACAGTGCCCGGCCAAGTGTCCTAATTTCTTATTGTCATTGAGTTGGAGCTCACAAATATGACCTCATTTTACTTTACCCCTTTAAACACGCTCTTTCCAAACACAGTCACATTTTCACATACTGGGGGTTAGGACTTGAACATATGAATTGGAGGAGACCCATTTAACCCATAACAGAGCATTTCTCCACTCCACACAAATTCTTTGTAGGATGCAGAGGCCAGTACTGCACCAGCCAGCCAGAATCCCAGAACTGCCCTTGGACAGTGGAGGCTAGAGTGCCTGGGAATGCATGATGGGGGATCCAGCTCTGATCTGGGAGTCTCAGAGCCTGAGGAACTGACTGGCAGAGGTCTGCGGGGTGAATGTGGTGGAATAAGTGACTGGAGGATGGAGGGGGTTCCAGGCATTGGGCACGTGTTGAGGCCTAGAAATGGGAGACCTGGCTTCAAGAAGGCCCAAGAGGCCAGGCGCCGTGGCTCACGCCTGTAATCCCAGCGCTTTGGGAGGCCGAGGTGGGCGGATCACGAGATCAAGAGATGGAGACTATCCTGGCCAAAGTGGTACCAAAAATACAAAATACGCCACCCTATTTAAAAAAACAAAAACAAAAACAAGGCTGGGCACGGTGGCTCATGCCTGTTATTCCAGCACTTTGGGAGGCCGAGGCAGGTGGATCTCCTGAGGTCAGGAGTTCAAGACCAGCCTGGCCAACATGGTGAAACCCCATCGCTACTAAAAATACAAAAATTAGCCAGGCATAGTGGCATGCACCTGTAATCCTAGCTAGTTAGGAGGCTGAGGCAGAATAGCTTGAACCTGGGAGGCAGAGGTTACAGTGAGCCGAGATTGTGCCACACTGCACTCCAGCCTGGGTGACAAGAGCGAGACTCCGTCTCAAAAAACATAAACAAACAAAAAACCTATGGCTCTCACATGTTTCCTTTTCTAAATGAGGTCCTGAGTATGTGGGACTACAGGTACAAACCATTGCACCTTGCTAATTTTTTTTGTTTTTTGTTTTTTTTTTTGGTAGAGATGAGATCTTACTATGTTTCCCAGGCTGATTTTGAACTCCTGGCTTCAAGCAGTTCTCCTGCTTCAGCCTTCCAAAGTGCTGGGATTACAGGCGTGAGCTGTCCTGCCTAATTTTGTCCAGCCTAACTTTTTTTTTTTTTTATTTTGGAGATGAGGTCTGGCTATGGTGCCCATGCTGTTCCTGATCTCCTGGCCTCAAGCAATACGGTCACCTCAGCCTCCCAAGTAACTGAGACTATAGCCACGAACCGCCGAACCTTGCATCACACCCTCCCTTCTCTCTCTCTCTCTTTTTTTTTTTTTTTTTTTTGAGACACCATCTCCCTCTGTTGCCCCGGCTAGAGGGCAGCAGTGCAATGACGGCTCACTGCAACCTCCACCTCCCGGCTCAAGCAATCCTCCCACCTTCAGCCTCCCAAGTAGCTGGGACTACAGGTGTGTGCCACCATGCCCGGCTAATTTTCTTAATTTTTAGTAGAGATGGGGTTTCGCCATGTTGCCCAGGCTGGTCTGGAACTCCTGACCTGAAAGAATTCATCTGCCTCAGCCTCCTAAACTGCTAGAATTACAGGTGTGAGCCACAGTTCCTGGTACATCACACTCTATCCTGAGGTTCAAGTGCCTCTGCCTGGCATCCAGTGTCTTCCAGGACCAGATCCCATCTCCCATGGTCTATCCCAGGCTTCCTGGTCAGCTCAGAGTTCCCAGAACATGACACCTCCAGGCCTTTCACTTGGAAAGTCCTCCATGGCTTGATTATCTGACTGGATATCCTTTAAAGACTTGCTTTGCTTCCTTGAATGCTTGTTCCTCCTCCTTGTCACAATAACACAGTCTATAACATCAATAACCCAGTATGTAACATCATCCACAAGAAACAATCATAATAGACGGTGTCTACATTCATTGAGTGATAATTGTGTGCCACACTTTCTAAGCATTTTATTTGACATCCCTCCCATTGGAGGTGGAGTCTATGATGCCTCTCCTTGAATATGAGCTGGCTTCAGTGACTCACTGTAGTGAAAAGAAAGTGAGAGATGTCACACTGTGTGAGTTCCAAGGTTAAGTCATCAGAACTGAAACAAATCCCACCTGGCTTGCTCTCTTGGGATATTTCCCTTCGACTGTAGCTGCCATGTTGAGAGGAAGCCCAAGCCACAGAGAGGCCATGTGCAGATATTCTGGCCAACAGCCCCAGCAGAAGTTCAAGGCAACAGCCAACACCAGCTACCAGATATGTGAGCGAGGAAGACTTCAATGTGATTCCAGCCCCAGCCACTGTGTCTGCAAGTACATGACAGATCTTCAGGAAGAACTGCCAAGCTGAACCAAGTCAAACCCCAGAACCATGAAAGATAGTGACTTTTTTTTTTTTTTTTTGAGATGGTGTCTCGCTCTGTTGCCCAGGCTGGAGTGTAGTGGCGTGATCTCGGCTCACTGAAACCTCTGCTTCCTGGGTTCAAGCGATTATCCTGCCTCAGCTTCCTGAGTAGCTGGGATTACAGGCATGCGCCACCATACCTGGCTAATTTTCTGTATTTTTAGTATAGATGGAGTTTCACCATGTTTGTCAGGCTGGTCTCGAACTCCTGACCTCGTGATCCACCTGCCTCGGCCTCCTAAAGTGCTGTTTTTTTTTTTTGTTTGTTTGTTTTTTGAGACGGAGTCTGGCTGTTACCCAGGTTGGGATGCAGTGGCATGATCTTGGCTCACTGCAACCTCTGCCTCCTGGGTTGAAGTGATTCTCCAGCCTCAGCCTCCTGAGTAGCTGGGATTACAGGCATGCACCACCATGCCCGGCTAATTTTTTATTTTTAGTAGAGACAGGGTTTCACCATGTTGGCCAGGCTGGTCTTGAACCCCTGACCTCAGGTGATCTGCGCGCCTCAGCCTCCCAATGTGCTGGGCTTACAGGCATGAGCCACCGCACCCAGCCGATAATGACTTTTTTTTTCTTTTTTTTTTTTTTTTCTGAGATGGAGTCTCACTTTGTCGCCCAGGCTGGAGTGCAGTAGTGTGATCTCAGCTGACTAATCCTCTGCCTCCCAGGTTTACGCTACAGGCGCCTGCCACCATGCCTGGCTAATTTTTTGTATTTTTAGTAGAGATGGGTTTTCACCGTGTTAGCCAGGATGGTCTCAATCTCCTGGCCTGGTGATCTGTCTGCTTCAGCCTCTCAAAGTGCTGGGCTTACAGGCATGAGCCACCACGCCCAGCCTAGTGACTTTTTTTTTGATCACTATATTGGAGTTGCTTGGTATGCAGTGTTAGATATGCAGAAAAACTTGCACTAACTCACTGAATTCTCCTTTCTCAATCCTGTGAAAGGAACGCATTTCTGTTTTATTTATTTTAATTTTTCTTTTTGAGACAAGGTCTCACCCTGTTACCCAGGCTGCAGTGCAGTGGTACTGTCTCAGGTCACCACAACCTCCACCTCCTGGGTTCAAGTGATTATCGCACCTCAGTCTCCCAAGAAACTGGGATTACAGGCATGTGCCACCATGCCTGGCTATTTTTTTTTTTTTTTTTTTTTTGAGACAGAGTCTTGCTCTGTCACCCAGGCTGGAGTGCAATGGCACATTCTCTGCTCACTGCATCCTCCACCTCCCAGGTTCAAGGGATTCTTCTGCCTCAGCCTCCTGAGTAGCTGGGATTACAGGTGCGCCCCACCATGACTGGCTAATTTTTGTATTTTTTAGTAGAGATGGGGTTTCTCCATGTTGGTCATGCTGGTCTTGAACTCCTGATCTCGTGATCCGCCCGCTTTGGCCTCCCAAAGTGCTGGGATTACAGGCATGAGCCATCTCGCCTGGCCGCCTGGCTAATTTTTGTATTTTTGGTAGAGACGGAGTTTCGCCATGTTGGCCAGGCTGGTCTCGAACTCCTGGCCTTAAGTGAACGAACCGCCTGCCTCGGCCTCCCAAAGTGCTGAGATTATAGGCATGAGACACCACGCCCGGCCCACATTCCCATTTTTAAAGATGAAGAGGCCAGGCGCAGTGGCTCACGCTTGTAATCCCAGCACTTTGGGAGGCCGAGGCGGGCGGATCATGAGGTCAGGAGATCGAAACCACGGTGAAACCCCATCTCTACTAAAAATACAAAAAATTAGCCGGGTGTGGTGGCGGGCGCCTGTAGTCCCAGCTACTAGGAGAGGCTGAGGCAGGAGAATGGCGTGAACCCGGGAGGCGGAGCTTGCAGTGAGCAGAGATGGCGCCACTGCACTCCAGCCTGGGCGACAGAGTGAGACTCCATCTCAAAAAAAAAAATGAAGAAACCAAGGCTCAATCTGGGCAACGTATGAAACTGAAGTTACAGCAAAAGTAAGTGGTAGAGCTGGGTTGTGAACACAGGTGGACGCTACATGGGGTCATTCCCACCAAACTCTATAGTCTGTATATGTATAATATGGGGTCTTGGACAGGCATGATGATTGATGTCTGTAATCCCAGCACTTTGGGAGGCCGAGGCGGGTGGATCACCTGAGGTCAGGAATTCGAGACCAGTCTGGCCAACGTGGCGAAACCCCATCTCTACTAAAAATACAAAAATTAGCCAGATGTGGTGGTGTGTGCCTGCAATCCCAGCTACTCTGGAGGCTGAGGCTGGAGAATCACTTGAACCCAGGAGGTTGAGGTTGCAGTAAGCCAAGATGCACCACTATACTTCAGCCTGGGAGACAAAGCTAGACTCTGTCTCAAAAAAAAAAAAAAAAAAAAAAGGCCAGGCGTGGTGGCTCATGCATGTAATCTTAGCACTTTGGGAGGCCGAGGCAGGCGGATCACGAGGTCAGGAGTTTGAGACCAGCCTGGCCAACATGGTGAAACCCCGTCTCTACTAAAAATACAAAAAATTAGCTGGGCTTGGTGGCAGGTGCCTGTAATCCCAGCTACTAGGGAGGCTGAGGCAGGAGAATCACTGGAACCTGGGAGGTGGAGGTTGCAGTGAGCTGAGATCCTGCCATTGCAATCCAACCTGGGCAACAAGAGCGAAACTCCCTCTCAAAAATAAATAAATAAATAAAAAGTTGGGGTCTGGCTTTTGCCCAGGCTGGAGTGCAGTGGCAGGATTATAGCTTACTGTAGCCTCAATGTTCTGGGATAGAGTGATCTTCTTACCTCAGCCTCCCAAGTAGTTGGAAGTACAGCACATACTACCAGGGCCAGCTTGGTATTCTGTGTCTGCATGTCTTATTATTATTATTTTTTTTTGAGAGAGAGGCTCTCACTGTGTCACCCAGGCTAGAGTACAGTGGTGTGATAATGGCTCACTGCAGCCCTGAACTGAGCTCAAGCGATCCTCCTGCCTCAGCCTGCTGAGCAGGTAGGAATACAGGCACGCGTAACTACACTGGGCCAATTAAAAATATTCTTTTTCTTTTTCTTTTTTCTTTCTTTCTTTCTTTTTCTTTTCTTTTTTTTTTTTTTTTTTTTTTTTGTAGAGACAGGTTCTCACTGTATTGCCAAGCCTGGTCTTGAACTCCTGGGCTCAAGCAATCTAACCACTTCGGCCTCTCAAATTGCTGGGATTACAGGCATGAGCCTCTGCACCTGGCCTTGAAGTGTGTCTTGAGGCCTATACAAGTTAGGCAGCTTCTTGGCAGCCCTGGTGGCACACAGTGGGAAGGAACCCCTCCTGCCCTTGTCAGCCCCTGTTCTGACCCCCTCTCCATTTCCAACAACTGGGTGTTCCCAGTTATGTTGACTGCTCTAGGGCACAAGCTATCCATCATTTACACTCTAGTATGAATCAGTCACTACTTCTAGGATCTGAGGATTAGACGTGAGACATCTGTTACTTTCTGGCAATTCTCCTTCCCACTTATTTCCCCAAGAAGCAGCCACACACGTCACGTGCTCTAGCTGGTGACTTTATTCAAAGGGGAGAGGGAAAAGTGAGAGAGAGAGTTGGGTCATTTCTGGGATAACCTGGAGAGGGATGGGTCTCTGGAGCTCCAGGGAGGAGGGACAGATATCTCAAAACTATTACAGAAGGCCGAGAGGACGAGGGGTGGGGTTCTGGGTGTCCTGAGGGGCGGGGCTGGGGGAAGGGACGCTCCCCCAACTGAGGGCCACGCGTCCGCTAGGGGCCGCTGCCGCTTCCACTGCCACTCCCGCTGCCCGCAGCGTCCAGGATGGAGGTGCGAGGGCTGCGGGAAGGCCGGGAGGGAGATTCCCGGGCCCGTCGTCCTGGTCTGGGACGAGGTAGCGCGGAGATGGAGATGTTGAAGCAGTGACGGGCTCCAGGAGCGGCCACCGGTAGGGCGTGGCCCAGAGCCGAGCGACAAAGGTCCGTCCCGTCTGCGAAGGTCTAGGAAAAAGTGGAGTTAAGGCCCTAATGGGCGGAGTCCAGAGACGTGGGGGGCATGTTCTTTCTCCCAGGGGCGTGGCCTTGGGAAGGGAAAAATGTGTAAATTCCTTAGGGATTGTGGTCAGAGCGACCTGGGAGTCTATGTGCGGGACCAGAGTGGGGGCAGGTCCTTGGGGAGGGTGAATGTTCTTACTGGGCCCTAGCGGGACGAATCAGGGTTGGGGCAGTGGGGGGGCGCGCAGAGAGGTCTGTATCAAGGCTGGGGTTTTGTAGAGGGTGACTGGGCTTCTGGGTCCTCCAGGGTAAACTGTGGATGGACCCAGAGCAGGAATGGTTTCTTGGGAAGGGCAAATCTGGACTTAGAGAGCTTTTGGGGTCAAAGGGCACAACCCAGTAGGAGGTTAGGCTAGGGAAGGGTGGAAGCAGGGACCTGGGGAGTGCAAATCCGGTCTCTGGGGTCTAGACACGGTAAGAAAGAACTTGGTGGGGGCCGGGGGCGGTGGCTCACACCTGTAATCCCAACACTTGGGAGGCCAAGGCGGGCGGATCACCTGAGGTCAGGAGTTCGAAACCAGCCTGGCCAACGTGGTGAAACGCTGACTCTACTAAAAATACAAAAGTTAGCTGGGCGTGGTGGCATGTGCCTGAAATCCCAGCTATTCGGGAGGCTGGGGCAGGAGAATCACTTGAACCCCGGAGGCGGAGGTTGCATGGAGCTGAGATCGTGCCACTGCACTCCAGCCTGGGTGACAAGAATGAAACTCCGTCTCAGAAAAAAAAAATAAATAAATAAAGAACTTGGTGGGGAGGATCTCAGTCTCTTCCCTTCACCTTCTGCCCCACCCTCACCTGTCCATAGGTAAGGCAGCTGGGCTCACAGCCCCTTTTTTCTGAGAGTGGGAGCCAAGTCGGGCCACAGGTAATATCATCTTCGCAGTTGGCGAACCTGGAGATGGCGAGTGGAGAGGTAGGTAAAGCCTTTGTAGTTACATTCCAGCGGGATTGTGGCTCTTCTAGACTGTGTTCATTATATGCCCCCGCCTCGGATCCAGGCCCCACCTCTTAGAACCACTCCCCTGCTAACCCCATCTCTCCAGATTTCACCCCACCCCATATTCTATCAGATCTTTCCATACTCTAGGCCACGTCACAACTGGCCTTGTCCCTACAGACCCCAGACCATTAGTTACAGGCCAGTCCCTCATATTTTCCCACTCTTTCATTTTCCTTTTATTTATTTTTGAGACAGGGTCTTGCTCTGTGACTCAAGCTGGAGTGTAGTGGCGCAAGCATGGCTTATGGCAGCTTTGACCTCCCAGGCTGGAGCAATCTTTCCACCTCGGTGTCTCAAGTACCTGGGACTACAGGCGTGCACCATCATGTCCGATTAATTTTTTTTTTTTTTTTTTTTTGAAATGGAGTCCTGCTCTGTTATCCAGGCTGGAGTGCAGTGGCCCAGTCTCTGCTCCCTGCAACCTCTGCCTCCCAGGTTCAAACAATTCTCCTGCCTCAGCCTCCCGAGTAGCTGGGATTACAGGCGCCCACCACCACGCCTGGCTCATTTTTGTGTTTTTAGTAGAGACAGTGTTTCGCCATGTTGGCCAAGCTTCTCTCAAACTCCTGACCTCAGGGGATCCGCCCACCTTGGCCTCCCAAAGTGCTGGGATTACAAGCGTGAGCCACTGCGTCTGGCCCATGTCTAATTAATTTTTTAATTTTTTGTTGAGACTGGGTCTTGCCATGTTGCCCAGGCTGATCTTGAACTCCTGGCCTCAACCAGTCCTCCTGCCTTGACCTCTCAAACGACTGAGATTACAGGCGCCCACCCTTTTACCTTATCTTTTCTTTTTTTTCTTTTTCTTTTTTTTTTTTTTGAGACAGAGTCTCGCTTTGTAGCCCAGGCTGGAGTGCAGTGGCGCGATCTCGGTTCAATGCAATCTCCGCCACATGGGTTCATGCCATTCTCCTGCCTCAGCCTCCTGAGCAGCTGGGACTACAGGGGCCTATCACCACGCCCAGCTAATTTTTTGTATTTTTAGTAGAGACGGGGTTTCACTGTGTTAGCCAGGATGTTCTCGATCTCCTGACCTCGTGATCCACCCACCTCGGCCTCTCAAAGTCCTGGGATTACAGGCGTGAGCCACCGTGCCCGGCCTATCTTTTCAGTCAAGAGGACTCACTCCTTAAGAAATCTCAGGGCCTGGCTGGGCATGGTGGCTCACCCCTGTAATCCCAGCACTTTGGGAGGCCAAGGCAGGCGGATCACCTAGGTCAGGAGTTTGAGACCAGCTTGGCCAACATGGTGAAACACCATCTCTACTAAATACAAAACTTAGCCGGGCGTGGTGGCAGAAGCATGTAATCTCAGCTACTAGGGATGCTGAAGCGGGAGAATCACTTGAACCCAGGAGGCTGAGGTTGCAGTGAGCTGAGATCGTGTCACTGCACTCCAGCCTGGGCGACAAGAGCAAAACTCCATCTCAAAAAAAAAAAAAAGAAAAAAAGGCCGGGCGCAGTGGCTCACGCCTGTAATCTCAGCACTTTGGGAGGCTGAGGCAGGCAGATCATGAGGTCAGGAGTTTGAGACCAGCCTGACCAACATAGCAAACCTCATCTGTACTAAAAATACAAAAATTAGCCGGGCATGGTGGTGTGCGCCTGTAACCCCAGCTACTCAGGAGGCTGAGGCAGGAGAATCGCTTGAACCCGGGAAATGGAGGTTGAAGTGAGCCGAGATTGCGCCACTGCACTCCAGCCTAGGTGACACAGTGAGACTCCATCTCAAAAAAAAAAAAGAAACAAAGAAAAGAAAAGAAATCGCAGGGCTATGAAAAGCCACATCGCCGTATGGCAGGTTTCTTAAAAGCTGGGGGCTTCTCATGCCTTGCCCCTTTCCACCTGGGCTCTAAACATTAAGCTGCATCTCTTAAACCTTGGCCCTGTTAGAGGCCACTCCCCTTTTCACAGAAGGCCAAGCAAACTGCAGGCTCCGCCCTCTCCCCCGCCCAAGTCGCAACCCACGCCCCTTGCCCCTGTGTCTCCTACCAGGCCTGGCAGAGCTCCTCGCAGAGCGGCTGTGCCTGGCGTACCCCCAATAGCCGCAGGCGGAAGCGACTGCGAAGGGCACGTTGGAGGTGTTCCAGGAAGGATTCGCACCTGGACATCGGGAGAGATAGGGTCGGATGGGTCAGGACCCGAGGGAGTTCCTGGGCAATGGGCAAAGTATGCGAGAAAACGGTGGAGGGTGCTGTACTCACTCGGGGCTCGGCACTCCACAGCGTTCTGGATGGTTCCCAGGGCCCGATGTCTCTGTTGTGTCCATCTCTGAGGGACAACAAGGTCCTGGCAAAGGGGAACCCTGTGAGCCAGGGTCTTGGATATTCAGGTAAGGTTTGGGAACTGAGGCCTGGGGATCCCCTGGACAAGGGAGACCCCAATTACATCAATCCTCACAAACCCGTAACTGTAACTTAAGACCCTTCCTTTGGAGTGCAAATGCAGCTTCAAGTAGTAATAATCATTTCTTGTTTATAATAGTCAACTTACTTGTCATGTGCCTGGTAGTGACACATATGCTTAATCCTTTTCCTTTTTTTTTCTTTTTTTCTTTTGAGACAGGGTCTCGCTCTGTCGCCCAGGCTGGAGTGCAGTGGTGCCATCTTGGCTCACTGCAACTTCCACCTCCCAGGTTCAAACAATTCTCATGCCTAAGCCTCCCAAGTAGCTGGGATTTCAGGCGCATGCCACCTCGTCCAGCTAATTTTTGTATTGTTAGTAGAGACAGGGGTTTCACCATGCTGGCCAGGCTGGTCTCAAATTCCTGACCTCAAATGATCTGCCCACTGCAGCCTCCCAAAGTGCTGGGATTATAGGCGTGAGCCACCGAGCCCTGCTCATATGCTCATATGCTTAATCTTAACAACAGCTCTGCGAGGTATGTTTGTTATTTCTCTCTTTTTGGGGGTCCATGTGAGACCTAGAGAGGTTAAATGACTTCCTCAGGATCACACAGCTACAAAGTGGCAGAGTTGGGATTTGAACCCAGGCAGTCTAATTCTTATACACCATTCTTCAGCACTATCCGTGCCTCCTACCTTGGTGGCCATGCTAGGCCCCTCTCATAAGGAAATTCTAACATTGCCGTGGCAGGGCAGGTGTGGGTTTTTGGGTGTTGGTGGTGAGGCAGGGTCTGGGGTGCTCACCTGCCAGGTGCAGCTTGCCTTTGCCCAGATCAGCTGCCAGCCCATGGTGTCGCTGGGACCTGGCTTGGAGTGGGCGGCTCCCTCCACAGGCTTCTAGCAGGATCCATGCCAGGGTCAGTTGCAGGACCCAGGTCAGGCCGATGGGTCGCATGTGGACCCTGCAGTCCATGTCCACCTGAGATAAGAGCTGGCAGGCATAGGGTGGGGTTCAGCCATCCCTTTCTGTGAGCTTAGGGTGGCACCCACCCAATGCATACCCAAGAAGCAGTGCCAGGCAGAGTAGGGAAAGTGCAGCTGAGGAGGAGGCTGGGGCAGTGGCCAAGGACATTCAAATCCCAGGAGACCATCAGGGCCTGCCTCCGAGCTAGGAGCCCCCCTCCCATCAGAACCATGTCCTCTCTGTCCCTTCAGTGCCACCCCAACCAAGCTTAGACAACAGTGGCCCTCCTCCCATCCAGCAGGATCTCCCACCTTTTTAGTCCTCAAGAGACCCCTTCTTTTCTCAGAACGAAGGGGACCTCCCTAGGTCTTCCAATCCCCCTCTCCTGTTCAGTAATTCCTCCCTCTCTTCTATGCGGCCTCCCTCCTCCCTCTCTCGCTCCCTGCCGGCCCTTCTCTGGGTCACCTTCTCTCGGCCCACAATCGGCTTAGGGGCCACCCAGAGCTGGGCCTTTGAGACCAAGGCTGGTGTGGCAGGGCTCAGGTTCTGTCACTGGGGCCCAAAGTCCCAAGGCAGGGACAGCTAGCGGTCTGTGGAGACAAGACTGTCCCCTTCCTTCCTCCCCGCGTTCAGCCCCTCACCTGTTGGCTGGATTGGGGTCTAGAGGCTGCTAAGACACCTCAGGATCCAGTCCAGGAAACTGGCTGCTGAAAGGGGGGTGGCTTAATGCAGGGGCGGGACCTCCCACCATCCCGCCCACGCTCCCGCTGACCAAAGGCTGGCCGACTTGGGGCCGGTGTGTATATATCCTAGTGTTTGTTTTTATGTTGAGCTTGTGGCTTAAGCTCTGTATCTATATATGTGGGGAGTGTGTGTGTGTGTGTGAGGAAGGTGTGTTTGTGTGGCCTACAGCCTGTGTGTGTTCCCAGGCACCTGTGTCTTTTGTTTGTGTGGCTGTGTGTTGAGCATGTATGTGTGTGTTTGTTGTATTAGGTTATGTTTATGTGTGTTTCTTGGTGGAGAGGTTGTGTGTGTGTGTGTGTGTGTGTGTGTATACGTTCAGAATCTGGGGGAGGATTGTGTGTCCCAAGCCATGTGTGTGCAGTTGAATAAAACAGGATCTTAATAAATGTGAGAAGGGGAAATGTAGCATTGGGTTAGTGTCCCTGCAAAAATGTTGGAAGTCAGTGGATAAAGGTTTTTGACCATGAATGTTGACCATGAATGAGCGAAGAAATGTCATGTGCTGAGCAGGATGTGTTTGTGTGCACACATTATATGTCCTTCTGAAGTTTCTGTGAATGTGTGTTGCTTGTGAACACTCCTTTAACTCATCCATTCATTCAACAGACATTTATTGAGCACCTACTGTGTGCTAGATTCTGGGGATGCAGTAGTGAACAAGACATGAAAATTTCAGCCAGGCATGGTGGTTCACACCTGTAATCCCAGCACATTGGGAAGCTGAAGTAGAAGGATCGTTTGAGCCCAGGAGTTTGAAACCAGGCTGGCCAACATGGTGAAACCCCATCTCTACTAAAAATAATCAAAAAAATTAGCTGGGCATGGTGGCACATGCTTGTAATCTCAGCAGTTCAGGAGGCTGAGGCATGAAAATAGTTTGAACTTGGGAAGCAGAGGTTGCAGTGAATCAAGATTGTTCCACTGCACTCCAGCCTGGGCAACAGAGTGAAACTCTGTCTCAAAAACAAACAAACAAACAAAAACTCAAAATAAAAGACACAAAAATCTCAAGTTTCATAGAGCTGACATTCCAGGGGGAGAATCAGATGAGAAAAACATCCCTGCAGAGGGTATGGGTGTGTGTGTCTATGTGTTGTGTTGGGAGAATAATTTGTCTGTTTTAGATGATAATTTGTGTGCAACTGGACATCCCTTGGTTTTGGAACTATGTGACTGTGCTTCCATTGCTTGAGTGTTTATATGTGTTGTTTGTGTGTGTTTGCATTGGATGACTGTGTGTATGTCTTGTGTTTCCTAAATATGTGTTTGTATGGCTGCAGATGTGAGTTTGTGTGTATCTGTATTTGTGGATGTTTGCATGTGTCTTCATTTGCTGAGTATGTGTTTGTATGTGTGTTAATTTGCAGAATGTGTGGGTCTGTGTTTTTGGAGTATATGTTTGCAGAGTATGTTCGAATAAATGTTTGTGTGTCTGTGTTTGCTGAATATGTGACTGTGAGTGTTTGTGTGCCTCTCATCTCAGGGCAAGAGAGGCTTTTGTCTCTCTTTTATTGCTGTATTCCCTCCCAGATCCCAAAACACTACGTTGCACACAGTAGGTGCTCAATATGTGGTAAGTGAACAAATCAGTAGATATCGTCTCTGGGTCCTTCTGTGTACACCCAGTGATGTGCTGGAGGCCTCAGTAAGCAAGACCTGCCGGACCTAGCTTTCCCCTGGTCCATGTTGAGGTGGTCCAGGATGCTTGTGGGTCAGATCTGTTCAGTCTCTGGGCCATGCCTCACGCCAGAGCCTCCGCACCCTTTCTCCTTCCCTAATCTCAGCCCCCGACCCTGCGCTTGGATTTCAGCACCGCGGACAGGAGCGCGCGAGACCAGCACCAAGGAGAGCTCCCGCGGTCGCCATCGTGAGATAGGTCGCCAGGGGCGGAGTCCGGGCCATGGACGGAGAGATGTGCCAGCAAGGGACTCAGCGAGACGGCGACACAAATGTGCCGACAAACATATACAGAGACAGACAGAGATAACCCAGGCAAAGGCGCGGACTTGAGGCGACAAGCTCCTGGGGAATACCCGGACCCAGCCTCGCCGTCGCCCCCGTCGTCCAGCAGGGGTCGCTCTTACCCGGCGACCGCGCCCTCCGGGACCTTGGGGCCAGATACTGGCCACCACCCCTTGGGAAGCCCTTCTGTCCCCCAGTGCCAAGACTGGGAGTTCGGAGGGCTCGGACACTCTCCTTTCCAACTTCGGGAAGCATGGTGGGTTTGGCCTCACCTGTGTGAACATGGAGGAGCGGCGAGGGAGCTGAAAAGCGCTTTAACTGCCCCCTCTCCAACTACCAGCTAATCGCTCCTATAAATACAGACGGCCTGGGCTGGCTCCTTAATCCTGACCGTGAGGGAGGGGTCGCTAGAGGGGCTGCAGGGTTCCCTGAGGAGGCTCTGATTGCGGGGCAGGTGGGGGGGGTGCATAATATGTATGCACATGTTTTTCTGAGGTTGCATCTCCTGTGAAGACGGGTCTCCTCAGTGAAAATGTTTCTCTGTAAGCATGACATCTCTCCTGGAGCTGTAGAGGTCTCGTGGGTGGGGACACTTTCCCACAGAGGATATGGCTTTTAGGGGTCTCTGATTGGGGGTATCCTCTCCACGGGAATTGTTACTCCTGGGATCTTTCTATTCGGGGAATGCCTCTTCCGTGGGGAGGGGGATGGCTTTTGAGAGGAAAGTCACCTCTCAGGGACCATATCTATTAGGAATGATTTTCAGGGTTGGGGGAGTTCTTGATTGGACAGGGCGTCCCTGTGGAAACTATCTCCCCCTGGGAATGTGTCTCACCAAGGGGGTCTCTGGGGGATGAATGTAGAGGGAATGTATCTCAGGGAGAAGGCTTCCTTTGGGGTGTTTCTTGACTGGGGGTTCTACCCCCTGAGAATATCTCTCCCCTGGGATGTCTCTTTTTATAGGGGTCTCTCGGCAGCTTGGCTCCCATGGGGGCACCAGAAGGCTCCGCCCCCCCGCCCGCCCCTTCCCCCCCCAGCGCGGGCAGCGGGGGCTGAGCCCGGGCTTGGGCGCCCAGACGCAGTGACGGCGCCGGGCCCGCCCCACTTCGCTCCGCCTCCGCCACCCCTCCCCTCAGCCGCCGCCGCCGCCGCCGCGGTCCCCGCGGCTTCTCACTCCCTCCCTCATCCCTCCTCCCGCCGCCGCTACCTCCCTCCTCCCTCCCCGGGCCGAAGTCGCCGCCGCTGCCGCCATGGACGATTCGGGCCTCATCCGCCGCCGGAGGCTGCAGGTACGCGGCTGCCTGGGCCCCGGGTGGAGAGGAAGGGGTCGGCGCCCTGGGGCGGGGCCGGGCAGGAGGCGGGAGAACTTGCACCAGGGTCAGCCGGGACGCCCCCACCCATGGGCTCGGGACGCTAACCGCGGGGAACGCTGTGGCCGCGCGTCCCGCCGCGCAGGGGACCCCGCCCCTCAGGCGCCGCCCGGCGATCCAGGGAGCTGCCGGAGGGTTGCAGCCTAGCGCTCCCCCTCGAGGATCGCCTGAGGGGCGCCTGGCCCGCCCTAGGGGGATGGGGCTGAGGCCGAAGTCATCGCCCTGGCTCCTCGCCAGGCTGGGGGTGAGGGGGCGCAGAGCAAAGTTATTGCCCTAGGGCTCATGCCCCTCGGGTCCATCGGCGCCGCTGGAGGCGTAAACATGTTTGTGCGGCAACCTCGCCCCTCACCACCCCAGGAGGCCCCTCCCAAGGCATAGGACGCCCTGCGTCCCCCACGCACCTGCCTGGCCACCAGGATTCTTCCTACTGCCCTAATTGGACAGGCACCTAGACAGCTTTCTCACTCTTCATTCCACCTCCTCCACTACAACATCCGCCCCCCACCGCGATCCTCAAGTCCAGCCCAGCTTGTGGGTGGGCGGGAGCGATTTTTAGCTCCTTGCAGCCTTAGAAGATGCTGGTCTCCTGGCTGCGCAGGCGCAGGAGGCGTGCGTCCACTGCACGGAGTGGGACACTGAGGATCGCTGTGCAGTGTGGGGAAGGCGGGGACAAACTCAGGTGTCAGGAGCTCCTACCTCCAAGGTGGGGAGGGATTCTGTAGCCGAGAAGCGTCCTCTGCTCGTCTTCAGCTGCGTTTCTGAGGGGGGTTAGTACGGAAGTTCAGGGTTAATACGGAGGTCCGGTCCCAAACATCCCAGAGGGGAAGGTGATGATATCTGTGCCCCAAGGCCCTGCCTGGGGTCTGGCCCTTCTGAGCCTCCTTGGGGCTCAGCCCCAGGCTTGGTAATCTGGAGTTTAAATAAAGCCAAGAATGGGGCCAGACTCAGGCTCCATCCCCAGCCTGAATCTTGGGAAAAGAGGATTCAAACCCTCACCTAGGGCTTCGTCCATTTCTAGACCCCCCTAATCCATCATTCCCGAGGTTGAAGGCCAAGGGGAGCTGATTGGTCAGTGCAGCAGGAAAAATGGTGATCAGACTGCAGGAAGGACCTTCCAGGCGTCTGGGTAACGCCGGAGCCAGACATCAGTTGGAAAACTAATTTACTTTCAGAGCCCAGATGGCCCGATCTCCGGAGCCTAGGCCTCTCTGAAGTGCTCCCACATTCTCTCCCCCTCTCGGGGGTGGGTTAGGAGAGTGGGTTCCGAGAGAAGGGAGGCAGCTGCGGCAAAGTTAGAGCAAGTATTGCAGCAGCCAGGTTGGGTCCGCGCCGTCGGGTTTCTGAGAAAAGGGAGGAAAGGGGCGGGGCCTGCACGGTGTGTCCCCGCCCTCCGGGCCGGCGTCAACTCTCATTGGCTCAGCGCCACGCGGGACTTTAGACTCCCGCTCGAGACACCGCCCCCAACGCGGAATGCTTCCACTCACCCACTCACCCACTCAACCCCAGGCGTGCTCTGGGTACGGCGACCCCTGACGGAGTCCTGTCCCCACCGCTTCCCTTCTGGCGGGATTAACCACTTCGCTGCCTGGATACACCCACATACGTTAGTGCATCCTCTTAGGAACTGTCGCATCACTGCTGAGCGCCCGAGGGTCCCCTGTGTGCAGCTAGGCTCTTTTTTTTTTTTTTTTTTTTGAAACGGAGTCTCGCTCTGTTGCCCAGGCTGGAGTGCAGTGGCCCAATCTCGGCTCACTGCAACTTCCGCCTCCTGGGTTTAAGAGATTCTCCTGCCTCAGCCTCGCTAGTAGCTGGGATTACAGGCGCACGCCAACATGCCCGGCTAGTTTTGTATTTTTAGTAGAGAGTGGGTTTCGCCATGTTGGCCAGGCTGGTCTTGAACTTCTGACCTCAGGTGATCCACCCGCCTCGGCCTTCCAAAGCGCTGGAATTACAGGCGTGAGCCACCACGCCCTGGGATCTTATATATAAACAGCATCCTGAGTTCGAATGCCCTGTCTGCAGTGTCAACTATTAATCCTGTGCGGGGAGAAGCGGAATCCACTTGGCCGAGCGGCTCTGCAGCTGAGGTTGGAGGTGGCGTCTGTTTACACTGACGCCAAAGACCCGAACTTCCGCCGCTCCAGTTTGACCCTTTCTTCGTCCCTAGAATGTTTGGGGGCGCTAGCGGATGGGGCTGGGTTCGAGGTCTTCTTCGGGTGGTGCTTAAAAGCCCTCCAGGGGCTTACCCTCCAAGGCCGGGTTACCTGGATCTGGACCCCCTGGGCTCTGTGGCCAGAAAATCCAGGTCTTGATTTCGCTTGGGCTATTGCAGACGCGCAGCCAGGTCGACTGGTCGTGGCTGCGGCTCATTCACTCCGGTCATGCAAAGACAGAGGGAAAACCTGGTTTGGATTATCGGTCACCCGTGGCTCGGGAGGGCAGGGCTGCCCTTTGGCCCCCCCCCATATGTTTGTCCGTTGTACAACGGGGTGGGAGGACGCTCTGGCCCATCCTCTGTCATGCAGCATATCCCTCCTTAATAACACCTGTTCTCCAGACTTAGTATTTATTGAGCACTTGCTGTGTGCTAGGCACCATGCTAAGGGGCTAGGCATCTGCATCAACTCATAAGATCCTCAAGGAGACACGGGACTGACTATTGGAAGGTCATTTGCCAAGGTCATAAAAAGCAAAATTGAGATTTGAACCTAGGCTTTTTGCTTTTAGAGATCCTAGAAATAGTCTAGGACATCCCTCATTTTCCTTTTGTTGGAGTCCCCTCCAAAGGCCTTTTGAAACTCTCCCCCAAATCTTTCCACCTGCAGCCCCACTCAGTTTCCTTCTTTCCACCTCACCCTGTGGATAGAAAACTGGCTGGAAGGTGTTGCCCCTTGTACCCCATTCCTTTCCTCAGAAAAGAGCCAAGACCCCATATCTCCTGATCCCTACAGTGACTTCCTAAGAGCTTGACAGATGGAAGGTGACCTTCTTCAAATGCAGACACATAAAGTTAATACTAATTATTATTGTCATTATAAAAAATGACTATGTGGCCATCACTTGAATTCCCATTTTTATTTTTTTATTTTTTAAACTTTTTATTGTTTATTTATTTATTGTTAATTGAGAGGGTGTCTGACTCCAGCAGTGGTGCAATCGTAGTTCACTATAACCTCGACCTCCTGAGCTCAAGAGATTCTCCCACCTCAGCCTCCGTGGTTCCCATTTTAAATCTCAGTTGTGAGTCACTCTACTTACCTACCCCCCACCCCCTACCCGAACTCTATGACTCTAGCTGGGAGTCAGATAGATCTGCTGAGGTGTAGATGAGTCATTCATTCTTTCAACCTTTCATTCATTCAACCTTTCATTCATTCATTGAGTACGCTAAGCTTATTCCCGCCTCCAGACCTTTGCCCTTGCAGTTCCCTCCACCTGGAATGCTTTCTCCACAGATCCTGCCATGGCTGGCTCTTATCTTTCAGCAACCAGCTTAAAAGTCACCTCCACAGAGCAGCCCTCTCTGACAATGTGTCTCCATCCTAGCCATTGTCCATCACATCACCCTGTTTAATTTATTCGTAAGACAAATTATTGTCTAAAATGATTTCGTTCACTTCTACACTAATCTTGTTTAATGTCCCCTTTACCCTATAAATACTAGTCCCAAAAGGCCAGAAACTTTTTTTTTCTCCTTGAGACAGAGAGTCGTGCTGTGTTGCCCAGGCTGGTGTTGCCCTGGACTCAAGCGATTCTCCTGCCTCAACCTCCCAAGTAGCTGGGACTAGAGGTGCACACCACCACACCGGGCTTGTAACTTATTCACTACTGTGTCCCTAGTGCCTAGGATTGGGTCAGCATACAGTAGGTGCTCAAGACATATTTTTCAAATAATGATTCCTATTTCATTTGCACAAACACACGCTGAGATGCCAACTCACTTGCCTTTACATGGCGCCCCGCCTGTGTACTTGGGCCTCTGTTGGTCTCTGAGGGTCAGGAGAGGAATCACCCAGGGATCCTCTCCCCCAAGAAACTTGGCCCGCAGTGCATGGCCAAGGGTGAAAGTGACAGTGCTGAAGAGGGGCCTGTCTTACCCTGCTTCTGCTCCTCCAGGGAGCTGAGAATGCTTGTGGGCAGCAACGGCAGGTCCACGCTGACCTTCATCGTTTTGCCCCTTTGCCTTCCAGAAGGATTTGCCCCTTCCCCGGAAAAGCAGCAGGTGAGCCTGGGGAGAGACGTGGCGGGGGCTGGCCGCCCCTTCTCCCGCCGGGGTGGGGCGCCAGGCGAGTGCGCGGGCGGGGCCTGGCTCGCCGGCACGCAGCAGCGCCCCCTCCCGGCCGGCCGCAGCCGCAGGGCCCTCCCCTTCCCTGCCCTCCCCTGCCCGCTGCGGCGGCTGCAGCCTCCGCCCCGCGCGCTTGCTCCCCGCGCCGCCGCCGCCGCCGCCGCCGCTGCCGCACCTGCCACCATGTCGCCGCCGCCGGGTCATGTCTGACTCTCTCTGGACCGCGCTTTCTAATTTCTCGATGCCCTCCTTCCCCGGCGGCAGTATGTTCCGCCGCACCAAGAGGTAGACCCCCGATCCCCTAGATACTGTCCCGGCCCTCCCCGCAAAAGCCGCCGCTCCGGGTGCTGCTGCAGGGCGGGGCCCGGGATGCTGCGCCCGGTCCAGCTGCGCCAGAGGTGCCCCAGCTGCGCCTTCCCGCCGGGGATGGGGTTGAATGGGGGGTGGTGTGGGCCGAGTCTGGGGGGATTGCACGCTGGAGAGGACGGCCGCGGGGGGAGGGGGCTGCGCCACTGGGGGTTTGTGGCGCCTTTGTCTGCTGGCGCTGCGGGCTCCAACAGCCTGGTGGGGGTAGAGGAAGAAGGGGAGGCTGGGGGGCTTGGCACCCTCAGAACAATAGCCGCAGCCTGGCCTCCCCCCACCCCCATGCCGCGTGCTCCTGGACGCGCTAATATGCTCAGTCACTGCGGCTGTGGGTGAGGGGACGGATGGAGGGGCTTGGGGCTCCCTCTTCGGGAGCTGGGATGCTGAGGGGTAGAAAAAAGGGGGGGTTTATCATAACACAACCCCCCCCCGAACACAGCCTTACACTGAAAATAGTGACACACAGCGTCACACAGGACATGATGTCACACACATACACACAACAGCCCTAGTGGCCCAGATACACTGGGAGGTGCCACACATACCTAGCCTTGCAGCTGCCACAGGTCAGAACCATGCACAGACACACAGGGGCACCACGTCGTGTACACCTAGTAAGATGTCACTTGCATGGCGATCCACACACACAATTATGTCATCCAAGATGCACACATGTCTTTCAATATCCCATCCATGCATCCAACAATGTCACAACATACGATGTCATATCTAGGTATCTCACATACTATGTCACACTGACATCAGGATAAACAGATGTAGGGATCTTGCAGAGACAGAACCACGCAAAATCACACGTTATCACATGCAAGACTCACCTAGAGAATGTCATATGTGGTGACATGTTTGGACACAGTGTCACAAGATGTTAAATTCACACAATAGATGCTACATACACATGGACAAGCATGGTGAATGTCACACCCAGACGGAAGGACAGTATCGGACACAGACTCAGAATGCCACAGAAAGACGTAGGTACATGTAGGGGGGATCATGCATCCTGGCCAGGCATGGTGGCAGGCACCCGTAGTCCCAGCTACTCAGGAGGGTGAGGTGAGGCGGGAGGATTGCTTGAGCCCAGGAGTTTGAGGCTGCAGTGAGCCACTGCACACTGCACTCCAGCCGGGCGACAGAGCGAGACATTGACTTAAAAGAAAAAAAAAATGCAACCTGCCTGTGTTACAGCACACATTGTTATGGACAAGTGGCATTTCACACTGTGTCACATAGACACACAAATGCTCAAATTGTATCACACAAAATAAACCCACGTTGTATCACACATATCACACTAGAATGCTTTCAGCGTCACACATTGTTGAATTCATACAGTGGATGCCACACGTGGATACCTACAGTGAATGTCACGCATAGACTGAGACACACTCAGTATCACCAATGGTGTCACCTAGACACAGTGACTATCACACCATGACAGACACTGCCCTACACATAATCCATACTGAGAGTTTCTCGCACACATGTCATATGCACATCCTCTGCCATACACAGTCCTGCCGAGGCCTCCACCACCTCTTCCTTCGAGAAACCCTCCCAGGGAGCCTCCAAACACACATGGATGGGAGATAGGCGGGGATCTGAGACAGGAGGTCAGCTGGTGGGGCTCAAGAACTCACTGGGCTGCGGCCCGGCCCGGCCCCCCTGCCTTGCCTTCCCCGCAGCTGCCGCACCAGTAACCGGAAAAGCCTCATCCTGACCAGCACTTCACCCACGCTGCCGAGACCCCACTCCCCGCTGCCAGGTCACCTAGGTGAGGCCAGTGGTAGAGACTTGGTGGGTGCGGCCTGGCCTACAGGAGGCGGGGCCTCAGGCAAGGAAGCGTGGTCATGCTACAGAAGGGGCGCAGTTTGAATGGAGGCGAACCAGTTTGGATAAGGGGCGGGGCCATGCTTGTGTGGGTGTGGTCAGTCGCAGAGGGACGGGCATTGGGGGGCGGAGACTCAGGTGGGACGGGACAGAAAGGAGGAGTCGTACCTGAGGGGTGGGGCCATCCCAGATGAAGCCAGAATCGTCTTGGAAGTGGCCGGGCTGACTCGGCAACGAAAAAATTTAGAGAGGCGGGGCCACAGGCGAAGGGGCGTGGTCTCCCCATAATAGGCGGGACTAGACTAAAGACAGGACGTGCTGCTGTTTGCACGCTGCTTTAGGGAACGAGAGACCTGACGGGATTTGCCCCCTCTTTCTCTCATAGGCAGCAGTCCCCTGGACAGCCCCCGAAACTTCTCCCCCAACACCCCCGCCCACTTCTCGTTTGCCTCCTCCCGAAGGTGAGTCCCTCCCCTGCAGGGCCCCAGAACCCTGGGCAGACCCTCCCCACCCACTGTCTGGGCCGCCATCTGTTCTCCTTCTAATTGAACCCGAGCTGGGGCCTGAGGGGACCAGCGAGTGCCCCAAGGTCTCAGCGGGAAGGAGCGCCTAGCTTTCGGGGCAGGGCCTATAAGAAGGCGGGGTCCGATCGCCGATCTGGAATGGGGAAGGGGGTGGGGCTCCCTTTGCGGCGGGTCGAAAGCGCGTGCGCCCTGGGCGCGGGGTCTTAGTATCTCCGAGCCTCGCTCTCCTGGCCAGGTGTTTCCATAGCGACAGGGCGGGGTAGCCAAGATGACGTGCGCAAGCGCAGATTGCGCGATGCCTATCGAGGGACTCTTGGTCCCCGAGGTGGGGGAGGACGACTAGGGCTGTTTCTCAAGGGGAGGAATCTCAGGTTTCTTTCCAAGGGTCTCTGAGGGTTTCTGGGGTGTCCTTAAATGAATTTTCTATGGGCCTTTGGTGAAACTGGGGGAGGCAGAGAGGTTTCTCTGATGTTTTCTGGAGAAACTTTTCTGGGAGTTTGGGCCTGTCTCTTTTTCTTTGAACTCTATTCATTCTAAAAATGGTGTCTAAACACCTGCTATGTTCTTAGGAGCTGGGCGTATGGGGTCAATGACGTCCTGTCTCTACCTTCTGAGTTGAATAGGGCAGGGAGGCTAGAGAATGGTGATCATTGCAAAGGCTGATGAAGGCTGTGTTGTGAGAGTCAAAGGAGACTGTGAAGACAGAAGACAGCTCCCTTGGGAAAGTGGGGGAACCGCCTATTGACCATGGAATTTAGCTGAGGGCAATAGAGAGCCAGGGCAAGGCTCTGGGATTGGGTCTCATATGTTTATCCGCAAGCGGGGAGGGCTGAGCGAGGGGACTGCTGGGAGGAAGGAGGAAGGGAGGAGTCCAATAAATGGGGTGTGTGTGTGTCCTTGTAACTGTGCAATCTGTGTGCTGGTGTGTGTGTGTGTGTGATTGTGACTGTGTGAGGGATTACGTGCCTATGCAATGGCACGAGTCTGCGAATGTGAACGTGTGAACGTGTGTCTGTAGGATTGTAAGCGTCTGTGAATATGTGACAGGAGCAAGTCAGGTATGTCTCCAGGTGAGCTGCAATCTGCGTGTGGGTGTAAGCGTGTGTGAGTGTGTGGCTGTGAGATAGTAAATACAAAGTCACAGTGTTTACTGTCTCTCTCTCTTTTTTTTTTTTTCTTTTCTTGAGACAGAGTCTCGCTCTGTTGCCCAGGCTGGAGTGCAATGGCGTGATCTCGGCTCACTGCAATTTCCACCTTCTGGGTTCAAGCGATTCTCCTGCCTCAGCTTCCCAAGTAGCTGGGATTTCAGGCACCCGCCACCACGCCCGGCTAATTTTTGTATTTTTAGTAGAGATGGGGTTTCACCAGGTTGGTCAGGCTGGTCTCGAACTTCTGACCTCAGGTGATCCACCCGCCTCTGCCTCCCAAAATGCTAGGATTACAGGCGTGAGCCACCGCGCCCGTCCAGTTTAATGTCTCACAGCCACACGCTTACACGTGCACATGCTAATGTGTGTTGTGCACTCACATGAGCACGCGCCGATGTGTGTCCCTGTGTGTGTGCATCTGCGTGCGAGTGTGAATGAGTGTGTCGCTGTGTACAAGTTTCAATGTGTGGCAGTGAGTGCGGGTGTCTGGAATGTGCATCTGTGTCAATGTGGAAGTGTAGAGTATGTTTGGGTGAGTCTGTGTGTCCGAGTGTGAGTACTGAGTGTAAGCACGTGTGTCTTAGGTGAGTGCATGTCTGGTCTTGCACGTGTGATTGTGCATTAGTGTGTGAGAGTGTCAAATATGGGTCCATGGATGGAATAGTCAATATGTGTGGGTGTCTGTGTTGAGGAGTCATGTGTGAGTGTGTATCTTCGTGTGTGTGAAGTGTAAATGTGTGCACTGCCAGTATGTGAGCCTGACCTGATAGTCACACCAACATTAATGGGTTTGGCTGCAACAGTGACTGTGTCTGTGTGCACGAGAGCATAAGGACACAAGATTCTATGTCAGAGCATGTTGGGGGGTGGAAGGGGTCTTTTTTCTCTGAGAAGATCCAAGGGTCTCCCTCTTAGAGCTTTCTCATGGAGTGTTCACTTGGGGGAAATTTCTAGAATCTCTCTGGAAAGGCTTCATTGGGTGGGGGCTTTTCCAGTTCTTGGTATCCACTCTGAATGATAAGAGAGGGGACCGTGGGGAGGAGAGCGGAGACGGATCCTCCCTTCAATTCTCGGTGCCTGCCTGGAAGAGTCCGTCTTTATCCCCTTGATTCTGAGGGCCTTGAGGAATCTTAGAGTACAGATATATTCCCCCAGCCCCCACCCTGGCCGTGGCCAGTGGCTTCACCCACACCCCGAGGAGTTGGGGGACCGCTGGGGCCTTGTGGCCTCTGAGCACCTTGGCTGGGTTCCAGGGCGGACGGACGCCGGTGGTCTCTGGCCTCGCTCCCTTCATCTGGCTATGGCACCAACACGCCCAGTTCCACCGTCTCGGTGAGTGTGGAAAGTAGGTGGGTGGGCTGGTGGGTAAGGAATTCAGGGGGCCCTCCAGCCTGAAGACCCACACCCAGGCCAGCAGTCCAGGCTGGGCTTGATGACAGTTTAGGGCCAGGCACAGTGACCCACGCCTGTAATCCCAGTACTTTGGGAGGCCAAGACAGGAGGATTGCTTGAGCCCAGGAGTTCAAGACCAGTCTGGGCAACATAAGGAGACCCTTGTCCCTACAAAAAATTAAAAATTATCTGGGCATGGTGGTGCACACCTGTGGTCCCCACTATTTGGGAGGCTGAGATGGGAGGGTCGCTAGAGTCTGGGAGGTATAGGCTACAGTTGAGCTGAGATCGCACCATGGCATTCCAGTCTGGATGACAGAGTGAGACCCTGTCTCAAAAGAAAAAAGTAAAAAAAGACAGTTTGGGTTTCCCCATCCTTCAAAGGTGTTCACTTGTCCATCTATTAGAGAGTTATGGGTCCGCCCCACTCAAAGCCCTATGCTCTGCCCTCAACACATTTCTGGGAGGGTCCTTCCTACTCATTTCTGACTCACTCATTTACAGCTGGTGACATAAGGCTCTGTGAGTTAAGCCATTTACTCTGATATCAGCAGCTGGGCTGGGCCAGGCCACAGTTTTCACCCAGAGCCCACTTGCTCACCCCTTGGAATACCCAAAGTCCCTTCATCTGCTCCCTTTTCTATCCATGCCCATAGTTCCCTTATCCATCCATTGGCATGATGTTCAGCAGACATTTATCATGAGACTGTCATGTGGTAGGCAGATTCTGCAAGCTGGGCCAGAGTGTAAATATTCACACAGCCCTCATGGGGGAAGACAAGCCAGTAAGAAGGCATTCATAAAATAGAATGGTCAGAACTTTGATGCAAGTAGCAAAAGGTGAGGTGATAGGGGAGACGTATGTGACTCAGCTTGGGGGGTTGTCAAGGAAGGCTTCCTGGAGGAGGTGACATTGAAACCAAGACAATGGACCAGCAGGAGTTTGGCAGATGGAAGAGAAGGGAGAAGAGTGTTCCAGGAAGGGGAAGAGCATGTGCAAACCTCTAGAGGCCAGAGAACTTGCAGCATTTGAAAAGTTGAAAGTAGCCTTGTGGGGCTGAAACTTTGGGATGTAGGGGAGGAATAGAGATGATGCAGGCAGTGACCTTGATCAGGCTGGAACCTTGTCAGCCAGGGCAGCAAGGGAGATTTTATTCTAAATCCAGTGGGAAAGCCATGGAATGGTTTTATTTCTTTATATTAAATTGTACTAAAATTTCAGTTTGAACCATTTGAAATTGTGATTATGTAGGCTATAGATAATGCACACTAATTAAAAAAATAAAAGAGATGGATGGGGTGGGGAATTTTAACCAGAGGAGTGAGCAATGTGATGTTTAAAAATATCATTCTGGCCGGGCGCGGTGGCTCATGCCTATAATCCTAGCATTTTGGGAGGCTGAATCAGGTGGATCATTTGAGGTCAGGAGTTTGAGACCAGCCTGGCCAACATGGTGAAACCCTGTCTCTAGTAAAGGTACAAAAATTAGCCAGGTGTGGTCATGCCTGTAATCCCAGCTACTCAGGAGGCTGAGGCAGGGAGAATTGCTTGAACCTGAGAACTGGAGGTTGCAGTGAGCCAAGACTGCACCACTGCACTCCAACCTGGGTGACAGCTATATGGCCGGGCATGGTGGCTCACATCTGTATTCCCAACACTACGGGAGGTTGAGGCGGGAGGATTGCTTGAGCCCAGGAGTTTGAGACCAACCTGAGCAACATGATGAAACCCTGTTTCTACAAAAAAAAAAAAAAAAAATAGCCAGGTGTGATGGCTTGTGCCTGAAGTCCCAGCTACTCAGGAGGCTGAGATGGAAAGATTGCTCGAGCCCAGGAGGTGGGGGTTGCAGTGAGTGGAGGTCGAGCCACCGCACTCCAGACTGGGGGACAGAGAAAAACCCTGTCTCAAAATAAAGAAATAAAATAAAGCAAGAGGAGAGCCAGGCATAGTGGCTCATGCCTGTAACTCAGCAATTTTTTTTTTTTTTTTTTGAGATGGAGTCTCACTCTGTCGCCCAGGCCTGGAGTGCAATGGCACCGTGCCGGCTCACTGCAACCTCCATCTCCTGGGTTCAAGCAATTCTCCTGCCTCAGCCTCCCGAGTAGCTGGGATTACAGGTGCCCACCACCATGCCTCACTAATTTTTTTATATTTTTAGTAGAGACAGGGTTTCACCCTGTTGGCCAGGCTGGTCTGGAACTCCTGACCTCAGTTTTTCTGCCCGTCTCAGACTCCCAAAGTGCTGGGATTACAGGCATGAGCCACCGTGCCCTGCCCTCAGTCCCAGAACTTTGAGAGGCCAAAGCGGGAGTATTGCTTGAAGCCAGGAGTTGGAAGCCAGCCTGGGCAACATAGTGAGACCCTGTCTCTGCAAAAAAGAATTAGCCAAGCATGGTGTAGTCCCAGCTACACAGAAGGCAGAGGTGGGAAGATTACTTTAGCCCAGGAGTTCAAGGCTTCCGTGAGCCATGATTGCATTACATCACTCTAGCCTGGGTGACACAAGGAGACCCTGTCTGTCTCTCTTTTTAATTTTAAATAATTTTAATAAATAGAGACACGGTTTCACTATGTTGCCCAGGCTGGTCTCAAACTCCTGGGCTCAAGTGATCCTCCCGCCTTCGCCTCCCAAAGTGCTGGGATTACAGGTGTGAGTCACCATATTCAGTGGAGACCCTCTCTCTAAAATAATAATAATAATAAAGCAAGAGGAAACAAGATAGAGTAGGGATAGGGAATAATGGGTGTGTATTCAGAGGAGGTCTTCCTGAGGGGTGATATTGAAGCAAAAATTTGAAGGATGAGAAGGAGGGATCCATAGTAGATGTGTTCCAAGCAGAAGGAATAGCTAATGCGAAGGCCCTGAGGAAGGAGCTTGCCTGGCTTGTCCAAGGACCATCAAGGAGGCCACTAGGCTGGGCGCGGTGGCTTGTGCCTGTAATCTCAGCACTTTGGGAGGCAGAGGCAGGTGGATCACCTGAGGTCAGGAGTTCAAGACCAGCCTGGCCAACATGGTAAAACACTGGCTCTACTAAAAATACAAAAAATTAGCCAAGCGTGGTGACAGGCACCTGTAATCCCAGCTACTTAGGAGGCTGAGTCAAGAGAATCGCTTGAACGTGGGAGGCGGAGGTTGCAGTGAGCTGAGATCACACTCCAACCTAGGCAACAAGAACGAAACTCCATCTCAAAAAAAAAAAAAAAAGGAGGCCACTGTAGCTGGAGCAGAGGAAGTAAGAAGGAGAGTGAGAAAAATCCATGGCAGGGACAATCCAGGGCAGGATGAGGCAGGACCTTGTATAACTGGGGAAGGACTTGGGTGTTCACCCTGAGTAAGGTGGGAGCCACGGAGGGTTCTGAACAGAGAAGGCTCATGACTTGACCCAAGCTTTAACAGACTCACTGTCTCCACCCCTGTCTGTCCCTGTCCACCTGTCTGTGGCCAAGAGTCCCAGCCAAGATCCTAGGATCCAAGGATCGTAAATCAGGTCCTGATCCTGGCCTTGCCCAGTGACCCCATCGGCCTTGGGAGTCCCAGCTCAGGGTCCTGAGCTGTTGGGGGGGCCCATGGTGGCTCTGACCCCGGCCCTGCCCCTGTCCCCAGTCCTCCTGCTCCTCCCAGGAGCGCCTTCACCAGCTGCCCTACCAGCCCACGGTGGACGAGCTCCACTTCCTCTCCAAACACTTCGGGAGCACCGAGAGCATCACAGACGAGGATGGTGGCCGTCGCTCCCCAGCCGTGCGGCCCCGCTCACGGAGCCTCAGGTGGGCAGGCATCCCTCCTCATTCGTACCAAGCTAGTGGTCTTAGGACTTGTGCATAGAAAGACCCCTGTCCCCGCGAATAAAAGGGTTACATCTCGGGGCGGGGGCTCTCTGTGGACTTGGAGGCAGAGGACTGGACAGAATGGGCTTCTCTCCCCGCAGCCCCGGGCGCTCCCCCTCCTCCTACGACAACGAGATCGTGATGATGAATCACGTCTACAAGGAGAGGTTCCCGAAGGTGAGGTGGGACCCGAGGCCGTCGCGGGGTGACCCGGCGGCCTTGCACTCTCGCTCGCCTTATCCCCGCGCGCCCCCTGGCGGCCGCGGTGCGCAGCGCAGGCTCCTGGCGGCCACAGCCTCCGGGCACAGCCCCGCGCCCCTCCTCCGTCCCTCCCGCAGGCCACTGCGCAGATGGAGGAGAAGCTGCGCGACTTCACCCGCGCCTACGAACCCGACAGCGTTCTGCCTCTGGCCGATGGCGTGCTCAGCTTTATCCACCACCAGATCATCGAGCTGGCCCGGGACTGCCTGACCAAGTCCCGTGACGGCCTCATCACCACGGTCTACTTCTATGAATTGCAGGAGAACCTGGAGAAGCTCCTTCAAGACGTGAGTGCACGCGGAGGCCGGGCTGATCTCAGGCTCAGCACCGCCAAATTGTGCCCAATACACCCCTTTCTTCACCCCACATCCATTCAGGGAGCTCCTACCACGTTCCAGGCACTGGCGTGGAACTGAGGACTCAGGGGTGGAAGTGGTCCCTTCCCTAGGTCTCACCGACTGAAGAGGCAGGAATTTCACCTCGCTCATTTCCCTTAGATCTTTACTCAAATGTCACCTTCTCAGGTGGCTTCTTAGGTGGTCCTCAGCCATTTAAAATATTAAACTCGGCCGGGCGCGGTGGCTCAGGCCTGTAATCCCAGCACTTTGGGAGGCCGAGGCGGGCGGATCACGAGGTCAAGAGATCGAGACCATCCTGGCTAACACGGTGAAACCCTGTCTCTACTAAAAATACAAAAAAAAAAAAAAAAAAAAAATTAGCCGGGCGTGGCGGCGGACGCCTGTAGTCCCAGCTACTCAGGAGGCTGAGGCAGGAGAATGGCGTAAACCCAGGAGGCGGAGCTTGCAGTGAGCCGAGATTGCGCCGCTGCACTCCAGCCTGGGCGACAGAGCGAGACTCCGTCTCAAAAAATAATAATAATAAATAAAATAAAATATTAAACTCGGCTGGGTGCGGTGGCTCAGGCCTGTAATCCCAGCCCTTTGGGAGGCTGAGGCAAGTGGATCACCTGAGGTCAGGAGTTCGAGACCAGCCTGGCCAACATGGTGAAACCCCGTCTCTACTAAAAATACAAAAATTAGCTGGGCGTGGTGGTGGGCGCCTGTAATCTCAACTACTTGGGAGGCAGAGGCGGGAGAATCGCTTGAACCTGGGAGTCGGAGGTTGCGGTGAGCCGAGATCACACCATTGCATTCCAGTCTGGGCAACAAGAGTGAAACTCTGTCTCAAAAATAAATAAATAAATGAAATAAAATAAAATATTAAACTCTACTCACATTTATCACCCACTTTCTCCTTAGTTTCTCCTTGATACTCAGCACCATCCCTCATACTGTGTATTTTTGCTTATTTTATTTCATGTCTATCCTTCTCCAATGTCAGCCCCATAGTTGGCGAGGGTGGGGGGGTGGGGTTGTCTGTTCTGTCCACTGCTGTGTCCCTGCTGTTTGGGACAATACCCAGCACACAGTAGGTACTCAATAAATGCTGGGTAAATTGATGCTTGAATGTCCCTTTGCAGTGGCATGCACCTGTAGTCCCAGCTAGCTACTTAGGAGGCTGAGATGGGAGGATTGCTTGAGGTCAGGAGTTTGAGACCAGCTTGGGCAACATAGCAGGACCGCATCTCTAAAACAATAAAAAAAACTTAAGCCAGGTGAGTTTGTTCACGCCTTTAATCCCAGCACTTTGGGAGGCTGAGGTGAGCGGACTCACGAGGTCAGGAGTTTGAAACCAGCCTGGCCAATAAGGTGAAACTCTGTCTTTACTAAAACTACAAAAAAGTTAGCCGGGCTTGGTGGCATGTGCCTGTAATCCCAGCTACTCAGGAGGCTGAAGCAGGAGAATCGCTTGAATCAGGGAGGCGGTGGTTGCAGTGAGCCGAGGTTGCACCACTGCACTCCAGCCTGGGCAACAGAGTGAGATTTCGTCTCAAAAAAATAAATAAATAAAAATAAAAATAATTAACTAAGTGTAGTGGCACACACCTGTTGTCCCAGCTACTTGAGAGGCTGAGGCAGGAGGCTCACTTGATCATTCATTAATTCCACCAATATTTATTTATTTATTTATTTAAATTATTTTATTTTATTTTTTTGGAGACACAGTCTCACTCTATCCCACCGGGCTGGAGAGCAGTGGTGCGATCTCGGCTCACTGCAACCTCCACCTCCCAGGTTCAAGCCATTCTCCTGCCTCAGCCTCCCGAGTAGCTGGGATCACAGGCACCCACCACCATGCCCGGCTAATTTTTGTATTTTTAGTCGAGGCAGGGTTTCACCATGTTGGTCAGCCTGGTCTCTAACTCCTGACCTTAGGTGATCCACCTGCCTCTGCCTCCCAAAGTGCTGGGATCATAGGTGCGAGCCACCATGCCTGGCCCCCACCAATATTTATTAAGCACCTACTATGGGCCTGGCACTAGCCTAAAAGCTGGGAAATCAACTGGAAATAAAACAAAAATTCTTGTCTTTGGGGAGCTGGCATTCTATTAATAGCAGGAAGAGACAGAAGATAAACAATAGGCATTAGAAGCTCACCCCTGTAATCCCAGCACTTTGGGGAGCTGAGACAGGAGGCTTTCTGGAGCCCAGGAGTTGGAGACCAGCCTGGGTAACATAGCGAGACCCTGTCTCTACAGAAAAACAAGTCAAACAAGCAAAGACCCAATAGGTATTAGGGCTGAGACCAGGACCAGGGTAAAGCAAGTAATTATTTCTTCGCCCAGAACATTAATTTTTGAAAAACTTGAAAAGTAGATAAATTAAAACCCAACATCATTTTAAGTTTACATATTTTATTTATAACCAAGCCAGAATGTGTTATAATTTTACTGTCCTGGTTTTAATGAAAACAAACTCATCAATAACACTATTTTCATTGAAACCATTAGACATTTTCAAAGACACATTAAAACACATATAAGTTGGTGCACACTTTTTTTGGCTCAAGTTACAATATGGCTAGGCACAGCCTGTTGGATTCTGTCTTTATTTAATTTTCTTTTTCTTTTTCATTTGAGATGGGGGACTCTGTATGTTGCCCAGGGTGGTCTTGAACTCCTGGACTCAAGCAATCCTCCTGCCTCAGCCTCCTGAGTAGCTGGGATTATGGGCATGTACCACCACATCTGGCTTAAATTTTGATATTTTGGCTTATGGTAGATTTTTGGCATTAATTTTAGGCTTTTCAAGTATTGCAATAAGATATTAGTTTTTTCTTTTCTTTTCTTTTCTTTTCTTTTTTTTTTTTTTTTGAGACAGTCTCACTCTGCTACCCAAGCTGGAGTATAGTGATGTGATCTCAGCTCACTGCAACCTCCACCTCCCTGGTTCAAGTGATTCTCTTGCCTCAGCCTCCCAAGTAGCTGGCATTACAAGCGTGTGGCACTATACCCAGCTAATTTTTGTACTTTCAGTAGAGATGAGGTTTTGCCATGTTGGGCAGGCTGGTCTCAAACCCCTGACCTCAAGTGATTCGCCCTCCTCTGCCTCCCAAAATGCTGGGATGACAGGTGTGAGCCACTGTGCCTGGCCTCTTTTTCTTTTTCTTTTTTTTTTTTTTTTTTTTTTTTGAGACAGGGTCTTTCTCTGTCACCCAGGCAGGAGTGCAGTGGTACTGCAGCCTTAGCCCCCCGGGCTCAAGTAATTCTCCCACTTCAGCCTCCCACGTAGCTAGGACTACAGGCACTCACTACCACACCTGGCTAATTTTATTATTTGTAGAGACAGGGTCTCACTATGGTTTTGTTGTTTGTTTGTTTGTTTGTCATTGCTTTTGTTTTGAGACAGAGTCTTGCTGTGTCACCCAGGCTGGAGTGCAGTGGTGTGATCTTGGCTCACTGCAAATTCTAGCTCCCAGGTTCAAGGGATTCTCCTGCTTCAGCCTCCCGAGTAGCTGGGATTACAGGCACCTGCCACCACGCCTGGCTCATTTTGCGTTTTTAGTGGAGATGGGGTTTCACCATGTTGGCCAGGCTGGTTTCAAACTTTTGACCTCAAGTGATCCACCCACCTCGGCCTCCCAAAGTGCTGGGATTACAGGCATGAGCCACCGTGCCCAGCCTCATTATTTTTACTGTGTGGCTTGGGCCTCAGTCTCCTCACCTGTAAGATGGGACAGTAGCAGCAGTATGTATTCTGAGGGGCTGAGAGAGGGGCCGGGCTGAGGCAGAGTGCCTATGAGCCCTGTCCCTCTGTGTCCCCTGCCACAGGCCTATGAACGCTCTGAGAGCTTGGAGGTGGCCTTTGTTACTCAGCTGGTGAAGAAGTTGCTTATTATCATCTCACGCCCTGCGAGGCTGCTGGAGTGCCTGGTGAGGGGGCTGGGCATGGGTAGGGGTGGGTTGGTAGACCCTGGGAGCCTGTGGTGAGCCCACTCCTGCCCTGCCTCAGGAATTCAACCCCGAGGAGTTCTACCACCTGCTGGAGGCGGCTGAGGGACACGCCAAGGAGGGCCACCTTGTCAAGACGGACATCCCCCGCTACATCATCCGCCAGCTGGGCCTCACCCGTGACCCCTTTCCAGGTGCCGGCTAGTGGGTACAGGGGGACTGGGGGTGAGCAGGCCCAGACCCCATCTCGTGCTCACTCTCAGTCCCTCCCTAGACGTGGTACACCTGGAGGAACAGGACAGTGGTGGCTCCAACACCCCTGAGCAAGACGATCTCTCTGAGGTAAGGCTGGGTGGCCAAGTGGTCAGTACCCTGGTTCCTGGGAGGGCAGGGCGGGGCTCATCTCCGGCTTCTTTGCCCTCAGGCTTTGTGGATCTCTTGGTCCTACACTCTGAGCCTCAGTTTTCCCATCCATAAAATGTGATTAATAATAGCTCTTCCAGAGCCTGGCATGCTGGCTCATGCCTGCAATCCCAGCACTTTGGGAGGCCAAGGCGGGCAGATCACCTGAGGTCAGGAGTTCGAGACCAGCCTAACCAACGTGGAGAAACCACGTCTCTACTAAAAAAAAAAAATACAAAAATTAGCCAGGCCTGGTGGCACATGCCTCTAATCCCAGCTACTTGCAAGGCTGAGGCAGGAGAATCACTTGAACCCAGGAGGCAGAGATTGCTGTGAGCTGAGATTGCACCACTGCACTCCAGCCTGGGCAACAAGAGCGAAACTGTCTCAAAAAATAAAATAAAATAAAATAAAATAAAATAATAGCTCTTCCCCGTGACCTCTTTGTCATGTTAAAATCCATGAAACATAAAATTTAATTTACTTTTTAACCGTTTTATTTTATTTTTATTTATTTATTTATTTTTTTTTTTGAGATGGAGTTTTGCTCTTGTTGCCCAGGCTGGAGTGCAATGGCGCTATCTCAGCTCACCACAACCTCCACCTCCTGGGTTCAAGCAATTCTCCTGCCTCAGTCTCCCGAGTAGCTGGGATTACAGGCATGTACCACCACACCCGGCTAAGTTTGTATTTTTAGTAGAGACTAAAATTTCTCCATGTTGGTCAGGCTGATTGCAAACTCCCAATCTCAGTTGATCCGCCCACCTCGGCCTCCCAAAGTGCAGGGATTACAGGCATGAGCCACCGTGCCTGGCCTTTTTAACCATTTTAAAATGAACAATTCGGGGCCGAGTGCAGTGGTTTAGGCCTGTAACCCCAGCACTTTGGGAGGCCGAGGCAGGAGGATTGTTTGTGCTTAGGCATTTGAGACCAGCCTGGGCAGCATAAAAAATCAGCTGGGCGTGGTGGTGCACCCCTGTAGTCCCAGCTACTCGGGAGGCTGAGGTGGGAGGATTGTATGAGCCCAGGAAGTCAAGGCTTCAGTAAGCCATGATCACACCACTGCACTCCAGCCTGGGCAACAGAGTGAGACCCTGTCTCGAAAAATGAAATTAAAAATAATAAAGAATAGGCCAGGTGCAATGGCTTATGCCTGTAATCCTAGTACTTTGGGAGGCCAAGATGGGTGGATCACTTGAGGTCAGGAGTTCAAAACCAGCCTGGCCAACATGGTGAAACCCCGTCTCCACTAAAAATACAAAAAAATTAGCTGGGCGTGGTGGCACATGCCTGTAGTCCCAGCTACTCGGAAGGCTGAGGCAGGAGAATTGCTTGAACCCAGGAGGTGGAGGTTGGTGTGAGCCGAGATCGCACTACTGTGCTCCAGCCTGGACAACAGAGCGAGACTCTGTCTCAAGATAATAATAATAATAATAAAGACTAATAGTAATAAATAAACAATTCAGCAGCATTTAGTAATTCACAATGCTGTACAACCATTAGATCTATGTAGTTGCAGAACTTTTTTATCACCCCAAAGGGAAACCTCACACTCATTACACACCTCACACCCATTACACACCTCACACCCATTACACACCTCACACCCATTACACACTCCCTCCTCATTCCTCCCTCCCTGCAGTTCCTGGCAACCACTAATCTATTTTCTCTCTCTGTGGAATGGCTTTTTCTGGATATTTCTTTTTTTTTTTTGAGACAGAATTTCGCTCTTGTTGCCCAGGCTGGAGTGCAATGGCGTGATCTCGGCTCACTGCAACCTCTGCCTACCAGGTTCAAGCAATTCTCCTGCCTCAGCCTCCTGAGTAGCTGGGATTACAGGCATGTACTACCACATCCGGCTAATTTTGTATTTTTAGTAGAGACAGGGTTTCACCATGTTGGTCAGGCTGGTCTTGAACTCCTGACCTCAGGTGATCCGCCCGCCTCGGCCTCCCAAAATGCTGGGATTACAGGCGTGAGCCACATGCCCAGCCTTTTTCTGGATATTTCCTATAAATGGGATCATATGCTCTGTGGCCTCTTATGTCTGGCTTATTTCACTTAACATAACGTTTCTGAGGTTTATCCATGTTGTTGTAGCTTGTGTCACTGCTTCATTCCTTTTTATAGCCGAGTAATATTCCATTGAATGGTAGATGCATTCATCCACTGGTGAACATTGGGTTGTCCATCTTTCGTCTGTTGTAAATAGTGCTCCTATGAATGTGGGTGTACAAATATTTGGTTGGACAACTGTTTTGAGTTATTTAGGGTATATGTCTAGAGGTGGAATTTCTCGGTCATATGATAGCTCTATGTTTAACTTATAGAGGAATCCTGCATGGGCTTTCGAGCAAGATAACTGGCTGTATGTATTAATGGCAGCTGAGCATGGGGAAAATTGCCAATTCTATTCCCAGGCCAGCCACACTTTGGCATATGTTCCAGATGTCTAGTGGAGAGTCCTACCCCAATGGCCACACATGTGCTTTCTCTGAACTGCCTAGTGTTTTTCAAAAATTTGGGCTGGACACGATGGCTCACGGCTGTAATCCCAGCACTATGGGAGGCTGAGGCGGGTGGATCACTTGAGGTCAGGAAGTCGAGACCAGCCTGGCCAACATGGTGAAACCCTGTCTCTACTAAAAAAATACATAAAATTAGCCAGGTGTGGTGGTGCCCACCCGTAATCCCAGCTACTTGGGAGGCTGAGGCAGGAGAACTGCTGGAACCGGGGAGACAAAGATTGCAGTCAGCCGATGTGAAACCACTGCACTCCAGCCTGGGTGAGAGCGTGAGACTCCATCTTGAAAACAATAAAAATAGATAAATAAAAGAAGCAAAATATAAAAATTGAAAGATCTTTGCTTCAAAATCTGGGTTTGGGCCTTCTCTTGAAAAATCAGAAGTTCTAGGGCTGGGTGTAGTGGCTCATGCCTGTAGTCCCAGCACTTTGGGAAGCCAAGGTGGCAGGATTGCTTGAGCCCAGGAGTTCGAAACCAGCCTGGACAACATAGCAAGACCCTGTCTCTACTTAAAAAAAATATAGAAGACGAAGTTCTAATAATACTGTGGTGGAACCAGCTGAGTGGGGGTGGTCCTGTGATGTTGGGTACCTGCCCCTTCATCACCCATGGCTTCCACCCTGGTCTACGGGCCCCTGAAGATGCTTAAGTTTGTAATCTTTGTTTCAAATTGTGTCTATACAGTCACACAAATATATACACACACCTTTCCTTTATGTATATATTTAAAAGGAATCTCACAATATATGCCATTTGTTTAATTTTTTGAATAGGTAATGGAATGACATCACTCAAAATCTAAAACTCTAAAAAAGGTATTTATCTCTCGTTGTTTGTAGGATTCTGTTATTCCTTTTAATCAAACTTGTTAATTGAGTGATTCAAATCTTCCATCTCCCTATTCATTTATCTTGCCTGATTAATCTAATAGTTTCTGAGAGATATGTGAAACCTTATTTTAAGCAAATTCTCCTTGTAATTCTGTCAATTTTCATGTCAGATATTTTTAGGCTACATTCTTTGGAGCATACAAGTTCAATATTTTTATATATCATAGATCTTTTTATGTAATATCTATGTAATAGATCTCTTTGTCCCTAAGAAAAATCAAAATAATTTTCAAAAGAGATATACAGTGAAAAAAATCTTACTCCTACCTTTTTTCCCCATTGCCCTATAGCCCTAAAATATGATTACATAGTTTTGTTTTGCCACTTTTTTTTTTTTTTTTTTGAGACAAAGTTCCACTCTTGTTGCCCAGGCTGGAGTGCAATAGTGTGATCTCGGCTCACTGCAACCTCTGCTTCCCAGGTTCAAGCGGTTCTCCTGTTTCAGCCTTCCAAGTAGCTGGGATTATAGGCGCCCACCACCATGCCTGGCTAAGTTTTTGTATTTTTAATAGAGATGGGGTTTCACCATCTTGGCCAGGCTGGTCTCGAACTCCTGACCTTCAGGTGATCCACTTGCCTTGGCCTCCCAAAGTGCTGGGATTGAAGGCATGAGCCACCACACCCGGCCTTTGCCACATTTTTTTGCACATAAACATACAATACATATTGCCTATTGCATTTTTACACTTAATAAAATAGAGGACTTTCTAAATCCATAGACAGAGAGTTTCCTCATTATTGTTAACAGTGGCACAATGTTTCTTTATATAACTACCCCACATGTGTTTGTTTGGCTAATTTAACGTATGGATTATTATTTCCAATCTCACAATGAGCAAGATAGTAGATATACCATTTTTCACATGTGCAAGTATATCTGTATATAAATTCAAAAGTGAAATTGCTGAGTCAAAGGGAACATGTATTTGTAATTCTGATCTGTATCAAACAGTAATTTACACTCCCAACAGCAAGGTGTATATGTTCACCTACATATTTGCCCATAGAGGGTATCAGGTTTTGGAGTTTTTTCTCCCAATCTGCTAGGTGAAAAATGGTATTTTGTGGTAGTTATAATTTGCCTTTCTGTTATTGTAAGTGAGATTGAGAATTTTTTTTTTTTTGAGATGGAGTTTTGCTCTTGTTGCCCAGGCTGGAGTGCAATGCCGCGATCTCGGCTCACCACAACCTCTGCCTCCTAGGTTCAAGTGATTCTCCTGCCTCAGCTTCCTGAGTAGCTGGGATTACAGGCATGCGCCACCATGCCCAGCTGATTTTGTATTTTTAGTATAGATGGGGTTTCTCCATGTTGGCCAGGCTTGTCTCGAGCTCCTGACCTCAGGTGTGATCCACCTGCCTTGGCCTTCCAAAGTACTGGGGTTACAAGCGTAAGCCATTGCGCCCGGCCAGGAATCTTTCTTTTTTTTTTTTTTTTTGGGACGGAGTATCGCTCTGTCGCCCAGGCTGGAGTGCAGTGGCATGATCTCTGCTCACTGCAAGCTCTGCCTCCCGGGTTCACGCCATTCTCCTGTCTCAGCGTCCCAAGTAGCTGGGACTACCTGTGCCCGCCACCATGCCTGGCTAATTGTTTTGTATTTTCAGTAGAGATGGGGTTTCACAGTGTTAGCCAGGATGGTCTCAATCTCCTGACCTCGTGATCCGCCTGCCTCGGCCTCCCAAAGTGCTGGGATTACAGGCGTGAGCCACCGCACCCGGCCTGAATCTTTTAGTATGTTTAAGAGCTGTAACTCTGGCTGGGTACAGTGGCTCATGCCTGTAGTCCCTACTCTTTGGGAGGCCAAGGCAGGCAGATTGCTTCAGCCTAGGAGTTCAAGAGCAGCCTGGGCAAGATGGCAAAACCAAAATACTAAAATTAGCCTGGCATGGTGGCATGTGCCTGTGGTCCCAGCTACCTGGGAGGCTGAGGCAGGAGAATCACTTGAGCCCTAGAGGTGGAGGCTGCAGTGAGCACCACTACACTCCAGCCTGAACATCAAAGTGAGAACCAGTTTCCAAAAAAAAAAAAAAAAAAGCTCTGACTGTAATTTACTTACCTCACCCATTTTTTTCTCTTCAATTGTTAGGCTTTTGTTATTGATTTTTGGGAACTCTTTATATATTTATATATTAGGATGACTATTTTGTTGGTTTCCTGCTATCTTTTCTAATGCAAGAAGATGGGAATATGTCTTCAGAGTCAGTCTTGGGTTCAAGTCCTGACTTTCTCTTTCATTATGGCACTTGGATGAAGGACTCTCTCGTCCTTTCTGTGCCTCAGTTTCCCCATGTGTAAAATGAAATTAAAAGCACCCTACCTCATGATGATGGTGGTGGTGTGGTCTCCATCTTTTCCCTGAAGGGCCGCAGCAGCAAGGCCAAGAAACCGCCAGGGGAGAATGACTTTGATACCATCAAGCTCATAAGCAACGGTGCCTACGGGTGAGCCACCCGGGGCTCTGGCGGGGGGAGGGTGGCGGAGGCCGGGTGTCTCGGAGGTGACGGCCGGTCCTCGCTCTCTCCCCCTGCAGCGCTGTCTACCTGGTGCGGCACCGCGACACACGGCAGCGCTTTGCCATGAAAAAGATCAACAAGCAGAACTTGATCCTCCGCAACCAGATCCAGCAGGCCTTCGTGGAGCGCGATATCCTCACCTTCGCCGAGAACCCGTTTGTGGTCGGCATGTTCTGCTCGTTCGAGACTCGGCGCCACCTCTGCATGGTCATGGAATATGTGGAAGGTGTGGCTGCCTGCGGGGCTGCAGGGAAGATGGGGCCGTGCTCACTGGTCAGGGCTGCGGGGTGGCCTGCCTGAGCCGCAGTCACCATATTGATTAGTCGGCCTGTATGTTTATCCATCTATTTATTTCTCCAGTCATTGATTTGTCCATCCATTCTACCTATATATTTATTCAGTCATCTATTGGTTTATTTGTTTTTCATTTCATTCAACATAAATACATTCAGTCTGACCTATTATCCATCCATCTATCCTTCTATCTACTGATTTGCTAATCCATCTGTTTTTCTATCCATACATCCATGAATTTGTTTATATTTATTTATTTATTTATTTTATTTTATTTTTTTGAGACAGAGTCTTGCTCTGTCACCCAGGCTGCAGTGCAGTGGTGTGATCTCAGTTCACTGCAACCTCCGCCTCCCAGGCTCAAGCGATTCTTATGCCTCAGCCTCCGGAGTAGCTGGGATTACAGGCCTGTGCCACCATACATGGGTAATTTTTCTATTTTTAGCAGAGACAGGGTTTCGCCATGTTTGCCAGGCTAGTCTTGAACTCCTGACCTTAAGTGATCTGCCTGCCTAGGCCTCCCAAAGTGCTGGGATTACAGGCATGAGCCACTGTGCCAGGCCTATTTTTTTTTTTTTTTTTTTTTTTTTTTGAGACAAGATCTCACTCTGTTGCTCAGGCTGGAATGTAGTGGTGTGATCACAGCTCACTGCAGCCTCAAATGCCTGGGCTCAAGCAATCCTCCCACCTCAGCCTCCCAAATACTTGGGATTATAGGTGCAGACCACCACACTTGGCTAATTCTTGGAAGGCCAAGGTGGGCAGATTACAAGGTCAGGGGTTCAAGACCAGCCTGGCCAACATGGTGAAACCCTGACTCTACTAAAACTACAAAAATTAGCCGGATGGCACACTCCTATAATCCCAGCTACTCGGGTGGCTGAAGTGGGAGGATTGTTTAAACATAGGAGGCAGAGGTTACAGTGAGCCAAGATCATGCCGCTGCACTCCAGGCTAGGCTGAGATCATGCCATTGCACTCCAGCCTCTGGGCGACTGAGCAAGACCCTGTCCCGCAAAAAAAAAAAAAGTTTTTTTGGTTTTTTTGTTGTTGTTGTTCGTTTGTTTTGTTTTTTATGCAGTCTCCCCGTATTGCCCAAGTTAGTCTCCAACTCCTGGGCTCAAGCAACCGTCCTGCCTCAGCCTCCCAAAGTCCTGGGATTACAGGCACGAGCCACCGAGCCCATCCCATATACCTGTTTATTAATCCACCTTTCCTTCCATCCTTCACATCCCGCAATTTGTCTATGTGGTTGTCCATCTGTTTATCCATCTGTATGTCTGTTTACCATTATACACCTATTTTTCTTTTTTTTTTTTGAGACGGAGTCTTGCTCTGTCTCCCAGGCTGGAGTGCAGTGGCGCAATCTCGGCTCACTGCAAGCTCCGCCTCCTAGGTTCACGCCATTCTCCTGCCTCAGCCTCCCGAGTAGCTGGGATTACAGGTGCCCGCCACCATGCCTGGCTAATTTTTTTTGTATTTTTATTAGAGACGGGGTTTCACCGTGTTGTCCAGGATGGTCTCGATCTCCTGACCTCATGATCCGCCCACCTCGGCCTCCCAAAGTGCTGTGATTACAGGCGTGAGCCACCACGCCTGGCTTATACACCTATTTTTCCATTTTTTTTTTTCTTTTTTTTTTTTTTTTTGAGATGGAGTCTTGCTCTGTCACCAGGCCAGAATGCAGTAGCGCGATCTCGGCTCACTGTAACCTCCGCCTTCCAGGTTCAAGTGATTCTCCTGCCTGAGCCTCCCGAGTGGCTGGGATTACAGGTGTGTGCCACCACGCCCGGCTAATTTTTTGTATTTTTAGTAGAAATGGTGTTTTCACCATGTTGGCCAGGCTGGTCTTGAACTCCTGACCTCAGGTGATCCTCCCACCTCAGCCTCCCAAAGTGCTGGGATTACAGGCGTAAGCCATAGCTCGCGGGCCATATATTATTTTTAATCCATCCGTGCATGTATTCACCCAAATGTTAATCCATCTATTGTCCAAAAACACACATGCTGTGGCTATTAGGACACATACATGATCCCTGGGGCCTCAGATGTGCCTCCTCCAAGCCTTCCAGTCAACCATCCAGTCACTCAACAAACGCCTCCTCATTATCTCCCTCATGTCACGTGCTGTGCTAGGTGCCAGTGACACAGAGGAGACCCAGGCACAGACATCTCCCCCTCATGGAGATTCCATTCTGCTCCATATAGACAATAAACAAGCAGAGCAAGCCAAAGAGATAAGGACATTTTATTTATTTATTTATTTATTTATTTATTTATTTATTTATTTATGGAGTCTCGCTCTTTCACCCAGGCTGGACTGCCGTGGCGCAATCTTGGTGCACAGCAACTTCCATCTCCCAGGCTCAAGGATTCTCATGCCTTAGCCTCCTGAGTAGCTGGGACTAAAGGCGCGCCTCCACCATGCCCAGCTGATTTTTGTATTTTTAGTAGAGACAGGGGTTTCACCAGGTTGGTCAGGCTGGTCTTGAACTCCTGACCTCAGGTGATCAGCCTACCTTGGCTTGCCAAAGTGCTGGGATTACAGGCATGAGCCACCATGCCCAGCCAGGACATTTCATAGTGAGGACATGAGGTCCATGAGGCTGGAGGAGGTGATGGGGAGGCAGGCAGGGAGCTTCTCAGAGGCCTGGATTATGATGGAATAAGTGACCTGCTAGTACAAAGTCTCTTAGGTGACAATTTGGATTTGGAGGAGTGGCAAGCAGGACCATGGAGTCGAAGGCAAGTGAGCAAGGGAGGGGAGATGAGGATGAAGGTGCGCTGATGAGGAGGGCGTTCCAGAGACTGGAATGGCATTGGATTTCATTCTGAGTGCAACAGAAGGCCACTGGAGCGTTGTTGTTTTTCTTTTTCTTTTTCTCTGTTTCTTTCTTTCTTTTTTTTTTGAGATGGAGTCTCGTTCTATTGCCCAGGCTGGAGTGCAGTGGCGCATCCTCGGCTCACTGCAACCTCCGCCTCCCGGGTTCAAGCAATTCTCCTGCCTCAGCCTCCTGAGTAGCTGGGATTACAGGCGTGGGCCACCACACCCACCTAATTTTTGTATTTTTAGTAGAGATGGGGTTTCATCATGTTGGTCAGTCTGGTCTCAAACTCCAGACCTCATGATCTGCCTGCCTCAGCCTCCCAAAGTGCTGGGATTACAGGCGTGAGCCACCGCGCCCGCCTTTTTTTTTTTTTTTTGAGATGGAGTCTCACTCACGCTGTCACCCAGGCTAGAGTGCAGTGCAGTGATCTTGGATTACTGCAACCTCCACCTCCAAGTTTCAAGTGATTCTCCTGCCTCAGCCTCCCGAGTAGCTAGGATTACAGGCGTGTGCCAACACATCTGGCTAATTTTTGTATTTTTAATAGAGACAGATTTTCACCATGTTGGCCAGGCTGGTTTCAAACTCCTAGCCTCAAATGATCCATCAGTCTCGGCCTCCCGAAGTGTGGGGATTACAGGTGTGAACCACCACGCCCAGCCTTGTTTTGTTTTATTTTTAGTGCATTGTCCAGGCTGGAGTGCAGTGGTGTGATCACAGCTTATTACAGCCTTGAACTCCTGGGCTCAAGCAATCCTCCCACCTCAGCCTCCCAAGTAGCTGAAACTACAGGCAGGCACCACCATCTCCAGCTAATGGAGGGTTTTAAGTAGATTTGATAGGATCAGATTTATGTTTTAAGAATATCCATTTGGAGGCCCATTATGGTAGCTTACGACTGTAATCCCAGCACTTAGGGAGGCTGAGGCAGGCAGAACACTTGAGGTCAAAAGTCCAAGATCAACCTACCCAGCATGGTGAAACCCTGTTTTTTTTTTTTTTTCTTTTTCTTTTTTTCTTTTTTTTGAGACAGAGTTTCGCTCTCGTTGCCCAGGCTACAGTGCAATGGCGTGATCTTGGCTCACTGTAACCTCCTCCTCCCAGGTTCAAGCGATTCTCCTGCCTCAGCTTCTTGAGTAGCTGGAATTATAGGCATGCACCACCATGCACCTGTCTAATTTTGTATTTTTAGTAGAGATGGGGTTTCTCCGTGTCGGCCAGGGTGGTCTCAAACTCCCAACCTCAGGTGATGCGCCTGCCTTGGCTTCCCAAAGTGTTGGGATTACAGGCGTGAGCCACTGTGCCCAGCCAATGAAACCCTGTTTCTACTAAAATTACAAAAATTAGCCAAGAGTGGTGGTACACGCCTATCATCCCAGCTACTCGGTCAGCTGAGGAACAAGAATCACTTGAACCTGGGGGCGGTGAGTGAGCGGAGGTTGCAGTGAGCCGAGATGGAGCCACTGCACTCTTACCTGGGTGACAGAGCCAGACTCTGACTAAAAAAAAAAGAAAAAGAAAAAAATTAAGAAAAGAAAATCCATTTGGCTCCTGTGGACAGAGCAGAATAAGGAGACTAGGAGGTAGATGACTGCTGTAGTTCAGGGTCATTGCAGAGGAGGAGGAGAGAAGGTGGCCAAATCAGTATCTCTATGGTGGGTCTGAGTGCACAATAGATGTGCTCAAATGCAGATTCCTGGGCCCCATCCTCAGAGAGTTCCTGAAACCCCGCAAAATCTCGCAGAAAGAGAACAGAAAAAAGAAAGAAATCTATTAGCTTTCTTGGTCATTGGTGATTGAAAAACCAATGTTACCTTCAGGAATGGCTGGATCTAGGTGCTCAAACCATTCCATCAGGAACCTCTCCATCTCTTGGCTCTGTACTCCCACATGTGGGCTTCCTTCTAGACAAGCCCTCATGTAACAAGTTTGCCATCTAGCAGATCTCAGCTTACATTCTATGAGCTTAGCAATTCTTACAGGAAAAGAGTGAAAATTCCAAGGGCTGACTCACTGGAGCAACTTGGGTTACATACTGGCCCAGTTGCTGCACCTGGAAGGAAATCTAGCCTTTGTAGGATAAAAAGGAAATAGATATTGAGAGACTGAAATACCAATGTCATTTACAGTAAATCTGGCAGAGGGGCGGGTGCAGTGGCCAACACTTTGGGAAGCTGAGGCAGGAGGATCCTTTGAACCTAGGAGTTGGAGACCAGCTTGGGCAACACAATGAAACTCCGTTTCTACAAAAAAATTTTTTTTTTTTTTTTTTTTTTGAGACAGAGTCTTGCTCTGTCACCCAGTTTGGACTGCAGTGGCGTGATCTTGGATCTCTGCAACCTCTGCCTCCCAGGTTCAAGCCATTCTCCTGCCTTAGTCTCCCGAGTAGCTGGGATTGCAGGCGTCTGCCAACAAGCCAGGCTAGCTTTAGTATTTTTTTTTTAGAGATGGCTTTTCACCATGTTGACCAGGCTGGTCTCGAACTCCTGACCTCAAGTGATCCACCCGCCTTGGCCTCCCAAAGTGCTGGGATTTCAGGCATGAGCTACCATGCCCGGCCTTGAACAATTTTTTTAAAATCAACAGGGCGTGGTGGCTCACATCTGTAGTCCCAGCTACTCAGGAGGCTGAAGCAGGAGGATTGCTTGAGCCAGGAGGTTGAGGATGCAGTGAGCTGTGATCTTGCGACCACATTCTAGCCTGGGCAATGGAGTAAGACCCTGTCTCAAAAAAAAAAAAAAAAAAAAAAAAAAAATCTGGTGAAGGCCAAGAATCTGCTTCTAAGGCTCCCAGCTCCAAGGTTCAGACACCAGGAGATAGAGGGCTGTGCTTCCAGATGCAGTCGATAAGTGGGTAGCCTTTGTTCCCCAACTAAATGTCACCTCCACCAACAACTACCTGCATGACCCATCCTCTCTTTGAGTCTCCATCCCTTTGTGTGTAAGATGAGCTGATGACACCAACTTTGGAGGATGGCTAAGAGGACAAGAAGAACCCAGTAGAGGACCTGGAGGGAGGGAGGCCCCTCTCAGAGCCTCAGTTTCCCTTATCTGTAAATTGGGTACAACATAACATGAGAAGTTGGTGCTATGGTGCATGTCCAGAGGGAGGAATGCCTCCCTCTTTACATGGGCCCATTTCCTGGCCCGCAGGCGGCGACTGTGCCACCTTGCTGAAGAATATTGGAGCGCTGCCCGTAGAGATGGCCCGCATGTACTTCGCCGAGACGGTGCTAGCCCTGGAGTATTTGCACAACTATGGCATCGTGCACCGCGACCTCAAGCCTGACAAGTGAGCTTTGATCTTTCCCATCACTCCCTCTCTGCCCCTCGGGAGGCCAGGAAGCAGAATGGACGGGCCTCATCCCTGAGACCCCCGCCTGTGCCTACAGCCTCCTTATCACCTCCATGGGTCACATCAAGCTCACGGATTTCGGCCTCTCCAAGATGGGGCTCATGAGCCTCACCACCAACTTATATGAAGGCCATATCGAGAAGGACGCCCGGGAGTTCCTGGACAAACAGGTGTGTGTGCGGGCATGGGGGTCGCTGCGGGTGGAGTGACCCTGCAGGACCTCGGGAACCCAGGGCCTGGTGGGGGGCACAGCTCTCCCTCGAGGGCCCTCCTGTGGCCAGGGCGTGGGCTGACAGCCTGCCCCCAGGTGTGTGGGACCCCAGAGTACATCGCCCCCGAGGTCATCCTGCGTCAAGGCTACGGCAAGCCAGTGGACTGGTGGGCCATGGGGATCATCCTCTACGAGTTCCTGGTGGGCTGTGTGCCCTTCTTCGGAGACACACCAGAGGAGCTATTTGGACAGGTCATCAGTGGTACGTGGCTTTGCAGCGCACAGGGGCAGGATGTGGTGTGCACGGAGAGATGGACAGGCCCAGGGTTCCAGGGACTTCAAAAGGGACCCCCCAGAGGATCGCTTGCACCCAGGAGGTCAAGGCTGCAGTGAGCCATGATCGTGCCACTGCACTCCAGCTAGGTGACACAGTGAGATCCTGTCTCCAAACAACAACAACAAAAACTGCCCCTAAGTTCCGTTTTGTTTTGCAGATGACATCCTGTGGCCCGAGGGGGATGAGGCCCTACCTACAGAGGCCCAACTCCTCATATCCAGCCTCCTGCAGACCAACCCTCTGGTCAGGCTTGGGGCAGGTAAGTCTGCCATGCAGAGGAGCTGAGGGCCCACTATTAGAGAGCAGGACTCCAAAACCCCAAGCCCAGCCTGTGCTGTGGCCCCGGGGCGGAAGACATGGGGGGCGGGGCTGGGCTGCTGGGTTGGCCATCAGCTGTGGCTGGAATCCCTTCCGTCCCAGGCGGCGCTTTTGAGGTGAAGCAGCACAGTTTCTTTCGAGACCTGGACTGGACAGGGCTGCTGAGGCAGAAGGCCGAGTTCATCCCCCACCTAGAGTCGGAAGATGACACTAGCTACTTTGACAGTGAGCTGGGACACCAGGCACGGCCTGGGTCGAGGGGTGGGATCCGGGAAAAGGGACCCTGGGGTAAGTAAAGCCTGGGATAGGGCCCGGCTAAGTACCAAGATGTGATGCCTAGGTGCGAAGGTGGTATTTTGGTGGGGGCGGGGCCAAGTGGGGCGGGGCTGACATACGGGCGGGGCTCAGGCTGAAATGTAGGTAAGAACCTGAGATTGGGGTAGGTGTGGGGCGTGAACTGGGGTGAGTTGTGAGTGTGGGCCTGGAACTGAACTAGAGAGAGGTACTAGCGCTCAGAATGGCCCGGGGTGATGCCGGGGTGCAGAGCACTGTAGGTGGGGCGTGGCCTCTTTGGAGGCGGGGCTAGACGGTGCCACTGAGAATGGGACAAGGACCTTGCCTGGGAGCGGAGCCTAAATTAAATACACCAATGAGGCAGGGGCGTGGCCTGACCTGAAGACTTGTAAACCCGGCTTGAACCAGGACTGGGCTCCTGTGGGGATGTGATATGAGGAGGAAACCCGTACCCGCAGTCACAGCCCATACCCCCTCCCCAGCCCGCTCAGACAGGTATCACCACGTGAACTCCTATGACGAGGATGACACGACGGAGGAGGAGCCCGTGGAAATCCGCCAGTTCTCTTCCTGCTCTCCGCGCTTCAGCAAGGTGGGCCAAGGCTGGGTGTGGGACAGGGCGAGACCCTGGGAGGGATAGGGCTTGGAGAGACAGTGAGAAACAGGTTCCTTGGTGCCCAAGGTCTCAGGAGCGGGAAGTTATTGATGGGGCGGGAGTCTGGAAAGTGGTAAGGCCACGCGACAGGCAGGTTCGGGAGTCTATGGGACGGGCCTTTGACATTGAGTGGAATCTAACAGGAATCAGGACAGTTGTGCAGATTGAGGCCATGGTGGGGCGGGGCTAGGTCTGGGTGGGGGGGGGGGGTCAGGACGTGGGAATGAGGCCAGCAGCGAAGGCGGAGTAAAGCCCAGCGAAGTCTTGCATTTATTTATTTATTTTTATTTTTTCTAATAACAGGCAGAGAAGCCATAGGCCTTGCTTTGAGAAGCAACTTGTAGAGGGGTGCAGGGCCTAGCCTGGGCTAAGGAGACATAAATTAAGGGGGTTGCTGGGAAGATGGGGCTGTGTAGAGAGCAGATTGGTCAGGGCATCGTAGGGGCAGAGCCTAGAGTAAAACGCAGGGCCTAACTTTGTGGGGTGGGGCCTGAACTGAAGAATTGTAGGTTGGCGGATCATGCACAATTGGGCGGAGCCAGGCCTCGGAGGGTGGAGTGCGCTTTGCGGGGGATCCACTGCCAGGAAGCTGATTAGCTCCGGAGTGAAAGTGGAACCCGGGCTGGACTTGCCTCCCACCACCACCTACAGGTGTATAGCAGCATGGAGCAGCTGTCGCAGCACGAGCCCAAGACCCCAGTAGCAGCTGCAGGGAGCAGCAAGCGGGAGCCGAGCACTAAGGGCCCCGAGGAGAAGGTGGCCGGCAAGCGGGAGGGGCTGGGCGGCCTGACCCTGCGTGAGAAGACCTGGAGAGGGGGCTCTCCGGAGATGTGAGCAGGGGAATGGCGGAGTTTGGGGGCGGGGTCGAAGGGGGCGTGTCTTCCCTAACCACGCCCCCTCCGTGCAGCAAGCGATTCTCCGCGTCCGAGGCCAGTTTCCTAGAGGGAGAGGCCAGTCCCCCGTTGGGCGCCCGCCGCCGTTTCTCGGCGCTGCTGGAGCCCAGCCGCTTCAGCGCCCCCCAAGAGGACGAGGATGAGGCCCGGCTGCGCAGGCCTCCCCGGCCCAGCTCCGACCCCCCGGGCTCCCTGTATGCACGGGCCCCCAAAGAGGAGACTCATGGGGAAGGCACCTCCAGCGCCGGGGAATCCGAGGCCAGTGAGTGCCCTATCGTGCTGCCTTCCCCAATCTTCCCCAATGTCCTACTGGTCATATAGTGAGCATTCCACGAGCCTGGTGCTGTTTATGAAATATCTCAGGTCCTATTCATATTGCAATTTGGGATTTTTTTTTTTTTTTTTTTTTTTTTGAGACAGAGTCTCACTCCATCACCCAGGCTAGAGAGCAGTGGCGTGATCTCGGCTCACTGCAAACTCCACCTCCCAAGTTCAAGTGGTTCTCGCACCTCAGCCTCCCGAGTAGCTGGGATTACAGGCGCGTGCCACCACCCCCAGCTAATTTTTGTATTTTTAGTAGAGACGGGGTTTCATCATGTTGGCAAAGCTGGTCTCGAACTCCTGACCTCAAGTGATCTGCCTTCCTTGGCCTACCAAAGTGCTGGGGTTACAGTCATGAGCCACCGCGCCCAGACCAATTTGGGATTCTTAACATTAGAAACACCCCAATGCCATGGTCAGTCAGTGATAAAGACCGATACAGACTATGTCTCTATATGAGGAGCAGTGCGGCATGCAGGTTACCTGCTCAGATGAAACTCACCATCCATCAGGGGTAAAAAGTGGGAAGAGCATCCAGGCAGGGAAACAGTATGTGGGAAATCCCCGGCCTTGGACTGATTCCTAACACACCTGCTTTCTGTTGCAGCTGACCGCCCACGCCCAGGTGACCTCTGCCCACCCTCAAAGGATGGGGACGCATCAGGCCCAAGGGCTACCAATGACTTGGTTCTGCGCCGGGCGCGGCACCAGCAGATGTCGGGGGATGCGGCAGTAGAGAAGAGGCCTTCTCGAACTGGGGGCAAAGTCATCAAATCAGCCTCAGCCACTGCCTTATCTGTCATGATTCCTGCAGGTAATGCTGGGCCCCACTTGGCAGGGGAGGGGCTGCCCCCCATTTGAGGCAGGACAGACCAATGAAAATGCTGCATTTTCCCTGTCCACCGTGATTGGCTTCAGGCTGGACCAATGAGAGGCTGCTCTGCCACTTTGACTTGGGAGGAGGGAGGAGCAGATACAGGGAGATGTGTATCTTCTTGGTTCTGATTTCTGACCATGGTTGTGTGTCTGTAGTGGACCCACATGGAAGCTCACCCCTTGCTAGTCCCATGTCTCCACGATCTCTGTCCTCCAACCCATCCTCACGGGACTCCTCACCCAGCCGGGACTACTCGCCAGCTGTCAGTGGGCTCCGCTCCCCCATCACCATCCAGCGCTCGGGCAAGAAGTATGGCTTCACACTGCGTGCCATCCGTGTCTACATGGGTGACACGGATGTCTATAGTGTCCACCACATTGTCTGGGTGAGTACTCATGGGTGGAGTCTCCATCACAGAGTGGAGGATGGTGGGGAAAAGGCCCCTTCAGCTCAAACCAGTTAGCCTGGGTGAGACACCTCTGTGACCCTCTATGCCTCTTCCCTCTCTGAACCTGTTTCTTTTTTCTTTTACTTTTTTATTTTAGGCGGAGACTCATTCTGTCGCCAGGCTGGAGTGCAGTGGCACAATCTCGGCCCACTGCAACCTCCGCCTCCTAAGTTCAAGCCATTCTCCTGCCTCAACCTTCCGAGTAGCTGGGACTACAGACAGGCGCGCGACACCACGCGCACCTAATTTGTGTATTTTTAGTAGAGACGGGGTTTCACCATGTTGGCTAGGGTGGTCTCAATCTCTTGACCTCGTGATTCACCCACCTCGGCCTCCCAAAGTGCTGGGATTACAGGCGTGAGCCACGGCGCCTGGCTGAGACTGTTTCTTCATCTGCAAAATGGGGAGAATAGGCCAGGCGCAGTGGCTCACGCCTGTAATCCCAGCACTTCGGGAGGCTGAGGTGGGCAGATCACTGGAGGTCAGGAGTTTGAGACTAGCCTGGCCAATATGGTGAAACCCTGTCTCTATTAAAAATACAAAAATTGCGCCGGGCGCGGTGGCTGTAATCCTGGCACTTTGGGAGGCCAAGGCGGGTGGATCATGAGGTCAGGAGATCGAGACCATCCTGGCTAACACGGTGAAACCGCCTCTCTACTAAAAATACAAAAAATTAGCTGGACATGGTGGTGGGCGCCTGTAGTCCCAGCTACTCAGGAGGCTGAGGCAGGAGAATCGCTTGAACCCGGGAGGCGGAGCTTGCAGTGAGCCGAGATTGCACCACTGCACTCTAGCCTGGGCGACAGAGCAAGACTCCGTCTCAAAAAAAAAAAAAAAAAAAAAAAAAAAAAAAAAAAATTGGCCAGGCGCAGTGGCTCACGCCTGTAATCCCAGCACTTTGGGAGGCCGAGGTGGGTGGATCACGAGGTCAGGAGTTCGAGACCAGCCTGACCAACATGGTGAAAACCCATCTCTACTAAAAATACAAAAAAAATTAGCCAGGCGTGGTGGCGGATGCCTGTAATCCCAGCTACTCAGGAGGCTGAGACAGCAGAATCGCGTGAACCCGGGAGGCGGAGCTTGCAGTGAGCCGACATCGCACCACTGCACTCCAGCCTGGGTGACAGAGCGAAAGACTCCGTCTCAAAAAAAAAAAAAAAATTAACCGGAGGTAGTGGCGCATGTCTGTAATCCCAGCTACTTGGGAGGCTGAGGCAGGAGAATCGCTTGAACCTGGGAGGCGGGTGTTGCTGTGAGCCAGGATTGTGCCACAGCACTCCAGCCTGGGTGACAGAGTGAGACTCCGTCCAAAAAAAAAAAAAAAATGTGGGGGGAGGAATAATTAATATTTCACAAGGTGTTATGAGGATTCTAATGCATGCAGAGCTAAGTGTCCTGCATATAAGTTTAGGAGCTTTCCTTGTTACCAATCCCACTAACCGTGTCCCTATGGGATGCTCTTTTCCCAGCACGTGGAGGAAGGAGGCCCAGCCCAAGAGGCAGGACTCTGTGCTGGGGACCTCATCACCCACGTGAACGGGGAGCCTGTGCATGGCATGGTGCATCCTGAGGTCGTGGAGCTGATCCTTAAGGTGAGTGCATGGAAGGAGGCACCCTGGGCGGAGGGTGGGGGAGGCCTGAGCAGCCCCTAGCAGAGCATTTTCCCCCATTCTTCCCCCAGAGTGGCAACAAGGTAGCAGTGACCACAACGCCCTTCGAAAATACCTCTATCCGCATTGGTCCCGCAAGGCGCAGCAGCTACAAGGCTAAAATGGCTCGGAGGAACAAGCGACCCTCCGCCAAGGAGGGCCAGGAGAGGTGGGCACAGCCGTAAACAGCCTGGTCTTTGGGCAGTGGGTGGAACTCAGGCGGGAGGGGCACAGATGAGGATGGAGAAGGGAAGAGCACGGGAAAGGTGGCGGGAACAAATGACCAACAAGCAAAGGGAAGAGGACAATTAAGAGGGGCTGCGGGCTGGGCACGGTGGCTCACGCCTGTAACCCCAGGACTTTGGGAGGCCGAGACGGGCAGATCACGAGGTCAGGAGTTCGAGACCAGCCTGGGCAATATGGTGAAACCCCATCTCTACTAAAAATACAAAAATTAGCCTGGCATGGTGGTGCTCGCCTGTAGTCCCAGCTACTTAGGAGGCTGAGGCAGAAGAATCCCTTGAACCCGGGAGGTGGATGTTGCAGTGAGCCAAGATTGTGCTACTGCACTCCAACCTAGGCAACAGAGTGAGACTCCGTCTCAAACAAACAAACAAACAACAACAAAAAAATAGGGGCTGGGATGACTCACACCTGTAATCACAGCACTTTGGGAGGCTGAGGCAGAAGGATCACTTGAGCCCAGGAGTCAAGATTAGGGGCAATATAGAGAGACCCCGTCTCTACAAAAAGTTTTAAAAACTAGCTGGGTTTGGTGGCACACACCTGTGGTCTCAGGTACTCGGAGGCTGAAGTGGAGGATTGCTTGAGCCTGGGAGGTCGAGGCTGCAGTGGGCTATGATCTCACCACTGCAGTCCAGCTGTGACAACAGAGCTAGACTCTATTTCAAAAAAAAAAAAAAAGAGGGGCTGTAAAAGTGGAAGGAGCCAAGAATGGAAGCTGTGCCAAGTTTCTAGGATCAGAGAAAAGCATTGTAGGAGGGTCTTGCACATATAGGCAGGCCCAGGAGATGTGATCTGGAAAGGGAGATGTCCAGAGACGGTGGGGGTCCAGGAGATGGTCCTATCCTGTTAGATGTGTTTAGACAGAACTGGGAAAGGCTAGAATAAGAAATGTCTATCTGGAATGAGCATGCCAGGCAAGGTTCAGCCAACTGAAATCCTATCTTCCCTTATAGATAGGAGGAGCTAGGTGGGAGGTGGGTGGGGCCAGAGGAGTATTCTTTTTTTTTTTTAGTATTCAGTTTTGATCAGTGAGTTTGGCCCAGACAAGTACAGGGATTTGGGTGAGAGGAGCCAGTCGGGGTTGAGTTAAATACATTTCTTCCCACTCTTATAGGTGGGTTGTAGTGGAAGAGGAGGGACTAGACGCAGGTGGGACCAAGTTGGTTTTGTTTGGATGTGTTTCTAGCCTGGACTGGGAGTGGCCAAAAGGTTGGGCGGGACCTGAAGTGGGAGGAGGGAGGAGCCAAGCAGCACTGAGTTAAGGGAAGTTCTGTCTTGACAGGTGGGTTGTAGTGAAAGACAGAGGGACTAGAGGGGTGGGCAGGACTAGAAGAGGTTGTTTTTGGCCGGGCGAGGTGGTTCACGCCTGTAATCCCAGCACTTTGGGAGGCCGAGGTGGGTGGCTCACCTGAGGTCAGGAGTTCGAGACCAGCCTGACCAACATGGTGAAACCCCATCTCTACTAAAAATACAAAAATTAGCTGGGAGTGGTGGCTCACTCCTGTAGTCCCACCTACTCAGGAGGCTACTCACGAGGCTGAAGCACGATAATCGCTTGAACCCGGGAGGTAGAGGTTGCAGTGAGCCGAGATCGTGTCATTGCACTCCAGCCTGGGCGACAAGAGCGAAACTTCGTCTCAAAAAAAAAAAAAAAAAGTTGGTTTTGTTTGGATGAGTGTTTGTAGCCAGAATTGGGAGTGGCCTAAAGTTGGGCGGGGCCTGAAGTAGGAGGAGCTAAAGGAAGTTCTATCTTGATAGGTGGGTTGTAGTGGAAGAGGGAGGAGCTAGAGAGGTGGGCGGGGCAGAATAGGTTGGTTTTGTTTGGATTCTTGTTTCTAGCTTGGACTAGCAGTGGCCAAAGGGGGTGGGTGGGGACTGAAGTGGGAGGAGCCAAGCAGCACTGAGCTAAAGGAAGTTCTTTGTCTTGATAGGTGGGTTGTAGCTGGAGAGGGAAGGGCCAGAAGGGGTGAGTGGTTACCGTTGTGAGGCCGTGAAATGGGCGGAGCCCTGAGCTCTGGCGTCCAGGTCAAGGACGCTTGGCCCCTCCCTGTCCAGCAGCAAGAAGCGCAGCTCCCTCTTCCGGAAGATCACGAAGCAGTCGAACCTGCTGCATACTAGCCGCTCGCTGTCGTCGCTGAACCGCTCGCTGTCATCCAGCGATAGTCTCCCGGGCTCGCCTACGCACGGGCTGCCGGCGCGCTCGCCCACGCACAGCTACCGCTCCACGCCTGACTCCGCCTACCTAGGTATTACCTCCTGCACCTGCGCGGGGACCGAGCAGCGCGGGGTGGCCTGGCTGGTGCTCGGGCTGTACTCACTCGCTTCACCTCCCGTCTCCCGCAGGCGCCTCATCCCAGAGCAGCTCCCCAGCATCAAGCACGCCCAACTCGCCTGCGTCGTCGGCGTCGCACCACATTCGGCCCAGCACGCTGCACGGACTGTCGCCAAAGCTCCATCGCCAGTACCGCTCTGCGCGATGCAAGTCGGCTGGCAACATCCCTCTATCGCCGCTGGCACACACGCCGTCCCCCACGCAGGCATCACCGCCGCCACTGCCGGGCCACACGGTGGGCAGCTCGCACACTACGCAGAGCTTCCCGGCCAAACTGCACTCATCGCCTCCCGTCGTGCGCCCGCGCCCCAAGAGTGCCGAGCCCCCTCGCTCGCCGCTCCTCAAGCGCGTGCAGTCGGCTGAGAAGCTGGGAGCCTCCTTGAGTGCGGACAAGAAGGGCGCGCTGCGCAAACACAGCCTCGAGGTGGGCCACCCGGATTTCCGCAAGGACTTCCATGGCGAGCTGGCGCTGCATAGCCTTGCCGAGTCCGACGGTGAGACGCCCCCAGTCGAGGGCCCTGGCGCGCCCCGGCAGGTCGCCGTCCGCCGCCTGGGCCGACAGGAGTCACCTTTGAGCCTGGGCGCGGACCCGTTGCTGCCCGAGGGTGCCTCCAGGCCACCAGTGTCGAGCAAGGAGAAGGAATCCCCGGGGGGCGCCGAGGCGTGCACCCCACCCCGCGCGACGACCCCCGGTGGCCGGACCCTGGAGCGGGACGTCGGCTGCACGCGGCATCAGAGCGTGCAGACGGAGGATGGCACTGGCGGGATGGCCAGGGCTGTGGCCAAGGCGGCGCTGAGCCCGGTGCAGGAACACGAGACGGGCCGGCGCAGCAGCTCTGGCGAGGCGGGCACACCCCTGGTACCCATTGTCGTAGAGCCTGCGCGGCCCGGGGCTAAGGCTGTGGTGCCTCAGCCTCTGGGCGCGGACTCCAAGGGGTTGCAGGAACCCGCACCCCTGGCGCCTTCCGTGCCCGAGGCCCCCCGGGGCCGGGAGCGCTGGGTGTTGGAGGTGGTGGAGGAGCGCACCACGCTGAGCGGGCCTCGCTCCAAGCCCGCCTCCCCAAAGCTCTCCCCGGAGCCCCAGACACCCTCCCTAGCCCCAGCGAAGTGCAGTGCACCCAGCAGTGCAGTGACCCCAGTCCCACCCGCATCCCTCTTGGGCTCGGGTACCAAGCCTCAAGTGGGGCTGACCTCCCGGTGCCCTGCTGAAGCTATGCCCCCAGCAGGCCTGACCAAAAAAGGAGTGTCCAGTCCCGCACCCCCGGGACCATAGCCAAGGGGGACATCGGCCCCGCGCTGTACAGCCGCCTGTATACATATGTACACATATAAATAAAGTGCGTCCGTGCTGCGTGAGTTTTCTGGGGCTCACTCCTCTCCAGGCAAGGCGAGACATCACACGACCCCAACCCCATGCCCAGGTGCTTTTTGGGAGGTGGGACTCCAGTTCTGGTTACCATGGAGAATGGAGGGAATTTTGGATAGACACCTCTTGTGGTCCTACTTCTGGTCTCACCTCTGCACCAACTGCCCCCAAACCTTTAGGGGGAGAATTGATGCTGCGACGCTCTTGTGTCCCAGTGCCCACCTGAAGAAAAGGTTAACAGCCTCGTCCACCAATTTCCATTTATTTACTCCTCAACAATCCTGATGGCAGGTATTATGTTTCCCATTTTGCAGACAGGTAGACTGTGTCACAGAGCGGTTAAGGCACACAATCAAGGTCATACAGCTAGGAAGGGGATGAACTGGGATTCAAAATCAAGTCCAAACTGGTTCCTGAGCCCTTAGATTTTTTTTTTTTTTTTTTTGATACGGAGTCTCATTCTATCACCCAGGCTGAAGTGCCATGGCGTTATCTCAGCTCACAACAACCTCTGCCTCCCGAGTTCAAGCGATTCTCCTGCCTCAGCCTCCCGAGTAGCTGGGACCACAGATGCATGCCACCATGCCTGGCTAATTTTTAAATATTTTTAATGGATATGGGGTTTCACCATGTTGGCCAGGCTGGTCTCGAACTCCTGACCTCAAGTGATCCGCCCATTTCAGCCTCCCAAAGTGCTGGGGTTACAGATGTGAGCCATTGTGCCCGCCCGCCACACCCCCCTTTTTTTTTTGAAACAGTCTTGCTATGTGACCCAGGTTGGCGTAATCATAGTTCACTGTGACCGTGATCTCCCTGGTTCAATTGATCCTCTGGCTTCAGTGGCTGGGACTACAGGCATTTATCACCACGCCCAGCTAACTTTTTTTTAAGTTCTAGTAGCGATGTAGTCTCACTATGTAGCCCAGGCTGGTCTCAAATTCCTGAGTTCAAGTGATCCTCCCTCCTTGGCTTCCCAAAGTGCTGGCATTACATACGTGAGCCACTGCACCTGGCCATAAGGGTTAGATCTTATAAGCTCTGCTGGGCTTCCTGGCCATGCCATTACAGGGCTGGTAGTTCTTCACCAGCGGCTGGAAGGCCTTCCAGAGGGCTGGCAGCTGGGCACACAGTGTGCCCCCACCCCGTTGCTCCTCTCCCTGGTTCCGATTCATGTCACCCACACAGGTCCAGGGCCCTTCTGGGGACACGCACCATTTGGAGTGGTCCTCTGTGCTGTTGAAGCTTGGGCCGGCTGGTCCAGGGAAAGCTATCTGGTTCACATTCAGAACCTGCCAGATATCCGAGCAGTTGGAGGGCAGGATGCCTACAGTTTTGTGCCAGAACTGGACCTGCAGGTTGGCACCAAGGGCTGCCGCCAACCAGCCGGAGTACAGGTCTGCAAAGGATGGAGAGAGGGTACAGGTAGGGTCAAGGCCACTGCTAGGGAGTCCCTAGTCCACTTTCCCTCTCTCAGCTCAGTTTCCATATTTCCTTTTTTTTTTTTTTTTTTTGACATGGAGTCTTGCTCTGTCGCCCAGGCTAGAGTGCATTGGTGCAATCTAGGCTCATTGCAAACTCTGCCTCCGAGGTTCAAGTGATTCTCCTGCCTCAGCCTCCTGAGTAGCTGGGATTACAGGTGCCCACCACCACGCCCGGCTAATTTTTGTATTTTTAGTAGAGATAGGGTTTCACCATGTTGGCCAGGCTGGTCTCAAACTCCTGACCACGTAATCAGCTGGCGCCCTCCACCATGCCCAGCTAATTTTTGTATTTTTAGTAGAGATGGAGTTTCACCACGTTGGCCAGACTGGTCTTGAACTCCTGGGCTCAAGTGATCCACCCGCCTTGGTCTCCCAAAATGTTGGGATTACAGGCGAGCCACCGCGTCCGGCCCTAAGTGTTTTTAATTTATTAACTTATTTATTTTGAGACTAGGTCTCATTCTGACTCCCCAAATGGAGTGTAGTGGCAGGATCACGACTCACTTGCAGCCTCGACCTCCTGGGCTCAAGCTATTCTCCCACCTCAGCCTCCTGAGTAGCGGGGACTACACGTGTGTGCCACTATGCCCCACTAATTAAAATTTTTTTTGTAGAGATGGGGTCCCGCTATGTTGCCCAGGCTGGTCTCAAACTCCTGGGCTCAAGCGATCCTCCTGCCTCGACTGGGATTACAGGTGTGAGCCACTGTGCCTGGCCTATTTATTTGTATTTATTTATTTATTTACTTACTTATTTTGAGACAGAGTCTCACTCTGTCACCCAGGCTGGAGTGCAGTGGCATGATCTTGGCTCACTGTAAGCTCTGCCTTCCGGGTTCACACCATTCTCCTGCCTCAGCCTCCTGAGTAACTGGGACTACAGGCGCCCGCCACCACGCCCAGCTAATTTTTGTACTTTTAGTAGAGACAGGGTTTCACCATGTTAGCCAGGATGGTCTCGATCTCCTGACCTTGTGATCCGCCCACCTTGGCCTCCCAAAGTGCTGGGATTACAGGCATGAGCCACTGCACCCAGCCTATTTATTTATTTTTAAATAAAGACAGGGTCTTGCTCTGTCGCCCAGGCTGGAGTGCAGTGGAGTCATCATAGCTCACTGCAGTCTGAAACTCTGGGCTCAATTTATCCTCCTGCCTCAGCCTCCCAAGTTGCCTGGCTAATTTTTAATTTTGTAGAGATGAGGTCTTGCTATGTTTCCCAGGCTTGTCTTGGACGCCCGTCTTCAAATGATCCTCCTGCCTCAGCCTTCCAAGTAACTGGGATTACAGGAGTGAGGCACCACCTCTGGCGCCCAAATGACTTACATGCAACCACTTCATTCACAATTTTTTAAGTAGATGTCAGTATGCCCAGTTTTCAGATGAGTAGACCGAGGCTCAGGTGAAATTATACATCACACAGCAAGAACCCAGGGTTTGAACCCAGGTCTGTTCACTGATCATGTGATTATAGCTCCCAGACAGACCTGGTCTCCACCCGTGACTCGAACTCAGCCATGGCCACACCAGTCACCCCGTCTGCAGAGAAGGAGCTCTCCAACCCTCAACCTTGAGACTCACCATCTCCAAATTTGCTGAACTTGGCAAAGCTCTGGAAAACAGCCCCGGCCTGGGATGTGAGTGTGATGCTGCTCTTCCAGGGTTCTCGGCTAACGTGGTGGCCCTTGACCACATTCTCCAAGTCGGGGAATTCCTGGGCAAAGATCCCTTCCAGCTGGTAGTTATAGACCAAGGGGTAGGTGTAGGTCAGCTGCTTGCCTGGAGGACAACGGGAGGAGGAAATGCAAGATCGTTCCAGGTTCTGGTCAGTAAACCCAGGACTCATCCTGTGTCCCTGACTCCACTCACCAATCTTCGAGAACTGAGCGAAGGGAAAAGACACACAGAGCAGGGTCTGCCCATAGGTACAGGCGCTATGAGGCCAGCTGTATGCAGCAGAGGAGGCCGGTGGAGGGAAGTTAGGTACACTGTGGACCAGCCAGAAGCCCCCATCGTGGTCGAGGAGCAGGACACCTGGACCAAAAGAAGGCATTAGAGGAGGTCGGGCACAGTGGCTCCCGCCTGTAATCCCAGCACTTTGGGAGACCGAGACAGACAGATTACCTGAGGTCAGGAGTTAGAAATCAGCCTGGCCAACATGGTGAAACCCCATCTCTACTAAAAATACAAAAATTAGGCCGGGCATGATGGCTCACGCCTGTAATCCCAGCACTTTAGGAGGCCGAGGCGGGTGGATCACAAGGTCAGGAGATCGAGACCATCCTGGCTAACATGGTGAAACCTTGTCTCTACTAAAAATACAAAAAATTAGCGTGGTGTGGTGGCAGGCACCTGTAGTCCCAGCTACTCGGGAGGCTGAGGCAGGAGAATGGCATGAATCCGGGAGGGGGAGGTTGCAGTGAGCAGAGATCGCGCCACTGCACGCCAGCCTGGGTGACAGAGCGAGACTCTGTCTCAAAAAAAAAAAAAAAAATACAAAAATTAGCTGGGCGTGGTGGTGGATGCCTGTAATCCCAGCTACTCAGGAGGCCGAGGCGGGAGAATTGATTGAACCTGGGAGGCGGAGGTTGCAGGGAGCTGAGATCCACCGCTGCACTCCAGCCTGGGCCACAGAACAAAATTTCATCTCAAACATAAGTAAGTAAGTAAGTAAGTAAGTAAATAAATAAATAAATAAATAAAAATGTAAAAAAAGAAGGCAGGCCCTGCGGAGTGTAATCCCAGCACTTTGGGAAGCCGAGGAGGGCGGATCACCTGAGGTCGGGGGTTCAAGACCAGCCTGGCCAACATGGAGAAACCTCATCTCTACTAAAAACACAACATTAGCCAGGCATGGTGGTGCATGCCTGTAATCCCAGCTACTAGGGAGGCTGATGCAGGAGAATCGCTTGAACCCACGAGGCGGAGGTTGCAGTGAGCCGAGATTGCACCATTGTACTCCAGCCTGGGTAACAAGAGCAAAACTCCCTCTCAAAAAACAAAAAAAAGGCAATTAGAGGGTATTGCTCCAGGCCTCCTAGCAAGCTCATCTGCAACCAGGAACACCCTCAGTTTGCAGCGGGGCTTAGAGAGGGTGCCAGCAGTGTTAGAACCACGGCTGAGCTCAGTTTTTGCAGGCATAAACTCTTATAGTCCAGAATAATGCCAAGATTAATATAAGGTAAGGAAACAGGCCAGGTGTGGCAGCTCATGCCGGTAATCGCAGTACATTAAGAGGCCAAGGTGGGTGGATTGCTTGAACCAGGACTTCGAGACCAGCCTGGGCAACATGGCAAAACCCCACTCTACAAAAATACAAAAAGTAGGCCAGGTGTGGTGGCTTACACCTGTAATCCCAGCACTTTGGGAGGCTGAGGCAGGTGGATCACCTGAGGTCAGGAGTTCGAGATCAGTCTGTCCAACCTGGTAAAACCCCATCTCTACTAAAAAATACAAAATTTAGCCGGGCGTGGTGGCACACACCTGTAATCCCAGCTACTCCAGAGGCTGAGGCAGAAGAATCACTTGAACTGGGGAGACGGAGATTGCAGTGAGCTGAGATTGCACCACCGAACTCCAGCCTGGGTGATGGAGAGAGTGTCGCCACAAAAAAAAAAAAAAAAAAGCCAGGCGTGGTGGGGGGTACTGGCAGGCCCAGTACTTGGGAGGCTGAGGTAGGAGGATCACCTGAGCCCTGGGAGGTCAAGGCTGCAGTGAGCTGTGATACTGCACTCCAGCCTAGGTGACTCTGGGTGAGACCTTGTCTAAAAGAAAATAAAATGGGGGAAATAGATGCCCAAGGTCTGACAGGGGAGATCTCCCACCCCTCTATGGAGGTCAGGGGTTAGCTTGGAAAAATACATAGGAACTCGGCTGGACAGGGTGGCTCATTCCTGTAATCCCAGCACTTTGGGAGGCCAAGGCAGGTAGATCACTTGAGGTAGATCACAGGAGTTCGAGACCAGCCTAGCCAACATGGTGAAACCTCGTCTGTACTAAAAATATAAAAATTAGCCTGGTGTGATGGCGCGCCTTTAATACCAGCTACTTGGGAGGCTGAGACAGGAGAATTGCTTCAACCCCAGAGGCAGAGATTGCAGTGAGCCAAGATTGTGCCACTGCACTCCAGCTTGGGTGACAGAGCCAACTCCCACCGTCTCAAAAAAAAAAGAAAATAAAAAAAGAAAAAAAAAAAGTTGGGGGGAATAGATGCCCAGGGTCTGACAGTGCAGATCTCCCCGACCACCCCATGCACGTCAGGGGTTAACTTGGAAAAATGGGACCCGAGTCTCTCCCCAGCCCCCAATCCAGGCCTCACCCTTCGTGTGCCCATGCATGGAAGAGTCCTGAGCCTTGCTGGATTGAGGCGGTTGGTCATTGTAGAGCAGGAAGGCGAGCTGGGGGCGGATAAACGGAAGCATCGTGAAATTCCTCCCAGGCAGGGCGGCCCTAGAGTTTCGCCCCTAGTTGGCCCGGGGCCCCCTTCACCTGGCTGGTGTTGCTCCGGTACAGCGGCTGCAGGCTTCGGCCCACGGCCCCCTCCGGGCTGTTGATGAGTCCCCTGCCGTCCCGCCAGCCTCCGGAGCTCTCGTCCAGATACTTGTACTGCAGCCCTCTCTGCGCCGCCTCCCCGGACCCTCTAAGAGCTGGCAGCTTGTAGACCACGAACCTGGAGGTCGGAGAATGCACAGAAATAGGAGAGAGGGAAGAGAAGGCACCCCAGGGTTCCCCGAGGAGGTAGGCATCCCGGTCGAGTGACCCCAGCCGGACCCCGGGGCGATGGTAGGCCCCCCGCTGCGCACTCACCAGTCTACAGGCTGCCCGGAGTCCCCGTAGCAGCTCAGGGCCCCGGCGGGGACGCACAGCAGCGCTGCCAGAAGCAGCGGGATCATCGCTGCTATGGAGCTGAGATCCAGGAATCTGTGTCGGGACTGCGGGGTGCTGGGTTACAACAGAGGCCAGGACTGGCACCTGACGCCTTTCACTTCCCTAAACTTGCCTGGGAACCGGCGCAGGGACATCACGAGGGTAGAGACTCCTCCCCCGCGACGCGACGCTGCGTTTAGGAGAGGCAAAAGGCAGCCCGGAGTCTGCCCAGACCACGCCCACGACGGGCCCGGCACTCCAGCGTCTCCTGGAGCCTGACCACCGTTCCTTTTCGTGGTAGCTAATCCCAGCCCACGCTCTTCTGTCTGACCCAACTCCCGCCCGGGTTTCTGGATCAGGCACAAGTTTGATTTTATTTTTTATTCCAGCCCTACAACCTGTGTCCAACTCTTGTGACCTTTGTTCTTCTTCCTCTTTTTTTTTTTTTTTTTTTTGAGACGGAGTTTCACTCTTGTCGCCCAGGCTGGGGTGCAATGGCACGATCTCGCTTCACTGCAACCTCCGCCTTCCTGATTAAAGCGATTATCCTGCCTCAGCCTCCCGAGTAGCTGGGATTACAGACGCCCCACCCCACGCCCGGCTAATTTTTGTAGTTTTAGTAGAAACGGGGTTTTTCCATGTTGACTAGGCTGGTCTCGAACTCCTGACCTCGTGATCCACCAGCCTCGGCCCCCGAAAGTGCCGAGATTACAGAAGTGAGCCACCATGCCCCTTAAGAAGCGTTTGTGTTCCAGTGGATCTTCCCCTTTTTCTTTTTTTTTTTTTTCCCTTCCTTTTTTTTTTTTTTCCAGACAATATCTCGCTCTGTTGCCCAGGCCGGAGTGCAGTGGCGCAGTCTTGGCTCACTGCAACCTCTGCCTCCCCAGCTCAAGTGATCCTCTCACCTCAGCCTCTCAAGTAGCTGGGATCACAGGCACATGCCACTATTCCCAGCTAATTTTTGTAGTTTTTTTGGAAACACAGTTTCACCATGTGGCTCAGGCTGAACTCCTGAGCTCAAGGGATCCACCTGCCTTGCCTCCCAAAGTGCTGGAATTACAGACGTGTAATCCACCCCACCCGGACTCCCCTTTTTCATTCTGCACGTTTTCTCCAGGATCCCCTGAGCTAGGAAAGAGGTGACTGTATGTCTGTTTTTTGTCGTTTTGAGACAGGATAATGGTTTCTCACCCAGGCTAGAATGCAGTGACTCCATCACGGTTCACTGCAGCCTCAACCTACTGGGCTCAAGAGATCCTCCCAGGTAGCTGGTACTACAGGCCTGTGCCACCACACCCAGATAATTGTTCATTGCAGAGATGAGGGTCTCACTATGTTGTCCAGGCTGCTCTGGAACTCCTGGGTTCAAGTGATTCTCCCACCTCAGCCTCAAAGGATCATGGCAGGTGATCCATGATCACATGGCAGATTCCAAAGGGCTATGGGAATCTGAGTACTGGCTTGAAACTCCCTTTGCAAAAATTATGACAGAAAATTATGTCAGTGAAAGAGCTCTGATCTAACCAACTCCATCTTGCCTTTAATCTCCAAACTGCCCTTGCTTGGTCATTCCTGGGTGTGGAGCCAAACTAGCTTTTTTTTTTTTTTTTTTTTTTTGACACGTTGTCTCACTCTGTCACCCAGGCTGGAGTCCAGTGGTGTGATCTCAGCTCACTGCAACATCCACCTCCTAGGTTCAAGCGATCCTCCTGCCTCAGCTTCCTGAGTAGCTGGGATTACAGGCATGTGCCACATGCCCAGCTAATTTTTGTATTTTTGGTAGAGACTGGGTTTCGCCATTTTTGGTAGAGATGGGGTTTCACCTTGGGGCTCAGGCTGGTGTCAAACTCCTGGGCTCAAGTGATCTGCCCGCCTCGGCCTGCCAAATTGCTGGGATTAAAGAGGGAGCCACCATGCCCGGCCCCAAGCTAATTCTGGGAGGAATTTAGTTTATAGCTTAAATGATAATAGCCCTTCCCCAAACTAAACTGCCTTTGTAGAAATAATGAAAGGGCACTAGGTTAGGAGGATGAGAGGAGCCTGAATTCTGCTAAAATGTAGTTGTAGTAGTTAAATTATGACCAGCCATTATTCCGGCCGGGTGCGGTGCCTCACGCCTGTAATCCCAGCACTTTGAGAGGCCGAGGCCGGCGGATTACCTGAGGTGAGGATTTCGAAACCAGCCTGGCCAACATTTCGAAACCCCGTCTCTTCTAAAAATACAAAAATTAGCCGGGCATGGTGGCATGTGCCTGTAATCCTAGCTACCTGTTAGGCTGACACAGGAGAATCACTTGAACCCAGGAGGCAGAGGTTGCAGTGAGCCAAGATGGAACCACTGCACTCCAGCCTGGGCAAGAGCAAGACTCCATCTCAAAAACAAAAACAAAGATGGCCAGCCATTATTCTGGAGGTCACAAGGTTTGCAACTTCCGCAGTTATTCCTGCAAATAACATGACTATTGTAAAACCTAACACTGGCCTTTTTAGAGGTATTTTTAGGCTTTTTGCATGTCTGACAACTGGATGACTCCACCCAGACTAGCGACTCTGTGGTCCCCACCCAGAAGCTGACTCAGCAACTGTTTTTCACAGCCCCAGGATTGCATCAAGGCACCCATTCCCTAGCCCTCCTACCCACCAAACTGTTCTTGAATAACCCTAGCCTCTGAATTTTCAGGGAGGCTGATTCAAGTAATAAAACTCCCATCTCCCATTTAGCTGGCTGTATGTGGATTAAACTCTGTCTCTACTGCAATCCCTCTGTCTTGATAAATTGGCTCTATCTGGACAGTGGGCAAGATGAACCCCCTGGGCAGTCATAGGCTGTGGACTCTTAAATCCGGGGAGATGTTTGCTGTCAATGTCCGCAGGGTTCAAGGCAGAAGACAAGGACGGTGTAGCCTGAAGTGGGTGGGAAAAGAGAGGACAGCAAGGCCTGCAGTGCCCAAGGGGGCTTGTTGGAGTTGAGGGGTGTCACTGTAGTTTAGGAGATGAGGGTGTGTAAGGCCCTCTAATATGACCTCTAGGTTTACAGCCTCCTGCCATCTTCCAGCCTCCAAAACCCAAAATTCAGGCCAACGCTGAAGCTTTATCTGGGAGGGGCATTTTTATAGGACCCATAACCATTGACAGTTAATATCAGCCACAATAAGGGACCTTCAGGAGCCACTTTCTAAACCCAGGGTCTCTGGGAAGCCTCATCCCACACCCTCTCCTGCTGTCCAGGGCCATCTGGGAGCTGGTCTGAGTGTCCACTGAGTCCATTTATTTGGCAGTCTGTCTCACTGGGTTTGCATGACAGTTTGGACATCTCTGTGTGGCTCCCTGTGGCTGAAGGCTTGTCGGATTTTCCGTAAGGGGCTCCCCCAGGGCTGTCTATGGGTCCGTGTTTGATATTTGGGTGGATCTTTGGGACCGCGAGTCCAGGAGAGGGTCCATTTGTGGGAAAACCATCCAGTATTGTGTCACGCGCGTCCGTGTGAAGAGACCACCAAACAGGCTTCTTGTCCCATCCCCAATCCTCAGGAGAGTCCAAGTGCCAGGGCAGGGCTCAAAGGTGGCGTTTCATGTGCAAGGCCAGGTGGTCAGAGCGCGAAAAAGCACGTGGGCAGAGCTGGCAGCGGAAGGGGCGCTGCCCCGTGTGTTTCCGGTAGTGGCGGGTCAGTTCGTCCGAGCGCGCGAATCTCCAGCCGCAGCCTTCCCACGTGCAGGCGTATGGCTTCTCCCCTAGGGGACAAGGAAGCCATAAGCGCCACTGTCAGCCCAGTCATGTCCCCGGGTCCCCTGCATCTGGCCACACCCCTTTACTTTGCCTGGGCTGGGACTAGGATGAACAAAGTGAGGCCCCTAGGGCACACAATTTAAGGAGGCACTCACTCTCAGAGGCCAGCCAAGTCCAAGTCCCGCCCTCTGCAACCCTTCTTCCCCTGTAACTACAGCGGGTGCCACGCCCTTTCTCATGTCCGGGTCCCGCCCCCTCACCTGTGTGCGTGCGCAGATGCGCCTTCAGGTGGGAGCTCTTGGTGTAGCTCTTGCCGCAACCCGGGTGCACGCACGTGTGCGCTGCCTGCCTCTTGCGCGCCCACGAACGTCGGCCGCGCTTGGATGGCGCGGCCTCGGCTATCACACCTGGATCCTCTGCAGTCCCCCCGAGTCCAGTGCCCACCGTCCCGGGTCCCAAACAACTCAGGAAGGAGGGGGACGTGGCGGGACCGGGTGCGGGTCCCTGGAGCCCGCGGAAGAGCTGGAAGTGCCCTTGGTACTGAGGCGCCGGGTACATCGCGGAGTACCCGGACAGCAGCCCGTAGGGGGCGCCCGACGCCGCAGGCACTGAAAGCCCGGTCCGCGGGAAGTAGCCACCCGAGGAGCCTGCGCCGGGTCCCGGGTACACCGGTTGCAGCGCCAGCGCCTTGGGCTCGGGGGCCGGGGCTTGAGCCAGGGCTGGGCCCACGAAGGCGTCGGGAGCCGGGGCTCGCAGGGCAGGGCGCACCCAACCCGAGTGATCCTCTGAACCCAAGAGCCCAGCCACCAGCCCCGGGCCGCCAGCATATGCGCCCAGAGTCTCGGGCGGCGGCGGATATTGCGCCCCGGGGGCCTCGCTGGGCGCCAGAGCGCAGGTCTGGGGCGCGCCACCCGGCTCCGGGCCCGAGAAGTTGGTGAGGAGGAGATCCAGGTCCCAGGTGGCGTCCGCGCCCCTCTCATCGTCCTCCTCCTCCCCGGGCTGGTCCTCAGACTTCACGTGGAGGGGCGGCTCCGTGGGGTCAGGAGGACCCGGGCCCATGTCCTGCGCCTCTTCGGAGCGCCACCACTGCGGGAGGGAGCAGGCAGCTCGAGGTTCGGTGGACACTGGGGTGCCCTGCCTAGGGACATCGCGGGCTGGACACTCTGACGCAGAGGCTTTGGAAAGGGGTCTTGTTTGCCTGTCTGTCTGTCCCACTTCCCCAACACTGCCCCTCTAGCCGCCCCTCTCCCCCCTCCCCCCCAGCTCCAGGGACAGAAGCCGATCAGGTCTGGCTGGAGACAGGAGATAAGACTTCCACTATCTGGAACCACACTCGGGGATGGGGGAAGGGGTAGTAGAGCTGCTGGAGATAGAAAACTGGCGGGGGACGGGGGAGAGGATGCCAGCCTTGACTTAGTTCCCCCCCCAGAACATCCCTCTCCTTCCCTGTCTCCCAAAACAAGATTAATTCCGAAATTTTGGATGTCCCCCAGACACATTCATCATTTCCCGCTGATATCCGGAAGATTGTCTGTGAGCCTAGATCTCGTTCCTTTTTTTTTTTCTTGAGATAGGGTCTTACTCCTTTGCCCAGGCTGGAATGCAGTGGTGCAGCTCACTATATCCTTAATCTCCTGGGCTCTAATGATCCTCCTGCATCAGTCTATGGAGTACCTGGGACTACAGGCACACGCCCCCACGCCTGGCTAATGTTTTTGTTATTTTTTGTAGAGATAGGGTTTCACCATGTTGCCCAGGCTACCTTCATTTCCTATTACCGAAATAGATCACACTTAGAACCTCAAACCCCTAGACCACCCTCCTCACCCCCTGCCAGACTAAGCTGAGGTCCCCTCACCTGGACTGAGCGTACCTCAGTCCTGGTTAAGTCTCTTGATTTCAGGTCAAGATGCAGGTCTGGACCCCAAGATCTGTGACCGTGGCCCTGGATTCCAGCCAGCCCACCTAGACCCCACTTTCTAGGCCCCACCTTGAGGAAGTCATCCTGTGTGTCCGGGAAGGGGCCCAGGGCGGTCAGTGTGCTGATGGAGGGCAAGGCGGTCTCGGCTGTGGCCATGGCTGGCTGGTGCCCACCCTGGGCCTCAAGCCTCCTCTTCCTCGGCTGCCTCGTGAACTCTGAGGCTGTGATAGCCCCTTTGAGGGCTCCTCTCTGTCCTTAGCTGATTGGCTGCAGCCTCTGATAAGGCGAGGCAAGGCAAGGCGGGTGTAGTCACTGTTTCTGGGGCACAAACTTCACATTGGCCTGTCTGGGGCTGGGGTTAAAGACTAACCCTGTGTCCAAAGCCAAGTCAAATATCAAGGGTTGAGGGGTTCAGGGTTTGAGGGTCCAGGTGCTGGGTAAAAACAGACATTGGGTCTCCAAAGAAGGAGAGACTTGGGGGTCTTCCCTCAGTTTACTTTCCTGGAAAAGGCAGAAAGTGTATTCTGGGAAGAAGCTGTGGGACCCCCTGTCCCCCTGATTGAGGCTCCGCAGCCCTCCCCCTCCCCAATAAACAGCAATAACCGTGCCGATGGCGGGACTTGGCACAAGCTCCCTGCCAAGCATTATCAGACACCCCAGACGTTGGAGGCTGCTATCAGGTGGGGGCCCAGACCAGCTAGAGCTCTGTCCTCCGGTGAAGGGGAGGGCTGGGGGTTGGGTCTTAGAATTAGCCTGGCGTTCAATTTGCCTGGATTAGGACCTCCCAGGGTCTCAGCCCTGCAGCAGGAGGAAGCCCCTGCCAACTGGCCCACCATTGTCTACTGGGGACCCTTGGGTGGCACTGCATGGGACTGCATGGAGGCTAGTTCAGTGCCAGCTGCTTTAGTGCGATGGGGGCAGCCAAGGGAAAAGTGACCCTCTCTCCTCCTGGGTGGGATAGGACCACTGGATCAAGCCACAGGCAGTACCTGACCTGCTGGAGACCAGTACCCTGGCTCTGGGCCTGGCTGCTCCTTGATTCTGCCCAACATGAGGAGAGGATCTGAGTTTCTACAACAGGAACCTCCACTCTGGTGCCCTGGGAGCCTGGGAAGGGGACATGGATACGTATTACAGACACATAACTCATAGTCACTCATTGGAAGACTGAAGCAGGAGGATCACTTGACGCCAGGATTTCAAGACCAGCTTGGGCAACATAGAACCGATCTCTCCAACAAAAAGCTGTGAGTGGTGGTGCATGCCCATAGTCCCAGCTACTCAGGAGGCTGAGGTGGGAAGATTGCCTGAGCCCAGAAGGTCGGGGCGGCACTGAACTATAATCACACCATTGCAGTCCAGCCTGTGGGACAGAAAGCAAGACTCCATCGCTGAAAAAAAAAAAAAAGTTGGGTGGCCATCTTTATTCCTGGCAGATCAACCTGGGTGACACAAACAAAAACAAGGCCAGGTGCAGTGGCTCACACCTGTAACCCCAGCACTTTGGGAAGCCAAGGTGGGGAGATCACTTGAGGTCAGGAGTTCGAGACCAGACTGGCCAACATGGTGAAGCCCTCTCTCTGCTAAAAATACAAAAATTAGCTGGGCATTGTGGCACATGCTTGTAATCCCAGCTATTTGGGAGGCTGAGCTGGAGAACTGGTTGAAACTTGGAGGCGTGGGCCAGGCGCAGTGGCTCACTCTAGTAATCCCAGCACTTTGGGAGGCCGAGGCGGGCAGATCACCTGAGGCCAGGAGTTCGAGACCAGCCTGGCCAACACAGTGAAACCCTGTCTCTACTAAAAATACAAAAATAGGCCGGGGATGGTGGCATACGCCTCTAATCCCAGGTACCCGGGAGGCTGAGGCACAAGAATCACTTGAGCCTGGGAGGCAGAGGTTGCAGTGAGCCAAGATCACGCCACTGCACTCCAGCCTGGGCTACAGAGTGAGACTCTGTCTCTAAAAAACAAAAACAAAACAGGCTGGGAGCAGTGAGTAGTGGCTCATGCCTGCAGCCCCAGCACTTTGGGAGGCCAAGGTAGGAGGAATGCTCGAGCCCAGGAGTTCGAGATCAGCTTGGGCAACATAGCGAGATCCCATCTCTAAAAACAAAAACAAAAACACAGTTACTCACAGGACCATACAATTACATAATGACATGAGTTCCTGGTCCCTCAGTCACACTGATCATATAATCCGTGCACATATAATTGTGTGTCTGTCTATGTATATGGACTATGCACAGACACACAATTCCCAGGCACTAAAACACAACCCTATGCTATATTGGTTACACAATGTCATAGCCAAACAATCTCTAAAACACAGAATTCATAATCCACAGGCAGGCACACAGTTATACAATCCTACCGGCACAATTTAGCCATAATTGAGCAGACACACATGGGGAGTCAGATACATTGTCACAGAACTTTTTTTTAGACAGTGTCTCTCTCTGTCACCCATGCTGGAGTGCAGTGGCATGATTTTGGCTCACTGCAACCTCCGCCTCCTAGGCTCAAGTGATTGCTCTGCCTCAGCCTCTCGAGTAGCTGGGATTACAGGTGCCTGCTACCATGCCACGCTAATTTTTTTTTTTTTTTTTTTTTGAGACAGAGTTTCACTCTTGCTGCCCAGGCTGGAGTGCAATGGCATGATCTTGGCTCACTGCAACCTCTGCCTCCTGGGTTCAAGCGATTCTCCTGCCTCAGCCTCCCAAGTTGCTGGGATTACAGGCACCCACCACTAGGCCTGGCTAATTTTTGTATTTTTAGTAGAGATGGGGTTTCCCCATGTTGGCCAGGCTGGTCTCGAACTCCTGACCTCAGGTGACCCACCCTCCTTGGCCTCCCAAAGTGCTGGGATTACAGGCATGAGCCACCCCACCCAGTCAAAACCTACACTTTATATAGTCACACCACCCGTCACTTTTACAATATGTAAAGTAATTATTTAGTCACACAGTTGCATAGCTACCAGTGCCCAACCATAGGGGACGCACCCAGTTAAACACAGACTACCGCAAGGACATGGCATCACAGGTCCTGAGAAGCAAGACACACATTTCTCAACAGATACACAATCAGAATGGGTGCACCACAAATGCACTACACAAAAAGACAAAACAGGCGGGGCGCAGTGGCTCATGCCTGTAATCCCAGCACTTTGGGAGGCCGAGGTGGGTGGATCACTTGAGGTCAGGAGTTTGAGGCCAGCCTGGCCAACATGGTGAAACCCGTCTCTACTAAAAAGAAGAAAAAAGGCCAGGCATGGTGGCTCACACCTGTAATCCCAGCTACTCAGGAGGCTGAGGCAGGAGAATTGCTTGAATCCGGTAGGCAGAGGTTGCAGTGAGCCAAGATTGCGCCACTGCACTCCAGCCTGGGCAACAGAGTGAGAATCCGTCTCAAAAAAAAAAATAATAATAATAATAAAAAAACTAGCCAGGCATGATGGCATGCTTCAGTGGTCCCAGCTACTTGGAGGCTGAGGTGGGAGGATCGCCCAGGAGGTGGAAGCTGCAGTGAGCTACGATCGCGCCACTGCACTCCAGCCTGAGCGACAGAACGAGACCCTGTCTAAAAAGAAAAAACAAAAACAAAACAAAACAACCCACATAGACTCACAGAATCACACAAGTTCACACACACACACACATACACAGACACACATACACACACACACAGTCACAAGTATCTACATGTGCTTCCTGGGACAGACTAGCAGACAGGTTTGCTAAGATCTCCCACTCGGAGCTCATCTTCCCCACAACCAGCACCCAATTAGAGAACTCGAGTCTGGCCTCCTGGGTTCGGGAGGATGCCTAGTGCTCGCGCCACAATTTCTTTGTTTAATTGTTGGCTCCCTCCGCACACACCCCCTGCAACTGACCAACCAGGAGTGGGCCGAGCCCTTTCCTAGGGCCAATAAGAGGAGAAACCCAGCTGGCCAATCGGTTTCCTGCACTCGTCTTCCGCCCCTACCCCGTCCACTTCTTAAAGGGGCTAGTCTGTCTCTGTCTGGGCCCCGTATTTCCACAGGCAAGGCTACCTTAGCCCTTTTAAAAGGCAGAGCTGCGGAGGGGCCGGATTCTAGGAGGAACCAATGAAAACCCTCACTCGGCCTCCGCTCCTCCCTCTTCTTGCTGAGGTCAAAGGCCTGCGTCAGTTGCACTGCAGCCTCGGCAGTGAACCGGGAGGTACTACCAGGTAAGGAAGGTGCGGTGGCCCCAGCCGTGGGTGAGAGGAGCTCCGCTCTGACACCCCCGCTCCTGTAGGTCGCCGCCGTTGCTCCGCTCGCTCAGAGAGAGCATGGCCCTGAGAGGCGTCTCTGTGCGGCTGCTGAGCCGCGGACCCGGCCTGCATGTCCTTCGCACGTGGGTCTCGTCGGCTGCGCAGACCGGTCAGTGCGGGGTCGGGAGTGTGGAGGGAAGGAGGGAGGAACTGAGGGTTTAGGGACTGTCCGGGGTGACTTTCCCGTTCTGTGCTTGCAGAGAAAGGCGGGAGGACACAGGGCCAACTGGCCAAGTGTAAGGACCTCTGGTCGCGCCGTGTGTCTGCTGCCCCTGTTCAGCTGTCTGTCTGCTCCAGGTGGACTCTGTCCCGGAATCCGAGGGCTGCCCGGGCGGGGTGGCAGGGTCGTGGCCAGGGTCAGAGGCACTAAGGCAGTGAGTGCGCTGTGCCTGCGGGGCCGGAGAAAGGTCACCTGGTCAGTCTCGCTTGCAGCTCGCAGTAGCCGGGGGGCGACATGGGTGTTGGGGGGGCAGGGCTGATGAGGGTCTGAGAAGAGAGGGCACAGGGATCTTGCGGACTGGACCGAGGCGAATTCCCCTTCCCAGCCTCGCGTCCCCAGTTTGACTGGCAGGACCCGCTGGTGCTGGAGGAGCAGCTGACCACAGATGAGATCCTCATCAGGGACACCTTCCGCACCTACTGCCAGGAGAAACTCATGCCTCGCATCCTGTTGGCCAATCGCAACGAAGGTGGGCGGGCTGGTGGGTGCCCTGAGGCTGCTCCTCCCCCTGGAGCCACAGCCACCCCTCCTCAAGGCCCCTCTGTCCTTGGGGCTGGGGCTTCCTGTGGCCTAGGGCTGGGCCTGAATTTGGGCACTGGTCCCTTTGCAGTTTTTCATCGGGAGATCATTTCGGAGATGGGGGAGTTGGGTGTGCTGGGCCCCACCATCAAAGGTAAGAACAAGTATCTCTCCACACACTGCAGACCCCTCTGTATTCTGAAAGCCTCTTCCTCCTTCCCTCCCTTCCTCCCTCCCTCCCTTTCTTCCTTCCTTCTCTTTCTTTTCCTTTCCTTTCCTTTTTTCTTCCACCCCACTCCCGCCAGAGTCTGGCTCTGTTGCCCAGGCTGGAGTGCAGTGGCACGATCTTGGCTCACTGCAAACTCTGCCTCCCAGGCTCAAGTGATTCTCCTGCCTCAGCCCCTCTAGTAGCTGGGATTATAGGCATGTGCCACCATGCCTGGCTAATTTTTGTATTTTTAGTAGAGACCGGGTTTCACCACGTTGGCCAGGCTGGTCTCAAACTCCTGACCTCAGGTGATCCACCCACCTCAGCCTCCTAAAGTGCTGGGATTACAGGCATGAGCCACCACGTTCAGCCTTCTTTCTGAGACGGAGTTTCGCTCTTGTTGCCCAGGCTGGAGTGCAGTGGTGCAATCTTGCTCACTGCAGCCTCCACCTCCCGGGTTTAAGTGATTCTCCTGCCTCAGGCTCCCGAGTAGCTGGGATTACAGGCATCCGCCACCACGCCTGGCTAATTTTTGTATTTTTATTAGAGGTGGGGTTTCACCATGTTGGCCAGGCTAGTCTCGAACTGCTGACCTCAGGTGATCCACCCGCCTCGGCCTCCCTATTACAGGTGTGAGCCACCATTGCCCCGCCCTTTTCTTTTCTTTCTTTTTTTTTTTGAGCTGGAGTCTCACTTTGTCACCCAGCCTGGATTACTGGATTACAGTGGTACGATCTTGGCTCACTGCAGTTTCTTCCTCCCAGGTTCAAGCAATTCTGCCACCTCAGCCTTCCGAGTAGCTGGGATTACAGGGGTGCACACCACCACGCCCAGCTAATTTTTGTATTTTTTAGTAGAAATGAGATTTCACCATGTTGGCCAGGCTGGTCTTGAACTCCTGACCTCAGGTGATCCACCCACCTCGGCCTCCCAAAGTGCTGGGATTATAAGCGTGAGCCACCGTGCCTGGCCCTTTGTTTCTTTTTTTAGAGACAGGGTCTCACTATGTTGCCCAGGCTGGTCTCAAGTGATCCTCCTGCTTTACTGAAAGCCCCCTTCTTTCCCTAAGCCACAATTTCCCAGTCTGTAAAGTGGGGCTGTTGTCCCACCCTCTGAAAGTGGCTGTGGAGATGAAATGAATAAACCTCAGCTAGGGCCAGCTTGGTGCCTGCCTCCTTATGTGTCCCTATCCAGCCCTGTCTGTTGGGTCCTAGCTGGGCAGGCCCCTGTTCTCTATTGTCCTGCTTTCTCCTCCTACTGTCACCAGGATATGGCTGTGCTGGGGTTTCGTCTGTGGCGTATGGGCTCCTGGCCCGAGAGCTGGAGCGGGTGGACAGTGGCTACAGGTCGGCGATGAGTGTCCAGTCCTCCCTCGTCATGCACCCTATCTATGCCTATGGCAGCGAGGAACAGCGGCAGAAGTACCTGCCCCGGCTGGGTGAGTGGCTGCCCATGGGGCCTGGTGGAAGGAAGACAGTCTCTGAGGTCTGGAACTCAAGGGTGGGGCTGTCCCCTGAGCCTATTCTGTCCCTATCTCAAAGATAGCATAAGTGGCCACCCCCTGCCAGACCCTGGGCTTCACCTGGAGATCTGATCCCTGGCCAGCGTGATTGTTCCCCTCTGTGACCACCGTCATCTCCCTATGCTTTCTGTGTTCCCCAGCCCAGCCCAAAGTGTAAAATCCACCAGGTCCCTGCTGGCCATTTGCAGTGGCTCACACCTATAATCCCAGCACTTTGGGAGGGTGAAGTGAGAAGATCCCTTGAGCCCAAGAGTTCGAAACCAGCCTGGGCAACGTAAGGAGACCCCATGTCTATTAAAAAACAAAAAAAGGAAAGCACCTATGTGACCTGCGCTAAGCGGATGTTGGCCCTCTTTTCCGTGGCGCCTCAGAGGCGTTCAGCCGCTTCAAGATGAAGCTGAACATCTCCTTCCCAGCCACTGGCTGTCAGAAACTCATTGAAGTGGATGATGAACGCGAACTTTGTACTTTTTATGAGAAGCGTATGGCCACAGAATTTGCTGCTGACGCTCTGGGTGAAGAATGGCAGGGTTATGTGGTCCGAATCAGTGGTGGGAACAACAAACAAGGTTTCTCCTTGAAACAGGGTGTCTTGACCCACGGCCGTGTCCACCTGCTACTGAGTAAGGGGCATTCCTGTTACAGACCAAGGAGAACTGGAGAAAGAAAGAGAAAATCAGTTCGTGGTTGCATTGTGGATGCCAATTTGAGTATTCTCAACTCAGGTTGTTGAGAACAATAACTCAGGTTATTGTAAAAAAAAAAAAAAAGAGAAGGATATTCCTGGACTGACTGATACTATGGTGCCTGGTCGCCTGGGGCCCAGTAGAGCTAGCAGAATCCATAAACTTTCAATCTCTCTAAAGAAGATGATGTCTGCCAGTATGTTGTAAGAACGCCCTTAAACAAAGAAGGTAAGAAACCTAGGACCAAAGCACCCAAGATTCAGCATATTGTTACTCCACATGTCCTGCAGCACAAACAGCGGCGTATTGCTCTGAAGAAGCAGCATATTAAGAAAAATAAGGAAGAGGCTGGAGAATATGCTAAACTTTTGGCCAATAGAATGAAGGAGGCTAAGGAGAAGCACCAGGGATAAATCGTGAAGAGACGCAGACTGTCCTCTCTGCGAGCTTCTACTTCTAAGTCTGAATCCAGTCAGAAATAAGATTTTTTGAGTAACAAGATCAGATTCCCCCCCCCAAAAAAAACACCCACAAGGCCCTGTGTGACCAGGCCTCTGCTGACCTTCCCACCTCATCTCTGGCCACTCATGTGCTCCTCCTAGCCAGACTTAGCTACTTGAAATTCTCCAGAAGTACCACCAGTTCTTTACACATCTGTTCCCTCTCCTGGCACTGCTCTTCCCCACAGCCTCCTCCTGCTTAACTCCACACCCTTCCAGTTTGGCCAACTCCTTCCTGATTCCCTGGGTCCCCCTCCCCATCTTGGCATTGTGATCATGACTTTGGGGTAACCTGTCTCTTGAAAGCAGGGCCAGATCTAACTTAGTTATGAGGTCTGACTCAGGGGCAAGGGTAATTTTTTTTTTTTCTTTTTTTGAGATGAAGTCCCGCTCTGTCCCCCAGGCTGGAGTGCAGTGGTACGATCTTGGCTCACTGCAACCTGCGGTTCCCCAGTTCAAGCAATTCCCGTGCCTCAGCCTCCCGAGTAGCTGGAATTACAGGTGCTTGCTACCCATGCCTGGCTAATTTTTGTATTTTTAGTAGAGATGGTGTTTCACCATGTTGGCCAGGCTGGTCTCGAACTCCTGACCTCAAGTGATCCATCCGCCTTGGCCTTGCAAAGTGCTGAGATTACATGTGTGAGCCACCTCGCCTGGCCTAATTTTTTGTATTTTTAGTAGAGATGGAGTTTCATCATATTGGTCAGGCTGGATTTTTTTTCTTTTTTGAGATGGAGTCTTGCTCTGTTGCCCAGGCTGTAGTGCAGTGGCATGATCTTGGCTCACTGCAACCTCTCCTGCCTGGGTTCAAGCGATTCTCCTGCCTCAGTCTCCTGAGTAGCTGGGATTACAGGCACCCACCACCACATCTGGCTATTTTTTTTTTTTTTTAAGTAGAAATGGGGTTTCACCATGTTGGCCAGGCTGGTCTGGAACTCCTGACCTCAATTGATCCACCCGCCTTGGCCTCCTAAAGTGCTGGGATTACAGGCATGAGCCACTGCGCCCCACCATAAGGATAATTTTTGAGTTAGGGGATGTATTGGGGACCAGGCAGCCTTGTGACCTTGTCTTGTGCCTGCAGCTAAGGGGGAGCTGCTGGGATGCTTTGGGCTCACAGAGCCCAACAGCGGAAGTGACCCTAGCAGCATGGAGACCAGAGCCCGCTACAACTCATCCAACAAGAGCTACACCCTCAATGGGACCAAGACCTGGTAAGGGTTCTGGGTGGTGGGCAGGTGGTGAACAGGGGCAAAGTGGCATTGGTCAGACCCCTCACCGACTGTTCCATCCCCAGGATCACGAACTCGCCTATGGCTGATCTGTTTGTAGTGTGGGCTCGGTGTGAAGATGGCTGCATTCGGGGCTTCCTGCTGGAGAAGGGGATGCGGGGTCTCTCGGCCCCCCGGATCCAGGGCAAGTTCTCGCTGCGGGCCTCAGCCACAGGCATGATCATCATGGACGGTGTGGAGGTGCCAGAGGAGAACGTGCTCCCTGGTGCATCCAGCCTGGGGGTAAGTGGCAGCCACTTTGGGAATGGGTGTTGGGTCACCTGAGGGTGCGGCTTTGTCAGGCAGGCTCCGTGCTGGGGACGCAGCTCCCTGTGCCTGTGGAGCCCACACAGTGGTGATTCTTACTCAGCCGGACTCACTGACGTGCTGAAAACTGCCCCCATTTGGTGACCGTCTCGCTCATCCCGGCTCTGCCCGGGACACATGGGCCTGAACCAGCTCAGTCATTTGACTCACAGTGCATCTTCTGGCATCCGTCAGCCTCCTGGCTCTGAGCATGGAACCCAGATGCCAGGCTGGGTGGGACTGTGTGCAAACCGAGCGAGCAGGCACCGAGCTTCGGTGCCAGGGCCGTCTGTGATGTGAACCACAACCTGAGTCCCCCTGCGTGGGGTGGCTGGGGAAGAGGCTTTCCCTGCTTCACAGTTGGTTCTGCATAGGCCCTCTTGGTGTCTCTTGGGTGGGGCTGAGGCGCCATCTCAACCCTACAGGGTCCCTTCGGCTGCCTGAACAACGCCCGGTACGGCATCGCGTGGGGCGTGCTTGGAGCTTCGGAGTTCTGCTTGCACACAGCCCGGCAGTACACCCTCGACAGGTGTGTGGGGGCTGCAGTGAGATTCTCTGGGGGTGTGGGGCAGCTTGGGTTTCATTCTCTACCCCATGGGTGACTCCCCAGCCCCCACCCACCAGGCCTGAGTTCTTTGCTCTGGAATGACCAGTGACATCCTTCTGAGCAGCCGTGGGCTGAGTCGACGACAGGGCCAGGGCGAGCCTGGGGGCACTGAGGCAGCCTGGGAAGGCTTCCTGGAGCAGGGGGCCCCAGGACAGGGATGGGGTGGGAGAGTGGGCCTCCCCTCGCCCTTACCCTGCCATTGCCCATGTAGGATGCAGTTTGGTGTCCCGCTGGCCAGGAACCAGCTGATTCAGAAGAAGCTGGCAGACATGCTCACTGAAATTACCCTGGGCCTTCACGCCTGCCTGCAGCTTGGCCGCTTGAAGGACCAGGACAAGTAGGGGCTGCGTGGCGGGGGCCGGGGGATGGCAGCGGTGGGTGGAAGACCTTGTGTCCTTCCTGGAGAGAAAGGTCCTTCCTGCCTGGTGGCCCCGAGGACCTGAACCTTCTGCTGTCCCTCTTGTCCTTGATGGGCTGGGCTGAGGACAGCCCCACTGGTCCCTCATTGGGAGCTTGGCTGCATCAGGGAATCCCCACCCCGGGCTAGATTTGCTTGGGGTGTTGGGATGCCAGGATCCCCAGTCCTCGTTACCCTCATGTGCCGCTCCCAGGGCTGCCCCCGAGATGGTCTCTCTGCTGAAGAGGAATAACTGCGGGAAAGCCCTGGACATCGCCCGCCAGGCCCGAGACATGCTGGGGGGGAATGGGATTTCTGACGAGTATCACGTGATCCGGCACGCCATGAACCTGGAGGCCGTGAACACCTACGAAGGTAGGAGCTGGACCTCGGAGGGCTCACTGCGGCCTCAGTGTCTGGGGAGGGGGTACAGCGAGGTGGGACGGGGACAGGCCTGAGTCCAACTCCACCTATCACTAAGTGACAGTGTGACCTGGGGCGAGCTTCACCCCTCTGTCCTTCATCTGGAGTTGCTCACATGGGGACTGTGGAAGTGAAGTGCTTCATGTACCACACAGAGGCCCCATTAGGCCTTGCGAGGGGCTCCCAGGTCTTTCTCCCACATGCTCAGGAGGAGGAATGTTCCTGAGACAGGTAAGCTCCGAAGGCAGCCCAGGGGTGAGGCCTGACTCCTAGCAGGCTGGTGGATGCAAGGGAGTGAGCGAAGCTACACGCAGGACTCAACGCTCCATTTTATGTTAAGAGACAAAAGTCATCTTCAGACGACAGTGTTTGCACCCTGCAACTGATGGTGATTTACATGGGGGCCCAGAACCCCTTGCTTGGTGGGAAGACAGATGTGGAAAAAGATACTTAAAAAAAAAAAAAAGTGCAAGCCCAGCATGCGCTATGCAGAAATAGAGGGAGGTATGAGGACCCCCCGGGCAGAGATGCTTCCAGACAGAGAGAACAGCAAATGCAGGAGGGGTGCCTTCCCTGCGCACCCTGCAACCCCAGATCTTGTCTCTATCTGGCAGCTGGGGGGTGGGGGGATCCTACAAATGTGAGAATGACCCTGAGGACAAGCAGAGGGCGCCGTGAGACAGTTTTATGCAGAGAAGGGATGAGTCAGATTTGGTGCTTTAGGGGCTGGGTACAGTGGCTCACACCTGTAATCCTAGCACTTTGGGAGGCTAAGGCGGGAGGATTGCTTGAGCCCAGGAGCTAGAAGTTACAATGAACTATGATCACCCCACTGCACTCCAGCCTGGGTGACAGAGTGAGACCCTATCTATATAAAAAAAAAAATAGGTTTGTACTTTAGGAAGTAAACAGAATTGGCTCTAAAAAGGAGGCTACAATCTGCCTTCTGCTTCAAGGAGCTGGGGAGGAGCAAAAAATGAGACACCAGGGCGTGGGGTGTGGGATTCTCTGGGAGAGGCGGCTTCAGGTGGGCAGAGGTCAGCTGAGGCAAGTGACCGCTTTCCCGATGTGCTGTCCCTCCCATCCCTCCCGAGGGTAAGAAAGGGCTTGCTGTGTTTCCCTGGAGCTCAGGGGTGCTTTCAGCCTCTGTGGCAAGGAAGCATGGCCAGGTTGAAAATCAAACATTTAATAAACTGTGGGGCTCGGGGTGGGGAGAACTTGCCAAGGGTGGGGAGCATGAAGGCTGGGCCTATGGCAGGCGCTGGACTTGCTACATTTTGGGAGTTCAGCACAAGGAGCTTTGGGTTTTTGTTTTTTTCTGCCAAGATGCATTATAGAACCATGAAAAACAATTTCTCAGTGTGGCCCAAATGGTGGCCTCACAGTCTTCTCCTGGAGACTGTCACTAAGGCGTGAGTCTCCCGGCAGCTGTCAGCATTCACCATCTCTGTGGGTCTGTTCTTCTGAAGCAGTGGCCTGGGGATACATGAAAATTGATTTTAAAGGGAAGTTGTGAGCTATGAAAACTCCAAACCGACTCTGTATTAATCTTGTCCAGGTACACATGACATTCACGCCCTGATCCTTGGGAGAGCTATCACGGGAATCCAGGCGTTCACGGCCAGCAAGTGAGTCCGCTCCATCAGGGGTCCGAAACTCTCAAGCCCCTTTCTGGAGAGATGCCTGGCTGGACCACAGGAGCGCTGTGCTCTGAGCTTAGAAAGGGAGGTGGCGGATGGAGTGGGAAGTGAGAGACACTGATTTTTAAATATCAAAATTTCCCTTCTGAAGTCGTTCAGATGTGTTCCTTAAAAAGAAGATGGAACTCTCTGTAGAGCGTCTCAATCCACTTTTAACCATGGATGAGAACAGACTCCATTTACCCTGAAATAGCAGCTTCTCTTGAGAGGAGAGTGACATTGAAGCAACTCCGTCTGCTCCAGCTGACCCCCTCACACCGAGTTCACAGTGTGCCCTCCCTCCCTCCCATCTGGGGGTGGTGCCTTATGCTGGGTGTTGGAGCAGAGTGAGGGAGAGGAAAATAAAGAGCTGCACATCTGACCCCAAGGTGTCAGGCCGGTTTACGGGTAACCACCTGAGAAGTAGTTTCAGCCACAGAAGAAACGAACACGTCTGGGGGCTGTGAGTCGCTGGGACGTGGTGGGGACTTTCCCCTAGAGTGGTCTGGCCCCCGTCTGAATCTTAGGCTCTGGTGTGAAAAAGAAACCCAGGTTAGCAGTGCCGGTCTGTGTCAGGGCTTTGGGCAGAGGGGATGATTTCTGAGTGGCAGGGGTGCAGGGGACTTTGTCCTTTCTGTCACCACAGAGCTGCTCATACAACAGTGGGACATGACAACGGTTTGGCTTCCCAGCTCAGACACACCATGTTATAGGGGACCACAAACAAGATGGTGAGTGCACCAAGGGCTTTGCAGGGACTGTGGCCTGGCGGGGTCAGGGCTGGGTGCCTGGTTTCTGTTCACATTTACTCTTGGCTGGGCCATCCCTGTCCTCTTCCTCAGGCAGCACCCCCCGTGTGAGTTTACTCATACCTCAGGCTGGAGACACAGGTCTTTGTACACAGTCTCCACACTGTGGCAGACTTGTTTGAGCTCTGTCTCCAAATGGCTGATCTTTGCCATTTTCTGGGTGAACTCTTGGAGCTTTTCCTGGATGATCTTGTTATGGTCATTATAAATCTGATAGATCCTCTCCTCTAATTTCTCTGTCAGATCCGAAACCTGTTAAAGAATAAGATGTGTTCTTGGAAAATCAAACAAGAGGTATCACAAGACATCTGTGTTAAGTGGGTTTCTTAGATTTCTGCAATTTATCTTATGAAAATGACAAAATAGGCTGGGCACGGTGGCTCACGCCTGTAATCCCAGCACTTTGGGAGGCAGAGGCGGGTGGGTCACTTCAGGTCAGGAGTTTAAGACCAGCCTGGCCAACATGGTGAAACCCCATCTCTACTAAAAATACAAAAATTAGCCGGGCATGGTGGCACATGCCTGTAATCCCAGCTACTTGGGAGGCTGAGGCAGGAGAATCACTTGAACCCAGGAGGAGGAGGTTGCAGTGAGCCAAGATTGCACCACCGCACTCCAGCCTGGACGACAGAGTGAGACTGCATCTCAAAAAAACAAAAAAAAATAGAAAATGGCAAAATAGGCCAGGCATGGTGGCTCATGCCTGTAATCCAGCACTTTGGTAGGCCAAGGTGGGTGGATGGATTACTTGAGGCCAGGAGTTCAAGACCAACCTGGCCAACATGGTGAAAACCCATCTCTATTAAAAATATAAAAGCTAGGCCAGGTGCGGTGGCTCACGCCTGTAATCCCAGCACTTTGGGAGGCTGAGGCGGGCGGATCACGAGGTCAGGAGATCGAGACCACTGTGAAACCCTGTCTCTACTAAAAATACAAAAAAAATTAGCTGGGTGGGGTGGCGGGTGCCTGTAGTCCCAGCTACTTGGGAGGCTGAGGCAGGAGAATGGCGTGAACCCGGGAGGCGGAGCTTGCAGTGAGCCGAGATCGCGCCACTGCACTCCAGCCTGGGCTACAGAGCAAGACTCCGTCTCAAAAAATAAATAAATAAATAAATAAAAATAAAAACTAACTGGGCATGGTGGTGTGCACCTGTAATCCCAGCTACTCGGGAGGCTGAGACAGGAGAATTGCTTGAACCTGGGAGGTGGAGGTTGCAGTGAACCAAGATGATGCCATTGCACTCCAACCTGGGCAACAAGAGCAAAACTCCGTCTCAAAAAAAAAAAAAAAAAAAATTAGCAAGGCATAGGTGACGCACACTTGCAGTCCCAGCTACTCGGAAGGCTGAGGCAGGAGGATCACTTGATCCCAGGAGTTGGAGGCTACAGTGAGTCATGATCACACTACTGCACTCCAGCCTGAGGGACCCTACCTCAAAAGAAGAAAACACCAAAAACTAAAACCCAGTGCAGTGACTGGGGGTCAGATTGCCTATATTTTAAATTTTTTTGTTTTGTTTTGTTTTGTTTTCTTGTGGCAGAGTTTCGCTCTCGTTGCCCAAGCTGGAGTTCAATGGCATGATCTCGGCTCACTGCAACCTCCGCCTCCTGGGTTCAAGCGATTCTCCTGCCTCAGCCTCCCGAGTAGCTGGGATTACAGGCATGTGCCACCATGCCCGGCTAATTTTTGTATTTTTAGCCTCAGCCTCCTGAGTAGCTGGGATTACAGGCGAGCACCACCACACCCCACTAACTTTTGTATTTTTAGTAGAAACGGGGTTTCATCATGTTAGCCAGGCTGGTCTCCAACTCCTGACCTCAGAAGATCCCCACCTTCGGCCTCCCAAAGTGCTGGGATTACAGGCATGAGCCACTGCACCTGGCCTGTTAAATTTTTTTAAGAGGCAAAAGTATATACAGTCGTGTGCTACATAATGACATTTTGGTCAATGTCAGACTGTATATACAATGATGGCCCATAAGAGTATAATGCCATATTTTTACTGTACCTTTTCTATGTTTAGATATATTTAGATACATAAATACTTACCATCATGTTATAAGTGCCTACAGTATTCAGTATGGTAACATGCTGTGTGCAGGTTTGTAGCTTAGGAGCAATAGGCTCTTTCACGTAGCCTAGGTGTGTAGTGGACTATACCATCTAGGTTTGTGTAAATTCACTCTATGACGTTCAGACGATGACAGTGTCACCTAGGGATGCATGTCACAGAACTGTACAGTACAAGCTCCGCCAGGTTAGGAAGAAAGTACACAGAATAGAAGAGGCATCCAACAAAGTGGCCTCTGGGTGGTGTATCAAAATAAATAAATAAATAAATACATACATACATAAATGTTTTTGTATCTTTTCTACTAGAGGCCAAGGCAGCGGGGTGAGGAGTTCAAGACCAGCCTGGGTAACATAGCAAGATCCCACCTCTACAAAAAAAGTTTTAAAGAAAATTAGCTGCGTATGGTGGTGCACACCTGTAGTCTCAGCTACTTAAGAGGCAGAGGTGGGAGGATCATTTGAGCCCAGGAGTTTGAGGCTTCAGTGAGCTGTGATCGTGCCACTGCTCTGTAAGCCTGGGCAATAGAGTGAGATGCCACCTCTAAAAATATAAATAAATAAATAAATAAATAAATAAAATAAAACAAGTGAGCCGGGCATGATGTTGCACGCCTATAGTCTCAAGCTACTCGAGAGGCTGAGGTGAGAAGATTGCTTGAGCCCAGGAGTTCAAGATTGCAGTGACCTGATTCCATCACTGCACTGCAGTCTGGGCAACAGCAAGACTTGTCTCAAAAAAAAAAGAAAGAGGAAAATAAAGTCAATTTGTCATCAAGACACCTCGAACCAGCAAGCTGTCCTACTCACGTGACCCATTATGTATTTGTTTGTTTGTTTTTTTTGCTGGAATTATAGGCATGTGCTACCATGCCTAGCTAATTTTTTTTTTTTTTTTTTTTGAGACAGTGAGCCAAGATCGTGCCACTCTACTCCAGCCTGGGCAACAGAGAGAGACTCTGTCTCAAAAAAAAAAAAAAAGAAAAGAAAAGAAAAGAAAACCAGAAAGAAAGAGGCAGTCTCCTTTTTCTTCTTCTTTTTTTCTTTTTTTTTTTGAGATGGAGTCTCGCTCTGTCACCCAAGCTGGAGTGCCGTGACGTGATCTCTGCTCACTGCAAGCTCCGCCTCCCTGGTTCAGGCCATTCTCCTGCCTCAGCCTCCTGAATAGCTGGGACTACAGGCGCCTGCAACCACGCCCGGCTAATTTTTTGTATTTTTAGTAGAGACGGGGTTTCACCATGTTAGCCAGGATGGTCTCCATCTCCTGACCTTGTGATCCCCCTGCCTCAGCCTCCCAAAGTGCTGGGATTACAGGCGTGAGCCACCGCACCTGGCCCCTATTTATTTATTTTTGAGATGAAATCTTGCTCTCTAGCCCAGGCGGCAGTGCAGTGCAGAGCCACTGCACTGAGCCAATTTTTCTATTTTTAGTAGAGACGTGGTTTCACCATGTTGGCCAGGCTGGTCTCTAACTCCTGGCCTCAAGTGATCACCTGCCTCGGCCTTCCAAAGTGCTGGGATTACAGGCGTGAGCCACCGCACCTGGCCCCTATTTATTTATTTTTGAGATGAAATCTTGCTCTCTAGCCCAGGCAGCAGTGCAGTGACTGCACTGAGCCAATTTTTCTATTTTTAGTAGAGACGTGGTTTCACCATGTTGGCCAGGCTGGTCTCTAACTCCTGGCCTCAAGTGATCCACCTGCCTTGGCCTTCCAAAGTGCTGGGATTACAGGCATGAGCCACTGTGCCTGGTCCCCCCATTATATATTCTGAAGAGGCATCAGGCGCAACCATTCATGTAGGACCTGAACATCACACCAGCTTTTGCAAGATGTAAGCCCTGGGCATGTTGAAGAACCTCCACTCCCCCGTCACAGACCATTTGATGGCTTCTGCAGGACATATGGGTGTGACAATGCAAGTTGTGCCTCAACCCCCTACTCCCATGGCTGCTCGACCTTGCCTGAAGTAAGAGGGCGTCCAACGCCCCGCTCCCTCAGCCTGGCTCTCTCGTCAGGCAAATCATTCATTTCCAAGCCTTTTCTATACGATGGGTCCAATCTCTTCTCTGTAGGACTATTCTAAGGGTAAATTGAGATACAGATGGTCCCCAACTTACTTACTACAGTTCAACTTACTACATTTTTGACTTACAGCATTTTCAATTTGCAATGGGTTTATTGGGACATAGCTCCATCATAAGTGGAGGAGCGCCTGTGCTGTGTGTGAATGGCCTAGCACCGTGCCTGGTGTACAGCAGACACTCATCAGTGGTTCATTCCCTCCCCTTTTGCATAAGGAATCCCCCCTCTCGCTGGGTGGAGTCTGTCACCTTGGTTTTCAGGCTGTTCCTGAAGTTGGTCATGAGTGCGTGGTCCTTTTGCCGGCTCTCGTTGATGTTTTCGATCAGCTCCTGGGCTCTCTTCTGCAGGATGTCAATGCTTGAGTCCAGAGAGGAGAAGTAGAGTCCCGACTTCCCTTCCAGGACCGTCAGCTGGCAACTGGCACTGGAGGTGGCGACACAAGGGCAAGAAACCTGACTTCTCAGAGTACAGGAAGCGGCCAGGTACAATCGCTCATGCCTGTAATCTCAGCACTTTGTAGGCCGAGGTGGGCGGATCACAAGGTCAGGAGTTCTAGACCAGCCTGGCAACATGGTGAAACCTTGTCTCTACTAAAAAAACAAAACAAAAAATTAGCCAGGCATGGTGGCATGTGCCTGTAGTCCCAGCTACTTGGGAGGCTGAGGCAGGAGAATTGCTTGAACCCGGGAGATGAAGTTGCAGTGAGCTGAGATCACGCCACTGTACTCCAGCCTGGGTGACAGAGCGAGACTCCGTCTAAAAAAAAAAAAAAAAAGGACAGGATGCTGAGATCAGCACCAGACTCTTCCAAGAGCGGCTGATCTGAGAGAGCTACATGGTGGGAGGGGACCCGCGTTGTTGCCTTCCATGGGTGACACGAGGCATGCTTCCTAGGTTATTCCATTCACACACACACCCTGAATGATGAGAATGGCACCCCCATTTTATAGCTGAGAAAACAGACCAAGAGGCACGACTAAATATGCCCAAGGTTCCAGACTAAGGAGGTCTGTCTGTCCCCAAAGCCCACTGTTATTTTATGACACCAACTTGCTCCTTTGGAATTTTGGAATACCAATAATAGTATCAATGCTTTTTTTTTTTTTTTTTTTGAGACGGAGTCTCACTCTGTCGCCCAGGCTGGAGTGCAGTGGCGCGATCTCGGCTCACTGCAAGCTCCGCCTCCCAGGTTCATGCCATTCTCCTGCCTCAGCCTCCTGAGTAGCCGGGACTACAGGCGCCCGCCACCACGTCCAGCTAATTTTTTGTATTTTTAGTAGAGATGGGGTTTCACCGTGTTAGCCAGAATGGTCTCCATCTCCTGACCTCGTGATCCGCCCGCCTCGGCCTCCCAAAATGCTGGGATTACAGGCGTGAGCCACCGTGCCCAGCCCAATGCTTTCTTTTTTATTTTCTTTTTTTTATAGAGACAGGTCTTGCTCTGTTGCCCAGGCTGGAGTGCAGTGGCACAATCATAGCTCACTGCAGTGTCAGTTTCAAATGATCCTCCCACCTCAGCCTCCTGAATAGGTGGGACTACAAGCATGTGCTACCATGCACAGCTAATTTTTAAAATTTTTAAATAGAGACTGGGCTTCACTATGTTATTGAGGCTGCTCTCAAACTTCTGGCCTGCCAAAATGTTGGGATTACAGGCATGAGCCACTGCGCCTGACTGATGTAATCGGCAATCTCCTGCAACCTCTGTCTCCTAGGTTCAAGCCATTCTTCTGCCTCAGCCTCCCGAGTAGCTGGGACTACAGGTGCACATCACTACACCCAGTTAATTTTTGTATTTTTAGTAGAGACGGGGTTTCACCATGTTAGCCAGGCTGGTCTCGAACTCCTGACAAGTGATCCTCCTGCCTGGGCCTCCAAAAGTGCTGGGATTACAGGCGTAAGCCACCACGCCTAGCCTGATGCTTTCTTAAGTGACCTTCCTGTCATTAACCTGCTGCATCCCTTTCCCAACCTACTGGGTGATGTTGACCGCCTGGGGCTACAGTGTACCTGCACCTCCTTGCTCCCACCAGGTGAGGTAAATACCTGTTGAATTATATTTAAAGAGCATTTAAAGAAATGCGCACACACAAAAAGTTGTTGGTCCCATGCTGTACATGTAACTGTAATTATGTAATTCAAATATTGTGTTAACAAGTGAAATAGTGGCAGAAGAGTGACAGCTGTCTAAAAAGCTAAACAGAATGAAAAATGTTGAGTAATATGTAATGTTACGTAACTTCATAATATTCAATGTAATAAAATGGAACTTCAGTTGGGTATGGGAGAGAGAACGAAAATTGAAGCAAAGATCATAAAAATCTAGGAAAATTCTGCATATAGATTGCTCTGCCAAGGCCTTGTTCTCTGCTTTAAAAATAGAGCTGGGGCCGGGCGTGGTGGCTCAAGCCTGTAATCCCAGTACTTTGGGAGGCTGAGGTGGGTGGATCACAAGGGCAGGAGTTCGAGACCAGCCTGGCCAACATGGTGAAACCCCATCTCTACTAAAAATACAAAAAATTAGCCGGGCGCAGTGGCGGGCGCCTGTAATACTGGCTACTCAGGAGGCTGAGGTACAAGAATTGCTTGAACTTGGGAGGCAGAGGTTGCAGTGAGCCGAGATCGCACCACTGCACTCTAGCCTGGGCAACAGAGTAAGACTTTGTCTCAAAAATAAATAAATAAATTAAATTAAATTAAAATAAATTAAAACAACTGAAAATTGTGGGTAATGCATTGTGAATGAAGTTTATGGAAAAAAATGTGATCTGATAAGGCAACCCATTGGTATTTTAAATTAAGATATATTTTTTCTTCTTCTGATTCTCTGGTTTATTTGACCTGTTTGATGTCTGATCAGTTAGCGGTTCTGGCCAGGTAGAGCTGCCCCTCTTGAGTCACAGCTAACATTTCCTCAGCCATGTTCCCAGCACTGAGCTAAGTCACGTGCCTTGTCTTGGTGCATCCTCACGACCACACTCGGGTCATCTGCTGTTCTCTTTACGTTATGGCTGAGGACATGGGCTTAGAGTGGTTACACCACCTTCTCAAGGTGGAGGACAGTCTGTGGCAGAGCTGGGCTTTGTACCCAGAAGGCCTGACTTCCCAGCTGGTATCCTGCTTCCTACTAAGGCACTCAGGCGCCACTCCCCTCCTGGATCTTACATTTCCTCGTCGCCCTCTGAGGTCCTCCAGCTCTGAAAGGCCAAGCCTTGTAGGTGTGGACAGAGCAGTTCCTGAATGCAGCAGGTCACTCTTGTGTCCACAAGCAGGTGACTGATAACTTACAAAAATAAATCTCGGCCAGGCACAGTGGCTCACACCTGTAATCCCAGCATTTTGGGAGGCCGAGGCGGGTAGATCACCAGAGATCAGGAGTTCAAGACCAGCCTGGCCAACATGGTGAAACCCCGTCTCTACTAAAAATATAAAAATTACCCAGGCATGGTGGTGTGTCTGTAATCCCAGCTATTAGGCGGACTGAGGCAGGAGGATCGCTTGAACCTGGGAGGCAGAGGTTGCAGTGAGCTGAGATCGTGCCACTGCACTCCAGCCTGAGCGACAGAGTGAGACTCCATCTCAAAAATATAAAATAAAGAAAAATAAATCTCAGCTATCTCAACCAGGCACAGTGGGCTCACACCTGTAATACCAGCACTTTGGGGGGCTAAGGCAGGTTAATCGTGAGCTCAGGGTTTTGAGACCAGCCTGGGCAACATGACAAAACCCCATCTCTACAAAAAACACAAAAATTAGCCGAGCGTGGTGGCGTGCACTTGTAGTCCCAGCTACTTAGGAGGCTGAGGTGAGAGGATCACTTGAGCCTGGGAGGTCAAGGCTGCAGTGAGCTTGATCATGCCACTATACTGGAGCCTAGATGATATCACACCACTGTACTCCAGCCTGGGCGACAGAGTGAGACCCTGTTTCAAATAAACAAAACAACCACAACACACATATACACCCCTCCCCTCTCCACCCGGTCTCCCCCAGCCAGCTACCTCCCTCTTTCCTCCCCATTAAGGCCAAGGTTCTAGAAGGAGCTGCTTACATTTTCCGGGCTTTTTTTTTTTTTTTTTTTTTGAGAGAGAGAGAGTCTCACCCTGGGCTTCTTTTCTTTTCTTTTCTTTTGAGACGGAGTCACGCTCTGTCACCGAGGATGGAGTGCACTGGCATGATCTCGGCTCACTGCAAGCTCCGCCTCCCGGGTTCACGCCATTCTCTTGCCTCAGCCTCCCGAGTAGCTGGGACTGACTACAGGCGCCCGCCACCATGCCCGGCTAATTTTTTGTATTTTTAGTAGAGACAGATTTCACCGTGTTAGCCAGGCTGGTCTCGATCTCGTGACCTCGTGATCTGCCCGCCTCAGCCTCCCAAAGTGCTGGGATTACAGGCGTGAGCCACCGCGCCCGGCCATCCTGGGCTTATTTTCTTACCCCATTCACTTTTCAGTCCATTGTAATCAGGTTCCTCCCCCGGTTCTCAAATGAAACAGCTCCTACCACAGTCCCCATGACCTTGTGGTTAGACCGGTAGACATCTCAGAGCAACATGCTGACCTCTTGGCAGCAGCCAGCACTGCTGACCACCCTTCCCTGCTACTCCCGACATGTGGTATCCCAGGGGTCTGTGCTTGGGCCTCTGCTGTCTTCTTGCCAGACACCCTCAATTACACACTTGCTCTGCAGTGAGGCCTCCATGCCTCCTCCCTGCTGGCCCCTGCAGCTAATATCCCAGCCACCATTCCACAATGCACAGGCTGTTATTCTCCAAATGCATTCATTCCCGTAGCATGGGATCCCTGAACAGTCCCCTTTCCCACCTACGTCCTGTCTCCTCCAGAAAGTGTTCCTTGGCTGGATTAAGTGCACACAGCACCTACGGTTTCACTGTCTACTCCTTGGCCTCCTCCTGTAGTCTGCTGAAGGGCCAGGGCCATCCTTTATCTTTGTATCTTCAGTATTTACCCCTCATGAGAGAAGCAATAAATGTGCTGCTAATAAATAAATGACTTGCAAGTCCATTACCATCCACACTTTGGATTCCATCATCTAAATTCTATCATCCCAGCCCATGCCTCTCTCCTGAGCTCCCAAGAATATATGAAACCTCCCAGCCTCCCCACATGGCTGTCTCAAAGGCATCTGAAACTCCACATTTGCACAACCAAAAGCGTCATCTCCCAGGCAACCTGACTTCATCTTCCATTCCCTTAGTTAATGACATAAAAAGCCACCTGGTTCCCAAGCTCAAAACTTAGCAGCAAGCCTAGAGTCCAGCTTCTCTCTGTCCCTCTGCATCCTGTCTCAAAATCCCCTCATTTCTACCTTCTTTTTTTTTAATTTTTATTTTTAATTAATTAATTTTTTTTTCAGATGGAGTTTCACTCTTGTTGCCCAGGCTGGAGTGCAATGGCGCGATCTCGGCTCACCGCAACCTCTGCCTCCCGGGTTCAAGCGATTCTCCTGCCTCAGCCTCCCAAGTAGCTGGGATTACAGGCATGCACCACCACACTCGGCGAATTTTGTATTTTTAGTAGAGACAGAGTTTCTCCATGTTGGCGAGGCTGGTCTCAAACTCCTGACCTCAAGTGATCTGCCTGCTTCGGCCTCTCAAAGTGCTGGGATTACAGGCGTGAACCACCGCGCCCAGCCTTTTTATTTATTTATTTTTGAGACAGAGTCTTGCTTTGTCGCCCAAGCTAGAGTGCAGTGGAGCGATCTCAGGTCACTGCAACCTCCAAATCCCGGTTTCAAGCGATTCTTCTGCCTCAGCCTCCCAAGTAGCTGGGATTACAGGCACCCGCCACTGCACCTGGCTAATTTTTGTATTTTTAGTAGAGACGGGGTTTCACCATCTTGGCCAGGCTGGTCTCCAACTCCTGACCTTGTGATCCACCTGCCTCAGCCTCCCTAGCTGTAATCCCCTGCTGGGATTACAGGCGTGAGCCACCATGCCTGGCCCTACCTTCTTAATGTCTCTAAATCTACCATCATTAGCAGCTCTATAACTTTCACTTCTCAACTAGGCCATAGTGACCTTTATTTTATTTACTTATTTATTTTTCTTTTGTAAAAAATTTTGTTATTATTATTTTGTTTTTGAGACAGACTCTCACTCTGTCGCTCAGGCTGGAGTGACAGGCTGGAGTGTCGCTCAGGCTGGAGTGGTGCAATCTCAGCTCACTGCCACCTCCACCTCCCGGGCTCGAGTCATTCTCATGCCTCAGCCTCCTGAGTAGCTGGGACTGCAGGCACACGCCACCACGCCTGGCTAACTTTTGTATTTTTAATAGAGACAGGGTCTCACCATGTTGGCGAGGCTGGTCTCAAACTCCTGACCTCAAGTGATCTGCCTGCTTTGGCATCCCAAAGTGCTGGGATTATAGGCATGAGCCACCGCGCCTGACCTTTTATATTCTTTTTTTTTTTTTTTTTTTTTGAGACGGAGTCTCGCTCTGTCCCCCAGGCTGGAGTGCAGTGGCATGATCTCAGCTCACTGCAAGCTCTGCCTCCCGGGTTCATGCCATTCTCCTGCCTCAGCCTCCCGAGTAGCTGGGACTACAGGCGCCCGCCACCACGTCCGGCTAATTTTTTGTATTTTTAGTAGAGGCGGGGTTTCACCGTGTTAGCCAGGATGGTCTCGATCTCCTGACCTCATGATCCGCCCGTCTCAGCCTCCCAAAGTGCTGGGATTACAGGCGTGAGACACTGCGCCTGGCCTGACCCTTTTTTCTTCTTTTGAAGACAGGGTTTGCTACATTGCCCACGCTGGAGTACATCAGTACGATTACTGCAACTTTGAACTCCCCCAGGTTCAAGTGATCCTCTCGTCTCTGCCTCCTGAATATCTAGGACTACAGGCGGGTACTGCTACTCCTGGCTAAATTTTGTTTAATTTTTCTGTATAGATGGAGGTCTTGCTATGTTACCCAAGCTGGTCTCAAACTCCTGGCCTCAAAAAATCCTGCCTCGGCCTCCCAAAGTGCTGAGATTACAAACGTGAGCCACGGTGTCAGCCCCTAATGACATTCTACACTGTAATCTGATTTCCTACTCCTGTTTGTCAGCCTAAAACCGTCCCCACCAGCCACAAGATCAAGTCTAAATTCCTTCACACAGCATACAAGGCCTTCCAAGGCCCTGGCCTCCACCCTCTCTTCCAGCCTTAATGGGTTTTTTTGTTTTTCTTTCTTTTTTTCTTTTATTGAGAAGGGGTCTCACTCTCGCCCAGGCTGGAGTGCAATGGCATGATCTTGGCTCACTGCAGCCTCCGCCTCCTGGGTTCAAGCAATTCTCCCACCTCAGCCTCCCCTGTAGCTGGGATTACAGGTGCCCACCAACCATGCCTGGCTAACTTTTGCCTTTTTTTTTTTTTTTTTTTTTTTTAGACGAGGTCTCGCTCAGCTGCCCAGAATGGAGTGCAGTGGTGCAGTGCCACGATCTCGGCTCACTGCAACCACTATCTCCCGGGTTCAAGTGATTTTCCCATCTCAGCCTCCTGAGTAGCTTGGATTACAGGCACCTGCCATCATGCCCAGCTAATTTTTGTATTTTTAGTAGAGATAGGGTTTCACCATGTTGGCCAGGCTGGTCTTGAACTCCTGACCTTAGGTGATCTGCCTACCTCAGCCTCCCAAATTGCTGGGATTACAGGCGTGAGCCACAGTGCCCAGTGCAGCCTTACTGGGTTTTTTTGTTTGTTTTTTTAAGACAGAGTCTTGCTGTCACCTAGGCTGGAGTGCAGTGGCACGATCTCGGCTCACTGCAACCTCTGCCTCCCGGGTTCAAGCAATTCTCCTGCCTCAGCTTCCCAAGTAGCTAGGATTACAGGTGCCCACCACTGCACCCAGCTAATTTTTGTATTTTTAGTAGAGACAGGGTTTCACCATGTTGGCCAGGCCGATCTCAAACTCCTGACCTCGTGATCTGCCCGCCTTGGCCTCCCAAAGTGCTGGGATTACAGGCGTGAGCCACCAAGCCCGATCTAGCCTTACTGTTTTCTACAGCCCCTCCATCTGCGGCAATTGGGGACCTACCACAATTTCCCCAAATATGTCAGCCTTTGCCTGGAATGACTTTCCCTTCCTGCCTCCTTCATAATGGAACATTTGGAACTTTTGCTTCTCTACCCCCGCTACACCTAGGCCTTGCTGGTCACAAAGCTGCCAGTTTATGAACATCAGTCCCCTCCAGCGCACGACACCTTGAGGGTGCAGACTACACCCTACTCATTTGTTTTGCAGCACCCCAAAGGCTTCATCAGTTTGCTGAATATCTAAATGAATGCAGCACTGACACTGGGGCTCCCACACCTCCTCGTATCCAGTTCGCCTTGTTGTCTCAGCCTCTCCTGGATGCTCTCAACAGTTTCAGACCCTAAAATTAAAATCAATGAGAGCACCAGGTGTTTCTTTTTGTGTGATTGTTCACAACCTGCTTGAGCTGCTAATGGTTCAGAGCTGCTCCTTTCTAAGGCTCAAGGGATGAGGCTGGAACCGGTTTTCATGGCAGCTAAGCAAACAGTAAAAAAAATAAATAAATAACTTGAATTCAGCTAATTCGAGTTTCATGGTAGGACAAAGGCCTGCATCAGATGTCTGCTGAGAGCTTCTTTATTTTTCCAACCTCTCCTTTGGGGATTTATCCCTTTCGATTTCATTTTTCTTTATACTCAGCAGCTGCATATTAATCAGGATGCTAATGAATCATAGCCTTCCCTGGGCCTGCATTCACCAATTAACTTTAATAAACAAAATACGTGGTGTCCTCTCTGCTGGCTTTCCCGGTTCCTAGGCCGGCTTCTGTTGCCGAACCCTGGACCAAGGCCAGAGAATGCAAGTCAGCCCAACACAGCACGTCGGGTGTGCATGGCCTGCGCCCAGATTGGGCAGTGGGCTGGGGGCTGTGAACACAGCGCTGCGTTCATCTATTATGGTCTGTCCTTCTAAGAAGTCCCTAATTTGGCTGCGAGGATTAGGACATAGTTCCTAAGCAGGGCCCACGCTGGCAGGGGGCCCAGGAGCTGCGGAGGAAATGGGTCTAAGCGAAGAGACCATCTGTTCGCTCCAGGTAAAGCTGTGATTGGCAGGCGACTGAGCCAGAACCGCCCGCTGGTGGGGCCCTCCCTCCGTGGCCTCTAACAGATATACAAGTAAACAATCCGCCAGCCACTTATGACCACCGCGGGTGGCAGTCCCGGGAGAGGAGGCAAGCTAATCAAACATTCAAGGGGGGAACACAACAGAATCTCTGGCGCTTAGGCAAAACAATGTTTTGCTGAAGTACAGCCAGGAAGGGGGAAGATTTGAATGGAAGCTGATGAGCCAGTTCCTCAACCTCTCCTTTTCTCTCTGGAAACGTGTTAACATTTTAATCATGTTGCTGAGTATCTGCTGCTAGATCTATTAACTGGCCCCTGCACTGGTTTTAATCCATCTGTTTTTTGGCCCAGAGTTCCTGTGGAGCTCCTCGAAGTCTCTAAATGATTTGCAGCGGTGTGTGTCTCTTCACTACACAGATCCTGGTCTAAACATGCTATTCCGCAGTAATGTATTAGCAAACAAACGACTTCAACCATTGCTTCCCTTTTTTTTGGTCTCCAATTGATAGCACACACCTATAAACCATTTCACGTGTGGCCTGCTTTCCAGCAGAGGAATGTGCGAGGAGAGGGAAGCTGGCTTTCTGCCTGGAGTCCTCAGGGCCCTGTCCTGACCCTCCTCTCACTCCTTCTCCAGGTGAGCTCATTCATTCCACAGCTGCTGCTGAAACAGTGACTCCCACAGAACCATCTCCAGACCCTCACCCCACCCCGAGTTCCGGTCAGAAAGTCGAACTGTATCCTAGACATGTGGATGTCCCTGGCCACCGAAAGTGGCTCAGATAAACAAGGACAACACAGAACTCATGTTCTTGTCTCTGCCAGAGAAGCCACCACCTACTGGAAACCACCACAAGCTGGAAAGCAGACAGCAGTGATATGCTTGTAAGCATTTAGCAACTGGCTGTGTGATGGGGGGGAAGCCCTGATTTGTAGTGTTTGCCAGTTTCCGTGGTGCAGAGCCTCCCACCATAGCCAATTTCAGGCTACCAACATGAAGACTCTAAATGCCAAGTTGGGAAGAGATGTGTAGAATCGGCTCTTGCAAGCCGGTAGGAGCTGGCCCCAGTACATCATGGCCGGGAAACATCCTCCCTCATCCCCTTCCTGTGCCTCATGGCACAAGGCACTTCCTCCATCTGCCCTGCTAAAGGCCACCCCCCCACACCCCCCCATAGAAGCCTCCCACTAGACCTCCCTACATCCACACATTCTCCCTCCCAACCATTCTCTACAAAGCAGCCATATTTTTTTATTAATATTTTTTGAGACAGGGTTTTGTTCTTGTTGCCCAGGCTGGAGTGCAATGGTGCAATCTTGGCTCAGTGCAACCTCCGCCTCCCGGGTTCAAGCGATTCTCCTGCCTCACCCTCCCAAGTAGCTGGGATTACAGGCATGCACCACCACTCCTGGCTAATTTTGTATTTTTAGTAGAGACGGGGTTTTGCGATGTTGGCCAGGCTGGTCTTTAACTCCTGACCTCAGGTGATCCATCTACCTCGAATTCCCAAAGTGTTGGGACTACAGGCGTGAGCCATCGTGCCCGGCCTGCAGCCGTATCTTTTTATAACAGGAACCTGAGCATGTCACTTCTGTGACCCAGCAGTTCCCCTCCTAGGTATGAGTATGCCCAGGAGAAATGAAATCATGTCCACACACAAACTTTTCTAAATGGATTTCATAGCAGTGCTGCTCATAATAGCCAAAAAGTGAAAACCACCCGAATGACTATCAACAGATGAATGGATAAACAAAATGTGGTAGACTCATGTGGAATATTATTCAGCCATTGAAAAGATGAAGTCCAGATGCAGTGGCTCACGCCTGTAATCCCAGCATTTTGGGAGGCCACCGTATCTGGCCTGGAGTGATGAAGATGTTTTAAAGTTGACTATGAGAATGGTTGTCCAGCTCTGAATATACCAAAAGCAATCAAATCATACACTTCAAGGAGGTGAGCCAGGCGAGGTGGCTCACGCCTATAATCTCAGCACTTTGGGAGGCCGAGGCGGGCGGATCCCGAGGTCAGGAGATTGAGACCATCCTGGCTAACATGGTGAAACCCCGTCTCTACCAAAAATACAAAAAAAAAAAAAAAAATTAGCCAGGCTTGGTGGCACGTGCCTGTAGTCCCAGCTACTCGGGAGGCTGAGGCAGGAGAATTGCTTGAATCTGGGAAGGGGAGGTTACAATGAGCCAAGATCACACCCCCTCACCCCAGCCTGGGCGACAGAGCTAGACTCCGTCTCAAAAAAAAAAAAAAAAAAAGAGGTGAACCGTATGCTATATGAATTATATCTCAAAGCTGTTACTGAAAAAACCTCTAGGATAAAGTCTGTAGCCCACAAAATGCCTCATAACCTGGCCCCTTCTGCAGCCCTCCCCTTGCACTCACCCCTGTACCCTACTCGCTCACCTAGCCACACTGGCCTTCCTTTAGCTCCCCAAATGCCACAAGCAGGGACTTCGCACGAGCTCTTCTCTCAACCCCTCCTTCCCCACCCTGCCCACACCTTCTGCTTCAACATCTCTTCTACAAGGACACCCTCCTTGGCTCCCCGTTCCCAGCTGGCTGCCCACAGGGGAAAGGTCTCCCAGCACCATGATCTCTTCCGTGTTGGTGCTTGGTCAGATGCAAACACCAGGAGGGTATGAGCATGTCTGTCTGGAGAACAGGAGTGTCCCTGCTGCCAATCACAATACTGCCATATCAGTCTTCTTTTTTTTTTTTTTTTTTCTCGAGACAGGGTCTCACTCTGTCACCCAGGATGGAGTACAATGGTGCGATCTTGGCTCACTGCAACCTCTGCCTCCCGGGTTCAAGCAATTCTCCTGCCTCAGGCTCCGGAGTAGCTGGGATTAAAGGCATGCACCACCACGCCTGGCTAATTTTTTGTATTTTTAGTAGAGACAGGGTTTCACTATGTTGGCCGGGCTGGTCTCGAACTCCTGACCTCGTGATCCGCCTGCCTCGGCCTCCCAAAGTCCTAGGATTACAGGTTGAGCCACTGCGCCCGGCCAACATCAGCCTCCTTCTTGCTCTTTTGAGAACACATCAAGCTTATTCCTACCTGAGGGACTTCATTCTTGTGACCCCCTCTGCGTGGAAGGCTTGGGCCCAGAATGCCTCCTGGCTGGCCCCTTCTCATGTGACCTCTTCAGAGTTCTTCAGCCGCTCTAAGGTCCCTGTCACTCTACTTGCTCCTTACTATATTTTGTTTCTTCATTCCACTTACTTGCCACCAGTTGAAATCACATTATTCACTTATTTATTTTTGAGACAGGGTCTTGCTCTTCCAGTGCAGTGAAGCAATCATGTCTCACTGCAGCCTCGACCTCCCGGGCTCAAGTGGTCCTCCCACCTCAGCCTTCCAAGTAGCTAGGACCACAGGTGTGTGCAGCCACACCGCACTGATTTCTTTCTTTCTTTCTTTCTTTTCCAGAGAGATATGTCTCCCTCTGTTGCCCAGGCTGGTCTCAAACTCCTGGGTTCAAGGGATCCTCCTGCCTTGGCCTCCTGAGTAGCCAGGACTACATACGTGCACCACCACGCCTGGCTGATTTTTGTGTTTTTAGTAGAGACGGAGTTTCACCACGTGGGCCAGGCTGGTCTCGAATCCTGACCTCAAGTTATCTGCCAGCCCCAGCCTCCCAAAGTGCTGGGATTACAAGCGTGAGCCACTGCGCCCAGCCTCTACTATATATATACTTTTTTTTTTTTTTTTTGAGACAGAGTCTTGCTCTGTCACCAAGGCTGGAATGCAATGGCACAATCTTGGCTTACTGCAATCTCTGCCTCCCGGGTTAAAGCAATTCTCCTGCCTCAGCCTCCTGAGTAGCTGGGATTACAGGTGCCTGTCACCATGCCTGGCTAATTTTTGTAGACACAGGGTTTCACCATATTGGCCAGGCTGGTCTCAAACTCCTGACCTCGTGATCTGCCTGCCTTGGCCTCCCAAAGTGCTGGGATTACAGGTGTAAGCCACCGTGCCCGGCCTACTAAATTTTTCTCTTTTTTTTTTTTGAGACAGAGTCTCACTCTGTCGCCAGGCTGGAGTGCAGTGGCATGATCTCGGCTCACTGCAACCTCTGCCTCTGGGGTTCAAGCAATTCTCCTGCCTCAGCCTCCCGAATAGCTGGGACTACAGGCGTGCGCCACCACACCCAGCTAACTTTTGTATTTTTAGTAGAGACAGGGTTTCATCATGTTGGCCAGGATGGTCTCCATCTCTTGACCTTGTGATCCGCCCCCCTCAGCCTCCCAAAGTGCTGGGATTACAGGCATAAGCCACCACTCCTGGCTTTTTTTTTTTTTTTTTTTTTTGAGATAGCATTTCGATCTTTTCGCCCAGGCTGGAGTGCAATGGCGCCATCTCAGCTCACCGCAACCTCCACCTCCTGGGTTCAAGCGATTCTCCTGCCTCAGCCTCCCGAGTAGCTGGGATTACAGGCATGTGCCACTATGCCCGGCTAATTTTGTATTTTTAGTAGAGATGGGGTTTCTCCATGTTTGTCAGGCTGGTCTCAAACTCCCGACCTTAGGTAATCCACCCGCCTCGGCCTCCCAAAGTGTTGGGATTACAGGTGTGAACCACTGCACCTGGCCAATATTTTTAAATAAATTAGCCAGACATTCTGGCCCGCCTCTAGTCCCAGCCATTTCAGAGGCTGAGGTGGGAGGATCACTTGAGTCTGGGAGGTGGAGGTTGCAGTGAGCCGTGATCATGCCACTGCACGGTGACAAAGCAAGACATTGTGTTAGGAGGGGGAAAAAAAAAAAAAGAAGCAGACACTGGCATAGCCTTGGGGAAGAAAAGGGTGAATGAGAGGGACCCAGGGGCTCGTGTGGACCCATAGGGCTGGGGTCTTCCTCACCTAGCTGGCCCTCCACCAGCTTCCTCCTCGCAGTTCTCTTCCCACCGCAGATGCTCCTTGCTCTCCCCCAAGGGCTGCGGCTCCTGGTCTTTGCATTTCACATGGGGCACGTCCACCTGCGAGCACAGTCAGGAGGGAGGCCAAGGAGGGAGGATGACGAATGGACAGATCGCCCTCCTGCCGACCCTTCAACCCTGGTCACCTTGATGTGCTGCTGCGGGACGGTGGGGACCCGCAGGAAAGACAGGCAGGTCTGGGGCAGGTGCCATGAGGGCAGGGGCGTGGGGTGAAAGGACACTCTGTCCCTAGGGGACACCTCGATACCAGACCTAGAGGGGCCAGGTGAGGGCAGGGCTATGGGAATGTAACTGGGGGACCTGGGCTCCTAACTGGTATGTGTGTTGGCTGGAGTCCTTCGAGAAAGGAAAAGAGGTAGGAGAAAAGAAATGAGGCCGGGCACGGTGGCTCATGCCTGTAATCCCAGCTCTTTGGGAGGCCGAGGCGGGCGGATCACGAGGTCAGGAGTGCGAGAACAGCCTAAGCAATATGGTGAAACTCCGTCTCTACTAAAAATACAAAAATTAGCTGACGTGGTGGCGCGTGCCTGTAATCCCAGCTACTCGGGAAGCTGAGGAAGGAGAATCACTTGAACCCGGGAGGCAGAGGTTGCAGTGAGCCGAGATCACGCCGCTGCACTCCAGACTGGGCGACAGAGTGATACTTCGTCTCAAAAAAGAAAAAGAAAAGAAATGAAAGAAACTGGTTCGGTGCGTGGGTGTTTGTGCCTTTCTCTACTCCGTTCCGGCCACGCGCCATGTGTGGAAATCAGACCGGTCAGGACGTCAGTCAGGGCCGGGTTGAGTCAGTCAGGAAATTTGGGGCTAGGCCTGATAAAAGGGAGCCCCAATGGCACAGGACAAGCGGCCGGGCGCGGGTCCGCTGGAGAAGGCTGGGATCGCAGCCGTTCCCTGCCTGTCTGTCCGCCCGCCCCACGCGCGCGAAGGAAACAAGCGCGGCGTACTCCCTGTCGCTCCATTCCGTATTTTCCCGCCTTCAAGCTCGCACCCTCTGCGCATGCGCCGACCCCGCCCCTGGCCAGCTCCGCTCCCGCGCGCGAGTGTGTTGTGACGCGTGCTCCCGGCCCCGCCCCCTTTGAGAACTTGCGCGACCAACGGGGCGGGGCCGACCGTTAAGCAGCAGTTTCGCGGTCCGGGAGCTGCGCGCGCAGTCGGCGCCGCTGGGGAACAGGAGGGTGCGCTCTGGGTGCGCCTGTGTGCCCCTGTGAGGCTCCTCGGTTCCACGGGGCGCCCAGGTTATAGGGATCTCAGAGTCCTGTATTTATTCGGTGCTTCTAACTTTATCCACTCTGCCTTGGAAAATATTCTCCATAACAATTTTTTTTTTTGAGACAAGAACTTGGTCTGTTGCCCAGGCTGGAGTGCAGTGATGTGATCATAGCTCACTGCAGCCTCGACCTCCCAGGTTCAAGCGATCCTCCTGCCTCGGCCTCCTGAGTAGCTGGGACTACCAGTGTCATCCACCACGCCCTTCTAATTTAAAAATATTTTTCTGGCCGGGCGCGGTGGTTCACACCTGTAATCCCAGCACTTTGGGAGGCCGAGGCAGGTGGATCACCTGAGGTCATGTGTTCAAGACCAGCCTGGCCAACAGGGTGAAACCCTGTCTCTACTAAAAATACAAAAAATAGCCAGGTGTGGTGGCGGGCGCCTATAGTCCCAGCTTCTCGGGAGACTGGGGCAGGAGAATTGCTTAAACCCAGGAGGCGGAGGTTGCAGTGAGCTGAGATCACACCACTGCACTCCAGCCTAGGTGACAGAGTGAAGCTCTGTCTCAAAAAAAAAAAAAAAAAAAATTATATACACACACACACAAATTATATATATTTTTTCCTGTAGAAATGAGATCTCTCTGTGCTGAGCCCAGGCTGATCCCCAACTCCTGGGCTCAAGCCATCCTCCCATCTTGGTCTCCCAAAGTGCTGTGTCAAAAAAAGAAGAAATTATCTGATCTACCCTGTTGACTGTAGGTCATAAGACCCCCATTTCAAAGAAGTTTCTGCCCCACACAAGGCCTATCTATCTAGATTCTTCTTGGCCTCTCTGAGCATGCATTCCTGAGACTCCAAGAAGAATCTAGACAGACAGGCCTTGCTGGGTTTCCCCACTCAGCCTATTAGTATTAGACAACACCCCCTCCCCGGCTTTTTTTTTTTTGAGTCTTGCTCTGTTGTCCAGGCAACACTGGAGTGCAGTGGCAAGATCTCAACTCGCTGCAACCTTGGCCTCCTGGGTTCAAGCGATTCTCAGCCAACCAAGTAGCTGGGATTACAGATGCATCATGCCCAGCTAATTTTTGTATTTTTAGTAGAGATGGGGTTTTTCCATGTTGCTAGGGCTGGTCTCAAACTCCTGGCCTCAAGTGATCCACACGCCTCAGCCTCCCAGTGTCAGGATTACAAGCATGAACCACGACAAACCCTTTTTGTCCAATCAAATTTCTACCTAGGTGTTCAAACTGTTGAACCTAAGCATAAGACACTTTTCATTAATCAGGCATGGTGGCAGGCACCTATAATCCCAGCTGCTTGGGAAGCTGAGGCTGCAGTGAGCCAAGATCGCCCCTACACTCCAGCCCAGGGAACAGAGCCAGACTCTGTCTCAAAACAAAACAAAACAAGTTTCCCCTATATCTCTGGGTCTTCATTCTGAAGGCTTGTCAGGTAACACTATGATCAAATACATTCCTATTCATTTTCTCTTATTAATCTGCCTTTTGTCAATAATTTTTAGTGAAACTTCAGAGGGCAATAAGGAAGCTTTCTCTTCATCCCTACACAGCCAAAGTTCAGATTTGATGGAAATGGCAAAATTCCAGGGTACTTGTGTTTATTTAGACACATAAATGTGTATTTAATGACAGGGTCTCACTCTGTTGTCCAGGCTAGAGTGCAGTGGTGTAATCACAGCTCATTGCAGCCTCAACCTCCCAGGCTCAAGTGATCAACCTCAGTCTCTGGAGTAACTGGGATTACAGGCATGAGCCACTATGCAGAGCTAATTTTTGTTTTCTGTTTTTTGGGGACAGGTCTCACTCTGTGGCCCAGACTGGAGTGCAGTGGTGTCATCTCAGCTCCCTACAACCACCACCTCCTGGGTTCAAGTGATTCTCCCACCTCAGCCTCCCAGGTAGCTGGGACTACAGGTGCCTGCCACCATGCCTGGCTAATTTTTGTATTTTTTTTGGAACAGTCTTGTTCTGTCACCCAGGCTGTAGTGCAGTGGCACAATCTTGGCTCACTGCAACCTCTACCTCCTGGTTCAAGCGATTCTCGTGCCTCAGCCTCCGGGGTAGCTGGGACTATGGGTGCTCACCACCATGCCCAGCTGATTTTTTTTTTGTATTTTTAGTAGAGACGGGTTTTCACCACGTTGGCCAGGCTGGTGCCGAACTCCTGACCTCAAGTGATCTGCCTGCCTTGGCTTCCCAAAGTGTTGGAATTACAGGCGTGAGCCACCACACCCGGCCTAATTTTTTTTTTTTTTTTTTTTTTTGAGATGGAGTCTTGCTCTATCGCCCAGGCTGGAGTGCAGTGGTGCAATCTCGGCTCACTGCAAGCTCCGCCTCCCAGGTTCACGCCATTCTCCTGCCTCAGCCTCCTGAGTAGCTGGGACTACAGGCGCCCGCCACCACGCCCGGCTAATTTTTTGTATTTTTAGTAGACAGGGTTTCACCATGTCGGCCAGGATGGTCTCGATCTCTTGACCTCGTGATCCACCCGCCTCGGCCTCCCAAAGTGCTGGGATTACAGGCGTGAGCCACTGCACCCGGCCCTAATTTTTTTATTTTTAGTAGAGACGGAGTTTCACCACGTTGGCCAGGCTGCTCCTGAACTCCTGACCTCAAGTGACCCACCCACCTTGGCCTCCCAAAAGTTCTTGGATTACAGAAGCGAGCCACTGTGCCTGGCTTAGTACCCAGATTTTTTTTTTTTTTTTTTTTTTGTATTTTTAGTAGAGACGGGGTTTCACCGTGTCAGCCAGGATGGTCTCGATTGCCTGGTCTCATGACCCGCCTGCCTCGGCCTCCTCAAGTGCTGGGATTACAGACATGAGCCACTGCGCCCAGCCCAGTACCCAGGTTTTTGACCATCAAGTGGCACACTGAGCTGGGGGACCCAACAAGACCCCTCACCCCTAAGGAAAGCCACCAGATGGGGGCAACTGCCCACTTTATTAGACAGTAGGTGGCCCACAGGTCTCCTCAGGGCCCACCCTCACAGTAGACACACCACACAGGACAACAGAAGGAACCTGCTACCCAGTCCTCTATCCCTGGGATTCTGGTCTTGGGACAGGTGGGAAAGAAGAAGGTGGGGGCTGGCCTCACAGAGGCCTCATAAATACAAGGTCACTGGCCAGGGATGCAAAGGAGCGCAGCAGCAGGGACTCGGGGAGGATGAGCTGTCCTAGAGTGGCCCATGTCACGCAGCCTCCTGTGTGGGAGGGGGCCTCGGCTCGGCATCCAGGCGGCACAGGGGACTGTCATACACCATCTGCAGGTTCACCTTGTGGCCCACCAGCTCCCGGATATTGTTGATGCCATATTTGATCATTGTTGGGCTTGTGTGGGAGGGAACAGAGTTTATCATGAGGTCAGCACATGCACCCTTCTGCTCAGATTTCCATGGCTCCCAATTTCCTCAGAGGAAAAGTTCAAGTTCTCCCCATGACCCACAGGGCCCTGCGCCAACTGCTCTATCACCTCTCACCCTCCGCCTTCAGTCACACCAGCCTCCTCACTCTTCTCCTAATACAAAAAGCACATTCCCACCTCTGGGCCTTTGAACTGACTGTGACCACTACCTGGGACACCCTTCCCCAGATACTCTCATGGTTTACCTCTTTATCTACCTCCAGGTTTTGCTAAGGTGGCACTTCCTCCTCCATGATGCCTTCACTGACCACGTAGTTGCCTTAGCCCTCCCTATACCACTTACTGCCCTGGTACACACTTTTGTCTTTTTTTGCTGAGTGCATTTGTGTTTTTGAGACAGAGTCTCACTCTGTAACCTAGGGTGGAGTGCGGTCGCGTAATCTCAGCTCACTGCAACCTCCGCCTCCCGAGTTCAAGTGATTCGCATACCTCAGCCTCCTGAGTACCTAGGACTAGGACTACGGACGCACGCAACAGTGCCTGGCTAATTTTTGTAGTTTTAGTAGAGACAGGAGACAGAGTCACACTCTGTTGTCCAGGCTAGAATAGAGTGCAGTGGCATGATCTTGGCTCACTGCAACCCCTGCCTCCTGGGTTCAAACGATTCTCCTGCCTCAGCCTCCTAAGTAGCTGGGATTACAGGCACCTGCTACCATGCCAGGCTAATTTTTATATTTTTAGTAGAGATGAGGTTTTGCCATGTTGGCCAGGTTGGCCTCAAACTCCTGACCTCAGGTGATGCATCTGCCTCAGCCACCCACAGTGCTGGGATTACAGGCATGTGCCACTGCGCCTGGACTGTTTTTATTCTTTGTAGAGACGGAGACTTGCTCTATTGCCCAGGCTGATCTCGAACTCCTGGCTCAGGCGATCCTCCTGCCCTGGCCTCCCACAGCACTGGGATGACAGGCATGAGCTACCATGCCTGGCCTGATGTAATTGTTGGTCTTGCTAGTTATCATCCTTCTTGCTCCACTGGGACCCCAGATTCAGAGGGAGGGACATGAGCTGTCATGTTCACAGCACGGGGCCGGGCATTCAGTTTGTACTTACGATGAAAGTTTTGTCCACTGGATGAATGAATGAGTGGTGCTGAAACCACGCAAGCCCCTACACCTGGAGAGTTGTTTGAGGCAGCTAGACACCCTGGGTTTCCACCTGGGCACTTACCGCTCCAGGGAGAGGCCCCAGGCAATGACCGACACGTTCTCGGGCAGCCCCATGGGCAGCAGCATCTCTGGACGGAAGACCCCCGAGTTTCCGACCTCCACCCACTTCTTCAGGCCTGCAGAGGCAGGACAGAGAAGACAGCGGCAGTGCGTGTTGAGTTTCTGGGCACTGCTGGCACAGGTTCTGGGTCTAAGTGGTGAGCTTGGGAGGTGGGGTACAGGCATGGCAATGGGGGGACCCAGGCCAAACCATGATAGCCTGAGACTTCCCTCCCACCCCAGTACCAGGGCCCACTCTGACCTTGGTGGTAGCTGAACACCTCCATGCTGGGCTCTGTGTATGGGTTGTAGGCTGGCTTGAAGCGGAGTTGCGTGATACCTGCAGGGAGCGGGGGGCGGGCAGGAGAGCAGGGGTTTGGAGGATAATGCTGGTGATCAACACACCTGCCCGCCGCCACAACACCACGGCCCACCCCTGCCCCACTGCTCACCCAACTTGGTGAAGAACTCCCGCAGAACACCCATGAGGTGGCCCAAGGTGAGGCCGTGATCCGCCACCACACCCTCGATCTGGTGGAACTCAGCCAGGTGCGTGGCGTCCAGGGTCTCATTCCGGAATACGCGGTCGATGGAGAAGTATTTGACCGGCGTGAAGGGCTTCTAGGGGTGACAACCGAGCCAGGCCCGGGTATGGGTCAGAAGGTCCCTTTGACAGCACCCTCTCCCCACTCTGGCCCCCACTTGGGCCAACCGCACCTTCTGGGCAAGGCGGTAGAGCGCACGAGCACTGGCTGATGTGGTGTGGGTTCGCAGTAGGTTTTTCCGGGCCTCGTCCAGCTTCCAGTTATACTTGTACCTTCAGGAGGGAAGGTGGGAAGTCCATGCAATGGCCCAGGGGTCCCCAGCCTCCTTCCCTTCCATACCAGGTAAGTCCTGCCTCACCCCTGTGAGCCATAGCCGCCCTGAGAGTGGGTCCGCTTGACCCGCTGGACGTAGTCCATTGGGAGCTGCAGGGCCTCGGCTGGATCTGGGTAGGACAGAGCAACATCAGGTCAGTCAACCAGCATTTCCCCCCTTTTTTTTTTTTCAGACAGGGTCTCACTGTTGTCCAGGCTGGAGTGCAGTGCTTACTGCAACCTCTGCCTCCCAGATTCAAGCGATTCTCATGCCTCAGTTTTCTCATTTGTGTGTGGCTTTTTTGGGTTCTTTTTTTTTGAGACAGAGTCTTGTTCAGTTGCCCCAGCTGAAGTGCAATGGCTCAATCTTGGCTCACTGCAACCTCCACCTCTCAGGTTCAAGCAATTCTGATTCAGCCTCCCAAGTAGCTGGGATTACAGGTGACTGCCACCACACCCGGGTAATTTTTGTATTTTTAGTAGAGATGGGGTTTCACCATGCTGGTCAGGGTGGTCTCAAACTCCTGATCTCAGGTGATCCACCCACCTCAGCCTCCCACAGTGCTGGGATTACAGGCATGAGCCACTGCACCTGGGCTTTATTTATGTATGTACGTACGTATATATGTATGTATGTATTTTGAGATGGAGTCTTGCTCTGTTGCCCAGGCTGGAGTGCAGTGGCATGATCTCGGCTCACTGCAACCTCCTCCCAGGTTCAAGCGATTCTCCTGCCTCAGCCTCCCGAGTGGCTGGGATTACAGAAGTGCACCACCACACCCAGCTAATTTTTTATATTTGGTAGACGTGGGGTTTCACCATGTTGGCCAGGCTGGTCTCGAACTCCTGACTTCAAGTGATCCGCCTGCCTGGGCCTCCCAAAGTGCTGGGATTATGCCACCACGCCCGGCCTTTTTTTCGAGACGGAGTCTCGCTGTGTTGCCCAGGCTGGAGTGCAGTGGCGCAATCTCGGCTCACGGCAACCTCCGCCTCCCAGGTTCAAGTGATTCTCCTGCCTCAGCCTCCCGAATAGATGGTACTACAGGCACATGCCACCATGCCCAGCTAATTTTTGTACTTTTAGTAAAGATGGGGTTTCACCATGTTGGCCAGGATGGTCTTGATCTCATGACCTCATGATCCACCCACAAACGCCTCCCAAAGTGCTGGAATTACAAGCGTGAGCCACCGCGCCTGCCTGTTTTGTTTTTTTTAAAAGGGACAAAGTTTTTTGTTTTTTTTTTTTTTTTGAGACGGAGTCTCGCTCAGTCGCCCAGGCTGGAGTGCAGTGGCATGATCTCGGCTCACTGCAAGCTCCACCTCTGGGGTTCACACCATTCTCTTGCCTCAGCCTCCCGAGTAGCTGGGACTACAGGCGCCCGCCACTATGCCTGGCTAATTGTTTCTGTATTTTTAGTAGAGGCAGGGTTTCACCGTGTTAGCCAGGATGGTCTTGATCTCCTGACCTTGTGATCCGCCCATCTCAGCCTCCCAAAGTGCTGGGATTACAGGTGTGAGCCACCACGCCCGGCCTAAAGAGACAAAGTCTTGCTCTGTTGCTTGGCCTGCAGTGCAGTGATGCAATCATAGCTCACTGCAGCCTCAAACTCCCAGGCTCAAGCAATCCTTCACCTCAGCCTCCTGAGTAGCTGCAACTACAGGCGTGCACCACCATGCCCAGCTAATTTTATTTGTACAGATGGGTCTTTCTGTGTTGCTTAGGCTGGTCTCAAACTCCTGAGCTCAAGCGATACTCCTCCCTTGGCCTCCCAAACAGTGGGATTATACCCACTGAGGCTGGCCAAGTTTCCTTCTTTGTAAAAAGGGGTAACAATACTGCTTCCAGTAGTTGGCAGGAAGATTAGAATAGTGGCTAGCATGTGATGAGTGCTTAGTAAGTTTTGGGTGCTATGACAATGATGACAAGAATGATGTTGCCCCTCTGGCCAGGTAAGCCGGCACCCAATGACCTCAACTGCCCTCTTGGTCAGGAAGGCCACCCCATTGTGGGAAGTCATTCCATTTCAGACAGTGCTAAGGGCAATGAAAGAAAGAAATGGGACAGAAGAATGAACACTAGGGGAGAAGGGCTTCTGTGGAACTCAGGGTGAACCTGGGAGTGTTAGGCTGGCCTGTCTCTGGTGACACGTGAGCAGAGGTTTGAGGCTCAGCCTGCCTTGAAGATCTGGGAGAAAACAGCTCTCGGCTAAAGACGGAACATAAGCAAAGGCCCTGAGGTGTGCACAGCCTGGAATGCCCAAAGAAGACATGGGGGCAGGCAGGGTGTGGGGGCTCACGCCTGTAATCCCAGCACTTTGGGAGGCTGAGGCAAGACTGTTTGAGCTCAGGAGTTCGAGACCAGCCTGGGCAACATAGTGAGAACAAAACAAAACAAAAATACATTAATTTTGGGCTAGGCGTGGTGGCTCACGCCTGTAATCCTAGCACTTTGGGAGGCTGAGGTGGGAGTATCACTTGAGGTCAGGAGTTTGAGACCAGCCTGGCCAACATGGCAAACCCCATCTCTATTAAAAACACAAAAATTAGCCGAGCGTGGTGGCGGGTGCCTGTAATCCCAGCTACTCGGGAGGCTGAGGGAAGAGAATCGCTTGAATCCAGGAGGTGGAAATTGCAGTGAGATGAGATCGTGCCACTACACTCTAGCTTGGGCGACAGAATGAGACTGTCTCAGGAAAAAAAAAAAAAAAAAAAAGCCAGGTGTGGTGGCTCACGCCTGTAATCCCAGCACTTTGGGAGGCCAAGGCAGACCGGAGTTTGAGACCAGCCTGGCCAACATGGCGAAACTCCATCTCTACTAAAAATACAAAAATTAGCCAGGCATGGTGGTATGTACCTGTAATCCCAGCTACTTGGGAGGCTGAGGCAGGAGAATCACTTGAACCTGGCAGGCAAAGTTTACAGCGAGCCAAGATCGTGCCACTGCACACTCCAGCTTGGGCGACAGAGTGAGAACCTGTCTCAAAAAAAAAAAAGACTGCAGGTGGCATAATGAGAACAGAGCTTGACACATCCATCAAGGATGGACTTTAATTTAACTCAATTAATTAATTTTTTTAGAGGTAGACTCTTCCCTATGTTGCCTGAGCTGGATTTGAACTCCTAGGCTCAAGCAATCCTCCTGCCTTGGCCTCCCAAATAGCCAGACTATAGGTGCACACCACCATGCCCAGTTCTAGACCTAATTTGATCAAATGGGATGCCCATCCTGTAAAGGCTCCGCCGTGGCCTGGTGTCTCTTATGTCTCAGGGAGGCCCTAGGGGCTGACCCACCTCGAAGGAAGAAGGTGTCGTGCTGGTCACGGGCTGGGTGCTGCTGGGGCTGGAAGAGGGCGTCAAAGTTCCAGAAGGAGCTCTCAATGAAGTTATCGGTCGGCATCTCGGTGAACCTGGTGGGAGATGCAGCCTGACTGCCCTGCCTGTACCCAGCAGAAGCACCAGGCCCCGTCCCCAGCCCTGTGCTCACCCCATCTCCAGGAAGATCTGTCGGAACTGGGAGCGGACCTTGAGCAGTGGGTGAAGGTGGCCGCTGTCGGGTAGGACACCGTGGGCCAAGAAGTTGTAGGGCTTGAAGGGCCGGTCCCGCCAAGAGCCACTGGGGGAGGATGCAAGGGCCTGGTAAGGACTGCCCGCCCCTGCCCCCTGCCCCAGCTCCCACCCGCCCTGACTCTGGGGTTGCCCCCTACCTGGAGATCATCTCTGGGCTCAGCTCTGTCTCTTGCTTGGAGATGCTGGTACTAAAGGCACTGCCTTTGCTCACCCAGTAGGTCTTCAGGATCCTGTGGCCAGGGGAAGGAAGGGGACGCCACTGCCATCTCCTCCTAGAGGACTTCCTTGACCTCCCGTCTGATGAGGATCCCCATGCTACCTACCAAGTCACTCTGCTTTATTTCTGTCCTCACATTTATCACTACCTGAAATCCTGCTATGTGGCCATGCCCTATCTCCCTATATTCACTCACTTATTCACTCAACACTTATTGAGAACCTAATGTGTGCCAGGGTCTGTTCAAGGTGCTAAGTACATGACTGAGTGATGATATTAGGGAAAGTCTAGCAGATTTATTCTGTGCCAGGCTCTGTTCTGCGAAAGTCTCCCCACAAGCCCCGGAAAGAGGGCAGTTTTTTTTGTTTGTTTGTTTTCCTTTTTTGAGACAGAGTTTCACTCTTGTTGCCCAGGCTGGAGTGCAATGGCACGGTCTCAGCTCACTGCAACCTCCACCTCCCAGGTTCAAGCAATTCTCCTGCCTCAGCCTCCAGAGTAGCTGGGATTACAGACACCGGCCACCACACTCGGCTAAATTTTGTATTTTTAGTAAAGACGAGGTTTCACCATGTTGGCCAGGCTGGTCTCGAACTCCTGACCTCAGGTGATTTGCCCGCCTCGGCCTCCCAAAGTGCTGGGATTACAGGCATGAGCCATCGTGCCTGGCCCCTTTTTCTTTGAGATAGGGGTCTCTCTATGTTGCCCAGGCTGGCCTTGAATTCATGGATTCAAGTGATCCTAACACTTCAGCCTCCTGAGTAGTTGGGATTATACACGTGAGCCACACACTTGGCCCAGTCTATTTGATAGATGAGGAAACTGAGACCAGCAAAGGCCAGGTGACTTGGCCAAGGTCATAAAACTAGTTAAGTGACAGAGCCCGAACTTCAATTAGGCATCCCAGCTCTAGTCTCTTCTCTCTGCCACTCTGTGTCTGCTCAAAGGGGACATTTGTCCTGTGAGAGGACGGCCCCTAGACCATCTAGGTTCCAGAAGCCTGTCTGGTGTGTGTTCATTAAACTTTGGACCACACTAAGGACAGTGAAAGAAATGAACAAGCACCGAAGATGAAGACTAGGGGCGATGGGCTTCATGGAACTCAAGGGGAGAGGAAGGGTGTCAGGGTGGCCTCTTTAAGGGGACACAGGAGAGAGACTTGATGAGGAGCCTATCTTGAAGATCAGAGGGAAAACAGTTCTCAGCAGAAGGGTCCTCATGGGCAAAGACCCCAAGGCACGTAGGCTTGACAACTATGGCATTAAGCGAGCTGGGAGGAAACTGGCCACACCTGTGCTTGGTGTGGGCAAGATGTCTCCCTCCCACCATGCCTCCACCATGCTTCACAGGTGGTGGGGGACTGAGCCTGCAGGGGGCACCCACTCACACTTCAGCCAACAGCTTCCTCTTCCTCAGCTCGCTCCTCTCCTTCTCCCCCAGCTTCTCAGCCTGTCCCCCCCGGACCAGCTGGAGCCGCCGCTGCACCTCGTCCTCCATGCTGTCCACCTGCCGGGATAAGGGGTGTGAGGGGTGTGAGGGCCAGGGGCCTGCGTGCCCGTCCACCTGCCCCCTGACCAGCCCGCAGGAACGCACCACTCGGAACACCCGTGGCCCGTCAGCTGCACTCTTGTCCACCCGGATCCACTTGTTGGACATGGCCTTGCTGAAGCCCACTTTGCCACTGGGCAGTCGCTGGAAAAGAGAGGCTGCAGTGAGTGGGGCACGAGGGCCACCTTCATCCCATCACTCACTCCCTATTCACCCCGCAGCTCCTACCATAAGCTCGCTCTGGGCCAGGCCCTCTGGGGGAATGCTTCGAAACACACGGGCCTCATGGCTGCCCTCCCGGGCAATCTCCTCGCCCTCCGCAGTAAGCTCCCAGCGCTTGGTGGACCGAAGTTCAGCCTCGATGACCTAGAGGGAAATGTGGGGAGGGGGTCCAGGCAGGGGTGAGGCTCAGAGACAGGCACCCCCTTTCTGCAGCACTGGGTCCCAGGTTGAAAGCACAGCCCTTAAAGCTAGCTTCACATCCCAGCTATACAACTTTACAGCCAAGTGGTCTCAAGGGAAGACTTCCCCTTGCTGTGTCTCCATTTCCCTTATGCAACACAGAGGTAGTAATAATGATAGTTTACACCTCCCGGGGTAAAGTACACCACTAAGGATGTTATCTGGCAGAAGACAAATTCTTACTGTCAGTTTTGAACCTGTGACAGATTTTAATGTGAAAAATTAGGTGAACTGATTTGTCTCCACGTTTTTGTTTGTTTTTGTTTTCTTTGAGAGGGGGTCTCACCCTGTCACTAGGCTGGGGTGCAGTGGTGTGATCACAGCTCACTGCAACCTGGACCTCCTGGGCTCAAGCGATCCTTCCGCCTCAGCCTCTCGAGTAGCTGGGACTACAGGCATGTGCCGCCACACCCGGTTAATTTTTAAATTACTTTTTTTTTTTTTTTTTGAGACAGAGTCTTGCACTGTCGCTCAGGCTGGAGTGCAATGGTGCGATCTCGGCTCACTGCAACCTCTGCCTCCCGGGTTCAACCGATTCTCCTGCCTCAGCCTCCCGAGTAGCTCGGATTACAGGTGCCCACCACCACCCCCAGCTAATTTTTGTATTTTTAGTAGAGACGGGGTTTCACCATGTTGGCCAGGCTGGTCTCAAACTCCTGACCTCGTAATCGGCCAACTCGGCCTCCCAAAGTGCTGGGATTACAGGCGTGAGCCGCCACGCCCGGCCCTTTAAATTACTTTTTAAAGACAGAGTGTTGTTATGTTGTCCAGGCTGGTCTCAAACTTCTGGCCTCAAGTGATTCTCCTTCCTCAGCCTCCCAAAGTGCTGGCATAATGGGCATCAGCCACCATACCCAGCCTGTCTCCATGTTTAAATGTCCACATGTCAGTGCCCAGAATGTCAGAGACGGGCCCTGGAGGTCCACATTACAAACAAAAACTGAGGTTCCAGGTCCAGAGTCATGAAGACAAGGACAACAAGGGTAAGCAGAGTGCACAGGGCCTGGCTCCCACTTCGTTCTAATCCCAACTCTGCCCTTCACTTACTGTGTGACCTCGGGAAAGTTGCTTAACCTCTCAGTGACTCTTCTCATCCATAAGAGAAAGGTGTGATGGGTTCTACCTCAGATGATTTTAAGGAGTAGCTAAATTAATCCTCAGAAAGAATATATATAGTGCCTACCATGTGACAAACACTGCATAAATTCTTTTTTTTTTTTTTTGAGACAGAGTCTCGCTCTGTCACCCAGGCTGGAGTGCGATCTCGGCTCACTGCAACCTCCACCTCCTGATTCAAACAATTCTCTGCCTCAGCCACCTAAGTAGCTGGGAATACGGGTGCCCACCACCACACCTGGATAATTTTTTAAAATATTTTTAGTAGAGACAGGGTTTCATCATCTTGGCCAGGCTGGTCTTGAACTCCTGACCTCGTGATCCACCCGCCTCAGCCTCCCAAAGTGCTGGGATTACAGGTGTGACCACTGCACCCGCCTAAATTCTAATTACTATAATTATTTTTATGGCTATTACTGTCATTAGATTGAACCTCACCTCCTTATATTATTTAACCCTCTGTGACATATACAAATGTCAAATCATATTGATCAAGGCACTGTCACCCCACACAACACAGCTGCCATCTCTCCTCTGCATTGAGGAGTACGGGCTCTGCAGCCTGAGTGCCTAATTTCAAATCTGGGCTCATCGGCCTCTTCTATTCACACTGATTACGTTACTGACCATCAGTTGTCACATCTGCAAAATGGGAATAACATGGCCATCAGCCAGGATTATGGAACGGATTGGACAAACAAGCTGAGACCAAAGTGGGGCAGAGAACATGAGCTCTACGGATAAACAGCCCAGATCCTGGCCCCATTGATCTAGCCTTCTGGGTGGCCCACGGGCCCCTCAGCATCCTACTCCTGTGACTCTGTCACTGTCCATTTGCCCAAGTCAGAAGGCTGGACTTCATCTCTGCGCCCCCTGCCTTGTCCTGAATCCCATGCCTTCCCCACCTCCCCCAAGCTTCCTTCCCATAGCCAGACATGATGCCCTCCAGCTTGGGGAAGTGCCAGCTTCTGCTTTCATCCCTTCACCTCCAGTCCCGTCCATGCCAATTCTTCCCAAAGGTGATGTGGATAGCACACTCATCTGACCGGCTCTAGCTCCTGCTATCGCTTCCCAGTTCCCTCATGAGGTGAAGACCTAAGAGGCCTTGCAATTACAGCTATGCTGGTCTCCCTCGCCGCCTGCCATCCCCCAAGATCCCGGCCACTGATCTCTAAAGTGCTATCACTTTCCTCAACAGAGAACCGACTCCGCCGTCGCTGAGTCGCTCTCCCTGACCCCCAAGGCTGGGTCAGCTGTCACAGCTGGGTCCCGTTTTCCCCCATCACTCTGGTTCTTGAAGCACCTTCCTATTAGGTCGCAACCTGAGTGAGGGCAGCAACCGCGCTTCCTCGTCCATCATCGTACCCCCTACCCACGCTGACCGTGCCTCAATAAACGTTTATTGCATGAGGAACATCCGTGCGTCTGGGCCCTCACTCGTCCCACTTCCCGCCCGCACATCCCGGAGTGGACACATACACAGCTACCCCAAACTAGGCCTGAGGGAATTTGGCTTGGATGTAGAGCGCCCGTGGCAAGGGGACTGTAGGTGCAAGGGCAAGGCGGTCCGGCATCACGGGCCCGGCTCACCTCGCCCAGCGCCTGAAGGCTCTTCACGGCGCCCACCACCGCCTGGTGCTCCATGCCCAGCTCAGCCGCCAACTCGGCGCTGTCCAGGCCGCCATCAGACGCCTCCAGCCGCCGGAGCAGCAGTTCCGCCACCGGACCATCCGCCATGACTCCTTTCAGTGTGCTCGGCGGGTCCGGGCCGTTGGGGCTGAGCCACCGGAACCGGAACTCGGAGTGTGTACCGCCATCTTGAATGTGTCTAACTGCAGAACAGGGCTCAATGTGTCGTCATCTTGAGTGTGGCGACGGAGCCTCAAAAGGTGCATGGGACTCAGTTCCCACCTCCACCCTGGCTCCATCAATGGCGTCTGGTTGACCAGAGAGGTAAAACTGATTATCTCAAGGTCAGAAGCACCGCCCTGTTTTGAGTTTGATCTAGCCTCACTTCGAGCGGGCTGTGTGACCTTGGACTTCCCCGTCTCTGGGTTACAGAACCCTCTGCCCTTCTGGTATTCTCTCTTGCCCTAGGAGAGGCGGTGGGTGGTGGGCTCCAGAGATGGTCATTTTGGCGATGTCAGCTACTTTTAAAATTTCAAAGGAAGGCTGGGTAGGTACCGTCCCTTTTTATAGAAGGGAAAGGAATTCACCTAGTAAGTCAAGGTGGCACCTAACCTGTGTGGATTACCTCGTATGTGGTAGTACTTAGCCCAGAACTGAGTACTTCACGTGTAGTATTTCATTTCTCCCCAAAACTTTATGATGTAGATACTGATATAACCGCATTACACAGGTGAGAAAACTGAGGCTCAGAGGGTGGTATGACTTGCCCAAGGTTCTACAAAGAGTTGGTGGAAATGAAGTCATAAATTATAAACCTTCCAGATCCTCCCACCCTTGTGCACTGAGAGCAACATCAGTGCAAATACTGCATGGCCTAGATTAGCACTGTCCTATTGAAATACAGTGCAAAACATCTTTTTTGAGACAGGGTCTTGCTCTGTCACCCATGCTGGAGTGCAGTGGCGCAATTATGGCTTACTGCAGCCTTGACTTCCCAGGCCGTAAGGATCCTCCAACCTTAGGCTCCTGAGTAGCTGGAACTACAGGTGCGCGCCACCACACCCAGCTTTTTTTTTTTTTTTTTGTAAATATGGGGTTTGCCCATGTTGCCCTGGCTGGTCTCAAACTCCTAGGCTCAGGTTATCCTCCTGCATCGGTCTCCCAAAGTGCTGGCATTACAGGCATGAGCCACCTTGCCCAGCCAGCCAGACCCTGACTCTTAACAAAAAAAAAAAAGATGACTAATAAAATATTTTGCACTCGGCTGGGCGCAGTGGCTCACCCCTGTAATCCCAGCACTTTGGGAGGCTGAGGCAGGTGGATCACCTGAGGTCGGGAGTTTGAGACCAGCCTGACCAACATGGAGAAACCCCGTCTCTACTAAAAATACAAAATTAGCAGGGCGTGGTGGCACATGCCTGTAATCTCAGCTACTTGGGAGGCTGAGGCAGGAGAATTGCTTGAACCTGGGATGCAGGGGTTGTGGTGAGCCGAGATTGTGTCATTGCATTCCAGCCTGGGTGACAAGGCGAAACTCCGTCTCAAAAAAAAAAAAAATTGCACTTTTTTTCATACTAAATCTTCAAAATCTGATGCGTATTTTACACTTACAACACATCTCAGTTCGGACCAACCACATTTCAAATGGTCAGTAATCACATGTGGGCAGTGGTGACTTACGTCAGCACAGGTAGATTAGAATCCTAGATCTGCTGGCCAGGCTCAGTGCCTCATGCCTGTAATCCCAGCACTTTGGGAGGCTGAGGCGGGTGAATCACCTGAGGTCAGGAGTTCAAGACCAGCTTGGCCAACATGGCGAAACCCTGTCTCCTCTAAAAACACAAAAATTAGCTGGGTGCAGTGGGGCTGCCTGTAATCCCAGCTACATGGGAAGCTAAAGCAGGAGAATCACTTGAGCCTGGTAGGTGGAGCTTGCAGTGAGCGGAGATCGCACCACTGCACTCCAGCCTGGGTGACAGAGCAAGACTCTGTCTCAAAAAAAAAAAAAAAAAAAAAGCATCCTAGATCTGTTATTTATGTCATTCAACCAGAAGGCGTAATCTTTCTGTGCCTCAGTTTCTTGCTCACATGGAGGTGATTGGAGCCCAGGTTACTGTGAGAATTAAATGCCCACACATATTCACACTGCTTACTAAATTGAGTGTGGCCCATGTTCGAACACTCTTATAAGCAGAACACATTTATTCCTTTTACATCACAATTATTATTTGAGTCTGTAAAATGGGATTACTCATCTCTCCCAATCCTGACCCTATATGAGGTTCTGTATTCAGGATACATTTCTCAAAGTTCCTTCTCTCCTCCCATTTTATGTTGATTATTTATTTATTTATTTAGAGAGTGGGTCTCACTCTATTGCCCAGGCTGGAGTGCAGTGGCATGATCTTGGCTGACTGCAGCCTCCACCTCCTGGGCTCAAGCGATCTCTCACCTCAGCCTCCCGAGTAGCTGGGACTACAGGTGTGTGCCACCAGGCCAGGCTAATTTGTGTTATGTATATTATATATTATATAATAGATGCTATATATAATATACATACTATTCATATATTTATGCATTATATATCGTATATAACACATATATTATATATGTGTATATATATATCTTTTGTAAGAACGAGGTTCCACCATGTTACCCAGGCTGGTCTTGAACTGCTGGGCTCAAACAATCTGCCTGCCTCAGGTTCCCAAGGTGCTAGGATTACAAGTGTGAACTACCATGTCCGTCTTATTTTTATTTATTTTTGAGACAGGGTCTTGCTCTGTCACCCAGGCTAGAGTGTGCAGTGGCAACAACACAGCTCACGGCAGCGTCAACCTCCTGGTCTCAAGTGATCCTCCTGCCTCAGCCTTCTGAGTAGCTGGGAATACAGGCAGGCGCCACCACGCCTGGCAATTAAACAAAATGTTTTTGTAAAAATGGCCTCCTGCTATGTTGCCCAGGCTGGTCTTGAACTCCTGGCCTCAAGCATTCCTCCCATCTTGGCCTGCCAAAGTGTTGAGATTACAGGCGTGAGCCACTGTGCCCAGTGTGTTTTTAGTTAATTTCCACAAGAGTCCTTCCTTCCTCTCTTCTGTCATGCAGCAAGTACTTTTTAAGCCTGTTCTGTGCCATGTGCTGCAGGTGACACTGGAGGATGCAAAGTGAACAAAACAGGCAGTGTCTAACCTCAGGTAGGAAGCACCAAGCCCACAGGTGCCTGACACAGGAACAGGAGGAAGGGTCAGGAAGAGGCCTGGGATGGTCCCCAGGATCCTCATGGGGGGGACCAGACTAGGCAATACTGAATACTACCTAGAGGAAGTGGTAGAACCCCAACTTCCCAGTTCATTCTCCCCCTTCTTTTTTTCGAGATGGAGTCTTGCTCTGTCACCTGGGCTGGTGGGCTGGAGTGGAGTGGCGTGATCTTGGCTCCCTGCAATCTCTGGCTCCCAGGTTCAAGCGATTCTCCCACCGCAGCCTCCCGAGTACTGGGATTAGAGGCACCCGCCACCGCGCCTGGCTTTTTTTTAATTTTTATTTTTAGTGGAGACGGGTTTTCACCTTGTTGGCCAGGCTGGTCTCGAACTGACCTAAAATGATCCGCCTGCCTCGGCCTCCCCAAGTGCTGGGTTTACAGGCGTGAGCCACCACACCCGGCCACCATTTCTTTTTTTTTTTTAACCAAAGACCCTTGCCAAGTCATTCCCCGCACTCCACTTTGTTTTCCTTTTCATTTTTTCCTTCCTCTCTTTTCTGAGTCACAACCATTAGCCAGGAAGCACCCCCTCCCTACCCTCTTTCCTGGATCCCCCTCATTCCCTCCTTCCATAGTCCACTCCCGCGTTCCCAGGTCCAGGGCTTATTTGCCCAGAGTTTGGAAAACCCCAAGCTCTCCTTCCTCCTTTCTACAGCGTGCGGGCAGGGTACTGGTGCCAGTCACGTGCCTCTGGCTTCAGAAGAAGACTCTAGACTGGGGTCGGGGGCGGGGGGTGGGTCCTGCCCATCTCCCTAGCACCTTATCGTCCCTACCATCTGTGTCTTTTTTCTCCTCCCCAAACGGAACCCCCTGCCCTCTCGCCTATAGCCGTTTAATTGCAAAAGCCAGGCCGTTTGTGGCAGACCACAGACAGCGACCCCCTTCATTTACCGGTTGAGAGGAGACTAAAGGGGCTGCTGCAATCTGGGTAATAACCCTATCCCCACCCCAGGAGTCACAGTCACATCGTTAAGCCTTCCTCCCCTCTTGTCCCAGGACAGCTTTAAAAACGTTAAAAGCATTTCTGCTGGGTAGCATCTGGCCAGGGTCGCCCCCTCTGTCTGCTCAGGAACGTCTGTCACTTCAGAGAGCTTAAGTGACTTGCCCCAGTCACACAGCAGCAGTCCGATAGGCTGCCAGGGCTCTAGGGGCAGAAGGAGGAGAGGGCTGGCATTCTTCCCACTGGCCCGCGTGGCTGTAGCACCGGGGTGCAGCGAAGCCCCAGGGCCCCAACCCGTGAACTCTCTCCCATCCCGGGCGGGGGTAAGGGAGCAGCAGTGGGGTGCTGGTTCTCAAATGCAAGATAAGAACTGGCTAGGACAGCCTTGCCCAGCCCCTCCACCTAGAGGGAATGGGAGGGAGAGAAGCTGAAGGAAGGGTCCCGGTCCCGGGTGGAGACACCTGCGCTCCCGCGGGTTCTTTAAACGCCCAGATGGGGAACGACGCGCGCGGTCGAGGGCGGGGTTGGGTTCAGGTCTGGTCACATGACCTGGCCTGAGGCGCTCGCGGCCCCCACCCCACTAGTGGGCGTCCCCCCCAACGCGTGGTTGACCATCATTGGTCGGTGGTGAGGCCAATAGAAATCGGCCATCTGGGAACCCAGCGTTCCGAGGCGCAGCCTAACTTAGTGAACCGGCGAAGGTCCAGTGGAAAAAGACGATCGTGGGCGCAGACCAATGACAAAGTGGAAGGGGCGGGCCCAAGGGCTGGGTCAGGTTGGTTTGAGAGGCGGGTGGCTATAAAAGTGCAAGGCGGGCGGCGGCGTCCGTCCGTACTGCAGAGCCGCTGCCGGAGGGTCGTTTTAAAGGGCCCGCGCGCCGCCGCCCCCTCGGCCCGCCATGCTGCTATCCGTGCCGCTGCTGCTCGGCCTCCTCGGCCTGGCCGTCGCCGAGCCTGCCGTCTACTTCAAGGAGCAGTTTCTGGACGGAGGTAACGCCTGGTCCCGCCTCGAGGCCGCCCCGACGACGCGGCTGGCCCCCGATCCTGGATCTGCGTTGTCGCCCGTAATTACCGTTTAGAGGTCCAATACGGTGGCCCCCGGTGACTAGAGCCGCGGGCGATTCCTCTTCTGCGTCCCTGGGGAGCGCGGAGGGCGTAGCGGCCTCCCGCGGCGGGAGTTAGGGTTAGCCCGAGGATCTCTGAAGGCACTCGACGTGTCAAAGTAGAGGTTGGGATGGGGAGAGTCGGGGATCCCCTTTCCTGTCCCCAGCAGCTTGTGGCTCTCGGCAGATGTTTGGTGTGGGGGAGGATTAGTACAGCCGCGCTGACCTACCCCTCTAACCCCCCACTTAGACGGGTGGACTTCCCGCTGGATCGAATCCAAACACAAGTCAGATTTTGGCAAATTCGTTCTCAGTTCCGGCAAGTTCTACGGTGACGAGGAGAAAGATAAAGGTAAGAGCCTAGGAGTGGGTGCTCAGATTCGGGAGGACTTCCTGGCAGAAGTCCTTGTCTGTACACACACAGCCGGGACAATCCTCTAGGAGGAGGGACAGGTGGAGGAAGTGGGGGAGTCTTCTCTGTCCTCTAAATCGAGGGTCCTCGCGGGTCAGGGCCCAACGGTGACCTCACTACCGTCCCGTCTCAGGTTTGCAGACAAGCCAGGATGCACGCTTTTATGCTCTGTCGGCCAGTTTCGAGCCTTTCAGCAACAAAGGGCAGACGCTGGTGGTGCAGTTCACGGTGAAACATGAGCAGAACATCGACTGTGGGGGCGGCTATGTGAAGCTGTTTCCTAATAGTTTGGACCAGACGGACATGCACGGAGACTCAGAATACAACATCATGTTTGGTGAGGGCCTGCTTCCTGGTGCTGACCTCTGTCCCATTAGTTAGAGGGAGACCCAGACCCCAATGACTTTCTTAACAATGGTTTTCTTTGGAAGGGGAGCTAAAAGAATAAGTCCCAGCAACAATTTATTGCATTATGATCGCAGATCTAGGCTGTTAATTTAATTTGCGTGATTGTATATAGTTATTTCTCAATCTTACTAATGAGGATTTTGAGTTCTAGAGCACTGATTTTTTTTTTTCCTTTAAACTTAAGGCTCCACCCACAACCCATTCAGGACAGAATCAGGATCTGAGTTTCTCTTTTCAGCCTTGACAGACCCGAGTTTAAGAACCAGGTCTTCCTTTTACAAAGAGGGGTGAGGGCCTCGACATGATGGGTAGTCTCTGACTCTTAACTGGATCTGCTTCACACCTAGGTCCCGACATCTGTGGCCCTGGCACCAAGAAGGTTCATGTCATCTTCAACTACAAGGGCAAGAACGTGCTGATCAACAAGGACATCCGTTGCAAGGTGTGCCTGGGGGTGGTGGCAAATGGCTGTCATGGGGAGGTTCAGGGGTCAGCGTGATTGGGGGGTGGCCCCTGCTCACCTTATTCCTTCTTCAGGATGATGAGTTTACACACCTGTACACACTGATTGTGCGGCCAGACAACACCTATGAGGTGAAGATTGACAACAGCCAGGTGGAGTCCGGCTCCTTGGAAGATGATTGGGACTTCCTGCCACCCAAGAAGATAAAGGATCCTGATGCTTCAAAACCGGAAGACTGGGATGAGCGGGCCAAGATCGATGATCCCACAGACTCCAAGCCTGAGGTTGGTGTTTGGGCAGGGACTCTGCTCTCCACATTGGAGGGTGTGGAGAACATCTGGGCCAACTCTGACCTCTTCATCTACCCCCCCAGGACTGGGACAAGCCTGAGCATATCCCTGACCCTGATGCTAAGAAGCCCGAGGACTGGGATGAAGAGATGGATGGAGAGTGGGAACCCCCAGTGATTCAGAACCCTGAGTACAAGGTGAGTTTGGGGCTCTGAGCAGGGCTGGGGCTCACAGTGGGGAGTACACCGACCTTACCCATCGGTTTCCTTCTCCCTTCTGCAGGGTGAGTGGAAGCCCCGGCAGATCGACAACCCAGATTACAAGGGCACTTGGATCCACCCAGAAATTGACAACCCCGAGTATTCTCCTGATCCCAGTATCTATGCCTATGATAACTTTGGCGTGCTGGGCCTGGACCTCTGGCAGGTGAGACTTGGAGGAAAAAGGAGGATCACTGGGGTACCTCAAGTGCATAAGATCACTCAAGAGGAAAGGGACAGGGTAGGCACCCCAGGTGGGTCTGACTCAAAAATGGTACTTCTTGTAAACAGTACTTCCTGGTCTGTCCCTGTGAAGTCCTCACAGCAACCCCTTTAAGGTTGTACTTTTTGTGCACCAAGTACTTCCCCAAGTACTTTTATGCAAATTAACTTCTTTAAATACCCCCAAAGATCTAGAAGGTGGTCAGGTAATCCAGTTAGCTGGGGCTGGGCACAGTGGCTCACCCTTACAATCACAGTACTTTGGGAGGCTGAGACAGGAGGATTGCTTGAGGCCAGGAGTTAGACAACTCAACCTTGCTTGGCAACATAGCGAGGAGACCCTATCTCTACAAAAAAATTTTTTTTTTTTTTTTTTTTTTTGAGAGTTTCACTCTTATTGCTGAGGCTGGAGTGCAATGGCATGATCTCAGCTCACTGCAACCTCCGTCTCCTGGTTTCAAGTGATTCTCCTGCCTCAGCCTCCCGAGTAGCTGGGATTACAGGCATGTGCCACTATGGATGCCAGGATAATTTTTTTTTTTTTTTTTTTTTTGGAGACCGAGTCTTTCTCTGTCGCCCAGGCTGGAGTGCAGTGGTGTGATCTCTGCTCACTGCAAGCTCCGCACCATCCCCCCAGGTTCACGCCATTCTCCTGCCTCAGCCTCCTGAATAACTGGGACTACAGGCGCCTGCCACCATGCCTGGCTAATTTTTTTGTATTTTTTTTTTTTTTTTAGTAGAGACGTGGTTTCACCATGTTAGCCAGGATGGTCTCCATCTTCTGACCTCATGAGCCACCACCACCTTGGCCTCCCAAAGTGCTGGGATTACAGGCATGAGCCACCGCACCCAGCTTTTTTGTAGAGACAGGGCTTCATGTTGCCCAGGTTGGTCTCGAACTCCTGGCCTCAGGCGATCTGCCCGCCTCGGCCTCCCAAAGTGCTGGGATTACAAGGGTGAGCCACCACGTCCAGCCTCTACAAAAACTTTAAAAATTGGCCAGATGTCGTGCATACTTGTAGTCCCAACTACCAAGGAAGAAGGATGATCACTTGACCCTCGGGCATCGAGGCCTCAGTGAGCCATGATCGTGTCACTGCACTCCAGCCTGGGTGACAGAGTGAGACCCTCTTTCAAAAAAAGCTGGGACTTGGCCGAACGCAGTGGCTCACGCCTGTAATCCCAGCACTTTTGGAGGCCGAGGCGGGTGGATCGCAAGGTCAGGAGATGGAGACCATCCTGGCTAACATGGTGAAACCCCATCTCTAGTAAAAATACAAAAAATTTGCCGGGTGTGGTGGCGGGCGCCTGTAGTCCCAGCTACTCGGGAGGCTGAGGCAGAAGGATGACGTGAACCTGGGAGGCAGAGCTTGCAGTGAGCTGAGATCACACCACTGCACTCCAGCCTGGGTGACAGCGAGACTCTGTCTCAAAAAAAAAAAAAATGGCTGGGACTGAATTTTTGTCTGTTTTGGTCACTGAAATACCTTCTGTGCCCAAGACAGTTCCTGGCATGTAGTAGGTACCTGAAAAATACCTGAATAAGAGAGTGAGAAACAGAAGAAACAGGTGCAGAGAACTGAAGTCAGTGGCCCAAGGTTATGGGGGCAGGAAACCACAAAGCTGGGGTTTGAACCTGGGCAGTACAGCACCTGAGTCTCTCATCTTTTTTTTTTTTTTTTTTTTAAGACAGTCTTGCTCTGTCACCCAGGTTGGAGTGCAGTGGCTTGATCTTGGCTCACTGCAGCCTCTGCCTTCCAGGTTCAAGTGATTCTTATGCCTCAGCCTCTCGAGCAGCTGGAATTACAGGCATGCGCCACGACGCTGGGCTCTTTTTTTTTTTTTTGAGATGGAATTTCGCTCTTGTTGTCCAGACTGGAGTGCAATGGTGCAATCTCGGCGGCTCACCACAACCTCCGCCTCTCAGGTTCAAGCGATTATCCTGCCTCGGCCTCCTGAGTAGCTGGGATTAAGGGGATGAGCCATCACAGACCCCGGGCTGATTTTTTTAGTAGAGACAGAGTTTCACTATGTTGCCCAGGTTGGTCTCGAACTCCTGGCCTCAAGTGATCCGTTCGCCATGACCTCCCAAGGTGCTGGGATTACAGGCATGAGCCCGTCCCTGGCTGTCTCTCCATCTTTTTTTTTTTTTTTTTTTGAGACGGAGTCTTGCTCTGTCACCCAGGCTGGAGTGCAGGCACGATCTTGGCTCACTGCAAGCTCCGCCTCCCGGGTTCACACCATTCTCCTGTCTCAGCCTCCCAAGTAGCTGGGACTACAGGCACCCGCCACCACGCCTGGCTAATTTTTTGTATTTTTAGTAGAGACGGGGTTTCACCATGTTAGCCAGGATGGTCTCGAGCTCCTGACCTCATGATCCGCCCACCTCGGCCTCTGGGCGAGGATTACAGGCGTGATCCACCGTGCCTGGCCTCTCCATCTTTTTAACTGCAATGTCAGCAGTGTTCCTTGTCTTCTCTGCAGATGCAGGCAGCAGGATGTAATGGTTATAGGAACACAGGTAGAAACCCTGTCCAAAGCAAGGGCTATCGGGTATCACCTCTGACCATCCTTCCCATTCATCCTCCAGGTCAAGTCTGGCACCATCTTTGACAACTTCCTCATCACCAACGATGAGGCATATGCCGAGGAGTTTGGCAACGAGACGTGGGGTGTAACAAAGGTGAGGCCTGGTTCTGGTCCTCATGTCGGGGGTGGGCAGGGCTGGCAGAGGGCAAGACCCTGAGGTGTGTGCTCTGCCTGCAGGCAGCAGAGAAACAAATGAAGGACAAACAGGACGAGGAGCAGAGGCTTAAGGAGGAGGAAGAAGACAAGAAACGCAAAGAGGAGGAGGAGGCAGAGGACAAGGAGGATGATGAGGACAAAGATGAGGATGAGGAGGATGAGGAAGACAAGGAGGAAGATGAGGAGGAAGATGTCCCCGGCCAGGCCAAGGACGAGCTGTAGAGAGGCCTGCCTCCAGGGCTGGACTGAGGCCTGAGCGCTCCTGCCGCAGAGCTGGCCGCGCCAAATAATGTCTCTGTGAGACTCGAGAACTTTCATTTTTTTCCAGGCTGGTTTGGATTTGGGGTGGATTTTGGTTTTGTTCCCCTCCTCCACTCTCCCCCACCCCCTCCCCGCCCTTTTTTTTTTTTTTTTAACTGGTGTTTTATCTTTGATTCTCCTTCAGCCCTCACCCCTGGTTCTCATCTTTCTTGATCAGCATCTTTTCTTGCCTCTGTCCCCTTCTCTCACCTCTTAGCTCCCCTCCAACCTGGGGGGCAGTGGTGTGGAGAAGCCACAGGCCTGAGATTTCATCTGCTCTCCTTCCTGGAGCCCAGAGGAGGGCAGCAGAAGGGGGTGGTGTCTCCAACCCCCCAGCACTGAGGAAGAACGGGGCTCTTCTCATTTCACCCCTCCGTTTCTCCCCTGCCCCAAGGACTGGGCCACTTCTGGGTGGGGCAGTGGGTCCCAGATTGGCTCACACTGAGAATGTAAGAACTACAAACAAAATTTCTATTAAATTAAGTTTTGTGTCTCCCTCCTGTGTCTCCTTCTGGGGAAAGACAGACTTAAGGAAACCCAGCAGTGGTCTTTTTGGGGTGGGGGGGGTTTCCAGTATATCTCCTTTTTCAGCTATTGCTAGAGAGGTTGCTGAGTGTTCCACGAGATTCCAGGGACCCTTATTTACCCCATAACCCTCAAAACCAACGGGGGAATGGCTGTTGCTGCTGTAAATACTCCACATATTAACTTACTGAATCCTTGAACCTAACTGGTAAGTTTTGGTTCTGTTTATTTATTTTTAAGATAGACTCTTGCTCTGTTCAGGCTGGCGTACAGTGGCTCAATCTGGTTCACCCTGCCCCTTAAACTGGCCGCCTTCATGCTTCTATTCCTTTGGGGTCCTGTGGCTCAGCCCAACCCCTCGGATGCCTCCAGGACTGGTAGATCCAAGGGAGAATTCTGTATTTAATGTAGTGAGGCTTTGAAAGTTAACATCTTTAAATACTTCTGGGGTCAGATTAGGGATAGTACAACAAAGTACTCCTGGCCGGAGACCCAGGAATTAAAATTGTAGGTTCATTCCAAAAATCCAGATCCCTAAAGAATGAATGAGGCTACAAAATGGCACCTTGCCCCTGCTTCCAACTTAAGGTTTTTTTTTCCTGTGCTTGGTGGCCTTTCAGGTATTTCTAGTCTTCAGTAACTTCCACTTTGACTGCTCTACAAGGGTTCCTGCCAGGATACCCAGACCAGAATAAAACTCTTGGGGGCCAGGTACGGTGGCTCACGCCTGTAATCCCAGCACTGTGGGAGGCCGAGGCAGGCGGATCACCTGAGGTCAAGAGGTGGAGACCAGCCTGGCCAACATGGTGAAACCCAATACAAAAAATTATCCGGGCGTGGTGGGGGGGTGCCTGTAATCCCAGCTACTCGGGAGGCTGAGGCAGGAGAATTGCTTGAATCCGGGAGGCGGAAGTTGCAGTGAACCGAGATCACGCCACTGCACTCCAGCCTGGGTGACAGAGACTCCGTTTCAAAGAAAAAAACCCTTATTTGGAAGAGGCAAAAAACGAGGTTTTTACAGAAGAAATACAAATGTCTGTAACCAGTACAGGTACATAAAAATTTTGTTAAAAATTCATTTGAGCGTGAGAGTGGGGACACCAGAGTCACTTTGCAACCGCGTAACGTCACCGCTAACGGGCATGGCGTCACTCAGGAGACCACGTGTGCGGGCCGAGCAAGAAGCCCCGCCCACAACGCGGAGTTTAGTGTGCGCGTGCCTCGCTCGAGAACCCGCTCGTGCGCATGCCCACAAAGGCCAAGGAGGGCGCGCGCAGGTCACGTGCGCCGGTGGTCAGCGCGCGCATTGCCTGCCCCGGAAGTGGTCGGCGCGCGGCGCGGAGCGCCTGGGCGCTAAGATGGCGGCGGCGTGAGTTGCATGTTGTGTGAGGATCCCGGGGCCGCCGCGTCGCTCGGGCCCCGCCATGGCCGTCACCATCACGCTCAAAACGCTGCAGCAGCAGACCTTCAAGATCCGCATGGAGCCTGACGAGACGGTGCGGGCCGGGCCGGAGCCCAGGGGCGGGAGCGACGGGTTTCGGGGTTGGGGTGGGGGCGGGGAGGCTAGGATCCCAACGGGAGGGGCAGGGAGGACGGCGCGGGTCGGCCCTGCCCAGACCCCCGACCGCCCGACTTTCCTGGACCCTCCGATGGTCTTTGGCCCGGCCCCCAGCCGATCGGGTGGCGCTCCTGCGCGGGTCTCCGGGCGAGGCCCCACCCCCGGGGCGCTGGCCAGGCCCCGGCTCCAATGTCAGCGCTCTCGCGGGGCGCGGGAGTCACAGGCTCGGATTCCTGGGCAGGCCAAGCTCTCCAGGACTGGGCTCCACGTTACCAGCTTTGCAGGCGTCTCCTTGGGACACTGGTGGTCGAATCTAGGAGTAATGACCAGGAGATACTGAGTAGTGACGACAACAACGATGTTAATGATAATAAACGGGTCTTAGTCTTTATAATTTCGGTGGTCCGTGTTTGTTGGCCGTTTATTTTTTATCAGTCACCGAGTGTTTTAGTGTTGTTTTACCGCTCTGCAAAACGGGCTTGTCATTGGGGACCTCTGACCATTTTACAGATGTGGAAACCTAGGGGTGGAGGAACTTTGCCACAGTCACACACAAGTAATGGCAGAGCTGGGATTCAAATTCGGTTCTGCCTCGTGTGAGCGTCCATGATATAAATATTATGCTGCCTTTTTAGTCAAAAGTAGAATTAGGACCTAATTCAAACATACTGAATGTCTGTTGGGTACTTGGCACTTTTTGCATAGTGAGGGAGACATTGAAGTCCACTTTTTGTAGAAAAGGAAGCACACATTTTTTGATCAGCTCAAGTGTTTGGCTTTGGGCAAGTTAACCTGTCTACCTGTCTGTGCCTCCGTTTTCTCAAATATTAAATGAACCGGTCGCCTGCTGGCTTCCACCTGTAATCCCAGCACTTAGGGAGGCAGAGGCAAGAGGAGCGCTTGAGCCTAGGAATTCTAGATCATCCTGGCAACACAGTGAGACCCCGTTCTCTACAAAAAGAAGAAACAAAAATCAATAAATAAAATGAGACCAATTAAACGTATTTCGTAGGAAGCTTAAAAGGTATGACACATATACATTTACAGTAGCACTATTGGCCAGGCACGGTGGCTCATGCCTCTAATCCTGATGATCTGGGAGGCAGAGGCAGGAGGATTGCTTGAGGCCAGGAGTTTGAGACCAGCCAGCCTAACATAGGGAGACTCTTATCTACAAAAAAAAAAAATTTTTAATTAAGCCTGGAGTGGTGGTGTGTACCTTTAGTCTTAGCTACTCCCGAGGCTGGACGAGAGTACCAGTTGAGCCCAGGAGTTTGAAGCTGCAGTGAGCGATGATCGTGCCACATCAATCCAGTGTGGGCGGCAGCAAGATCCTGCCTCTTAAAATTAAAAAAGAAATATCGCTATCAACTATTAGTCACTGTTATTGTCCAAGGTAGAGTGTAGAGTAGGGGACTGTCCCCTTTATTATGTTAATTATACTTTATACCACCCGAAATTACATTTTCTTCACATTAGTGTTCTCTCATTGAGAGCAGGGACTTGTGTTGAGTTTGTTCTGTGCTGTGGCCTCCGTGTCTAAAACAGCACCTGGCACGTAATGGGTGTTTAGTATAAATAAATACTGTGTTGAATGGCATGATGATTGAATGAATTAAAATCTAGCATGCTTTAGATGCTGAGAAAGCTTTAAAAACCCAGCGTGCTTGCCTTTCTGCCATTAGGGCTTGCAGTTTCTCCGTCCTAAACTAGAAGGGAAGAGAGAACCTTGGGGTCTCCAGTGACTGTCTGTACCACTCCCTGTAGGTGAAGGTGCTAAAGGAGAAGATAGAAGCTGAGAAGGGTCGTGATGCCTTCCCCGTGGCTGGACAGAAACTCATCTATGCCGGCAAGATCTTGAGTGACGATGTCCCTATCAGGGACTATCGCATCGATGAGAAGAACTTTGTGGTTGTCATGGTGACCAAGGTGGGTGACGTGTGCTGGCTGGGAGGGTGGGTGGACCAGCTGGGGAGCTGGCAAAGAGCCTGTGTGCCCAAGAGAGATTAGCCATGAACAGGGCGGGGCCACAGTGGAGCGGGTTGTTGGGTCTGATAGGCTTGCTGATGCCAGCTCCCTTTTTCTTGCTGTCGCAGACCAAAGCCGGCCAGGGTACCTCAGCACCCCCAGAGGCCTCACCCACAGCTGCCCCAGAGTCCTCTACATCCTTCCTGCCTGCCCCCACCTCAGGCATGTCCCATCCCCCACCTGCCGCCAGAGAGGACAAGAGCCCATCGGAGGAATCCGCCCCCACGACGTCCCCAGAGTCTGTGTCAGGGTAAGGTGGGGGCAGCAGTCCCAGCTTGGGCCCTGTCCTAGCACATTCCAGCGTCCACATAAGTGGTCCCACACACCTGGAGGGAGGGCAAGCCGCCAGAAGCCAGGGTCCGATTTCTCTCTCTTGAATTTGCAGCTCTGTTCCCTCTTCAGGTAGCAGCGGGCGAGAGGAAGACGCGGCCTCCACGCTAGGTGGGTGGGTGGTCCCCAGGGCAGAGGCGACTGGGTGCCCCAGCCATCAGCTGGGCCTTGTCTGGGTGCGGGAGGGCCTGGGAGCTGCCCTTTCCTCTTCCTGGTGACCTAGGCTTTGCTGCTCCTTCCACAGTGACGGGCTCTGAGTATGAGACGATGCTGACGGAGATCATGTCCATGGGCTATGAGCGGGAGCGGGTCGTGGCCGCCCTGAGAGCCAGCTACAACAACCCCCACCGAGCCGTGGAGTATCTGCTCACGGTGAGGTGGGGCTTCCGCCTCCCGGGGAGGCCTTAAAGGAGTACCTGGGCGTCACTGCCCTGATGGGCGGTTGGGAAGGCAAAACCTGCCTTGAAAAGACTTTGGGTAGTGATTCTAGCCACTAAAGGCTTCCCACAGGAGGCTGGATGTGAGTGGTGGGTGGGCCTCTGGAGGGCAGGGCCGAGGCCTCATCTGTGTCCTGCCAGGGCATGGAGGAGGGTGGCAGCAGGAGGTCTGTGCATTAGAACTAAACAGGACCCTTGACAGGGAATTCCTGGGAGCCCCGAGCCGGAACACGGTTCTGTCCAGGAGAGCCAGGTATCCGAGCAGCCGGCCACGGAAGCAGGTGGGTGTGCACGTGCCGCATCTGCCCTCCAGGTACCTGACTCACATCACACTCCACCCTGCAGTGCTCCTAGGAGCCCGGCGTGGTGTCTGACTGCACCCCTTCCTACTACCAGCAGGAGAGAACCCCCTGGAGTTCCTGCGGGACCAGCCCCAGTTCCAGAACATGCGGCAGGTGATTCAGCAGAACCCTGCGCTGCTGCCCGCCCTGCTCCAGCAGCTGGGCCAGGAGAACCCTCAGCTTTTACAGGTGTGGTCCCAAGGGCAGAGGGAGCCAGGGCAGCCACCATTTCCTTTCCCTGCGGGCACCAGAGTCCATAGCATGTAGGAATCATTCTAGGCCTGGAAAGCAAGACTAAGCACATGCTTCCCCCACGCCCCTGTGCTTCCTGTGACCTGTTGACCCCCACGGTTTCTCAGTCTTCCCAACCACCTTGTAAGGTGTGGGTGCTGTCAACATCACCTCCCACAGAAGAAGACACCAGAAGCTTAGAGCCGCCTGTCATTCCCAGGGTCACGCAGCTGGTAGTGTGTGTGTCTGCTTGCTGCCTCGGGGTCCTGGGCTGGGGCTCTGGCTCCACGTACAGATGGTGCTGCGTAAATGTCTGTAAGGTGGCATGACATCACCCAGGATAGCTGTGCCCCAGTTGGCTCTGGGACGACTCTGCTCAGTGAGGCTTCACCTTGCCCTTGAAGGTTCACAGGAAGAGTGGGGGAGTGGCCCCCTGGGTGCAAGTAGGTTCCTCCGGGTTCTCCGTGAAGTGCCTGCCAGTCTTGGCTCAGGACCCTGCTGTCTGACCCTTCTTTCACTTCTCAGTCCCTTGCCAGCTCCTCCTGGTCGGTCGTGTTCTTCATCTGCACTCAGCCCTCCCTCATAGTGTCCTGGGGCCTTCAGTCTGTATGGGAACCCCCAAATCTATGTAGCCAGCCCAGGCCTCTCTGAATGCCACACTCCATGGCTGGCTTAATTAACTTTCCATCAAAGTGCTCCCTAGACTAGACTTCTAAGACTTAGAACAGACCTCCCCAGTCCTCCCTGATCTCTGCAAGGATTAACGTGGGGTTGCTTCAGCCCCAGGCCCTGGGGACCTGCTGGGGTCCACCCCTCGTCCTGTCTGCTCTTCCTACTCAGCCCCTCCCTGCACTCCAGCTTCCTGGCAGCCTCTTCCTGGGCCTCTGCCACTGCACAGTCCCACAGTCCACTTTTCAACCATGAGGCAGATGACTGAAAAGCACTTTCTTTTCTTTTTTTTTTTTTTTTTTTAAAGACGAAATCTCACTCTGTCTCCCAGGCTGGAGTGCAATGGCGCAATCTCGGCTCCCTGCAACCTCCGCCTCCCGGGTTCAAGCGATTCTCTTGCCCCCTCCCGAGTAGCTGGGACTACAGGCACCCGCCACCACGCCCGGCTAATTTTTTGTATTTTTAGTAGAGACGGGGTTTCACCTTGTTAGCCAGGATGGTCTCCATCTCCTGACCTAATGATCTGCCCGCCTTGGCCTCCCAAAGTGCTGGGATTACAGGCGTGAGCCATCACGCCCAGCTGACTGAAAAGCACTTTCTTCTTTAATGTGAAAATGATCAGATGTATACAATAGTAGAGTTATATCAGAGCTTCCAGATACCCAGGTAGGGCACAGTGGCTCATGCCTGTAATCCCAGCACTTTGGGAGGCTAAGGCAGGCAGACCACTTGGTCAGGAGTTTTAGACCAGTCTGGCCAACATGGCAAAAACCCGTCTCTACTATAAATACAAAAAGTAGCTGAGCATGGCGGCAGGCCACTGTAGTCCCAGCTACTCAGGAGGCGGAGGCAGGAGAATCGCTTGAACCCAGGAGGCAGAAATTACAGTGAACCGAGATTGCCCCACTGCACTCCAGTCTGGGTGACAGAGTGAGAGTGTCTCAAAAAGAACAGAAACAAAAATGAACAAATGAACTTCCGGATACCTAAACCCAACACCCAGATGAGTTGACTTTTTTTGGTTTGGGGGCTGTTAGGTGGGAATAGAGACAGGGTCTATGTTGCCCAGGCTGGTTTTGAACTCTTGGGCCCAAGCAGTCCCTCCTGCCTTGCCTCCCAAATTGTTGAGGTTACAGGCGTGAGCCACCACACCTGGCCAAGTTCACCTTTCTAAAAGATTCATAGACCACGTCTTTTCCTGTGTAACTGTCACCACCGTGGCTTCCCCCTGCTCTAGAAAATGGGTCTGACTTGGGCCTTCCTCTCTGCTGTCACTGTCTGCCTCCTCCCCCTTCCCTTGTTCACTCTTTTTTTTTTTTTTTTTGAGATGGAGTTTTGCTTTTGTTTCCCAGGCTGGAGTGCAGTGGCGCAATCTCGGCTCACCGCAACCTCCGCCTCCTGGGTTCAAGAGATTCTCCTGCCTCAGCCCCCAGAGTAGCTGGGATTACAGGCATGTGCCACCACGCCCTGCTAATTTTATATTTTAGTAGAGATGGGATTTCTCCATGTTGGTCAGGCTGCTCTCAAACTCTTGACCTCAAGTGATCTGCCTGCCTCGGCCTCCCAAAGTACTGGGATTGCAGGCGTGAGGCACTGTGCCCAGCCCCATTCACTCTGTTCCTGCTTCTGTTTCTGAGACTTCCCAGATGCATCCACCCTGGGCCTTTGCACTTGCTGTTTGCTTTACCTGGAGGAAACCCTCTGCATCCCCCATACTGCAGGCCTCTCCTGCAGCCCTCATCTGCAGTTCCTTCCTAGCCAGACACTTGCAGTTGTCTGGTTCATTTATTGGCTAACTTACTTATTTTTGAGAGTCTGTTGCCCAGGCTGGAGTGCAGTGGCACAGTCTTGGCTCCCTGCAACCTCCGCCTCCCGTGTTCAAGTGATTCTCCTACCTTAGCCTTCTTGAGTAGATGGGATTACAGGCACGTGCCATCACACCCAGCTAATTTTTGCATTTTAGTAGAGACGGGGTTTCACCATATTGTCCAGGCTGGTCTCGAACTCCAGGCTGGTCTAGAATCACCTCAGGTGATTACAGGTGTGAACCACTGCACCCAGCCTATTTGTGTATTTATTTATTCAAGACAGGGTCTTGCTCTGTTGCCCAGGCTGGAGTTCAGTGGCTTACTGCAGCCTCCGCCTCCTGGGTTCAGTCTTATGCCTCAGCCTGCCAAGTAGCTGGGATTACAGGCGTCTGCCACCACACCTGGCTACTTTTTGTATTTTTAGTAGAGATGGGGGTTCACCATGTTGGCCAGGCTGGACTCAAACTCCTGACCTCAAGTGATCCACCTGCCTTTGCCTCCCAAAGTGCTAGGATTACAGGCGTGAGCCACCACGCTTGGCTTATTTCTTGGCTCACTTAAAAGCACATCATCAGCTCCTCCAGGGTAGGGCTTGTGTCGACTGCTATGTTGTGTTTGGCCAGAATAGGGTCCTCTGGATATTTGCCTGACTGAATGAAAAAGCAAGGGCTGTGATGACCTGGGGAGAGGAGGGGACCAGGGCTGTGAATTACCTTCCCTTCCCCACCCTCTCCCACAGCAAATCAGCCGGCACCAGGAGCAGTTCATCCAGATGCTGAACGAGCCCCCTGGGGAGCTGGCGGACATCTCAGATGTGGAGGGGGAGGTGGGCGCCATAGGAGAGGAGGCCCCGCAGATGAACTACATCCAGGTGACGCCGCAGGAGAAAGAAGCTATAGAGAGGGTAAGAGGCCTGGCTGAGGGGTGACTGCAGGTGGGCAGGACCCCTACCCTCTCCTGCTCACACTTAACCCATCTTCCCACAGTTGAAGGCCCTGGGCTTCCCAGAGAGCCTGGTCATCCAGGCCTATTTCGCGTGTGAAAAAAATGAGAACTTGGCTGCCAACTTCCTCCTGAGTCAGAACTTTGATGACGAGTGATGCCAGGAAGCCAGGCCACCTAAGCCCCCACTCTACCCTTATTCCTTGAAAGTTTTATAAAAGAAAAAATATATATATATTCATGTTTATTTAAGAAATGGAAAAAAAAATCAAAAATCTTAAAAAAAAAAACAAACAGTCCAGCTTCCTGTCCTCCTAAAGTGGCCCCTGTTCCCATCTCACTCTGAGAAGACCCGGGCCAGACAGCTGTCCCCCTGTCTCCTCCCCAGCCCAGCCAGCTCAGAGAAGCTGGCAGGACTGGGAGGCGACAGATGGGCCCCTCTTGGCCTCTGTCCCAGTTCTCTGCAGCCAGATGGAAAGGCGGCTGCTTGCCTCTCCATTCTCTGAAGAACCCCTGAGGACCCCCCCAACCCCATCCTCTTCTAGGATGAGGGGAAGCTGGAGCCCCAAACTTTGATCCTCCATTGGGGTGGCCCAAATCTTTCCATCTAGGGCAAGTCCTGAAAGGCCCAAGGCCCCCTCCCCAGTCTGGCCTTGGCCTCCAGCCTGGAGAAGGGCTAACATCAGCTCATTGTCAAGGCCACCCCCACCCCAGAACAGAACCGTGTCTCTGATAAAGGTTTTGAAGTGAATAAAGTTTTAAAAACCAGCCCTATGGTCTGTGCCTGCTGGGGCTCCCTGCGCCCACCTGTCTGGGTCTGGGGGCTGGCTGGGCACAGGCAGGCATGGTGACGGGTGCCTGGAAGGGGGAGAGGAGTCTTTGAGAGTCCCTGCAGATTGAGGCTTCCAGTGTCTCCTCCCACAGGGTGTCATTTCCAGGCAGTGGACCCCAGCCCAACGTTACAAGGACTACTTCTCCCCGGCCCCCACCATCATCATCACCACACTCTGTTTTGGCTATACTTCCCCCCTCCCCACCAGCCTTGTAATTGGCTAATTACTGGAGATGAATGTTGGTAAACAGAAGCCTTCTTCTCTTCTGCCATCTGCTTCTCCATTATTTGCCCATTGCACCCCCCTTTTCCTCCCCATGAAGCCCCAGTTAGTCAGCAGGGCCTAGAGTCCCTGTCCCCTTTTGAGTACAGCCAAGTGGGGGATTCCCCAGCCCTTAAGTATTGGGGGAGGAACCAGGGGACCCAGAGAGGCACACCTTGAGAGGACGCAGATCTCTTCAGGGGTACTGCCAGGTAGCAGGCTTTATTGGGAAGGGACAAAGCCTCAGGAGCTAGGTGCTCCAGAGGCTGCTGGGTCTTGAGCCACAGCTGCAGCCAGTGCAGCAGCTCGCGCCTCCTTCTTCCGTTTTTGTTTTTCCTCCTTGAGGCGCTTGCGCTCCTTCTTCTCTAGGTCCTGGAGCAGCTCCTGGAAGCGGGCACTCCTTGGGTCCACCTGGTAGCCCAGGAGCTCCTGGGCCTCAGCCTGCAGTCGGGCCCTCCTCTCCTTGTCAGCCTGGGCTTTCTCCCAGTTCTCCCGCTGCTGCTGCCGCCAGTTCACAATCATCTGTGGCATCTTGGCCATGCACTCTGCAATGTGCTGCTCCCTGCAGGGGAGGGAGAGTGGGCTGTGACACTGGCACTCAGCCAGGGCAGAGCCTACCCACCCATATCTCACCCATAGGCCTTTGCCCACGAGCCTGCCTCCTCAACTCCCCTGGTAGATTAACTGTCAGGAAAAGCCCTTGACAAGTGAAGAAACAGGAAGAGATGATGAGAAAGTTACCTGTGCACAAATTTGATCACAAGGGCATGTCAAGCCCCAGTAAGCCCCAGGTGCCAAAGCCAAATCAACATATCACTGAGCTGCCTACTGAGCAAGCCAAGTGCCACCCCCATGGATAATTTCACACCTTTATTCCATAGACATTGCTGAGCACTTCCTGTACAGAGGCCAGGCCCAATTCTAGGCACAGGAGTGAAAGCAAGAAAGACATTTCCCACCAATCCTTGAGTTTGTAGCTACCAGTCACAGCCCCATTTTTTTCTTTAAGTTCAGGGGTACAAGTGCAGGTTTGTTACATAGGTAAACTTGTGTCATGGGGGTTTTTTGTACAGATTTATTTCATCACCCAGGTATTAAACCTAGTACCCAGAGGTCATTTTTCCTGATCCTCTCCCTCCACCCTCCAAAAAGCCCTAGTGTGTGTTGCTCCCGTGTGTCCATGTGTTCTCATCATTTAGCTCCCACTTACAAGTGAGAACATGTTGCATTTGGTTTTCTGTTCCTGTATTAGTTTGCTAGGGATGATAGCCTCCAGCTCCCGTCATGTCCCTGCGAAGGACATGATCTCGTTCTTTTTTATGACAGCCTCATTTAAGGATTAGAAAAGTAAAAGAATTAAGCCCTATAATGGTCATCTGGCTGAGGAGGGGCAGAAACAGGAGTCCCTGCTCCATGATTCCCTGCCTGGGTGATCAGACGCATGACTTCACTTTGCCAAGCCTGAGTTTCCTCATCTCTAAAATTAGGGCAATCCCTTCTTCCTCTTAAGGCTATTAGGAAAACAAGAAGGTTAAACACCAGGAACACACTTGACCTACCCTCTTCACCCTCCAGGATGTGGCATTATCTATAAGAGATGCCCCTGGTCTGGCCGGACGCGGTGGCTCACGCCTGTAATCCCAACACTTTCGGAGGCCCAGGCGGGCGGATCACCCGAGGTCAGGAGTTTGAGACCAGCCTGGCCAATATGGCAAAACCCCGTCTCTACTAAAAATACAAAAAATGAGCCGGGCGTGGTGGTGGGCACTTGTAATCCCAGCTACTCGGGAGGCTGAAGCAGGAGAATCTCTTGAACCTGGGAGGCGGAGGTTGCAGTGAGCTAAGATTGCACTCCAGCCTGGGCAACAAGAGCAAAACTCTGCCTCAAAAAAACAACAACAAAAAGATGCCCCTGGTCCTTCAGACCTGCCTCTGTATCTGACCGCTGCCCTCTTGGTTCCAGGACCCATCACCTTCCTGCCCTCACCTTTTCCCCAGCCACACTGGCTTCCTGGCTATTCTTTAAGGCATATCGTATCTCAGGGCATTTGCCCCAGCTGTTCTCTTTACCACAAACTCTTTACCCAAGAGATCCCCCCATAGCTAAGTCTGGTTATTCAGGTCTTTGCTTAAACATCACCTTCTCAGAGAGGCCTCAGGCTTCCCAAACCAAAGCTGCCCTCAGGCACGCATTCTTCAGTCTTTTACCTTCCTAATAATCGGCTGTCACCATTGGTATTATCTTGCCTGTCTTCACCATTGGTATTATCTTGCCTGTCGGCTGTCGCCATCTGATATTAAGGGCCTTTTTGGGGCCTGCCTCGGCCTCCCAAATAGCTGGGACTACAGGCACGAGCCACCGCCCCCGGCCTGGGACAGGGTCTTGCACACGGTATGCGCTCAGTAAAGACTTGGTGATGATGGCCGGATGTGATGGCTCACGCCTGTAATCCCAGCACTTTGGGAGGCTGAGGCGGGTGGATCACTTGAAGTAAGGAGTTTGAGACCAGCCTGGCCAACACGGTGGAACCCCGTCTCTACTAAAACTACAAAAATTTGCCGGGCGTGGTGGTGCACGCCTGTAATCCCAGCTACACGGGAGGCTAAGGCGGGAGAATCGCTTGAACCCGGGAGGCGGAGGTTGCAGTGAGCCAAGATCTTGCGACCGCACTCCAGCCTGGGCAACAGAGCGAGACTCTTGTCTCCAAAAACAAAAAAACTTGCTGATGAATGACTAAATGGAAGTTATTCTGAGTTTGTTTTGCGGCCAGGTGAGCGTATACATAAATCTACAACATGCAGATGCTGCGACGTGACCCCGAAGGGGTAGGCACGGTTTGGGGCCCAGTTCGCCCACGGGGCACAGAGGGCAGCCCCACGTCTGCCTGCACGCACGCACCTCTCCCGACGCTTCTGCTCTTCGGCCAGCTGCTTCACCCGCAGCGACTCCTGCATGGTCGCCAGGCTCGGGTACCATTCGCGTTCTTCGGCCTCCACCTCCCGCAGCTGCTCCGGCGACGGCCATAACGAACCGGGGACCACCCCGGAGGCGGCGCCGTAACGCGCGAACTGCTTAGCCGCGTAACGCGGTCCCAGCTGCCACCGCGGGGTCAGGAGGTCCTCGGGGTCTGGCCATCGGGGTCCCGGTCTGCGGCGCGGGGGCGGCCGCGCCCGGTAGCCACGGGAACCCGGGGCCAGGGTTGCCGCCACTCCTAGTAGGCTGCGTGCCTGTCGCACGGACGCCGCCATCTTGGCTGTGCGGGGTCCTCACAGGCCCGCCGGGCTGTCCACGCCCGGTGCCTGAGCGCGAGGCCCGGTGTGGGCCCGGGCAGGGCGAGGGGTGTTCCTGCTGCCTCAGTTCGGGGGAAGGCGGCGAAGGGGATAGTATGGATTTTATACGTTTCCAAGTATAGCTTTAAATTTTAGTTAAGCAGTTACTGATTAAAGTCATTTTTAATTTTCACTTTTTTTCTTCTTTCTGCACACTGACACTTAAAAATACATATTTTTAGTCGGGCGCGGTGGCTCACGCCTGTAATCCCAGCACTTTGGGAGGCCGAGGCGGGCGGATCACCTGAGGTCGCGAGTTCGAGACCAGTCTTTTTTTTTTTTTTTTTTTTCCCGAGACAGAGTCTCGCTCTGTCGCCCAGGCTGGAGTGTAATGGCGTGATCTCGGGTCACTGTAACCTCCACCTTCCGGGAGGAGAGGAGAAACCCCGTCTCTACTAAAAATACAAAATTAGCCGGGCATGGTGGCGCATGCCTGTAGTCCCAGCTCCTCGGGAGGCTGAGGCAGGAGAATCGCTTGAACCCGGGAGGCGGAGGTTGGGGTGGGCCGAGATCGTGCCATTGCATTCCAGCCTGGGTAACAAGAGCGAAACTCCGTCTAAAAAAATTTAATAAATAAAAATAAATAAATACATACTATATATATATATGTATATGTATACGCTCACCTGGCTACAAATATATATATGTGTATATTTTTTTCTTTTTTAAGTGTTCAGTGTTCTTTGGGTAAAAATTGTATTTTTTTTTTTTTTGCATTTTAGAAACCATACTGTTTTATTCATCCATGTGTCTTCTGTGCACACAACAGCCCTCCAATGAATAATTTGAAATCATGTTGAATGAACACATTGAAGAATCAAAAATAAGAGGCTGTGGCAGGGCCACTGATATGGTTTGGCTCTGTGTCCCCAACCAAATCTCATCCCGAATTATAATCCCCATGTGTCCAGGGAGGGACCTGTAATCCCCACATGTAGGGGAAGGGAGGTCGTTGGATCACGGGGGTAGTTTCCCCCATGCTATTCTTTTTTTTTTTTTTTTGCCTTCGAAAATTTTTTTTTTAAATTTTATTATTATACTTTAAGTTTTAGGGTACATGTGCACAACTTGCAGGTTTGTTACATATGTATACATGTGCCATGTTGGTGTGCTGCACCCATTAACTCGTCATTTAGCATTAGGTATATCTCCTAATGCTATCCCTCCCCCCTCCCCCCACCCCACAACAGTCCCCGGTGTGCGATGTTCCCCTTCCTGTGTCCGTGTGCTCTCATTGTTCAGTTCCCACCTATGAGTGAGAACATGCGGTGTTTGGTTTTTTGTCCTTGTGATAGTTTGCTGAGAATGATGGTTTCCAGTTTCATCCATGTCCCTGCAAAGGACATGAACTCATCATTTTTTATGGTTGCGTAAAAATTGTATTTTTAACTTTACTTTTATGCATTTAAACTAGCATTTATTAGGCTGGGCTTGGTGGCTCACGCCTGTAATCCCAGCACTTTGGGAGGCTGAGGCGGGCGGATCACTTGAGGTCAGGAGTTGGAGACCCGCCTGACCAACATGGCAAAAACTTGTCTCTACTAAAAATACAAAAATTAGCTGGGCGTGGTGGTGGGCGCCTGTAATCCCAACTACTCAGGAGGCTGAGGCAGGAGAATCGCTTGAACCTGGGAGGTGGAGGTTGCAGTGAGCTGAGATCGTGCCATTGCACTCTACCCAGGGTGACAGAGCAAGACTCTGTCCAAACAAACAAAAAGCCCACTAGCATTTTTTTTTTTTAATGTAAATGTGGTTGGACGCAGTGGTGCACACCTGTAATCCCAGCACTTTGGGAGGCTGAGGCACGCATCACTGAGGTCAGGAGTTCGAGACCAGCCTGGCCAACATGGTGAAACCCCGTCTCTACTAAAAATACAAAAATTGGCTGGGCGTGGTGGTGCACACCTGTAATCCCAGCTACTCGAAAGGCTGAGGCAGGAGAATGGCTTGAACCCGGGAGGCGGAGGTTGCAGTGAGCTGAGATTACACCACTGCTCTCCAGCCTGGGCAACAGATCGAGACTCTGTCTCAAAATAAATAAATAAATAAATAAATAAATAAATAAATAATTCTGTCACGTGCTGTGACATGGATGAACCTTGAGGATATTAGGCTAAGTGAAAGAAGCCAGTCACAAAAGGATAAATATTGTATGATTCTACTTATATGAGGTAACTAGAGTAGTCAAATTCATAGAGACAGAAAGTAGATTAGGAGTTCCAGGGGTTGGGGGTGGAGGAGTGGGAGTTATTGCTTACAATGTATAATATAGTTTATATTGTAAAATATACAAAATAAAAAGAATTTGTGTTTTGTTTTGTTTTGAGTCAGAGTCTCGCTCTGTCTCCCAGGTGAGAGTACAGTGATGCAATCTTGGCTCACTGCAACCTCTGCCTCCCAGATTCAAGGGATTTTCGAGCCTCTGCCTCCTAAGTAGCTGGGACCACAGGCGCAAGCCACCAAGCCTAGCTGATTTTCATATTTTACTAGAGATGGGGTTTCACCACGTTGGTCAGGCTGGTCTCAAACTCCTGACCTTAAGTGATCTGCCCACTTCAGCCTCCCAAAGTGCTAGGATTACAGGTGTGAGCCACCATGACTGGCCAAATTTTTTTTTTTTTTTTGAGACGGAGTTTAGCTCTGTTTTCCAGGCTGGAGTGCAGTGGTGCGATCTCCGCTTACTGCAAGCTCCGCCTCCCGGGTTCACGCCATTCCCCTGCCTCAGCCTCCTGAGTAGCTGGGACTACAGGTGCCCACCACCACACCCGGCCAATTTTTTTGCATTTTTAGTAGAGACGGGGTTTCACCGTGTTAGCCAGGATGGTCTCGATCGCCTGACCTCGTGATCCACCCGCCTCGGCCTCCCGAAGTGCTGGGATTACAGGCGTGAGCCACCGCGCTTGGCCTGTTGTTTTTGTTTTTAATCACACACATGCACACCTTCTCTACCCCCGCAAAAAATAACTGCAATTTTCTCAAGACATGAATGTTCATAGCAACACCATGTATATATGTCATTACCAAGCTGGAAATAGCTCACACCCAATGTCCATCTGAAGTAGAATGGACACCTAAATTATGCTGTTTCAGCCAATGGAATACTACACAGGAATGAAAGAGCAGATATTACATCTTCTCACAGCAAGATGGATGATGCTTATAAGCATAATGTGCAACAAAGGAAGAGGACCTATATGATTGCTTTTTAAATTTTATTTTATTTTTTTGAGACAGGATATTGCTCTGTTGCCCGGGCTAGAGTGCCCTGGCTCGGTCATAGCTCACTGCAGCCTTGAATTCCTGGACTCAAGCAATCTTCCCACCTCAGTCTCTTGAGTAGCAAGACTATAGGCATGAACCATTACTCCCACCTACATTTTAAATTTTTTTGTAGAGACGGGGTTTCTCTCTGTTACCCAGGTTGGTCTTGAACTCCTGGGCTCACCTCCCCTCCCCTCCCCTCCTTTCTTGACAGGGTCTCACTGTTGCCCAGGCTGGAGTACACTGGCATATCACTGTAGCCTCAATCTCCTGGTCTCAAGTGGTCTTCCCACCTCAGATTCCTAAGTAGCTGAAACTGCAGGCACTCACCATCAAGCCTGGCTAAGTTTTGTATTATTTGTAGAGATAGAGAATATGTTGCCCAGGGTGGTCCTGAATTCTGGGACCCAAGTTATCCTCCCACCTTGGCCTTCGAAATTGCTGGGATTACAGGTATGAGCTACCATGCCTGACCTCAGAATTTTTTCATCTTGCAAACCTGTAACTCTGTACACTCACTCCCCAGTTTCCCTTTCGCCCAGTCCCTGGCAGTCACTATTCCTTTTTTTTTTTTTTTTTGAGACGGAGTCTCGCTCTGTTGCCCAGGCTGGAGTGCAGTGGCACGATCTCGGCTCACTGCAAGCTCCGCCTCCTGGGTTCATGCCATTCTCCTGCCTCAGCCTCCCGAGTAGCTGGGACTACAGGCACCCGCCACCACGCCCAGCTAATTTTTTTGTATTTTTGGTAGAGACAGGGTTTCACCGTGTTAGCCAGGATGGTCTCGATCTCCTGACCTCGTGATCCACCCGTCTTGGCCTCCCAAAGTGCTGGGATTACAGGCGTGAGCCACTGCACCCGGCCTGGCAGTCACTATTCTACCTTGTTTCTATGAATTTGACTACTCTAGGTACCTCATATAAGTGGAATCATACGGTACTTGTCCTTTTGTAACTGGCTTATTTTTTATTTTGAGACAGAGTCTTGCTCTGTTGTCCAGGCTGAAGTGCAGTGGTACGATTATTATAACTGGCTGCAGCATCAACCTCCTGGACTCAAGTGATACTCCCACGTCAGCCTCTCAAGTAGCTGAAACTACAGGTGCTCACCTGGCTAATTGTTTTTTTTTTTTTTTTTTTGAGACAGGGTTTCGCTCTGTCGCCCAAGCTAGAGTGCAGTGGCGCCATCTCAGCTCACTACAAGCTCCGCCTCCTGGGTTCACGCCACTCTTCTGCCTCAGCCTCCCAAGTAGCTGGGACTACAGGCGCCCGCCACTGCGCCCGGCTAATTTTTTGTATTTTTAGTAGAGATGGGGTTTCATCATGTTAGCCAGGATGGTCTCGATCTCCTGACCTCGTGATCCTCCTGCCTCAGCCTCCCAAAGTGCTGGGATTACAGGCGTGAGCCACTGCATGCGGCCTTTTTTTTTTTTTTTTTTTTTTTTTTTTTTGAGACAGAGTACTTGCTCTGTTGCCCAGGCTGGAGTGCAGTGCCATAATCTCGGCTCACTGCAACCTCCGCCTCCCAGGCTCAAGCAATTCTCATGCCTCAGCCACCTGAGTAGCTGGGACTACAGGTGTAAGCCACTGCACCTGGGGCTGGCTTAGTTTAGTTAGTATAATATCCTACAGTTAGTTTCTTTCTTTCTTTCTTTCTTTTCTTTCTTTTCTTTCCTTTCTTTCTTTCTTTCTTTTCTTTCTTTTCTTTCCTTCCTTTCTTTCTTTCTTTCTTTTTCTTTCTTTCTTTCTTTCTTTCTTTCTTTCTTTCTTTCTTTCTTTCTTTCTTTCTCTTTCCTTCCTTCCTTCCTTCTTTCTTTCTTTCCTTTCTCTTTCTTTTGACAGTCTCTCTCTGTCACCCAGGCTGGAGTGCAATGGCACTATCTTGGCTCACTGCAACCCCCACCTCCCCAGTTCAAGCAATTCTTGTGCCTCAGCCTCCTGAGTAGCTGGGATTACAGGTGCCCGCCATCACACCTGGCTAATTTTTGTATTTTTAGTAGAGACAAGGTTTCACCATGTTGGCCAGTCTGGTCTCAAACTCCTGACCTCAAGTGATCTGCCCACCTCAGTCTCCCAATGTGCTGGGATTACAGGTGTGAGCCACCGTGCTCGGCATATCCTAAAGTTTCATCCATGTTGTAGCATGTGTCAGAATTTCTTTTTTTTGTAATTTTTTTTATTTTTAGTAGAGACAGGGTTTCACCGCATTAGCTAGGATGGTCTCAATCTCCTGACCTCGTGATCCGCCCGCCTCGGCCTCCCAAAGTGCTGGGATTACAGGCTTGAGCCACCGCGCCCGGCCAACGTGTCAGTATTTCTTTCCTAGCCTGGGCAATGTTGTGAAACCCTGTCTCTCCAAAAAATACAAAAATTAGCTGGCTGTGGTGGTGCATCCCTGTAGTCCCTCCTACTTGGGAGGCTGAGGTGGGAGGATCATTGAGCCTGGGCGGTAAAGGCTGCAGTGAGCTGTGAGTATGTCACTGCACTCCAGCCTGGGTGACAGAGCGAGACTGTCTCAAAAAAAATTTTTTTCGTTTTTAAGGCTGAATGCTATTCCATTGTATGGATGGACCCCACATTTTTTTTTTTTCCAATTGCAGATGTCAGGCTGTGAAAGAATGGACCACATTTTAGGCCGGGCACGATGGCTCATGCCTGTAATCCCAGCACTTTGGGAGGCTGAGGTAGGCGAATCACGAGATCAGGAGTTTGAGACCAGCCTGACCAACATGGTGAAACCCTGTCTCTACTAAAAAGACAAAAATTAGCCGAGCGTGGTGGTGTGCACCTGTAATCCCAGCTACTCAAGACGCTGAGGCAGGAGAATCGCTTGAACCCAGGAGGTGGAGGTTGCAGTGAGCCAAGATAGCGCCACTGCACTCTAGCCTGGGTGACAGATTGAGACTTCGTCTCAAAAAAAAAAAAAAAAAAAAAGCGTCCGGGCACGGTGGCTCACGCCTGTAATCCCAGCACTTTGGGAGACCGAAACAGGCAGATCACAAGGTCAGGAGATAGGGAGCATCCTGGCTAACACGGCGAAACCCTGTCTCTACTAAAAATACAAAAAATTAGCTGGGCGTGGTGGCGGGCGCCTGTAGTCCCAGCTACTCGGGAGGCTGAGACAGGAGAATGGCATGAACCCGGGAGGCGGAGCTTGCAGTGAGCCGAGATTGCGCCACTGCACTCCAGCCTGGGCAACTGAGCCAGACTCCGTCTCCAAAGGAAACAAACAAAAAAAAGAATGGACTACATTTTGTTTATCCATTTATCTGTATGTGGACATTTGGGCTGCCTCCAATTTTTGCCTATTGTGAATAATGATCTTATGAACATGGGTGTACAGCATTTCTTCTTCTTCTTCTTCTTTTTTTTTTTTTTTTTTTTTTTGAGATAGAATCTTACTGTGTCGTCCAGGCTGGAGTGCAGTGGCACGATCTTGGCTCACAGCAACCTCTGCTAGGTTCAAGCGATTATCTTGCCTCAGCTTCCCAAGTAACTGGGAGTATGACTGGGCATGGTAGCTCACGCCTATAACCCCAGCACTTTGGGAGGCCAAGGTGGGTGGATCACCTGAGATCAGGAGTGTGCACCACCACACCCAGCTAATTTTTTTTGTATTTTTAGTAGAGATGAGATTTCACCATGTTGGCCAGGCTGGTCTCAAACTCCTGGCCTCAAATGATCTGCCCACCTTCACCTCCCAAAGTGCTGAGGCTTTTATTCTTTTTTTCCCCCCTGAGACGGAGTCTTGCTCTGTCACTCAGGCTGGAGAGCAGTGGTGCAATCTCGAGTCACTGCAACCTCTGCCTCCCAGGTTGAAGCAATTCTCCTGCCTCAGCCTCTTGAGTAACTGGGATTACAGGCACGGGCCACCATGCCCAGATAATTTTTGTATTGTTAGTAGAGACAGGGTTTCACCATGTTGGCCAGGCTGGTCTTGAGCTCTCAACCTTGTGATCCACCCGCATTGGCCTCCTAGAGTGCTGGGATTACAGGCGTGAGCCACTGTGACCGGCCAGGTTTTTATTCCTTTTTTCTTTTGTTTTTTTTTGAGATGGAGTCTCGCTTTGTTGCCCAGGCTGGAGTGCAGTGGTGCGATCTCAGCCCACTGCAAGCTTCGCCTCCCGAGTTCATGCCATTCTTCTGCCTCAGCCTCCCAAGTAGCTGGGACTACAGGCGCCCACCACCACACCTGGCTAATTGTTGTTGTTGTTGTTGTATTTTTAGTAGAGACGGGGTTTCACCGTGTTAGCCAGGATGGTCTCGATCTCCTGACCTTGTGATCCACCCACCTTGGCCTCCCAAAGTGCTGGGATTACAGGCGTGAGCCACTGTGCCCGGCCTCAGGTTTTTATTCTTAATGAAATAAAGTAGCATAGAATAAAATTACCAGATTGTTTCTAGTAATTACTATCACACTGTAGTAAGCATAAGTATTGTTTTACAAAACTTTCATTTCTGGCACATATACATGTGTGTATGTACCAGTGTTCTGGCTCCAATTGCTGCCAACAAACTTTTCCATTTTATTAAGCCCATGGATTCTGTGGATCAGGATTTTCTGTTCGGCTCAGTGGGGATAGCTTGTCCCTGCTCACTGCTATCTGCAGCCACAGCTGGGAAGATCTGAAGGTTGGGGCAACCTGAAACCTGGCAGCCAGAATCATCAGGAAACATCATTCATTCATGTCTAATGACTGATGCTGGCTGGGGCCTCAGCGGGACTGTCAGCTAGTGTATCTACACAGAGGTCTCTCTGCATGGGCCAATTTAGGCTTCCTCTCAGAATGGTGGCTGAGTCTCAAGAAAACAAGATTGAAGTGCATAGCATCTTTTTTTGTTTGTTTTCTTTTTTTGAGATGGAGTCTCTGTTGTCCAGGCTGGAGTGCCTGGCCCTGAATTTTTTTTTTTTTTTAATTAGTTAGGCATGGTGGTGCGTGCTTGTAATCCTAGCTAATTAGAGGCTGAGGAGGGAGGATCACTTGAATCTAGGAGGTCGAGGCTGCAATGAGCTATCATTGCACCACTGCATTCCAGCCTGGGCACATTTGTGTTAAAAAACAAGAGACTAGAAGAGATAAATATATAAATATTTACAAGAAAGTAACAGTGGTTATTTCTAGGAGGACAGGGAGACTTTTTCTTAAGTTTCCTGTTGAATTGACAGTACATTGCACATAGTTAAAATAATTTAAAAAATCATCTGCTAAGAGTCATGAGATTAAAGCGTTTTTTTTTGTTTGTTTTTTTTTTAAAGATTGAGTCTTGCTCTGTTGCCCAAGCTGGAGTGCAGTGGCACAATCTTGGCTCACTGCAACCTCCACCTCCCAAATTCAAGCCATTCTCCTGCCTCAGCCTCTCGAGTAGCTGAGATGGCTTCCGGCTAGTTTTTTTGTATTTTTAGTAGACACAGGGTTTCACCATGTTGGCCCTGCTGGTTTCCAACTCCTGACCTCAGGTGATCTGCCCACCTCGGCCTCCCAAAGTGCTGGGATTATAGGCGTGAGCCACCGTGCCTGGCCTGATTAAAGCAATGTTTTTTTTTTTTTTTTTGAGACGGAGTCTCACTCTGTCGCCAGGCTGGAGTGCAGTGGCATGATCTCGGCTCACTGCAACCTCTGCCTCCTGGGTTCAAGCGATTCTCCTGCCTTAGTCTCCTGAGTAGCTGGGACTACAGGCACGCACCACCATACCCAGCTAAGTTGTTGGTTTTTTTGTTTGTTTGTTTTTTTTGAGATGGAGTCTCGCTCTGTCGCTCAGGCTGGAGTGCGGTGGTGGGATCTCGGCTCACTGCAAGCTCCACCTCCCGGGTTCACCCCATTCTCCTGCCTCAGCCTCCCGAGTAGCTGGGACTACAGGTGCCCACCACAACACCTGGCTAATTTTAAAAATATTTTTAGTACAGATGGGGTTTCACTGTGTTAGCCAGGATGGTCTCGATCTCCTGACCTCGTGATTCATCTGCCTTGGCTTCCCAAAGTGCTGGGATTACAGGTGTGAGCCATCGCGACCGGCCAATTTTTGTATTTTTAGTAGAGACGGGGTTTCACCATGTTGGCCAGGATGGTCTCGATCTCTTGACCTCGCGATCTGCCTGCCTTGGTTTCCCAAAATGCTGGGATTACAGGTGTAAGCCACCGTGCCTGGCCACAATTTTTATAGTCTAGAGTGAGGCTCCCTCATACCATCTCCCTCCTCAGCAGGAAAACCTGGCTGCTTTTTGCAACATGCAAATACAAGTAAAACAATAGCTGTAAATTATTATTTTCTCTTTCCCCAAAAGGTTAGAATGATAGCCTATTCTGAACTTTTTCCTTTTTAGTTAATTTTTGGGGGGATATCTTTCCATGCTGAAACTTAAAGAGCTTCTGCATTCTTGTATAGCTGGCATAGTATTACAGGGTGTGCCTGGTACGTTTGGGAAAATGGAATGAGCAAGTGTGGCTGGAGGGAGAAAAGGGGGGCTTGTGGGGAGACGAGGGTTGGCAGGTGATGGGGGCACATCCTCGTGGGCCTCCTCCTGAGGCTTTTTTCTGAGGGAGATGAGAGCCATGGAGGGTTCTCATCAGAGGGACCAATCTTGACTCAGGTGCTCCCAGACGCCCTCTGGCCGCTGTGGGGGGAATAGACTGTGGGGGGGCTGGTGGCCAGGGCGGGAACTGGGAGACCTGGAAGGAAGCGACTGCACTGATCCAGGTAGGATAAGGGGGAACTTGTCCCCACTGTCCAGGGGAACAAGGAGTGGATGAGAAGCGGGCGGATTCTGGGTAGATTCTGGAGCTGACTGGAGTTACTGTCATATAAGATTGGGGGCGGGGATGGGTGTTAGAGAAAGAGATCGGTCAAAGGTGCTCTCCAAAGTTTGGAGCCTTAGCACCTGGCAGGACAGAGCTGCCTTTAACTGGGTCTAGAGGACAGCAGAAGGGCAGGTTGGGGGACAGTCAGGAGCTAGGATGTAGCAGAGCTGGGTGGGAAGCACGCCCGCCGCTCCAGTCTTGGCGTCTGGGAGGCGGGTGTACTGGGCGCGGCCGCCGCGCAGTCCCGGGAGCCGCCGCCAGAGGGCGAGCACGCCGCATCGCACTCGCAGCTCCGTGGAGGGGAGGGCGCGGGAAAGGCTGGCCTGGTCTCTTCCCACGGCCCCCGCGGCCTCCAAGCTCCTCACCTGGGTGCGAGATAGAGGTGCCAGGATCCAGCCAGGACCCCCCAGACACCTCCGGGGCCCCAAAGCCTGGGATACAACTCTCACCCTCTTTATCTGCTTCTAACACTCCCAACCTCCACCCCCACACCAAGCTGTTCCCACCGCCTCCAGCGCCATCTCAGGTGTCTGTAAAAATGCCACCTACTCGGGGAGGCCTTCCCTGACCACCCTGGAGACAGAAGCCCCCGCCCTGACGCCTCTAAGGAACATCAATTTTAGCAGCTTCTTAATCAAGACTCTGAAATGATCTTTATTATTATTATTATTATTATTATTCTTATTTTTGAGAAGGTCTCACTCTGTCACTCAGGCTGGAGTGCAGTGGTGCGATCTGGCTCACTGCAACCTTCCCCTCCCGAGTTCAAGCAATTCTTGTGCCTCAGTCTCCAGAGGTAGCTGGGGTTACAGGCTCATGACACGACACCCGGCTAATTTTTTTTTTTTTTTTTTTTTTTTGAGATGCAGTTTTACTCTTGTCCAGGCTGGAGTTCAATGGTGTGATCTCGGCTCATCGCAACCTCCGCCTCCCGGGTTCAAGCTATTCTCCTGCCTCAGCCTCCCGAGTAGCTGGGATTACAGGCATGCATCACCACACCTGGCTAATTTTGTATTTTTAGTACAGACGGGGTTTCTCCATGTTGGTCAGACTGGTCTTGAACTCCCGACCTCAGGTGATCCACCCGCCTCAGCCTCCCAAAGTGCTGGGATTACAGGTGCGAGCCACCGCGCCCGGCCTTGCCTGGCTAATTTTTGTATTTTTTAGTAGAGATGGGGTTTCGCCATATTGTCCAGGCTGGTCTTGAACTCCTGGCCTCAAGTTATCTGCCCTCCTCGGCCTCCCAAAGTGCTCGGATTACAAGCATGAGCCACTGCGTGCGGCCCCTTAATTATCTTTTATTGTCTGTTGTCTGCCAGTGTAAAATCCATGGCAGTGAGGACCCATTTTCTGTCTTGTCCTCCTGTATCACCAGGGCTCAGGATTAAGTCTGGCCTATAGTAAGTGTTAAAGAAAAAAAAAAAAAAAAAACAGCTGGGCAAGGTAGCATGTGCCTTTAATCTCAGCACTTTGGGAGGCTGAGGCAGGAGGATCACTTGAAGCCAGCAGTTTGAGACAAACCTGGTAACACAGTAAGACCCCGTCTCTGTGAAAATTTAAAAATCAGCCAGGGATGGTGTTGTGTACCTGTAGTCTCAGCTATTTGGTCGGTTTGAAGCAGGAGGATTCCTTGAGTCTGGGAGGTTGAGGCTGCAGTGAGCTGCGATTGTGGGACTGCATGCCAACCTGGGTGACGGAACAAGACCCTGTAAAAAAAAAAAAAAAAAAAAAGCCAGGTGCGGTGGCTTACACCTGTAACTCCAGCACTTTGGGAGGCCAAGACGGGCAGATTGCCTGACCTCAGGAGTTCAAGACTACCCTGGGCAACATGGGGAAACCCCATTTCTACTAAAATACAAAAAAAAAAAAAAAAAATTAGCCAGGCATGGTGGCAGGGGCCTGTAGTCCCAACTACTCAGGAGGCTGAGGCAGGAGAATTGCTTGAACCCAGAAGCCGGAGGTTGCAGTAAGCTGAGATCACACCACTGCACTCCAGCCTGGGGATGACAGAGGGAGACTGTCTCAAAAAAAAAAAAAAGAAAAAGAAAAAGAGAAAAACAAATCAGGCAAGATAGCCTCCTGTGCCTGTATTCCCAGCATTTTCAGACCTGCTCTGCAAGACCAGCCTGGGCAACATAGTGAGACCCTGTGTCAAATAAAGAAATAATAAAATAAAAAGAACTGGCAGGGCGTGGTGGCTCATGCCTGTAATCCCAGCACTTTGGGAGGCTGAGGTGGGCGGATGACTTGAGGTCAGGAGTTCGAGACCAGCCTGGCCAACATAGTCTCTACTACAAATACAAACATTAGCTGGGCATAGTTGTTCATATCTGTAATCCCAGCTACTTGGGGGGTTGAGGCAGGAGAATCACTTGACCCCAGGAGGCGGAGTTTGCAGTGAGACGAGACAGAGTGAGACTCTGTCTAAAAAAAAAAAAAAAAAAAAACAAAAAACCCCAGCAACAATAATGTTACTCAGAGCTGATTCATGGTGTTACTGTGTAGGAACCTCTGTTTTAAGCTCCTTACATAAATTACCTCCTTGAGTCCTCAGAATAACCCAATGAGATAGGGACTGTTTTATCTTCATATTACAGAAGAAGAAGGTAGGGACCAGGATGGTTAAGGGATTTGCTCAAGGTTGCACAGCCAGGAAATTGCAATGCCTGGGCTGAACTGGAGAAACCTGGCTGCAAGGTATGCTATTTTTTTTTTTTTTTTGAGACGGAGTCTCACTCTGTTGCCTAGTCTGGAGTGCAGTGGCGTGATCTCGGCTCACTACACCTCCGCCTCCCGGGTTCAAGCTATTCTCCTGCCTCAGCCTCCCGAGTAGCTGGGATTACAGGCATGTGACATCACGCTTGGCTACTTTTCGTATTTTTAGTAGAGACGGGGTTTCACTTACGTTGGCCAGGCTGGTCTCGAACTCCCGACCTCAGGTGATCTGCCCGCCTGAGCCTCCCAAAGTGCTAGGATTACAGGTGTGAGCCACCGCGCTTGGCTATAATTTTTGTATTTTTATTTTATTTATTTTTTAATTTTTTTTGAGACAGAGTCTCACTCTTGTCGTCCAGGCTGGAGTGCAGTGGCGCGATCTCGGCTCACTGCAAGCTCCGCCTTCTGGGTTCAAGCGATTCTCCTGCCTCAGCCTCCTGAGTAGCTGGGATTACAGGTGCCCACCACCACGTCCAGCTAATTTTTTTTGTATTTTTAGTAGAGACGGGGTTTCACCATGTTGGTCAGGCTGGTCTCAAACTCCTGACCTCATGATCTGCCCGCTTCGGCCTCCCAAAGTGCTGGGATTACAGGCGTGAGCCACTGCAACTGGTGAATTTTTGTATTTTTTTATTTTTGAGACGGAGTCTCGCTCTGTCGCCCAGGTTGGAGTGCAGTGGCGTGATCTCCGCTCACTGCAAGCTCCGCCTTCTGGGTTCAGGCCATTCTCCTGCCTCAGCCTCCCGAGTAGCTGGGACTACAGGTGCCCGCTACCACGCCCGGCTAATTTTTTGTATGTTTAGTAGAGACGGGGTTTCACCATGTTAGCCAGGATGGTCTCCATCTCTGGACCTCGTGATCTGCCCACCTCGGCCTCCCAAAGTGCTGGGATTACAGGCGTGAGCCACCGCACCCGGCCAATTTTTGTATTTTTAAAGTAGAGACGAGGTCTCACCATGTTGACCAGGCTGGTCTTGAATTCCTGACGTCAGGTGATCCTCCTGTCTCGGCCTCCCAAAGTGCTGGGATTACAGGTGTGAGCCACTGAGCCTGGCCCAAAGTGTGCTTTTGCTAATTGGAGAATCGGGGTCCCAGGACTGGAAATGCAGCTGCCTAGGGTCTTCAGACATTGTGTGTCTCGGCCCCTGGCCCCAAACCTGTCTTTCCTGGTCCCCACAGCTCGCACACAGCAGGACCAGCCCCCATGTCTCTCAGCAAGTTGGGAGGAGGTGTGGGAACCCAGCTGGTCTGAATTTACTCTCCTCCCCCGCTGTGGGTCTACAGAAATGCCTCCCAGGCTATCCAGGAGGGGCCGAGAGATTTAAAGCAGGTTCAGAGGGCTCAGATGCCACTCACCAGACAGCAGGGTCGACTGCTAGTGACCTTGAGCCCAGTCCTGGACAGACAGACGGACAGACAGACGCACGAACAAGCAGATGCTCCTTGGCCGGCTATCCACTCTTCTGTGCCTGCTTAGCAGGGCCCTGCCTACAGGCTTAGGGAGGCCTGAACCCCAGTCTCACCGGCCTCAGTCCTGGGCTGCAGCCAATCAGACCTGGGCTCTAGGCCCAGGGGCCCCACCCCTACTGGTGCCAGCTCCTGCCCTTGGGAGCTGGAAGGCCTTCTTGGGCCTGCAGAAAGCCAGGCAGCTGGGGATGGGCAGGCTGCAGGGTGGGCAAGACGAGGTGGCTGCTGTGACTCTGCCGCTGAACCCTCAGGAAGTGATCCAGGGGATGTGTAAGGCTGTGCCCTTCATTCAGGTGAGTGGGTGTGGGGAGGAGAGGGCTGGGTCTCACCATTGGCAGAAGGCACAGGCTGTGGCCCAAGAAAGATTTGGATTCACGTCCTGTATCCTCCACCTGAATGTCTCCGTGCCTCAGTTTCCTCCCTTGTAAAATGCGACCCAAGCCTCCTCTGTCCTGGTCTCCTTGATTCCACTATCATGCCCCTCTCCACCCCCAAGTCTATTTTTCCACTCAGCAGCCAGAGGGCGCCTGTGAACACCAGAGTCAGAGCTGGTTCCTCCTCCCCCAGAAGCCTGCATGGCTCCCACTTTACTCAGAACAAAAGCCCAAGTCCTCCTCACAGCCCACAAATTTCTGTACTCTCTGATCCTGTTACCTCCCTGATTTCACCTCCTCCCACTCTCCCCCCTCACTTACTTTGCTTCTACACATCAGCCTCCTTTTCCTCAGACACCAACTTTCTTTCTGTTTTTTTACACATGGGAGTCTCGCTATGTTGCCCAAGCTAGTCTTGAGCTTCTGGCCTCAAGCAATCCTCCCACCTCAGCCTCCTGAGTTCTAGGTGTGAGCCCCTGTCTCTTGCTTGATATACCAACTTTCTTTCTTTCTTTCTTTTTTTGAGACAGAGTCTCACTCTGTCATCCAGACTAGAGGGCAGCAGTACAATCTTGGCTCACTGCAACCTCCACTTCCTGGGCTCAAGCGATTCTCGTGCCTCAGCCTCCCAAGTAATTGAGATTACAGATGTGCACTACCATGTCCGGCTAATTTTTGTACTTTTTGTAGAGACGTGGTTTGGCCATGTTGGCCAGGCTGGTCTGGAACTCCTGACCTCAGGTGAACCGCCTGCCTCGGCCCCCCAAGTGCTGGGATTACAGGCGTGAGCCACCGTGCCAGGCCAATGAGAAGTCTCTTATAGGAAGGTGGCTCAGGATTTAAGCAGAGAAGGACCAGGATTTGGGGGAGAGATGATAGATCCACTTGGAGGGGATCATAGGAGGAACTAACATGCATTGAGCACCTACTTTGTGCCAGGCAGTGGGCTAAGGGCTTTCTGTTGGATGCTTCCGGGCTCCTGTGATACTGCTGTCCCTTACCCCTAGGGTGCTAGTTGGCTTCCTACTGGTACCATCATCAGGCCATCTTATCATCATATCCTGCTTGGCTTTTCTTTTCTTTTCTTATTATTTATTTTATTTTATTTTATTTTTGAGACGGAGTCTTGCTCTGCCGCCCAGGCTGCAGTGCAATGGCGCGATCTCAGCTCATTGCAACCTCCGCCTCCAGGGTTCAAGTGATTCTCCTGCCTCAGCCTCCCGAGTAGCTGGTTTTACAAGCATACGCCATCATGCCCAGCTAATTTTTGTATTTTTAGTAGAGACGGACTTTCACCATGTTGGTCAGGCTGGTCTCAAACTACTGACCTCATGATCCACCTGCCTCGGCCTCCCCAAGTGCTGAGATTACAGGCATGAGCCACTGCACCCGGCCTTCTTTACTTTTCTTTTCATGTTTTTGTTTTTTGAGACAGAGTCTCACTCTGTTGCCTAGGCTGGAGTACAGTGGCGCAATCTCGGCTCACTGCACCTCCATCTCCTGGGTTCAAGCAATTCTCCTGCCTCAGCCTCCCGAGTAGCTGGGACCACGGGTGCCTGCCACCATGCTCGGCTAATTTCTGTATTTTTAGTAGAGGCGGGGTTTCACCATGTTGGCCAGGATGGTCTTGAATTCCTGACCTCAGGTGATCCACCCCGTCTCAGCCTCCCAAAGTGCCAGGATTACAGGCGTGAGCCACCACACCGGCCTTTTCATGTTTTTTGTTAAAGACAGGGTCTTACTCTGTCGCCCAGGCTGGAGTACAGTGGTGCGATCATAGCTCACTGCAGACTTGAACTCCTAGGATCAAGCAATCCTCCAGCCTCAGCCTTCTGAGTAGCTAGGCCTACAGATGCACAACATTAGCCCAGCTAATTTTTTTTTGAGACGGAGTCTCACTCTGTCACCCAGGCTGGAGTGCAGTGGGGCCATCTCAGCTCACTGCAAACTCCGCCTCCTGGGTTCACGCCATTCTCCTGCCTCAGCCTCCCGAGTATCTGGGACCACAGGCGCCCACCACCATGCCTGGCTAATTTTTTTGTATTTTTAGTAGTTTCATCATGTTAGCCAGGATGGTCTCGATCTCCTGACTTCGTGATCTGCCCGCGTCGGCCTCCCAAAGTGCTGGGATTATAGGCGTGAGCCACCGTGCCTGGCTAGCTCAGCTAATTTTTTTTTTTTAATTTCTTTGTAGAGACAGGGTCTTACTATATTGCCCAGGCTGGTCTCAAGCCACCACATCCCGCCCTTGGCTTTTAACTCCCAGGTAACAAATTCCCTGAATTAGTCCTCTTTGTTGAAAGGCCTAAAGTGATTTCTTCTTTTTCTCATTTAATTAATTTATTTGTTTATTTATTTTGGAGACAGAGTCTCGCTCTGTTACCCAGGCTAGAGTGCAATCATGATCTCGGCTCGCTGCAACCTCCGCCTCCCAGGTTCAAGCAATTCTTCCGCCTCAGCCTCCCACGTAACTGGGATTACAGGTGTACGCGCCCATGCCCGGCTAAGTTTTGTATTTTCAGTAGAGACAGGGTTTTGCCATATTGGCCAAGCTGGTCTCAAACTCCTGGCCTGAAGTGATCCGCCCACCTCAGCCTCCCAAAATGCTGGGATTACAGGCTTGAGCCACCACGCCTGGCTGTCTTTGTTGAATTTCTTTTTTTTTTTTTGAGATGGAGTCTCGCTCTGTCCCCAGGCTGGAGTGCAGTGGCGTGATCTTGGCTCACTAAAAGCTCAGCCTCCTGGGTTCACACCATTCTCCTGCCTCAGCCTCCTGAGTAGCTGGGACTACAGGCGCCCACCACCACACCCAGCTCATTTTTTGTATTTTTAGTAGAGACAGGGTTTCACCGTGTTAGCCAGGATGGTCTTGATCTGCTGACCTCGTGATCTGCCCGCCTTGGCCTCCCAAAGTGCTGTATTACAGGCGTGAGCCACCACGCCCGGCCCTTGTTGAATTTCAATGATTTTACAGGTGAGGAAACAAAAGCTCAGAGAGGCTAAGTAATTTGCCCCATGTCTCAGCCAAGAGACGGCAGAGTCAGGATTTGAACCCAGGCAGCCTGGCTGCAGCATCCATGCCTGTCAAGGTGGGGTGGAAGTGGACAGGTTATTATCCTTGCCACTCTGGCCCCAAACTCCGCCACCCTGATCGTCTCCATGCCTCCGGCCCCAGGTGTTCTCCCGGCCCGGCTGCTCAGCCATACGCCTCCGAAATCATCTGTGCTTTGGTCGTTGCTCCTCTCTCTACATCCCTGGCTCGGACCCCACCCCACTAATCCTGTGCAACAGCTGTATGCCTGCTCGCAAGCGTTGGGCACCCGTGGTCCTGTGGTGTCTCACTGGCAGCTCAGCCTCCCGTCGACGGGTGAAGATATCCACCATGCTGATCGAGGGGTGTCATTGCAGCCCGAAAGCATGAACTGAGCATCGTGGATGGGTGCACGGAGACACGCACCTTGGAGAGATGAGGGGAGATGGACCAAGAAAGACGTGGACCTGGATGATGTACTCTGGGTCAAGAGACCAGGGATGCACGGTTAGGCAGACAGGTCCCCAGAGTCCTCACCCTGCTCCCCAGACACTAGACACAGTGCCCGTCCTGGAGTTGCACCACTGATAGTCACAGCACACAATGATTGACATTTCACTTTTTTTTTTTTTTTTTGAGACCGAGTCTTGCTCTGTCACCCAGGCTGGAGTGCAGTGGCGCGATCTCAGCTAACTGCAAGCTCTGCCTCCCGGGTTTATGCCATTCTCCTACCTCAGCCTCCCGAGTAGCTGGGACTACAGGCACCCACCACCACGCCCGGCTAATTTTTTGTATTTTTAGTAGAGACAGGGTTTCACCATGTTAGCCAGGATGGTCTCGATCTCCTGACCTCATGATCTACCTGCCTTGGCCTTTTTTTTTTTTTTTTAAGGACAGAGTCTCTCTCTGTCACCCAGGATGGAGTGCAATGGCGCGATCTTGGCTCACTGTAACCTCCACTTCCCAGGCTCAAGCAATTCTCCTGCCTCAGCCTCCCGAGTAGCTGGGACTACAGGCTCCCGCCACCATGCCCAGTTAATTTTTTGTATTTTTAGTAGAGACAGGGTTTCACCATGTTGGCCTGGCTGGTCTCAAACTCCCGGCCTCAGGTGATCTGCCCACCTCGGCCTCCCAAAGTGCTGGGACCAAATCCACTGTTAATCATTAGGCTGAACTGTCTCTTATAGAATGAGGTCAAAGACACTCCCAGTTGCAGGGATGGTAGATGGCCCTACCCAGACCGAGAGACACAGCGATGACCTCGGCCTAGGGACACCAAAAAAGAAAAAAAAAAAACCCAAACCAAAAATGCAAACCAAAGCAGGCAGGCAGACAGCTGCTGGGGGAAATCCTGGGGTCCTTGAGACAGAGGCAGGACCCTCATGTTCCCAGCTGCCTCTTGCCTTGATAGTGGTTGCTGTGTCCCTCTCAGACCCCCCACCTGAGTCTCCACAGAGCCCCACGCCTGGCGTGGCATTCCACAGAAACCATAAAGGTTGGCTGAATCCAGCTGTCTATATGTGCATCTGTTCGTTCCTCCAACTGGGGTTCCCTGGGAATGGGTGGCCCCATGACAGGGTGTGGGCATCTGAGTGCTCCCTCCCCAGCTGGGGCTCAGGGTCTTCAGCGGGCGAGGGCGGCCTGGCTTTGGGCGGCTGGAACCAGGGCCCTGGCAGATGGGCCTGTCTGGCACAGACGCAGGGACATGTGGCGTTGTCAGTGTTGCCTCCAAATGCCCCCCGGAGCGTGGGGCGGGGAGCCGGCCGGGCCCTTCTCAGCCCTCTTCCTGCCTCAGGAAGGAAGGCCTCAGGTGAGGGGAGCAGGAGGGGACCCGAGGAAACAGATGGGCCAGCAGGGCGTGGGAGCCTGAGACCCCTGACCTCGCAGGCCTCCCAGAGAGATGGGAACGGGCCAGGCAGGCAGCTCCCAAGGCCCCTTGCTCGAAGGGCCCTGGAGGGGAGGGTCATGAAGGGCTCTGGGGGGGCTGCCCCATCCCTGTTCCCTCCAGAGTTCTGTGCCAAACCCCAGGCAGTGTCCGAGTGGGCAGCTCAGCCCTGGCACCATGGGCAAGCCCCCCTCCGGTGGGCATGAGGCGTTTGCCTTCCCTCCCTCTGCTGTGCCTACCTCCTGCCAGCCAGGGTAGCCAGCTGGGAACCTTGGTGCCAGGGGGGCCCCCAGAGTCCCTGCCCCCTCCCGGGCAGTGCCAGCCGGCCCCCACCCCGCCCCCCAGGCCCAGTAATGGGTGGGTAATGAGTGCTGGGGGAGCGGGGGAGGGGCAGGGGATGCAGGTGCCACAGGCGCTGGCACGGGGGCCGCTAATCAGGTTTGCCAACGCCATCTGTCACCGCACGAGCATCTGGGGCTCAAGGTGACCTTGTCACCCTCAGTTACAATTATGAGTTTGGCATCTGTATTAAAGCCCGCCAGCCGGCCAGGCAGGGGAGGGCTGGGGTGGGCATGGGGTTGTGCGGTGAGCCCCATCCCTGGGGTCCCCTTCCCAGGGGCTGCGTGGCTGCCAAGGCGTAGAGCTTCTTAGGGGACTATGTCTGTGTGTGTCTGTGTACGTGCACACCCATCCCAGTCTCCACAATTCTTCAAGTGTGTCCGGGTGCAGGGCTGGAAATCGTAGGTTTGTGTGCGTCTCCATGGTGACTGTGTGTCTAGGAGTTTGGTGGGATGGCTGGGGGCGGAGCTCTGAGATTTTGTGGGTGCACAGATGTTCATGCATCTGCATGCTGGGACAAGAACGTACGGAGGAAGGTGTGTCTTTGGATGATGGTGTGTCTTTGTTTTTCTTTTATTAGTAGGATTAATTATTATTATTTGAGTCAGGATCTCGCCCTGTCACCCAGGCTGGAGTGCAGTGGAGTGATCATGACCCGATCCCTGCAGCCTCAGACTCCTGGGCTCAAGTGATCCTCCCTCCTCAGCCTCCTGAGTAGCTGGGGCTACAGGCTCATGCCACCACGCCCAGCTAATTTTGTTTATTTTTTTGTAGAGACAGGGTCTCACTATGTTGCCCAGGTTGGTCTCGAACTCCTGGGCTCAAGCCATCCTTCTAGTTTGGCCTCCCAAAGTGCTGGGATTATAGGCGTGAGCCACCACACCCAACCTGATGGGTTTTTGTGTGTGTGTGTGTGTGTGTGTGTGTGTGTGTGTGTAAAGGCACAGGGCTAGGTTGGGAGGGGGTATCAGCTTTGGGAGAGGCCATGTGTGGTACTGCTGAGCTCCTCAGCTATCCCTTTGTTTCTGTCTTCGCCAACTCCTGCTACATGGCTGTGATCTGGAGGGCTCTGAGGATGGCTTAAGAATCTGGATTTTGGCTGGGTGAGGAGTCTCATGCCTGTAATCCCAGCACTTTGGGAGGCCAAGGCAGGTGGATTCATTGAGCTCACAAGTTCACGACCAGCCTGGCCAAAATGGCCAAACTATGTCTCCATAAAAATATATAAAAAATTAGCTGGGCGTCGGGCACAGTGACTCATGCCTGTAATCTCAGTACTTCGGGAGGCTGAGGCGGGTGGATGACCTGAGGTCAGGTGTTCAAGACCAGCCTGGCCAACATGGCGAAACCCTGTCTCTACTAAAAATACAAAAATTAGCCAGGCGTGGTGGCGCGTGCCTGTAATCCCAGCTACTTGGGAGGCCAAGACAGGAGAATTGCTTGAGCCCAGGAGGCGGAGGTTGCAGTGAGCCAAGATGGCAACACTGCACTCCAGGCTGGGCGTCAAAGCAAGACTCCATCTCAAAAGAAAAAAAAAATTAGCTGGGCATGGTGATGTGTACCTGGAACCCCAGCTACTCAGGAGGCTGAGGTGGGAGAATGGCTTGAGCCTGGGGGGCAGAGGTTGCAGTGAGCCAATTGCGCCACTGCATTCCAGCCTGGGTGATAGAGCCAGACCTTGTCTCAAAAAAAAAAAAAAAAAACTCTCAATTTTGTAAAGTAGCCTTTGGATTCTAAATTCTTGGAGCTAGATTCTGGGTCTGGTGGATTCTAGTTTTGAGTAATAGGATCTAGATTTTTGGAATCTGAATCCTGGAGTATGGTTTCAGTGGCACCATCATAGTTCACTGCAACCTCAGACATGTGCCACTACACCCAGCTAATTTTTAAGTTTTTTGTAGAGATAAAGTCTTGCTATGTTGCCTATGGTGTCCCAAACTCCTGGCATCAAGTGATCCTCACACCTTGGCCTCCCAAAATGCTGAGATTATAACTGTGAGCCACCGCGCCTGGCTGAGTTCGTGGATCTGGACTGTAGATCTTGGTATGATTGAAATCTTTTTTTTTTTTGAGATGGAGTCTCACTCTGTTGCCCAGGCTGGAGGGCAGTGGCACGATCTCAGCTCACTGCAAGCTCCGCCTCCCAGGTTCAAGTGATTCTCCTGCTTCAGCCTCCTGAGTAGCTGGGATTACAGGCACCCACCACCACACCCAGCTAATTTTTATATTTTTAGTAGAGACAGGGTTTCGCCATGTTGGTCAGGCTGGTCTCGAACTCCTGACCTCAAGTGATCTGCCCGCCTTGGCCTCCCAAAGTGCTGGGATTACAGGCGTGAGCCACCGCTCCCAATCCGGTATGATTGGACTCTAGATGCTGATCCTGGGTCCTGGGATCTGGATTACCAGCTCTTAGTTCTGTATCTGCGTTCCTGCTTCTGGACTCCAGTCTCTGGGCCTGTGTGCTCTGTGTCCTCTCTGTCCACAGCAACAAGTTCAGCAACTGGGCGACTGCCTGTCATCCCTCCATGGATGGGTGCAGAGACCACCTATGGCCACCAGGGGACACCCTTGGTCTACATTTGGTCCAAGCTGCCCGACTGGAGGAGGAGTCTGGGACCACTGTGGCCCAGCTGGACCCCGCCCTTTCAGGAGGACCGGGGGCTGGACATTACTTTCCTCCCCTTCCATCCCAATCTCTGCTGGGACCTGAAATCTGTCAGCCCCCACTGACTCAAACGTGGAGAACTGGACTGAGCACCCCCACAGCGTTCTGAACAGGACCGTGGGACAAGCAAGGTGCCTGCCCAGTGAGTAGGTCAGACCCAGGGTTGAAGGCACGCGTGTCCATGAGGGTGACAATGAGTGTCTGAAAACGTGTACAGGTGTGAAGGCGAGGGTGCACCGTTCATCAGGAGTGGCCATATATGACAGCATTGCTAAGAAGTGTGAGCCTGGGAGGCGCTGTGGCTCAGGCCTGTTGTCCTGGCGCATAAGAAAGTGAGGCCCAAGGCCAGCCGGACAGATCACGAAGTCAGGAGTTCGAGACCAGCCTGACCAACATAATGAAACCCCGTCTCTACTAAAAATACAAAAATTAGCCTGTCGTGGTGGCGCATGCCTGTAATCCCAGCTACTCGGGAGCCTGAGGTATGAGAATTGCTTGAACCCAGAAGACGAAGGTTGCAGTGAGCCAAGATAGTGCCATTGCACTCCAGCCTGGGCAACAAGAGCAAGACTCTGTCTCAAAAAAAAAAAAAAAAAAAAAAAAAGCGAGGCCAGGCGTTCAAGCCCTCATCTATGTAACAAAACAAAACAACAACAAAAATGTGAACCTGTGTGTTGGATGGTGTGTGGTCACCACTCACTGTATTCACATGTCTGACAAGGTCCTCATGAGACAGTGCACCTACACGGTTGTGTCTATAACTGGGAGATTCACCAGGAGCCCCCGTATGAGTCCGTGTCATATTCATGTGTCTGCCTCTATGATTGTGTCACTAGGCATCTATAGGTATCCATAGGTATGACTGGGACCATCTGGGGGAGGTGTCACTGGGTGATGGTGTCCTGGAATGTCAGAAACAGTGTCCTGGCTGGGTGCGGTGGCTCACACCTGTAATCCCAGCACTTTGGGAGGCTGAGGCGGGCAGATCACCTAGGTCAGGAATTCAAGACCAGCCAGGCCAACGTGGTGAAACAGTGTCTCTACTAAAAATACAAAAATTAGCCAGGCATGGTGGTGTGTGCCTATAATCCCAGCTACTAGGGAGGCTGAGGTGGAAGAATCGCTTGAACCTGGGAGGGAGAGGTTGCAGCGAGCTGAGATCATGCACCATTGCACTCCAGCCTGGGTGACACAGCGAGACTCTATCTCAAAAAAAAAAAAAAAAAAAAAAAAAGAAGCAGTGTCCCAGCACTTTGGGAGGCCAAGGTGGGAGGATCATTTGAGCCTAGGAGTTCAAGACCAGCCTGGGCGACATAGCAAGACCCTGTCTCTACAAAAAGTTTAAAAAATTAGCGGGGCATGGTGGCATGCACCTGTAGTCTCAGCTACTCAGGAGGCTGAGGTGGGAGGATCACTTGAGCCCAGGAGTTCGAGGCTGCAGTGAGCTATGATTGTGCCACTGCACTCCAGGCTGGGTGCTAGAGCAAGACTTTGTTTCAAAAATAAATAAATATGGCTGGACATAGTGGCTCATGCCTGTAATTCCAGCACTTTGGGAGGCTGAGATGGGCGGATCACCTGAGGTCAGGAGTTCGAGACCAGCCTGGCCAACATGGCAAAATCTGGTCTCTACCAAAAATACAAAACTTAGCCGGGTGTGGTGGCATGTGCCTGTAATCCCAGCTACTTGGGAGGCTGAGGCAGGAGAATGATGGAACCCAGGAGGCAGAGGTTACAGTGAGCTGAGATCGCTCCACTGCACTCCAGCTTGGGCGACAGAGTGAGACTCCATCTCAAAATAAATAAACAAAGAAGCAGTGTTCCTAAAGGCTGAGCCTCTGTGTCAACAGTGTCTTATCAGGGTCTGTGTGAAGGTGTGTAGGACAGAGGGTATGCTTTCTAAGAGTATCAAACCAGGGTGAGTGGAAGGGGCAGGTGGGACCAGACACTCTCAGGGCAGGGAGCTGGGGTTGTTTCCAAGTTTCTCTCCTTCATTCCCTCACATCTGGGTATATCTCACCCTCCGTCTTGCTATATCTTTTTTTTTTCCTTGGGACAGGGTGTGGCTCTGTCACCCAGGCTAGAGTGCAGTGGTGCGATCATGTCTCACTGCAGCCTCAAACTCCTGGGCTCAAGTGATCCTCCCACCTTAGCCGTAGCTAGGACTACAGGTGCAAGACACCATGCTTGGCTAATTAAAAAAATTTCTTTTCTCTTTTTCTTTTCTTTTTTTTTCTTTTTCTTTTTCCTTCTTTTTTTTTTTTTTTTTTTTTTTTTTGAGACAATGTCTCGCTCTTGTTGCCCTGACTGGAGTGCAATGGTGCAATCCCGGCTCACTGCAACCCCTGACTCCCAGGTTCAAGCGATTCTCCTGCCTCAGCCTTCCGAGTAGCTGGAATTACAGGCGCATGCCACCACACCCGGCTAATTTTTTGTATTTTTAGTAGATATGGCGTTTCGCCATGTTGGCCAGGCTGGTCTCGAACTCCTGACCTCAGGTGATCCACTCGCCTTGACCTCCCAAAGTGCTGGGATTACGGGCGTGAGCCATCGTGCCCAGCCCTTAACATGTTTTTTTGTAGAGATGAGGTCTTACCATGTTGTCCAGGCTGGTCTCAAACTCCTAGATCCAAGCATTCCACACACCTTGGCCTTTCAGAGTGCTGGGATTACAGGTGTGAGCCATCACACCCGGCCGCTATGTCTTTCTATGGCTGGGTGTCCTCCGACCTCTCAGCACTTCTGACTTTGTCTGGGGATCTCCATTCCCCTAATTTTTTTTTTTTTTGAGACAGGGTCTCACTCTGTTGCCCAGGCTGGAGTGAGATGGTGTGATCTCGGCTCACTGCAACTTCTGCCTCCCAGGCTCAAGAGATTCTCCTGCCTCAGCCTCCCGAGTAGCTGGGATTACAGGCGTCCACCACTACTGCCCGGCTAATTTTTCTATTTTTAGTAGAGGCAGGGTTTCACCATGTTGGCCAGGCTACTCTTGAACTCCTGACCTCAAATGATCCACCCGCCTCGGCCTCCCAAAGTGCTGGGATAACAGACGTCAGCCACTGCACCCAACCCCCCATCCCCTGATTTTTCCCATTGCTAAGCACAGCACACCAGGCAAGGAGGGTCCTGGGGTATTGGCTGACTGGTCCTGTCCTGTCTCTTGCCCCAGCCCTTCCTCTCCCATCTTGCTCCCAGGCTCTGCCTCTCCGTGGTCTTCTCCCTCCACCCGTCCTTCCTCATTGGTGTGTTTCTCTCCACCTTCCAGGTCTCTGCCATTGTTTCTCCCTCTTGGATTCCCCATGTCTTTCCCTATCTCTGTCTCTGTCTTTGTCTCTCTTCTGTCTCTTTCCCCACCTTTTTTTTTTTTTTTTTTTTTTTTTGTGAGACGGAGTCTGGCTCTGTTGCCCAGGCTGGAGTGCAGTGGTGCGATCTTGGCTCACTGCAAGCTCTGCCTCCCAGGTTCATGCGATTCTCCTGCCTCAGCCTCCCGAGTAGCTTGGGACTACAAGTGCCCTCCACCATACCCAGCTCATTTTTTTGTATTTTTAGTAGAGACGGGGTTTCACTGTGTTAGCCAGCATGGTCTCGATCTCCTGACCTCGTGATCTGCCCGTCTTGGCCTCCCAAAGTGCTGGGATTACAGGCATGAGCCACCGCGCCCGGCCTCCTTTTTTTTTTTTTTTTGAGACACAGTCTCACTCTGTCACCCAGGCTGGAGTGCAGTGGCGTGATCTTGGCTCACTGCAACCTCCACCTTCCGGGTTCAAGCGATTCTCCTGCCTCAGCCTCACGAGTAGCTGGGATTACAGGTGCATGCCACCACACCCATCTAATTTTTGTATTTTTAGTAGAGACAGGGTTTCACCATGTTGGTCAGGCTGGTCTCGAACTCTTGACCTCGTGATCCGCCTGCCTCGGCCTCCCAAAGTGTTGGGATTACAGGCATGAGCCACTGTGCCTGGCCTTCTTTCCCCTTCTGTGTCTCATTTCTCCCACTCCATCTCCTCTTGTCCATTCTTCCCAGCCCTAAATCTTGTCCTGTTTATGTCTCTTTCCATCTCTCTCCTTTTCTCCTAATTTTTCCCTGTCTCTCTCATCTCCCTATCTCTCCTCCTTTTTTCTCTTGTTTATTTATTTATTTATTTTGAGACAGAGTCTGGCTCTGTCACCCAGGCTGGAGTGCAGTGGCGTTTTCTCTGCTCACTGCAGCCTCCACCTCCCACGTTCAAGCAATTCTCGTGCCCCAGCCTCCAGAGTAGCTGGAATTACAGGCACGTACCGCCACACCCGGCTAATTTTTGTATTTTTAGTAGAGACGGGGGTTTCTCCATGTTGGCCAGGCTGGTCTCGAACTCCTGACCTCAAATGATCCGTCCACTTCAGCCTCCCAAAGTGCTGGGATTACAGGTGTGAGCCCCCATGCTCGGCCTCTTCTCTCCCTTTATCTCTGTCTCTTCCCGTTTTTTTCTCTCCCAGTGTCTCCTTATCTGCCTCTCCCTGCCTAGTCTCCCTGTCTCTCTCCATCTCTCTGTCCCCGCATCTCTTCTCTCATCCTGTCTCTCCCATCTTTTTTCCCCCCATTTCTCTGTCTCTCAGTCTCTCCAGCTTTCCCCGTGTCTCTGTCTCTCCCCATCTCTGTCTCTCCATACCCAGTCCCCATGTCTCTCCATCTCCCTGTCTCCCCATCTCTTCTCTCTCCCCATCTCTCTCATCTCTCTCTCTCTTTCTTTCTCTTTCTTTCTTTCTTGCTCTCTCTTTCTTTCTTTCCTCTCTTTCTCTGTCTCTGTCTCTCTCTCTCTCCTTTCTTTCTTTTTGACGGAGTCTCACTCTGTCGCCAGGCTAGTGTAGTGGGGAGATCTCGGCTCACTGCAACCTCTGGCTCCCGGATTCAAGCGATTCTCCTGCTTCAGCCTCCCGAATAGCTGGGACTACAGGCGCGCACCACCACGCCCGGCTAATTTTTTGTATTTTAGTAGAGACAGGATTTCATCATGTTGGGCTGGATGGTCTCGATCTTCTGACCTCGTGATCCGTCCGCCTCGGCCTCCTAAAGTGCTGGGATTACACTGCGCTCGGCCTCTCTCATCTGTTTCTTTTCCCATCCTTCTGTCTCTCAATCTCTCCAGGTTTCTCCGGCCCTCCCAGTGTCTTTTCATCTCTCCCCATCTCTGTCTCTCCCCACCAGGTCTCCCTAACTCTTCCCATCTCTCTCCGCATCTCTGGGTCTCCCATCTCTGGTCTCTCCCTGTCTCTCTTTTTTCTCTCCCCATTTCTCTGTCTCTCCCCGTCTCCGTCTCTCTCATCTCTGGTCTCTCCCTGTCTCTCCTGTCTTTTTCTCTCCCCATTTCTCTGTCTCTCCCCATCCCGGTCTCCCCGTCTCTGTCGGCCCGGGTGGGTCCGGGACGGCCCGGCCCGGGCGCCGCGGCGAACAATGCCCCATTCACGCGGGCCGCCGGCGCCATGGCAACGCGCCCGCCCCGCCCTCCCTGCGCGCGGGCCGCGCGTGCCAAGAGGATGCCATGGTTACGTCAGGCGCGTGCCCGTCGCGCGCGCCGCCGTCCCGCGCGCTCTTGCAGGGAGGGGCCAGGCCAGCAGGGGGCGCGCGGCAGTAGCCTCTGCCCGGAGTCAGAAGGGGCGGTCCTCCCTGCTTCAAGGGGCCTTCAGCTGCTTAGTGCCTCAGTTTCCCCATCTGTAAAACGGGGGCGATGGGCAAAGCTAGATCGGAGTGTGAAAGAGAGAGAAGGAGGAAGGGAGAAAGGGGAAGAAGGCGGCGGTGCTCCTTGGGGATGGTTGTATGAGTTTGCATGAGTCAGTGGGTATATGTGTGTGTGAATTTGTGGGTCCATGTTTGCGCGCTTGTGTGGGTGTTTTATGAGAAGTTGAGAAGTGGTTGGTTGTAATTTGGGGGTGACTTGGGGCCCATGTGTTTGGAAGTGTCTGTGTTTGTATTTGCACGCCTGTGTGTGATGGTATTAGCCAGTGTCATTTGTGTGTGATAATGTGTCCGTGTGTTTGTGGTCCTGTGATTGTGCACCCCATGTTTGCCTGTCTGGTGTGTGTGTATAGTGGGTGTCTGTGGCTTGGGTGTGGTTGTGGGTTCGGGGAACTATGTGTCCCATGTTTGCATGTCTGGGGGGGGTGTGTGTGTGTGTGTGGTGGGTGTCTGTAATTTGGGTGTGGTTGTGAGCTCATGTAACTGAACCCCATGTTTGCATGTCTGGTGTATGTGTATGATGGGTGTCTGTGGTTTGGGTGTGGTTGTATGGTTGTGAGGTCATGTGACTGTGTGTGCACCATGTTTGCATGTCTGGCGCGCGTGTGTGTGTGGTGGGTGTCTATGGTTTGGATGTGGTGTGTGTGGCTGTGTTTGCATGCCTGGTGTGTGTGTGTATGGGTGTACGTGTGTCTGTGATGGTGGATGGCTGTGTTGTTGGGTGTGATTGTGAGTTTGTGTGAATGTTGTTTGCGTGTCAGGGGGCCTCTGTTCACAAACTCACGTGTGCTTCTGTGTGGAACTGGGTGTGGGTTCTGAGGACTTCGGGGACCTGGCCGAGTCTCCCGGGACCTGGCCGAGTCTCCCTCCCCCACCTGGGGGCCTCCTGGCACGGAAGGGGGTGACCAGCTGCCTGGGACCTCCGACTCCCCACAGGTTCAGGAGAGCCCCAGCTGATGAATATTCATGAGGTGGGGGGGCTGGCACCCACTGCCAACAGCTGCGCGTCCATTAGTCCCCCTCCCTGCTCTGCCCGTACTGACTGCAAAGGGGAGGGGGGGTATCGGCGTGTGTCTGTCCCTGTTTCCAAGACTCGGGGGCGGGGGTGTCCTAGGGACAATCGTGGGGGCCCAGTCAGCATGCCTGGCTGCTTGTGTGGACGGCTAAGGGGCTGTCTCAATGTTGTGACAGGCACTGGGAGAGTGACTGTTGTGTGACAGGTTGTCCTTGTAATCGTGGTGAGGCTGTCACCCACGGTTGCATTGTAGCTCCTCGGTCCGGGGACTGTGGGCGTTGTGTGGCAGTGTGAGTGAGATGTGTACCTGTCACCTGCAACAGGGAGACAGTGAGTGCTATTAGAGTGACTGTGACCAGTGGTCTGTACCTACTGGCTGCCTGCTCTGTGACACAGTGACAACAAGGGTGTATTATTGTGCTATTGGAATAACTGGGTTGGTTCAAACCTTGATCAAGGGACAGCTGCGGTCTGCACCCTGGGGAGGCAGTGGTCAGAGCTGCTTTTCCTCCTTGTGACTGGGTGGGGTGGTGACTCCGTGTGGCCACGTGGCTAGCCCAGCTGCAGGGACATGCGGACTGAGTATGTCAGTGTGCCTCTGCTGGCCAGTGTGACGTTGATGTGGTGTGAGGGTCAGAGTGTCGGGGTTCCTGTGAGGATGTGTGAGACCATGCAGCTGAGGTGTGTGTCACCAGAATTGTCAAGGGTGTGACCGTAGTTATTCATGTGACAGAGTGGCTGAGGGTGTGATGGTGTTGCTGTGCAGGTGACACTGTGGCAGTGACTGCGTGGATCTCTGTGTGGTTGAAGGTGTGACAGTGATTGTGTTTGATGATCTGAACCAAAGGGCTATGACTGTCCTACCCTCACTTCCAGGCTGCACAGGGAGCCGGGTGCTGGAGTGAGGGGGCTCCTGGCATGGGATTGGCAGCTGCCTTGCCAGGGGCTGCACGTCAGCCTGAGACTGGGACACCTGGAGATCCGACGCCAGCTGGGGCACAGAACCTCCTCCCTCCATCTTCCCCTCCATAAGCTGCGTTTGGAGGAGTGGCCTTTAGATGCAGCTGGGACCAGCAGGGGGTGGGGTGGGATGTGCTTCTCTGGTCTGGGGGACTCTGGCCTCTGGCTGGGTGGCCCTGGAGGCCCCAGGTTCCCAGCATACGTGGCTTGGCCAGGATCTCAGTGTGGCCGACTCACCCCCTGTGATACCCACACCCTGGGACGGCTGAGCATTGCTGGCGGCCCCAGCGGCAGCGCACAGAGGCTCCATTCAGGAGCCAGGGCCAGGTTTCCAGGGCGGGTGGGTCTCCGGCTGGCCCGCTGCAAATGAAACGTTTCCCCAACTCCTTCCCTTTCGTCTCCAGATGAGCGACGGCCACAGGAGGCTCTGGCCAGGCTGTGCTGCCTGGGCAAGTGTGAGTGTGTGTCTGTGTTTCCTTGTGTGTGTGCATGATCTAGATATCTTTGTGTGACTTTTTGTTTCTTTTTTATTTTTTAATTTTTTTCAAGACGGAGTCTCACTCCGTCACCCAGGCTGGAGTGCGGTGGCGCGATCTCAGCTCACTGCAATCTCCACCTCCCGGGTTCAAGTGATTCTCCTGCCTCAGCCTCCCAAGTAGCTGGGATTGCAGGTGTGCGCCACCATGCCCTGCTAATTTTTGTATTTTTAGTAGCGATGGGGTTTTGCCATGTTGGCCAGGCTGGTCTCAAACTCCTGACCTCAGGTGATCCACCCCGTCTCAGCCTCCCAAAGTGCTGGGATTACAGGCGTGAGCCACTGCACCCGGCCTGTTTCTTTTTTTGAGATAGGGTCTCACTCTGTTGCCCAGGCTGGAGTGCTCACTGCAGCCTCAACCTCCCAGACTCAAGTGACCCCTCCACCAGATTAGCTGGGACCACAGATGCACACTCTATGCCTGGAAAATGTATAAATTTTTTGTAGAGACAGGGTCTCGCTATGTTGCCCAGGTTAGTCTCGAACTCCTGGGCTCAATTGATCCATCTGCCTTGGCCTCCCAAGGTGCTGGGATTATAGGTGTGAGCCACAGCGCCTGGCCTTTGAGTGACTTTTTGTGTGCTACATCTGTAGATGATTTTGAGAACATCAACGTGTGTGACCCATTGGGTACGTGCAGTCCTGTGTGAGATTTTTGTGAACCTGTGTGAGTTAGTGTGGCCTGTGTGTACCTGTGTAACTGGGCTCAGCATGAGATTCTCGGAGTCCATGTGACTGTGTGCCTGTGTGTGTCTTTGCAACTTGGTGTATTGTCTGGGTCTCTATGGGGATCTATGTGTTGGTGAAGGTCTTTGTGTGTATGACCTGGCTGTTACTCTGTGGGCTCTGGGAAGGCCTGTGTGGGATTTTTGGCATGACTGTGTGTGTTTGTATGTCTGTGTGATATTCTAGAAGGGTGTGTGATGGTATCTGGGTGACCCTGTGTCTGTGTGTCATTCTGGATTTTATCTCTGGGAACAGAGGAGGAGAGGAAAAGGGGGGAGGGGAGAGGGAAGGAGAAGAGTCTGTATTTCTGTGTGTCTGAGTGTGCCTGTGTATGTTTGGGTGCCCCTGAGTGAGTGTGATAGTGAGAGTCTGGTGTCTGCATCCACATGTGTGTGGTGTGGTTGTGGGTGTCCCTCGAGGTGTGCCTTAGAAGCAACGACCTGTAACTCCCCAGACTGAGTCCCTAATAGGGGCTTCTAGATCACCCTGGAAAGCAGACAGTGAGTTCAAGGCTAGGACCTCAGGCCCGGAGCACAGATCATGCCTACCACGCTAAGTACGGGGACATCAGGCCCTCTTGGTGGGAGTGGGGATATCCAGGTTCTGCTGGGGGTGCCTAGAGCACCCTTTTCTCCCAGCCTGGCAGCACCCATGGCCTGGCTCCCTGCCTATGCCACATGCCAAATGTTTGCCCACCTTGCCCAAGAGCCCTGCTCAGTTGCCAAGCAACCCTGGAGCCTCACGTTGCCTGGCCGCACCTTTGTGCCCCGGAATGTGGCTGCCAGAGCCCAGATGTTTCAGCCCTCTCCTCACCCACACCCACACTGCCCGCAGCATCCTGGCCAGGTAGTGCCATGGGCCTGGCTGCCGCTTCCTGCTCCTCCTCCTCCCCCAACACACCTGCATAGTAGGAACACACCTGCTGCCAGCCACAGCCAGGTAGGCAGCCCGGCAGGGAGGAATGTGGGGGATTCCAGCTGTGGCACGCCAGCTGTGCCCAGCCCCCTGGCAGCACCCTCCTCCCGTGAGATTTCTCGAAGGCCAGGTGTACCCTAATACTTGGGCTCCGGGGAGGGGGAGAGAGGGAGGGGCAGCGCTGCCCTCTCTGGCAGTCCCTCTGCCTTCCCATAAATTCTTCCCATTGCAGTTGTGGAGCGGAGCAGAGTGAGGGAGTGTGTGTGTGTCTGTGTGTGTGTGTGTGTGTGTGTGTAGGAGAGTGCTGTCAGTGTAGAGGAGGGGTCCTGAGTGTGGGGAAAGAACTTTGAATGAAGATGTGTGTGTGTGTGAGTGTGAGTGTCTTGTCTGTGTGAGTGTGGATGTGGTGTGAGAGTTGTGTTTGCATACAAGGAAGAGTGTGTGCGTGTGTGGCGTGTACATGGGGAGGGTGTTATGGGAGGAGTATGTGTATACAAATGGAAGTGTGTGTGTTAAGTGTGTGTTTTTGTGTGTGAATGGAGGGATGAGTTGTGTGTGTGAATGAATAATAAGTGTTCTGGTGCGATACTGAGTGTGATAGAGTCCGTGACTGTGTGTGTGAAGGACGTGTGTGTGTGCACCTTTGGAAGTCTGGTGTCCTGTGTGTATGAATGGAAGGACAAGTTTGTGTGTGTGAATGAAGGATGAGTGTTGTGTGGGTGTGAATGAAGGGTGTGTTATGTGTGTAAAAATGAAGGAGAGATGGCCGGGCGTGGTGGCTCGCGCCTTTAATCCCAGCACTTTGGGAGGCTGAGACAGGCAGATCACAAGATCAGGAGATTGAGACCATCCTGGCTAACATGGTGAAACCCGCTCTCTACTAAAAATACAAAAACAAAATTAGCCGGGCGTGGTGGCGGGCGCCTGTAGTCCCAGCTGTTCGGGAGGCTGAGGCAGGAGAATGGTGTGAACCCGGGAGGCGGAGCTTGCACTGATCCAAGATCGCACCACTGCACTCCAGCCAGGGTGACGAGTGAGACTCTGTCTCAAAAAAAAAAAAGTAGGAGTGATATGTGTGTGGATGAAAGCTGGGTGTCGTGTATGTGTGGATGAAGGCTGGGTGTTGTGTGTGTGCGTATGGAAGGCTGGGTGTTGTGTGTATGGATGAAGGCTGGGGTGTGTGTGTGTGCGTATGGAAGGCTGGGTGTTGTGTGTGTGCGTATGGAAGGCTGGGGTGTGTGCGTGTGAGTATGGAAGGCTGGGTGTTGTGTGTGTGCGTATGAAAGGCTGGGTGTTGTGTGTGTGGATGAAGGCTGGGGTGTGTGTGTGTGCGTATGGAAAGCTGGGTGTTGTGTGTGTGCGTATGGAAGGCTGGGGGGGTGTGTGCGTATGGAAGGCTGGGGGTGTGTGTGCGCGTATGGAAGGCTGGGTGGTGTGTGTGCGCGTATGGAAGGCTGGGTGGTGTGTGTGCGCGTATGGAAGGCTGGGTGGTGTGTGTGTGCGTATGGAAGGCTGGGTGGTGTGTGTGTGCGTATGGAAGGCTGGGGGTGTGTGTGCGTATGGAAGGCTGGGGGTGTGTGTGTGCGCGTATGGAAGGATGGGTGTTGTGTGTGTGGATGAAGGATGGGTGTTGTGTGTGTGCAAGTGAAAGGATGGACGTTGTGTGTGCTTATGCAAAGCTGATGTTATGTGTGTGGATGAAGGATGGATGTCGTGCATGTGTGTCAGTGAAGGCTGAGAGTGTGCATGTGTGTGAATGAAGGATGGGTGTTGTGTGTGTGAATGAAGGATGGGTGTTGTGCATGTGTGTCAGTGAAGGATGGGTGTTGTGCGTGTGGATGAGGGATGAGTGTTGTGTATGTGAATTAAGGATAGGTGTTGTGTGTGTGAACAAAGGATAGGTGTGTGTGTGGATGAAGGATGAGTGTTTTGTGTGTGTGTGAAGGCTGGGTGTTGTGTGTGTGGATGAAGGATGAGTGTTTTGTGTGTGTGTGAAGGCTGGGTGTTGTGTGTGTGGATGAAGGATGAGTGTTTTGTGTGTGTGTGAAGGCTGGGTGTTGTGTGTGTGGATGAAGGATGAGTGTTTTGTGTGTGTGTGAATGCTGGGTGTTGTGTGTGTGGATGAAGGATGAGTGTTTTGTGTGTGTGTGAAGGCTGGGTGTTGTGTGTGTGGATGAAGGATGAGTGTTGTGTGTGTGTGTGTGAAGGCTGGGTGTTGTGTGTGTGGATGAAGGATGAGTGTTGTGTGTGTGTGTGTGAAGGCTGGGTGTTGTGTGTGTGGATGAAGGATGAGTGTTGTGTGTGTGTGTGTGAAGGCTGGGTGTTGTGTGTGTGGATGAAGGATGAGTGTTGTGTGTGTGTGTGTGAAGGCTGGGTGTTGTGTGTGTGGATGAAGGATGAGTGTTGTGTGTGTGTGTGTGAAGGCTGGGTGTTGTGTGTGTGGATGAAGGATGAGTGTTGTGTGTGTGTGTGTGAAGGCTGGGTGTTGTGTGTGTGGATGAAGGATGAGTGTTGTGTGTGTGGATGAAGGATGAGTGTTGTGTGTGTGTGTGTGAAGGCTGGGTGTTGTGTGTGTGGATGAAGGATGAGTGTTGTGTGTGTGTGTGTGAAGGCTGGGTGTTGTGTGTGTGGATGAAGGATGAGTGTTGTGTGTGTGTGTGTGTGAAGGCTGGGTGTTGTGTGTGTGGATGAAGGATGAGTGTTGTGTGTGTGTGTGAAGGCTGGGTGTTGTGTGTGTGGATGAAGGATGAGTGGTGTGTGTGTGTGTGAAGGCTGGGTGTTGTGTGTGTGGATGAAGGATGAGTGGTGTGTGTGTGTGTGAAGGCTGGGTGTTGTGTGTGTGGATGAAGGATGAGTGGTGTGTGTGTGTGTGAAGGCTGGGTGTTGTGTGTGTGGATGAAGGATGAGTGTTTTGTGTGTGTGTGAAGGCTGGGTGTTGTGTGTGTGGATGAAGGATGAGTGTTTTGTGTGTGTGTGAAGGCTGGGTGTTGTGTGTGTGGATGAAGGCTGGGCACGGTGTGTGCAGTGGGGCTGGGTTGATGGTTTGAGCAGAGCCTGGGTCTGGGCCAGGTGCAAGGACCAGGAAGGCCATGAGGGACCATCAGCTCAGGAGCCCGGGGCCTGGGGGCTGGTGGTCAGGGCTGGAGCACAGGCTGGCAGGTGGGGTAGGGCAGCCGGAGTTGGGGTTTCTGAGCCATGAGCCCCCTCACAGCCATTTGCAGGGGGGTGGGCAGGGTCTGCCCGGCTCTCAAGATCCTCCAAGCCCCCAGCTCCATGAAAGGGTCTCACACCTCCCTGGACACTTTCCCATAGCTTCCCCCTCAGTCCCCCCACAGACCCACACTGCTCTGCTGTCCCCTTCACCCAGGCCCCCCAGATCCCCCAGACATTGCCTTTGCTCCTTTCCACAGCCATCTGAGCCCCCGCCCTGCCTCCATCCCCCATCACTCCCCCAAAGCCCACATGTCCCCAACTCCTTCTCCCAGACATCCCAGCCTCTCTAGGGCCCCTCAAAAGCCCCCAGATCCTTTTCCGTTCATCCCCTCTGCCTCTTCCAGCTCCCCTCCCCTCCCTACACCTGGACCCCCATTCTGTCCTCTACCCCTTTCCAGAACCATCCATTCAGAGGCCCAGCCCCCTTGATCCCCAAATCCCTTTCTGGCCCTTCCTCCAGCCCCTTATCGCTCCCAGCCCCCCATGGGGCCCCGCCCCTTCCCCTCTGCGCCCCCCGAACCCCCGCTCCGCTTCCAACCCCTCCCCCGTCCGCCCCTTGGAGCCTCCTCCCCCTTCTGGGGCAGCGGTGGTGTGGAGGCAGGCAGCCACAGCACTCCTGAAACTTTAAACGGTGTTAAAAGTTTCTGTTTACGAGAAACCCTTGAATTTTTAAGGACGTATCGATTCCCTTCTCCACAGCCTTGCCTCGGTGGCCTGGCGGCCTCAGGCACAGTGGGGAGGCCCAGACTGGAGGGAGCCTGGGTTCCAAGGCCCCCAAGCACGGAATGACAGACACACACATACCCAGACACACTCTCAGGCACACAGGGACGCGATACCTGATACACTCACACACACACAGCTAGTCACACACAGACTGACATGGCCTGACACAGACACACATATCAGGACACACAGAGACCCCTCCCTGACACTGACACACACATACACCAGTGTGTGTATACACACTGACATGGTCTGACACACACACAGACTCACATCTCTGATACAGGTTTACATTGACCCCCCTCCCTGACACACACACACCCACCCACACACGCACACTCCTAGTTACACACACTGATATGGCCTCACAAAGACACACGCATTGACATGCCCTGAGACCCACACACTCCCACACATAGTTAAACGCTTTGACATGGCCTGATTCATACACACACACACACTGACATGGTCTGACGCAGACACACAAGAGACCGCCCCTCCCTGACAAATGAACACACACACCTAATCACACACACACTGACATGGCCTGATGCACACAGACTCACATCTCTGACACAGGTTCACAGGGACTCCCCCTTCCCTGGCACACACACATACACACACCTAGTCACATACACTAACATGGCCTCACATAGACACACACACACGACCTGACACACACAGACACACGTATCTGGACACACAGAGACCTCCTCCCTCATACACAGACACACACACCGACATGGCCTCGCTCTCTCTCTCTCACACACACAAACATACACACACGCATGGCTACACACACACACTCTCTGGCATGGCCTGACACACACAGGCTCACATCCTTGACACACAGAGCCCCCATGTCCTGACAGCCCTGATGCCTGACACTCCTGAGCACCTGTGTACACACCCTGGTACACAAAGATCCTCATCACTGCCCTAGATCCACATAGCAAAACACACACCTAGTGACACCCATTGACACTTTCTGCCCCACAGACCTTGATCACAAACAGGGCTGGCTATGCCCATTGGGCTCTTGCAAGCAGGTCCCAGAGCCACTGGGACCCTTGCACAGTCACTCACGTGATCACACTCCAAGACACACACACAGACCCATATACACTGACACTGTACTGTTGTCCAGGCTGGAGTGCAGTGGCGCGATCATGGCTCACTGCAACCTCCACCCCCTGAGCTCAAGCCATCCTCCCACCTCAGCTTTTGGAGTAGCTGAGACCACAGGCATGCATCACCACGCCTGGCTTTTTTTTTTTTTTTTTTTTTTTTTTTTTTGTATTTTTAGTAGAGATGGAATCTCATCATGTTGCCAGGCTGGTCTCGAACTCCTGACCTCAAGCAATCTGCCCGTTTCAGACTCCCGAAGTGCTGGGATTATAGGCGTGAGCCACCGCATCCGGCCTACACTGACACTTTTTTTTTTTTTTTGAGACGGAGTCTTGCTCTGTCGCCCAGGCTGGAGTCCAGTGGTGTGATCTCGGCTCACTGCAAGCTCCGCCTCCCGGGTTCACGCCATTCTCCTGCCTCAGCCTCCCAAGTAGCTGGGATTACAGGCGCCCGCCACCATGCCTGGCTAATTTTTTGTATTTTTAGTAGAGACGCGGTTTCACCGTGTTAGCCATGATGGTCTTGATATCCTGACCACCCGCCTCGGCCTCCCAAAGTGCTGGGATTACAGGCGTGAGCCACCGTACCCGGCTGGTGTTTGTTTTTTCTTTTTCTTTCTTTCTCTCTCTCTCTCTCTTTTTCTCTTTCTTTCTCTTTTCTTTCTTCCTTCCTTCCTTTCCTTCCCTCCCTCCCTTCCTTCTTTCTTTCTTTCCTTTCTTTCTTTCTCTCTCTCTCTCTTTTTCTTTTTTTCTTTTCTTTTTTTTGAGATGGAACCTCGCTCTGTTGCTCAGTCTGGAGTGCAGTGGTTCGATCTCGGCTCACCGCAACCTCTGCCTCCTGGGTTGAAGCAGTTCTGCCTCAGCCTCCTGAGTAGCTGGGATTATAGGCGCCTGCTACCATGCCTGGCTAAATTTTATATTTTTAGTAGAGATGGGGTTTCACCATGTTGGTGAGTCTGGTCTTGAACTCCTGACCTCAGGTGATCTGCCTGCCTCGGCCTCCCAAGGTGCTGGGATTATAGGCATGAGCCGTGCCTGGCCATGGTCTTTATTTTCTTCCCACACCATGTTCCCAGTGCTTGGTATAGGGCCGGGCAGGCACCTTCTCTACCTCATTTGTACCTTAGGTACAAAGTCAGACCCAGTCTCTGCTGCACAACATACAGATCCACACAAAAAGATTCTTGCTTTGTTTTTTAAATTTATTATTATTTATTTATTTATTTATAGATGGAGTGTCGCTCTGTCGCCAGGAAGGAGTGCAGTGGCGTGATCTCGGCTCACTGCAACTTCCGCCTCCTGAGTTCAAGTGATCTCCGGCCTCAGCCTCCCGAGTAGCTGGGACTACAGGTACACGCCACCACACCCAGCTAATTTTTGTATTTTTAGTAGAGATGGGGTTTCACCATGTTGGCCATGATGGTCTCAATCTCTTAACCTCATGATCTGCCTGCCTTGGCCTCCCAAAGTGCTGGGATTACAGGCGTGAGCTCTCTCTCTCTCTTTCTCTCTTTCTTTTTGAGACAGAGTCTTGCTCTGTTCCCCAGGCTGGAGTGCAGTGGTATGGTCTTGGCTCACTGCAGCCTCTGCCTCCCAGGTTCAAGTGATTCTCCTGCCTCAGCCTCCCTAGTAGCTGGGATTACAGGCATCCACCACCAAACCTGGCTAAGTTTTTTATTTTTAATAGAGACAGGGTTTCACCATATTGGCCAGGCTGGTCTCAAACTCCTGACCTCAGGTGATCCACCCGCTTTGGCCTCCCAAATTGCTGGGATTATAGTATGAGCCACCGCGCCCAGCCAGACTCTTGCACCTATCATGACCTGCATTTCTTCAGTGTCCCCAGAAGACATCAGACCCATCTAGACACCCACAGACACACTGCCCGCCACACAGCCTAATACAGTATTGTGACAAGCAGCATATCGTTTCTGGGACATTTACACACATACTCACGTACACATGCACACTTTTGTGCCTGCTTGCAAGAGCCCAATGGGCACAGCCAACCCTGTGTGTGTGCGCATCCCCCGCCCGGGCTCTGACACCCCCTTTAACAGACAATGCATAGCTGAGAATTGCCACAGCTTTTTGGCCCAAGAGAGCAAGAAGGTGCTGGTTGCACCTGGCAGCAGGCAGGTGTTTTGTCTCAGCAGGAGCTGCCTGGGGGCTGTAGGCACTGCCTCCCCACCCACCCTGAGGGTTACCAGAGGGCTTCCTCTCCCCTTGCTCCAGGGTCCCCAGCACTACCTCTCCCCCCAGGCCTTTATGTTCTGAAAATGAGGAGTCAGGGCCTGCAAGAGGGGCTGGAACCTCACCAAAGTGTGTCTGTGTGTACGCGTACGGAGGCCCTCATGCCCAATTCTGTCCCTGACAGCTGAGCTGTGGGTCTTCTGCTATATTCGCCTATGTCGATGATCAGGGCCACATTACAAGTGTGCGTGTGTGGGGGCATGTAAGGGATATGGGTGTATGTGTGTGATCCCTGTGTGCATGGCTAGATGATTCTCCCAGGGGGGTTGTCAGCTGCCTGGGCATCAGACAGTTGGTCAGTGTGTCCAAGGCCTGTGGGTACATCTGGGCAACCCAGTGTGTGTGTGTGTCTGTGTGTTGTGTTGTGACAGCCAGTGTTGCTGTGTATCTGTGACACTGCGTATCTCTTTGTATTGGGGTCCTTTGCATTCACTTCCAGGTGTTTGGTGTGTGTTTATGTGACATTGTGTATCTTCCCTTCATTAGTGTCATTCTTATTTTTTTTTTTTTTCAGACAGGGTCTCACTCTGTCACCCAGGTTGGAGTGCAATGGCACTATCATGGCTCACTGCACCCTTGATCTCCCCAGGCTCAAGGGATCCCCCCCACTTCAGCCTCCTAAGTAGCTGGGACCACAGGCATCCACCACCACACCCAGCTAATTTTTGTATTTTTGGTAGAGAGGGGTTTTGCCATGTTGTCCAGGCTGGTCTCGAACTCCTGAGCTCAAGCAATCCACTGGCCTCGGCCTCCCAATCATCAGTGTCATTCTGTACATCGGGGTGTACTGCCACAACTGCCAATGTGTTCTGGCACTGCGATGTGTGTGTTGTGTGTGTCTGCGTGTAGGAATTGTGTGTCTGGAAGGTGTCAGTGTGTGGCTGTGTGATCTTGCATGTGTCTGTGTTCTGCAGGAACATGCGTCAGTGTGTGTGCATCAGTGTGCATCTCTATGTGTCATGCACTGGTGTGTCTTCGTGTATATCAGTGTGTGTCTACGTGACGCCTGCGTTGGTGTATGTCTGTACATCCTTGTTGTGTGCCTGGATACCATGGTGGGACGGTGCATGTCAGAGCGTGGGTCGTGGGTGTTTTCCCCGACTGGTGTGTGTGTGAGTGCTCGTGTGTAGGGGTTGTGTGTCTGTGCCTTGTGTGCATTGGTGTCCGAGTGTGCTTTGTGTTCGAACGCGGAACGTGTGGCCAGGCGTTCTGGACGTGACATGTGTAGCGGGGTCCGAGTCCCGCTGCGTGTCAGCGTGTGTCTGCGCTGGAACGCGGGCCAGCACGTGTCAGGGCGGCCGCGTCGGTGTGCGCCCCCGCGCGCGCGTGTGCGTGTGTTCGTGTGTGTGTGCATGTGTGTGCGTGTGTGTGTGCGCCGGCCGCCGCTCCCCCGCCCTGCCCGCCCCTCCCCGCGCCCCTCCTCCCGCCCGCGCCGCCCGCCCGCTCCCTCTCCCCGGAGTGCGCCGCTTCCAAACTTTGTCTAAACTTTCACTTTCACAGCGCGGCGGCTGCGGCGGCGGCGGCGGCGGGCGAGGGTGACCGGCCGAGCGGCGGCGGCATGGAGTAGACGCGCGGCGGCAGCGGCGGCGGCGGCGGACGCGAGAGGCAGCGGCGAGCGCGGCGGCGGCGGCGGCAGCGGCGGCCCCGGAGCCGGCGGGGCCGAGCCTGCGAGCGGCGAGCGCGGAGCGGCGCCGGGCCGAGCGCGGGGCCGCGGGCCGGGCGGGCGCAGCGCGGCGGAGGCCGGAGGAGCCGAGCCGGAGCCCGAGCCCGAGCGCGGCCGCCGCCTGCCGGGCCTCCCCTCGCCGCGGCCGGCCGCCGCGCTCCCGCCCGGGCGCCCAGCTATGTACTCCCCGTACTGCCTCACCCAGGTACCGGCCGCCGCCCCCGCGCGACCGGGGGAGGGGAGCGGGCGCGGGAGGCCGGCCGGCGGCGCGGGCGGAGGGGACGCGCGGCGGCCGGGAAGGGGGGGCCGAGAGCCCGCGGGCCGCCGAGGGGTGCAGGCTGTGCAGCGGGGAGCCCAGGCACGCGTGCGGGCGTCACCGTGCGCGTGCGACCCTGGCCACCCGGCGGACTCCTTTTGGGGGATCCGGGGGTGGCCAGCTGCGTCGTAGCGCTGCCCCTGGAGCGCAGGCGGGAGTGCGTGTACGTGTGTGTGTGTGTGTGTGCGCGCTCGACTGGGGTGCGATGGGCAGCGGGACTCCGGCTGACCTGTGGGCTACTGTAGCGCGCACCTGGGCAGCGTGGCCGCTGGCAGTGTTAGCGGGGGTGACAGAGTGGCAAGAGGGTGGTCCCGAGGGCGCAGAGGGGACACTGGGTCCCGCGACGCTTCCTGGGGCGGGAGCAGCGGTTCCCGAGGGTGGCAGTGGCCGGTGTGCGTGGCGGCGGCCCTTGCGTGCGGCCGGGGTGCCTGGGGCGGGCCGAGCGGCCCGGGCGTCTCCCCAAAGTCTTTGTTCAGGCCTCACATGGGAGCGGGGCTAAGAAAATGGCGGGGCTCCCAAATTTCGGAGGGGCAGGGGAGGGGAGAGAGGGGCGGGCGCGCTGCCAGCCGTGGCCGCGCCTCTCCGACCCCGGACGTCGCAGCCTCTGCCACCCCACCCCCAAACTTTCCTCGGTGCAAACTTTCTGGCCCCAGCGACCCGGGCTGCTGCGGAGTGGACCTGGCAGGCCTGGGGAATCCCGTCCCGTCGCCTGGAGGCGGGAGGGGCGGGAGGCAGCCGTGGACACAGCCGACAGTGCTGCGGCCACACCGTCGGGTCAGCCTCGGGCACAACAGCGCCGACCTTGGCGCGTTGCTAGAGCGCGTCCCGCCTGCAGCGAAGTTCCCTGCGCGGCGCACGGCTGCGCTGCGGCAAAAGCTTGGAGGATGGCTGTCCGGCCACCCAACTCTCCCCGGGCTGTGGCCTGAGGCTCTAAGAGGGCACAGAAGCTGCCCAGAGTCCCACAGTGGCCCTGACAGCATTGCCTGCAGGGCCAGGCCACAGCTGGTAACAGTCTCCGAAGAGGGGACATCTAGGGGCTGCTTAGCCCTGCTGCCAGCCAGGCCTGCATGTGGGGGTTCTCTAGGCCAGGCCCTATTTGTCCCCTCTGCCCAGCCTGATCCCTGTCAGCCATGTGCCAAGTGTGTCCACAGCTTACAGTGGCAGTCCACATGAGTATGGCTCCTACTTTGTCTGGGTCGTACCGGGAGTGTGCAGTGGTGTCAAGGGGCGAGAGGTTTGTCGGGGTGTGTGTCAGCTGTGGCTACACCACACTCCTGTATGCACAGGTGAGAGTGTATGCAAGTGTGACTCAATCTAGAGTCTGTGTGTAGCCCCTGTGGGCCGGCCATGGGCAGGCCTGCGTGGCATGGCCGTGTGTATGGCCCAGGGAGCGGGTTTTCCTGTAGAAAGCAGGCCCAAGTACGTGTTGGCGAGGGCGCACCGGCATGCATACATGCTGCAGTGTGCATGCAGTTGTGAGCAGGCACCCTGAGCACCATGGCAGTGTGGGGAACCCCCACATCTGCACCTCCAGTTCCACAGCCACTCCATGTTGGGCGCCCCTCACAACAACTGCCTACCCAGCGGTGTCTGAGCTGGGCCTCTTTGGTGCTAACGCTTGGCTGGGCTGTGTGGCCAATGTTTGGGGCCTAGTGGGACCAAGACCCTACGCTCAAGCAGCCCCTTGCCCACCAGGCTGCCAGCCCGGCTTCCCATGCCAAGCACACCAGACATCTGAGTCTGCTCCCCCATGGCTTGGGTGAGACACCCGCCCCTCAGATTTCACAGCACCCTGAGAGAGAAAATGCCCACGGATACGCCGGTGACACGGCTAGGAAGGGGCTGGGGCGGCTGCGAGACCCAGGGCGATGGCCGGTGCTTGGCTCTGTGTGACTGTAGGCCCAGGTTACGACAGTTCCAGTGTGCCAGGATGGCTGGAGAGGGGAGTGGGCATGGTGTCACCAGGCTGCCAGCCCTTCATGGTGGGCAGGGAAACCCTTCAGCTCTGGGCAGGTGGCTGCTGTCGGCTGGTCAGTGGGGTCTGGCCTGCCCCTCCCTAACAATCACATCTCTGTTTTTACAGATCTTTCTGCTTCGATAGTTTGCCCCACTGGTCTCTGTTTTTCTGACAACCTCTTTCCTTTGCTGTCTTTTTCTCGTTCTGTTTTTATCGGTCTCTGGTGTACTCTGCCCTTTTCCATCTGTCTTTCTCCATCTCTGTCCTTTTGTATATCTCTGACTGTCTCTGTCTGTCTCTGTCTCTGATTCCAGTTTTGGCCCCATCTCTGCTCCCCCCTCCACTGGCGTCTCGGACTCTCTCTGTCTCTCTGGTCTGCCTCTCTCTCTTTCCCTCTCTCTCTCTCCCTTTTCTTTTTTTCAAACCAGAATTGGCTTCGATTTTAAAGTCAATAAATGATTGAGCAGGAACGAGCTTGGAGCAGCGGGGCCCTGGCGGGGAAAGGTACTGTGGGCGAGGGGGAAGGGCGGGGGGAAAAATCTCCTTCTAGAAAAAGCATCGAAATTCAGGGCGGCCGGGCGGGGCGGTTGCTGGAGCTGCTGGAGTCCATTGTAGCCACAGTCCTGAGTCTCAGGCAGAGAGAAGGGTGGGGGGTGGATGGATGGACCCCCCCCATCCCAACCCCGCCAAGAAACAGAGACACAACCAGGATGTGAACTCATGTACACCACCATCACCGCCAAGATGGGGATGTAAGTGTCCTGTTCACACCGATGTCCAGACCCATGACCATCGACGAGCCTACAGACCTACAGACACAGGAAACTGACGACTTTGTGTTCACACTGTCACACACACCCATTAACACACACGCACCTCTTGAAATGGGACACGTATATTGGTGTAGGCTTAGAGACACAGCAGTACCTCTTTGACGCACATATGGACACAGGAAACTGGACTTGTGTTCACAACCACCCCCAGCGCACACATAAACACTCACAAACCCCTCGAGATGACACAGATAGCGACGAAGGCACATGGAGACCATGACACCTCCCAGACTCATGGAGCCCTGAGCACATGCTTGGATACAGGCAGACACAAATGTGTGTTCACCCCCACACACGCTCACATGGACCCAAGGACGGACAGGCGGATGGATGGATACACATCTTTACATAGAGACATAATGCAGTTGGCTCGCCCAGGTGTGTACACAAATACCTTTTCTTTTTCTTTTTTTTTTTTTTTTGAGACAGAGCCTTGCTCTGTCGCCCAGGTTGGAGTGCAGTTGCGTGATCTCGGCTCACTGCAACCTCCGCCTCCCGGGTTCAAGCAATTCTCTGCCTCAGCTTCCCGAGTAGCTGGGATTACAGGTGCCCGCCACCACGCCCGGGTAATTTCTGTATTTTTTAGCGAAGATGGGGTTTCACCATCTTGGCCCGGCTGGTCTTGAACTCCTGACCTCGTGATCCACCTGCCTTGGCCTCCCAAAGTGCTGGGATTACAGGCATGAGCCACTGCACCCGGCCACAAATACCTTTTCAAACACACACACACACACACACACACACACACACGCACGCACCAATGCGTGCTTCCCCCTCCTTGCCACAGGGATAAACAGGCAAACATGCTGACATTTGCTGACACACACAAAGACATACATGGGCGCACACACGGATACACCCGCTCTCAGACACGCAGCGACCTACGCCCATTTTCCTGGCCATACACGCAGCTGAACGTTCCTGTACTTTTGTGTCTGCATAGCTCCCCCCACACTCCTTCCATGGGAGGGGGATGGCTGGGGCTTCCCTGATGCCCCCTTCCCCCAGCTTTCTCTCTGGGTCACTCTGGCCACCCCTCTGTCCTTGTGAAGCTATAGCTCTCTGTCCCTGCTCCGGCCTGGTGCCCGGTTTTCATGGCACTTGGCATTTTCTCTCCAGCTCTGGCCCTACCTGATTCATGCCCACTGCTGGGGTGGGAGGTGTGCCCAGGTGTGGGCCCGGTTGGGGTAGCTCATGAGATGAGCTGGGGCTCCGTGAGATGTTTTGATGCTGGGCTGAGCTCAGAGCCGAGGGCTCTGCTGGGAACAGGGTGCTCCAGTCTCCCTAGGGCCTGGAATGTCTTGTATAGCCTCAAGAGCTCCCAAACAGAGGCTGCGGGAGCAGAGTCAAGGGCTAGGCTTTGCCATCAGACAGAAATGGGCTCGAGCTCCAGCTCTACATGTTCTAATCTTGCGACCTGAAGCACAGGATTTTCCTGGCCTGTAAAATGGGCAAAAACCAGTGTCTATCTCTTGGGCTGTACTTAGGCTCAATGTGGTGCCTGGCACATAGTGCATGCTCCATAAATGGTAATTGTTGCCAATTGTTGGTTGTCAACCTCCCAGACCCTCCCAGCTGAGAGAGGGATGCCTCTGAAGGGTAGAAGAGAGGATCGAGCACCTTCCAACCGTAGATATCCAAGTGGACTGCCTGGAGGAGGAGGAGGCAAGAGGAGAGTTTGGAAGGATGAGAGTTTGCACATGGCCCAGCTCTTTTACCTTTGGATGGGGGCCTGAAGGCCAAGCAGAGGGCGGCATGACTTCAAGATAGGGGAGAGATGGTGGGGGAGGGTGGGGGGCAGGAGGGGAGAGACGAGGCCTCCACTGTTCCATGAGGACCAGATACCCTGGTTGGGGGCCCTGAGTCCTGGTATAAGAGTATGTGTGCATGCATTCATCCAAATGTATGTGGGACAAAGAAACCCGGTGCCTTTAGATGATGACTTCAGGGACGTCCCCAAGCTCCAGAACTTTCTGCGTCTGCACCTGGGCATTGACACCTGGACCTGCCATGGAGACAGGACACATGTGCAGGACCCTATGTGGACACTTGGCTGGATCAGGGCGCATTGCGCGTGGGAGCAATGCTGGGTGTTTGGCTGTGGCGCCGTGACTGTGGGCAAAATGCCCCCATGGTTGGTGTCTTGACTGCCGTCCTCCCCATCTAACCCACAGGGAGCCTGGCCTTTTAAATCTGCTCAGATATTGTCTCCCCCACCCCCATGAAGCTGGAATCTGGGGACTTGCTGGACCAGAGAGGTAGGGGAGGCTGGGCACTTTCTCCAATGCGGTGCTGAGGATGGACCTTCTGTCCCCTCCCTCCCAGCTGGGGTGGGGAAAAGGAGGGGGGTGTCTTCATTTTCTTGCCCCCAAAGCCCTGGATGTGGGGGCTAGTGGGCCAGGGGGACAGCTGTGAGCCACTATCTGGGTTCTCCCAGATCGGTGTGCGTGTTAATCGGCATGTCAGGCCTCAGAGCCACCATTTTCCCGCGAGTGTCTATGTGGCAGCGTGTGTCTGCCCGGGTCCCTCTCCATGCCTCTCCATGTCTCCCAGTGTCCATTACTGGGTGCTACCTGCATGTGACTCCACGGATCATCGCACGTCTGTCTCTTGTGTATTTGGTAGTGGGGGTCGGGGAGCGTGCCACCACGCGTGTCAGCGTGCCGGATGTAGTCTTTGTGTCACGGTGGCGCTGCGCGCGTCAACGGGTATTGGTGTACCGGTCACCATCTTTGTATCTGCGCTTTGTATCTGGGGTGACAGTGTCCCAGCGACATGCGTCACATCTACAGCAGTGTTTTTCTGGGTGTCTGTGCGTCACAGCAAAGAGTGTATCCGTGTGTCTCACACACGTGTTGGCCTGTCCGTGTCAACTTGTGTCCACATACGTGTCAATGCACGTGTCTCCAGTGTCACCACCCTCATATCACTGTGCCTCCTGGGCTTGTCCCCGTGACGATCATTGTGGGTCTCACCCCACGGGCGCCTCTTCTGGGCATTCCCTTGGCCTCCGAGCACCATGCGAGATGCCTGCTATGGCGGCCGGGCAAGCGGCTGGGAGCGGGCTGGCTGCTCAGTCCCTTCCCATGAGGTCGAGCGGCCGCGGTGGCCTTGCTGGGGGCCCCGCCCGTGCCCCTGGCCTGGCGTGGACAGAAGCCCGTTGTGCGGCGGCGAGGTGCGGGCGTGTGTTCGGGCCGCCCACAGGCCTCCCTCTGTCTGCCCGGCGCACATTGATCTTGGCTTCTGCCTGTGTCCATTCTAGCCTGGCCAGCTGGGTGTCCGGCTGTCTCCGTGGGCCTGAGCCCACTATCCCCGCTGCCCCCATAGCCAGGCAGGCCCTGGGCCCCACACCCCTGGGCCACCCGCCATCCCTCCGAGGCTCTGAGGGCGCGGATTTGGAAACTGAGGTCCCCCCTTCTTTCCCCCTTTCTCTCTCTCTCTTTCCTCCCTCTCTCCTCCCCTCCTCCCCTCCTCCCGCTCCCTCTCTCCCTCTCTCTCTCCTCCTGCCAAACGCGTCTTGGCTCCGTCTGAATATCTCTCCTCCTCGATTTTTGGCTCCAGCTCTGGGCGCGCTCACTAAAGGAAGAAGGGCTAGCTCCCCAACCCCCCCTTCCTCACCACCTCCCCCCTCCCGAGGAGCCCCTCTGAGGGCGGGAGTGGCCTCGTGCAGGGGCCTGGGCCCCCTAAGTGGGCTTGGCCAGGGGGGCACAGGCCTGGCGGGTGAGGGAGCAGGGTGGACAGGGCCTGGCAGCCAGAGGGAGGCAATGGGCAGGGTGACTGAGCTGCCCGGCAGGGCGGGCGGGCAGGGAGGGGTCGGGGGCACGGAGCTGGGGTGTCTGGCTTCTGGTGGGGCTGGCAGGCCTCTGTGAGGCGCAGCTGTGCCCAGAACTCCAAGTTGCGTTTGCCACCACTACCGATGTGGCTGCGCCAGCCAGGGAGGGGAGGCGGGTAGCGGGCACTGCGGCGCTCTGCAGCCAATCGGAAGCCGGGGTTGCACTGGGGAGCTCTCCCCCCACTGGGCCCCACCCTGAGGGGAGCCGGGGGTGGTGGCCAGCAGCGGGCAGGGGGCAGTGCCCACCACCATCGCCAAGGACCCTGCCCCCTCAGCTGAAGCTCAGTGCCAGCCTTCCTGGCACAGATCGGGCAAGAGCGGGGATCTGTCTGTCCCCACCTGAATCTGTGTGAGCCAAGCTGGAGGAAGGGACAGCATGGAGGTGCACCCGACCTCCCTGGGCCTTTTAGTCCAAGGCAAGCAGGAGCTAGGGATGGGGGCCAAATTATCCAGGTGGTTCCGTCCAAATATCGGCTTCGGTCGAATCATCTCGGGGAGTGGGGGGGGGGTGTTTATTCTGGGTCCATCTCACACAAAGTCACACACTCTCACTGGCACATGCGGGCACAAAGAATCACGCTGACACACACTGGCATGCTGCACCTCCCTCAATCAAACAGACACAGGCGTCCCCATACAAAGAAGCTTGCCCTCACTCACAGACACCTTGAGGCACCCGGCCACACCCGAACACATCGATGCGGCATTACACACGCAGGGACGTGCACGTGGGTGCAGACACACGGGACACGCGCAGTCACACGATCACATGCCGTGAAGCACACAGCACAGACACAGGCTCTGCCACCGTCAAATGCCGACCCACAGGCACAGCTAGAAACACACAGCACACACACTCAGTCATAATATCAGGTGCCCAAAACACACACACATGAGCACCAATATACCCGCACACACCACCAAGCACACAGGTACACGCACATGCATGCAATAACACGCTCTCAGACACACAAAACACCCCACACACTCCCTAACCCAGTGTCACCCACCAGGAGTGATTTTGCCCATTGGGAAATGTCTGGAAACATTTTTCTTTTTTTTTTTTTTTAGAGACAGACTGTCATTTGTAGACCAGGCTGGAGCACAGTGGTGCGATCTCAGCTCACTGCAGCCCTGACCTCCCAAGCTCAAACGATCTACCCATCTCAGCCTCCTGAGTAGCAGGGAATACAGGTGCATGCCACCACACCTGGCTAATTTTTAAATTTTTTATAGAGACAGAGTCTCGTTATGTTGCCCAGGCTGGTCTTGAATTCCTGGGCTCAAGCAGTTCTCCCGTTTCACCCTCCCAAGTATCTGGGACTACAGCCGAGCACCACCATACCCAGCTTATTTTTTAATTTTTAGTAAAGACGAAGTCTGGCTTTGTTGCCCAGGCTGGTTTTGAATTCCTGGGCTCAGGTGATCCTCCAGCCTCGGCCTCCCAAGGTGCAGGGAGCCATGAGCCACCATGCCCAACCTGGAATCATTTTTGGTTGTCACACTTGTGGAGGGGGTGCTATTTACTGAGCGGAGACCCAGGATGCTGCTCAGTCCCCTACAATGGAACCCCTCAACCCTCGCCGACCACAAAGAATGATCCAGCCCCAAATGTCAGTAGTGCCAAGGTTGGAAACCCTGCCATGCAGCCCCAGATACACAGTAACACACACAGGCACAGCTAACCCTTGACACCCATTATACATGCACCCACATACAGAGTCACACCCAAAGAAGACGCCAGCTGACAGTGTCACACACACACACTCTCCCTCACCAGGACCCAGGCATTGTCGCATATATACCCCATTTCCCCTGCCAAACCCAGGCACAGTCGGCATGGCATGTACATAGTCTGGTGTTACCCCAGCACACAGGGATGAGAGCCACACCCCCACACACATTCGCACCTGGGCCACACCTGGTAGTGGTTGGAAATGGTGCCTGAGAGCTGAGACCTGCCCTGGTGGCACCTCCCCTCTGCTTGTCAGCCACAACCAGCTGTCTTTGCGCAGCAGCTACAGCCACCCCGACTTCTCAGGATAGAATTGGGAGCCCCAAATCCCTGCCCTGGTTTGTAGAGGCCTAGGGTGAGACAAAGCCTGGAAAAACCACATGCCCATCCCTGCCCAGGACACTCGCAGTCTTCTAGACTCAGTGGTCGAGGGCTCCACCCTCACCTCCTTGCTCCTGGCAGCCACTGAGAGAAGGGATGGGGACAAAGCTAGGTTCTTTTTTTTTTTTTTTTAAAACAGTCTCACTCTGTTGCCCAGGCTAGAGTGTAGTGGTGCAATCTCAGCTCACTGCAACCTTGGCCTCCGGGCTCAAGCAATTCTCATGCCTCAGCCTCCCGAGTAGCTGGGATTACAGATGTGCACTATCACACCTGGCAAATTTTTGTATTTTTAGTAGAGACGGGGTTTCTCCATGTTGGCCAGGCTGGTCTCAAACTCCTGGCCTCAAGTGATCTGCCCGCCTCGGCCTCCCAAAGTGCTGGGATTACAGGCGTGAGCCACTGTGCCTGGCCAACAAAGCTAAGTTCTGAGACTCCTGTCCTCCGTGGGGCTGTCTCACTAATCCTTTGGCCTTTGACTCCCCAGTTCTGACTCCAGAGAAAGACAGAAGAGACAGCGGTTGGCAGAATGGTAGAAGAAGATAGGATAATAGCAAAATAAATGTTTGTCCTAAAAATCGTAGCAACAGCTAATGTGAACTGTGTGCTTGCTGCGTTGCGCCCTTGCTAAGTGCCTTCCTAGCTTGTCTTCTTGAATCGTGTGTTCAGCAGGTACTGTTATTAGGAGAGTGGGGCCTGCAGAGCCAGCTTCCTGGGTTTGACTCCTGGCTCTGCCACTCACTAGCTGTGTAACTTCAGGCAAGTTGCTTAACCTCTCTGGGTCTCAATTTCTGTATCTAGGAAGCAGGGCTGTGGTAAGGATCTGAGAAGTTGGTTCACAGCACATGCTTTAAAACTGTGCTTGACGTGAAAACCTGCTTTGATTTTATAGATGAAAAACCAAGACTCAGAGTAGAGGTATCCAGTGCTAGGGTCAAGGGCGGGGAGCTCCTTCTTCAAGATCGTCACCACCCTAAATCCTGCCGATGGGACAAAATTGCAGCTTGTTCTCTGGCCTTTCCCAAATTTCAGAATGGGCCTGCACACCCCCACACCCCCACACCCCCATTTGAAACATGCCCTAGTGGTTGGCCCTTGAACTTTTCTTACCACTCTGACCTTCGGATCTTCTTCCATCCAAAGCTCAGAATAAAGGTGGATGATGGTCTCACCCCTTCTGCACCCCTGCTGGCCAGGCTTGCCCTCACCCTCGCAGGTCCAAACGTCCTCTTCCACACCTTGCTGGGCACCCAGCCGGAGCTCAAATGCTGGGGGTGCAGCCGGGAGCCTGTGCATTCCTTCGACAAATATTTACCAAGCACCTCCTGGGTGCCAGGCTCTGTTTTAGGCCCCAGGGGCTCGGCAGGGAGCAAAATCTGCAAAGATGCCAGCCCCGGTGGGAGGCCAGACTGTGAACCTGATAAACAAGGGAGTGTCCAGTCCTTGAGATGGTGCTAGGTGCTGTGGGGAGAACAGAGCCGGCCAGGCCCTCAGGAGTGCTGGGCAGCTGTGGTTTTAGCAGAGGTGGGCAGGGAGGCCTCATGGTGAGATGATGATTTTGAACGTTGCCTTTCTATAGCTCAAGTGCAGCCCACCAGGCCCCTTTCTCTCTCCAGGGGGCAGACTGGAGGTCAAGGGTATGTGGCTCAGCATGGCATGCCCATCATTTGCCCAGACCATGTTGCCTGTCATTTCTTCAATCTGAGCTCATCTATTATCCATATTTGTGGATATGCCATACGGTGCCCGCCCAAAACCTGGGGACAAGATGGCCGAGGCCTTTCCTTTACAGAAACTGGGGCTTGATGGGCACTGGGTATTCGCAACCCTGCTGCTCTGAGCTGGGGGATGGGGCAGGGGCAGCTGGTGGCCCAGAGTGGCACTTCCACCTGGGCCCCTCAATTTAGCTCCCCCGGGGCGGGCTGGGTTTATTTTTACCCCAGCCTGTCACCCTGGCAGTACCAGGCTGCGCCATCTTTGCAGGGTCTTGGGGATCTGCCCACAGCTTGGGGGTATCAGGCTTTGTCTGTTGGGTTCCCCAACTCCCACCAGGGCCCCAGATTCTCTCCAACCCCAAAGCTCCAGGCTCGAGAGCTCTGGGCTGGGGCCCGGCGGGGTCGGCACTGCAGGCTGGCAACCACCGTGCCCAGCCTGGTGGCATTTGGTTTGGCGCCCTGCCTGCCTGCCACCCCCACCCCATGCCCGGGCAGAGCCGAGCGGCTGCTGCTGCCAGTCTCCATTTCGAAGCTTGAGGTGGGGGTGGGGAAGTGCTGGGCGCCTCCAGGCCCCTGCTTGTCCCGTGCCACCTGGGGATCATCCCCCATGCCTGTTCCCTGGAAGGGCCGGGCTGCCTCTTCCGCTGCCCCTTTGCAGCCTGGAGCTCAGCAAGGATGCCTGCCTGGCTTCCATCTTCCCGGTTCGCTCCCTCCCTTCCTCCCTCTCTCGCCTGCTCGCCTGTAATGGCTCACCATTTTTGGCATCTCTTCCCCCTCCCCCTCCCATAGGCGCCAACCTCACTTCCAAACCCGCCGCCATCGTTGGCTCTCTGGCCTTCTCTGCCGCCTGGGGCTGGGACCTGGAAATGGGAATTTGGGGGTGGGGGCCGGGCATGTGGACATCAGGGGCTTTCTGCGTGCTCATGTGTATCTCTGGGGTTGGGGGGCACATGTTCTAAGCCAGCTCGCACCATCCACCCCTTCATTTGCCTCAAGCTTGCAGAGCAGGACTGCAGCAAAAGTGAAGACCCTCCCATTTCTGATTGCCCTGCACCTGGTATTGGCATCTGGGCCACCAGGGGGCCAGGGTGGGCATCTCTGCCCAAGCCCAGGCCCTGGCATGGCAAGGGCAAGGCTTCATCTGTGGTGTGCCCCAACCTCTCCCCTTCCCTAAGTTCCCCCCAAGGTTCCAAGATTCCTGCTTCCACTCCCCAGAGCTGGGGTGGGGGAACCAAGCCTCACCTTGGGTACTTGTGTCCCCAGATGGGGCAAGGGACTTTGGAGGAACCGGTTTATTGCCCTCCCCCCACCCCACACCCGCTGCCCGCGCCTCTCTCGGCACTAAACAAAGTTTGCTAAGTAACTTCAAATGTTATTTGAGGACGGCCTGGCCTCAACCCAAGGCGGCCCTGTGGAAACTTGTTTTTCGCTGCCGAGGCTGCAAGTATCAAAGACACACTTTCGGTGGGGGGGTGCTCCAATACCACTCCCCCCTCTGTGGCAGGGGCTGGCCCTGAACGGACACACAGACACACAGAGCAGACACACATATAGGCCTGTGCCTACAGAGAGACGCAGACATCATCCTGTGGCCTAAACACCAGGGACAGCTGCAGGACAGCCTTGGAGCATGGTACACATAACACATACAACAAACACACATGTTGACATGTTAAGGAGGTAGGAGGGGGTGACAGGGCACTACCCCCCAGCCCATGGAGTCCTGGGATTCTTCCAGCTGGTGGGGTTTCACCATGTTGGAAAAAACATATGGCTCCGATCCTTGGGGTCCTGTATTCTTATGATTCCAGGGCTTGAGGGGGTGCTGGGATGAGGCCCCCAGCCTCAGTTTTCCCATCCATAGAGGGACACTATGGACTTTTCAGCCGAGCCTGGGTTTTTTCATCCCCCTGGCAGGGCTGCATCCCTAAAGGTGAGTCCCTAAAAGTGGGCCCTGAGCACAGGGCCTGGTATACAAGCAATGCTCCAGTGTCGGCAGGCATTTCTGCCAGTCCTGACCTCATAAACCTGGCGTGTTTTCATCCTGATTGGTGGCCCTGACCCCAAGCAGCTTGGGGTTCTCCGGGTCCCGGGAGGAGCCCACGCTAACGTTACTCGCTTGCTCCAATCTTCCCGTCTCTCTGATTTTCTCACTTTGTTCCTCTCTTTCTCTCCTAGCTTTTCTTGATCTTTCCCCACATCCCTCTTCTTCTTTCTCCAGGTCTCCGCTGGCCCTGCCCAGGCCTGGAGCTCAGGGAAAACATGGGAAACAGGCATAGGGTACTCGTCCCTCACTGAAGCCAGCCAGGCCTGCAGTCCTCCATGCTCTGAGCCCCCTGATGACCCTCCTTTGGCGCCCCCCCCAACCCCAGCAAGAAGCCGGAGGCTGGGTACTTGAGCTGACACAGTAGGTGGAGAGGCTCTGTCACAGAGTCCTCTGAGACCTATCACCTCCAAGGTTTGCAAACGGGTGGAGCCCCACTGAATGCGATGGAAAAGCCAAGGCCCAAGAGGAAACCGGAGTGAGTTCCTCCTGCAGTTCCAGAGAGCCTCCCCATCCTCGCTGTAGCCAGGTCCTCACCGAGGTAGATTTGCGGGGGTCTCCCAGTCCCAGTCCCACACACCGCCTCATCCCCACTCACAGTCAACGCCCGCAACACCCCGCCACCCGCAGTCTGTCGCGCAATGACAGCCTGTCACAAGCACCGCCGCACACCGGCACAATCTGTCGTCCACGCACAGTCTCACACACAACCTGTCACACACGCACACACACACACAGCGGCACAGTCGCACACACAGCCAGCCTCACGCGATCACACCAAGCGTCACAGCTTGTCACAGCCATAGATTCCTCACAATAAAAATAACAGCTACCGACTCCAGAGCAATTATGCCTGGGCAGCGGGTGGGTGGGGGGAAGGCGGGCATACGTGACCTCCTGTGACCCTCCCAACATGAGGCAGGTATGAGTAACCTGTTTTACAGATGAGGAAACAGAGGCCGCAAGGTCAAGGGCCAAGGTCATGGGGCTAGAAGCAGGGTGGTGGGGATTACCCAGCCAGATTCCCAGGAGTGAGCAAGACTTAAAACAGGTTCACTCCAGCTTTTCAACCCCCTTCTGGCCACCTGAGGCTCCTCCTTCTGGCCTTCCCATGGGAATTCCCTTCCTATTCCCCGGTTCTAAGAAGCCCAGAGCAAGAAACAGGGGGAAGAGGCTTCCTGGTTCCCTGCTTAAGGGTGTTCAAACTGTCTGCCCTTGGCTGGGAAAACAGGGCGACGCCCTCCCCACCAAATGCTACTTGGCTCCAAGTGGGGTACTGATGAGCACTGAAAAACCGATGGGCAGTGTGAGGGCTATCAGAGGGGCAACTACAATTACAGTAGCACTAGGCTTGAGTGTCTGATGTGTGAGTGGCCATGTGGACGGCTGGAGTTGGTCCGCAGTGGTGGCAGCTTGTGGTCCTTTGGGGGATTTGGTGGGTAGAATGGGGCCGGGGGTCTTCAAAGGCAGAGAAGAGAAGTCTCAGGACTTCAAACCAACAGCCTAGCCCTGTCCACACAGGTGGAGTGGCCCACCTTGGGCCCGGGGGGCCTCCAGGAGCCCCCTGGCCCAGGCAGGCCCCAGCCTCCACCGCCCCAGGGGCCCTCCGCTGTCCAGGGCGCTTCCTCTTCTGCAACCCGCTTTTCCCTTGCTTTCCCCTTCTTTGTTCCTCCCCCGCCTGCTCCTGGGGCTTCCCCCATTGGAGTTGCCTCGGCCAAAACCAACAGGGCTCCAACGACATCCCGCCTTGGCCTGCCCGGCAGGCGGCCGGCCCTGCCCCATGGCCCGCTCAGGGGCCAGATCCGGGCTAGGCTGGGTCCGGACGGCGGCCCCTGCGCACGTGGCTACTCCCAAGGCGTTCGCAAGCACTCGCACACCCCCTGGCTCTGCGGCTCCGAAGGGGACGTAGGCGCGCTCATGCACGTCCCTGTCTGACACCCCAGCCCGGCACTCGGACGTGCGCACGCACATAAGCACACTCTCCTACAGTTGCTCCCACCTGGGTCCGCAGCATGCCCTTGCCTGGCGCCCCCATTCGGGATCTCAGGCACCGAAAGCTTATATGCGCACCTAGGCCTGACATCCCAACGATACTGGCTGGCGCTCTTACACCCATAACATGCCCCTATCGGGCACCACGTGGGGGTCCCGAACACAAGCATTCACTCCCCTGCTTTCTCTCCGATGGAGCTTTCGAGCACAGGTACTCGTGCCCTGCACCCCAAGGGGAAGCTCCAGGTGGGTCCGTGAGCCCGCTCTGGTGCCCACACACGTGGCTCCAGGCCCACGCGGGTACACACCTCCCCAGCCTGCACACGCGTGTTTCACATGTGTCACACACCCGCCAGGCCGCCCAGGGCATCTGGCTTCAAAGCGGCATTCAGGTTGCGGGAGCCGGCCGGGAAGGGAGGCCTAATTCCACCTCCCCCATCCCTCTCGGAACACCCGCTTCCCCATATGTCCCTGGGGCACAGGTGGGACATCCCAGAACTGCCGCTGCCCAGTGGCGCCCCTGCATGTGCTATATTTATATTTGAAATTTATACCTTTATATATACTTTTTATATGTAAAAACCGCTCCCCCCTCTTCCCGCTCCACGTTTGTACTTGGATTTTACCACCCCCACTAGGCTTCGACCCAAACCTGCAAAAACCATTTCGCCAGGCAGGGATGTAGGGGGAGGCGGGAGCAGCCCTCCCCCTCTCCACTGCGGACGGACATCCCACGTTCTTAAAGACCGGGGACCCCCCTCGCCCAAGGGCCGGACTGCAGCTCTGAATCCCGCAGCCCCAGAAACACAATCGCGGGGGTGGGTGCTGGCGGCGAGACGTTGCTTTTTGGTGTGTGTTTGCTGTTACCGCTTAAATTAACCCTGAGTGACGGCTTGCAATTCGCCACAAAGAGGCCATTTAATGCCCCCCACCACCCCACCTCGGGAGAAATTTCCATTTGCCCCCGCGTCCAGCTCGGGCCGCACTCTACCCGCCCTCCAGGCCTTCGCTCCAGGTGCTCCCGGGCGGTGGAGGCGAGTTCCCTGCGCGCATCATGGACTTCAGGAGTGGGGGTGGGTGGGTTTTGGAGTGGTGGGAGCAGAGGCAGGGGGTTGTGCCGGGACTCCCCAGACGCTCCACTGCCCAATCATAGCTCTTCGATATCCCAGCCCGGCTGGAGAAAGTTAGATGGTACTCCAGCGTCTCCTCCGGGTCCCCGGAAGAGAGAAGCTGGGCTGCACCCCATGTTGGCACGAACACTCCCTCCCCAGTGCCTCTGTGCATTAGGTCGCGTGCCTGTACGTACCCTACCTGAGACAGCCCCTCCGCCAAGTGCGCCCTTCGACAGGTGCCCGTCGCCCACGGGCTCCTTTCATTGTAGCCTCCCTGGAGGTTCTCAAGGCGCCTGGTATTTCCCGGACGCGCTGCAACTGACTCAAGACTGGGGGGAGGGGGCTCATGGAGGTAGAGGTGGTGGGGAGGGTCTCCCTAGGGCCCAGGCAGGAGGAGGGAAGGTCGTGTGCTTTCCATGTCGCGGGCAAAATGGGTGCTGACGGTCACTGTCACTTGCATCGCACACTGCGGGGTGGGAGAGGACAGCACATGCCTAGACCGTGCAGGAGGCCCAGAACCGGGGCGCGAAGGGGCAGCGGGACACGAGCGGGCAGTGCGCAAAGCCTGGCGCGCGCGTGCGCAGCGACGAAAAGGCGGGAAACGGCGCTTCGAGGCCCCGGATGTGAGACGCGCCCTGTGTGGCAGGTACCAGGGTGGCTCCGACGACGGAACCGCCATGGGTGCTGAGTGGAGAGTGGGGACCGCGGACCCCGAGGGCAGGTGAGGGGAAACTGGGAGCCTAGGTCAGGCTTTCGACCGTTTGTGCCGCCAGAGGCTTCTCAATGATCCCTCCCAGGCATCGTAGGCCCTCTAGTGGGTCTGGGTGGCGTCCTCCCGGCCCCTCGCTGCGCAAGCACGGCTCCCTCTTGCCGGGGCGCGGCCTGCCCCTCACAGTGACCCCCCCCCGGCCCACCCCCCAAAAAGTGACCCCGCGCTGGTGGGCATGGAGGACTGTCCCGGTTCACCATTTGCTGCGTCAAAGGCCGCCGCCAAAAGGGGCTCCGATATCGGCATTTTTGCCTTAAGGCTAGTTTGTCCCCCAGGCGCGCGGGGGTTGGGGGCTCAGGGCCGCCTGTGCCTCAGTTTCTCTCCTCCTGCGCCCATCCTGACATCCGACGGAGGATAATGCGCGTTGGAGGGCTTTGGCTGTGAATGCGATGCTGATGATTGCTGTGATTCTTTGGGTGCTTGGGAGAGTTTGGGGTTTAACTGCCCCCAAATCCGAGGACAGCTTGGGGGCGTCCCTTCGGAGAGGATCTCTCCGCGTCGCATAGTGAGCGTTATCTCTAGACTACCCCGGTTTCCGAGGAGCCTCACCTTCAATCCCCGAGCCTTCTCTTTTGGGGGAATAAAGGCGGAGAAATTTACCAGGGGAGATTTTTGTTTGTTTCCAGGGTTGGCTGGGTTTGGGGGAGTTTGTCCTCCAGCGAGCGCAGGGAAGAAATGTGACTAAGTGGCAGAAAATGCGCTTTCCCTTTCTCTCTCTTCTGCCTTAGGGCCGCGGGGAGTTGCGCAGCCTCTAAAAAAAACCTTTAAAAACCCAAAACCTTCCCTCCAAGTCCCTTTCGATCTAGGCCACCTTCCCTCTCAGGGCTGATTTCTTGAATTTGGGGCGTCGAGGCCTCCCCACCCATTGCTACCAGCCCTTTTGCAGCACTTCCTGGGCAGGCCAGGGGAGAGGACGGAAAAGTGGAAAAAGAACGTGTGCGCCCAGCGGACCCGACTTAACCTGTTGGAGGAGGAAGCTGGCGTCGGGCTGAAGTCCCCCGAGCCACCCCCGGAGCCAGAGCAGCCCCCGAGCATTCAGAGAAAGCCGCCCGTCCCCAGTCCCCTCGGAAGCCGGTCATAAACCCGACTTCTCATCATCCGAATTACTTAAATGAGCTTTGATGGTGTTAGGTCCTTTTCCACGTGCGGATGACTCAGCCTGCTGCAGCTGCGCCCGGGGAGGTGACCCTGGGGCAGCGGCTGACCCTGCTGCGCCCTGTACCCTGGACCCAGACGCGGCCCATCCCAGCAGCACCCCCCGCCCCAAGCTCCCAGACCACACTTAGCTTTTTTTTTTCCCCCTTACTCTTCGAGTCTTTTTCCTCTTCTCTAAAAACATTTTTTTTTAATTTAAAGGAGTTTTATTACTTTTTTTTTTTTTTTTATAAAGCATGTGAGACAGAGGCTGAATGGTAGAAACAGGCTGTTAAAAAAAGAAAAATACGTGCCGGTGACGCTTCGTGGAGCTGGCGAGCCTCGCCTGCCCCGCGACTGAGCTTGCGGTCGCCCCGATTCTCTAGTAGACCCTGGCGTGGGGCACCTGAGATCTCCGCCACTGAAAAGGCGCTATACAAATGCAAGGAATTATGATTTTAATAAAATTGTCTCATTTAGGAGCGAGCTTCTGCGCTGCCTCTGTCGTCGGAGCCCGGGTTTGCCACGGCAAAGTCTGTAATCAGAGAAAAATACCAGCTTTGTTGAGGGTTAGAATATATCATTGGCTAATGTGTGTGGTTTTCTTTTTAAATAATGCTAAGCATTGGAATAATTAAAGAGTGAGAAATAACTCGTCTCTCCTCTCTCCTCTCCATTCAGCATTGTCTTATTTAAGGGCGGAAAGCGCGCTTTTCGGCAGAGGTGGTTAGTTTTTAATGCGGGCTTTTTTTCTCACCCGCCATTCCCTCCGCTCCGGTCTGATTCGCAAATCCCCAAACTGGCACAAACCGGGAAACTTGCGGCCGGCCGTTCTTCTCCCCGAGTTGGAGACAGCCCTCTCCTCTTCCCTCCCCCGCCTCTGGGCCCTCACCCACTGCCTGGTTTGCTCTAGAGCCGTTTAAAAAAGAAAGAAAGGAAGAAAGGAGCCGGGCTCTGGTACCCCGATGCCAGCCGAGGGCGCGTTTCCCAGGCGGCGGGCTGGTGGGAGAGTCAAACCCGGGTGTGGGGAAGCAGCTTCGCTGCCTACTCTGCATCCTCTCCCCTAAAAAGAATCAAGTATTTCTAGAGATCGCCTGCTCAGAGGGCTCAGATCCCTTGTCATATTTTAAATTAAATTGAACAGTTCTTTCTTTCCAGCCCCATATGCAATAGGAAGAGAAAATGCGGTCTTGGAGAGCCCGCCTTGGCAACCCTGTGCCCTTGATAGAAGAGAGAGCTGCCCACTTGGGCTGGGCCTGGCATCCAGCCCCAGAGGAGTGCTCTTGCCACTGGCCGGCCACAGGGCCTGGATTTGGGGAGGAAGAGCAAGGTCCAGGGCCAGTGGCTGAGCACGGCCTGGAGAGATGTGGGAGTTGGGGAAAGGACTTTTTATCAGGGCTGCAGAGGTTCGGCTCTGGGCTGGTGGTAAGGGGCTGGTGGTAGGCGGCTGGTGGTAGGTGAGGTGGCTGCGGTGGCCCTTCCGCCAGGTGTGGGGTAGACCGCTTAGAAGGGAAAGGGGATCCTGAAGTGCCTGGGGAAGAAACAGCTCCCTGTGAGAAAGCAATGGGAAAAATGGGCAATAAATGGGCATAGGGGCTAGTGCCCACAGGCACTAGTGGCTGTGAAGTGCCTTTGAGTTGCAAAGGGAGCGTTTTATTTATTTGCTTCAGGTGTTTTTCATTACATGTGTTTCCCTTTTATTTTCCTTGTTATTTGGTCCTTAGACTTTTCAGCGATCCCTTGTATTTGTCTTTTTACATAAGCAGAAACTTTTTTTTTTCCTCCTTAGAGAGATACTGTGGGAGGTATTTTGCCTTCAGTGCTTTCTCTTTCCTGCTTTTTTTAAAATTTAATTTTAAAATTATAAAGTAAATTTAGTGCTAGTGAAAGTGAGGGGGGAACCAGCTGGGGCTGGAGCCAGGGAAGGGGTTAGGCAGAGGCAGGGTTCTGACTCCCTTCCTGAGGCAGCCCCGCCCCAGGACCCTAGGCCCAGCCTGGTGTCGCTTCCTCACTCTCTCTGCTCTCTTCTCTTGATGCCATTCTGCTCCCCTCACCTTCTTGCAGGGTTCTTGTGGACAGGGATGGGGACAGTGTATCCCAGTGGGTGCCCATTCTCCCTTTGGGAACCCCTGGCTCTGCAGAGTCACTTTCCTTCATTACCTACATACTGAGGCCCCCCATTCCCTGCCTGCCAGGCAAGCAGGGCGAGAGGAGGGGCCCTTGCTCCCCTCAGACACTAAGGCTGTTTGGCTTTCAGCTCGGCGGGTCCTGTTTGTCCCCCATACATGCCCTGTTAGTCTGCTAAACCCGCTGCACAGTTGGTTGCCCTGTTGATGGGATCAGAGTTGGGCAGGCATAGAGAGATGACACACACACACACATACACACACACACGCACTCTGCAGCAGTGAGGATGAGAGGGGCTTCTATTTGCCACACATTTTTGTGGTCACATGAATAGCACACTCTGCTCTATAACACGTGTATGCACATAGGTGTTTGCATTTGATGATACTGGTGTGACAAGGAGGTATTTCTAAGCCATATAAATTATGAGAACTATATAGCTTAAAAATTTAAGGCTTGTTCAGCGGTGCTGAAAATGTTTATTTCTTAATCTGGGTGGGGCTACATGGGTGTGTTCACTTTGTGAAAGTGTATCAAGCGGCCTAACTTACAGTGTGTGCACTTTTTGTACCTGCCTTGCTTCAGTTAAAAAGTTTACTTAAAAAAAGAAGCCCCACTCTCAAAGGTAAAGAAAAACCTGTGCATTACAAAATAATAATAAAAATTTAAATAAAAATTACCTCCAGCCTGCTTTGCTTAGTCCTTCCTGCTAGGAATGGTGGAAGGGCTTGTAAAAAATAGCGGGCTGATATAAAAGCTAGCACGCATGTGGTCCACGAGGCATCCTGACCCGTCCACATGTGTGGAGTGCCTGAAAACCGCCTACATACAGGTATAGAGGTAGGATTTTAACATCTCAGGGCTAAAGGATAAGAAATGGTAAGGAGTAAGTTACTTGCCAGTTACATTTTGCTGTCAACATCTGGAAAGCAAAATTGCAGCTGTTCTCTCTGCCCCTGCCCCCGCCCACCGCATTGCCACCTCTTCTTTTTTTTCTGCACACTTAAATTTTTTGTACGCTTGCCATTTATACTTCGGTTTTCTGCACTGTTAAAACAATTCCATGGCTCTGTTCAAATTGGGTTGTTGGGTTTGAGTTTTTTGTTTTTTTTTTTTTAAATTGATCTTGTAGTCTGACAGTATAATTTTTGGAGGGATTTATTTAAACAGGCCCAGGAGCCATTGATAATCCCCTCCCTTTTCTTTCGCCCTCTCTGTCTTCCCAGAACTGCTCAGGCCAGCAGTGAGGGGGAGGACGCGACTCGGCAAGGGCTGCCGGGCTCCTTCTTTTCGCCTCTGCTCCTCCGGGCAGGTACTGACAGCTTCGTCCTCCATGGCCCTTCTGTGGTGTTTTTGTTTTCTCTTCGCCCCCCAAAAATATTTGAACCAAAAAGCCTCTCTTTTTTTTCCTCCACCCACAGCAAACTGAAAGGGCTAGTGAACCGTGATTCAACAGAGCGAGGGCGCCTCTTTTCTTCCTTAGCATTAATTAACTCAAGTTCGTTAGGACGTTGGGTCTGTCGCCCACAGTTTTCTCTTGTGTGTGCTGAATCGGGTCATAGAGGGAGACTTCCCGTGCAAACAGTTTGTGTTGGAGCTGAAGGACGCAGAGGGGGAGAGAGGGTGAGAAAGAAAGGGAGCCGGGGAGGGACGGAGCATGGCCGAGGGGTGGGCATGGTCCGAGCTCCTCAAGGCACCCCCGGTGTCATTCTCTGCAGGGGCTAGACACCAGGGAAATGTGGATTCTTGGGTTTCCTGGGCAATAATCCTGATAATAAAATAGTTGCGGGAGCAATACATTTTGAGGAATTGAAAAATGACCTCTTTCTAACTCCTAAAATTGTACATTTTGGGGTTCTGGCCACTGCCTGTGGCGGAAGCAATTGCAAGAAAGAGGTTCCCTCAGGACCGAGGGGTGCCAGGCCGATCTGAGGGCAGGTGGTGAGAAGAAATCCTTCCTTGCTCCTTGTCTCTCCTGTGGCGGGGGAAACAGAACTGGTAAAAAATGAAGGGGGGCGTCTGGACTGATCCTGATGGAGCTCTTGCAGAGGGACTGGGAAGACCTCTGCCTTTTGGGTTTTGTCACCTTGCCCTGACCCCTCCAAAGGAGGGGATTTGCTGTGGTGCCTGGGGTGAGTTTTCAGCATTTTGCCATTTGCTCTGGCCTTCTCTCTCGACTTCCAGATATTTTCGCAGTGTGCTGGGCACAGACCTCATCTTCACGCGCTGGTCTCTCTTTGCCTTGCCTTTTGTCACTTTTTCGGTTCTTCTTCAGAAAGAGTTGTGAAGCTGGCCTGTGCAGTTCTTCCCTCTTCCCGGGCCCTTGGCCACCATGAAGTGACACTTCCCAAGCCTGTTAGGTGTGTGAGGCTCTGCACTTCCCTTGTCCCCGGAAGCCCTTCCCTGTCATCTGTCCTTCACGCACTTCGGAGGGTTTCATCCCCATGCAGCCTGCTGGCTGGAGAAGAGAGCTTTGGCCTTCCCGGCTTTTACTTCTATTTGGTGACACAAGGAAGTTTCAGGCTAAATAATGAATTAAAGACTAGGGTTTTTGTTTCCCATTCCTTGTAGAGGATAAGATGAAAGTAAACAATTTCCAGTTGCCCTAGAGAGAATAGATTGTCTTCCCTAATATCCCCATTCCTACCCTATTTTATTCTGTGCCAAGAGGGTAAGGGAGATGTGCCTGGAGCAGAGGAGCATTTGGAGCCAGAACGAGGCTGCCTGTTGGCCCGATCCCAGGCCACTGCTCCTGGTTTGTAGTCTGGAGGAGAAAAGGAAGGGGGGGGGGGCGGTTTACAGGAGAGAAGTGTGCGGCCTGGCTGTGAGGCAGACCCTGTCCTAGACCCAGCACCGGGGTATGGGGCGAATCCATTCAGCCAGCATGAGGACACTAGAAAGAAACTGCGCAGAGCCGCCTTTCCTGAGCAGAGGAAAACAGGCCCAAGTCAGCCAAAAACCCGCTTTGTCCAAATTATCCGAGCTCCCTCGCAAAGTGCATTTTCCGGTTTCCATTCCTGGAGTTTCCAGACTCTTGGATGATTTTGTTCTGACTGCAGAGCCCCTTCTCGTTGGCCCCCAACTGAGGGGAGGCCCCACCCTCCTCTAGGATAAGCAGCAGGGCCCCTTCCCTGGCTGCCCAGTGCTGCCGCTGCGTCATGTCTGCAGTTCCCTTCCCATCTCTGGCCGTTGTCTGGCCACTGTCTTCTTGTGGCCTTCCGCGAAGCAGCGGTAATCTTGGGACAAGGTGGGAGAGCTCAGGGTTACGAAGCCGGCTTCTTTTGGTTCAGACCAAGGCTGAATTATAAAATTCCAACAATTGGGCAAACTAATTGGGGCCCTGTTTATGGCCTTTTTAATTTCCCGTGTCCTTTCATACCCAGGCTGCAGATATGCTTTATTAAAATGGATACTGGAATATCTGGTCATTTCTGTGAAGTTTTGTAAGTTATTTGCTCTAATTGCCTGTAGTTACCCAGATCAACATGGGCCCAAGTGTCCAGGATCTGAAAGAATAAATCTGGGCCTTAAAGCCAGCAGGATATGGACAAATAGGATTTTTTTTTTTTAAGATAAAGAAGCCTCCTAAAAGTAGCCCTGTCTTAAAATATACAACTTCTTATGCTTCTAGATGTTTCACTGTAGGTAGGTGCGGGCAGGTTGTAAAACCTGTCTCAGTCTGGGAAGATTATTTTGTTTCCTTGAAGAATTTTTAACACTGTATATGTGAGTGAGGTACTGTACATATTTTCCTATTTTTCCTCAAATAATCCATACAGCCTCAGTGGACAGGTCTGTTGTGTAGAGTTTTTGAAAACCATGCATTTCTTCTCATGGAGAAGCGGTCATTTTCCTTAACTGGTTTTTCTTTCTCTGCCGCAGTACAGAGCCCTTTTCTATCTTCTTATTTTTCTTCCTCTGCTGTTCTGTTTCCCTCCATCTTTGTCCTTCTTTCTTTGCAGTTGTGGGCCTAGCTCAGCATTCTCTCTCCAGGTTTGGCTTTTTTCTCTTTTTTTGTTCTCCTTCTCTCTATTTCTCTTTCTCCGTGGCCCTTTCAGTCTATTTCTGTTGGGGGCACATTTCTCCTAGTGATGGCTGAAACTGGCATGGGTATGTATTTTAGAAATGTTTCAGTGAAAACTGTTGCTGGTTTTTTTTTTTTTTTTTTTTTTTTTTACCAAATAGTACTCAACAATAAAAGACAGAGGCTCTTCTTCCATAGAGGCAGCAAAATCCCTTTCCACAAACCAAAAGCCCATGTGAATTTTTAAAAAGTCTTATTTCTGGCTTCTCGATGATTTTTCTCTCCAATGGGGGAAATACCTCCCCCCCCCCCATGTTTCCTGCTTTTCCTTTTTTCCCCCCTTGTCTTTTTTTTTTTTTTTTTTCTGTTCCTATTACCAGCATCAGTGGCTTCCTTTCCCCATTTCCCATGTCCTTCTACTCTGTGGCCTGCATGTCCCCTTGCTCCTTCCATCACCTGAACTCTTACACTTGCCAGTGACTCAGACCTGGAGAAGCCTTGAATCGTATGAGTGATTTTTTGTCTTGATTCTGGTCTTTGGTGCAGGATGTAAAGCGGTCTGATCTCCTGCCTGGGGCTGGAGGGGAGAAGGGAAGGAGGCTGGGCCGGGAACAGGTAATCTTCCAACAGGAGCCTCCACTCTCTTAACAAAAGGGGGACAGTTTCCTTTTGTCTAGGGCTCATGAGGGGCGTGTCTGGGCTGATGGCCGCCACCAGTGGCATGCAGGAGGAGGGGGCCTGCAGTGGAGGGTGCTTGAAATGTTTCTAATGGAACCTGAGCAATTCCTCTGTGTGCGCCCAAAATAGGAGGGGAGGAAGGGAGGGAGGGAGGAGAGAGAAATAGAGAAAGAGACCTTCTCATCTCCCTAAGCATCAGAATATCCTGGCCACTCCTCCAGAAAGACCTCCCCCACTGGGAGCCAGCAGCCCATAGAGAGAATGGGGTGAGGGGAAAGTATTTGCCTGAGAATCTTCTGCCCACCTGCAAGGTTATAGCCACTGGCAGGAGGACAATTGACAATTGTTCTTCCTCCAACTTTCTGCCCTGGGAAAGGCCTGTTGCTTCTTCTGTTAAGAGAGCCTTGAGGGGGTGCTTGGGGCTCTTTGTGGGTCCCTGAGGCTCTATTGAGACACTCTTCTGCCGCCTCTCCTCTGATCTCTCCGCCACTCCGTGGAGTTTTGACCCCCAACCCCTCTCCAGGAGCCAGTCGTGCATCTTGTCCTGTTTCCCTAACTTCTACATGGATCCTTCCATCTGTCATTTCCCAGCTGTGGGACTGTTGCTGCCCCCACCTCTATCCCTGACCCAGTTGTACCACCAGATTCAGATTCAACCCATGTCGAGCATGTCTCTTCTACTGTGGCACTGTGGTCTGTGAAGCGGAACATGCCAGGATTCTCCAGGAGGCTCATGTTGGCCATTTTCTGTTTGGTGTCTAATATTTAGTATAAATCAGAATACAAGAAAAACACCTCCATGCCAAATATAAACTCACTTGTAGTTTTTAATGACCTCATCTTGACTTTAGAAGGTAAAATTGTTTCCACAAGGTGGAGAGGCAGGATTTGGTACCTTATGTCATGTCGCTAAGCTAACATCTTTGGCTGATTGGACTGAAGCTGGTTATTAACATGATGTGAATTATTGGACACTACCCTAAGAGGCCTGTCTCTTATACCACCTGCCTTCTGTACTCTCACCTCTAACCGTTTCTTTCAGGGATCAGCCATGAGCTCAGTTCACTTGAGATGGATCATTCAGGGCACAGACTGGGGTCCCAGGTGTTGGGCAGCCCCTCTCCCATTGTCAGGGTTCAGCGCCAGCCCAGGGCTGGATGTTTTATTTTGGCACGCCCCAGGTGCTCTTCCGGGAAGCTTTCTGCCAACATAAAGGCCACAAAGCACAGGGTTTCAGTTGGGGAAGAAAGGGGCACGAGTGAGCACTGACCTTTTTTCCGTTGCCAGCTGAGGACTGAGCCTCGCTGGGGGAGAGGGCGGCTGTAGGGATGGGGTTCTGAGTGGAATTGGATCCCTTTCTCCCTGTCTGCAGCCACATCCTTCTTCCTCTGCTTTTCCTTTCATGTCATATCTATTTCCTTCTTACTGTGTGTCGAAGGCCTCAAGCATGGCTGCTCCATAGCTCCAACTGGAGAGACCCGCTCAGAAGTGGGACTCGCCTCCCCAGTGCTCACCCTTTCTGCCTGCTGTGAGGAAGGTCCCAAGTGGAGGACCAGAGCAGGGGCTCCCCGGTGGGTCCCTTCTCTGTGACTTGATTTCCCCCAGGTGGCCTGTTTTTGATAGAGCCCTTTGCTGTTTTTTGTTGTGTCCTTTCTTAGCTCTTTTCTTTTCATTTGGGTTTCTCATTTTATACTTTTGCACTTTGCACTGCTAGGGTTTGGGCCCTTTAGTCTAAATTGATTTGGGAGACAGGTAAGAAAACTAATCTCAGGTCAACTGGAGAGGGCAGATCTGGAGAATTAAATGCCTGTGCAGTGGTGAGGGGCGTTGGTCAGATTCCTTGCCTCTGCTCAGAGGTAGTGTCCATCTTTTTGCCTTTGTCACTTCTCCCCGGGTCTGGCTGTTGTTTGTGACTGCGTGTAGAGCTTGTCAGGCGGAGTGCTGTGACAGGAGGCTATTTTAATAAACTGTTGCAGTTTCTCGAGCCGAGCTGTGTTGCGTTGGCATCCCTCGTCACCGCTAATGGAGCGTGCGTGGCTGGGTGTGGGCCGAAGGAGGAGGCTGAGCTTGCTGGGGGTTGGGGGAGAAGGGAGGGATGTGTGGGGTGCTGGCCTCCCCCTTGTCTGAGAGTGCTCCTTCAGCAGCCAGACCTGGGGGCATCACAAGGTGGCAGTACCCTGGGCACCAGATCCCTGCCCTGGAAGTACTGCTGGCATGGACACTTTCTGAGCTCTCTTTCTTCTTACTTCTATTCATAGCACCGCAGGCTCGTGTGTATGTGGCCGGGGAGGAAAACTTCCACTCGCCCCTGTGTGTTCCATAGGAAGAAAAAAAAAAGAAAGAAAGAAAGAAAGAAATAGAAACAGAAAAAGAGAGTGTGCAGGCCCGAGAGAAAGACTGAAACCAAAACACAGAGAGAAGGCGCAGCTGCTTCCCCAAGGCCTTCTGGGGCTCCCGCCCGCCAGCCCGCCCGGAGTCAGGGCTTTATTTATTTATTTTTCAGGCTTAAAAAAAATTTCGAGTCTTCCACAATCCCAGTCCCCCCCACTGCCCCACCCCACCCCCAGATTTGCTGGGTGGCTGCTGCCAAATGGACCCAAGTGGGAGCCTGGAATGAAAAATTCATAACTGCTGGACTTTGCTTGTTCATTAGACGTGAACTTGTCGATTGGGCAAATTGTTTTTGGTCTCCAACTGCCGGGGGCTCTCCCCACCCTCCCTGCTCGCCCGGTTCCCTCCTCCCCTTGGACGCAGCCATTGGCTGCTCGCGGATGTCTCTTTGCCAAATAGGTGGATCCTTCTCTCTCTCTCTCTCTCTCTCTCTCTCTCTCTCTGTCTCTTTCTCCCCCCACCCCTTTTTACTGGCTTGGCACAAGCAAATGGATGGGGATTGAGCCTGAAAGGAGAGAGAGAGGGAGTTTGAGAGAGAGAAAAGGAGCAAAAAAAAAAAAAAAAAAAAAAAACACTCCGAAAACCCAACCAGTGCGCGCACACACGCGCACACTCACACACATGCCCCATCCCATCCACGTCCTCCCTCGATCCTCGATCTCTCCCTCCCCCCTTCTTCCTTTCCTCCCTCCCTCGCTCCCTCTCTCTCTTTTGCACGCGTCTGCCAGCAACGGTCTGCAGCCGGTCAGAACTCGTCCTCTTCCCCGGGAATCTGCGAGCTCCCCCTTTTCCTCCGATCAGGCAGCTCGAAGTTTACACCCCTGTGCCGCTGCCAAAGCCGAAAGCCTTTTTCTTCAGCTGCCGCTTTTTCCCTCCTGGGTTTTGTTTTTGTTTTTGTTTTCCACGGGGGTGGGGTGGGGTGCGTTGTTGGTTGCGGGGAGATGGTGGGAGGCTGGTTTTGATTTTTAAATTTTGCATTTTTTTCTTTTTTTTTTTTAAACTGGAAGAGGATGCACAGGGGAAGAAATTGAAAAAAAAATTTTGTTGGCTTTTGTTTACCTGGCGTGTGTGGCAACCGGCTCGCTCCCTCTCTCTGCTTGCTATCCCTGACCTTTCTTTCTTTTTGCTCCTTTTCAAGAAAAATATTAATTTCCCCCTTCTGTGCAATGGAGCATGGGGGGGGGAGGAGGGGGAAGGGTTTGAGAATCCACCCAAGCCCGGCCCCTATTCCCCAGAACACCAATAATAACCCCCTTTAAAACATTTACCTTCCTCCCCTGCTCCTCCTCCTCCCCCCTCCCCCCACCCGCCCCCAACTCACAACTCTTTTGAGTCCAGAATCTCAGAATCGGGCGTTGGGCTTTGCCGGGTGCTTCAGATCAATGGTAATTATTTAATTTTTTCCAGTTTTATTTTTGTAAACAGAAATCAATTATTATTTAAACTTCAAACAAGCAAACAACCAAAAAAAAAAAAAAAAAAACAAACAAAACCGAGAGAGCCCATCCTTCTGTCACCTGACTGAGTGGGAAAGAGGGTGAAGGGGTTGTGGGAGGCTGGGGAAGGGGTCGCAAGAAGACCCATGTAGCTTTTAACCCTAATGTGGCCGAGACAAGCACCTTATTTGTGCTAACAAGAAGTGTTTTGTTCATTATTACTGTGATTAACATTAGTACTGGTGTCGATAACAAAGCTGAAATCACATATTTAGGATTTAGGTCTGATTAAAAAATGCTGGGGTGGATGTTCCAACTGGATCAGGAGAAAAGAAAATGAAAACAGCCTGGGGAGAGGGAAGCCTGATCTGTTTCCTCACTCGCTTGCTGGTGGATGTCATTTTCTCTCTTCTTGGGGGCGGCCAAAAATCGACCGGTGTCGGGGACCAGAGGCGGCCCCGCACGCCCCCGCGTGTGCGTCCACGGGCGTCTGTGCAGACGGACACTGTGCCGGGGCGAGCTGACAGGAGTTCACGGCTGCGATAGAACATGGAGATGTCATGGGCGCGACAGAGCCTGGCGGGGATACCAGCAGCGTGTGTGTGTGGACGGCAACGTTGTCTGTGCGCGTGTGTGTGAGTGAGTGAGGGAGAGAGAGAGAGAATAGGTGTGTGTAGAGGCTCCCGGTGCCTCTGTCTGGCTGCTGAGGCTGAGATGGGAGCAAGTGGCTGGCGAAGCTGGTGGTGGCTTCAAACCACACTTTTGTAGAACAATCGCAAGAGAAAATTGTTGGGGGGAGGGAGGAGGAGGAGAAGGCGGTTTTCCTTGTGCCCCCCCTTCTAACGCTGCTTTTCTCCTTCTCTCTTTCCCCCTCATCCCGTCTTCCCCTCCTCCCGTCCTCCCTCGCCCCGCATGCTCCCGGCTTGCCGCCTGCAGGATGAGTTCCACCCGTTCATCGAGGCACTGCTGCCTCACGTCCGTGCTTTCTCCTACACCTGGTTCAACCTGCAGGCGCGGAAGCGCAAGTACTTCAAGAAGCATGAAAAGCGGATGTCGAAGGACGAGGAGCGGGCGGTGAAGGACGAGCTGCTGGGCGAGAAGCCCGAGATCAAGCAGAAGTGGGCATCCCGGCTGCTGGCCAAGCTGCGCAAGGACATCCGGCCCGAGTTCCGAGAGGACTTCGTGCTGACCATCACGGGCAAGAAGCCCCCCTGCTGCGTGCTCTCCAACCCCGACCAGAAGGGCAAGATCCGGCGGATTGACTGCCTGCGCCAGGCTGACAAGGTGTGGCGGCTGGACCTGGTCATGGTGATTTTGTTTAAGGGGATCCCCCTGGAAAGTACTGATGGGGAGCGGCTCTACAAGTCGCCTCAGTGCTCGAACCCCGGCCTGTGCGTCCAGCCACATCACATTGGAGTCACAATCAAAGAACTGGATCTTTATCTGGCTTACTTTGTCCACACTCCGGGTAGGTCGTTCTCAACCATTTTTCCCCCTCATTTTATTTTCCTTGCTGGCATTTGTTCTGTTTATTGTTCTCTAATTTCCAAGCGATAACTCGCCACGGGCCTAACTGGTGTATGCCCGTCCTGCGGGGCCTGCAACACGTTCTATGGGCCCTTTTCCTTTTTCCTGTCTTCTGTCTCCCGCCACCTGTTCTATTCTTCCTCCTCTGCTCCCTGGCCATGGTATGGACTTTGTGCATCTCCATCTTTAGAGGACTTATCTGATCAGAAAGATGCTGCAGGTCTTAGGATTGAGGACATGATGCCCCCAGAATTATCCATGATGGTGAGAGTTTGAGATGAACAACAACAGCAAACCTATAGTTGCTCTTACTAAAATGAGTCAGAAGAAGTATTGAGGGGCAGGTGCTAGTTTTACTGCAGCTTCACCTCCAGTCCCAGGAAAAACTGGGTTTGGTACAAGCGGGATGGGCAGGAGTTTGGTGGAGAGAAGGGGCATGTGAAACCCTGGGATATGAGACTGAATGAACAGAAAAGAGGAGAGAAGACAGTAGTGGGCAGATTCTGTGGCCTAAATACTCAGGCGGGAGCTGTTTTGGCTGGGATTTGGCTGTCAGAGAGTATGAAAGTAATTTGATTTCATAGAGAGTGAAAACAAGGACGAGATTCCTTGAGCTCTTTCCCTTCTCCTTATTTCAGCTAAAGTGGCAAGGCCTCAGGATGGATACCCACAACCCTGGCACTCTGCTGGGGAGCAGAGAGGCTTTCTCGGGGCACAGGCATGGCAGGGAGCAGCGTTGCTGTGGAAGAGGTCTTAAACAAGCAAACAAACAAACAAACAAAAAAACTCTGTAAAATCTCCTTTTCCTTTTGTGTTCCAAGTAGTTCTGCTTTTCTTCGCTTTTCCAGTTTTACCCTGCATTTTGGGTCAGGGTGGTGTAGTTCTCCTCCTCTGTTCCTTTTTTTCCCTTACCCTTTCCCTTTTTATAATTTCTTTCCGCTTTTGTTTTCTTACAAATTGAAACAGAGATGGCTGGTTAATTTTTAGCCTCCACTCAGCTACGCCCAATTTACTGCCGCCTTTGAAACCTAAACGGGCGGCACTCTGTGATTAAGCAAGGCAGAAGTGTGTTTACATTATGCCCAACCAACTTGTAATGAGAGGGCTACCAAACCTTTCTCTCTCTCTCTCTCTCTCTCTCTCTCTGTGTGTGTGTGTGTGTGTGTGTGTGTGTGTTTCCTTTCCACCATTCCAGTATTTTTTCCCCTTCATTTCCCTTCTTCCTCTCTTTATGCGAATTTGAGAGAACGTGGCTTAACTTCAGCTCTCGCAAAGGTTGTTTGCCTGCGAGTGTGTGTCTCTGTGTCTTCCTTCCTGTTCATTCACAAAAAAGAAAAGTGATTCACAATGGCTGTGGTCACCCCCTTGCCTGTTTGGGAAGTTGGGAGGAATGATATAACTGGATCCAGAAATAAAATTCGGGTTTGGGGGTGCTTTCAGCACTGCATCAGGAATGTAATCTAGACTAGAGTGAGCCCTGAGTTTATATGTTGGAGAACTGTGGAGAGGAGAAGGTGGTATTGGAATTCTTGTCCTGAGAGGTTGCTTTGGTAACTGGTTAGAAGTAGGGGACACCACTCTCACCCCCCAAGTCCCTACCTACTTCTGTGGATCTTTCTAGGCCTGCACTCGGCCCTGTGTGACCATCGTGACCCGTCATGCAGAAGGGCCAGGTGCCAGTCATTCCCCCTCCCTTCAGCTTGAATTTTTTCTTTTGTCTTTTTTCTTTTTGGAAAACAGACTGAGAGGGAAAAAAAAGTTATCCCCTCATTCTCTGTCTATACAGCAAGCCAGAGTGGGGAGGGTGTGTGCCTGGTAGTATTGGAGGTGACTGGTGGCTTGCAGAAGGCTTGGAGCCTCGAGCTTACCAGTGTGGCCATCAGATACTCCTGCACAAGGGGATTCTGCACCTTCCAATTAGAACCAGGGGCTCGAGAGCATCTAAGATGAAAATCAACACTCATCTTCCTCTGAGCTGGCTTCCTCCAACCCCGCTCTCTGACTGGATCCTTGTAGCTGAGTTGTTTCCCTGGCCTCTTTTATTTTAGGCCGAATTCTTGACTGCTGCCAGCGTGGGGCTAAGGTAGGATGAAAAGTATGTGAGGAAGGAGACCGTTTCCTGGCCAGAAGAAAGGCCCCCCCCATGCCTCCCTGCCAGCTTAAGAGATCATTCGCCCAGGAATATGAGTGAATTCATACCCCATTCCATGTAGCCGAGGCCACTTCTCTGTGCTGGGGCTGAGGCCAAGTCTCCTCTACAAAAGCAGAGTAGGGAACTAAGGGTGTATTTTATATCATTCAGGCCCCAGACTCCAGATAATTTCAGTGAAGGTGGGATTTTTCTCACTGGAATTGCTTTAGTTTGAGCGTGCCTTCCTGAAGTGAGTTGGGGCGAGTTGGTGCAGCTCGGGCCACTAGTGGGCCGCATCACTTGTTCCTCTTTGGAGTTGGATTGGGTGGTCTTGAGATGGCGCAGACCAGGCATGGCTTCCTCCTTGAGCTGGCCCACTTTGCTAGAAAATGTCTTCTGTGGCTGAGCCACCAAACAGCGTCGACCTGTGGGCACCACTTTCTCCATGCCCATGCCTGCCAGACACACTCAGCAGAGCTGCCACTTGCTCCTTCCTTCCAGGATGATCAACTGGGGACAGGGGCCGGGATGGCACAGGCTCAGACAAGAGCTGCTTTGGACTCTGAAATAAGTGTTTTTCCTTTTCTTAAGACAGAGCTGAAGAGCCAGATCTGGGCTGAGCTGGGGGTCCTGGGTTTGATGACAGTAACGGTGATGTGGTGGTAAATGTGGGGGTGTGGCTTTGTTCCCAGGTGCCATTGTCACCCATGGCCTTCCTGAGCCCTTGTTATGTCCCAGATGAAGCTTCAAGAGATTACATGTTCGAGAGGGAATAAAGGACGTGTGTTTGGCGTTGAAACTCCACTCCCAGAATACTGGGTCCAAATACAGAATACTAGGTCCAAAAGGCTGCCATGAGGCTGGCCTTCCTGCCGGGAAGGAGTCTCTCTGTGTGTCTGTCTGTGTTTAAGAAGGGAGGTTGAGGCAGGGCAGGGTCAGAGAGCACTGCCATGGGGAGGAAGGTATCCATTTCCTGGTGATATCCTTCCATTCAAAGCGGGTATCCCAGAACAGGTGGCCGGGGATGGGTGAGCTGGGGAGGGCCAGGAGAGAGACCTCTGCTTGTGTGAGAAAGGGTGGCCGAGCTGGCCTAGAACTGCTGCTAGACTATCTCCAAAGTTTCTGCAGCACCCTGAAGGTGAACCAGTGCCTTCAGACCTTCCTGACACCTAAGCCTTGGTCCTAGGAAAGAAAAAAAAAATCCAAAACTAATAAAATACTTGATTGAATGGAACTGTCAGCGTCTCCCTGTCAGATCCCTCCTGTGGGCCTGCAGCGGAATCCCCACGAAGTCCAGGTATTTGAGTGGTGGCTCTTTTCTTTATCTAAACTCCTTAATGATGGAGAGCTTCCCACATAGAAAGAACTCCTGTGTACCCACCACTAGTGCCAGCAATTGCCAGATCACGGCCAATCTCTATTCAACCATCCTCCCAACTGCCCACCCACGCTGAGTTATTTAGAAGATCCAGGCATTATAGCTTTTCATCTGTAAATGTTTTTGTGCACATCTCTAAAGATACGGACTCTTGAAAAACCAAACCACAATACCACTATTATACCCATTAAAAATTCAGCATTTTTTTTTTTAGTATCATCAGATACTGGTTAATGTTCACATTTCCCTAATTATCACTTAATTTTTTGTTTATAGTTTGTTTGAATCAGGATCCAGATGGGGTCGGTCCTGCATTGCGATGGGTTGATCAGTCTCTAAAGACTCATCATAATCTCTAGGTAGTCCTTCTCCTCTACCTCTTCCTTAGTCTTGGTTTCTTTTCTGGCAGTTGTCATTGTTGTTGTCGTTGAAGGAAACAGGTTGTTTGTCCTGTGGGGTTTCCTCAGCTGGACTCTGCAGGCTGTGCTGCCCCGGGTGATTCAGTGAGTGTGGTGCTCTGAGAGCAGATTCGGCCTCCCCTCCCTCCCTCCCTTCAGGTCCCGGGACAGCTGAGCTTGGCCATACCTGTCGCAGGAAATGGGTTAGCACCTGAGGATTTGTCTAAGTGAACTTTTTCACCTGTAGGGTTGCCTTCTCAGGTATGAGAGCTTCTTGGTTTTGGCACTCTAGTTTAGGGTTTGGGGCTTTGTAGCAAGCACTAGTTTTCAGGTCTGAAGGAGGGCTGCCCATCCACGTCCTTCCTTGGCGGTGGAGGGCATTGTTCAGCTGTGTCCATACTGCCAAGACGGGGCTGGTGCCAGCGAGGTTCCCCAAGCCTTTGCTGGATGCCCAACCTGACTGTTGGCTCTGGGGTGAGTATGTGGGAGGGTCCACAGGAGCGCCCGCCGCTTTCTCCGGGTCCACCCCCACCATGGACCCTGTGCCGCCTCATCCATTGCCTCCTTTTTCAAGACCCAGAAATGCCACTGGTCTGCATCTTTGAGGCAGCGCCATCTGGTGCCAGGGCTGACAAAGATCGCAGGGCCCTGGAACTGATGCCTAAAATTAGCGGGATCTACAGATTATCTTTTAACCCAATGTAGAGTCCCCTTTAGAACATCCCAGAAGAGGTGTCACTGTCATTCAAAGGTCAGCTTTGGTTGTAAAATTCTTCCATTCTTCCATGTCTAGCTTGTAGGATGGGTCCAGGGATTAAACCAGCTAATATGTAAAGATACCGGCACATAGCAGGACGGCAGCTGCTGTGATTGAGAACAATTGTTATGATTTAGGGAGCCCAAGGGTGACTCTCTGTCACCTTTACTTGTTGGTCTTTTTTTTCTCTTAAGGGATGACCCAGGTGAAAGCTGATTTTTCTGTAATAGGACAGCATTTGAAATACCAAAGGCAGCTCTTATGTCTCCCTTCCACCCTTCTCCCCAGGAAGCTGTCTCCTCTCCAGCCTGAATATCACCAGTCCCTAATGCCTCCCACATTTCACATGGCTCCTAGTGCCCTTGCATTTTGGTAACCACCTCCTGGAAGCCCTCTGGTTTGTTTTGGTCCCTCTGATTCATAAAATTTCTGAAACTGGAGTGTTCAGAATTGAACACAGAAACTCCAAGCATGATCAGATCCTAGCCAGCCATGGTGGCTACATAATTTTCAGGGCCTTCCAGCTACATACTGTGCAGAGCTCAGTGCAAAATGAAAATGTGGGGCTCCTTGTTCAAAATTTTTAGGAATTACAGCATGACATCAGTTAGAGCATTTAACCAAGCGTGGGGGGCACGCAGGTTGCACACCCGTGAAGCTGGCCCAGGACGCCTTTGTTTTGGACATTCATGTCTGTTAATACAACTTGGGGTGCTGGGTCTGGGTGATGTGGAATAATGATGGGGCTCAGGCTGGCCTCAGAGGGGGGCATGACCCCAAAGAGGAGAACAGAAATGCCTAGACCCAATCCTTATGCTTGGGCTTGGTCTTATTCTCAGACTCCTTTGACCACCTGCTCTTGTCCCTTTTGTTCATAGTGCTGTCCACCCAACCAGTCAAGAGCTCCCATTGCCTACAACATGCAGGGGGTGTCTCAGTAGAGCGCTCGCTCTGCTGGCTGAATTGGAGGCTATGACACGGGGGAAAAAAGAGTCCACCTCTGTCGGAGCTTGAGCCAGCAAAGCGCCGACCGTGAACAAGCCAGGGGGGACCTAGAGGCCTGATCCCATAATTATGGGCATGGTGACCAGCTGTGCTCTATTGCCAACCCAGAGGAAACAGGGCTACTCTGCAGCAGGAAGGCTGGGGTCCAGACGTGCAGAAGGACTTCCTGAGAACTTGGTTTACTTTTTGGCGCTTCCAAAGCATGGTAGAATTCCCTTTATCCATGAAATGCACACTTAGTCAACTTACTGTGAGCAAGGTCCTGGCCTAGGGGTTCCTAGATCTCTAAGAGTAAGAGAATCTTGCATGTACCTGGCAGGCTTTGGGTAAAGGCCCGATGATATCTTCTAGAAGGCTTCCTCCCGTAGGCATAGGCGTGAACCTGCAGTGACCCATGCTGGAGGGGAGGGAAGGCCCAAAGGGCCTTATTTGGGGGATAGCTCACAGTGGGCTGTGAAGTGGGAGGCAAGGTCCTTCTTGGCCACCTTCTACTGTTACAGAGACCTGGGATGCCAGAGGAAGAGTGGGTTAGAAGGGGTGATGAGGCCAGCGCTACGTTCTCCCTCTGTTCTGGCGTCCTATAGCAGCTGGGCAGAGAGGGGACAGCTGAGTGTCCCCCTTTCTGCCTAGGGAAGAAGGTGACTCCCTCCCACGCCTTTTTCTCTTTGCCCTGTCCGTCCCACCCCTCCACCCCCGCCCCTCTGTCTCAGGAGCTGCCACGCTTCAGTTATTTTATCCTTCAGTGTCCGATTCAGAAGTCTTTTCAAAGGCCCCAGCCGTGTCAGCGCGGTGCTCGCACAAAAGACCTCTTTGATTTCTTGTTTGTTTTCATTTGCCAGTGGAGGGGGAGGGGGGCAGGAGAGAAAGAGCTTCTGGGTTTTAAAATTTTTATTTGGGTTGCTTCATTCTCAGAGGAGTTGGCTCCCTGGAACTCCTTTCTGAGTTGGGGGCTCGGAGTTGAACGGCAGCCTTCTGAAGAGAGGGCTAGTGTAGGAGTGGAGGATTGGGTGGGGCTCCCAGGGTGACAGGAGGAGGTGTAGGAGTTTAAATATAGTTATTGATTCACCCTACAAACACTTTGGGCAGATCTTATGTGCTAGGCCTAAGGGTAGCCCTGCCTGTTGGGTAGACGAAAGGTCTGAGGTGTCTGGCACATGACATTCCCCTGTGTGTTGCATCCTTCGAGGACTCCTCACAGCTGTGGATTTGCACAGTTGTGAACTTTGACTTTGTTACTTTTCCTTTTTTGTCCCAGATTCCGCCTTTGAAGGGGGTTCTACTAGCATACACGCTTCTTGGAGACTCGGTACTTCAGAATACAGGTTGGGGCTTCCCACTCTACATCAGAGAATGAGGGAGAGGGAGTGAGAGGTTTATAGAGCAGCTAGGTGTCTTCCTGGGAATGGTGTGCAGAGGATCTGGGCCCACAGCTTGTTTTGGACTTTGAGGGCAGGTCGGTGCTGCTGAGACCTTGGTGAGTAGGGAGTTGAGGCCAAAAAGAGATGGAAGGCCATGCTTGTCCAAGGTTTTGAACAAGAGACACCCAAACCAGTGCCTGTTGGGGTGTGTACCTTAACACATGTGGGCACATCCCTACATCCCAGTAAGAAGAGGTGCAGCCTGCTGGTTTATATGCCCGTATGGAGGCCTAATTGTCAGGGCTTGGGAAGAGAGTGCCACAGACCGAGACTCAGGCAGGTGGTCACGGGCATCAGCAACAGGGAAGTGTGCCCATTGGGTGAGGGGGGGCTCGCAGGGCCTGGTTGGCAGACGGGAGGAGGAGGCTGGGGGGCTGAGAGATAGATAAATATAGCTGATGGCATTTCTGATGATAGGTTTTTCTTGGCACCAAGGGCACCGTGGAAAACAGCACGACAAACGCCCGGCCCTGCAGGCCGCCGTCGCCATTTTAAGCATGTTTGAGTTTAAGGGTTGTTGGCGTTAGAATAGGGTTCCAGGAGGCGGAGAGCCTAGGGAGGAGAAGTTTGACTGGACTGGACCTTACCCCCCCAGGTGCCTGGGTCCCTTACTTTGTCTATAATGAATATCTCGTACCTTATTTCCTGGCCCTTTGGGGATTTAAAAATATTCTGGGGCTGCCCTTTGTGGGTCTGTCTCCCAAGTGACTTATTTCACCACCAGCTGCCATGGCCTATCAGTAGGGGGCATCTTGGCTCTTCTCTCACTCCTGATGCCTTACTGATGACATGGCATGCCACCACCACCCCAGTACAGGGTACTTATTAGCTGTTATTTGGGGACACCCAATAACTTAAGGGGCACCTGTTTGTCCAGGCTCCTAACAACTTCTTGTCCCCTGTGGGCATGCCCTTGGTCTCTATCCCCTGCTTTAATTCCATTTTTCCATTGAAGGCCCTCTATGGCTTTAGCACCAGGCTAAGTCCTCTGTATGTATTAATTCCCTGAATTCTCACCCTGATTCTAGTTTTAAACCTGTGCTCCTGGCTGGGTGTGTGTGCACTCAGGTGATGTGCATAATGTGTGTAGTGAGGAATCAGCAAACCAGACCTGGGGACCAGGGAGGCTTCCTAGAAGACGACCTACTTCACCTGCACCTTGAAAGACAGTGAGGAATTAGCTCGTTTTGTCAGCTGCCTGAGCCTTCTCAGTGTGCCTGGAGCTGATTCCCTCCTCACAGTGGTTGAGTGATATAGACAGGGCAGGTATTATTGTATCTACTGTACAGAGGAGGACCCGAAGTACAGAGATGTCAGAGGACTCTGGTCACATGATGAGTTTCTGGCAGAAGGGGCCAGGTTCTAGGTCCCTGAGTACCTGGAGCTCATTCTGAGGGCATCGCTGCTCCTTGAACTTCATCAGGATTACTGGCTTTGGCAGAGTCTCAGAGGAGAAAACCTCACGGGTCCCTGTTGGAGCCAGTTTCATCATTGTGGTCTCTGTCACTCTCTAGAAGAGAGCCCAGCTTGCGGCTCAGCTCAAGGGCTCCCCCAGTGGCTGAGTATGTGGGGTGGAAACAGAGATTGGGCACCTGGCCCTGTCCTGACACTGGCCTCCCTCCCTCCTGACAGGCCATGGCTCCCTGGATCCCTGCCACCAACCTCGAGAGGCAGCATGCTAGCATAGACGGGCTGAGTCTAGCATAGACAGGGGCCAGGTTGGCTGGATGCTGTCACCCTGCTGCAGCCAGCTCTGCTTCTTTTCATATCTCCCTGGAGCATGGGGGAGGGATCCCACCTGACCTTCGCAGGTAGAGGAGGCAGGAAGTCTAGGTGTGAGGCCAGGCAGGTTCTGCTAGACCTTGGGATTCCTGATCCTTGCACTGTCACACCCTTTTCCTGGGAGTGTCCTTGGAATCAGTTTGAAATAAAAATGAATGTAATTATCATAATTAACCAGGTGATCGCTGGAAGTTTTACAATAATCTGCTACTCATTGCCTTTTTCACTTCTTCACATTGACTCTCACCTTTACCCCTTTCTTAAAGTTGGAAAACTCTCGGGCTGTGTATATGAAAACTCTCCTAGCATGACTAGGGCTGGGTTCAGGGAGAGGCTGGCTCACCGCTCTAGATTTTCCTCTGTGTCCATGGCTAATTAGACAGAGACTTACCTCTCACCATTGGTATCAGCTCCCCTCAAGCAGCATTTCCCAACTGTGGAACTGTTGACATTCGAGTGAGATCATTCTGTGTCTTGGGGGACTGTCTTGGACATTGTAGAGTTTTAGCGGAATCTCTGGCCTTGACCTGCTAGAAATCAGTTGCACCTCCCTCCCCAAGGTGTGACAACCAAAAATATCTCCAGACATTTCTAAGAGTTCCCTGGGAACAGAATCATGCACGGCTGAGAACCTCTGGCCTGAAAGAAACAGGGATTCGGACAAAATGCCACCTGCGTTCACCTCTTGCCTCACTGCCAGTTTAGGTCCTCATTTACCTTATGTTGAATGTCGACTGAACCTCTGAGCATTGTCTACTCCTGTGTGTCCTGTGTTGTTTTCGCTTTTCTGGATAGCAGAGCCCTGGGCTGAAGCAGTTTGGGGGCTTTCCCCTTTCACCTCCCCCTGGTTGGAACTGTAAGCCTGCCTCCAAGTCCCCTACTGAGTTATTACTGTCTGATTTTTTGCATAGTGTCTCTGTGTGCTGGGGCTGGTGATCTGGGGAACAGGACAGGGGATCTGCTACTGGGCTGACCCAGGCCTGTGCAGCAACCGGTAATCCTGTCAGGCCCATATCAGACCCCAAAGAACAGCAGACGTTTGTTTCTGTAGCATGAGACATGGAGACCAGAACTGTTGTCTGGGTCTTAGTACTACTCTTTTTAAATGATTTGATTTTTTTTTTATTATAGTAGTAAAACACATTCTTTGTAAAAATTTAACAATAGAGAATGTGAGAGACAGACAGGTTCCCCAAACTATTGTCCTGTGCCTGAGACAACTTCACTTCACAGATCCATGTTAGTTCTTCGAATTTTTTTCATCAATTCACGTATCAAGTAACTTTTAAATATAGAGGTGTCTATTTTAAGAGCAGATGGTATGTTTGGGCTAATTGAATTGGCTCCATCAAGTGCCATTGTGGTCTTAACTCTTCCCACCCGCTGCCTTTTGTACCCTTGCCCACATCATCCCAAGTGCAGAGCCAATGTCCTTGTCTTCTTTTCCCTGAGGTGACAGTTTCAGCGTGTCATTCCTGGGAGGAGTGACCAGCAGGGCATGTACTGGTGTCTGAGTGGTTAGGATCCCACTCTGGGGGATTCCTGCTGGTGGTATAACCCCGACCACAGAAGTCAGGGCCTAAGCCTCAGCCTGCCCTGAGATCCCCACCAAGGGGGCTGCGGCTGGAGGGAGGGGCCCCTGGGAAGTATCCTGCTTGGCTGCACCTGGCTTGGCCTCTGGAGTCGACTTCCCAAGTCTTCTAGGAAGGCGAGGGCTCTCCTTCGTGTGGAGCAGACCCTTCCCTAACTGGCCTGGTATGTCCAGGAGGCTTCCTTTCTTAAAATGGGGGGATGAAGCGTCAGTCATGCTTCCAGGATTTATTTCATCATAATTGTTTGTTTCGGGCTTAACGATACAGCAGAGAGAAGAGTGGCAGAGGGAGAAGAGCGTCCTCTCCAGGCCAGGGGTGGGGCTGTGGAAATGAGAAACCGGACAAGACAGAGAAGGAATCCAGAGAGGGCTTTGCGGTTGGGTCTGCCAGTCTGGAGAAGGCTGCTCTCCAGACAGCCGAGAGTAGGGTGACACCTGGTGACTCTTGTGGACTGGGCGGAGCTGTGTGGAGCGATCGGGAGATTCCCGGAGGCGACCTGCAGGAGGCCAGCCGAGTGCAGCCCTTGGGGAGTGTGTCCTTATGCCTGCAGATTATATCCCCATTAGCGCATAATTATTATATAATGGGCGTTATTGCGTAATGGCAGTTATATAACAGGTGGCCCAGAATACAGACAGGGGGTGTAATAAGTGTATATCCTCTGGCTATAAATAGCCACCAGCCCCACACCAAATATGTGGTCACACCAGAGCCACCTTATAAATACCCATGCTGGGCTATAAATTTCTGAGCAGTGACGTCAGCGGGCATGGTACCTAGTTAGGGGGTGGTAGGAGGGACCTGCGGCCCCACCCGGACACATGACATCATTGTTTCCTTAGTAACAGGAATGCTCCCGGGGGACCAAGTGAAGAAAGGCCTTTAAAGGGAGGAGGCAAATGGATAGGAAGCTTGAGTGGGGGGTGGGTGCTAAGCCTGGGGCTGAACAGGGTGGGGTCTCCTGGGCAGAGTCCTTAATGGGTGAGACAGGCCATCTGCCCTTGGGTATTTGACCCAACGGGAAGCAAGGCAGTAGACTCCATTTCCTTTCATCTTTAGGGGGTCTCAAGTCCCCTTTCCTGTGTGTAGCAGATTCTGCCAGCCTTGGCTGTGTGTCAGGGAGAAGAGGGGAGCTACAGAGTCTTCCCTGTCCTTCTCTCTCCCAGGTGACCTCTACAGGGCTCTGGGGCCGCTTGCTTAAGGGAGACCCGACTTCTGTGCCCGGTCATATCCTCCCCAGGGCATGACCGCTTCCCCTACCAGACGTCGTAGGCCAGTTTCAGCCTTAGTAATCTAAGAAATATGTGAGCAATTTGATGCGGATCTCAGAGAGCCTCGTGGAAGTAATGGCGCTGAGAGATGGCGCCTGGGGAAGAAAGAGGAGACAAGGATAGTATTCTGGCCCCAGAAGAAACTATGAGGTGGGATATAATCTTTTTAGGTGTATGAGAGATTGCTTCATACAGGGTGGGGAAGAACTAGTCTTCATAGCCCTGAGCATAGAGGAGGAAATTTGCCTTTGGCAGATGAGGGGATTGGAAGAAGGCTGGATGACCAACTCGTCCTGGTTTGCTCGGAGTTTCACAGTCCCTCACCTCGGTAAACCCCTCAGTCTCCAGCAAACTGGGATTGTTGGTCATCCTAGAACAGTGGTTTTCAACCAAGGGCAATTTTGTCCCGCAGGGAACATTTGGCAATCTCTGTGAACACTTTTGGTTGTCACAGTTGTGGGGGGAGGGTGCTATTGGAATCTAGTGGGAAGAGTCTAGTGCATATGACAGTCCCCCAGGAACAAAGAATCATCTCGCCCCCAAACGTCACAAGTGCGGAGGTGGAGAAACCCAGCCTTAGAGGGAGAATAAGCAGACCCTGCTGTGCGTGGTCTCTCCTCAGGACGCCTCTTGCCTCTGCTAGCAGAGTGGGCTGCTTGGCTGCCTTCCTAAATTTCTTGCAGCTCTTGTTTTCTGTGCTTTGATTGGTTGTGTTTAGGGTTCTGTGGCCTGGAAACCTTTTCTAGGAAATCGTGTGGCTTTTGAGAGGGTCTTTCCCGTCTCAAAGCTCAGAGACCCTTTGAGACAGTGCCGTCTCAAAGTGAGACAGTGCTGACAGCAAGCCCTGCCAGGCAGTATGGTATTGGTGTGGATCCTTCATCTGTTATTTAAAAAAGAATGGAAAAATCATCAAATATCTATCCCTTATTGCCTACCAAAGAGTTTCTAAAAGGCAAAACCTGCCTGTTTTCCCTGCCTTTCAGGCCAACTCTTCCCATATAGACCTGAACAGGCCACTGCGGCTCCTGGGGCTTCCTGAGCATACCAGTCCCAGGGTGAGAACTCACTTCCATAAAAGCCAGTTTCCCAGACCCAGTGACCAGGGCTGGACTCTGCCACCCAAAGAAGCTTCCCAAATGAAACAAATGAGGCAGGAGCAGAAGAGAGCCAAATCCTATTCTGGCACATGGAGTTTACAGAAATCTAGGTTCTAAGTGTTCTCATGTCATTTATAGAAGTTTCTGTTTAGCCCGGCATATGTGAAATGTAATCATGAAAGCATAGCAGACACTGTTTTTCACCTGCCTTTAGTGCCTGTTTAGTTTACTACCTGGCTGCAGTTGACTTGGCGCCCTCTGGCCTTGACCACATGCATAGTGTGGCCAACTGGGTCATCGTTTCTGCTGGCCTCGGACAGGGCCCACAGATGAAGGCCAGGATGGTGGTGGTGGCCCAGTGGTCTGGTCTGCACCAGAGATTTGGCCAGAGAGGGGGGATCAGCTGGGCTGTGGGCTACCCCTTGTGTGTGTCAGGCCCAACTTTTGAGTTTGGACTTGAGATTGAGGCAGCTAATAAGCGTGGATGGGGAGGAAGGGCCCAAGGGTCTGCATGCAAGGTCCTGCCTGCTGTGCCAAAGGGGACTCTGTGGGGAACAGTGCTGGCTCCGAACACAAAGGCCATTGCTCCATGGAGCAATAATCCTCAGGATATTGCCAGCCCAAAAGATATGGCCAAGAGAGAGGCCCCTGCCCTGAAGACAGTGGCCAGATTTCTCTCACTTATTTATGGTATCGTGGTTTACAAAGTGGGCCCAGCACACAGATCTCTGGGCATAGTTTCAAATACATGCATTTCTTTTAAATTAAACACCACACACATACACACACACACACACACGTGTGTGTGTAGGGTCTGTTCAAGCCGTGCTGCTGCCCAGGAGTGTTCCCAGCCACGTGGGACAGTAACTGAGGATGATGGTACTGAAGCCACTGTCTAATATTAGATTTTGTAACTCAGAGATTCATTAATATAATTACTCAGATGCCAGCCTGGCTTGGCAAGGCCTCTTGAATTGTGTTCCTCTTCAACAAAGTGCTCCGGCTGCAGAAATGCCCCTGGTGAGCCTGAGCTCTGCTACCTTGCCTGTGAATGGGGCAGAAGGCATGTGTTGGCCTCCTCAGTGCACCCTGGGAGAGGCAGTGCATCCCCATGGTGGCAAGTCTTGCCTTTACGTGTCTTGTCATGAAAACAGGGACCTTGGAGAGTCTGCTGCAGAGGGGAGCAATCTGCTGGGCGAGGCCCCGTTTCTATGCAAGTTGGCCCTGGGCTCAGCTGGGGGCCAGTTTATTTTGCTCCGTTGTGATACTTAGCATGCAGTTTTGTAGTTACTCTTAGGCTGGAATCTTGGAGCTGGGACTGTGTTTTATCTGCCTTTGCATCTGTCTCTCGCCCAGCTTATAGTTTTATACACTCCATAAACCCATTTTGAATATTGAATTACCTTCAGATGGGAAGTAGCCCATGGCCCATCCTTGAGATGATGTAAAGGCTCACGATGGTATAAAAATCAGAAAGGGGGCTGATGAAGGAAGAGAGCCAAGATGGGAGAGTGGCAGGTGTGCTCTCTGAGTGGGCATTATGAGGGGAGAATCCTGACAGAGGAGGGGCAGTGGAAGCTTCCAGAATGCTGGAAGGAGTGTGGCAGGCAAGTGAGAAGCTGTGGGTTAATGGGTTCAAAGAGACTTGGTTTTTCAAAATACTTATTTTTATTTTACGTGAATGAGCTCTCAGGAAAATGGGGAAGGAGCAGCCTTCTTCTCAGCCCCTTCCTTCACCCCTGCCCCCGCTGGGTACCTTGTTACAGGGGCTACTGCTTGGTGGGCTCAGCCCACCCCACCCTCTCATAGGCCTTTCCTTGGCCTCCTTGGCTGTCTCTGTTAGATAGTCATCTTTGGGGACATCCTCCCTTTTGGCCACAAAGCACACAGCCCCCAGAGGCCGTGTCCTCTCCAGACTTGGTCTGCGGAGCAGCCAAACTCACTCGTGACAGGGTCTCTTCCCGTGCCAGATCTTCCCTGCCACGCTAGCCTGGCGGATGCCCTGTGGCAGGGGTTGGCAGGGATCAGTCCTGGGCCCACTGGGATTGCTTGCCTTTTGCTCTGAGGCTTTTCCTCGCCTCCCTCCCTCTCCCCAGGAGCCCTGGCCTCCAGGCTCCTTGTGTGGACAGACTCATGGCTGCTATTCCTGCCCTCCATCTCCTGGAGACCCCTTCAGTCTGGGCCTCTCGGGTCAGAGATGACTGTCGTCCCCCAGCTGGTACATGTGCTTGCGGCTCTGGTAGCTGGGTTTGGTTATTAACAATGAATTATTAAAGGAATGTGAATAGGGAGGGAGGTTTGTCTCTCACACACTCGCGCACACACAGCCACTTCTCGAAGCAGATCTTAAAGTTGATTCTGCTGCAGCTGCTGTACCTTTGCTTGCCTCAGATCTTAGAACTGTTTCCAGTAGCTTTTGAGTGAATTCCCAGCACTCCACTTTCCACCTTAAGACTCTCTAGATAGCTCCTTCCTCCCCTCTCACCTGGTCCTAAACCTCTTTCCTCTGGCCCCGTGTGCCAGTTCTTGACTTTCTCTGAGACTGGTTTTCCCCTCTGAAGTCCTCCTTGTTCAGTGGAAGGGTAGCTAGAGGCCCACTAGGCACCCAGTCTTGGTAGTGTCACATGCCACAGCGTGATAGTAACATGAGGACATTTCCCTCCTTGCCACCACTCTTTGGGCTGGAGTCCACTTGAGCATGAAAGTTCAGGAGGCCAAGCCTGCCTCTCACAAACTCTGGACACACAGGGGCTTAGTTTCACGATCAGCTGAATATGTTGTTCTATGATTTGGGGAGTGTGCCTGGTATGTACAGTCCCTCATCTGTCCACTGTTTTAAAAAGGTTATTTTTCTGATTATAAGACTACTGTACATTCATAATAAAAATACAAAATTAGCATGAAGTCAGGGGGTGGAAATTAAAATTATACAATTCTGCCACTGAAATAACTGCTATTAACTTTTGTTGCATTTTCCCTTACTTATTCATGCACATATTTTATTTTTTACTGGAATTTATAGTATAGACACTTAGGGATGCTGCTTTTAAAATTTAATACTGCAGGGTGCAGTGGCTCGCGCCTATAATCCCAGCACTTTGGGAGGCTGAGGCAGGCAGATCACAAGATCAGGAGTTCAAGACCAGCCTGACCAACATGGTGAAACCCCGTCTCTACTAAAAATACAAAATTAGCCAGGCGTCTCAGCTGCTCAGGAGGCTGAGGCAGGAGAATCACTTGAACCCGGGAGGCAGAGGTTGCAGTCAGCCGAGATCGTGCCACTGCACTCCAGCCTGGGCGACAGAGCCAGACTCTGTCTCAAAAAAAAAAAAAAAAAAAAAAAATCAGTACCGTTGTGTATTCTACTATGTCGCTATTTTTCAAAATCTAATTTTTAGTGGTTTAGCATCTTTTCTTTTTGTTTTTTTGTTTGTTTGTTAGTTTTTGAGACGGAGTCTCGCTCTGTCGCCCAGGCTAGAGTGCAGTGGCGCAATCTCGGGTTACTGCAAGTTCCGCCTCCCAGGTTCACGACATTCTCCTGCCTCAGCCTCCGGAGTAGCTGGGACTACAGGTGCCTGCCACCACACCTGGCTAATTTTTATTTTTTTATTTATTTTTTATTTTTAGTAGAGACGGGGTTTCACCATGTTAGCCAGGATGGTCTTGATCTCCTGACCTCATGATCCGCCTGCCTTGGCCTCCCAAAGTGCTGGGATTACAGGTCTGAGCCACTGCTGCTGGCCTTAGCATCTTTTCTTATTAGCTGCATTACCCCTAAATTGTCAACTTTTCTAATGACTTCTGTCCCCTATTCCTTTTGAAAATGAGAAATTACCTCTTATTATAAATGTAATAGGTGCTTACTGAAAAATAAAAACATGCTTTTACATGCCTTTTTTTTTTTTTTTTTGGAAGACAGAGTCGCTCTGTCACCCAAGCTGGAGTGCAGTGGCACAATCTCAGCTCACTGCAACCTCTGCCTCCAGGGTTCAAGCAATTCTCATGCCTCAGCTTCAGGAGAAGCTGGGTTTACAGGTGTGCGCCACCACGCCTGGCTATTTTTTTTTTGTATTTTTAGTAGAGACGGGATTTCACCATGTTGGCCAGGCTGGTCTTGAACTCCTGGCCGCAAGTGATCTTTCCGCCTCAGCCTTCCAAAGTGCTGATATTACAGGCGTGAGCCACCATGCCTGGCCTGAAAAAGAAAAACATGCTTTTAAACAGCTTCATGAGATTTCATCATGCCAGAGCTGATGTAAACCCCACCCCCACCCCCACTGAGGCCTTTGAGTTGTGTTGCGTTCATCCCCATTGTAAATTCTGCTGGGATGGACATCCTATTACACCAAGCTCTGTAGCTGTATTTGTTACCTTCAGATAATGCTTCCTAGCAGTTGAATTACTAGGCAAAAGGTATGGACTCTCTTGAAGGCTCTTCGTCAATCCTGTTAAATTGCCATCTGGAAACTTAAAACCCTCAGGCAGCACGCAAGGATCCATCTCACTCTGTCCCTGTACCCTGTTCCTATTCCCCAGAGCCTCAGAAAGATGTTGCCATCATTGTACATATCGTGTACATTGCACATACATGTCGTGTCAGGATGCACTTTTATGAGTCATGTCTCCCATCCCTGTCATGGGTGTATGTCCTGTTCCTGTATTTATTCTCTGCATCAGCTCACACATTCCTTGATGGACACATGGTGTTACCCAGTGTAAAAGCTAATCATGGACATCAGCCCACATTCGCACACCCTCCAATCCATGTTTTTATGAATCTGAGGTGCCCCTTTCCAGGCCTCTGCAGCCACTTCCTGATAGCACTGCCAGAAGGGGAGGGACCCTTGGAGGTCACCGTGGCATGGCAGTTTCCTCTCAGCTCCTGGCCTTGGGACTGCAGAAGTGGCTCTTGAGGCTGTCTGGTGGTGAGCAGGTGCTGGCCATGGTATCTTAGTGGCAGCAGCCCCCAGGTCCACTTCTGAGGTGCAAGCCCATGCTGGCCGCCAGCACGTGCCAGAGAGCTCCTGAGGAAGCAGCTGCTGCTGACACCTGAGGCCAGCTGCGCAGTCTGCCACCAGGCCCCTGGGGCTGCCAGTGTCGCACATGTCCTCCCAGGAATTGAAGGGGGACTAGGGGAGGGCGAGCTGTTGCTGTGGACTGTGGACTTTGACATCACTCGTAGACACCCCCTCTCTCACCCTTGCATCCCAGACAGTGTCCCCCAGGGCCATGCAGGCAGGGACATACAGCCCCCTTGTGCCCTGCCCCAAGTCCCTGTGTGTAAGTGAGCATGCTCTCATCAGACTTGGTCCCCACTGCCATGGCACTCTTATCTGTGTGCCTGAATATGCATGCTTATTCACCTCAAAAACTGGGCCGTAGGGCCAGGTGTGGTGGCTCATACCTGTAATTCTAGCACTTTGGGAGGCCGAGGTGGGAGGATCATTTGAGCCCAGGAGTTCGAGCCTGGGCCACATAGCAAGACCCCCATCTCTATAAAATAAAATTAAAAAAAGAAAAAAGAGAAAATCGGGCCTTATATCATTTTCTACATCCTATTCGGCCCATGGAAACGTAAGTGTCTTCAGCCTCTGTTGACCCTTGTCCCCCACCCTTTCTCTGTGGTACTCCACCTTACCCAGAACCTGACCGTCCTCAGGCCCTGGGTGGTGGGAGCTGCCTCAAGACTCCTGAGGCCCCACAAGAGGCTTTTGAATTGCAGCAGTGGAGGTGGGTAGTTGTGTAGGACAGAGGGAGGCGACAGTATCGTCTCTCCCTTTTCTTCCTTCAGCTGGGGCTGTGGCATGGCAGTGTGGGCCATCCAGTGTCTAGAGGGCTTGTGGCCATGCAGTCGTGGGTGGGATGCATATGTTCATGAGGTTTGCTCTGTTCTTTCCTCTGCAGGGTGTTCAGGATGTGCTAACCTGCGGGTGTCTGTGTGGGTGTCTGAGTGTCAGGAGGTGGGTGTCTGTGTACAAGTATGGGTTGGGGTGTGTGTGTATAAATGTCAGCTTAATTCACACCCCAAGAACGTAAGAGGAAACTTCTCAGTCATGAGGTTCAAGTTCTTGTTACTCCTATGAGCTGTAGTAGGAGTGCAGTGAGTAGGGGGCACAGCAGGTATGTACCCCCTGGGCCCAACTCCAACCTGGCCCCTGTGGCCTGTAGCTTCTGAGTCAGAGGGCGTGCATGCTTGAGAGAAGTGTCAGGCCTTTCCCGTTCGCTCAGCAGCTGAGCAGTTCCTTTCTGGGGTTCTTTGTGAACCTGCCTTGCTATTAATCTACCTGTTAGTAAAAGAGATTACAATTGTCGTAATTACAGGGCGCTGCATCTCCACCGTCAGGACTGAGCTGAGTGAGAGGCAAGGTATGGGAGGAACCCAGCCCCACAGGAAGCTGCTATTAAAAGCCCTCTGTTTGGATATGGCACAAGGACAACAACCCTACCCGGGGGCTAAGGAGATCTGGGACAAGAGGCAGGTCAGGTTCCAGGGGTGAGGAGTGGGGTAAGGTCCCACTGCAGGCTGTGGGATGACATGTGATGACTGCAGGACTGAGGATGGTGAGAACAGCGGTGGCCCGCCGGCAGCCTCAGATACCTGGGAGCAGCACAGGGCTCAGCACCCTAACCACATGGGCTCCATGCTGAAGGCTGCTTTACTTCTGGACAGGCCTTCACCTGCATAGAATGGAAGAGACCTGGTGGCACTTGTCAGGGTGAGACAGTGGCTCTCTTCTGAGGGAGCTCCACAGCCACCATGGATTTAGGTGGACAAACAGAGGTATCCTGGTTTGTGGCTAGCATGGGCCCCAGAGCTGTGTGTGATGCCTGTGCTCCTGATAGCACAGGGGTTCTCAGTGAGGGTGGTTCTGCCCCCAGGGTATATTTGGTAGTGGCTGAAAACAGTTTTGGTTGTCAGTACTTGGGATGGGGTTGCTACTGGCATCTCGTGGGTGGAGGCTGGGATGCTGCTAGCTGTCCTACACTGCACAAGACGACCCCCAACAGAAGACAGTATCTAGCCCCAGCAGGAGGGATAATGAGGTTGAGAAACCCTGACTGTAGCCAAGGAAAGGAACGGCAGCAGGGCAAGCCAGGCCCAAGGAGGGCTCTAAGAACTCCCTGATGCTGAGTCTGGAGACCTTGGCCCACGGTGCTCAGCAGTCTGTTGCCAGGGAGGTAGGAGAGAGGGGCAGCAGGCACACTGGGTTGACAACCACACTGTGTTGACCCCATGGCGGGCATCAGGGGACCACAGGCTGTGGTTGCGCCTGTCCCTTCTCCCTCCCTTTTCTGGTAGGCTTCTTCCTCCTCCAGTGCAAGAGCTGGACCCAGGATTGGCGAATTTGCTCTTGCCCACCTCTCCATGTCCTCGTTGCCGACTGAGGCACCTGGGAGTGAGGGGCTTGGACATTCTTCCTCAGCTTGAGCCCCATGGACCCCTCCAGGTGGGAGGAGTCCAGAGGAGGATACGCAGAAATGGGAAGGGCTGACACTCTCCAGCTTCCATCATGCAAGGACACAGGCCCCACCCTGGCTTCTCCCTAACACACATCTGGCCTGGTTTCTGTTCTGAGAAATGGTGGGGCAGAGGCCTGGCAAGTAAACTCATTTGCTGTTTTCTGGATGGAGTATAGGAAGCCTCCTTTCACCATTCATTCCTGTTGACCAAAGGGGCATCCCTGCAGGCACTCCTGCCTCCTTTTCCACTTTTGTTTTCAACTTTGACTCCCACTACCAAGGAGTTCTTGGGAAAGAGGGTAGGCCTGTGGGTTAGGAGGGCACTGTGGAGGGTAGTCTGTGGGGCTGGGTGAGATGGGTGTGGGAACGCAGCCCTGTGTTTGAGGGTATGTGTGCTGCCTGCTTGCTGTGGGCAGGGTGGCTTCTGATGCCCTCCCAGCCCTCGGGCCACTGTGTCTTGTGTTTTCTGCAGACAAAGCCTGGAGATTTTCAGCTGTTGTGAATTCTGCGTTTCACACCGAGTCCCTAATAGTGAAATCGCGTTGCCTTCCCCCCCCCTTTTTTTTTTTTTGCCTTGACAGCTCCAACCTTATAATTTTACCTTCTTTTTCCTTGCGTACACTTTTTCTTCCCTTTCCCGTTCCTGGGGCTTTTGCCGTTCATCGCTGGGGACCCCCTTTAGGAGGGATTGCTCCTGACAAGAGGGGAGGGGCTTCCTGTCAAACATTGGGAGTTGATGTTTTGTTTGGTAAAATGTCTGTAAATAGGCTGCGAGGCAGTCATTCTACATGGATCCCTGTGTATGCCAGCATCTTTTTGTGTCTGAGCATGTCTCCAAGCATGTGAATGTCAGGAGCAGAGAGAAAGGGAAGGGAAGAAGAAGGGAGGAGAGAGAAGAGGGGTGGTGTTTGGGGGCATTGGGATAGCTCTCTTCCTTCTTGGCCTGAGTCACAGAGCCTGATCAGGAGAGGGTCAGAGTTCCAGACTCTTGAAGAGTCAAGAAGAACATCAGAAGTGAAGCTACTGCCATCTGAGGTGGCTCTGGCTTGGCTATTCACAGAGCGCTGGAATGGGATGATGGGGCTGTACTCCCCACTAAGGCTGCCAGATCTGGAACTTGACCTTGAAGTCTAGTTATCCAGGACTCTTAAGGCTCTGAGGGTAGGTTGTAATGGAGACTGTTTCTCCTGCCCAGCATCAACGATGAGCCTTGGATTGTTGGGATCAATATCAGTCTTCCACCATGAATGGGAAACCCATTTCTCCCTGGAGACAGGTTCCTCTGCAAGACCACTCCCTTATTCTTCTTTCTTTCTTTCTTTCTTTCTTTCTTTCCTTCCTTCCTTCCTTCCTTCCTTCCTTCCTTCCTTCCTTCCTTCCTTCCTTCCTTCCTTCCTTCCTTCCTTCCTTCCTTCCTTCCTTCCTTCCTTCCTTTCTTTCCCCTTCCTTCCTTCCTTCCTTCCTTCCTTCCTTCCTTCGTTTCTTGTAGGACGCCTTGTTGCTTTAGATGGGCTCCCTTGTTAAGCTTCAGGTAGCTTACCTATCCTATGATTTGATTTACAGCAAACTCACTAAAAACATTGGTCAATTTGATTTCAAAAACGTGGCCACATCTATTTTCCCACCATCAGCTTTCCAGACCACAGAATGCTCTGCTTTTGAGCTGCTCCTCAGCTGACACCCTCCCTGAATCCATTTTGAGTTGCTCTTCCCTGGCCCCATTAGAAAATGTCGGCTCTGACTACACCATGCTTGCGAACAAAGGTGCAGAATGATTTTGGCTGCTTTGTCCAGGAAATAAATTCGTCTTCGGTGCCAGAAACCATTGAGTGGTGCCATGTGTTGAGCTCTAGGCCCCAGAACTGTGGGCAGGGTTATTGCTCAGGGTGAGGAGTGTGGAAGCATAGGATAAGGAGGCCATGGGGAGGAGACCCTTGCTTCCCGGACATCCCCACGTACCTTGGGTCAAGAACCTGAGGACTTGCCATGTCCCCTGCTCTCTCTCCTGGCTTTCCATCTGCAGTTGCCCATGGTATGGCTGGTCTGTGGACTTGGGGAAGACAGGCCCCTCTCTTTGTCCCATGGTGGCAGCATCCCGGCCCTGTTAATTGCATGCCCCCTTCCCAGGTCCTCTTGTTCCGTCTACTCGATGAAGGTAAAGGCTGATTTCCCTGGAATCTGCCCATGCTCTGCTTCTCGACTTGTGTTTTCACCTATAATCAGCAATGCCACTTGTCAGTGTCTCTGAACCCCATCTCATTTAAGCCCATGACAGTCCAGTGAACTCGGCACTTTTATAATCCTTGTGTTATGCTTAGAAGCTGGCAGATGGAAGAATCTTGCTCAAGGCCACCCACTAGCAAACAGCAGCCCCGGGGCCTGTCCCTGCCCTGCACATCTGCCCCTCACTGCTGACCACCCTGGCTTACCTCAGGGTCTGATTTCTCCTTGTGAACTCTAAACTCTTCTTTCCAGCTACCAGGCAGATGCCTTGTTGACAGCTTGCCCCCGTATCCACAAGGTACCTCCCTGTACTCCTGGCTGCCCTCTGCTCCCTGCTCCATTCCTTGTCCTGGCTGTGGGCATCACCACCTAGCCAAGCACTTGAGCCCTCACAGCCAGACTAACCACAGGCCGGTGAAAGGGCTGAAGCCTCCCTGCCTTTTCACCAGGCTGAGTTTTCTGAACTCAGTGTCTTCTCCTCTCTCTTGTATTTTTTTTTAAATTCCCCATCTCCCCAGGTTGGATTTGTCTTTTATTAAGATATAATTCACATAATAAAATTCACTATTTAAAGTGTACAAGGCCAGGCATGGTGGCTCATGCCTGTAATCCCAGCATTTTGGGAAGCCGAGGCAGGAGGATTGCTTGAGGCTAGGAGTTCAAGACCAGCCTGGGCAACACAGGGAGACCTCATCTCTGCAAAAAATAAAAAACAAAAAAATTAGCAGTACTTGGATTTGTATTTTGTTAAGATTTAATTCACATAATAAAATTCAGTATTTTAAAGTGTACAGGGCCAGGCATGGTGGCTCATGCCTGTAATCCCAATACTTTGGGAGGCCAAGGCAGGCAGATCACTTGAAGTCAGGAGTTCGAGACCAGCCTGGCCAGCATGGTGAAACCCCGTCTTTACTAAAAATACAAAAAAACATTAGCCAAGTGTGGTGATGCAGCCTGTAATCCCAGCTACTCGGGAGGCTGAGGCAGGAGAATCACTTGAGCTCAGGAGGCAGAGGGTGCAGTGAGACGAGATCGCATCACTGCACCCCAGCCTGGGCGACAGAGCAAGACTCTGTCTAAAAAACAAAACAAAACAAAACAAAAATTAGCCATGCATGGTGGTGGTGTGCATTTGTAATCCTAGCTACTTGGGAGGCTGAGGCAGGAGGATTGCTTGAACCCAAGAGTTTAAGGTTGCAGCAAGCGATGATCACGCTACTGCACTCCAGCCTGGGCAGGCAACAGAGTAAGACTCTGCCTCTAAAAAAAATAAAAAAAATAAAAAAAAAAAACAAATAAAAATTTAGCATAGAATTCAGCGCCATTTAGTACCTTCACAATGTTGTGTAACCATCACCACCATCTAATTCCAGAACAATTCCATCGCTCCCAAAAGAAACCCCATACCTATTAGTAGTTAGTCCCAATTCCTCATTCCTCCTAGGCCCTGGCAACCGCTAATCTGCTTTGTTTCTATGGATTTGCCTAGTTTTGGATGTTTCATATAAATGAGATCATACACTATGTGGTCTTCATGTCGGGCTTCTTTCACGGAGCATAATGTTTTCAAGGTTCCTATATGTTGTAGCAGCAAGTGTCAGTGGTTCCTTTTTTTTTTTTTTTTGAGACAGAGTCTTACTCTGTCGCCCAGGCTGGAGTGCAGTGGCGCGATCTCTGCTCACTGCAACCTCTGCCTCCTGGGTTCAAGCGATTCTTCTGCCTCAGCCTCCTAAGTAGCTGGGACTACAGGCGCGCACCACCATGCCCGGCTAATTTTTGTGTTTTTAGTAGAGACAGGGTTTCACCATATTGGCCAGGCTGGTCTCGAACTCCTGATCTCGTGATCTGCCCACCTCGGCCTCCCAAAGTGTTGGGATTTACAGGCGTGAGCCACTGCACCCGGCCAGTTCCTTCTTAAGGCCAAATAATATTTAATTGTATGGCTGTGCCACATTTTGTTTATCCATTCATACATTGATGGATATTTGGGCTCTTTCCACTTTGTGGTGTGAGTAATGTTGCAGTAAACATGCATGTACAAGCATTTATGTGGATGTATGTTTTGGATTCTCTAGGGTATATACTTAGAGAGGAATTGCCCTGTCCTAGAGTTTCATAACTGCATTCCTTGTGCATCTTGTCTGCCCAGCGGTGCTGTCCCCTTAGTGGGCACCCAGGGTCTCTCTGGGTCGGGCCCCTGCTGACCCTTCCATCACCGCATTCCTTTACTTCTCCTATACTGCGTATTCTAGCATTTGGAGCTCTCTATGGCCCCTGAGTGTGCTGTGCTGTTCCTGCCTTTGGGCTTCTGCTCATGTGTATCTGGCGTGGTCCCTTCCCCTTTTGTCTGACGGCCTCTATCTGTTTACTCCCGGCCTGGCTGTCACCTCCTTGGTGCAGCCTTCTCCCACATCACTTCTCATCCTCTGAGGCCAGTCCCTCCCTCTGAGAGGGCCTCCATTTTGTCCATTACACACCAGCTTTCAGCTGCAGGGGGGTGTTACCCAGGCAGCTTCTCTGGCTCTGTATCTGTGTGGTTCCTGGCGTCTAGCAGGTGCCAACAAACACATGTGGAATTAACTTTAAGGCACTGCGTGTGCTTTTCCAAGTGTGCATGTCACAGATCTGTGTGTGACCCACACAGATTTGTATGTCTGCCCCTGCAGACATACAAATGAATATAGAATCAAGGTGTACCTCCCATTACTCTCTGGACCCCTGGGTGTCGGTGGCCTCATATTTGCTTCTCTGTGACTCAGACAGGACTTGGAGAGCTCCAAAGTGATTCTGAGGAAACCCAGTCCCCTTTAACCCAAACAGGTGACCTACTGTTCCAGACTGCTGGGGAAGCTCTGGTCACAGGGGACATGCGACCTGTCTTTTGGCTCTTTCCCTTCACTCCTCTAAGCATGTGGCTGAGTAGCCTGCAGACAGATGGCCTATCCCTTCCGTCCATCCAGACCAGCCCCCTTGGAGATGGCCCTGGGCAGGGAGAAGGCAGGCCCCAAAGCAGCCTCCAGGTCCCGAGAGAAAAGCATAGTTGCTACCCTGGTGTTGTTGGTAATGACTTGGCAGTGGAGGGAGGAGGGTGCATACCTCCAGGAGGATAGTAGCAGGGGAGCCACAGAGCAGCTGCCCATGGCTTGGGTGCTGTGCTGCAGATCTCATCGCTGAAGGTGTGGCTAAGGCTGTCCCACCAGGTGTTTGGGATGCTGTCTGGCCCCTATACCAGCCCCACTCAGGGCCAGAGGGCTCTAAATGAGTCACTCAGCTCTGGCTTTGCCAGGTGGCCCAGGGTAGGCAGATGCCTCAGGTGGGCACATCACGGTGCTGCCAAAGACTCAAGAAGAAGAGGGGTGTGTCTGGCCACTACCCAGGGCTCACTCAGGGTACCAGGGATGGAAGGGAAGAGGAGGGGAATGCTGTCTGACCTGACAGCATTGCACAAGTCAGCCATCCTGCAAGGTGGCTCTTTGCTCCTTTTCTTCCCGCTGGTTCTTCCCTGTCCTTCTCTAGCTGGGATTCCAGCTCTAGTCAGCCAGTGACATCTCCCCCACACCCAGGCCAGTGAGCCAGATTTTTTTCCAAGCCTCAAGTTAGGCAGGTTCGGGGAGGAGACAGCCTCTCAGGCGAGTGAGCTCCAGAGGCCCTTCCTCGGAGAAGCCCAGCCCTCCTCCTCCTCCCTCCTTGGCCCTCTCCTCTCCCTGGGCCTCTTCCCCACGTGGCTCATTACAACTCCAGTTGTTCAGGTCTTGACCTCAAGAGCCTTCCCTATTGACCCCTGACCAGCGATACTAATCTGTGTCAACAGGCCCCAGGGGTTAAAGAAACACAACCCGCCGCTGCCGCCTTAGCAGGTGCCTGGAGGGGGCGGGGCGGCTCCCGGGAGCAGCCGGGCGGCTGCGGGAAGGCACTTCTTAGGCGCCGCCTCCTCCTCACAGCGCCCGCCTTCTCCGCTCCAGCTTCGTGCTCTCCAGGTTTCTCCACTTCCTTTGCAGACCTCCCTCCTGCCGATTACCCACTCCTCTGTGCCCCACTTCCCTTCTGTCTTTCTTTCCTTTGCTGTCCACTCTGCTTGCAGGATTTGGGACCAAATGCCCTCAGGCATCCAGGTGGTGCCCGGGTTGATATGCAGCTGCCTGCCCTTGCACCTCTGGGGGCTTGTTAAAATGCAGATCCTGGGGCTTGTCCAAGTGGGTAGGTCTGGGCAGGGCTCGTGAATCTGCATTTCCACCTAGTACCCAGGTGCTGTTGGTCCTCCAGGCTTTCCCCCTGCCTCTGCCAGCTGCCGCCTCTCTGAGGTGTGCTCTTTTGTCTCCAGGGATGGAGCCATCCTTAGGAGACAGGGGCACACTGCTGGCCATCTAGGCTGGGGGTAGAGCCCAGATGGGAGCCCACCTGGATGGCACGAACCACCTGAGTGATCCCCCTGTTCTCAGAACACAGGTGGGTCACCTGAGGATGTCCTGGTGACGATGCAGGAGCTGCCAGGCAGGACCACCATGAGTCACTGGGGGTCATGCCAGTAAGCTTCCTGCGCTTCTGGCCCTGGCTCTGCTGAGGGCCATGTCAGGGTGAAGGGGGCACACTCCTGGCTTAGATAAGACAATCCAGATTCTCTCAGAGAAACAGTCACATGTCAGACATGTGCCCTTTCTTGGGCTGAACCTAGAGTTGTTCATAGCCTGGCCTTAACCCTGCTGATTGCATATACTGTGCTCATCTCGACCCAGTTGAGGCTGCGCTTCTGTGCTTCTTGGAACGGCCCCAGGGCCATGAGGTTGGCACCCCCTGCACCCCTCTACACACACAGACCAGAGGAGCGAGGATGATGAGGACAGGGACATTAATCACAGTTCTGTTCTGCCTGGCACTGCAGCCCCAGTCCCCAGGAGTCTGTGTATTCCCATGTTCCCTTCGTCCTGTTCACAGGGAGGTGGAAATCCAGACAGAAACGTGCCTTCTTCTCCATCCCCACTTGAAGCTGCTGGTACTGCTTCTGGCCATCCAGCCTTAAGATGTCCCTACCTTCCGTGTGGCCCCACAGCCACAGGCTGTCCCTCCTGCACAGTGCACACATGTCTGGCAGGAGATGGCCCAGAGAAGGTGCTAAGCAGAATGTGGGGTAGGGCTTCATCAGGGCCTGGTGTGCTGGGTGGTTTGACAGTGTTTTGTGGGGGTCTTTCTTGTAGCTCCAGGAAACCTAGATGGGGGTCAGGCTGGCTGAGGGAGCACCCTTGGGTGCTGCCCTCTTTCCGAGTGCTCTGCTTCTCTTTGACTTTACTCTCTATCCCCTAGTCACCCCAACCCACCCCTTTTCCTTCTTCCTCTTGGCTGTAGCTCCCTCACAGGGCTGGGGAGCAATAGACAAACTCTCCAAAAAAATTTTTTTTTAAGTTTCCCAAACTTTTCCAGATGACAAGAAGGGGCCAGGGAAACTGCAACTGCAGAGGGGGGAAGGGGAGAGGAAATGTTCCAAGGCCTTCCCTCCCTTCTGCCTGGAGGCGAGGATAACTAGGGGAGCAGGGTGACTCTGGTGCCCTCAGACAGTCCACCTGGAAGGCAGAAAGGCCCCTAAGCATCCCACCCTTGCTACCCCCCAGCCCATCCTCCATCCTCATTCCCAAAGCCCCCAGCAGCATGTAGAGGTAGAGGCAGAGAAGAATGTCAGTGGGGCACCTAGGAACTTCTGGGGTTCAGAAGCGTGGATTTGAGACATATACCCCCACCAGCTGAGGGAGGTCAGGAGCTGAGAAGTAGGAGAACCTGTCCCCAAGGGCTCCCTCCCCGGGAGTCTGGGGCCTGATAGAAGAACCTGCCACTGCTGGGGTTGAGGTGTGGGGGAACAGACAGGAGGGGGTGGTGTGTGAGGACAGTACAGGGATCACTGCCCTCCCCCAGTCCCACCCTCAAGGGGTGCTGCCCCCACCTCTACTATTCTGTCCATCCACTCCCTGGACACCTCCTAAAACAAAGGCCTCTTTGTAGTCCTGGCCTACTGGCCTGCGGCCAACGGCATTCTTTGCGTGTTTCCTGAGCACGGATCCCAGCTTCGTGGTCAGCTCCTCCCCCACCCAGCCTGCTTCCCGGCCTGACTCCTGGTGGCTCAGAGCAGTCCCCTCTCCTGTCCTGCCCAGGGTCCTCCCCCAGTTCCCGTCTCTACCGTGGACAGATCTGGTCAGAGAAGGGAAACTCCCAGGAGCTTGGCCAGTGGGCCTTCGGTGGGGGTTGGGGGACAAGTGGAGGTTCAACTCCATCCCAGCTCCAGCTGACTTTGGTGGGTTTCGCCGAGCCTCTGTTGATATGTTCTCATCTGTAAAGATGGGGAAAATAACCACCCCTTGGGGCTATCAGGCAGATTCAATGTCTCCAAAACACAGAGCTCCTGCTTGCCGCAGAGTGGAAGAGGCAGCATGTAACTCGAGCTCCCCATTTCTGCACTGCTCCCTGGGTTCCTAGGGGTATGGAGGTGGGCTTGGTGGGCAGCTGAGGAGCTGAGAGGAGTCTCCAGAGTCTTGGGTGGGACATTTCCCTGCACTCCTGTGGGGCCCCCAAACCTATGGCCGACTCCTGGGAGTGCTGAGGCCAGTACCCCAGGGAGTCCTACTCCAAGAGTTGGAGCTGGGTCCCTAGCAAGTGGCCTGCCTGTCCTAGGCCTGGTCCTGCTCTGTGTGCCCCCAGCCCCTCCTGGCATCCATGTCACTCTGTAACAGCAGTGGGGTGTCCTGCCTGGGTTAGGCATAGCAGGGTGGTTGGTGCCTAGAGCCCTGAAAATAGCAGACCTGAGGAGGGCGGGGGTAGGGGGTCCAAGGAGGGATGGTCCAGCTTTTGGAGACCATTTTCGAATGTCAGCAGATGCACACCCTTCAGTCACCAGCCACAGTCACACACAGAGACACACACGGTCCCAATGAAGTCCTAGATCACTGCTCTGGGGGGTTCCCCCCCCCCTTGTTAAAAAATGTTCATAATTTGGAAAGAAAAGGAGCTTTTTACAAGCTGGCGGCTCTAGGGAACTTTCCGTCGGTTCTTTCTGGCCTCGTGATGGGTGGGGCCCACTTTTCCCTTCCTTCTCTCTCTCCCCTGCTCTCCTAATAATCCCCCCTTTCCAGCCTCACCAAACACACCCACCCTTTAGGAGACCTCCCGCCGGCTGTCACCCCAAGAAAGCTGGAGGAAAGCCGAGGACCTGTCTGTGCCCTCCTGGGCCCCATCCAAGCGCCAGGCACAACCCTCCCCCCTCCCCACTCCTCCCTCCCACTGAGAGGTTGGCCCCCACAGGCCTAGAGTCTTCAGATTGCTAAGCTTCCCAGAATCTGTGCCTGGACCCAGGCCCAGCAGCCTGCCTGCCCTTCCCCGAGGGCCTGCCCCACTCTCCTGCAGGCTGAGGGTCCCCCGAGTCCTTCTTGCATCCGGGGGCCCCGCCAGGGAGGGCAGTGCTGAGCTCACCGCCTCGGCATCTGCCCTCCCTCTGCCTCTGGTGCGAGGGCCAGCCGCACTCCCGCCAGTGCCTTGCTCCCTAATAGCTTTTTAAGTCCAACCACATGTGTCTGTGGAGTGAGGAGCCGCCCCTCACGGGGCCTCGGCTCTCCTCCTCCCTCAGCCAAGACCACCCTCCACTTGGAGCCGCCTCAGGGCTGGGGGAGGGGGGGTCTGCCTCCTGAGAGCCCATCTGCTCGCCCCGGGCCTAGCTGAGGAAGAAGGGGGCGGGCTGAGTGCTTTGGGGGGTCTCTTTTGGGAGTGTCGCGTGAGGCCAGCCCTCAGGCTCGGCTGGCCCCAGGTTCCCCAGCCTCTCCTCTGGGTCCTGCAGTCTAGGATCCTCTCTCTCTGCAGGGCAGGCCAGGAGGGACCAGCTCCTGGGTGTGGGAGCCTGGGTGAGGAGTCCTCATCTCACCTCGAGCCTCCCTGGCCAGGGACTTTGGCCAGCAAATCTCTCCTCGCACCCAGCCCCACGGGGGTGACCCCCCAGTTGCCCCTCAGCTCAATACACGTGTGGTTCCCTGTGCGTGTGAGTGGTCTGTGGGGAGGCCTGTGGGGTGCGGTTTCGCAGGAGGGGAGTGAGGGCTGAAAAGCAACGAGCAAGCAGGCTTGGGGTCCTAATGAGAAAATTGCTTCCAGCCAGGGAGCCCTGCTCTGCGGCTGAAATTGCATCCAGCCCCAGCCAACTTTGCTGCCGCAGTACCCGCCCTTCGGAAGGAGTTGGGGAAGCAGGCGGGCAGGGGGAGGAGCGGGCTTTGCACATGACTCAGGCGCCCCCGCCGCCCCGTTCTATATGCACACACCTTGAAGAGTCTCTTCTGCCTCACGGGGAGGAGCTTGAGGGTCAGGCTTGGCTCCGGACCCGACCGTTTAATCCTTGGGAGGCAGAGGAGGGAGTGGGGAGGGATTTCCTTTCTCTTTTGCTCAGTTCTGCTGCACTTATGAGGTGCTCACTGTGTGCAGAGGGCTTGGAGAGGTGAGCTTGCATAGGGTGGGCCCACCCACCCGGTGGTATTCACTCTTACTGTTAAAGGGTGTTAGGAGCACTTTGTTTTCACAGAGATCCTGCGTGGAGTCCCGCTTTCTAGGATGCTTCATTTGAAATTCGGCCTCCCTGGGGTGGGGTGGGACCCTCTTGCCTGTCCTTCCACTCAGGGGCGCCCAGTGCCTACACCCGAGGCCAGGGGACCCAGGGGTGAAAACCTGGCTTAGCTTGCATTCTTCTTTCTGTTCCTCACTTACTTGGGCCCTTGAGCAGAATCAGCTGCAGAATTTGTGGGGCCGAGTGCAAAATGCAAACTCAGGGCACCTTGTTCAAAAATTAAGAATTTCAAGACAGCAACAGTGGAAGTCAAGGTTATGAAGCCAGCCCTGCTTGCAAGGAAAGCTAGTACCACCCAGCAGCCCACTGGTTCAGGGGCTGTGGCCTTTGCCCTGATCTGAAACAGGAAGTTCCACCTGCTTGTTTCCTGGATCCTGGGGAATCTCTTCCCAACCTGGGACGGTGGTCTCCCTGCTGCTGCATCCCTCAGAGACTCTTACTTTCTGGATTTTAGAGATGTTGCTTAGGGAGGAGGGCTATGAGGGGAGGGAACAGAACGAGAATGGATCACACCTTCAGTGCTTAGAGAGTCTCAGGACAAGGCCGCACTTGTCACCCTTAGGTGAACCTGACAGTGGAACCATATCCCTGGTGAGGTGGAACCTGCAGCCTGCTGGGCCCAGCCAGTAGCGGGTCAGTGGGACATTTCCCTCCTCGGGTGGAGCCACCCCCACCAATGACAAGTTCTGACGGCTGTGCCTGTGCAGAGTGGGGAGTGAGCAGGAGTGCTTGGAGGGAGGGAAGAAGGCAGGAGGAAGGAAACAACCCCATTGTCATCCCCCAAATTACTGGCTGGGATGGCAGGGGAGGAGGCGGAAAGCCGACATTGTTTACTTAATTAAAAGTAAACAACAATTTGCCGCTGCCAGCCTCCCATTAGCTGTGTGCGAGGAGCCCTAGGAGCTGCAGACTCGGCTTTCGCTCCCACCAAGCCAGCTCCTGATGCCACACCCCCAGCCTCGGCTCCCCAGGGCCCCGGGCCCTCACCGGCTCATGTCCTCCTCAGGCTGAGGAGAGTGGAACAAGCTATTAAAAGTAAATAAATACATAAAAAGAAAACCCACTAGTGTCTCAGAGTCCTGTGGGTCAGGATAAGAATGTCAGAAACTGTCATTTGGCAGGCCAGCATGGGGCCTAGAGACCCCCGAGTGTGTACACTGAGGTCTGGTTTGTGGTGGGCTGGGCAGGGCAAGGGGCACTTCTTTGTCCAGTAAGCCAGATGTTGGACTACCTGGGGAAGGCAGCCTCCCTCCCTTCCTCCCTCCCTCCCCCCAACCGAGGCCCTAGTCTATACTACCTGGAAGCCTGGGCCTCTCTGCCCCACCTCCCACTTTTTCCTTTTCCCTTTTAGCAGCTTATAAACATCCTTCTCCCATCTTTTTGGCTCTGCTCCCAGAAGGGGGCTGTTCAGGGATCCTGGAGGGCTGGGGAGAGAGGCAAGCTCTTTGGGGCCTGAGGGGAGAAAGACAGCTGGAACTGGCCCCACCCCCAGGACAGTACAGCTACAAGTGACCCTAGGAACAGGGGAGGGGGTTGCCCTAATTTGGGGTGAGGTGGGGACCCTCCCAGCTCCTGCTTCTCTGGAGCCTTCAAGCAGGAGGGGTGGTTGGATGGCAAGAGGGGTTTTGCATGGGCTTCCACCAGGCTCCAGGGGCTGAGCAGAACACCTTTCCAAGGATCTGTCCTCAGGAAAGCCCTCACCTCTCCTGTAGGCCCTGCCTGCAATTATGTAGAGCACCGGCTTCCATCTAGACCTCGGTAGGCATGACCTGAGGCTCATGACTTTAAAAGCTCAGGATGTGCGCTGGGCGCAGGAGCTGACATCCGTAATCAATGCCAGCAACAGGAGGCCCAGACCAGAGGGTCGCTTGAGCCCAGGGGTTCGAGACCAGCCTGGGCAACATAGGGAGAACTTGCCTCTTCTAATAGTTTAAAAAAAAAAAAAAAAATTAGCCGGGGGTGGTAGCATGCAGCTGTGGTCCCAGCTACTTAGCCTCCCAAGTAGCTGGGACCACAGGTGCATGCTACCACCTCTGGCTAATTTTTTTAGGAGAGCTAGGAAGGTCCTTAAGCCCAGGAGTTTGAGGCTGCAGTGAGCTATGATGGCACCACTGCATTCCAGCCTGGGCGACAGAGCCAAGACCCTGTCTCAAAAAAAGCAAAAAAAAAGAAAAGAAAAAAAGCTCAGGGCCCGGATACTTGCAGGAAGAGAAGTACAGGAGCACATGAAACGTACCCAGCTTTATGAAACCATTGCTGAGCCTCCTTCTGGGGGCCAGACAGGCAAGGTGGGGAGGGGTAGGTCTGAGAAAAGAGCTAGACTGAGTGAATGAAACAGCCCCAATCCCCAGGGTGGGGGGGTTGAGAACCCTGGTCTGGAATTGGTCCCTCCAGGAAGATTTAGGTCCCTACTCTTCCCCTGAGCCACCGTCTCACCTTTCTCTTGTCCCATCCCCCATCCTCATTTGCCTCCTCTCATCTTAGTCCTCCACCGTTAGGATTTACACATCCATATGCACGTGCACACAAGCGCATGGATCCCAGGATTCGTGCATATCGGGATTTTCACATGCACTCACACACATAGACAAATCTGGGAAGTCTGTCCCGTACTTAATTGAATTAAAGGACTGGGGTTTGGCAGGACATTGTGTATCTGAGCTGCAGCCTCTTGCAGCCGTTTCAAGGGCTGATGGTTCAGGCTCCCTGTAATTCCAGCCGCTGCTGCTCCCTGTGGGCAGGTGGCTGGGTCTGCAAGCCTGTCCCCTCTCCCCTTCCCCTTCTCTCTCCTTTTACTTCCTAGGCCAGAGCCCACAGCACAGGGCCTGGAGAGGCTGGGGACACCCAATGTACTCCTCCTCCCTTCTCTCACTTGCATTCTGGGAGCTAGTGGGAGGTTAGGGCCTCCTGAGGAGGAGGTACCCCCAGCGTGAGGCCAGGGGACTGTCAGAATAGAACAGTCCAGGCAAATCCCTCCTTCCAGGTTTTCTGCTGCCCATTCTTGGAGTGGGAGCTGGAGGCTGCTTCTCGCTGGTTGGAAAGTGGACACACTTCTTGGCCAAGTGTAAGCCACCTGGCTTTAAAAGGTGGAGAGTCTGGTCTAAGGGCTTTGGGGAACCCTACTGGAGTGGCCAGGAGCCATAATGGTTGGGGGAGTGGTGCCAGTGGATGGGGTATGCTGCAGGGCAAGAGGGATGCTTTTTTTTTTTTCTTTCTAATTTGATTTAATTAGAATTCTTCTTCTTTTTTTTGGGACGGAGTCTCACTCTGTAGCCCAAGCTGGAGTGCAGTGGTGCGATCTCGGCTCACTGCAACCTTCGCCTCTGGGGCTCAAGCGATTCTCTTGCCTCAGCCTCCCAAGTAGCTGGGACTAGAGGCATGTGCCACCACACCCGGTTAATTTTTTTTGTATTTTTAGTAGAGACGGGGTTTCACCATTGTTGCCCTGGGTGGTCTCGAACTTCTGAGCTCAGGCGATCCACTCGCCTCAGCCTCTCAAAGTGCTGAGATTACAGGCATGAGCCACCGCACCCCGCCAAGAGGAATGCTTTTGGCCTCCATTTCTTCCTTCCACTTCAGCCTCTGCTTTGGCAGGCTCTGGGGTAAGCCTGTTCTCAGCTCTCCTTTACTAGGGACAGGTAATTCCACTCTGGCCGCTCCTTGGAGAACAGAGTAGATGAACTCAGGCCCCACCTCTCAGAGGGACCTAGTACAGAGCCCAGCCCCCACTCTGAGGAAGCCTTGGATGGGCCATTCCTGGCCCAGAGCCTGAGGCCATTGGAAAGGGCCTATATCCGGAACGGGTGAAGGAGAGAGCCCGGGAGCCTCACTGTGGGTGGGAGGGTCGTGGTCAGCCAGCCTTGCCTCCTGGGGCATCAGCTCCCAGCTTGTGCTGCACCTTCTGACCACGCCTTTGTGGGGCGCCTGCTGTGTGCAGAATCTACCCCGAAACCTATAGCTTAGGAGAAGCCTGGGTAAGCTGCTAATGGCTGGTAGTATGGGTGTCTAAGGACCTGTTGGAGGAGCCCAGTCCAGCCCTACATGTGTGACCCTTGGTGCCTGGCAAGGCAGGGGGGTAGGGAGCAGCCCTCGCACAGCCAGCTAGACTGTTTTGTTCTGGGGCCTGAGGATTGGGGGGCCAGGGAAGCAACCAGGCCCAGCCCGGGGCCCTGTGAAGCGATCTGCACTGCCCAGGGTCAGGGGGATGGGGGGGTAGGCCTCACCTCGGCTAACCTCCCAGCGAAACAAAGGGGCCTTTCTCCACGCCCGCCCGGGAGGGTGTGCCCGCCCGGCTGCTGCCGCCACTGCAGAGGGCGCTGATTTTTTTTTTTTTCTTTCTGACTTTTCTCCGTTTCTCTCTGTCTCTGGTTCCTGATCTCTGACTTTTATTCTCCATTTTTTCACTTTTTATGGGGATGGGATAGAGATCCTCCTTTTCAAGTGTTTACCAATTGCAGAGACAAGTCTGCACTGTCAAAAGGTGAGGGCATCCTGGGTGCGTTAGGAATACTCCGGGAGTCACGTGTCCTTAGACCCCCCCACCCCCCCGCAAATCGAGGGCAAGCTCCATTCTGAAAGAAGCAGGCAGGATTCAGAGCGGCAGCCACGCAGGGTGGGACCGGGCTCATTGGATAACCCCCAGTCAAGCTATGCACCTGGCAGGTCCCCCGCCTTCTGTTCGCCCACCCATTTCGTGGCCCCCTTTCCATCCGGCCCCCGCACCGCAAGCTGTTCCTAATCAATGCGAACGGGAAACTCGGCCCTCACATCACGGGATGTGTTTGGCAGCGACAGCAACAGGAGCCGCTGCCACGGGCAGCTCCCTCCTTGGTGCATAACCCAGGGTCCCAGTGGCCTGGGCCTGAGTGGGTTCTTCTCCTTCCTTTTGGGACCCCCTGGGTATTCAGAGGGAACCACATCCCCTAGAGCTCTCGGCCGGTCACTGGCCGCGCCCCGCCGCAGCCCTCGGAGGGCAGCTAGTGTTAACTCGCTGCGCCACCTAGCTATGGCGGCCAGGAGTGCAGCGCTTCGCTCCGTGAACCGCGTCGCTTCCTGAGCCGCGCCGCTCCCTGAGCCCTGCTGCCCGGCAGCCTGGGGAAAACCTCTTTTTGGTCCTTCAGGGAGTTATGAATGAGGAATTTGGCAGCTGTCAGTCGGAGGATCGATGTCACTTTGTTCCTTCAGCAGCCTTTTCTGTCCTTATGCAAGCTTGGTACTTTATAGTATATAAAACTTAAAGTTAAAATATGTTTAAAAAAATCTGTAAAAATCCCCACTCACATCTCATGTTGCCGAGCAGGTCTTGGTTGTGTTGCACCAAGAAGCAGGAGAGACACACTGGAGGTCTAACAGCAGCAAGTCTAGGATTTGGAGCCTAGGCTTGTGATTCCAGGCCCAGGGCTGTATGCAGCACTTGGTGCCGTCCTATTCAGCCCAGCCCTGCCCAGGCTCTTAGGGCTCCAAGCTGGAAATTTGCAGTCAAAGGCCCAGATTCCTCGTATTTCCTCTGGACAGCTCTGGACAGTGGCTGCCTTCGGGTCTCCAGGGCAAGGAGAGGAGCAAGCCTGCGAGAGAGTGCTCTGCTGCCTTCCCCTGCTGTGCTGTTCTCAGTGAGGCTCCAGTTCCTTCCTCTGGTCATTCCAGCCCTTGAGTATGGCGCAAGTATGTTCAGTCCTGTGTCTGGAACCAGCTCGGCTTTGCAGGAAGATTAGCAGCATCAGGGTTTCCACATTAATTCACTGGACATGAGTGTCAGTGGTTGGGCTGCAAGAAAACTATTCTTTCTTCAGGAGGGGGAAGGTGTCAGCTAGCTGGTGCCTCTGTTCCCTGGGTGGTCAGTGTAGCCATGGTTTGAAGAAGGATCTAGAAGGGTCTCTTTGGAGTCTTATCATCCATTGCAGCTGTGCTTTGAGATGTGGGGGATGTAGCAGCAAACAAAACCAACAGAGAGGGCTTGTCCTCAAGAGGCTCATGGTCTAGTGGGGTGTTCCTGGTCAGGACCTCCTGGCCCGAGTGGCCTGGTGGCCAGGTCTCTGGGTCTGTCATGCCTTCCAGAGCTAGAGCCTCCCACTTCCCCAGCCGTGGACCAGCCAGAGGTTCCCTGTGTAGGTGGGATTTGGAGGAAAGGCTGTTTAGTTTCCAGCCTCCAGGTGGGAGAAGGGCCCCTCTTAAACATCTGATTATGGTGGGCATTTGTGTTTGTTGCTTGTCCATGAGCCAGGGTCAGTCCCTGCTGCACCAAGGCAAGTCTCCGGGTGAAGGAGGCCCCTTTGGAGTCACCAGCCTGGGTATTGAGTGCTCTCTCATAGGGGTTGAGGAAGTTAGCACCTGAGGAGGGGAGGCAGGTGGCTTCAGCCTAACTCCCACTTCCCCTTCCCCACAGGGTGAATTGAAGTCGGTGGGTTCTACAGTTCTAATCCCAGGCCCTGAGGTTTCCTGGATGGATTCTTCCAAGGAAAGGGAACAGTGGAGGGAGGCAGGAGCAGAACTCTGCTTAAGGTCAGAAAGAGAGCAGGGGGCAGAGAGAGGTGGTGGGGGAGGCTGATGCTCCCCAATCCCTGCCAACTCTCTGTCCTTTTTGATTTCCTCAGGCAAATAGGCAGAGAGCTTAGGGACCTTCCCCTGCCCTGGGCTAAAGTGAATTTCCTGCTCTATAGGGTCTCACTTCTTCCACCTTCCTTTTCTTAGCCAGTTGTTCCTTCTCTGAGCCTCCTCCTTTTCCTTTTCCTCTTCCTTCCCTCCCTTCCCCAGAAGCATTCAGGGGTGGGTGAGTAGAGGCTCCTTGTCCTGGGGTCTCCCCAGCTCCTCACTCTGCTGAGTGCCCACCAGACAGATGCTGGCAGCTGCATGCAGCCCAGCAGTTGTGCACACAAAGCCACTCCTGAGTATCTTTAGGAAAGTTTTCCTCTTTCTGTTTTTTTTTTCTTCGCCCAAAGGAATAATTTCCTCTCTGCTCTTTTTTGTTTTTGTCCCCTTTCCCTGCCTCTCTCAGAATCTTGTACTGTACTTCTCTGATTCTTTTTGCCCCAGTCTTCCTTCTTCGCTTTGGCCCTGATTCTCTACTGTGGCTCCTCCTTCTCTCTCTCCCTTTCTCTCTATCTTTTAGTTTTAGTTTTGTCTTTTGGTTGCTCTCTGGCTCTGGGGCTTCCTGCCTTCTCGCATCCCTCCTCCAAACTCCTGCTTGTCCCAGGCGCATCCCCTGAGTGGCCTGCAGAGCCTCTGCCTCCTGCTTCTCATACCAGGTTGGCATTAGGGTCTGGAGGACTCTGTCCCTTTATGAATAATTAGACCAAGGGCAAGTGTATTTGGGGGTAGGAGGAGGGTGATGCCCAGCCCTGGGAGGTGGGGACACTATTAATAGCCCTAAGAGCAGCTGGGGGTGAGGGTGATTGTCTGTCCAGCCTGTCCTGTCCTGGGCAGCTCAAAGGGCCAGAAAGGGCAGTGCTGGAAATAGAGAAAGCGGGTGGGGGTGGAAGAGCAGCTCTGCAGGCCCCTTGCCGGGATGGGACCCCCCTCCCCAGGGCCCCTCTCTTTTCTTGGCATGTGGGGTATGGAGGGCATTCTCCACTGTCAGTTTTTCTTTGTCAAGTTGGGGAGGGGATAGAAGCTTCAGGGGCTGGGGGCCGCTTGCCTGGACCCCACCATCACATGACTCTTGGCCCCAGGCCCTCTCAGAAATGCTGGCTCCAGCTGCTGGCTGAATCGTGGCACCAGCCAGCACTGCCAGGAGAGGCGCCTGGCCTGGCCGCCCATGGGCCTGTGCCTGTGTTCCTGGTTTTCTCAGCTCTCTGTATTCCAAGGCTGGGCTGGGCTGAGCAGGCCTTGGGCCTAACACTCCCAGAGTCCAGGGGGACAAGCTCTATCCTCCCTGTTCCCTGTTGGCCCTCTCTCCCCCACCCCTGTTTCTAGTATGGTGACTGTCTTGAGACCATTGGATGGCTATTGCACACCGATGTGGGGAGGAATATGCCTGTACAGGTGTCTGCCCGGGCTCTGCCATTATATTTGCAGAGAAACCTCTCTATTGCTCTTTGTAGATGGTAGTGGGCCAGGCCCCAAGGGAGCCCCTCTGTTCACTGGCAGTGGTCTCTGGGGCAAGACACCAAAAACTGAAATCTAGGACACACCATGTACTCAAGAGCATGAGCTCCTGGGGAGGGGAGCTGAGGGTCAGCCACAGCTTCCCCACCAGGGTGGGAGGTGGCATTTGAACAGAGTTGAGAAGGAGGAATAAGCATTCAGCAAATGGAGACGAAGGGAAATAGTAATCCAGGTGGAAGGACAGGCGACGTTTATGTAGCCCCAACTATGAGCCAGGCCCTGAGCTAAGCACCTTATTATACATGTTTTCTCATTTATTCCTTACCCAGGAATGCTAATGGTAGATGTTATCTCCCTTTTACAGATGAGGAAACAGTTCATAACTTGGCCAAAGTCACAGGCTGGTAGGTTCTGGAGCATGGATGTGAATTTGGGGGAGCCTTGGTATGCCGTTGCTGGCCACCCACCTCCTTCCTCCTCTTACCCTCCATTTCAGCATGCCCCCTTCGGCCCCTCTGTGCTGGCACAAGGCCAGCTCACCCAGGATAGGGTATCCACAGTGGTAGAGCACCGTGTTGTACCCCCTCAGTGGACACAGGCTCCAGACCAAGGGCACCTCCCTGGGTAGGCCAAGGGCAGGCTCAGAGGACAGGTGAAGCAGACCCAGGCCAATGGCTCCTGCCTTTCTCCATCTCCCCAAGATGTTTTTCTTTGCCTTCTTCCTTGCCTGATCTTTGCCTGTCATCTTCAATCTCTTCTGCTCTGATGGGAATTCCTACCCCAGGTATCTCTGAAACACCCCAGACAGTGTTGCTGCCGTGCCCTGGGTCCACTTGTTCCCTCCATAGTCAGGTATCTGAGGTGCCAAGTTTGGTGCTGGGTCACCTTGCCATGGACAGACACAGGAGGAGCCTGCAGGCCCACTCGCATGTCCCATTGCTGCTGTGGCTGGGGGTCTCATTTATTAACTGTTGGGCTGGTCCTGGAGTGGCCATTGGCAGGTGGGCATTTATCTACCTGCTGGGTGCTCTGCTCTGCACCTGGGGCATATCCCTTCTCTCTCTCCTTTGCTGGCCACTGCCTGTCATCCCTTGGGGAAGAGCAACTGAAATTCAGTTCCCCAGTGCCTCCTGGCTTCTTCTGCCGCTCCATGCCTGGGCCCATCTCCAGGAGTTCTCCCTGGGCTGGGGATGGCTGCTAATGAACGGGAGCCGGGCAGAGAACGCTGAGTAGCTCACACCAGAAGAACTCCCTGGAGGGCTCCAGGGCCACTTGCTGGGGATGGAAGGGAGGTGGGAGTTCTATTGTTTTCTTGGAGGAAAATTTTAAGCTTAGGAACACCTTTCTCATGATATGAGGGAGGCAGTGATGGGCTGTGTGGCTGGAAGGCTTCTGGCTAGGAGTCTGTCTCCACATGGGGAGTGGAGGCAACCAAGTACTGGAGGAGACAGGCCTTCTTCACCTCGACACCGTGTGGGGCCTGAGGCTTTCAGATGAAGCATGAGACTGCTCTGCTGGTCTCCTGGGTACAAGGTGAGCTGATGGACTTGCTTTCTCCTCGCTTCCCGAAGCCTCACTGCCGAGCTGTGAGTCCTGCAGTAGCCAGGCCTGGCACTTGCTCCAGGGGCACCCGTAGAGGCCGGGATGCGTTGGAATGGAGAAAGTAGTTCTTCCTGGGGTCGGGATGGAGAGGGGAATGTCCCATCCAGATGCTGGCCCTTCATCTGCCAGGTTCCTGTGCCTTCCCTACCCCCCGCCCCCACAATGGCTTTCCTTGAGCCTAGGCCCTAGGGGCAGCCAGAGCAGGCCTAGACCACATGTGAGTGTGACTCGGTTTCTTCCTCTTTCCTGTCACTTATCCCCTCTGCCATGTCCTCTTCCCCCATCTCCAGCAGGTCAGTCAAGTCAAAGGCGGAAGCCCCTTTGGACCTATGAGCAGGGAGGGAATGAGGAAAGGGGAGAGAACGATAATGGGGTGACATGTTCCCCTGTCCTTATCCCTGCCCCCACGCACAGCTTGCGGGCTATGCTTCTTGTTCAGGCTCCTGCTTTAAACCATGTGAGACTCTAGGGATGACAGAGGAGGGAAAAACCTGCCACCTCAGGATGACTCCAGGATGTGTGTGTGCATGTGTGTGTGTTTGTGCACGTGTGTGTGCACATGCATGGTGGCTGGTGGAGCAGGGTGAGGAATGGAGAGGAGAGGAAGATCCTAGAAGCTCTGTGGGCCCAGACCCTGGCCAAGCCTCATCCCCCTGGTCTGCCCTCTGGCTGCCCTGCATTCTCAAGGACTTCCTTGGTCCCGAGTCTCCTGTTTGCTGAGATGGGGAGAACCCCTCTGTGACCCGTCCCCTTAGCCCCCCATCTATCCACCGTTCCCCTCCTCAGGGTGTCTCAGATTCTCAGACTTGAGTTTCAGGAGGCACAATAGTTACATTCTCCAGCTCTGATTGCTACAGGCGGGGCCTCTGGCTCCCCTTGAGATTGGGTTTCCCGTGCCCTGGACGCTCCGGAATCTCAGAGGAAGGGGGAAAGAAGTAGGAGGCGGGTGCAGTGCTGGGAGGGCCAGTGATTGGCCCCAGAATCGCATCAGCCCTTCAGAGGATGGGGTGTTGCAGCTGCCCAGAGGCACCCCCAGAACAGAATGTACCCCCACTTGCTTCTGGAATGTCAGGCCTGGGAGGGCCAGGGGATGGGCAGGCACACCCCAAGGGCTGTTCTACCCATTTCCAAAGGCCAGCGGTTCCTGCAGAGTTGAAGGGGGTTCCTCTCTGGTGGCTCCAGATGTACCATCTCACTCCACCCTTTCTTGACAGCAAAAAGTGGCTAGTGGCACCTGTGTGTGTGTGTGTGTGTGCGCGTGTGTGTGTGCGCGTGTGTGTGTGTCTGAGTCTGAGCATGTGAGTGTATGCATCCAAGTGTATGCACATACCTGGGTTATGCATATGTGGGTTCAGCTAAGGCCAAATCTGTGCACACCCCTCAGCCTCCATAAAACTTGTTAGGCCAAAGTCCGTGGGAGCAATTGGCCAGCAAATTATACATGGCCCCTTTCACAGTACAAGTTTGTTTCGAGTGGGAGCTGAGGCCAGTGTTGGCTGTAGCCAGCAGGAATTCCTCTCTCACCCTAGTGGGAGCCATAACTATCTCCCCATCTGTAGCTGGAACATATATATATGTATTAAAACATATCTGTAGCTGGAACATATATATATATGTATTAAAAACATGCGTCCGGGCGCGGTGGCTCACGCCTGTAATCCCAGCACTTTAGGAGGCTGAGACAGGCGGATCACCAGGTCAGGAGATCGAGACCATCCTGGTTAACACTGTGAAACCCCGTCTCTTCTAAAAATACAAAAAATTAGCTGGTCCTGGTGGCGGGTGCCTGTAGTTCCCAGTACTCGGGAGGCTGAGGCAGGAGAATGGCGTGAACCCAGGAGGTGGGGCTTGCAGTGAGCCGAGATCGCACCATTGCACTCCAGCCTGAGCGACAGAGCGAGACTCCATCTCAAAAAAAAAAAAAAAAAAAAAAAAAATGCTGTCAGTTGGAGTTTATGTGCAACCCCAGGCTCCTCCTGGCTGCTGGAGCTTCCCCACCAGAGCTCTACTGAAGAGGCAGAGTCCTCTTGGAAACACGCACAAGCACACGTGCCTGCAAACACCAGAAGGAAGAGAGGGGGGTGCTGAAGAGGTGAGGGGGAGGCAAAGGAAGGACAGAGGGAGGGGAGCCAAGGGAGACAAGGAAGATCAGAAATGGGGATCCAAGGGGAAAGGCAGAGAGCTGAAGAAAAGAAGTAAGGTAGGGACTTGTTCCAGGGGCTGAGAAGGGGAGCTGGTGTGGGTGTGAGAAGGGCAATTTTGCAGGGGAACTTTGTGGCTGTTCCAGAGGATGCTGAGTGGCCCCCAAGGAAGAGAGGGGCCCAGAGTGGCCACTTGGCTGAGCCTGGCTCTGGTCTGGGTACTGCCAGAGGCCTCCAGCCCACAAGCTGTTGTTGCTGTGGAATGACCAGTGGTGTGCAGATGAATACAGAGTGGCCCCAGAACCTGGAGCCAAATCCCGTTTCAAAGGCTTCTTCAGCAGAGCCCACTTGGGCCCATGCGGAGACAGTCCAGTCTTATCGCCTGCTCCTTCATAGCCCTCCCTTCCAGAAGCCTGCAAAGTGGCCAGAACCATGGGCAGGGGAGGCCTCTGCCTCAGAGACATGGATCTCACGAGTAGCCCAGGTCCCCAGAGAAGGACAGCCAGCAGAGCTGCGTGTTTGTGTGACACGAGACAGCCTGACACCCCCAAACAGCATCGAGAATGAGCTGTGGGCTCTGAGATGCTCTCCCTCCTCTAGCCTGGCCCAGAAACCAGGGACCTCGAATGCCAGCCTGGCCAAGGCACCTGTCGGACACAGCGGCTGGGCTCAGGTTTTAGGCAGCTGCATTTGATGGGCCGAGTGGGAAGCAGTTGAGAGCACAGAGAACTCTCCAGCTTCCAGCACCAGCATGGAGGGAAACTCTTGAGTTGGTGTGGGGTGAGGGGAAGCAGCAGCACCCACTCTATCCCATCTCCAACCAGTATCTCCAGGGAATGCTAGGAGCCACAGTCCCTGAAGAGACTGGGAGGGTGGTTGGGTGGCCCTGAACTTGGGGGTACACAGTTAGTGTCCCCACTGGCTGGCAAGCAGGCTGGAGAGAAGCCTGAGGCCAGAAAGGCTTCCAGGGGACATGGCCCCAGAAGACTGGGGAATCAGAGAGACAGTCCTCGGGGGCGTGGGCCGACGACAGAGGATAAAAGATGAAAGATGGAGCCCGGCACCTGCCCGCGTTGTGCCAGCCGACACTGTCCCTGCCCCTCCACTGGCCCACAGGCCACCAGCTGGCCCATTGTCCCCAGTGAGAGAGCAGACACTGGAGGGGGCTCCCTTGTGGGCAGGGGCTCACTCATGTACGCCTGCCTGGCAGGGACTGCCAGGGGAGAGCCATCCCGGGCTCAGGGGCAAGGAGGGAAGAAGGGGGGTGGCCAAGAGATGGAGCGTGGAGACTGAGTGGGAGGCCCGGCCAGAGTCCGGGAGGCCGCCCTCCACCTTCAGAGTGGAGAACAGAGCCCTGCTGTGCTGCAGTCAGGTCCCCTCCTGTGCTGTTGGCAGTGGGCAGTGTGCGGGGCCTGCGAACAGGAGATAAAGAGTTCAGGCAGAGTGTTTTTTCTCACTAACCGTGGATTTGTGTATTTGTTCAGCTGGTGGCTCTGATAAGCCCCATTCTGCCAGATAAAAGCAGAGCAGCCCCGAGGCAGGGCCTGGGGAGGGGCATCCTAAAGGGGCCTTCCTCCTTTCTGTCCCAAATCCCAGGGTTATCCCCTCCCCCGGGGAAGCCCAGACAGGGAAGGCAGTCATGACATGGAGATGCTCTGCAGCTCCTGTCACCTGTCCAGAGCAGGTGTAGACCTCAACGCAAGGCTCCCCAAAGAGCCCGCCAGGTAAGAAAGCTGGCCCACGTTGTGCCTCTGGTGGGCAGGATGTCTGTCTCCTTGCCTCCCCAGGAGCCCTTTCACCATGGACCTAGTGGCCTCTCTGGGCCCTGCAGCCACTGGCTGGTTCCTGCCAGCCTCCTTCCTCCATCTATCCAAGGCACATCCCCGAGCTGACAGGGTGCTCAGAGACCTTCCCCCGTCACATCTCTGGTGTCCCGAGGTGCCTGCGGCCCTATCGGGGCAGGGGTCTCCTCTTGCTGAGCTTGTTAAGGCCCTGGCTAGAGATGGCCTGTGAGGACTTTAGCCACCTTTGAGTAGAGCTGCGGTGTCCCCTGCCCCTGGCTTCAGCCTTCCCTGCTCCTTTCACTGTGCTGGCCAGCGGGGAGAAGGGGAACACCGCTTGAGCAGATCAGTGGGCCCTGGCTGCAGCTGCCCCAGCCGCAGGCCTGGCTCCTGTGCCTCCGAGCCTGGGTCCAGATTTCCCATGTCTCTGCCTTTTGTCCTGGAGCTGAGCTGAGCATGTCAGGGGCCGGCGGTCGCGGCATTGTGGGCCTCCGGCTGAGGCCGCCAGCCGTAAGATGGCTGCCAAGGTCTAAAATGGCTGCCAGCAGCGCCCGGAGCAGCGCCCGGAGGCGCGTGGCAGGGACTGCACTCGCACCGGATCCTTGCTCCCACTTGCTCCTTTACATAGAGCTAATAGTAATAACAGCAATAACGTTTTGGGGCTGTGTCCTGATTTAGAAGGATTTCCTGTCTGTCGCGCTCTCCTGGAGCCCCATTTGTCTCTGCCTCAGTCGCTGGCCCACCTCCATCTCTTTGTCGGGTTCCCTCTCGGCTGGCCCTGGGCTGGGTACGCGTGTGCGCGGGCACATGGCTTGCCATCTCCACTTGGCCTTTGGCAGTGGGTCGGGACCGCTCCCATGGGGTGGACTGTGAGGCTTCCTCCTTCTTCCCCTGACTCCACTGATCCAGCTCTGGAGGGCTTGGTGGGGACCAAGTTGTCCCTAGGATGAGTGGGGTTCATAGCAGAGAGACCCCTGGGCAGCAGAGTGGGGACCACGTGCCCCTCGCTGAGCTCTGCACATGGGTCCTGACTTTGTGCTCTTCTCCAGCTATGATTTAGAGCAGCCACAGGACTGGGGTCTGAGGAGGCCCTGGGACGGGCTGCCTGCTCCGTAGACCCCTTGGCTGCCACTCCCGGACCGGCTGGGGCTCAAATCAGACCCAGAAACCCAGCAATGGGCCAAGGTGAAAGAGTGAGGTAGTATCAAGAAAGTTCACATTCACACCATGCTATGGCACAGAGAGGTTGCCCTCTCAGGGAACATGGGTGGGCTTCCTCCAGAGCAGAGAGTGCCACTAATAAAGAGATGGCTCAGGGCGGGAACCTCTTTTGCCAAACACACCACCAGGGCTGAGCGAAAAGGGAGGTATGAAAGGATACACCCCAAACCAGAGGTGGTGAAGTATATCCTTCCATATTAAAAGCACTTGTTAGCACTTTCCGTATTAAAAAGAACTACTTTTTCTTGACTTGCTACAATAGTATTTATTTTTTGGAATTAAAAAATCAAAAGTTAAGTGGGGATGGGGTGGAGGGGAAGTGGGGCCTGAAACAGTCACCCTTTTTCACCCATTACACTAAGGCAGGCGGCCTGGAGCATGGCCAGTGCTTTCAGCCCCAGACATGGTGGGGCCCTCATACTGCAAGTAGGGGTGCCACCCGGGTGGGCTGCATCCTGCCCTCCAGCCCCAGAACCCAGCTCTGTTCCTTGCCTCCCAGGTGACTGATGGGGTCCCTCACCCCAACCCTAGGGCTGATGTCACCTTTTGCAAACCTCCTTTATGGTGGGGGCCAGCAGGTTGAATCAGGGTGGTGGCGAGACCCAGGAGGCAGGAATGCTCTTTAAAGTCAGGCAAAGCCCTGGCCAATACCAAGGCACGTTTTTCAGATGCCACCCCCATGTGGTCCCCCTACGAGCAGCTGATGCTTCACCAAATGCCTGGCTTCCTCCTGCCCCACAACCTGCCTGGCCCCCCTCCACCACCCTCTCGCCAGCTGTCATGCCCAGGCAGGCATTCTGGAGGTCCCCGTTGTGCCCCTGGCACACAAAGCTTTGAGGACCAGGGGGATGGGGGTGGGGGGCTTTCCCAAGCTCAGCAAAATATTCACACACACACTCCACCCTGCCCCCAGCCCTCTGTGAGCTCCCACTGCACAATGAGCCCTTGTCTCGGGGCTCCCTCTGAGCAGCTGTGGCACCGGGGCATGAGACAGCCCAGACAGGCTGGCACAGAGCGGGCGACAGCGTCAGGGCAAACCTCCCCCCTCTGGGTTGCCAGGCACTGCCTCTAAGCATAAAGGTGAGGTGGGGGAGGCGCAGGCAGACAGGAATGGCTTCAATTAACCAAGTTAGGGAAGGGGATGCTCCTCTGGGAGCTGGAGCTGGGTGGGGGATGGGGGACCCTTGGGTCTGTCCCCGCTGTGGAGAGAGGTGGTCTCTGACTTCTCTCTTGGGACCCCTCCTTGCTCCTGACTCTCGGCCGGTGCTTCTTACCTGAGGGTGACTTTGCCCTTAAGGGCACAGTGGACAATGTCTTGGGACAGTTTGGGTTGTCACAACTGGGGTGCTAGTGTCATCTAGTGGGTGGAGGCCAGGGATGCTGCTCAGATATCCTACAGTGCACAGGATGGTCCCCACCACAGAGAGCAACCCAGCCCAAATGTCAGCAGTGCTGAGGCTGAGAAACCTGCACTGGGCATGTCTTTCCTTCCCTGCTTTGGGTCTCCTGGAGCCTCCCGGGGCTGGTTTCGGGAGAGGGTGGGGTGAAGGTTTCTGTGGCCAGGGTGGGCCCTCTCTGCTCTTGCACCAGGCTGGAGGGGCCAATGCTTGGCTGGTGCTTATGGGAACTTTGCTCCTGACACATTCTCCCCTTTTGTGTCTCCTGCAGAATCCGGACAATCAGATAGTTCAAACCAGCAAGGAGATGCGGACATCAAACCACTGCCCAACGGTCAGTGCCCCCCACCTGCCCAGCTGCCCTTATCCTTCATGCCCCTCCACTTCCTTCCCCCACCCTGGCTGCCCTGGCCACCCTCACTTCTTCCCCTTCATTCAGCTGTCCCTTGACTGAGCTTAGCCTGCTGTCCTGAGGGGATGGGGGCACACCTAGAGAATCCCCCCTGTTCGGTGTAGACCTGAGGGCCAGCCTGGAGCTGGAAACGGGACTTGGGAGGGAGAAGCAACAGTGGGGAAGACCTTTGGAAATAGCCAGGCAGCCCCCTTCTGGCCTTGTCTTGACTCACTCATCCTTTCCGCTCTTCAGGGCACTTAAGTTTCCAGGACTGTTTTGTGACTTCCGGGGTCTGGAATGTGACAGAGCTGGTGAGAGTATCACAGAGTAAGTGAGTCCTTCCTTCCAGGCCAGGGATGGGGATTGAAAGTGAGGATGTGGGACCTCATGGGATGTCCTCCTAATGGGGTCTTAGGGCAGGTGGATGGGGACAGATGCTTTCTGGGACACTCTCGGCTCCATTGGTGCTGGGCTGGGTACAATAGAGTCTTCCAGAGAGGCCTGTCTCCAGTCTCCATTGCTTTGGAGGAAAAAGAAAAAGTCACAACCAAAGGCTCTTCTGTGACCCACAAGCTGGGAGGAGGTTCCTCAGCAGCCCAGATGGCCCACTTTCTCCCATCTCCTGGCCCCACAGTAAACTCACCCTGGGCTTCTGGGAAGCCGTTCATGACAACGAAACAGACCCCATCAGACCTCCCCCCACCTCCAAAGCTCATCATCCTCTCGTTCTTCCAGCTCCTGTTGCAACAGCATCAGGGCCCAACTTCTCGCTGGCGGACCTGGAGAGTCCCAGCTACTACAACATCAACCAGGTGACCCTGGGGCGGCGGTCCATCACCTCCCCTCCTTCCACCAGGTAAGCCCAGTGGCCCTGCCTTTCCATCTTCTCTCCACTCCCCCCATGGCCAGGGCCGTCCCAGTGGCTATAGTCAGCTGTGTCACCAAGGCTGGGGTGCTTCAGAATGTCACCTCTCATTGAGGGCACTGGCTCTAACACTTTAGAGTCCACCATGCACAGTCACCCACTGAGCTCCTGCTTTGTGCTGTCATGAAGGACCCAGCCCTGGGGACACAAACTCACACAAGGCATAGCTTTGCCTGGAAGTGGGAGTCCAAGAAGGTCTCTGTCTTGGGGAGGTGACATTTGAGCCCAGACACAGAGGGGGTTGTTGGAGGGTGTGGGGAAAATGTTCCAGGAGAAGAGGGTAGCCTGTATCCCAGTTCAGCCTGCACTGGCTGGCGGGACCACCCTGCAGAGGGCTTTGGAGGCCAGAAGAAGGCATTTAGACTTCATCCCTGGGTAGTGGGGACCCCTGAGGGGTTTTAACCAGGGGATGCTGAGGGTGTGTGTTCCAGAAAGCTCTCTCCAGCAGCAGTGTGTGTGGGCGGGACTGATAGCCAGTTAGGAGGCCATTGGAAAGGCTAGAGTGGGGGAGGGCCTGGAGGGTGGGGTGGATGGAGAGGGAGGGAGCTGCTTCGGAGGCAGGGATGTGGGTTCTGGCCAGGGCAAGTTGTGCTGGGCAGGTCCACTCCACTTTTTTATTTTAAACATGGGTGTTTATATTAATTGCGAGATTTTGGGCATTCATTTTGATTTTTTTAAAAATATGGGACTAGGCCGGGTGGGGTGGCTCACGCCTGTAATCCCAGCACTTTGGGAGGCTGAGATGGGCGGATCACAAGGTCAGGAGATCAGGACCATCCTGGCTAACACGGTGAAACCCCATCTCTACTTAAAAATACAAAAAATTAGCCGGGCATGGTGGTGGGCACCTGTAGTCCCAGCTACTTGGGAGGCTGAGGCAGGAGAATGGCGTGAAACCGGGAGGCGGAGCTTGCAGTGAGCCGAGATCATGCCACTGCACTCCAGCCTGGGTGACAGAGTGAGACTCCATCTCAAAAAAAAAAAAAAGGGACTAAAATATTCCTTATATTGATGACTGAGTTTTATGGCATTTTTGTCCCCCTGACATTTTTGTCCCTGTGAGTACGTCATTCACCTCACCCGAGCCCTGGGGGCTGCCAGGAAATCATAGGTGGGATACAGGAGGCAGCTGAGGGTTTTGCCGTCTTCTCTGATATGGGCGGCTTGGAGGACCGTGGCATCACAGATTGGGAAGGGGCTTGAGGAAGAGGAGCAGGTTGAAGCTGATGGCTTGAGGGGCCCTAGGGCTGATCTTGGGGTTGGGCACGCAGTGAGTGCCCAGAAATGCTGCTGTTGGCCGGCACCACTCCCCACCCAGAGGGCCATCTATGCACAGTTCTTTAGCCTGGACACTTGGTCACTCCCTGGAGCCTCGGCCCATTCTTGGCCCATCTGACCCTTTCTTTCTTCCCCAGCACCACCAAGCGCCCCAAGTCCATCGATGACAGCGAGATGGAGAGCCCTGTTGACGACGTGTTCTATCCCGGGACAGGCCGTTCCCCAGCAGCTGGCAGCAGCCAGTCCAGTGGGTGGCCCAACGATGTGGATGCAGGTATGGGTGCGGGGGATCCTGACCCAGAGCAAGGGCAGCCTAGAGCCTTTTTGTCCCCTTCTCAGTTTACCTGGTGAGCCTCCCATCAGTTGTCCCCCTGTCGGGGGGCATTACCCATCTGTTTTCTTGCCTCCTGATCTTCCAGGGAGGGCAGAGCAGGCTGAAGGAAGGGAGTGGAGGTGAGGAGGGGTGCTGTGAGAGTCAGCAGCAGAGCCCGTGGTATGGCGGTGGGAAGCAGAGGGGATGCCAAGCCTCTGCTGCCCCACAGTGGGGTGGCCACAGCCCCTCCTGGTATTTCTCTAGAGGTTGCCCCACCCTGTGGCCTCATGGTTTAAAGCAGTTTCTCACCCTGGGGGCTCATCATTCTGTGTAGGGGGATTGTTCTGTGCATGGCAGGATGTTTAGCAGCATCCCTGGCCTCCACCTACCAGATGCCAGCAGCAAAACCCCCACCCCCAGTTTTGATGACCAAAAATGCCTCCAGACATTGTCAAACGTTCCCTAGTGGGACAGAATCCTCCCAGGATGAGAACCACTGGTCTCAAGGGCCCAGCTTTACAGAGAGAGGCTCAGAGTCTAGTGAAGAATGAGCAGAGTCCTTTTGAGACCAGGTAGGGAAGCTAGCGAAGGGGAGAGAGTACAGAGGAAGCCAGCTCAGACCTTCCCAGTCCCCTCTAGGGATCTTCTTCTTGTTGAACCCACCCCCCTTCACCTCCATTCTTGACTGAGGGTGCAGATAGACCTAGAGAGGACTCTGGAAGAGAGCGTGTTACACGTGCATGTGTGTGTGCATGTGCATGAGCACATGTGTGTGAGGAGGCTGGCTGCAAGAGCCCCCTGCTGACGTGCCAGTGATACAGCCTGTTTATCCTCACTGTGGGTGTGACAGGGCCTGGGAGTGCAGACTCACGCGTGTGGGTTGTGCACAGGGCATGTCTGCTCTGGACAGGCCTGGGCCCTGGGCATCATTCTCCTCCTCCAAAAGGTGAGGGTCTGACCTAATGGTACTTTGTCTGATGTTTTCCAGATATGCCCCTACTGGGAAGGGCCAAGTGGGCAGGCAGAGGCTGGGGTGGAGCGAGGTGGGGCTGGGAGGCACTCCTGCTTTTCTGCTGCCCCAAAATGAATGCAAGTTCTGGCAACTTCTCCTCCTCCTGGGAGGAGGAAAGGAGGGCTCGCCTCCAGGCCTCAGGCTGAGGGAGTGGGCTGGAGACCCTCTAGATGGCCAGCAGAGGCTGGCCTCTGTGAGAAGGCTTCCTTGCGTGACTCTGGGGCCCCTCCCAGGCTCTCCTCGTGGCAGGCAGGGACTTGGTCCAGCATGGGCCACATGCTTTCCTAGGGGAGCCTTGAGAGGCAGACGGGAGTTGAGAAGGCCCGGGAGACTCTTGGGCTACATCCTGGGTCCCTGGCCAGGGCCTCAGTAGGTGACCCCTTCTGCAAGGACTGCCCCTGTGCACAGTGCATAGAGGACTGTGTCTGCAGCTGGCTCCTGGGGCAAGGGCTCCTGGGCTCCTGTGCCCAGACCTAGTTCCTGAGGAGCCCCCCTCTTCCTGGCTCCTGCTCTCTCCTTTCTTGGCTGTCTGCTTTTGCGCCTGCCATTTCTGCATTTCTGCTCCTTCCGGCAGTCCTGCCACGCACGGCCCCCCAACATCCTCCTGCAGCACCCTCTGGCTCCCTTTCCCCCTCACCCCGCTGTGTGTTGTTTCCATGGGCTGCAACAAATTGCCAATTAAGCAGCCCAGCTGCAGGACAGGGAACAGCTGGGGAGGCACTGTGCGGCCGTGGGGACAGCTGTGCACAGCTGGTAGGATGCTCCCCCCTCCCCACTGTGCCAGCTATCAGGTGGCACACAGCTGCCGCCAGATAACACCTCTGCTGGCGGCTGGGAGTTCGCCCTTCCCCCGCCCCTTCCCTCTGCGGTTACGATGGCTCTTTATTTCTCTGTTCTGCAGCCCCTCCACCCTTCACCCAAACTGACTTGATTTGTCCTCCAAGGATGGCAGCTCTTGAGATCTGTCCCAACTCTACCTTATCCTTCTCAGCCTGGGCACAACCTTAAAGCTCAGCCCAAGATGGGAGTTGATCTTTCCAGAAGAACTTGGCCCCCTGGGGGCCCTGCTTTGTCATTTGGATGCCATGGCCACAGGGCAGAGATGAATTTCTAAAGACAGACCTCAAACAAGGTGTTCTCTGTGCCCTTGTTTCATGCTGAATGCCACCCACACCTCTGGCACCAGAAGCAGGGCAGAGCCCTGAAATTACCCATCCTATGGTAGCTGAGCTTCTGGGTCCCCTGGCTGGGAGAGTCCTCTCCCCTCTGGCTCTGCCTCCACAGCCCGGTTAGGCCTGAGCAGCCCAAGGGCTCTCCAGGTCCTCTGGCCTCTGTCCTTGCTCTTTCGCTGGGCATTGTGTCCCTCCTGAGGGCTCATGGCTGTGTGCTCCCTTCCCTAAATGGGGCCCTGGCTTCTTCCCGCCAGAACCTCCCATGGCCCAGGGCACCATGGCATAGACCCCAGCCTGTCCCTCCCAAACTTACCCCTTCCCGGCTCTCAAGCTGGCGCCCTGGGGTTCCTCCTGCACTCCTTTCCCAATGTTGGTCCTGCATCCCACCCTTTCACTTCATTACCTGCTTGCCAGGGCACAGGCTGGTCCCCTTGCTCACCCCCTGCCTGGCACGCACCACCCCACATTACCCAGGGGCCTCGTTTTCCTCTCTGGTCAGAAGCACCCCTTGGCTGGCCTACACACAGGGTCTCGGAACCAGGCCCAGAACAAGGCCTGGGACTGGGCAAGGAGCAGCAGGAGCGAGCACAGTGGAGGAAGGGGCAGTGGGGAGGGGCTGAGGAGAGAAGGAGCAAGCTGCTGGCTTCCCGCCTTCCCTGCGCCCACCCCAGCCCAGCTAAACCTGCCCTGTGTTGCTGCTTCCTCCCTCCAGGCCCGGCTTCTCTAAAGAAGTCAGGAAAGCTGGACTTCTGCAGTGCCCTCTCCTCTCAGGGCAGCTCCCCGCGCATGGCTTTCACCCACCACCCGCTGCCTGTGCTTGCTGGAGTCAGACCAGGTGAGAAACGGGGGGCCCCGGAGGGGGGCAGTTGGGGAGGTGGCTGAGTATCTAGGGGCAGCTGGCCAGGTGAAGGGGCCAGGGCTGACCCCGAGTGACAGCCCCAAGCTCTCCGAGTGGGCCGTGATGCAGCAGCGGGTGGGCATGGGAGCCGGCCCCTGCTTCACGTAGCAGCACCTCATCGAGGACCAAGCCGGGCCCCTAGGCTGCCCACCTGGCTCCTGAGCAACCTCCCACTTCTCACTCCTCACGTGCGTGGGTGCTACATACAACACAGGCCTGTCCCGAGTTCTCTCCAACTCTGGCCCAGTTCTCCTTTTGTCCTGCCAGCTGTGGGCGGGAAGACACAGCCTTCTGCCCTGCCCTCCTGCCGGCTCCTCTCTCCCACCTCCTGGCTGAGCCCAGGCTCTGGTTTTTAGCCGGCATGAGCCCAGGTTGATGTGGCGCCTGGATGGAGAAGAGTACTCCTAAGGAGCCCAGGCTCCTGCAGCAAGTAGCTACCTTGTCTGGGCCTCCCTGCCACTTTCTAGAAAGGAAGGGCTGGGTCTAGGGGACAGGTGGTACCTGGGCTGCTCCCCAGGAAAAGGAACTGCCCACTGCCGTGGGGCTGCTATCTGACTTCAGTGTCCCAGTTGAGAAGGTGCTCAGGATGAGAACACCTAGATCGCCCTGAGAAGATAGGATCAGGCAGGAGGCTGTGGGAGCTGAGACCTCAGCCCTGTCACTCCTTCACTTTCTTCTTCCCTCTCTGGGCACCCACCTGGCAGCAAGAGGCCTGGACTTTTTCTGGACATGGCCCTATGTCCGCCTGCCATCTCCTGGGCTTGTATGTAGGACACAGAAAATGAGGAGGTTTACCTCCTGGCTTCCTCCTTGGGGCCTCCTGGCTGGGAGCCCAGAGGCAGCCGGTGCTGGGGCAGGGTGTGGTGGCCGCAAGGTGGGGGTGGGGAGCCCAGGCCCTCTACACAGGCAGCAGGAGGGCGCAGGCCTGGCTCCTCCAGCTCCAACTCAGCTTTTATGAACTCCAGAGAGAAGCCAAGTTTCCTCAGCCCCCTAATGAAACCGAGAGCAAGAGCGAGCTGATTGGAAACAGACGGGAGGAGGAAGAGCTGGGGCCTGCTCTGGGTTGGGAATTGCATGTGCAAGGACGCGTATGTGAGGACACGTGTGTTAGTGATGAGGCTGAGCACATGAGAACACCGCCTAGGTGGCGGTGGCTGGGTGCACACCAGCTCGCACTCAGGAGATGTGTGTGTGTATGTCAGACAGCCATCCTGAGCAGACGCTGGCTTTGTCTTCATCCAGAGCCCCAGGGAACCCTCTGCCTCCTCTTGTCCCCCACCCAGTCTCCCACCCAGGGCCTGAATTAAGGCAGGGCTACTGAGGCACTCACCTTAGGTGCAGAGTGTCAGCAAGTATCAAAAACTCAGTCATCAAGATAAATAATATTTTAATGGAATATGTTTTAAAATCCAAACTATTGGAAAAAAAAGGGTATGATAAGCAAACACCAGTTTTTGTTTGTTTGTTTGTTTTTGTTTTTCTTTTTTTAAAGACAGTTTCCTGCTCTATTACTCAGGCTGAATGCAGTGGCACGATTATAGCTCACTGAAGCCTTGAACTCCCAGACTCAAGTGATCCCTCCTGTGTGCCACCCTGGCTAATTTTTAAATGTTTGTTGTAGAGACGGGGTCTTGTTATGTTTCCCAGGCTGACCTCCAACTCCTGGATCATGTGATCCTCCCACCTTGGCCTCCCAAAGCACTGGGATTACAGGTATGAGCCACAGCACTCAGCCATGTCTTTGTTTAAAATGGTTTAAAATGTTGAGGCTGGGTACAGTGGCTCATGCTTGTAATCCCTGTGCTTTGGGAGGCCAAGGCAGGAAGACTGCTTGAGGCCAGGAGTTCGAGGCTGCAGTGAGCTGTGATCATGCCACTGCACTACAGCCTGGATGACAGGGCGAGATCCTGTCTCCATTTAAAAGATACTGGCTGGGCGCGGTGTCTCACACCTGTAATCCCAGCACTTTGGGAGGCCGAGGTGGGCGGATCACAAGGTCAGGAGATCGAGACCATCCTGGCTAACACGGTGAAACCCCGTCTCTACTAAAAATACAAAAAATTAGCCGGGCATGGTGGTGGGCGCCTGTAGTCCCAGCTACTCGGGAGGCTGAGGCAGGAGAATGGCGTGAACCCGGGAGGCAGAGCTTGCAGTGAGCTAAGATCACGCCACTGCACTCCAGCCTGGGCGACAGAGCGAGACTCAGTCCCCCCCCCAAAAAAAAAAAATTCTTCTTTAGGCTGGGCACAGTGGCTCATGCCTGTAATCCCAGCACTTTGGGAGGCCAAGGCAGGCAGATCACTTGAGCCCAGGAGTTTGAGATTAACCAGGGCAATATGGCAAAATCTCATCTCTAGGGAAAAAAAAAGCAAAAATCTGCCAGGCCTGGTGGGGTGCACCTGTAGTGCTGGTTACTTGGGGGGCTGAGGCGGGAGGATTGCATGAGCCCAGGAGGATCGCTTGCAGTGATCCATGTTTGTGCCACTGCACTCCAGTCTGGATGACAGAGCAAGACCCTGTCTCAAATAATAATAATAACACTTTTTTAAAAAGCCAAATAAAATAAAGACAAGATCCTACCCTGCCTCATCTGCCTCATCCTAATCTCCCAGCACTGGTTGTGATCAAACTTTATTTACAAAAACAAATGGCTGGCCTTTGGACCCTAGTTTGCCTATTGATTATTATTATTATTTTTTTGTATTGCATTAAAACATCATGGATCCTGATGACTGACTTTTTTGTGCCGCCTTAACTTTTGTGGCTGTGGCGGCTGCCTTACCTGCTCAGGATCCTCAGGACCCTCAGCCCTCTGACCGGCAGCTCCCCTCCTCTCCTGTCCCTCCCACTGGCTGCCTCCTTGGCCCTGACGCCCTTTTTTCCCTGCCCACGTGCATGCAGGGAGCCCCCGGGCCACAGCGTCAGCCCTGCACTTCCCCTCCACGTCCATCATCCAGCAGTCGAGCCCGTATTTCACGCACCCGACCATCCGCTACCACCACCACCACGGGCAGGACTCACTGAAGGAGTTTGTGCAGTTTGTGTGCTCGGATGGCTCGGGCCAGGCCACCGGACAGGTGAGTCCAGAGGGCCCCAGGAGCCCGGCTACAGCCTCATCTCCACATCTATCTGTCTGTCTCAGGGCTCACAGGATGAGGGCCCAAAAGCCAGAAGCCCGCCTGGGGCTAGAGCAGCAGGGAACTGGTAGTACCAAACGCCTCGATTTTTTGGGTCTGGGGACGGGGGTCTGTGTATTATGCCAGGGCCTGTCTATCATGGTCCGGAGAGGTGGGGGCAGCATCTGGGCCCCCTTGCTCAGTCAGGCTCCTTGCCCTTCCCATTGTCCTTGCCCCCTCAGCAGGAGTGAACTCATGATGATCCAACCCGGATCTGGGCCCTGACCCCCCAGCACTCCTCTTAAACCTCGGGGCTGCAAGGGTTTGCTAGATTCTAGACCAGGGTTTCCCCAGTATCAGCACTGTTGACATTTGGGGCTGCTTATTCACTATTGTGTGAGACCATCCAGTGCACTGTAGGATGTTGAGCAATATCCCTGGCCTCCACCTGCTAGATGCCAGGAGCACCTCCTCCTCCCCAATCTTGATAATAAAAAAATGTCTCCAGATTTCAGTGTGCCCAGGAGGGCAAGACCATCCCTAGTGAGGAGCACTGTGTCAAGGGAAAGCCCCGATCCACATAGCTGCCATGGAGACTCCTGCTGGCAGGACTTTTAACAAAGGGTTCCCAGGATGGTCCTGCTTCTAGAGTGAAACCCTGCTGCTCCTCAGCCCTGGGAGACACACTGGCTCCCCCCAGAGCCCTTCTCTGTCACTGACAGAAACTCAGGGTTGCTCAGCGAAAGAATGATCCCAGGAGGTGGTGGGCCAGAGATGACCCTTCAGTGGGACAACGGTCCCTGGTTGGAATGTGGAGGTTTCTAGACCTCTGGGAAAAGTCCAGAGCCTCAGCAGCATGCTGTAATAGGAGAAGCACAAGCTCCTCTGTAGCCAGCCCTCCCAGCCTGGAAGCCTGCTGTGAGAGGTCAGGCAGGGAGGATGCTCAAAGGGCTGTGGTGGGGAAAGGCATCCCGGAAGCCCACACCAGAGGCTGCCTGCTGCCACCAGCCCCGTGCTGCCTTGGTGTGCTCTGGCAGAGCGAGCATTTGCTAAGCGCTGGTGTATTGATTTGCGGTGGGGCCGTGGCTCCGCCTCCTCACTCTGTCCCTAAGGGAAGCCAGTCCTCTTCCCTTCCTCCTGTTCCCCTCCTGCTCCTTTCCTCCTTGACTCCCTTCTCCCTTTGCCCTTCGACGGTTTCTCTTGGCTGACTCTGCAGCTCCTTAGTGTACTGGTAGCTTTGCCCACCTCTCTCTGGACAAGCTCTGTCCACTTTTAGGGCCATGGAGGGAAGAGCAGACCTGACCTCTGACAGCTGCTGTGCTTGCATCAGAGATGCCAGCAGAGTTCACGGGGAGCTACCAGCCTATGCCCGGCCTCCAAGGGGCCTGGGGTCTGGGATATGTGTCAGAGAGGCCTGGAACATTACCTTACCTGCTTTCTTAACTACCGAGGCAGCCAGGATTTGGAGTCAAATTCAGGCTGGCCTAGAGACCAGCCAAGGTTAGGCCAAGGAGCCAAACCTAACCACAGAACCCTTGAGAAAGTGGGTCATTTAGTCCCCTGGCCATTCTGAGCCTCTGGTCCTGAGGGCTGGGTCCTGAGCCTCTCCCTTGACTTGACTGTTCAAGATTGAGGACTCTGATATAGAGCCACAGTTTTTAAAAAAAGACAGAGGACTCATTTTGCCTAGAAGCTTCTCTTCCTGAGGCAGGCACTTGCTCCAAGCAGACCATGGACAAAACACTGCAAACAGGCACCTTGATTAAGCAAGGAGTGTGGCCCAGCTGGGGAGCAACCTCTGAGTTTCCTTGTGTGGCCTGTTGTACTGAAGAGAGGGAGAGGGGGCTCAGCGGGGAGCCTGCTTGATGGAACCCACGCCTGGCTTCTGGGAGGAGGCTAGAGACAGCACTGTGCTACACAAGAGGCTTGATGCATAGCTGCAGAGAGCCAGAGGGCCCGGCTCTGCCACTGATCCAGTGGGTAGGGAGTGGCAGCGCCCAGCTGTGCTTGCACTACAGCCACTGTTAAGCAGTGCTTCTCAGACTTGGCATGCGCGAGAGTCAACTAGAGCCCTGGCTAACACACAGATGGCTGTGCCTCACCCCCAGAGCATCTGATTCAGCAGGTCTGGGGTGGGGACTGAGAATTAGCATTTTTCCCAACTTTCTAGGTGATGCTGATGCTGTTTCTAACCTCCTTGAGAATCAGAAGTCACAGATCAGTTTTGCAGGAAAATGTCTGCATAGAAGAATTTTAGGCTGGGCGCGGTGGCTCACACCTGTAATCCTAGCACTTTGGGAGGCTGAGGCAGGCAGATGATTTCCTGAGCTCAGGAGTTCGAGACCAGCCTGGGCAACACGGTAAAACCCCTCTCTACTAAAATACAAAAAATTAGCCGGACGTGGTGGCGTGTGCCTGTAGTCCCAGCTACTTGGGAGGCTGAGGCAGAAGAATCACTTGAACCCAGGAGGCGGAGGTTGCAGTGAGCCAAGATTGCGCCACTGCCCTCCAGTCTGGGCGACAGAGTGAGACTGTGTAAAAAAAAAACAAAAAACAAAACAAAAAACAGAATTTTACAGACAATTGCAGAAGGGTTCCCAGGGCACACCTGTAGCCTGGCCTTGGACCCTAGGGTAATAACAGCCAAGGCCATGTGAAGACACTATGCAGAGGAGATGCAAAGGGCAGTTAAGAGGATGCCTGGTTAGCTGTGTTTCAGGGAGAAGGAAGAGACTGCCAAGTGAACATGATGGAGAAATCACAGGGCCCAATGGGAGAGCATGACTTTGGGAGGCAGGATGCCTGGTCCTGGCTCAATCTTGACCACCAATGTCAGAACAGCCAGGCCTACGTGTTCATCTGTAAGGTGAAAGTGAGGAGCTGGTCGGGCGCGGTGGCTCATACCTGTAATCCCAGCACTTTCGGAGGCCGAGGTGGGCGGATCATCTGATGTCGGGAGTTCGAGACCAGCCTGACCAACATGGAGAAACCCCGTCTCTACTAAATACAAAAATTAGCCAGGCATGATGGTGGGTGCCTGTAATCCCAGCCACTTGGGAGGCTGAGGCAGGAGAATCACTTGAACCCGGGAGGCGGAGGTTGCAGTGAGCCGAGATTGCGCCACTGCACTCCAGCCTGGGCGACAGAGTGAGACTGCATCTCAAAAAAAAAAAAAAAAAAAAAAAGAAAGAAAGAAATTGAGCTATACCACCTTCCAGGCTCATTCTAGCTCCTAACTCCTGAGGTTTTAAGGCACTGCACAGTCACAAGACCTTGAGGTTTTTAAAACCTCAACTGTACCCCAATCAGAGCTGAGACATGCCAGCCTGGCTGGAAGTTACATCTAGAAACTGAATGTTGTAAATCAGCAGGTTTCAATGTCTGGCCATATCAGGCGGGGATTAGCATTATCGGGTGGGATTAACGATTTAGATACTCCTGAGGGAGACAGGCTCTGAAGCTGGAGGAAGGCAGAGGCTGTCCTGTGGTTGCTTGGAAGGCCTCTGTGTCCCAGTCCCCTGGGAGCCTGAGCTCGGGACACCTGGAGAGGAGGAGTGAGGCTGTGATCAGACCATCCCATTCCCTCCTTCTAGGCAGGCATGGAGATGAGGGGAGGCGTCACATCACCTTTCTCTGCAGAGCTGCAAACCCCCACGCTCTGACCTGCACTGTTACCTGGAACTGAGGGTCCCTTTCCAAAACAACACCTGCACAAAAGTTCTCCAGCCCATGATGTATATGGGGACCAGCAGCCACTGTTTGCTTTTGTCAAGGGCCAATGAGAGTTGTCACCCTTGGAGTGGGCAGGAATGGGTCAAAGGAACCATTTAGAGGGACAGTGTGTCAGACCTAGATGCTGGTCATCATGGTAAAAAAACAGTGGGCAGAGAAGCCAGAGTTCAGAAGGGCGTGGCTGCACAGGCCAGCCTGGGCTTCCGTGACTTTAAAGTGCAGCAGGAAGGACAAGTCGATCCCACATGCTTACGGGTACTTGAGTGCTGCATGCTTCTGCCGACTTGTTGGGGAGCTGGCAGGGATGGGGGAGTGGCCTGTTTTGAAGGTTCCAGTGAGATCAAGAATGTCCTAGAGGAACAGGGCAGAGAAAGATAGGTTGTGATTCAGGGGATCTGGCTGGTCCCCACAGAGGGGACAGAGTTTTTTGAGCAGGCCTTGAAGGGTATGGGAAATAGTCTTTCATACAGAGAGCTTCACAGCAAGCCAGCGTGCAGTCCTGCCCGCTCGGCCTGTGTTCTGGAAACCCCAGTCAGTTTGGAATGGGAAGTGCAGAGGGGCGGTAGGGGCTGGACCAGTAGAGGCATACATGGGGGCCTTGAATGCCCAACTGAGGAGATTGGGCTTCATGTTGGGTATAGCTGGGGCTGTGGAAGGTTTCAGAGGACTGGAGAAACCTGAGCTGATGTGGATTTAGGGGAGAGGATTGATGAGCCTGGTGGAAAGAATCCTAGCATCCCTGGAGTCAGGCAGACATGGCTGTGAATTCCAGGTCTGGCCAGTTGCAGTTGGGTGACTTAGGATAAACCATTTAATGGCCCAGAGCCTCAGTTTCCTCAGTTGTGAAAATAAGGAGAATAGAGCTTCCTTTGTGGCAAGGCTTCCCAGGGCAGGCCTGTTAATGCTTGGACTGATGATCCTTTGTTGTTGGGGCTGTCCTGTGCACCGCAGGATGTCGAGCAGCATCCTGGCCTCCACCCAGCCCCTCCAGCCCCTATGTTGTGACAACTGAAAGTGTCTCCAGACATTGCCAGTGTCTCCTTGAGGGGGACAGAATTACCCCTGGGTGAGAACTGATGCTTTCTGGGGTGGGTTGGGGGTTATACAACAGAACTAAAGCACCTGGTCCAGGGCTGGACACTGAGGGTCCTGAGCTGATAAGCACAGTCTCAGCACAGGGGAGTCCCATACACCAGCTCATTGTCATCGTCCAGCTGAAATCTGTGAGGACAGAACGAGGCACTGGCTGGAGACATCAAGGGGATGGGCTCCTCGGGGCTTGCTCACCGATAGGAGGAGGAGCACACAGGATCCTCTCTGGGTCTCACATCTGGGTGCCCGGAGGGGCGGAACTCTATTGGTGCCTGGAAGGGCGGAACTCTATCCCACAGGAGAGGTGCTGGTTTAGGATGAAGAGCGCAGGCCAGGCCTTCCTGAGCTCACGCTGCAGTGGTCATCAGGGTCCTGTTCAGAGCAGCAGGAGGTGTGTGCCCAAACCTCCAGGGAGGTCTCTCCAAGGAACCTGCCTGGGAGAGGCCGAAGCGCCTCTGTCTGTCCTTTGGCACCTATGTGTCCTGAAGCCAGAAGGCCAACCCACACAAGGCCATGCACAGGGCCTGGAGGAGAAAATCCAGTTAGAAGCAAATGAGGGCATAAAGGACAAGGAATGCATCCTGACGACCGAGCATCCATGGCGTCTGAGGGCATCATACAGGGAAGTCCTCCTGAAGAACCTCACGGGCACTAGAGCTGGCAGCGACGGATTTTCTTCCCTGGCCATTCTTGAGAGAACAGGTCAGCGCCCTACCACCCACAGGCAGTGAGGACCCAGGCTGCTGGAGCCGAGGACGAGCTCCCCAACTTCTGGTGGCCTCCTGAGGACATGTTGTGGGGTGGGTGCTGGCAGGCCTACCGTCCTTGGTTAGGTGAACCAGCTCAGCCCGACAGCCCTCAGAGAGAGGCAGGCATGTGCTTTGGGGAGCCGGGGGAGCAGGGTGAGCATGCTCATCTTTCCTGCTGTAGGAGATGGTCTTCAGGAGTGTGAGAGTTCTAGGTGCAGCTGCACGTATTTGCTAGGTGGCACATTTTGGTACCTAAAACATTTTCCCTAAGAAGTAACAAACCACCCGTCGAACACCCCCTCCCTCCCTCCCACAACTTCAAAAGAGGACCCAAAAAAAAAAAAAAAAAAAAAGAGAAACACCTGAGAGACCAAATAAGAGAAACACCTGAGAGACCAAACAGAGGCCTTACACCCTCACCCATCCCGTGCCCTGGAGGAGAGGACCCAATCCTGGATCTTCCACCGGGAGCGCCCGCTCTCAGGAGCGAGCTGGCGCGGCCGTGCAGGGGAGCGTGTGTCTGTGTGTGATGTGCCTTCATGCGTCACTCTATTTATGTTGTTCGCAGCCCAACGGTAGCGGCCAGGGCAAAGTCCCGGGGTCATTTTTGCTACCGCCGCCGCCTCCAGTGGCCAGACCTGTGCCCCTTCCTATGCCTGATTCCAAATCCACCAGCACTGCCCCAGACGGCGCCGCCTTGACTCCTCCATCACCTTGTAAGTGGACGATGAAACCGAAACCACAACGCCCAGCATCCCCGGCCAGTCCAAACAGTCTCCACTGCAAAAAGAAAAGCCTTCCCCCTCCCCACCACCAAAGCCCCCCAACCCAGAGCACCATGGACAAGAGCAGAGCCAAGCCCCCCAACCACAGCCTCCCTCCCGGGCCTCAGTCGCACCAGCCAGCACCCCACGAGCCCCCTGCCCGCTGCTCCCAGCCGGGGCCCCTGGCCCAGGCCCCTCTGGGGGGCGGGAGGGAGAGCACAGCTGGGGCGCGCAGGCCAGGGGTGCTGGCGGGGGTGGGAGGGGGCGGGGAGGCACAGCCATGCCATCTTCATGCCTGATTGCTGTTTTTTTTTTTTGTTTTTTGTTTTTGTTTTTTAATTTTTTTGTTGTTTCGTTGTTCCCCCCACACCAAGAAAATCAAATGTAACCACAAGGCGACGCCACCACCATCCCCTTTTTGCCTTGCCCCTCACCTCCATCCCTGGGCCCTCGGGCCTCAAAGACGCAGCAGGCCAGCCCCTGACCCCTTCCCCCTCAGTCTCACATTTGGTTTCTCGTTGTTCCTCTTTTTTTTTCCCCCTTCCATCCCTCTCCCCTCCCTTCTCCGCAATTCCTTTCCCAGGTTAGATGTTCTAAGGACGAGGGAGGGCTGTGGGCTTTGGCTTACTTCATCTCTCTCTCTGTCTCTCTCTCTTTTCTTTTCTTTTTTTTTCCTCTTAAACCAATGACAAATTTTGTCAAAGGGAAAAGAAGAAAAATCAGTCGAGAGGTCCCAGGTAGACCCGGCGTGAAGGACAGGAGGATGGGGCGGGTGCTGTCTGTGGGCCAGGGTGGGCAGCTCTGGGGGTGGGCAGGCCACAGGCCAGGGCAGTTCGGTGGCGGTGGGAGGGGTGGCCCATCTCACACTGCTCTCCGCTCGCTCTGTCTCTCCTCCTTTCTCGTGGTTTGAGTTCTTTTCCCCTCTCCATCCTCTTCATGCCATCTTCCCATCTGCATCCACCATAAGACATGAAGTCACAGTCATTGGAGGTGGGCAGGGTGGGGGATGGGAACTGGGCTACAGGGTTCGGGGGCCACTTCTGGAGAGAGGTGGGCAGAATCTGGTGAGCATGGAGTCCCTGGGTGTGTCTGGTGCAGGGCAGCGGGGGGCCTTCCAGGTAACCTGTGACACTCCTTGCCTCCTCTGGGGGCATCTTCCCTTCTGGGGGTGCAGGGCCTGTTCCCTCCGGCAGGGCTCCATCTGGACAACCTGAGAGGAACTCAGGGCTGTTGAGATCATTTTGTCCTTGGGCCCCAGGATGGCTGCTCCCAGGCGTCTGAGCCCTAGGGCTCTGCCAGGCTCTCCAGCCTCCTCCTCCTCTATTGCCTTGGTCCTGGAACCACAGGCCTGTTGGACCTGGTGCATCAGTCAGAGGAGGAGAATGCCATAGGCCTGAGCCTTGCCACCCCTGGGCCCAAGCCAGGCAGCCAGCGCCTAGGCCCTTCTCTGACCCTGCCCTACCTGGCTCAGCCCTCCATTGGGCACCCTTTGGGTTCCCCAAGCCTGCCTGCCTGGTCCTTGGGCTTGCCCAGGGTGGTAAGAGGTGTAGCATCTAGCTAGGCCACCCAGGTTGGAGAGGTAGCCTGGCTGGGAAGGCCTTCCCGAAGCAGGGTGGGGCCGGACTGCCAAAGCCTCCACCCTCCCCTGGCCCCCTCTCTTCAGTACCTGAGAGGGGCCAGTGGGAAAGCAGGGGTATCCACTGAGGGTACTTGGGGACCAGGGCTATCCCCAGCCCTGCCCAGTGCCTCACTAGCGGGTGGAACTGGGTCCAAGAGACTTTTGTCTCAGCCTCCAGGGCCTCTCCCTCATCCCAGCCGTGAAAAAGGATGCCTGGCTGAGACTGTGGCTTCTGAGTGGGGGTGTGTTGGGGGTGTAGTGTGTGTTCCTGGTCAGAGGATGAGGGTGTCCCTCTGTAGTGGGGGGCAGGCTCGGAGCCTGGCCTTCAGCTCAGATGCCCCTCTGGCCCGTCCTTCCCACTGCCAGCCTAAACTCGGGCAGCATGGTCTAACTCAGTCTCTCCCTCTCTCAGCAGCCCCGAGGGGCAGTGCCCAGATGGGCCCCAAGGCCTGACAGGGTCTCTCCCTCTCTCCCCTGCTCCCCACAGCATTCGCAACGACAGGCGCCTCCTCTGCCAACCGGTTTGTCAGCATCGGACCCCGGGACGGCAACTTTCTGAACATCCCACAGCAGTCTCAGGTAGGAGACCCTGCCCACCACCTGGATGCAGGGACCAGGGGAGCAGGCAGGGTTGGGGGGCATCTTGGTGTTAGGGAAGAGCCTGGAGTCCTTGGGGCTAACAGGGAGAGAGAAGTCTGAGGTGGGGCTGGAGGGCCCAGGCTTTTGCACGCCCAGCTGAGCCTGTCTCCCCAGGCAGCCCCCAGGCTCCCTGGCTAATCAGCTAATTGGATAATTAGCTCTGACAGCCCTGGCCCTGGGGAAGGAGGCCAAGGACCCAAGTCTAGAGGCCCTCTGGGCCAGGCCTGGTAGAAGCAAAGATGGAAGCCTGAGGCCCATCGGGAGAATAGTCTGCCTCACTGCTTTCACCTCCCCCGACTGGAAGCCCTGGCCCCTAGCCCTCCCCTTTCCCCTGGCTTTGGGTGGGCTGGGTGACGGGTGGAGGAGGGACAGAGGGCCTGGTGGGCTGCGTGCCCAGAACTGGCACTGAGGGCAGGGCAGGGCAGGCCACCGCCCTAGGGGCCCCTCACCCAAGTCTCCAGGAGTCCTGTTAGAGAGAAGGCCAGCATGCTGGAGACCTCATCCTTGCTCCTATCCCCTGCTGACACCACCCTTAGTTCTCACCAGGAGACAGATCCCTGTCACAAACAGGAGATAAGACTACTCTTAGCCCTCCAGGTGGAGACCCCAGAGGCCAGTGCCCACAGAGCCCAGTGCCCTTGGGGACACAGGGAAGACCCATCTCAGGAGGAGGACAGAGGCAGCTTTAGGGGGCCTGAGGCTTTTACAGCCCAGGGTTTTGAAAAACATGCAAAGATCTTTCTTTTGCACATTTTACCAAAACACCTCCTTGGAGGTGTCCTCAGCCCTGGGAAATCCACCTCTCTCAAGAGCCCCTGGGGCCACCTCTCATCTCCTGCTCTGCCTCTGCTCTGGGGCCTGAGTTCAGAGAAAGTTGGTGGATGGAAGTTTTGTGTGTGGTTTGAGATTGTTTTTTTTTTTTTTTCTTTTCCTTTCCTTCTCTCAAAAAAAAAAAAAAAAAAAAAAGCCAAAAAACTTTTGTCAAACTTCAAACTTCAGAGCTCCCTAGTGGCAAGGAGGGGAGGGGAAGAGAACTTCAGCCCCCTCCAGCTTCCCACCCCCTTTCCCCAGAGTCACGTCTGACCCGTCTGGTTTCCAGGAGCAACCAGACATGATGTAACACCCAGATGAACTTGAACTTGGGGGTGTTGAGAAGAAAAACAATGGCTCCGAGCAGGGGCTGGAGCCAGCCCCCTCTGCTCTGTGCCAGGGAGGCCGAGAGAGCCCTGCTGGCAGAGGCGGGAGGGGGTGCGAGAGGAAGGGACAGCAGGCGGGCCTCCCCTCCTGGCTCTGGGCTGGCACCAGGCTGCAGAGTTCCATCGCTCCCTCCCTCCTGCCGCCTGCCTGGGCTGCTCACAGCTCTGCGGTCGTGCGCTCCGGGGACCACTGCCACGAGCTCTCCCTGCTAACCCTGTTTCCGCTGCCTCCTTTACTTTCTTTGCTCACTTTGCTTGGACATTTGGGGGCCAAGTCAGAGTTTAGGGAAAGTTTGTCTCCCCCCATGTTCCCTGTGTCTTAGGCTCCAGCAGGTAGGAGGAAGGAGTCCCAGCGGGGGTCCAGGGCCCCTGAGCAGGCAGGTGTGTCTGGGAGTGGTTGGGGGAGCTGGAGCTGGACAAGCGGAGCTGGAGCCCTCGGGCCTGGGGGCAGGCAGGCGGCTGCAACGGGCAGGCGCAGGGGGTACAGCCGGGGGTGGTTTCCACAGTAACCAGTGACTTTAGCTGATCTCTGGAGCACCAGATGGAGAGAGAACAATAGAATGAGGGAAGAAAAGAGAATTTTAGCAATTTTGTCATTCCCTGGGCAGCGCTTTTTACTTAGTTTTAATCAATTTTGGACCTGGCTCAGGAAGTAGGGAGGGGTGAGCAGAGAAAGCCACTCTGTGCTTGGCAGCAGATCCCCCATTTCTGGGACCTGTGGGGAGGTGCCGGGGAGCCCCCTTGGGGCAGCCTTTGTCCCTAACTCCAGACCTGGAACCAGAGTCTTCCTTCCCTGAGGAGGACCCCCCAGTCTGAGCATTGGCAGTTGTCCCCCACTGTACAGCTCAGGAGACCCTAAAGGGGCCAGTGTGAGGCCCTGGCATGATCTGCCAGGAGCAGATAGGGCAGGTGGGGCCCTCCCTGTCCTATTGTCCACAAGCCTCATTTGCCTGGTGAGGAGAGGGGTGGGCTCACCACCAGAGCCAGCCTCCCCCTCAACCTCGGGGCAATGGCACAGGGTTCCTGTATAGTCTGCCCTTGGGAAGGGGGTCCCAGGGAACAGGCCCAAGCCTGTGGCAGGTGGGGGTCACCCAGCCCAGGCGGTTCCCACCCCCGGGCCTGGGCCAGAAGCCCAGGAGCTGGCTGCTGGCCGGTTCTCCCCCACCCACTCCGGGGATGCCTCAGGCCTGGGTTTCCGCCTTAGCCTCGCCAGGCCCCAATGAGCCTCTGTTTGGCCTGTAGTCAATTGACCGGTTGGACTTGGGGCAGGTGCTTGAGGAGCCCCACTGAGGGAGGGCACGTCTCTTGTGCGTACTGTCCAGCACATACAGGAAATTTAGCATTTCTGCCCGCCCAGCAGCGCCTGCTCATTGTGGCAATCCCAAACCCCCACATTGCCAGATGCTCTTGATCTGCACTGTCCATTGTGGTAGCCACGGGCCACGTGTGGCTGTTTACATTTAAATTAACTTATTAACTAAAGAAAAATTTAGTTCCTCAGTTACAGTAGCCACATTTCAAGTGCTTAGAAACCACTTGTGGCTAGTGGCTACTGCAATGGAAATGAGAACACTTCCATTGTCACAGAAAGTGCTAGATGATCTCCAAGGCCCTTTCTGAAACTCAGTGTCCCTGTCCTCAGTCCCAAACCAGAGCCTGAGAGCAGGTCTGGCCTGCAGGCAGAATGTTTGACCAAAGCAATGTTTTAAATATTGGAAATTTTCACACGAAATTCTGTTTGGGCTTCTGGCTTCTTTTGAAAAGTTGGCAGATGAGCTGCCCTGGGCCCTCACCCTGACCCTAGGCAGGGCATAGGCATTCTGGCCACCACAGACCCTGCTTCCTCGTGCTCGCAGCACAGGCAGCAGTTAGGAGCACAGCCTGCACTGCCCTTTACATTGAAACCCTGGCTCTGTTGCCTGAGGGCTATGTGGCCTTAGGCAGGTCACGCACCCACTCTGTGCCTAGCTTCCTTGTGGGGTCAGGGCAGGGGTGGGAGTGAACCAGGACCTGGTATGCGCTCTGTAGTTGGCTCTGCCTGGCCCCTGCAGACCAGAGTCTGTGACAGCCTGGGAGAGGCCCCAAGATGCATTTTCAGGGACCCTCATTTTGCCCCAACAGTACTACCAGGTGCACCCAGGCCCAGCAGACCACAGTAGACCCTGACCCACCACTTTGCCAGGAGGTGGGGCTGGAGCCTTGGATGGAGGGCATAGCCAAGCAGCCCAGACCCTTGGGGTCCGCCCTGGGTGTGCTCTGAGCTGAGCCACCAGACACAGGCAGACAAGGTCCTGTCTGTGGGAAGGCAGCGCCCCCTGCTGGCGATGTGAAGGAAGTGACGCTCACCCCAGGGAGCCTCAGGTCCTTCCTCAGTGTCTATCTAGTGCCCTGAGGGTAGAGGATCCAGCACCGTGAGCTACATGGCCCCTCCCCCAGGCCTGGCGCTACTAGGGACTGAAGCCATGTGGTTCCTCTGCCCCCAGCCTTTCAGCCTGTGGGACCTTGGCTGGGGTGTATAGATGGGAATTTCTGCTTTTAATCCAAAGAGACAGAAAGAAAACTCAGCAAGAAGCTGGGCCACCCCCAACCCATTCCTAAAACCCCTCTGGGTACAAAAGCCCCAGCCTGGCATCTTCCCCACCCTCCAGGACCCACACAAAAACCTAAACAATTGGAAACATGGCCAGATCTCAGGCCTGTGCCAGCGCCAGCCATGGGGGTCCCACCCGCTGGGCACAGTGCCCACGGGAAGGCCAGCTGGACTCTAGCACTAGGGGCAGAGTCTCTGAGGGGGCGGGGTTCTCGCAGGAGGGAGGGAGAGAATGGGGAATGCCCTTTCTTCTCCATGGGAACAAGGTGGGTGGTGGCTGTCCGGCACCCTGGCTCTTTGGGAGCTGGACCCTTGAGGGGCCAGGTCACTGGGCCAGGTAGGAGTGAGATGGGACCTGCCCCAGCTGTTCTCAGTATCGCCTCTTTTTCATCCTGTTTCAGTCCTGGTTCCTCTGATAAGATCGACAAAAGAAACAACAAAATGAGAAGAAGAGGTTCCTCGAAAGGGGGGAGAAGAAATTTTGAGAATGGAAAAATCCCTCAGCCCAGCCCAGCCCCACCGAAAAGCAAAAATTACACGTCGTCAGCCACTCAGCCCTTCTCTCCTCCAGCCCGGGGACCCCCGTGGGCCCCAGAAGCAGCCCAGTTCTCAGAGAGCCCTTGGAAGGGGTCTTGGTGGAGCTGTGCACCAGCAGCCAAGCAGAAAGAAACACGCGACATGGACTCTGTCAAGCAGAGGACAGAAAGCAAGAAAGGATGCAGAACTGCCTTCCTCCCCCCGACCCCACCCCAGCCTTCTGGGGAAGGAACAAAGTCCCCAAACAAAGCAACCAGCACAGTTCTGAAGGGGCCTGGCCTCCACCCTCACCCCTTTCTAGGGGAACCCCACCCTCCACACAGCCGGAGCTGCCCTAGGGAGCCTGGAGGACCAGCTTGTAAAGATGATGGGGTTTAGATCCCTCAGGCTCTCCCCTCCAGACTCCGCCCTTCCCTCTCTCCCTCCCTCCCTCCCTGCCAAGGCTCCAGCTTCTTCCCCCAGCTGCTCCCGACCAGGAGGGGGAGAGCGGCCTCCACTTACCCCACCCCACCCTCGGGCTAAAAGCCCTCAGGCAGGCAGGGGGTGACCCCTGGAGCTAGTTGCGAGTCCCAGAATGGAGGGTGTTCTGTCACCCCACCCTGAGCCGCAAGAGCAGTTCCTGGGGCCCTGGACCCCTCTGTACAGTCCGTAGGAAAAAGTCGGAATGCTCTCGACGGCCTCGTCCCAGCCTGGGACAGGCCCCCTTTCCCCTCTCTCTGCAGGCCAGGAGGGCCTCCTTCCTGCCACGAGGGAGGGGAGTCGGGCCCCAGGTCGCCCCCGCCCCCAGCCCTGCATGCAGGTGCCCTCGCTCCGCCCCATCAGTTCCTGCCCCTGCCCCTCATGCAGACTGCCCTGCTGGGGCCGGGCTGGAGGGTGGAGCAGAAAGGGGACCCCGGAGCCGAGCGAGGAGGACCAGGCAGCCGCCGCTGCCGCGCTAAGCCACCACCTGCGCTTAGGTAGGCGTCTTGCTCGCCGACTTTCAGTTCCTTGGGAGGGTGTTGGGTGTCGTCCTTTTCAAAAGTGTTTTGGAGCTTTCTGTGCCCCCGACTTTCTCCCGCCCCCCCCCCCCACGTGGCCACTTTTCTCTGGATTTTAGCTGTAATGTCTTTACTCTTTATTTAGGGGTGGGGCATTCATTGTTTGGGTCTTTTGCTGTTGGAATGGGAACTCCTCCATTTGAGCAACTTGGGAACAATTTGGTAACACACCACAGGAAGTAGCTCTCCCCCCCCCAGCCCCCTCCTCCCTCAAGGGAGGGTTGGGGGGCCTGTCCAGAGGGTCTTCAGAAGCCCCCCTGGGAGGGAGGGGAGGATGAGCACGCCCAGCTCCCCTCCAGGGTGTGACTTGGCCCCTCTGGCTTGTCTTTCTGTGCCTTACTCCTCCTCCTGCATCTCCCGTCCCTGGCCCCTTCTCGAGTCCTTGTGCCTCTCTCTCTTTCTCTTTCTTAATTGTATGAAAACACAAAGCACAGGTCAGGATCCTCTGAGAGAAAATCAACATTGCACCACGTAGGGGTGGGCTATGGGCTGTATTTATTGTGAATCTAGTTTGTGAGGCTGTGGCCCCGAGCTGGCGGAGGGAGGGAAGAGGAGGGAGTGACTGGGGAGGGGAGGAGGTCAGCGACCTGGGGCCGAAGGGGCAGGCGAGCGGTGCCTGCTACCCAGCTGGAAGCCACAAGGTGGCTGGCCCCAGGGGCGGCTTTTGTTGGAAGTTGAGTGAAGCCCTCCCCCTGTCCTCAGCGTGCAGCCCTAGAGAACCCCAGGGCTGAAGGGCAGTGGGTCCTGCGGGAGTCTCCCGGGGCGTGGGGAGTAAGGCCTCGGGGGTGGGGGGCCGGGTGGGCCGGGCGTGACGCGCGGTCAAAGTGCAATGATTTTTCAGTTCGGTTGGCTAAACAGGGTCAGAGCTGAGAGCGAAGCAGAAGGGGCTCCCTGTCCGGCTGCACGTGCCCTTTTCCTCGACGATAGTCGAGGGCTCGGGCTCTGTGGGACTGTGGGAGCTAGGATCTGCGGGGCACCTGCCCGGGCGAGGTCGGAAGCTGCAGGCCAGCTGGGCCCGGGCCGGAGCGTGCCCGGCGGGGCTGCCCGGGCGGGCAGGGGGTGGGGGCTGCTCCTTTCCCAAGTGGTGTTGTGAGGGGCAATGAGGGCAACAGGAGATGTGGGGACGTGTTAGGAGAGAAAAAAAAAAAAACAAAAATATATATGGGGGAAATTAACTTTTTTTTTTCATTGAACCAAGTGCAATGCATCAGAGAGTTTTCCTATCTTTGTATGTTAAGAGATTAAGAAAAAAAAATTCTATTTTTGTTGTAATGTCCTCGCGGCTCTGGGGACGCTAAAAGAACCGGGCCTGCCCCGCCCTGCGCGGGGATAACGAAAGCTGAGTGTTTTTCCCTTTTTTTTTTTTTTTTGTTCGTTTTTAGTTTTTTTTTTTTTTTTTTTTTTTTAAGTCGTTTTCCTGCGTTGACGAGGATGATCTGGGGTTTTTATTTGTTTCGTCGTTCGTTCTGTTTCGGTGGGAGGGCTGAAGGAAACGTTCACATTTTAGAGTTTAAAAAAAACACCTCGACATTTAAAAAATCAACCAACACAAGATCAAAAAGGAAAAGGACGAGAGAAAAATTATTTTTAAGATAATTAAACATAAAACCCTGGTGCTTCTTACATTATAAAGTACGTTTTAAAGAACCCACAAACTATTATACATAAGTTTATGAATCAATTAAATATCCTGCACTTGTTAGGAATACGCATATCCCTTCTTTGTTGAGTTTAACGGAACGGGACAGCGGCGTGCCCCCGGCGGCTGGACTGCTCCGGCCGCGGGTCTCCCCGGGCGCCCCTCCCTGGGGCCCAGCACCCCCTCCTCGCCCCATCCCCGTCCGGGTACGGGGGCGCGGCAGGGGTCCCCGGCCCCTCCCCCGCAGAGGTCAATGCCAACGAACAAACGTCCCCTCCCTCCCTCCCTCTCCGCCCCGAGCGCCCTTCTTTGAGCCAGACGCCAACTTGACCCTCACCAGCATTATCAGGAGCGCGCTCAGCAAGTTGGTAGTTTCCTCCCCCCTTTCCCGGCGCCCCTCCCGCCCCCATTCAACATCTCTCATCCTATCCCCGACCCCCTCCGGGGAACACCGGGAAGGCTCGACGCTCCAGGACAGGACCAGCCACGCTGACAGGTCGATTTGCCCAGGCCCGCGTCCGCACGCACGCACGCACACGGCCCCGCACACAGCCCCGCCCCACCCCGCAACCAGCCCTGTCGACTGCCTTACACACCCGCCCCCGCGCTGGCCGGCCGACCTAGTGCCTTGTTCTCACCCCCGTGCTGGCGGAGCGGACGCCGCGCTCTGGGTCCCAGAGGGGCCGGGTGGCTCAGACGACCCACCACTCCCCCACCCCGACCGTGCTGAACAGACCCCCCCACACGAGAGAAAATAAAGGAGCAATAAAGTCACGAGAACTTTCGTCCCCCAATCGAGAGCCCGAGGGGCACCCCAGCCCCGCCTCTGCTCCCCCCCACCCCACCCACCCTCGGGGCGCCCCCCTCCCCCCGCAAGCCAGCCTGGGCCAGCCCCGCTTCGGCCCCTCCCGGGAGATCCGTGCGCCCGACCAGCACCAGCATCGCGGACCGCAAAGGCCGCCCGTCCCGTCAAACAAGTTTCTTCTTAGGCTAAGAAACGCAGTATATACGAGTATCTCTATATATAGTACTAATGGATTTGGTGTGCTTCCCCCTTAGCGTCCCCCTCCCTCTGCTCCTCCTACTTCAGCCTGGTCTCCCCCTCTTTTCTGCCCTCCACCCCCGTCTCTGCACTGAGATACATAAGAAACAAGGGTAGTTTACTGTCTGTTTTGTTTTCTGGGTTTTCAGTGTCCTAGCGGAATGCAAGTAGGCAGCCAGCCCGTCTGTTCCCTCTCCGCCCCGCCCCGCCCCGCCCCCGTCACTGCGCTTCTGTTATACCATCTTTGCCTGACTCTCTCCGGCTTCTCCATTGAATGGCTAATGTGTATGTGAAATAAAGAAATAAAGAAAAACAAACGCAAGAGCGCCTGACCCTTCGCTAACGCGACCGTGCGGGACTGGGTCGGGGTCCGTAGGGTGCGTCCCCGACTTGGATTCTGCGCCTCTCTCCAAGCGCCGGGAGCGCAGCAGACGCCGTCGACGAGCGTCTGCCCCTGGGTCTCCGGGAGGGGCCGACGGTGAGAAAAGCGAAGCCTCCTCAGCCCCTCCTGGCCTCCCCTCGCGACCCCAGCCCGGAAAAAATGAGGCACCACTTGGGTCCTGTGACTGCTCTGCCATGTTGGTTTGCCGACCTCGCCCCTGGGAAGGGGACCTGGGCAAGGCCACTTCCAGAGGGTGGTGGGTGATTTTTTTAAGGGTCTGCGGGTCCCTTGGGGGTCGATGATCACCCTTCCGGACCCCCGAGACCTTGCCCCTGACGTCTTCACTGGTCCTTCGTCGGGGGAGTTCGCTCCCGAACATGCGCAGCACGTCCACTGCCCTTTTTCCTCGACGGCCCTGGGCCGAGTCCCTGGTGCCCTCCGGCTCAGAGGTGCTGCCGCGTGCGGTCACCGCACCTCTGGGCTTAAAGCGGTTTGCTCCATCTTGATGGGCCGGGCCGCTCCACCGGGGCTGCAGTCGGGGTCGGCCGGGGGCGCGGGCTGCGAGCGCGCTGCCGCCTCGGCCCTGCGTCCGGATCCCCGGCGGGCGCCGTCGTCTGGGACCCGGTGCACCGGCCGTTTGCGGGGCCCGGGAGGGGTGGGGCCTGCGGCCAGAGCAGCGGCTTGGTCGCGCAGCAGCCGCACCAGGAAGCCGATGTACTTCATGGCTAGGCGGAGCACCTCGTTCTTGCTCAGCTTCCGGTCGGGCGGGTGCGTCGGCAGCAGCTTCCTCAACTCAGCGAAAGCGCCGTTAACGTTCTGCTGCCGCCAGCGCTCCCGGCTGTTGGTGAACACGCGCCGGGCCACCTTCTGGGGCTGGTGCCCTGTGGACAAGGAGGGCCGGGTTGGTGCCATGGCCCAAAGGGCGGCCCCTCCTGCCCTCCCGCTAGGCACGCAGCACCCTCGTGGGAACTTAAACCCAGGCCATGGGCTGGGGCTTTCTCCACCCAAGGGGTCCACGGGTAGCCCTCCCCACCCCTCCCAAGAGCCACCCAGACAAGAATCATCACAGGCCCGGCCTACGGACAAGGGCCTGCTGTATCTGTGACTATGGGCACCTTTATGTCAATGACGGAGAATCGCTAAAGAAAGATTTCCTTGTGTTTGGTCTGGGAAGCTGTCCCTGGGGCCCTCATTCTGATTGTGCCCAAGTACGGCTGGCTGGGTGTGCTCATGGGTCTGAGAGATCCTCTCATTATGACTGTCTGTGTCCTGTGTCTTGTATGACTGTGTGAGACTCTTGTTATGTCTCATGGCTGTGGTTATGTGTGATGTTGCCATGTGGCTGTTTCACGAGTGGCTGTGGTTGTGTGGCTGACTCTTGTGTGGCCATGGTCCTAAGTGGCTGTGGTCCTGTGGCTGTCTTGTGTGTGGCTGTGGTCCTGTGGCTGTCTTGTGTGTGGCTGTGGTCTTGTGGCTGTCTTTTGCGTGGCTGCACATGCCAGTGGAGCTGTGATTTTGTGGCTCCCATGCCCTGGTGTGGCATGCTCTGTTTTGCCGTGACTGCGGCTACAAGGCTTGGCCTGTTGGGTGGCAGTGGTTGTGTGGGGCTGGCTATGGGACTGCGGTTTTGCACATGGGTAGAACCTGTGTGGGCTGTTCTCCTCTGTGTGTGCTGGAAGCACGTCTCCCCGAGGTGGAGTAGAGGACAGACATGAGCCCCACACAGAGACGGCCAGGCCTTCTGTGCACCCACAAGTGCACATACAGGCATACAAACCCACAAGGCACACAAACCCACACTCACCTTCAGCCAGGTCCAGCTCACAGTGGCTTGGTCTCCGCTTCAGCCGGCTGCTAGGGAAGATGCTAAAAGGTCCTGCTGGCCCAATGTAGACACTGTAAGGGGTCGTGGGTCACTAATGCCTTGTGGGCAAGGACCCTGGTCCCCAATCCCCACTCCCCCCCACCCCAGATCCCCACTGACCTGTTGAGGAAGGGGTGAGGGTGGTAGTGTAGGGCCAAAGTGGGTGGGGCAGTTCCCAGGGTGGAGAGTTGCAGCAGCGGGGGCCGCAGAGTGCCCAGCTCTGTGGTGGGCATGGCTGCCCCTGGGGGCCTGCTGTGGCCCAGGCTGATCACTGGTACACCAGGTGGCAGCCTGGGGGGTGAGGAGCCTCCTCGGTGGCCCACCTCCTCTACCTGCGGGGGCCCAGGCGAGGCAGGCTTAGGGGGTGGGGCAGGCGCTGGGCTGGGGGCACACACCATCTCTGCCTTCTCAGTCATGGTGGGGCCCACCTCTGCCTGTGCCTGAGGCGGGCACATGGACCCCGACGTGGGGGTACTCACCTGTGGGAAAGAAGGCAGCCACTGGGGAGGAGGACTAGGTGCCCCGCTCCCACCTGCTTAGCTCAAGAAACCCCTCAAATGGGAAGGAGGGAGGGGGAGGGGGAAAGGAGGAGGGGAGGAGTTTCAGTAGGCAAAGGCAGATGGCGGGGGCAGGCCCAGAAACTTCCAGGACACGGGAGTGGGTCCTACGTTAGAGTAGGAGGCGCCCCCCTAGGTGCTAGGCAGCGCACTGTCTCTGAGCTCTTTGTGACCCAGGAGGGGTGCTGTTGCCCAGCCTCTGAGCAAATATTCCTTCTTCCAGAATTCCCTCACCTCTGCAGCCTGGAGAGGGAACAAGACAGGGAGCCCCTAACTGATCCTGGGATCCCCAGAAACCCCAAGATTAACCCTGTTATCCTCAGATCTAAAGATCCAATCCAGAGACTCCTCATTGACTCACTGATGCCATGTGAGCTTGGAATCCCTCCAAGATGGACTCTGACCCTTCACGGATGGCCCCCAGCCCCCACCCAGGCTGACCCTCTGCACCTCAGGAATGACCCTGCGGTTCTTCCCATTGCTGTCCCTGAAAATGCTTCATAATTGCTTGAGTGAACCCCACTCCCACTGCAAACGTCCCCCATAGCAACCCTGTGACCCAACTACTGACACTATGACCTCAAATGCTGACCCTAGACCCCTAAACACTGACCCCACTGCCCAGTCCAGTCCAGTCATGCCCCAACCCTCCCTCTGGCTTGGAAGCCCCCATCCTCATCAGCATCCACATTTTTAAAAATGTGTTTTTTTTTTTTAGAGACAGGGTCTCCCTCTGTTGCCCAGGCTGGAGTACAGTGGTGCAATCATAGCTCACTGCAGCCTCAAATTCCTGGGCTTGAGCCATCCTCCTGTCTCAGCCTCCTGAGTAGCTGAGAGTACCGGCATGTGCCACCATGCCCGCCTAATTAAAAAAAAAAAAAAAAATTTTTTTTTTTGTAGAGGCAGGTTCTCACTCTGTTGTCCAGGGTGGTCTGGAACTCCTGGGCTCAAGTGATCCTCCTGCCTTAGCCTCCCAAACTGCTGGGATTACAGGCATGCACCACCATGCCCCGCCATCATCCACACTTTTGCATACTGTTTTGACATCCCTGTTTGCTCTTGGTTCCAGAGTCCAGGATGTCCCAGCAAGGTGTGAGACTACTGTTGGCCCCTCTGCCCTGTCTTCCTCAGCTAGGCCCTGGGGAAGCAGGCCTGGCCCCTCACTAGTGGGTCCCTGCTGATGGATGAATGAATGAATGAATGAATGAACAAAGGAATGCAGGCTGGGTCCCAGGCCCAGAATCCTCCACCTTTAGGCCCGCTCCCCTCTTACCCCAGCACTGTTCCTGCAGCCTGGTGAGTGCCCTCGCTCTGTCCCGTCAGGGCTGGCAGTCTGGGCCAGGGTGTGGTTTCCAGCGTCAGGCCAGGCTCTGCTGTCTCGCTAGGGTCCGGCCTCAATGTTTCAGGCCCCGGCGTTGGGCCGCGCCTCCTCGTGGGCCTCGGAGGGCCAGGATAGCCGAGGTCTCCGCGTAGGTCCCCCCCAGGGAAAGTGAGCGGCTCCCGGGCCGGCCCGCCTTCTCCCCGCCCCCGGCGGCCCGGTTTCCTCCCTCTCACCCCTGGCGGCACAGCGGCCGGAGGATGCTGGCCCAGTGCAGATAAGGGACAGGCTGCCTGGCCGCGCCTGATAAGGAGCCTGGCTGACCCCGGAGGAAACCAGCGGGCGGGGACCTAGCAGCGCGGGCCTCCCGGCCCCGCCCCCAGCCGGCGCTGGCAGGACTCGGTCCGCCACCCCTCAGGGCTTCGCCTTCCGCTCCCCCAGGCACTGTAGGGACCCCGGGCCTCTGGGGACCCGGGCCCCAGGGCAGCCGGGGAGGAAGGTGCCTGGATGCACGCAGGAGGTAAACTGAGGCAGGGAAGCTGCCTCCTATGTCCGAGTCTGCCCTTTGGCTTTGAACACTCCCTGCCCGAGTGTCTATGCTGATGGGGGTGAGGGAGAGCCCTTTCCGGCCCGTTGGGGCCGCGTGACCCTGGGCCCCCACCTCCTCTCCTCACCCAGCCTGGTTCCTCTTTTTACAGAGGCCCTTCCCTCCTCTCCACCACCCCTACCCGGGAGTGGGGCACCCAAAGGGGAACAGTTCTAACAGTCTGGCCTTGGGTGTCCAGCCTGGGCAGGTGTCCCAAGCCCTCAGCACGGTATCCACACATTTCCAAGCCCAGGAGGGTGAGAGGAAGCGCCATGGCTGTTGGGGGTGGGGTGGGGAAGTTGGATTTCCTAGGGTGCTGGGGCTGGTGTGACCTTCCAGTAGATGCCCAACAGGTCCCCACAATTCTAGGCCTCTTGGCTACAGGATCACATAACTCCAACTTGGTGGTCCGTGGCCCTCACCCCACAGCACCCGGCCCCTTCATGGGGGGCAGGTATCCTGGCTTGGTGGTAATAAACCTCAAGACCCTGCTGGAGCCTCCCACAGGGAGAGGCCCTGGGCACAGCCAGGCAGCAGCAGCTACCGGACTGCCGCCCACTTGTGATACTCATGCTTTGGCCCATGTGTGTATCTGGGCAACTGCAAGAGCCCCTAGGCAGGCACCCAGCTCCAGGACTACCACCACTCCCCCAGGAATGGTGTGGAGCCCAGGACCCCACGATCAACACCTACATTGCTTTCCTCCAAAGAAGCAGGAACTAAAGTTTTATGCAGTAAAGGCCAGGCGTGGTGGCTCATGCCTGTCATCCCAGCACTTTGGGAGGCTGAGGGTGGCGCATTGCTTGGGCTCATGAGTTTGAGACCAGCCTGGGAAACATGGCGAAACCGCATCTCTACAAAAAATACAAAAATTAGCTGGTTGTGGTAGTGCATGCCTGTAGTCCCTGCTTCTCTGGAGGCTGAGGTGGGAGGATGGCCTGAGCCTGGGAGGTGGAGGCTGCAGTGAGCCAATATTGCGCCACTGCACTCCAGCCTGGGCCATACACCTAGACCTTGCCTCAAAAAAAAAAAAAAAAAAAAGTTTAAGCCCTGACTCTGATATCCCTACAAGGAGGGTCCTAAGATTAGCCTCATTACAGATGGGGATGAAGGGAGCAGGAGCCAGAGAGGGGATCCTGCCCCAGGACTCTTCGTTAACGTTACTAAACCCCACTCTGGAGGGCAGGGAGGGGTACAGCTCCCCCTCACTGGGTGTCTGGGCAGCAGCCTGTGAGGTCCCTCTTTGTGTGCACGCCCCCTCGGGCCTCAGGGCAGGAAGCACCTGGTCTGGAGCGGATGCACAGGGCGCCTGGTTCCGGTCCAGCTTCCGCCACTGCGGCCCCTGGAGAGCTGGGCCAAAGAAACCAGGCGGCGAGGAGGCAGTGGTGCGAGGACACGTGGGGGCTACCGAGCAGGAGCGCCCCGCTATGCGCAAGCCCGTGGCCTGGAGCGCGCTGAAGGTGGGAGGGGGAAGAGGGGCAGAACCCCCGCGGGAGCGAGCGCACAGCTGCCGCCCCGTGGCCGCTTCGGGAATCGCAGGCTCCGGCTCTGGGGTGGCTCAGTGACCCTCGCTGCAGAGGGGCCGACCACTGTGCAGGTCGTCAGCTCCTACCTCCCATACAGACTCAACACTCCAGTCAGGCAGGGGCGAACGATCCCCAGAGGAACAGATCCCAGTCATGCAGCTGTATGGACCAATACGCAAACCACAGGCAATCGGGAGAAGGTGACGTGACATCTCTTTATTGGTTCAGTCTATGCCTGGCCCAGCGGCAGCCCCAGGTCCAGGGGGGCTCTGGTTGGAGGTCTCTGGACAGTCAGGGGCAGCATCAGCAGAAACCCCGGGTGTTGGGGGGCTGTGGGAGTAGCAGCACTGGTCCCCGCGTTGACAGGTGCCCTGGTGGGAAGATGGTGGGTGTGAACCCCTGCCCGGAGCTCAGCAGCCCCTGATGGGATCCTTTCCAGGGATGGGAAGCCCACTCCCAAACACTTGCCTGGCCCCAGCTCCCCCAGTTCTCTCCCTGTTGCCTAAAGGGGAGACTCACGTGTCCTGCAGTGGGGGAAAGGGAGGAGGGACCTCACCTCCTTAAACCTCTTGCAAGGAAATGTCTTGAGCCGGGCAGCCCGCTGGGCCACATCTTCCGGCGGCTCCTTCCGCTTGTTCTGAAGCAGCCTGCGTCTTCCCTCCATAGCTTCGTCGGCCGCCTTGCCCCTGTGCGAGGGGAGGAGTAGGTGGGACCCCATCTGCCCTTTACCCCTTCTTTCTCTGGCTGAGCCCCACCCCCACCCTACCACCACTCACCCTGGCCGGGCACGAGGCCGGGGACCCCAGTTGGCCTCCGGGTTAGCCTGGAAGCGCTTGAGTCCTCGCTGTCGGGAGCTGGGGTTGGCATCTTCCCGGATGGTGAAGTTGGCCTGTAGCCTAGGGAAGCAGGGGTGGGGCGTTGGGGCTGGGGGAAGCTGCCACACGAGTGTGTCCCCACTCCCCACAGGGCCTGTCCGCCTCCACCACACAGCACGAGGTGTCTGCTCATGTCAGGATTCTCTCATTCATCTAATAAACATTTTTGGTTTTTTTAAAGAGATGGGGTCTCGGCCAGGCACGGTGGCTCATGCCTGTAAATCCCAGTACTTTGGGAGGCTGAGGCGGGTGGATCACCTGAGGTCAGGAGTTCGATACCAGCCTGGCCAACATGGTGAAACCCCATCTCCACTAAAAATACAAAAATTAGCCAGGCGTGGTGCCGGGTGCCTATAATACCAGCTACTCGGGACGCTGAGGCAGAAGAATCGCTTGAACCTGGGAGGCAGAGTTTGCAGTGAGCTGAAATCGCACCACTGCACTCCAGCCTGGGCAAGAGAGTGAGCCTCTGTCTAAAAAAAAAAAAAAAAAAAATATATATATATATATAGGGTCTCACTCTGATGCCCAGGCTGGAGTGCAGTGGTGTTATCGCCATCAAAGCTGCAATCTGGAACTCCTGGGCTCGAGCAATCCTCCTGCCTCTGCCTCAAACTCCTGAGTAGCTGGGATGACAGGCAGGTGCCACCATGCCCAGCTAATTTTTTTAGTTTTTTGGTAGAGATGGAGTCTTACTGTATTGCCCAGGCTGGTTTCAAATTCCTAGGCTCAAGTGATCTTCCCGCCTGGGCCCCCAAAGCACTGGGATTATAGGAATGAGCCACCATGCCTGGCCCTAATAAACATTTTTATTTAACGACTGTGTGCCTGCGTTGTTCTCAGTGCTGGGAGTAGACAGAGAACAAAAAGTTACCCCTGGTATGCTGGTAATGCTAATTTTTTCTTTTTTTTTTGGGGGGGGATGGAGTCTCACTCTGTCGCCCAGGCTGGAGTGCAGTGGTGCGATCTCGGCTCACTACAAACTCTGCCTCAGGTTCAAGTGATTCACCTGCCTCAGCCTCCCGAGTAGCTGGGACTACAGGCATGTGCCACCACACCTGGCTAATTTTTTTTTTTTTTTGTATTTTTAGTAGAGACAGGGTTTCGCCATGTTGGCCAGGCTGGTCTTGAACTCCTACCTCAGGTGATCTGCCTGTCTTGTCCTCCCAAAGTGCTGGGATTACAGGTATGAGCCACTACGCCCAGCCCAGTCAGCAGATTTAGTTATTTTTATTTATTTATTTATTTTTTTTTTGAGATGGAGTCTTGCTCTGTCACCCAGGCTAGAGTGCAGTGGCGCGATCCCGGCTCACTGCAAGGTCTGCCCCCCGGGTTCACGCCATTCTCCTGTCTCAGCCTCCCGAGTAGCTGGGACTACAGGCACCTGCCAACACGCCCAGCTAATTTTTTTTGTATTTTTAGTAGAGACGGGGTTTCACTGTGTTAGCCAGGATGGTTTCAATCTCCTGATCTCGTGATCTGCCTGCCTCGGCCTCCCAAAGTGCTGGGACTACAGGCATGAGCCACCGCGCCCAGCTATTTTTTTATTCTTTTTGAGATGGAGTCTCGCTCTGTCGCCCAGGCTGGAGTGCAATGGCGTGATCTAGACTCACCGCAACCTCTGCCTCCCAGGTTCAAGCGATTCTCCTGTCTCAGCCTCCTGAGTAGCTGGGATTACAGGCACCCACCACCACACCATGCCCAGCTAATTTTTGTATTTTTAGTAGAGATGGGGTTTCACCATGTTGGCCAGGCTGGTCTTGAACTCCTGACTTCAGGTGATCCACCTGCCTCAGCCTCCCAAAGTGCTGGGATTACAGGCGTGAGCCACCTACCTAGCCCCAGTCAGCAGATTTTGAATCTCACTTGAAGAATGGGCACGAGTCTATGTGGGGCAGCATCTGTGTTGTCTGCACACACATGTGCTTCCCATACCTGTGGGCAGCCCTGGCCCCTCCTGCATGTGCTTGCCCCTACCTGGGATCCACACTGAGAATGCGGAATGCTGGGCTAGTCTCTGATAGTCTCTCCCGTTTCACCGGACATTCCTTCTCCTGGGGGCAGAGGTCAGAGGTTAGGGAATACTAGGCCCAAGGGACCTCCAGGTGACCACCACCTGCCCTCCCACCTGCATGAGGTCAGCCCTGCCCTCACCCAGCAACGCATGATGTCCCAGAGGGCGGAGGCAGGGGCATCCGTCTTCACAGCGTTCTTACAGGCGTGGGAGAGTGAGACCCGGAAGTCAGCGTGGAGGAGGGCCGACCTGGGGAACAGCAGGGATTATGAGGGAGATGCCGGACCCCTTGACCCCAAAGCCCGAGCTGACCAGTGTGGGCAAGACTACCTTCGGCAAGGGTTCATGGCTACAGAGTTCATTTCTTTTCTTTTCTTTTTTTTTTTTGAGATGGAGTCTTGCTCTGTCGCTCAGGCTGGAGTGCAATGGCGCAATCTTGGCTCACAGCCTCCGCCTCCTGGGTTTAAGCGATTCTCCTGCCTCAGCCTCCCGAGTAGCTGGAACTATAGGCACATGCCACCACGCCCAGCTAATTTTTGTATTTTTAGTAGAGACAGGGTTTTACCATGTTGGCCAGGATGGTCTCGATCTCTTGACCTTGTGATCCGCCCGCCTCGGCCTCCCAAAGTGCTGGGATTACAGGAGTGAGCCACCATGCCCGGCCTTCATTTATTATATATTTTTTTGGAGGTGGAGTCTCACTCTGTCACTCAGGCTGGTGTGCAATGATACAGTCTTGGCTCACTGCAGCCTCTGCCTCTCAGGTTCAACCAATTCTCCTGTCTCAGCCTCCTGAGTAGCTGAGATTACAGGGATGTGCCACGATGCCCGGCTAATATTTTGGTATTTTTAGTAGAGATGGGGTTTCGCCATGTTGACCAGGCTGGTCTCAAACTCCTGGCCTCGAGTGATTTGCCCGCCTCAGCCTCCCAAAGTGCTGGGATTACAGGCATGAGCCACCTCACCTGGTCTTTTTCTTTTTCTAATTATTATTATTATATTTTAAATGGAGTCTCGCTCTGTTGCGCAGGTTGATGTGCAGTGGTGCAATCTTGGCTCACCACAGCCTCCTCCTCCTCCCAGGTTCAAGTGATTCTTGTGCCTCAGCCTCCCAAGCAGCTGGGAATACAGGCATGTGCCACCACACCCAGCTAATTTTTGTATTTTTAGTAGAGACAGGGTTTAACCATTTTGACCACGCTGGTCTTGAACTCCTGACCTCAAGTGATCTGCCCGCCTCAGCCTCCCAAAGTGCTGGGAATATAGGCATGAGCCAATAAGCCTGGCCTAATTTTTTTTTTTTTTTTAAAGAGACAAGGTCTCACTTTGTCACCCAGGCTGGAGTGGCATGATCATAGCTCACTTTAGCATCAAACTCCTGGCCCAAATGATCTTCCCACCTCAGCCTCCTGAGTAGTTAGGACTATAGGCATGTATCACCATGCCAGGCTAATGGGTGTGTGTGTGTGCGTGTGTGTGTGTGTGTGTGGCATGCCAGGTTAATGGGTGTGTGTGTGTGTGTGTGTGTGTGGCATGTATCACCATGCCAGGCTAATGGGGGTGTGTGTGTGTGTGTGTGTGTATGTGTGTGGCATGCCAGGCTAATGGGTGTGTGTGGGGGGGGGGGGGCATGCCAAGCTAATGGGTGTGTGTGGGGGGGGGCATGCCAGGCTAATGGGTGTGGGTGGGGGTGTGTGTGTGTGTGCGTGTGTGTGTGTCTGTATTTATTTATTTAATTTATTTGTTAGAGATAGGGTCTTATTACGTCACCCAGGTTGGCCTCAAGTGATCTTCCTGCCTCAGCCTCCGAAGGTACTGGGATTACAGGCATGAGACACTGCACCTGGTTCTCCCCACCCCCTCGCAAGTTCTATGCATGAGAATCCCTGGACTTGCCCCAGGCCACCCTGTGGTCACGGACAGGCTCCTCCCAGCCCCAGAGGCTCTTACCGCAACTGCAGGAGGCTTGGCGTGTTGCAGTGGATGGTGCTGCTCAGCTGGTCCAGGGTGTAGTACAGAGGCACGTCCGGGAGCTCCTGCGATGGGGGACAGGATGGGCATGAGCGGAGATGGGCGGGCACAGGTGGAGCCCCCTTCCCCGTCACAGCCTGGCCCTCACCTCAGTGATGACGCTCAGGACCCCTCGGATCCGCTCCGAGGTGTGGAAGCGGCCGGGGTTAGCGCTCACAGCCTCCAAGACACGGCCCACAAAATCCAGGTCATGGATGGGCTCTGCCCACACGGGTCCACCAAGCTGGAAGCGCACCGGGGACAGGTGAGCAGGGACCATGACCTTCGAGACCCTCTCGCTCCTTTGCCTCCCCTGGCCTAGCCCTACCTGGTGTCGCTGCCCACAGTGTTCACACTCGGGGGTCACGGGGGGACCACAGGCTGCAGAGAACTTGACCCTAAACAGAGAGGGATGGTTGGTAGGGAGGGAGGAAAACCCTGGGACTCCCCTTCTCCTCCTTCCTCCCTGCTCACCGGCCGCTGGGGACTCCTGACGCTTTGCCGAGGCGCTGAAGGTGGAAGGCCCCGCAGCCCACACACTGGAACACCAGCGCCTGCTTGCTGTGGGGGGTACCAGTGGCCACGAGTTCCGAGCGTGACCACGACACCCCAACTCCTCCCTTAGACCGGCTCTGTCCCTTAAGAAGCCCCAGATCCCCCAGGGCAAGGTCCCGTCTCCTCTCTCAATCCACCACCACTCTCTGCCCCTGGGCTGACCTGGCTGAGGCCTTGACCTTGGCCTGGCCGGTGAAGACACGGACAAAAACACGCACGTAGAAGTCAGCGCTGATGCTGAGCAGCGGCACCACGAAGCGCTGGTAGCAGTTGGCGCGGAGGTCCAGGCTGTGCAGGACGATTCTCAGGGCCTGGGGCGGGGGGTGGGTGTCAGCCTCCCCTCCACTATCCACCCACCCCACCAGGAGCCCTATGTGGTACTCACAAGTACAGGCTCAGGACTAGCTCCCTGGGATCCAAGCCCACCCCCGAGAGTCCTGGCTGTGGGACCCTCAACAAGTGAGTATCCCCTCTCTGTGCCTCAGTTTCTTCATCTGCAAAATCACAACAGTCCCTGTCTGTGGCACTGCTGGGGGCACTAAATGAGTGAGGAAAGCATAGATCCAACCTATTCTGATCAGCATTATCGGTGTGCCATGTAGCATGTACTGAGGACCCACGTTCCAGCCCCCAAGGGCTCTGTGGGCAGGAAGTGGGGATACTAGGTGCTGTAGAACTGCTGGGGCCTGGGCCAGGCGCGGTGGCTCACGCCTGTAGTCCCAGCACTTTGGGAGGCTGAGGCGGGTGGATCAACTGAGGTCAGGAGTTTGAGACCAGCCTGGCTAACATGGTGAAACCCCATCTCTACTAAAAATACAAAAAATTAGCTGGGTGTGGTGGCGGGTGCCTGTAATCCCAGCTACTCGGGAGGCTGAGGCAGGAGAATCACTTGAACCTGGGAGGTGAAGGTTGCAGTGAGCCAAGATCTCGCCACTGCACTCCAGCCTGGGCAACAAGAGTGAAACTCCGTCTCAAAAGAAAAAAAAGAAAAACAGCCAGGGCTTTCCTGCTAGTGTGAGACTCTGATATGGGAAAGAAGACAGCATTTCTCGGGCTGACTTCATGACAGGACCCTTTAGGAACAAGGACAAGAGCCCTCTGTGGACCAGGCTGGAGTGTAGTGGCACTATCAAAGCTCACAATAACTTTGAACTCCTAGGCTCAAGTGATCCTCCTGCCTCAGCCTCCAGAGTATCTGGGACCACAGGCATCCACCACCACACCTAGGTAATTTTTAGGTTTTTTTTGTAGAGATGGGGTCCTCACTGTGTTGCCCAGGTTCCTAACCTCAAGTGATCCTCCCACCTTGGCCTCCGAAAGTGCTAGGATTACAGGCATAAGCCGCTGCACTTCGCCACTCAGCCTTCTTGAATCCTGATCAGACACTCAATAGGGTCAGACCTTTTTTTTTTTTTTTTTTTTTTTTTGAGACAGAGTTTTGCTCTTGTTGCCCAGGCTGGAGTGCAATGGTGCCATCTCAGCTCACTGCAACCTTTACCTCCCAGGTTCAAGCGATTCTCCTGCCTCAGCCTCCCGAGTAGCTGGGATTGCAAGCACCTGCCACCACGCCCAGCTTTTTTTTTTTTTTTTTTTTTTTATATTTTTAGTAGAGACGGGGTTTCACCATGTTGGCCAGGGTGCTCTTGAACACCTGACCTCAGGTGATCCGCCCACCTCGGCCTCCCAGAGTGCTGCGATTACAGGCGTGAGCCACCGCGCCTGGCCTATTTTTTTTTTCTTTTTTTTGAGACAGAGTCTTGCTCTGTCGCCCAGGCTGGAGTGCAGTGGCACGGTCTCGGCTCACTGCAAGCTCTGCCTCCTGGGTTCACACCATTCTCCTGCCTCAGCCTCCTAAGTAGTTGGGACTACAGGCACCCGCCACCACGCCCGGCTAATTTTTTTGTATTTTTAGTAGAGACGAGGTTTCACTGTATTAGCCAGGATGGTCTTGATCTCCTGACCTCTTGATCCACCTGCCTCGGCCTCCCAAAGTGCTGGGATTACAGGCATGAGCCACCGCACCCAGCCCTTTTTTTTTTTTGAGACAGAGTCTCGCTCTGTCGCCCAGGCTGGAGTGCGGTGGCCAGATCTCGGCTCACTGCAAGCTCTGCCTTCAGGGTTCACGCCATTCTCCTGCCTCCGCCTCCCGAACAGCTGGGACTACAGGTGCCCACTACCACGCCTGGCTAAGTTCTTGTATGTTTAGTGGAGATCGGGTTTCACCATGTTAGCCAGGATGGTCTCAATCTCCTGACCTTGTGATCCGCCCACCTCGACTTCCCAAAGTACTGGGATTACAGGTGTGAGCTGCTGCGCCCGGCCTATTTTTTTTCTTTTTTGAGACGGGGTCTCCCTCTGTTGCCCAGGCTGGCGTGCAGTGGAGTGATCTTGGCTCACTGCAACCTCCGCCTCCTGGGTTCAAGTGATTCTCCTGCCTCAGCCTCCTGAGTAGCCGGGATTACAGGTACCTGCCACCATGCCTGGCTGATTTTTGTATTTTTAGTAGAGACGAGGTTTTACCATGTTGGCCAGCTGGTCTCAAAGTCCTGACCTTAGGTGATCCATCTGCCTAGGCCTCCCAAAATGCTGGGATTACAGGTGTGAGCCACTGCGCCCGGCCTTCAGACCATCATTGTGCCCATTTTACAGATGCAAAAAAACCCGAGGACCAGAAAGGTGAAGTCACTTGCCCAGAGCCACCAGCAAAGCTAGGATTTAAACCCAGTCCTGGAAAAACCACCTTTAAAAAAAAAATTTTTTTTTGAAAAGTTGTTTTAATACAGAAAACTAAAATAATGTGGCCATGAACTCCTGTCCTGGCCAAAGCCACTGTCCCCAAATGACCATGATTATCAGCCATGCTCTTAGGAACTATGTGGGTTGAAGACGCGCCTGTCGTTAACAGCCTGGGATGCATCTGGCCATCAGCCTGGAGGAAGCTGAGCAGGTCTGAGGAGGGGGAAGGTGTATTGGGAAGGGACTCAGACAACCACCTGTCCCCCGGTCTCCCTGGCTGGCTGGCAGAGGGCCCCTCACCATCTCGTGGCAGGCCCGGCTCTTGAGGGCCATGGCCCCGTACTTGCTGTAGCATGTCTCCCCGCTGTTCCCCGCCAACACCGCCATGTCCGTGCAGGTCACACACAGCAACCCTGCAGAGAGGGGCTGGGCAGTGAGAACCCTCCAACACCCCAAGCCCTGCTCTTACCCCAGTGCCATCCCCGCCTCACCTCCTTCACTCACAGCCTGCACAGCTGCATCCAGGAAGGTGGCTGGGCTGCCATAGGGGTCCAGATCGATGACGTCAAACCTCTCCGACACCCTCTGGTGCTGGTACATCAGCATCCTGGGTGCAAAGAGGGCCAGGTCCTCAGCCTCCCGCGCCAGGTACCTTCTCTGTCCCCTACACATATTAACTCCTACAGCACGGTGGTTTGGGTCTGAACTCCAGGACCAGATTCCCAAGTTCAAGTCCTGGCTCAGTCATTTATTTATTTATTTATTTTATTTTTGAGTCGGAGTCTTGCTCTGTTGGCCAGCTGGAGTGCAGTGTTGTGATCTCGGTTCCCTGCAACCTCCATTTCCCCAGTTCAAGCAATTCTTGTGCCTCAGCCTCCCGAGTAGCTGGGACTACAGACATGTGCCACCACGCCTGGCTAATTTTTGTATTTTTAGTAGAGATGGGGTTTCAACATGTTGGCCAGGCTGATCTCAAACTCCTGACCTCAAGTGATCCATCCACCTCGGCCTCCCAAAGTGCTGAGATTACAAGTGTGAGCCACTGCACCTGGCCTTGGTCATTTATTAAACTGCACAATTTTCCTACTTAGGAAAAGCACCATGTGGAACTCAGTCCACACATCTAAAACAATAACAATACTGATATAAGACGTATCTGCCTGACACCATTTCAAGCAGTTTATAGACGTATTAACACTTTTTTTTCCTTTCTTTGGAGATAGAGTCTCGCTCTGTCACCCAGGCTGGAGTGCAGTGGTGGGATCTCGGCGCACTGCAACTTCCACTTCGTGGGTTCAAGCGATTCTCCTGCCTCAGCCTCCCAAGTAGCTGGGATTACAGGCACATGCCACCATGCCTGGCTAAGTTTTCTATTTTTAGTAGAGACGGGGTTTTACCATGTTGGCCAGGCTGGTCTTGAACTCCTGACCTCAAGTGATCCGCCTACCTCGGCCTTCCAAAGTGCTGGGATTACAGGGGTGAGCCACTGCATCTGACCTCATTTTAAAATTTTTGTAGAGACGGGTTTCACTGTGTTGCCTAGGCTGGTCTTGAAATCCTGGCCTCAAGCGATCCTCCTGCCTTGGCCTCTCAAAATGCTCGATTACAGGCATGAGTCACCATGCCCAGCTAATTACTTTTCATTGTCTGTGATTACTATTTGGATTCTAGTAAGGTCAGAAAAGTAAAAACTTTTTTCTCTGTAAAAGGTCAGAAGGTATTTTAGACTTTGTGAGTCATATGCGGTCCCTACTGCATATTCTTCTTCTTTTTTAACCTTTAAAAATGTAAAAAACATTCTTGGGTTGTGGGCCATTGATAAACTAGGCTAGGCCGGGTGCAGTGGCTCACGTCTGTAATCCCAGCACTTTGGAAGGCCTAGGAGGGCAGATCACTTGAGGTCAGGAGTTTGAGACTGGCCTGGCCAACATGCCAAAACCCTGTCTCTACTAAAAATATAAAAATTAGCCTGGCATAGCCAGGCGCAGTGGCTCATGCCTGTAATCCCAGCACTTTGGGAGGCCGAGGCGGGCAGATCACGTGGTCAGGAGATCGAGACCATCCTGGCCACCATGGTGAAACCCCATCTCTACTATAAATACAAAAATTAGGTGGGTGTGGTAGCAGATGTCTGTAGTCCCAGCTACTCAGTCGGGAGGCTGAGGCAGGAGAATCACTTGAACCTGGGAGGTGGAGGTTGCAGTAAGCCAAGATCACGCTAGTGCACTCTAGCCTGGGGAACAGAGCGAGACTCCGTCTCAAAAAAAAAAAAAAAATAAATAAAAATAAAAATTAGCCAGGTGTGGTAGCACATGCCTGTAATCCCAGCTACTTGGGAGGCTGAGGCAGGGGAATCGCTTGAACCTGGGAGGCGGAGGTTGCAATGAGCTGAGATCGCGCCACTGCACTCCAGCCTGGGTAACAAGGGCGAGACTACATCTCAAAAAACAAACAAACAAGCAAACAAACAAAAAAACAGGCTGTGAGCCCCATAGGCTATAGTTTGCCAACTCTTGCGAAGGTCACCAATTTTGCCTGTTTTGTTTCCTGATGCATTTCCAGCTCTGAAAACGGTGCCTGACGCATAGCAGACACTGGATATACTATGGCTCATTTGAATGAATAAAAGGAGTATAAGAAGTTAAAACAGAGACCAGGATGCTACTTATTTCTGGCACAGAGTATGGATCATACTATAATTATCTATTACTTACTCATCACAGCAACCCCTGTAAAACTAATTTTCTCAGTTGACAGACAAGGAAACGGGCTCAAAGAGGCTAAGTCACTCACTTAAGGTCATAGAGTGAGAACATGACAGAGCCAGAATTTGACCCCAGGCAGGCTTGTCCCAGAGCTAGGCTGTGATGCCCAGAACCTACCGGGCATCTGCTTGGCTCGGCTGTACCAGGTGGGCCACGTCATTGAGCTGGACATTCTGGCGTATGAGATCCACAGCCCGGGCAGAGGCATCGTTTGCAACCACAGATCTGAGCCCAGGCACCTCTAGGGCAAATCGAATGGAACGTAGGCCCGAAGCTGCCAGGCCTTCCAGCACATGCAGGCCTTCCTGTTGGAGTAAGCAGAAACCCTCCCTCACATCTCCATCTCCATCCTCTTCTGGGCCCAAGGAGCCCCCACCACCCACCTCCTATAGCTCTCCCCCTCCAGGAGCCCTCTGTCTCCCGCTAAATTCCAGGGCTGCCAGCTCCTATGCTCAGGCCCCACCTCACAGATCTCCCCCACGGCCGCTGTGCGAGGTTGGTCTCCTGAGGCCAGGTTTTCACTCTCTTTCAGTTCAACCTTTTCCTCCTCTTGCTCTGACAAGTCCACGACCACTTTTTGAGTGTCCTTCTCTCCTGGCACCTTGACTGCAGCCACCCAGAGGCACAAGTCAGTGAATAACAAAGTCCCCTCTGAGAAACCTCCCCTTAATCTCCAAAATATCGTCCCTGAAGTCCCTGGGGAAAGGCTGAAGGAGCAGAACGCAGGGCCTGCTATGTGGCTGAAGCCTCTCTGAATTTGGGCGGCAGAAGAGCCAAGGGAGATAGACTTGTGTGACCCCCGCCCACCAGAAGCCTGGACCTCCACTCACTCTGGATTCCTTTGGCCCCAAGCTGAATGCGAGCAAACTCGGTGATCACAGCACATCTGGTGGGAGACAGAGGACTAGCTCATACCCCGCCCCCGCCATCCACATTGACCCACCAGCCGATGCCAGGCTAACGTCTGACCCCTGCTCACGTCAGGTCCCGATTGAATTCCTGCACCGGGTTATAAAAGACCTCGTTGGCGCTGGGAAAGGCGATTTTGGCAGCCCCCTCGGTGACTGTCGTCTCCTGGACTTCACGTGGGCGTTCTTCTCCGTAGGGCCCGGTGCCGTTTTCCATCGCTGCTGGATTCGGCAGCCCTGGGGACTGCCACTCGAAAAACCGGGCTCTACAGAGCACCCGGGCGGAGCGGAAAGTGAGGCTTAGCCACAGAGACGATCCTTGCATGAGACATCCGCTGGCGCCTCCGCCCGCCAAGCCTGGTTCGGGGGGCGGGGAAGGGCATAGAGAGGGTAAGAGAGCCGCATTCTGGGCCCGGGGGTGTCCTACATATCTATGAGGTAGGGACTAGGAAGACCTGCGGCCTCGGTAAGCTGATATCCCCTCGTTTTGGGGACGACTGGTCCCTGTGGAGCCGATGCCCTCGTGCAAGCCCGCCCCGAGTCCGAATCCCTCCCCACGCTGCCCAGCCCCTCCTCACCTGCTCTTGTAGCCACAGAAAACCGAATTAGTCAGGGTGCACGTTTTCCGAATTACGACCTGGGCGCCGCCATGTTGGCACAGTAGGTGGGCGAATCACATGATAGTGGCTGGCCAGTCAATGAGGAAACGTACGGTGGGCGGCCGGGATCAAAATGAAAGCCATAAAGGAAGCGCGCTGATCGTGCTGTTCCGGGGGTTTTAATCACAGTGGATCCCCTGGGAGAGGACACGTCACTAGTCCCATTTCACAGATGAGGAAGTTGTGGCTCAGAAAAGGGGCGGTAAGCGGAGAAACCCAACACTTATTGGTCCTCTTCTGTGTTCTGGGTGTTATATACACATTATTTCAGAGCACCCTGCAGGAATAACTCAGGCTCTGGAGTTGGATTTACCGGGTTTGAATCTCAGTCCCATCACATGCTCTGGGCAGGTTACTCCCGGGGCTTCACTTTTCTTACCTATTAAATAAGAATCGTGGTTTTTCAGATAGAGCAAAGATTAAATGACAGATTCCTGGAAAGTGTGTAAAGAACCACTCTAACATTGTAAGCGCTCGGTAAAGTTCCAACCAGTGTATGAAGGCAGGACGGCGAAGTGGTCCCGGCTACCTGGGTTCCAGTCTCATCTCGCCCTGCGATTTGTTAACTCTGAACTTGTTACCGCTTTTGCAAAATGGGCAGAACTTTTTTACCATTTGTTACTGGGTTGTAGTGAGAAGTAAAGGAGTTAGTGCAGGTAAAATGCTAACAGAACCTAGTATCCGGTAAGCATCATAAAAGTCTTAGCTCTTATTGTCGCTTTTGAGCCTTTGTTTAAATCCTGGCACCCGCCATCACTTCCTTGCTGTCTGATGATCTTGACCAGCTTTCTTCATTTCTCTGTGCCTCCTTTTCTTTCTTTCTTTCTTTTTTTTTTTTTTTTGAGACGGAGTCTCGCCCAGGCTGGAGTGCAGTGGCATGATCTCGGCTCACTGCAACCACCGCCTCCCGGGTGCAAGCGATTCTCCTGCCTCAGTCTCCCGAGTAGCTGGGATTACAAGCGCGTGCCATCACGCCCGGCTAATTTTTGTATTTTTAGTAGAGACAGAGTTTCACCACATTGGCCAGGCTGGTTTCGAACTCCTGACCTCAGGCGATCCACCCACCTCGGTCTCCCAAAGTGCTGGGATTACAGGCGTGAGCCACCACGCCCAGCTGCCTTTATTTTCTATAGTGTGTCTGTAACAGTTCCCACTAAAAAATGTTACTGTGTAGTTTAAACGAGCTAATTCCCATAAAGAACGTAACACAGTGCCTGCCACAATAAACAGCAGTCATTATTGTTTTTGTTTTACAGGAAACTAAAGTTCGGAAAGGTAGAGCGACTTGCCCAAGGTCGCGGGACTAGAAGGTGGCGGGGTCGGGATTCGAACCATCGAGCTGAGCCGACGTACTGGCGAGGATCCCCCAGGGGCATAGAGAGGAGACGGAGCCGGTTAGAAGGGGCGCGCTCGGAGCTCGGCTGGCCTCGCCTGGAGGGCGGGGCCTGAGGGCGGTGCGCGGGCGGGGCCGGGGCCGCTCCTCCCTGGCCTGGCTGCGGCGGCGGCGCGGCTTGCGCTCGCTCGGCGCTCGGCTGGGGCGGCCTGGCCCACAATGAATGGCCGCCGCGGCTGCCGCTGCTGCTGAGGCGGAGGCCGCGGAGGCCGCGGAGGCGGAGGCCGAGGCCCCGGCGCAGCGGGGCGCGCCCCGGGCCCAGGCCCGGCCCCAGCCGCCGCTGCGGAACCCGCCGGGACCCCCCGGAGCGCGGCCACGGCGCAGGTGAGGCGGCCCGCCTCAGGCCCGGTTCCGGCCTCCTCCAGCCGGGGCGGCCGGAGGGCTGAGTAGGGAGGGCCTGGGTGCTTTCTCGGACCGAGGAGGAGCCAGGCCCGCAGCCTGCACTGTGCCCAGGCAGGCGAGTGTGTGGAGGCCCAGCTACCGCGGGCGGCCTTGAGCGTCCAGCCCGAGCCTCGGGGCTTGGGGGCGGCAGGATCGTACCTGGACCGCTCCCCCAGCTCCCAGCGAGGGAGGGGGCCAGGTCGGGCCGGGGCAGGTACCGGGGATCCGGGGAAGTTGGAGGGTCCGAGGCGGAAAAGTGAGGAGGCTCCCGTGGATGCCGGAGGGGGAGGGGGAGGGGGAGGAGGAGTCGGGCTCCGGCCAGGCCGAGTGGGGGAGGAGAGGAGAGCGGCGCGGCCGGAGGGGGGCGGGGAGGGGCCGGGCCTGCAGGTACCGCCTGGGCGCTGGAGGTGGCGGGTGGGTCAAGTTACAGGCCTGGGGGTGGCTGAGGAGAAGCCCAGGAAGTGGGGCATGGTGGGTGTGGGCGGAGTTAGTTCGGGTGGGGGCGGATAGGAGATCCCAGAGATGTTTTCCGGGGGTCACATGAGGTCAGGACTCAGATGTGGGGAGGGGGAGGCTAGATGTGGGGGCGATCAGGTAAGGTGAGGGACTGCTGTAGGAGTTTTGGGAGTCGAGAGAGCAGAGCCTTTGGGCTAGACTAGGGGGGATGTGGGGGCAGGTCAGGAAAAGCTGGTGTGACCAGAAGGTATATACTAAGATGCGCCCCCCACCGCCCCCAACTCCAAGTGTTAGTTCAGGGTCACATCTAAGGGGTTCCCTCTTTCCCACACCTCATCCCTGAAGCCTCTAGAGTCCTGACCCTACCCCTTGGGCAAGCCTCTGCCAACTGTTCAAAGGCGCTGACCAGTGGGTGTTTGTGTGGGCAGCTGGAGACAGTCTGGAACACCTAGCTTAGGCATCTTGTTTATCACAAGGTGGCCCTCGCCCACCCCCACCTTATATATCTACAGGGAGGCAGCCCAGCAGACGTTACCTGGGTATTTTAGGATCCTGCATTCTTTCTCTACCTTTTGTGGCCAGAAGCTGGTGGTTCAAGCCTAGTGGATGGGACCTCACAGCAACCATCATATATATTAGTACCGTGGCCTCCCAGGCACCAACTCCTTGAGCGTGAGTTCTGTGTGCCACCTCCCTGGGGGTGAAGAATTAGAGGGAGTGAGCATGTAAAACTCTGTCGATGGTGGTTTGGAGGCTCCCAATGGGGTGAAGGCAGGGCACAGAGACGAGTTAAGGGGATCAAATCAGGCACTCACACCCTGGCCCAGGGATCTACCTCTGGGACTCTCGTCCTGGGCCAGGCCCTGTGCCGAGCTTGCTGGTCGGATGAGCTCATTGATGGCTCACCACCACCGGGTCAACTTAGGCCTTCTCTGTGGTCCAGACGAGGAAGCTGAGGCTCAGGGTGGTGTGGCTTGTCTCAGGTCACGTGAGCAGACAGTGGCTGAACTGGGATTGTCTGACCCTCAGCCCAAACCCATAGTCACTCAAGTGGCCTTCCAGGAGGGTGACTGAAGGAGCTCCTCGTTCTGGATTCCCTGGCAGCCATTCTCCTCCGTCCAGGCCTTCCCTTCTGCCCACCCCGAGGGATGGGTCAATCCCCTTTGGGACAGAGTTTCCACGGTGTCCCCGGGGGATGGAACAGTGGAGGTATCTTTCTCAGAGGCCTGGTCACCCATTCTTCCCCATTTCCCTCCTGGGAGCCAAGAGGTCAGGAGTCATGGAGCTGTGGGCTGGCCGTGGGAAGCTGAGGAGGCCTGGCATCACCAGGGCTGGACTTGACTTTGCTTGCCTAGACTGTTTTTGCCCCACTTTGGCCCCCAGTCGGATGGCAGCAGCTTTTGTTCCTTTCTGGGCTAATTGCAAGGCTGTTACCAGGCTGTCCTTGGGACTTTGATTTGGGATCCTCAGCACCTGAGGCAGGAGCCACAAACTGCTGGGTCAAGTGGTGTCAGCCAGTTCTTCTGGGTTTAATGATGGGTTGTCACCCTTATTCTCCCCAGTCTCCCTATAGTTCCCAGGACACCCTCCAACCTGGGCCCTGCCCTTCTTGCCTGTCTGGCTAGCCACTTGGTTCTAGGAGGAGTAGGAGCTGGGCCAGCAGCCCCGCAAAAATAGACTGAACCATCCTTCCTGGCTGGTTGGGCCAGGATTGCTGCAGGTCTGCTTCAGCACAGACTGGGTCCTCCTGGACCTAAGCTGGGTTGGATACCAGGGATAGGGGGTTGGGGGTACCATCCAGTCACTTAGCTGAGACTGTTGGGAGTTGGCCCTGGTGAATAGGGGACAGGCAGTGCCTCGGGCAGCTCCGGTTTGTCCCCAGAGCTGGAGGAGAAGGCACCAGTAATAACTGCTTTTCGGTGAGAACTTAGCATGCACAGACTCTGTGGGGGCAAGTGCAACAAGTAGGCAGCCCATTGAGACAGTTTTATTTCACTGCTGGGTGCCCACTCCCCGCTGGGGGCTGGGGAAGCATCCCGGAGTAACAGATCCGGAGCAGCTAGCTCTCAAGCGACCAAACTTTCACAAGCAAAGGATCAAGATAATTTCACATACCTCTGTGTTTATAAAGATGGTGTAGCAAAGTGAAGTCATCGTGAGCCATGAGGGGACGGGGAGGTTTCGATGGGTGGCCGGAAGTATTCCGGGAGAGCTAAGATCTGAATAATAATATTAGCTAAGAGGTGGGTGGTGCTGGGGCACAGGGAGAGGTCAGTGTTCTAGGCTCAGGGGACAGCACATTCACAGCTTTTCTTGAGTATGTACCAGTCTTCTGAGTGCTCTAAACATTTTGTCTTCATGAGGGAAGGAGTTGGGGGATGACCCTACTGTGGAGACAGAGACTCTTAGTACCATTCACAAGAAAGTGAAGCCCTGTCTCTGGGTCTCCTAGATCTGCCCATCACCCCCAGATGGAAGTTCAGAACCCCTTGGCCTGCATCCAGGGTATTTAAAAAATCTGGCCGCCTGGCCGGGCAGCAGGGAGCCCCAGCAGGTTCTTGAGCTGGGCTTTGAGGAGATGTGAGTTTTGGTCAGCCTTACAGGATCTATTGATGGAGTCTGCCTGGAGGCCCGGGGGTTTGGAGAGAGTTGGGGGTTGGCCCAACATTGTCTGACCCTAGATTTCATCAGTGTCATTGCCAGAGCCTGTGTGGAGAGAGGGATCCCATCAGGCTTGGTGGGGCACATCGCTTTTGGGATGGTGGTGAGCCACCGGGGCTGGAAAACATGAGTCAGTGTTCATGCCACTCTGCGTCCTCTCTCAGATCCTCCGTACCCCTCATTTCTCCTCTTAGGTTGCTGTCAGCACTTGTATACACTCGAACTCATTTAAGCCCATGACTAGCAGGTCCTGCCTGTTGTCATCATTTGACACACAAGGCAACTGAGGCACCCGAGTCCTTCCTTCACACAAGCTGCAAAGTGGTCTGGCTACCACCCCTGTGCTGCCTTCCAGCCACTTTCATGTTCCTCGTCTCTGCATTTGCTCCTCAGTCCCGTCAGCCGCTGCTGCCTTCCCCTAGAGAACCCTCTGGGCTGCGTGAGGTGGGGCCGGGAGGTGGGACTGGGCCTGCTTGCACATTAGGTGGGGTGAGGACCAGCCGAGCCGGCAGAGGTGAGATGTCTTAGGTTGTGATCTGTGTGTGGTTGTGGTCATGTCCCTCCAGCCTTCTCAAGTGCCACCTCCTTGGCGAAGGTCTCAGTTCTTAGAGACCTGTGCATCTTCTCTGAGGGCTTTGACTGTGTCCAGTTCATGTTTTCTAAATCGAGCAAAGGGAGAGGGTAGGTAAGGGTGAGCAGACATGGTCTAGTGGAGAGTGAAATTTCACACTTAGCACCACCCCTGTCTCAGCCATGAGACTCTGGGCAAAGGTCTTTACCTCTGAGCCTCAGTGTCCTCCTCTGATAAGGAGTGACAAATGGGCACAACTATACTGCTGTGATTCGCAACTGGGTACAGTCCTACCTCCTCCGGGGACACTTGGGGAATGTCTGGGGACATTTTTGGTTGTCCCTGCCAGGGGTGGGGGTGCTGCTGGCATCTAGCGGGTCTATAGGCCAGGGATGCGGTTCAACATCAGGCAGTGTGTAGGGCAGCCCCCACCACAAAGAATGATTGACGCAAATGCAGTGGCCGGGTGGGGAATCTCCACTGTCTGGTTATCATGAGGTTTGCGGGAGAGGTTGGCGTCTGGGGTGTGATTGGACAGTGCTGTGAAGGCTCTGGGGAAAACCCCAGCAAGCACTGCCTGTTAATCCCATGAAATGTGCAAGGTCTGGGAGATGGTGAGAGGCATAAGATGTCTTCTACTCCCAGGGAGTTTGCGGCCCAGCACGTGGCCAGGGGATACGACTAACAGCAGCTGGCATTCATGAGCACTGACTACAGGGCGAGCGCCGATCGGCCTGTATTCTTTGGTTGTTTAATCCTTGAAATAGCCTTGTGAGGTGGCTGCTGCTGTCAGCCCATTTTCTAGATGGGAGACTGATATGGGGGTTGAGCACTATTGAGGGTAATTCTGAGTGACAAGCTCCATAAGGGATTTGAGCCTACTACAATAGTAGGATTCAAAATCTTAGGCCCAGCATGGTTTCCTAGCACAGCCCAGCAGGCCCCTTTCCCAGGATGATCCCCATCCCTCCACCCTCCTTTGTGTTAGCGGCACCAGGGTCACCTCAGGGCCTTTGCACTTACTGTTGTTCCCTCCACCCTTGGTTGCCGCTGCCGCTGCCCTGTCTTTTGGGTATGATCTGATTACACGCAGGGAGTGGGATGTAACTCCGAAGGGTGGGCTTATGGTTGGAGTTGGTGGGGAGGGAGCAGGCAGGCTGCGAGCTCCATGAGGACGGAGGCAGAGCTTCTGCCAGGCTCTCCAAGGAGCTGGAACTGCTGCCTGCAAAGGGAGGCCAGATTGCCGAGGGCTGCGAGGAGGAGCGAGTGGGAGGAGGGAGGAGGGAGAGGCAGCACGCGGAGACTGCTCATTCCCGGAGATGGTGGTTGCAGGGAGGAAGGGCTAGAGAATAGCTGCAGATGGGAGGATTGGGAAAGGAAGAATGAAGAAGGCCTTCCTTGGGGATTAGAGAGAGGGCACCCCAGACCCTGAGGTGGAGGTCCTCAGACAGGCAGAAAACCCTGTTTCTGGAGAGGACACATCCAGTAGCTCAGGTAAAGAGCCCCAGCTCTGGGCTTGGCTGGTCCGGGGTTCCCATCTGGTCTCTGCCTTGCTTCTCTGAACACCAGTTTTCCCACCTGTGAAATGGGTCTAGTCACAGCTGCCTCACATTTTTGCCTGATTCGGGAGCCAGATGGCCTGGGTATAAACCAGTGCCTGCCATTCATCAGCTACATGTTCCCCGCCTCTGGCTTCACCTCTCTGGGCCTCGTTCCCTTCCATGAAATGGCAGGCAGGCTCATTTCTTCCTCAGAAACCGTAAAGAAGAGTAAGTGAAATGAGCCTGTCTGAGCCCTGGCCAGGTATGGGCACAGTCAGTGAGGCTTGAGTAGGGGACACTGTTACTAATCCTATTGCCACCATGGATTTAACAACAGTCATTCAGGGAAAAAGATAACGAATTAAATCTATGGGTGTATAAGAAAAAAATACAGGCCAGGTGCAGTGGCTCACGCCTGTAATCCCAGCTCTTTGGGAGGCTGAGGTGGGCGGATCACTTGAGGCCAGGAGTTTGAGACCAGCCTGGCCAACATGGAGAAACCCAGTCTCTACTAAAAATACAAAAATTAGCCAGGCATGGTGGTGTGTGCCTGTAATCCCAGCTACTCAGGAGGTGGAGGCACGTGAATTGCTTGAACCCAGGAGGTGGAGGTTGCAGTTAGCCGAAATCACGCCACTGTACTCCAGCCTGGGCGACAGAGAAAGACTGTCTCAACAAAAAAGAAAAAGAAAAGAAAAAAAAAATACTGATGCAAGATGAGGTCTTGCTATATTGCCCAGGCTGGTCTCAAACTCCTGGCTTCAAGTGTCTTCCTGCCTCAGCCTCCCGAAGTTCTGGAATTACAGATGTGAGTCACACACACCCCCCCTCCCCCGCTGAACAGTTTGTTCTTCACTAACTGTTTTCCTGGACTGCCTTCACATTCAGCCCCTACAGAGGGGTCTTCATGGTTCTGGGTCAGGCAGGCAACCTGAGTAGCTGCCAGGATCCAGCCACATCCTGCTGAGCTGCAGGAAGAACTGTGTGGCTCTCTGGGGCCTTTGTTCCTTGTTACACTTGGAGTTGCTGGTCTCCCTTAACTGGCTTTTAGGTCTTAGCCCATCTGGGCTGCTATAATAAAATACCTTAGACTGGAAGCCAGGCACACTGCTCATGCCTCTAACCTCAGCATTTAGGCGGCTGAGATGGGAGGATTGCTTGAGCCCAGGGGTCCGAGATCAGCCTGGGCAACATAGTGAGACCTCATCTTTACAAAAAAATTTAATTTTAATTTGTTTTTCACCCGTGACAGAGCCCTCAGGAGATCCTGAGAACATATGTCTCTCGTCTTTACAAAAAATTGTTTTAATTAGCCAGGCGTGGTGGTACACATCCCTAGTCCCAGCTACTCAGGAGGCTGAGGTGAGAGGATAACTTGAGCCCAGGAGTTTGACGCTGTAGTGATCCAAGATTGCACCACTACGCTTCAGCCTGGGTGACAGAGCAAGACCCTGCTCAGAAAAACAAAACAGACTGGGCCATTGATAAACAACAGAGATGAGCTGCTCATAGTTGTAGAGGGTGGTAAGTCCCATATCACGGCGCTAGCAGATTCCGTGTCTAGTGAGGGCCCGTCTCTCATAGATAGCACCTTTTAGGTATCTGCACAGGGTGGCAAGGACAAACAAGCTCCCCCTCTTTTATACGGGCACAGTTCATATTCATGAGGACAGAGCCCTCCTGACTGAATCACCTCCCGAAGGCCCCACTTTTTTTTTTTTCTTTTTAAATTTTTTTTCTTTTTAAAATTTTTTTTTTTTTTTTTTGGTGAGACGGAGATTTACTCTTGTTGCCCAGGCTGGAGTGCAATGGCACGATCTCGGCTCACCGCATCCTCCACCTCCCAGGTTCAAGCGATTCTCCTGCCTCAGCCTCCCAAGTAGCTGGGATTACAGGCATGTGTCACCACGCCAGGCTAATTTTGTATTTTTAGTAGAGACGAGATTTCACCGTGTTGCCCAGGCTGATCTCGAACTCCTGACCTCAGGTAATCCGCCCGTCTCCGCCTCCCAAAGTGCTGGGATTACAGGCGTGAGCCACTGCGCCCAGCCTTTTTTAAATTTTTGATCAACAACTTCTTTTTTATTTTGAGATGGAGTCTTGCTCTGTTGCCCAGGCTAGAGTGCAGTGGCGTGATCTTGGCTCGCTGCAACTTCTGCCTCCTAGGTTCAAGCAATTCTGCTTCAGCCTCCCTAATAGCTGGGATTACAGGCGTGCACCACTGCGCCCAGCTAATTTTTGTATTTTTAGTAGAGATGGGGTTTCACCATATTGGCCAGGCTAGTCTCCAACTCCTGACCTCAGGTGATCCGCCCACCTCGGCCTCCCAAAGTGCTGGGATTACAGGCGTGAACCACCATCCCTGGCTGAAAGGCCTAACTTTTTTTTTTTTAGACGGAGTCTTGCTCTGTCGCCCAGGCTGGAGTGCACTGGCGTGATCTCGGCTCACTCCAACCTCCGCCTCCCGAGCTCAAGCAATTCTCCTGCCTCAGCCTCCCTAGTAGCTGGGATTACAGGCATGTACCACTGTGCCCGGCTAATTTTTTGTATTTTTAGTAGAGATGGGGTTTCACCGTGTTATCCAGGATGGTCTCTATCTCCTGACCTCGTGATCCGCCCTCCTTGGCCTCCCAAAGTGCTGGGGTTACAGGCGTGAGTCACCGCGCCCGGCCAGCCCCACTTCTTAATACCACTACATTGGAGATAGGCTTTACCATGTGAATTTTGGGGAGAGGCAAACATTCAGACCATAGCATCTGTCGACGGCCATGTCACAGCTTCCCTGGAAAGACATCAGGAAAGGACTGTGCCTTTGACAGTCTCTCACAGGCCCCTGCTGGCTGGGGAATTCCGCGGCTCTCTTCCCTAAGAGCTGGCAGTTACTACTCCCGGGAATCATCCTGCCAGCCCTCTTCCTGCAGATGGCAGGGTCCACCGGCAGTGTGAGCAATTCGTCAGGTAACACTGAGGTCTCAGTAGGCCCCTGACTGCCGGCTACCCACCTTGGCGACTGTCAAAGGAGGTCATCTGTCTGCCCAGCCACAGATAATGCCTCTGAGCCCTATTCCTGTTTGAGTCACATTAATGTGGAACAAAACAGGGAGTTAGATTAGTTGGAATGGAAGTAATTCTTTGTTCATTTTTCCACAAAGGACTGTGAGCACCCACTGTGTACCTGGCCAGGTCCTAGGGGTAGAGGACACAACAGGGGTCTACACAGGCAAACTCCCTGCCCCAGGGAAACTGACACGAAGCCCCAAAAAATGCCCAGTTTGGCAGGGGTGGTGGCTCGTACCTGTAATCCCAGCACTTTGGGAGGCCGAGGCAGGAGGACCACTTGAGCCCAGGAGTTTGAGACCAGCCTGGGCAACATTAGGGAGACCTCGTCTCTATTACTAAAAAATGCACAAATAAATAATTTTTTTTAGAAAAAGAAAAATACCCAGCTTGCTAAATAAATCGTAGGAACTCCCAAGAAGGATAAGTCAAGCAGGGAGAATCAAGCTAAGGAGTTACTGCGGGGAAGGGCTTTGTTGGTCAGACGCAGTGGCTCATGCCTATAATCGCAGTGTTTTGTGAGGCTGTGGCAGGAGGACCACTCAGCTGGGAGTTGGAGACCAGCCCAGGCAATATAGTGAGATCACGTCTCCACCCAAAAAAAATATATATATATATTATTATTATTATTTTTTTTTTTTTTGATTAACTGGATGGTCTGGGCGCCTTGGCTAATGCCTGTAATCCCAGCACCTTGGGAGGTGGGCGGATCACTTGAGGTCAGGAGTTCAAGACCAGCCTGGCCAACATGGTGAAACCCCATCTCTACTAAAAATAGAAAAATTAGCCAGGCATGGTGGTGGTTACCTTTAATTCCAGCTACTCAGGAGGCTGAGACAGGAGAATCGCTTGAACGATTCTTGCAGTGAGCTGAGATACCACCACTGCACTCCAGCCTGGGCGACAGAGCGAGACTCTGCCTCAAAAAAAAAAGAAAAAAAAATTAGCTGGATGTAGCTCCTGTGGTCCCAGCTATTTGGGAAGCTGAGGTGGGAGGATTGCTTGAGCCCAGGAGTTTGAGGCTGAAGTGAGCTATGATGGTGCCACTGTACTCCAGCCTGGGTGACAGAGCAAGGCCCTGTCTCCAAAAACAAAAGAGTAGAGAAAGGGCTTTATGTGACCGGGGAGAGTATGAAGAGCTATGGCTGTCCCATTCCCATTCTAGTAGGTCCGAGAGCAAGCAGGGCCAGACTGCCAGGGGCCCCAATAAAGCATTGTAGGGGCCCAGGCAGTGTCACTTGGGGCCAAGGTAGTACAAAGTGGTTTTGAAGGAGTTGAAGATGAATCCAAGGATCTGAATGAGGAGGGCTGGAGCTGGTGAAGCTATGGCATTCACAGGTTTTGGGAAGGACTGGAGCCAGGTCCTGAAATTGTTGAGTGGAGGTGTCTGGGGTGTGTGCGAGTCTGGCATTCACAGGGAAGTCCGGGCCAAAGACTCCAGTGGGGGAGGCATCAGTGAATAGATGGTGCTTCAGGCCTGTCTTAGTCAGCTCAAGCTGCCACACAACAAAATATCACAGACTGGGTGGCTTAAACAACAGACATTTATATTTCAGAGTGCTGGGGGCTGGCAGTCTGAGATGAGAGTGCCAGCGTGGTCAGGTTCTGGTGAGGGCTCTCTTCGTGGCTTGCAGACAGCTGCCTTCTTAATACCACCGTTATGACCTCAATTAACCTTAATTAGCTCCCAAAGGTCTTACCTCCAGATACAGGCACATTGGGGCTTAGAGTTTCAATCTATGAATTTGGAGGGACATACTTTGTCTATAGCAGAGCCCTGAGACTGAGCCCAGTCCCCTGGAGGTGAAAACCCTTTCTGGAAGGGCCACACTCCCCATCCACTACTGCCCTTCTTAGATCTCAGCTCCAGTGTCACCCCTTCTGGGCAAGGTCAGGCACCCTGGTGTGTAGCACATTGATCTGTGTGACCAAGGATGAATGGCCCTGTCTCCTGCTGGATTGTGAGCTCCAGAGGCAGGGCTACTTTGTCACCATTGTGGCCTGCCCAGGGAGGGACCTGGTAAATATTTATTGAGTAGTTAGTTGTTGGGAAGTCATAGAAACCATGTGCTGTGCCCTTGGGTCTCACCAGAAGATCTGCTCATGCCCGGGGCCAGGACTAGGCACTGTCCTGGCCAGGAAGGTCCCAGCTGCCCTGTGGCCTCCTGCCCTTGGCCCCCACACCCTCAGGGGTGCTGATATGCTGAATTTTAAGGAGAGATGATTCTGATATAGTTTTCTGCCCTTGGGGAGTTTATAGTCAAGTGGGACTTAGTTTCCTCAGAGGTAAGCTTAAGGGCACTGTGGCTGGGGTGGGGCAGGAGAGGGACATCTTCTCTAGCCTGGAGAAGTGAGTAGCTGAAGGTGGAGGAAGAAGGTATTCCGGGCAGGGTGCACAGCTTGGGCAAAGGCCTCACTGCAGTAGAGGGGGACCAGGCAGTGTGTTTGAGCCTGACTTAGGTGGGGATTTGGTGGTGACTAGAACCATTAGGTGGTTTAGAGACCTCAGCCCTCGACTCCATCCCACCCCTGCTTCAGCCAGCAGGTGACCCTGCCAGGGAACTGCCAGCGAGAGACCCGTTTCCTCTGAGAGTCCAGTCATGCTAGCTCCCTTCCTGGGGCTAGTATGGGTGAGGGCTTCTTGCAGGGGCCCACGTAGTTTTTCTCCTGAGTCCATTGGGCAGGATTGGGCCGGATTGGGCCAATCACAGAGGGATGGAGGAGTTCCCAGAGATGGGTCTGCTCTGGCCCACACTGCAGCTCACCCCTGTCCACTCTGTGCGGGGGCCACTGGGGAGTTAGACGGAACAGCATTCAGGTCACTGTGGCTCACAGACCCGTCGCCCCACTCCGCTCGTCCCTAGCAGCATAGAGGGAGGGAGAGTTCCCGTGCGCTAATTGGCTGAGCTGTTTGGACCAATTGCTAATCAAAGGCTCCAAAGTCCTGGGTGCTGTGGTGCTGGGCTCTGAAGCTGAGGTTCACAAGGTATGGGGGACCTCAGTCTGAGCATTAGGTTGGCTCTCAGGAGGGGACCTGGGCCACCTTCCCAACCCCCACATCTCTGTTGCCTCCTGTTATCCCCATAACCTTTCAGTCTCCATTGCCAAATGGGGGAGTTCAAGACCAGCCTGGACAACATAGTGAGACCCTGTCTTTAAAAAAAAAAAAAAAATTAACTGTGGCTGGTGCCGGGCGCTTGGTAAGGTCACCTTGAAGCAGTCCTGTGCCCGTTCTGCACTGTTTTGTTTGTTTGGTTGGTTGGTTGGTTTTGGTGGGGTAGTGGGGTCGGGGGATGTGGTTTTTTGTTTTTGCTTTTTTTGTTTTAGAGACAGGGTCTCACTCTATGACCCAGGCTGAAATATAGTGGCACAATCATCACTCACTGCAGCCTCTAACTTTTTGGCTCAAGTGATCCTCCCACCTGAGCCTCCCAAGTAGCTGGGACTACAGGTGCAAGCCACCAAGCCCCACTAATTTTTAAATTTTTTGTAGAGATAGGGGTCTCGCTATGTTACCCAGACTGGTCTTGAACCCCTGGCTTCAGGGGATCCTCCTGCTTTTGCCTCCCAGAGTGCTGTGATTACAGGCGTGAGCCACCGTGCCCAGCCTCTCTGCATTGTTCTTTAACACATTTACAAATATTTACTGAGCATCTATTTCATTCTAAAGAACTAATCTTGAATAAAACCAGCCAGAATGTTTGCCTTCATTGAGCTGACAGTGCCCTTGGAGGGGTTAACTGTACATACAACTCTTTTTTTTTTTTTTTTTGAGATGGAGTATCACTCTGTTGCCCAGGCTGGAGTGCAGTGGCTCGATCTCAGCTCACTGCAACCTCCACCTCCCAAGTTCAAGTGATTCTCGTGCCTCAGCATCCTGAGTAGCTGGAACTACAGATGTGCACCACCTCACCTGGCTAATTTTTGTATTTTTAGTAGAGATGGGGTTTCACCATGTTGGCCAAGCTGGTCTCAACCTCCTGACCTCAGGTGATCCGCCCGCCTCAGCCTCCCAATGTGCTGGGATTACAGGCGTGAGCCACCGCGCCTGGCCTGTACATATAATTCTTAAAATGCTGCCCTGATTCTGGGGCTCACTTTCAAATATGTGCACACTCCCTAGGCCAGGACCCCGCCTGTCCCATACCCTTCCTGGCAGCCCTGTCCTTGCTGCATCACCCTCCAGCTACACCAGCTTTCTTTGGGTCCCTGGACCACACCTGATACCTTCTTGCCCAGAAGTGTTATCTCTGTCCTGGCTGTTGCTTAACCTTTAATGGTCCCTACCACCAAGGCCATCTGCTCGGTTGGCATACCCACCCCAACTGTAATTAAATCATCCCCTGTGTCTCCTCACTAGACAGCTCCACGTAAGCACAGCTGGTCCTTTTAGGGCTGTGTCCCCAGCGCCTCCCACAAAGGAGGATGCGGTTCATCAGGATGGGTTGGATGAACAGCCCATTTTACAGATGAATAAACTGAGGCACAGGCAGGTGCAGGGTTTTGGCAGCACTGCACACCTGTCCTGGCTTTGTCCTCCTCCCTGGGGAATGAGCTTGGAGCACCCCTCTAGGAACTGGGATGCCAGCCTCTTCCCTTGACCATCTTGGTCCTTGTCATTTGGGCCCCAGTACCAGGGGTGGCTTTAATTTGGCTGCCCAGGGAGGTGGTTCAGGGCTGCCAGGACCCCCGAAGTAGGCTCTCTGGGCTCTGTCCTTTGCCCCCCAACATGGTGCCTGTTTCTCCTGCCTCTTCATGCAGAGTGGCCAGCTCCTGGCCCATTCAGCTCTGAGTTTGAGCTCCTGGGAGGAGATTTTTGTTGCCTTGTAACTGGGATTCCTAGATCCAGCCTCCACCCTCTTATTGCCCTGAGGATGTTTTGGGGTTTGGTTTTGTTTTGTTTGTGTTTTTGTAGGATGGTGGCAGTGATTTTGAGGAGGGGAAGAGGAAGGAAGATATAAGCAAGGGAAGTCACAGGCTGCGGTGCCTAGGCAGACCCTGGTTTGAGTCTTGGCCTTCCCACTTTTTGCATGTCAGTGGTAGGGGCAGCAGATACCTCAGGACATATCTTGGGTTTTGTTTTTGTTTTTGTTTTGAGACATAGTCTCACTCTGTTGCCCAGGCTAGAGCGCAATGGCACGATCTTGACTCACTGCAACCTCCACCCTCCCGGGTTCAAGTGATTCTCCTGCCTCAGCCTCCCGAGTAGCTGGGATTACAGGCACCTGCCACCACGCCCAGCTAATTTTTGTATTTTTAATAAAGACGGAGTTTCACCCTGTTTGCCAGGCTGGTCTCGAACTCCCGATCTCAGGTGATCCGCCTGACTCGGCCTCCCAAAGTGCTGGGATTGGCCAGGTGTGGTGGCTCATGCCTGTAATCCTAGCACTTTGGGAGGCCAAGGCAGGTGGATCATTTGAGGTCAGTAGTTCAAGACCAGCCTGGCCTATATGGTGAAACCGCATCTCTACTAAAAGTACAAAAATTAGCCGGACATGGTGGCACACGCCTGTAGGCCCAGCTACTCAGGAGGCTGAGAATCACTTGAACCTGGGAGGCGGAGGTTGCAGTGAGCCGAGATGGCACCACTGCACTCCAGCCTGGGTAACAGAGCAAGACTCTGTATTTAAAAAAAAAAAAAAAAAAAAAAGGTGCTGGGATTACAGGCTTGAGTCATCCCGCCCTTCAGGACATATCTTTTGAATTTTGAACCCGGTGAATGAATTTTTAGATGACCTCAGGACAGTCCTCAATTTCCACATGACCTCAGTTTTTCCAGCTTTGCAAGGGGAGTATGAAACCAGCCCTGAAGTCTTGCTAAGAGGATTCGGGGAGCTCATAGAAGTTGTGAGTTGGTTCCTCCATTCGCCTGGGTGTTGGCAAGGGGCAGGGCCTGTGTCTTGCTTGTGGCCTGCCAGGGTAGCAGCTCAGTAAGTGAGATGGTATCTCATTGTGGTTAGGATTTACATTTCCCTGATGACTAGTAATGTTTCCGTGTAATTTCTTGAATGATCATTCAGTAACAATAAGTGTAGGTTGAGTTTGTAGAATCAGCTTGACCTCCTCAGCCTCGATTTCCAAATGGAGAAAGCAGAGATTTGGAGCTCCTGGTCGGAGGAGCAGGTCGGTGCTGGAGCCAGGACTCAACCTTAGGTTGCGCCTCTGAGCCTTTGAACACTTGCCATTTCTATTCCTCACAGCAGCCCTTTCAGACGGAACGGGTGTTACCAGATAGGAGGAGAGCGGCCACTGTATTCTCAGTGCCCAGCCCAGGGAGGCAGATCTGAGTGGAGTTGCTAATGAAACATGGAAGGTGCTTGAGAGCTAACTGGGAGGGAGGGAAGGTGTGCATTCCTGCGCCAGGGCCTTTGCACGTGCTTGTTACTTTCTCCTGCTGGCCAGCTGGAGTGTCTGGAAAGATCTGTCTTACTCAGGGAGCCTTCTCACTCACACTCTGCCCAGTTAGGACCACTGCCCTCTAGAGCCCCTATAGAATTACAGAGGAGGCCGGGCGTGATAGTTCACGCCTGGAATCCCAGCGCTCCAGCCTGGGCGACAGAGTGAGACTCCATCTCAATTAAAAAAAAAAAAAAAAAAAGGCTGGGCGTGGGGGCTCACACGTGTACCCAACACTTTGGGAGGCTGAGGCGAGTGGATCACCTGTGGTCAGATCGAGACCATCCTGGCTAACACTGTGAAACCCCATCTCTATACAAAATTAGCCGGATGTGGTGGCAGGCACCTGTAGTCCCAGCTACTCAGGAGGCTGAGGTAGGAGAATGGCATGAACCCAGGAGGCGGAGCTTGCAGTGAGCCGCAATTGTGCCACTGCACCCCCGCCTGGGCGACAGAGCGAGACACCATCTCAAAAAATAAAAATAAAATAAAATAAAAAGAATTCTCACTTTACCAGTGCGGTCAGGTAGAAAGCCACACCTTCCTTTGAAGCCCTTTGATGACTGCCCCAGAGTGTGGGGGACAGCCCTCTCACGTCCCACGCGGCCAGTTCTTCCTCCTGGAAGAGGCAGTACAGGGTCTGATGCAGAAGTTCACACACTGACACCCCCACTTCCGCCACCTCCCCAAGCTGTTCCTCTCACAGGTCAGTGTGGGGGGTGAGCTACCTGAGCAGCAGCAATTCCCATTTCTGGTGGCCGAGATGAGAGGGTCGCTTGAGGCCAGGAGTTCACGACCAGCCTGGGCAACGTAGCAAGACCCTGTCTCTACAAAAAGTTTAAAAATTAGCTAGGCATGGTGGTGTACACGTATAGTCTCAGCTACTCAGGAAGCTGAGGCAGGAGGATCCCCTGAGCCTAAGAGTTCAAGACTCGTAATGAGCTATGATCTTACTACAACACTCCAGCCTGGATGGTAGAATGAGACCCTGTCTCTTTCAGAAAAATAAAATCCCTTGTCTTCCTCGCCTCCCTGCCCTCAAGCACTTTTGAGTTAATTTGCTTGAATTAAATATGTATGGCATGATTTCACAGTTTTTTTTTCTTTTTAAGTATTATTTACTTTTGCAAATAGGCATTTCATCCACCAGGTTTAAAATTCAAAAGACCTGGAAGTGTACTTTGCAAGTCTCCTCCCCACTTCTGCCCAGAGGAAATCAGTCTCACAGTTTCCTCCTTTCTTTCTTTTTTTAACAACTTTATTGAGATGCTCACACCATGCACTTTGCCCATTTAAAGTGTTCAGTTAATGGTCTTTAGTATATTCACAGAGTTATGCAACCATCACCACAGTCAGTTTTAGAAGATTTTTCATTACGTCAAGAATAAACCCCACCCGGGCGTCATGGCTCATGCCTGTAATCCCAGCACTTTGGGAGGCTGAGGCAGATGGATCACCTGAGGTCAGGAGTTCAAGACCAGTCTGGCCAATGTGGTGAAACCCCATCTCTATTAAAAATACAAAAATTAGCCGGTGTGGTGGGGCACGCCTGTAAGCCCAGCTACTCAGGGAGGCTGAGGCAGGATGAATCACTTGAACCTAGGAGGCAGAGGTTGCAGTGAGCTACGATCGCAGCACTGCACTCCAGCCTGGGCAACAGAGTGAGACTCCATCTCAAAAAAAAAAAGAAAAAAGAGGAAACCCCACACACCTTTGCTTTCCCTCACCACACCCCCATTCTCCCCGCCTCCCAGCCCCTGGCAACCACTAATCTGCCTCCTGTCTGCGTGGATTTGCCTGTCCTGGACATTTCCTATAAATGGATCATACAATCTGTGGTCCTTTTGTTTGGCCTCTTTCATTTGGAATAATGTTTTCCAGGGACATCCATGTTGTAGCATGTGTCAGAATTTCCTTCCTTTTTATAGCTGAATAATATCCCATTGTATGGACTGACCACTTTTAGTTGGCCCCTCCGTCCGCAGATGGATGTTTGGATCGTTTCCACTTCTGGGGTATTGTGAATAATGCTGCTGTGAACGTTTGTGTACAGGTTTTCAATGCAGGCAAATGTTTTCGTTTTTCCTGGGCCTAAATTCCAGGAGTGGAATCGCTGGGTCATTTGGTAACTCTCTTTAACTGTTTGAGGAACCGTCAGACTGTTCTCCATGGTGGCTGTGCCATTTGACATTCCCACAAGCAGTGGAAGAGGGCTCCGGATTTCTCATCGTCACCACCTTTTTTGATTCTAGTCAGCCTAGTGGGTGTGAGATGGTGTCTCATTGTGGTTAGGATTTGCATTTCCCTGGTGATGTTTTCTTCTAATTTCCCTGATGACTAGAGATGTTTTCATGTAAGTTATTTTTTTATTTATTTATTTTGAGACAGTGCCTCTGTCTGTATCCCAGGCTGGAGTATAGTGGCGCAATCACAGCTCACTGCAGCCTTGACCTCCTGGGCTCAACAACAGATCCACCCTCCCTAGTAGCTGGGACCACAGGTGTGCTCCACCACGCCGGACTAATTTTTGTGTTTTTCGTAAGAGGCAGGGTTTCGCCATGCTGCCCAGGCTGGTCTCAATCTCCTAAGCTCAAGTGATTCACACGCCTTGCCCTCCCAAAGTGCTAGGATTACAGGCATGAGCCACTGCACCCAGCCTCATGTAATTTCTTTTTCCTTTTTTTTTTTTTTTGAGACAGTCTTACTCTATGTCCCAGGCTGGAGTGCAGTGCCACAATCTCAGCTCACTCAACCTCTGTCTCCTGGGTTCAAGTAATTATCTGGCCTCAGCCTCCCTAGTAGTTGGGACTACATACCCACACCACCTTACCTGGCTAATTTTTGTATTTTTGGTAGACAGGGTTTTGCCATGTTGGCCAAGCTAGTCTCTAACTCCTGGCCTCAAGTGATCCGCCTGCCTCAGCCTCCCAAAGTGCTGAGATTACGTGAGTGAGCCACTGCGCCTGACCTCATGTAATTTCTTGAGTGGTCATTTAGTCATTCAACAAACAGTGATTGAGGGGCATGTGCCCAGCACTGCAGACTCTGGTGCACAGTCAGATGACCCTGTCTTTCTGGCATTTCCATGCCAGTGCCCTGAAGAGATGCCATATATGTACCTGGTGCTTGCAATAGCTGGCACTCAGAGGTAGCACACTGTGTCCTAGCCACTCTTCCGAGCACTTAAGCATATTCAGTTACTCTTCAAGTACATATGAATAAGTATGCCTTTGCCCCCTCCTCTTTGCAAGGGATAGCGTGTGGCCATCCTGGTCTGCAGCTAGCTTAGCAGATTCGACCACATATTGTAAAAGTGAGTCTGTACCAGGACAGATAGAGTAGAGAGAGGGCTCTGTGCAGTTTAGCACCATGGTAGATTCCATCGTGCGGATGTCCCTCCAGCGGGGGAGGTCTTTGGGGCCAGGGCTAGGCCAGCACCCACATTTGCCGCCTGACCCCGTCCCTCCGTCTCTGTCTCTCCATTCCTCCCTGCCCCCGTGCAGCCGCCGCCATGGCCCAGACACTGCAGATGGAGATCCCGAACTTCGGCAACAGCATCCTGGAGTGCCTCAATGAGCAGCGGCTGCAGGGCCTGTACTGTGACGTGTCAGTGGTGGTCAAGGGCCATGCCTTCAAGGCCCACCGGGCCGTGCTTGCTGCCAGCAGCTCCTACTTCCGGGACCTGTTCAACAACAGCCGCAGCGCCGTGGTAGAGCTGCCGGCGGCCGTGCAGCCCCAGTCTTTCCAGCAGATCCTCAGCTTCTGCTACACGGGCCGGCTGAGCATGAACGTGGGCGACCAGTTCCTGCTCATGTACACGGCTGGCTTCCTGCAGATCCAGGAGATCATGGAGAAGGGCACCGAGTTCTTCCTCAAGGTGAGCTCCCCGAGCTGCGACTCCCAGGGGCTGCACGCGGAGGAGGCCCCATCGTCGGAGCCCCAGAGCCCCGTGGCACAGACATCGGGCTGGCCAGCCTGTAGCACTCCGCTGCCCCTCGTGTCGCGGGTGAAGACGGAGCAGCAGGAGTCGGACTCCGTGCAGTGCATGCCCGTGGCCAAGCGGCTGTGGGACAGTGGCCAGAAGGAGGCCGGGGGTGGCGGCAATGGCAGCCGCAAGATGGCCAAGTTCTCCACGCCGGACCTGGCTGCCAACCGGCCTCACCAGCCCCCGCCACCCCAACAGGCTCCGGTGGTGGCAGCAGCCCAGCCCGCCGTGGCTGCGGGAGCAGGGCAGCCAGCTGGTGGGGTGGCGGCAGCAGGGGGTGTGGTGAGTGGGCCCAGCACGTCGGAGCGGACCAGCCCAGGCACCTCAAGCGCCTACACCAGCGACAGCCCTGGCTCCTACCACAATGAGGAGGATGAGGAGGAGGACGGTGGCGAGGAGGGCATGGATGAGCAGTACCGGCAGATCTGCAACATGTACACCATGTACAGCATGATGAACGTTGGCCAGACAGGTGAGGTGCTGCCCTGTCCCCCTACCCCACCAGCCACCCCTGCCCCTCCTGCCACTCGCGCGCCACTCTCTCCCTGCAGCCGAGAAGGTGGAGGCCCTCCCGGAGCAGGTAGCCCCCGAGTCCCGAAATCGCATCCGGGTTCGGCAAGACCTGGCGTCTCTCCCGGCTGAACTTATCAACCAGATTGGGAACCGCTGCCACCCCAAGCTCTACGACGAGGGCGACCCCTCTGAGAAGCTGGAGCTGGTGACAGGTGGGCCGGCCTCACCCCAGCTCTCTCCTCTCCACAGCTTTGGAGCCGGCTGGCCTGGGCTGGGCTGGGCTGGGCAGCTGGTTAGGAGCCTCCAGCACCTCAGTTTCCCTATCTGTGCTGTAGTATTGATAACAGCCACCCTAAGGGCGGGGGCGTTGGTGAGATGGAGGAGCTGATACAGCAAGGCCTGGCCTCTAGGTTTCTGGCTTAAGGGGTCGGGGTGAGCATTGGCTATTATCATTTGGCCGCATGGGTAGATTAGCTACTTCCCGGGCTCCTGTGAAGGCCAGCTACTACCTAGGTTAAGAATTCGGACAGTCATGGGGGCGAATGCCTGTAGTCCTAGCTACTCAGGAGGCTGAGGTGGGAGGATCCCTTGACCCCAGGAGGTCAAGGCTGCAGTGAGCTATGGTGGCCACGGCACTCCAGCCTGGGTGACAGAGTGAGGCTTCATCTCTTAAAAAAAGAAGAAGACGACTGTTTGGTCCTCGGGTCAGAGTGCCTGGGTGTGAGCCTCCACTCCCTGTTTGTCCTGCCGAGCTTGGGCTCATCTCTAGCTGGTGACAGCCAGTGTGCCCACCTCACACAGGCTCGTGGCACGACCGGCCACACAGCAGGCGCCCTGAGGATGGTGAAGCCACCCTTTCTGTCCTTTCTTGAGCACTGATGAGGTTGGGGGAGCCCCAAGGAGCCTCCCCTGACTGCCCTTGGTGGGTAGAGGTGTAGGGGAGAAGGTCCCTGGGTGAGTTCTTGGGACCCAGAGCCCAGCAGGGAGGGCCTGGGGTGTTCTGAGATGAGGCCTGGCATCATAGGGGCTGTGGCGCTTTGGGAGCACCCCAGGCCATCCTCTGCCTTCCTCTCACCAGGCACCAATGTGTACATCACAAGGGCGCAGCTGATGAACTGCCACGTCAGCGCAGGCACGCGGCACAAGGTCCTACTGCGGCGGCTCCTGGCCTCCTTCTTTGACCGGTAAGGACCTTGCCAGAGCCCCAGGGTGGGGGGTGGGGTTTCCCCACGTTCCCCCCACCACCAACTTGAGCGCTGACTCCCTCAATGTCCCCTGCCCCCAGGAACACGCTGGCCAACAGCTGCGGCACCGGCATCCGCTCTTCTACCAACGATCCCCGTCGGAAGCCCCTGGACAGCCGCGTGCTCCACGCCGTCAAGTGTGAGTGTCGGCCCAGCTGGACGGGGCATGGGCCCGGGGCACGCAGGTTGACGTTTTTTCCCAGCCTTGGCTCTCAGAGAGGGCTAGAGTTCCGTGTTGAGAAGCATTCTGGGGCTCATTCTAGCCTTGCTGGGAAACCAGCTATGATTGCTTAGAGATTTATTCGTGGTTGGGGGATGCAGGTGCCGAAGAGAAGCCAGGAAGCCTGTGTCAGGCGGGAGGGTCTCGAACTCAGGGCAGTCTGGGAGGGATGAGGCAGCCAGACAGTGCTAGCCACTCGTCATGGGGGGCATCTAGATTTTCAGGTGGCCACTCCCAGTTACTAAATTCTGGCAAATGATCCCAATTTTTCAAGAACACGGGGCCATCCCATCAAAACCCACACATCCCCACACATGGCTGAACTCAGTCCGGTGTAGGGCCGGGTGCAGGTAGTGTGGTGTCCTGGCCGCGTGGCCTTACTCGTCTCCCCTTTGAGAGGGAGTCGCAGATGCTGTGGGGGGGCTGGTGAGTAGGCCTTGTGGGAATCACCTGGCCCCCGTGCCAAGGCCGCACCCACCCTGCCCCACAGACTACTGCCAGAACTTCGCCCCCAACTTCAAGGAGAGCGAGATGAATGCCATCGCGGCCGACATGTGCACCAACGCCCGCCGCGTCGTGCGCAAGAGCTGGATGCCCAAGGTCAAGGTGCTCAAGGCTGAGGATGACGCCTACACCACCTTCATCAGTGAAACGGGCAAGATCGAGCCGGACATGATGGGTGTGGAGCATGGCTTCGAAACCGCCAGCCACGAGGGCGAGGCGGGTCCCTCAGCCGAAGCCCTGCAGTAACCCGCCCGGCCTCCCGTGGGGCTGCACACTCCCCCTCCCAACACACACACACACCCGCCATCTTGGTCATGAGCTACTGTCTGTCCCTCCCCAGGACCCGCGGTGGGTGCTGCATGTTCCCGGCCCTCTGCCCCTCCTGTCCTACCCCCTTTCCCCACTGAGAGCTGGGCCGGGAGAGGACCGCAGGGCAGGTGGCGTGAGGTCCGTGTTGCCTTCTTTAACACACACTCGTGCAGTGAGGGAGTTCTGGCTCCCCAACCTAACCCCTTGCCGTCATCTCCACACTCACCAGGCCCACCAGGGGAGGGGGCTGGCCTGGGGGTCTTGGGAAGGCCCCTCCCCAGGCCCTGGGCCACCTCAAGGAAGCCTTCAGCCTCCACCCCTCACTGCAGCCCCTTGGGACTTGAGGGGGGCCCCAGGGGTTCTCAGGACCCCTCCCACCACCTCCCAGTGCTTCCACGTCTCCAAAAGCGCCTTCCTGTCACCCTCGTCTATCCCTGCGCCTGGGGGCTGGGGTAGGCGAGGCCGTGGGGACTACCCATTTTATAGCTGGGGAAACAGGCTCCGAGAAATTGCACAACCGACCTAAGGTGTCCGGCAGTGGTGTGCCCGGTGCCCTTTCTCCTCTTTTCCGCCTCTGTTGCCCACTTTGGTCCTCTGGGGCCTTAGAGAGGCAGGTCCTAAAGGAGGGGGGGGTCTCTTGGGGGCAGACCGAGGGTCTCGGAGGATAGAGGATAGAGGTTTCCAGGGCTGGCAGAGTGTGTGCGTGTGTGTGTGCAGAAGTTTTGCTTTCAAACAAATGAAGATACAAGAGGCAGTAGGACCTGGGTTGGAACCCAGGGGAGCAGACTGGGGGGCTGCTGCCCCTCCTCCCTCCATCTCCCCACCCCCACCCCGCCCCACAGCAGGGCTCCTGGCCCCCACCCCCCTGTACATAATTTTTAAAACATTTTTTTAGCGAATGAAATATTGAAGTATAAGATTCCTTTTATTTTTCAAACCAATGGGGCTGTGTCTGTTGTCCCCCTCGGTCCCCAGGGGTGGGGGGCCTTGGAAGGCAGGGTGGTGTTGGGGGGCTGGGGGGCAAGCTGAATGTGTGTGTGTGGGTGTGGGTGTGTGTGTGTGGAGTGTGGGTGTGTGTTTCCATGGTAGGACTCCAGTCCCAGCTGCTGCCTAGGCTCCTGTGGGTCCGACCAGGTTCCCCCTCCCCTGTCCACCTTCCCCAGCAGGGCTATAGTTTAAGGGTGTCCCAGGCCTTGGCTGGTTGGCTGGGCCCAGCTCCTGGGGGCTGGGCAGGGCAGGGCAGGGCCGGGTCCACTTCCATTGTTAGCAGTTGTTTGCAGAATTTTCTCTTTTACCATTCCTCTCTTTTTGTTCTTGCCCAGAGTGGGTGGTTTTTTGTTGTTGTTTTAGATTTTCATGTGAAGGCAGAGTTTTTTTTCTTTTTTAACTCCCCATCCCCCTATGCGGGGTGTCATTTCAACATCCACATCCTTGTTTGCGTTTCTGGCCCTCGTCCTCCCTGCCTCTCTGCCTCCCCAACCCCCACCTACCCACTGCTCCCAGAGGCCTCTCCAGGGGCAGGGGGATTTTAGAAGATGGGGTGGGGGCCAGCCCCTACTGGATCCTTGTAATCTGATTTGGAGACCATCCCCCTGATGGGACCAGCAGCCCCACCGGCCCACTGGGGGTCCCTCTTAACATCTGCTTGTTGCGGGGGTCAGTCATGAGTGCCAGGGTCTGGCTGGGGTCTTGGCATTGTCTTCCTGGCCGGGGCCTGGCACCTTAGCCCCCAGCCGGCCCGAGTGGGGGATATCGACACCCCCAGCTAAAGCACAAGCACCTTAGTCACCCCTCCTCTACCCCCGCCTCCTGGCCTGCCACCCCACCCCAGCGTTTACCCCAAAGCACAATGCCCTGGTCACTTGGCAAGCGGCTGGGCCTGACGAAGGCCGAGGGGCAGACCGGGGCTCCAGCCAGACCCCTGAAAGGAAGCAGGTGCTCCCCCACTTCCAGGCCTTAGTTGGGGCAGGGGGGGCCAGTTCCTGGGCCTGGGGTCTTCTCACCCCCACCCCCTTGTCCTGGGTAGGCCCCTGCCTGCCCCTCTCTGCCTTTTCCTCGGGTGTCCCTCCTCGAGCCCCTGCGGCACTGGCTTGGGTGGCAGAGCCCACTTGTTTCAGGGACCCCAGGAGGTGCCCCCTGGCTCCCGGGACTGTGTGTGGGTCTGGGGGGTGGGGAGGTGGGGAGAAGGGTCGGGCAGGGGGTGCAGGGGAGGAAACTCCTCACCAGGAGAGCCAAAGACAGGGTTGTGCCTTACCCCAGGAGCCACCCCTGTGCCCCCCTTGCCCTGCCGTTCACCCTCCACCCCTCCCCCCGGGCGGCCTGCTGCTTTTTCCTTCTCTTCCTCCCCTGCCCTGCCCTGCCCTGCCCTGCCCTGAGCTGCATGGTTCCCCCACCCTGGGCAGCCAGGAAGGAATCTGAATGGAGAATCACCAACCACCAGAGAAAAAAGACTGTGGGGCCCTCCCCTGCCAACTCCCCTTCCCTGGCCGCCCACTCACCCACACCTCTTTCACGCAGGACAGGCTGTCCACCCTGTCCACGTGAAGTGCCAACGCCCTCCCCACCCTGGGCCGAGCCCCCACCCCTCCCTGGGCCCCCAAGTGAGATTGCACATTTAACTACTGTAAGGAGAGGAGTGGCGTTGGCAAATGTGAACCATGAGAATATCAGTAATACTGATGAGAATAAACTAAACGCCTTTGTAACAGCCTTGCCGCATGCTCATTACTGGGGGTCCCAGGGAGGAACCTACACCGGCATTGTGCCCAGCAGACCCAGGTTGCTGACTGCAAATGACAGCCTCCGATGCTAATACGCATGCAAGTTACCCCAACAGATACAGATAACGCAACATGTGAGCTGGTCCTACACACACACACACACACACAATTTTTTTTTTCTTTTTTTTTTTTTTTTGAGATGGAATTTCACTCTGTCGCCCAGGCTAGAGTGGCGCGATCTCGGCTCACTACAACCTCTGCTTCCTGCCATTCTGCCTTAGCCCCCCAAATAGTGGGGATTGCAGGCACCCACCACCATGCCCGGCTAATTTTTGTATTTTTAGTAGAGACAGGGTTTCACCATGTTGGTCAGGCTGGGCTCGAACTCCTGACCTCAGGTGATCTACCCGCCTTGGCCTCCCCAAGTGCTGGGATTACAGGTGTGAGCCACCATGCCCAGCCTTTTCTTTTTTTGAGTCGGAGTTTCGCTCTTGTTGCCAGGCTGTAGTGCCATGGCGCGATCTCGGCTGACTGCAACCACCGCCTCCCGGGTTCAAATGATTCTCCTTCCTCAGCCTCCTGAGTAGCTGGGATTACAGGCATGCGCCACCAGGTTCAGCTAATTGTATATTTTTAGTCGAGATGCGGTGTCTCCATGTTGGTCAGGCTGGTCTCCCAAAGTGCTGGGATTACAGGCATGAGCCACCACCACACCCAGCCTGAAAAAATACTTTTAATTAGCTGGGTGTGGTGGCATGCACCTGTACTCCCAGCTACTCGGGAGGCTGAGGCAGGAGAATCACTTCAGCTGGGAAGGTCAAGTCTGCAGTGAGCTATGATGGCACCACTGCATTCCAGCATGGGCAAGAGTCAGATCCCATCTCTATAAAAAAAAAAGGGAGCAGTGGCTCTGTCAATTTTACAGCATCACTGGCTCACTCGGTGCCCGCCTGTGCCGTGGCTGATACCCCAAGCCCCAGAAACACATTCCATACACACACACTCCATGCCGCATTCAGAAGAGCATTCATGCATTAGAAGAAAGAACATAAAAGAGATCGGCAGGGCGCAGTGGCTCATGCCTGCAATGCCAGCACTTTGGGAGGCTGAGGCGGATGGATCACCTGAGGTCAGGAGTTCGAGACCAGCCTGGTCAACACGGCAAAACCCCATCTTTACTAAAAATACAAAAGTTAGCTGGGCGTGGTGCTGTGCGCCTGTAATCTCAGCTACTCGGGAGGCTGAGGCAGGAGAATTGCTTGAACCTGGGAGGCGGAGGTTGCAGTGAGCCAAGATCGCGCCATTGCACTCCAGCCTAGGTGACGAGCAAAACTTCGTCTCAAAAAAAATAAACGAGATCACAAAATTTAATTGGTATTGGAAATATCTGGGTGAACAAGAGGGTCCCAAGAATATAAAAGGACAAATGGTTCTATCAAGTAGGAAAAACCATGGACGCACCGTGGGTCCCCATAGACTCAAAGATAACACAAGATTAAAGTAACTGGGCTGGGCACGGTGGCTCATGCCTATAATCCCAGCATTTTGGGAGGCCGAGGCGGGTGGATCACCTGAGATCAGGAGTTCAAGACCAGCCTGGCCAACATGGCAAAACCAAGTCTCTATTAAAAATACAAAAATTATCTGGGTGTGGTGGCGGGCGCCTGTAATCCCAGCTACTCAGGAGGCTGAGACAGGAGAATCACTTGAACGCGGGAGGTGGAGGTTGCAGTGAGACGAGATTGCGCCACTGCACTCCAGCCTGGGTGACAGAGCAAGACTCAATCTCAAAATAAATAAATAAACAAATAATAACATAGAAGCCAGGCATGGTGGCTCACAGCTGTAATTCCATTACTTTGGAAGGCTGAGAGAGGAGGATCAGTGGAGCCCAGGAGTTTGAGACCAGCCTGGGCAATATAGGGAGACCCCGTCTCTACAAAAATAAAATAGCCAGGCGAGGCGGCATGCGCCTGTGGTCCCAGCTACTTGGGAGGCTGAGGTGGAAGGCTGCCTTGAGCCCAGGAGTTCCAGACTGCAGTGAGCCATCATTATGCCACTGCACTCCGACCTGGGAGACAGAGTGAGAGAGACCCTGTCTCAAACAAACAAACCCAAAATAGGCCACGCACAGTGACTCATGCCTGTAGTCCCAGCACTTTGGGAGGCTGAAATAGGCAGATCATTTGAGGTCAGGAGTTCAAATTCAAGACCAGCCTGGCCAACATGGCAAAACCACATCTCTACTACAAATAAAAAATTAGTTGGGTGTGGTGGAGCATTCCTGTAATCACAGCTATTCGGGAGGCTGAGGCATGAGAACCACTTCAACCCAGGAAGCAGAGGGTGCAGTGAGCCAAGATCACGCCATTGCACTCCAGCCTGGGCGACAGAGTGAGACTCCGTCTCAAAAAAATAAAAATAAAAAGATCAAGAGAACCTAAACCATTAAAAAAAAGACTCGTGCGGGTGCGGTGGCTCACGCCTGTAATCCCAGCAATTTAGGAGGCTGAGGCAGGCAAATCACTTGAGGTCAGGAGTTTGAGACCAACCTGGCCAACATGAGGAAATCCCATCTGTACTAAAAATACAAAAATTAGCTGGGTGTGGTGACACACACCTGTAATCCCAGCTACTTGGGAGGCTGAGGCAGGAGAATTGCTGGAAACCAGGAGGTGGAGGTTGCAGTGAGCAGAGATTGCACCACTGTACTCCAGCCTGGGTGACAAGAGTGAAACTCTGTCTCAAAAAAAAAAAAAGAAAAGAAATCCGGAACACGCACATGTGCCCACACACACTGGAGCACTTGTGCAAGCAGTGGCTTAGAATGGGAGTCCCAATCAGGGCTGGCTCGGTCACGCATTTGCAGTCAGCACACACCGCACGACACAAATACGTATGAAAAAGGAAGACATTTTATTTCCAGGTTGGCACGTGTATAAGGCACAGGGGCAAATGGCTTTGGGGTCCCGGAACTGGAAGTGGAGACGGGTGTGTCTCAGGTGTCCCTGCCTCCACCACCCCCTAAGTGCACTTGAGACAGGACCAGTGGTGGTGGTTATAGCCCAGGGTCCTGAAGGGTCCCACTGGCTCTGGGGGAGAGCCATGGGGACAGCTCCCCAGGCGGGACCCTCTACTCTCCAGCTACCCAGGAGGGACCCTCTCTTCCTAGGGGGCGAGGCCAGCTCCAAAGTGCTTGGTGGCTCCCCAGGCTTAAGGGACCAGCCTGCCAGGGAGGGCTGGGGTCAGAGAGAGAAAAGTAAGATGAGAACGAGGAGAAGCACCCCCACTAGCACGGCGATGGTACACCACTGTCGGCGGTCTGGGAACGAGAAGGTCAGGGGTCACAGGAGGAGAGGGTACCACCTACAACCTGCCCCCACCAGGACTGACCCCTCCCCCGAGGGGACTCACCACTCGTCATGTGGGATACTTTGGCCAACTTCCTGAGGACCCCGTCCATGCGGGACTGGGTGTGGTCCATCTCTTGGGCGAAGGCATCCAGCATGCTGCCAAGAACAGGATGGCATCAGCCCCAGATGGCCCAGACACACCAGGGCGGCCGAGAGCCCCTGGCCCACCCCCAGGGTCCTGGCCTCACATGCCCTGCTCGTCCAGCTCTTCCCCAACGCGGCCGGACATGTGCTTCAGAACCTGGATGCTCCCAGATACCATCTCCAGCTGTTGATCCTGTTCATCCATGATCAGCTGCAGAGCGAAGGGGTGGGAGGTGCTGTTGAAAAGGACCCCAGAAGGCCAGGCGCTGTGGCTTATGACTGTAATCCCAGCACTTTGGGAGGCCGAGACAGGCAGATCACTTGAGGCCAGGAGTTCGAGACCAGCCTGGCCAACATGGTGAAACCCCGTCTCTACTAAAAATATAAAAATTGGCCAGGCATTGCGGTGGGCGCCTGTAATCCCAGCTACTAGGGAGGCTGAGGCAGGAGAATCACTTGAACCTGGGAGGCGGAGGTTGCAGTGAGCTGAGATCGTGCCACTGCACTCCAGCCTGGGCGACAAAGCGAGACTCCATATCAACAACAACAACAACAAAAAGGGACCTCAGACCTCAGATCAGTCTGCAAGGCTCTCCCCTCCCAGGATCCACCCCGCCGGCCCCAAAACCTGCTGTGTGGCCTGCTGCTCCTCGATGTAGCGAGATGTGGCCGAGACTGCACTGGCATCCAGCAGGTCGCTGGGTGACTTCCGGGCAGCTGGCTTGCCTGCCAGTATCTGCAGGGGCACACAACATAGGCTCAGGGAGAGACCCCAACTCACAGCAGGGCATGTGGGGCAAATCCCCACGGTGGTGAGTCAGGGAGGCAGACTCTGGGGCAGGACAGCCTGCATTCCCCACTCACCACTTACTAGCAAGGTGACCCAGAGACCCCATCATTTGTCTTCCTTGTGCCTCAGTTTCCTCATCTATAAAATGCAGAGAGCAGGATGGGACATGGTAGCTCATGCTTGTAATCCCAGCACTCTGGGAGGTGGAGGTGGGCAGATAACTTGAGGTCAGGAGCTCAAGACCAGCCTGGCCAACATGGTGAAACCCCGTCTCTACTAAAAATACAAAAATTGGGCCAGGCGCAGTGGCTCACGCCTGTAATCCCAGCACTTTGGGAGGACGAGGTAGATGGATCAGGAGGTCAAGAGTTTGAGAGCAGCCTGGCCAACATGGTGAAACCCCGTCTCTACTAAAAATACAAAAATTAGCCAGGCTTGGTGGCGGGTGCCTGTAATCCCAGCTACTCGGGAGGCTGAGGCAGGAGAATCGGTTGAACCTGGGAGGCTGAGGTTGCAGTGAGCCGAGATCACACCACTGCACTCCAGCCTGGGTGACAGATTAAGACCTTCTCTCAAAAAAAAAAAAAAAAAAAAAAAAAAAAATTACCGGGTGTGGCAGTGCACGCCTGTAATCCCAGCTACTTGTGAGGCTAAGGCAGCAGAATCGCTTGAACCTGGGGGGCGGTGGTTGCAGTGAGCTGAGATTGCACCAATGCATTTCCAGGCTGGGTGTCAGAGTGACCTTGCCTCGAAAAAAATAAATAAAATGGGAAGAGCTAGAATCCGTGTTTCCTGGGTTGAAATGAGGATTTAAAGAATTAATTCGTGGGGGACACTTAGAGCAGTGCCCAACACACAGTAATGCTAGTAAATGTCACATTTTACTATTTGTTTATTTTTGGGGGGATTTTAGCTGGGATTACAGGCACCCGCCACCACATCCGGCTAATTTTTGTATTTTTAGTAGAGATAGGGTTTCCCCATGTTGGCCAGGCTGGTCTCGAACTCCTGACCTCAAGTGATCCACCTGCCTCGGCCTCCCAAAGTGCTGGGATTACAGGCGTGAGCTACCGCGCCTGGCCCAACAGATGTTTGTTTGTTTGTTTGTCTGAGACAGAGTCTTTCTCTGTCACCTAGGCTGGAGTGGTGTGATCTCGCCTCACTGCAATCTCCACCTCCTGGGTTCAAGCAATTCTCCTGCCTCAGCTTCCCAAGTATCTGAGATTACAGGTGCTCACCACCACGCCTGGCTAATTTTTGTATTTTTTGTAGAGACAGGGTTTCATCATGTTGGCCAGGCTGGTCTCGAACTCCTGACCTCAGGTGATCCACTTGCCTGGGCCTCCCAACGTGCTGAGATTTTAGGTGTGAGCCACCGTGCCCGGCTCCAAGAGATGTATTTTAGAGTTTGGACTTGAATTCCCCCAAGGTAGCACATCTGGAAGGCACGTGGGCACTGCCATGGGATGACAAACTGGGAGGAGCCTCAGTCCCCCACCCTCCTGGACCCCACGTATGCTTATGAGGGAGAGAGAAAGGCTGGTGGTTCTCAACATATGAAAAATATCAACAGAGAACACCAAGAGAAAAAGTGGACTGACAGAGGTGGTTGAGAGAAACACAGAAACACATACGCACACACACACACACACACACACACACACACACACACACACACACACACACACACACACACACACACACACACACACACGGCAGGCACATAACAGAGGAAACTAGCAGATATGAGGATATGAGGTGGGAAAATGCAGATATACTCAGAGGCCCAGTGCACACACCCAAATAGGTTAGGTGCATGCACAGATGAAAGGGCGGGGGCGGATCACCTGAGGTCAGGAGTTCGAGACCAGCCTGGCCAACATGGGGAAACCCCGTCTCTACTAAAAACACAAAAATTAGCCGGGCATGGTGGCACACTCCTGTTGTCCCAGCTACCCAGGAGGCTGAGGCAGGAGAATTGCTTGAACCCGGAAGGTGGAGGTTGCAGTGAGTCAAGATTGCACTCCAGCCTGGGCAACAGGGCAAGACTCCGTCTCAAAAAAAAAAAAAAAGGAAGCTGGCCGGGCTCGGTGGCTCACGCCTGTAATCTCAGCATTTTGGGAGGCTGAAGCTGGTGGATCACAAGGTCAGGAGATCGAGACCATCCTGGCCAACATGATGAAACTCCGTCTCTACTAAAAATACAAAAATTGGCCGGGCGTGGTGGCTCACACCTGTAATCCCAGCACTTTGGGAGGCCGAGGCAGATGGATCATGAGGTCGAGTTCAAGACCAGCCTGGCCAAGATGTTGAAGCCCCGTCTCTACTAGAAATACAAAATTTAGCCATGCATGGTGGTGGGTGCCTGTAATCCCAGCTACTCGGGAGGCTGAGACAGAGAATTGCTTGAACCCGGGAGGTGGAGGTTGCAGTGAGCCGAGATCACGTCACTGCACTCCAGCCTGGGTGACAGAGCAAGACTCCGTCTCAAAAAAAAAAAAAAAAAAATTAGCCGGGCATGGTGGCATGTGCCTGTATTACAGCTACTCAGGAGGCTGAGGCTGGAGAATCGCTTGAGCCCAGGAGGTGGAGGTTGCGTGAGCCGAGATCGAGATCGCGCCACTACACTCCAGCCTGGCAACAGAGCGAGACTGCATCTCAAAAAAAAAAAAAAAGGAAGTTATGCGCGATGGCTCACGCCTGTAACCCCAGCACTTTGGAAGGCTGAGGCGGGCAGATCAGTTGATGTGAGGAGTTCGAGACCAGGCTGACCAACATGACAAAACCCTACTAAAAATACAAAAATTAAGCCAGGCGCAGTGGCTCACGCCTGTAATCCCAGCACTTTGGGAGGCTGAGGCAGGTGGATCACCTGAGGTTGGGAGTTCAAGATCAGCCTGACCAATGTGGAGAAACCCCGTCTCTACTAAAAACACAAAATTAGCCAGGCATGGTGGTGCATGCCTATAATCCCAGCTGCTCGGGGGGCTGAGGCAGGAGAATTGCTTGAACCCAGGAGGCGGAGGTTGCGGTGAGCCGAGATTGCACCATTGCACTCCAGCCTGGGCAACAAGAGTGAAACTCCATCTCAAAAAAAAAAAAAAAAATACAAAAATTATCCAGGTATGGTGATGGGCACCTGTAATCCCGGCTACTTGGGAGGCTGAGGCAGGAGAATCGCTTGAACCCAGGAGGCGGAGGTTGCAGTGAGCTGAGATCGTGCCACTGCACTCCAGCCTGGGCAACAGAGCAAGACTCTGTCTCAAAAAAAAAAAAAAAAAAAAAGAGTAAAAGGCAAGCATGCGTCCTGGAAACAGGTGCACACAGGACAAATGGCATGGAAGCAGAAAGGAGATAGGTACACAGGCCCCCAGCCCTCTCCTGCAACAGGAAACCAGTATAGACCCAGAGGAGACAGTAGAGAGGAACCCACGGACATATACACACAGAGAGGTTCAGGTGCACACACTGAGAAAGTGCAAGCGGGTAGACAGCAAGAAGACAACTGCACACAAGAGAGGACGGGCACTGTCGCAAAAGGGACAGGTGAACACACACAGAGGGATCTGGCTTGGTTACCCCCAGGCGCTCAGGTGGGCAGGGTGGGTCAGGAAGGCTTACCTCTCTGTTATTCCTCTCCAAAAATGCTACCGCTGTTGGGCTGACCATATGGTCCTTCATTTCCTGGAGGTGAGGACAGCATTAGGGAGGAAAGACACTCAGGCTGGGTGCGGTGGCTCACGCCTGTAATCCTAGCACTTTGAGAGGCCGAGTCGGGTGGATCACCTGAGGTCAGGAGTTCGAGACCAGCCTGCCCAACATGGTGAAACCCCGTCTCTACTAAAAACACAAGACTTAGCCGGGTATGGTGGCAAAGCACCTGTAGTCCCAGCTACTCAGGAGACTGAGACACGAGAATCGCTTGAGCCCGGGAGGCGGAGGTTGCAGTGAGCCGAGATTGCAACACTGTACTCCAGCCTGGGCGACAGAGCGAGGCTCTGTCTCAAAAAAAAAAAAAAGAAAAAGAAAAAAAGAAAAAAGAAACACACTCAAACCTTCCCCCACTCCCCGCCTGCAGGACTTTTCCTGACCTGGACTGCCTCTCGCATCCGCTCCACGAACACCTTTCTCTCCTGCAGGTCCCCGGCCGGGAGCTTGAACTTGCCTGGGTTGGCTTCCACTATACGTGGGCTGAGAGTCAAGGGTCAAGGCCGGAGCCAGATACCATCTCCGTCCCTAGGGGTCCAGCCCTCCCCGAGGGCGGGCTCCCAGGCCCCCTGCCACCGCAATGGGCTCTCTCATGCCACCCCCTGCCACAAAGCCCCAGGATATCGATGGTCTCTTCCAGATCCTCGAGGTCCCACTCGATGCTGCGCAGGCCATTCCGCAGCTCATTGGTCGTCCAGTCCAGCTCCTCGCGTCCGACCGCCGCGCTTTCCTGCAGGAGCTCGCACCAGCGCTGGTACAGCCCGCGGGCCGTGTTCACCGCCTTCTGCACCTCGCTGCGGGCAGGGGCACGGCGGGCGCGGCTGGGGGCAGGCGGTCCTCCCGCCTGCCTCTGCCCCCGACTGCAAACCCAAACGCATGGGGGATTCCGGAGACCCCTATATACCCCTGCGTGCGCCTCCCACTCTGCACCCCGACGGCCTTGCCCAGCCCGCCGGGCACGCTGGGGCCGGCACCCGGGCACTGGCTGCCTTGGGTACAGAGCACCCTCCGCCCTCCCCCGTCGTTGTCACTCACCCTCGGACTACAAAAAAGGGGTCTTCGAGAGACATGTCAGTCCCTTCCCCCCCAGGCCGAACCCCCCTCCCGGCCTGGGTTCGCGGGCTCGTTCCCTCCCAACCGAGGAGAACGCGCCGCCACCGCCCCCCGGTCACGCCACCATCGAGAGCGGGACCGCCAGGGGAGAAAGAGAAGCCTCGGAGGCCCGACGTGCGGACACTTCCGCCCTCTCCGCAGCCATCTTGGTTGTGGGCAGAGGCAGCTTCCGGTGCACATGCCCCCGTCCCTTCGCCCTCTTGTGCCGCACCGTAGGGGGCGGTGTCGGAGTTCTGTCTGGGCCTGTTCGGGTCCGAGTTCGGAATCTCGGTTCCAGACCCAGTTCCTCGGATTGTTCCTGCGCAACTTCAGTTTCCCTTCCAGGCACGGGCAATGTAAATAATGATAGCCTCCCTCATCTCTGGCGGCTAGGTATTATGGCTGGGGAAGGGGCTCATTCGATTCGTTGAACCTTTTCATGGACTCCCTGAGCTGGCACCTGGGAGATCGTCCCATCCCAGGGTCCCGAGTGTCAGGTTTGGCTAGGGTCTGGGGGAGAGGTGGTCCTCCCTTCTCCCTGCGGGGGCGCGGTGAGGAGCGGGCCTGCTCCTCCGGGGAGTTCTGCCGCATTCTCCCAATCTCTCTTTCCTGAGAAGTGGGGGAGTTGGGGGCACCTCGAGGTCGCCTTGGGGCGAGGTGGTCGTGAGTGGGGGTCCCAGATATGCCAGGGGCGGGGGGAGGTCACCTTTGAGAGCGTGCGTGGAGGTGGGTTTCTTCAGAAGCGCGGAGTCTTTCTGGGTACGAGCCTGGGGGTAGCTTGAGGTGTGGTGGCTTTGAGGATGGTCTCCAGGGGGGCCCTCTGTGTGTGGGGTCTCCGTCTGGGTAGGGACCAGGAATATCAGCGGAGGGACTCAGGGTCGTCCCAATGTGTGACAGTGGCGCTCTGTGTGTTGGGGAGCCTCGGGAAAGCACTTTTTTTGAGTGGTAGAGGGCCTGGTCTCCCCTGGAGAGTGGTCGGGTTATCTGAGGGAGTCCTCGGAGGGTCGCCCCCTTGCGCATCAGAGTTGCTGCGTGGGGTCTCAGAGATAGCCCCTGGGCTGGGGAAGTCATTGTGGTGTCTCCGTGGTAAGGTTAGCGGGGTGGGGACGGGGGCTTCTTCGGCAGGTCGTCGCAGTCTGGCACCATCGTTGAATGGAGACGAGTTTGGGAAAGGTCTTTTAGGGGGGAATAATTTTTGAGTTCCCAGCGTGCGGGGGAAGGGCGGGACGGGAGGGTGCCCCAAGGCCTGAGAAGATCAGTGTGGGCCAGGGGTCAGGAATAACCTGGGAGGGGGCCTTGTATGGGGGAAATAGTTGGGAAGGGGAGAGACGAGATGAAAGGGGCCTCAGCGGGTCATCTCTTGTGTATGCAGGGTCGTTCTGTAGTGTCTCTGGGAGATGGCGTCCCTGGGAGCCCTCAGGTCGCCCCTACCCGCTGCGGGGTGCTTTCCTGGCGTCACGCCTTCCTGGCCTCTGGAGGGAAGGAAGTGAAACTCTCCTCTTCACCCACCCGGCTGGAATGCGAGTCAGGAAGGCCGGGGCTCCAGCCTGCTCCGGCTGCCCAGGCCGGGGATGGGGAGGGGCGTGGCCGGAGCACAAAGCCCCGCCCCTCCGCGCCCCACCTCCGGAAGCCCCGCCGCTGCCCGCTGAGGCGATCACGGGCCCTGCCCTAATATGGGCAACCGGAAGCGGCCCGCGCGACTGCCCTACGTCACTCCGTCCAAATTTAGTTGTGGAAGTCAGCGGGCGCTGGTGGCGGGAAGGCGCCGCGAGCCAGTGCGGGCGGAAAGGGGAGGTGCACCACCCCTTAAAGGGCCCGCACCAGAAATGAATGGAGCCATTCGAACAATTCTGCATTCTATTTTTGGAGGAATTGGAATTAGGATTTCTTGGAGAGACGGCGCGTAGCGGAGGGTAGGGCGGAGGTTTTCTATCTGCTCTGTCTCTGCATTGCTGGGTTTCCAGCTCCCAACAGAACCCCGCCTCCCCGAGCGCGGAGGCGGAACTCGGCCCCCTTGTTTGGGGGGCGGCAGCCACGTGTTCACGGGGACTGTCGTGCGCGCCGGGTTAGCAGCCGTGCGAGCTCTGAACCCACCCGTGGAGCTCCTTTAGCGGGAAACTGCGGGAGAATGGCTTGGTACGAATCACGGGAACCTGTAGAGGGTCACCGCCTACAAGCAAGGGCTGGCGTACCCTAGAGACCGAGGAGCTGAGGCCCCAGTGGCCCGCTTTCACAGCAGTAGCAAATATTGTTTGTTTAGTAAATATTGGCCCAGTGACTCTGACTTGGTTTCCCCACTTGAAGGAAGCAGATAGAACAGTATCCTCCGAGGAGTGGAGGCTGGGGATCGGTGAATTATTGATAAAGGGGAGCTCTTAACCTAGCCTGGCACGTTGTAAGCGTTGTTAGCATGATTATCGGTGCAGAAGACGCTCATTAGACACACCTGGTAAATGCTAAGAACAGTGGCCACAGGGGATGTTCAGGCTGGAACCCGGGTCTTCCCTTGTGTGAAGAGAAACTTGCTGCCCACTACCCACTGGGGCCTCCAGACGTGAGCATGTGGGTAGGCCGTGAGCTCCACCCCCGGCCCCCCTCCCTTGGGCCAAGGCGCTGATGCATCGGCGGGGCTCAGAGAAAGGAGCCCACCCAGAAAGCTCAGCGTGGAGTCGGGGGACGCTCCTCCTCGCCAGGGTTCCCGTCCCCTTTCTCTGCTGGGTAAATCGCATTCTGTCGCTTTAAGGAGTGTTTGGCCGCGACGATTTGGAAAGCCCGGATGCGTCCTTCGGTTGGGCGGGGCGTCTCAGTGACGTCATTGGGGGTATAAAAGGGCCTGGGTGGCGGGCGCCTGGGCAGAGCGTCCTAGCAGTGTCACTGCGTGGGTTGGTTCGTGTAGAAAGGCGTGAGCGAGCCTGTTGGCCGGAGTGCACCTGCTGCCTGTTCTGTCCGTCCCGGGAGCCCCCGCCGCTGTCGCCGTCGAGTCGCCATGGAAGTGCAGAAGGAGGCACAGCGCATCATGACCCTGTCGGTGTGGAAGATGTATCACTCCCGCATGCAGCGCGGTGGCCTGCGGCTGCACCGGAGTCTGCAGCTGTCGCTGGTCATGCGCAGCGCCCGGGAGCTCTACCTCTCGGCCAAGGTGGAGGCCCTCGAGCCCGAGGTGTCCTTGCTGGCCGCCCTCCCCTCTGACCCTCGCCTGCACCCACCCCGAGAAGCCGAGTCCACGGCCGAGACCCCCGACGGTGAGCACCCGTCTCCGGAGCCAATGGACACGCAGGCGCCGACAGCCGAGGAGACCTCCGCCTGCTGTGCCCCGCGCCCCGCCAAAGTCAGCCGCAAACGACGCAGCAGCAGCCTGAGCGACGGCGGGGACACTGGACTGGTCCCGAGCAAGAAAGCCCGTCTGGAAGAAAAGGAAGAAGAGGAGGGGGCGTCATCTGAAGTCGCCGATCGCCTGCAGCCCCCTCCGGCGCAAGCGGAGGGCGCCTTTCCCAACCTGGCCCGCGTCCTGCAGAGGCGCTTCTCCGGCCTCCTGAACTGCAGCCCCGCGGCCCCTCCGACGGCGCCGCCAGCGTGCGAGGCAAAGCCCGCTTGCCGCCCGGCGGACAGCATGCTCAACGTGCTCGTGCGGGCCGTGGTGGCCTTCTGAGGACCCCGAACGGCGCTGCCGGAGGCCAGAGCGCGCGTCGAACCGTCGGCCCGAGGGCGCAGACCCGAGGCGAGGCCACCCCCCTCCATCCCGGGGGAAGCGCCCGCGAAAACCGTGGAGAGAAGCCGCCGCCCGGGCTGCTGAGAAGCCCAGAGAGGGACTCTGTCCCCGGGGAGCCATCGCCTTCAGTGTGCAGCGACGGCACCGAGGAGTCTAAGCCGGGGGCGCGGGCGCCTTCCGCAGAGATCTGCGCCCACAGGTGCTGTCTTAGTGGACTGGGACGTGAACCTTTCGCTCTCCTTCTGGACTGGGAGAAGGGAGGCTTGGGGTTTTTTTGTTTTGTTTTGTTTTAAAGATCTCAGGGTCGGACTTCATTTTGTACTGTGGGCTGTGCTGGCCCTTTCAAGGTTTTTCAAGAGTTGGTTTTGCGTTTCCAACCTCGGAGAATTCCAGGCACTCCCCTTCCCCCTCTGCTGACATACTTGTATAAGCGGTCATCGTTGCGTCATGGGGCAGGCGTGGGGAGCTTCCTGTCGCCTTGCGTGGGTGTGGGGCCTGGGAGGAGGGTCTGGGGCGTGCACCCGCTCTGGGAAGTGGGGAGGAAAGTGGTCTGAGTCACTTCACCCCCGCGTGCTGCTGGTTAATGTCCCGCGCCTCTGCACCTTCGGGTGGGAGCGGGGGCTGATCTGGTTTCACATTCAAGTTTTTCTCATCTGCATTAGAGATGCCCAGTAGGTTCCCAGGTTCCAGCGTGCCCCTCCCTCAGACACGTGGACACAATCAGCCGAGAAGTTCCTGGTCTTCATCACGAGAATGTGGAGGGGTGTGGGGGGTGTCAGTGGAAAGGCATAAGGCTGAGCTGAGACCAGTTGCTGGTGAAACTGGGCCAATCTGGGGAGGGGAACATCCTTGCCAGGGAGTTTCTGAGGGTCTGTTTTGTTTACCTTTCGTGCGGTGGATTCTTTTTAACTCCGTCTACCTGGCGTTTTGTTAGAAATATCAGATAGGAAAATAAAAACTATTTGAGTAAAAAAGCCGGTACTGTCTGGTTTTCTGCTCTGGTGGGGGAGGGGCGGGGTTAAAGGGTCAGCGGCTCGCTGGGGCCCCAAGAACCGGTCTGACCGGTTACCACGTGGGCGAGAGAGGGCTGGGCCCCGGTTTCCTTGCCGGAGCATTCCCTAACTGGTGGAGACCCGCCCCCCCCAGGTTTGGGGGTTCCCTCGAAATTGTCCTACAACCCCGGGACAGGGAGGTCGGGGCTTTCTGAGTTGAGACAATAGTGCTAAATACACTGCCCCAAGCGGAGCTGGGGATCGATCGCACGCACTTTGAAGCCTTGGAAGGTGGTAGATCTCGCCCCCACCCCCTAGACCAAACTGAATCAGCTGCGGCCGGGGCCCTACAGTCTCAGGTGGAGCTGAGCGGGTGAGCTTTGAAGGGCTCTTTATTCCCCAATTCCCGTATCTTCCTCGAGGAATCGCTGTGTGTCTCAGGCAGGGACGTGCTGCCTCAGTTTCCTCATCTGTGAACTGGGCCTCTAAGCAGCTTCTCCACCCGGCAGTAGGTTTTTAAAAATGCCCATTAGAGCCCTAGTTACTTTCTTGGGTCACTCCCCAGCTCTAGAATAACCACCCTGAAAGGAGAAAGCCCTTTCAATATACCCAACGTAGGTTTAGGAGTGGGGTTGTGGGCGTTGCCCCAGGGCGAAGGGAGGGGGCCTGTCGGGAAGACAAAGGAGTCGCAGGTGCGGGGAGTGGTGGCGGCGGGGGGCGCCAGGAAAGCTCTCGCCCCGCCCCCTCCCCCGACGGCTGGCTCTGCCGCCGCAGGCTTCCCATGACCCCAGGGGAACTGACCCGGTGGCTGGAGTGTAGAAGGAGGGGCAAGCCGGCCTCAACGTCTGCTGGTGGAATCTGGGAGCTTTGGCTCCCCTCCTGCCCAACCCACACCCCCTTTCCCCTCCTGTGTGAATTGTGAAGGAGAGCTTCTCACCGCTCTCCCCCAGCCAAGCTCGCCCCCACGGCTGCCTGATTCCTTCCTGGGAACACGTGGGGGGACTTTTAAAAGGCGCCACCTACTCCGAGTCTTGACCCACCCAACTCCCCCAGGGGATGTGGGGGTACTGGAGCCCCACACCGCAGGCGGTAGCTCAATGTACCGGCGTCGGAGTTCCTCCCCCGCGAGCGTGGCAAGGCTCAGGGAAGTCCCGGGCCCCTGGGGAGGGGGCCTTACCGCGCATCCTGTCGCAGGAACCGCCGGGCCCTTCCTTCCGCGGGAAGCGGCTTGGCCGACCCCCGCCCCTGCCCGGGCCTCTTGGGGGTTTCCGGTGCTCGGCCACCGTGGGGCTGGGGACTGAAAGTGATGGGAGGGAAGATGGGGCTGGAACAAACATTACAGACACATCCCCTTAAGACACACCCATCCCCAAGACCCCATTGGACCCATCAGAAAAGGCAGCATTGAACCTTGTCACAGCAAATAACATTGGTGAGGCCTGGACTAATTGATTGGACACTGGCTGTGAAAACTAAAAAGGTCACCCATCTTGTGACCAGCAGGTTCCAGCAGGGAACCCCAAGCCTGCTGCAGGAGACTCCAGAAAGGTGTTTGCTGCTGGCTTGTACTAAATTGGCACAAACTGCAAACAGCACAGCCTACATGACCATCCTCCCAGATGGGTCCTCCCCAGAGGATAAAAGGCCCGAGCCAGACAGAACTACACACACAGGCCACACAGATAATTCAGAACCAGAAACATGATGCTGAGTGACAAAGGCCAGCTGCAGAAGTCAGGTAAGAAGCACATATTCCGGGCCCAGCACGGTGGCTCACGCCTGTAATCCCAGCACTTTGGAAGGCTGAGGTGGGCCGATCACCTGAGGTCAGGAGTTCGAGACAAGCCTGGTCAACATGGTGAAACCCCATTTCTACCAAAAATACAAAGATTAGCCGGGCAAGGTGGCAGGCGCCTGTAATCCCAGCTATCCGGAGGCTGAGGCAAGAGAATCGCTTGAACCCGGGAGGAAGAGGTTGCAGTGAGCCGAGATGGTGTCACTGCACTCCAGCCTGGGCTACAGAAAAGAATCTGTCTCAAAAAAAAAAAAAGAAGAAGAAAGAAGAAGAAGAAAGAAAGAAGATATACTGGAGGGAGGGAGACAACCAGGTCTACTTTCTTTTTCTTGCTATGCATCCTTGAGCAAGTCACTTGACCTCTCTGGGCCTGTTTCCCCAACTGTATATTGGGGACAATAATAGTCCCTGCCTTTTAGGTTTGTTGTAAGGATTGAGATTACGCGTGTAATCCTTATAACAGACCTAGTAGAGTGCCTGGCACATAGAAAATGCTAAATGTGCTGGGTGCCGTGGTTCATGCCTGTAACCCCAAAAATTTAGGAGGCTGAGGTGGGAGGATCACTTGAGGCCAAGAGTTTTCAGTGCAATCATGGCCCAATGTAGCCATGTAGCCTCGAACTCCCAGGCTCAAGCAATCCTCCCACCTCAGCCTCCCAAGCAGGTTGGACCACAGGTTCAGGCACCATGCACAGCTAATTTCTTTTCTTTCTTTCTTTCTCTTTCCTTCTTTCTTCCTTTTTCTTTCCTTTCTCTTTCTTTCTCTCTCTCTCTCTCCCTTTTCTTTCTTTTCTTTCCCTCCCTCCCTTCCTTTCTTTCTTCCTTTCCTTTCTTTCTTTTGACTAGAGTCTCTCTCTCTCTCTGTCACCCAGGCTGGAGTGCAGTGGCTTGATCACAGTTCACTGCAGCCTTGAGCTCCTGGGCTCAAGCAATCCTCCCACCTCAGCCTCCGGACTAGCTGGGACTACGCTACCACATCCAGCTAATTTTTCTTTTTTTTCTTCTTCTCTCTCTTTTCTTCCTTCTCTTTCTTTTTTGTTTTTGACAGAGTCTCGCTCTGTTGTCAGGCTGGAGTACAGTGGCGCAATCTCAGCTCACTGCAACCCCGGCCTCCCAGATTCAAGCAGTTCCCCCGCCTCAGCCTCCCAAGTAGCTGGGACTACAGGCTCACACCACGACGCCTGGCTAATTTTTTTTTTTTTCCACCGGTTGTCAAATGACCCTTTATTGAAATATTTTTCTTTGTGCTTGGCATTTCACAGCACCACTGTGGGTTTTTTGGGGTTTTTTTTTTTTTGAGTCGGAGTCTTGCTCTGTCGCCCAGGCTGGAGTTCAGTGGCACGATCTTGGCTCGCTGCAAGTTCCACCTCCCGGGTTCACGCCATTCTCCTGCCTCAGCCTCCCGAGTAGCTAGGACTACCGGCGCCTGCCACCACGCCCGGCTAATTTTTTTGTATTGTATTTTTAGTAGAGACGGGGTTTCACCTTGTTAGCCAGGATGGTCTCGATCTCCTGACCTTGTGATCCGCCCGCCTCGGCCTCCCAAAGGGCTGGGATTACAGGCGTGAGCCACCGTGCCCAGCCAGCACCACTGTTGACGTCATCTATGATGTCACGAGGGTGGCGGCCATCAACATTACAGCCCACAGACTGGGCAGTCCCTAGGATCTGTTTGATGGTTCCAGAGAGTTCTCTGGCTAAAGATCGGTGCCACATCTGTCAAGTAATGTTGACTATCTCATCAAAAGTGATATTCCCATTGTGTCTAATGTTTTTCTGTTTCTTTCTCTTGGTGGTTCCTTGAGGGCTTTGATGATCAGGGCAGAGGCAGAAGGCACCACCTCAATCTGGGCCTGTCTGTTCCGAATGGTCAGTTTCACTGTAATCCTCAGGCCCTTCCAGTCACCTGTTGCCTTGGCAAGGTCATTACTAAGCTTTTTTGGAGACAGACCTGGGGGGCCGATCTTGGGGGCTAGCGCAGAAGTGGCACCCCCTTCAGCCCGGGTGCACCTCAGGTATACAAATTTGAACTCGTTGGGGTTGAACTTTGGCAGCATGGTGGAGGCGATTGGTGTCGGAAAAACCTGGATTCTGGACGACCGAAGAAAGTTGCACCTTGGGCTCCTCCAAGCCGAAAGCCGAAAGCCCAGCTAATTTTTTTTTCTTTTTGACACAAAGTCTCGCTCTGTCACCCAGGCTGGAGTGCAGTGGCGCAATCTTGGCTCACTGCAACCTCCACCTCCTGGGTTCAAGCAATTCTCCTGCCTCAGCTTCCTGAGTAGCTGGGATTACAGGCACCTGCCACCATGCCTGGCTAATTTTTGTATTTTTAGTAGAGACGAGGTTTCACCATGTTGGCCAGGCTAGTTTCAAACTCCTGACCTCAGGTGATCCACCCACCTCCGCCTCCCAAAGTGGTAGGATTACAGGCATGAGCCACTGCATCTGGCCGAAATTTTTTGTATTTTAATAGAGACGGGGTTTTACCATGTTGGCCAAGATGGTGTCCATCTCGACCTCGTGATCCGCCCGCCTCAGCCTCCCAAAGTGTTGGGATTACAGGCGTGAGCCACCGCGCCTGGCTCTTTCTTTTCTAACAGGGTCTTGCTCTATTGCATAGGCTGGAGTGCAGTGGCACCATCTTGGCTCACTGCAATATCTTCCTAACAGGTTCACGAGATTCTCCCACCTCAGCCTCCTGAGTAGCTGGGACTGCAGGTGCACACCACTGCGCCTGGCTAATTTTTATATTTTTTGCAGACACAGGGTTTCACCATGTTGCCCGGGCTGGTCTGGAACTCCTGAGCTCAGGTGATCTGCCTGCCTCAGCCTCCCAAAGTGCTGGGATTACAGCCGTGAGCCACTGCACCTGGACGTATTTATTTTTTACTTAGGATCTGTGCCCTAACTCAGAAGTTAATTCTGTTAATTCTACCGATGTCCAGCCTGGGCCTGAATGAGTGAATGAGGTTGTTTTGGGTAAACAGGTGTTACATGCTTAATATTTATCATCTCATTAAATCAGTGGCTTCTACATGACTTAGAATTTCTCAAACCTCAGTTGGTTGAGGGGTCAGGATATTTGTGATATTTTCATAACTACTGTACTATTATTATTTATCATTTATAGACAGGGTCTTGCTATGTTGCCCAGGCTGGAGAACAGTAGAGCCATCATAGCTCACTGCAGCCTCCACCGCCTAGGCTCAAGCAGTCCTCCCACCTCAGCCTCTGGAGTGGCTGGGACTGCGGGGCGTGTGCCACCATGCCCAGCTAACTGTATTCATGTAATAGTTTTCTTTGAGTTAACCTACTTATTAATCACTCTCCCTATTTAGAAAGTAACAGTTTTTTAAAAGGTTACAATGAAAATAAAAAACAATGTCAAAAGATCCTGCTGAAACAGTAACAGGTTTAATAGTTTCAAAGAGAGATTAGCCAACCCTAACGACACATTGTTTCCAAGGGAAGAAAACTATGCTTGGGCTGAGAAGGGGGATGCAAGTTGACAAGGGAGAAATTTGGAGAGATCCAGTCCATGTTATTTAAATAACATTGAATTGGGCTGGGCAAGGTGGCTCACGCCTGTAATCTCAGCACTTTGGGAGGCCGAGGTGGGCAGATCACCTGAGGTCAGGAGTTTGAGACCAGCCTAGCCAACATGGTGAAACACCACCTCTAATAAAAATCCAAAAATTAGCCGGGCATGGTGGTGAGTGCCTGTAGTCCCAGCGACTTGGGAGGCTGAGGCAGGAGAATCGCTTGAGCCCAGGAGGCAGAGGATGCAGTGAGTCAAGATCACACCACGGCACTCCAGCCTGGGCAACAGAGTGAGACTGTCTCAAAAAAGAATAATAAAAAATAAATAAATAACCTTGAATTATTTTGCCACACTGTCCCAGAATTTGGAAAATGCTGCTTCTGGAAGAGGGACAAACTCCTATGATGATCTGCAAGGCCCTGCTTGATCTGGGGCCATCCCATCTCTGGATGAATCGTGCATCACCCTCTGGCCACATGGACCTGCTTTTTGTTCCTCATACTTCCACAGCCTTCTCAGCCACATGGCCTTTGGATATGCCGTGGCCTCCTGAAGATCTTTCAGCTTCCTTGCTCACCTAGTGAAGCCAGCTCAGCTGAAGGGGCAAATCATCAGGGAGGTGTTCCCTGTCTAACCCTTTTGGCCTAAGGACCGTTTTATTTTTTATTTTTATTTTTTGAGATGGAGTCTTTCTCTGTCACCCAGGCTGGAGTGCAGTGGCTCGATCTCAGCTCACTGCAACCTCCACCTCCCGGGTTCAAGTGATTCTCCTGCCTCAGCCTCCCGAGTAGCTGGGATTACAGGCTGCCACCATCACACCTAGCTAACTTTTGTATTTTTAGTAGAAACGGGGTTTCACCATGTTGTCCAGGATGGTCTCGATCTCCTGATCCGCCCGCCTCGGCCTCCCAAAGTGTTGAGATTATAAGCATGAGCCACCGTACCTGGCCTATTTTATTTTATTTTAATTAATTTATTTTTGAGACAGGGTCTTGCTTTGTCGCCCAGGCTGGAGTGTAGTGGCATGATACAAGGCTCACTGCAGCCTCAAAGTCTAGTGCTTAAGGGATCCTCCCATCTCAGCTTCCAGCATAGCTGAGACCCCAGGCACACACTACGATGCCTGGCTAATTTTTTAATTTTTTAAATTTTTTTTTTTTTGAGACAGAGTCTCGCTCTGTTGCCTAGGCTGGAGTGCAGTGGCGCAATCTCTGCTCACTGCAACCTCCGCCTCCCGGGTTCACGCCATTCTCCTGCCTCAGCCTCCCGAGTAGCTGGGACTACAGGTGCCCTCCACCACGCCCAGCTAATCTTTTCTATTTTTTAGTAGAGACGGGATTTCACCGTGTTAGTCAGGATGGTCTCGATCTCCTGACCTCGAGATCCGCCCACCTCGGCCTCCCAAAGTGCTGGGATTACAGGCGTGAGCCACCGTGCCCGGCCAATTTTTTAATTTTTTTGTAGACATGGAATTTCCATGTTGCCCAGGCTGGTATTTTTTATTTATTTATTTAACCAGTCTCTGATGGGAAGCAAGACCCCTATATTTGACACTCGGATCAAGAGCTATTTTATTTAAAACATTTGGCCAGGCATGGTGGCTCACGCCTGTAATGCCAACACTTTGGGAGACTGAGGCAGGAGGATCACGAGGTCAGGAGTTCAAGACCAACTTGGCCAATAAGGTGAAACCCCATCTCTACTAAAAATACAAAAATTAGCCAGGCATGGTAACACGCGCCTGTAGTCCCAGCTACTCCAGAGGCTGAGGCAGGAGAATCGCTTGAACCCAGGAGGCGGAGGTTGCAGTGAGCTGAGGTCACACCACTTCACTTTAGCCTGGGCGACAGAGCAAGACTTCATCTCAAAAAATAATAATAAAATAAATTTTTGCGGGGCTGGGAGTGGTGGTTCATGCCTGTAATCCCAGCATTTTTGGAGGCTGAGGCGGGCGGATCACTTGAGGTCAGGAGTTTGAGACCAGCCTGGCCAACATAGTGAAACCCCATCTCTACTAAAAATACAAAAATTAGCCTGGCGTGGTGGCGCGCACCTGTAGTTCCAGCTGCTCAGAAGGCTGAGATGGGAGAATCGTTTGAACCCGGGGCCGGGGGGCTGAGGTTGCAGTGAGCTGAGATAGCGCCAATGCACTCCAGCCTGGGTGACAGAGCGAGAATCAGTCTCAAAAAAAAAAAAAATTTTCTTTTCGTTAATACTTATCACAAGTGCAATTTTACCTTTGTAGAATTAAACCGTTGTTTCTGAGTTACTTTCCTCTTGTAGCCTACGGCTTCCAAGTCTAGCAGATGGTTAAGTGGTTTTTGTGAATGAATGATGCTTTGCAACCTTCGTTTGAGATGTGTCCTCTTAACGTCCACTGTGTACATATGAGGAAACAGGCCCACAGAGTTTCGCTCTGCAAGATAGCAAGTAAAGGACAGCTCTAGTCGGGTCCTCTATCCTGAAGCCTCCTCCCCACTCTGCCCTGCCCTGCCGTGCAAGACCCAAGGGAAGGGCGCCCCAGTTCAGCCTCTGTAGATCTGGGAAAGGGCCGGGCCACAGGTCGGGACCAATCCAGAAGCAGCACCCAGACCGGTTTACCCGGTTCCAGGACCTTGGGCGAAGTCCACCCGCCCGAGGGCAGGGACGACGCAGGCCACGCCGCGGCCCAGTTGCTAGCCAGGCAGGGTGGGGATTTGATCTTGCCAAGGAAATGTGAGCGGGAGGCCGAGCGTTGGAGGTGGGTAAGTCGTCACTACGCAGGGCGGAGCCATCCTGTGTCTATCACGCCCAAGGGCGGTGCATGCAAATTGACTCCCGCCTTTGGCTTTTCCCCGGGCTCCGCCCCCGCGCGCTGCAACCCGCGACTTCCAAGAACTCCCCGCGTAGTCCGTTGCCCGGGCCACGCCCCTTTCCCGGACCCGCCCTGCCCGCCCCAGGGAGGCGGGGGCAGAGCTTGCGGCCCAGCGGGAAGGCGGAGGCGGGGGCCGCGCCCAGGTCCCGTGGGGCGTCAGAGGCGTGGGGAAGTCGTGGCTTCTGCACCGCCCTCGGGGGTTCGGCTCCCAATCGGGGAAAAAGGGCCGAGAGAATGAAAGAGTAATGAGACTTGCGAGTTTGAGGCCCACACTACTCTTTGGGTTGGGGGTTGCTGAAGCCTCCACGTGTATTCAGGGAGCCTTGAACCTCACACCTCTGTCCAGGGGAGCTCAGAACCCGCTGTGTTCAAGGAAAGCCTACACCTTCTCCGGTTTTTTAGTGTCTAGGGGAGCCCACAACCCTCATAGCCGTGTCTAGCGGAGCTCAGATCCACACACCTGTGTTTAGGGGAGCCCAGATCTTCTCCACCTGTGTCCAGAGGAGTTCAGAGCCCCACGTTTGTCTAGGGAAGCCCAGATCTTCTCCACCTGTGTCCAGAAGCGCTCTGACTAGGACCTTTCCTGTTTCCTGAGGCTCAGCCTAGGGGGTCATCCCACCCACGTCTGTGTTAAGGGGAGCTTGTGTCTCCCCAAACATGTCCAAGAGAGCTGAGCTCAGGAGCTGAGGCCTCCCCATATCGTGCTCCCCGCCTGGCCCTTTGGTGAATCCCTTTCTCAGAAGAAACGCTCAGGGGCCCCAGCCCTGCTGCCCTCCCCTGCAGTCTTCCAGCCTCCTGGCCCAATTGGCCCCTCCCCCAGTACATTGTTGAGTCTTAGTTAAGACATAATCCCAGCATTCACTGTCCCCCATCCCCCAGCTCTCCCGCACCTCGGCGGCTGGCCGGGCCCCCGGGGGTGCCGTCATCCCAGCCGGCTGGCCACCCGACTGGCACCAATTAATTTCCTCCTCGGCCTGTCCACCCAGGGCCTCGGCCTGTCTGGTTGCCAGCTGCTCACCCTCAGCCAGCCCGCCCCCTCGGGCTCCCAGGGAATTGCCAACAGTTCTCCTCCTTCCTGCAACCCCCCCACCCCCAATCCAGGCCACCCCACCGAGCACAGTTAATCAGAAAAAGCTGACAGTTAGGACCTGGAGGAGTGATCTGAAATCAGATGGAGGAGGGGTGGGATGTTAAACTTTCAGACCCAGGGATGCCTGGGGTGGGGCGGGGGCATGGCTGGAGGGAGGCAGGGGATCCAGTTTTACCTAAGAACCCCAAATCAAAGGCTTTTAGCTTCCAGATGGGGAGTGCAGGGAGGGCTGACCCCCTCCCACATACACCAGGCGGGCAAGGTGGAGCGCCCCTCCTCGGAAATTGTCCCCCGCCCAAGATGCGTCAGTGACAGCTGTGCCTCCCCAGCCCGCACCCAGCCGGTTTCCTTTTCCTGTGCACACTCTCCCGACGGGCTGGCCTTCAGCCTGGAGAGACTCCACGGCCCCTTGGAAGGGGCTCCCCAGAGGGTCTTCCTGGACGAGGGGGAGGGGACAGGCTGGAGAACAATGGGGCTTCTGTGGCTGCAGGACGCCAGGCACTTCCTGTTAACCCTTTCCTCGGGATGCAGCTGCAGGGAGCACCTCCCAGGTCCCGCCTTATGAGGAGGGGCAGAGGCAGCCCGAGGTGAAATCTTGTTGCGGGAATTAACTGTTGTGTTAATTGAGGCTTTTGTGAGTGTGATTGGAGGGGTGAAGTGAATCACACCTTTTCTCACTTGATGGATTTACAGGGCTTTCTCCTCTGTTGCTGAGGGCTGTGCAGTCAGGGACGGGGTAGGGCTAGCCTGGGAGAAGCCTGTGCACTGAGCTCAGAGACGTTCAAGGCTTTTCCCCAGATAGGTTACACCAGGATCTCCAGGGCATGGACAGGGATGGGGTTGGGGAACCCAGGCATCCTAGGTAAATCCAAGGAACAGCCATGTCTGCAAACCACTGTTCTAGCTGCCTTGCTGGGCTTACCTAGGGGCCACGATCCCTGAGTCAGTTCCCTTGGCAGCCTGGGTCTCAGTTTCCCTTGGCTTGTAGAAGTTCTCCCAAGGGCCTACCAAGAGGACATGGCAGTCTAAGAGCTCCCTAAGGGGCAGGAGTGGGCTGGCAGCCTTGGAAATCGTTTGTTTCTCCTGGGAGCCCTGAGAAGTCATATTGGGGGAATTAACTGCTGTGTTAATTGAGGCTTCAAGCCAAGTCCCCTCTGTTTACACAGAGAGTCTGAGAAATGCCCTCAGAAGATTCCCAGAGCCTCCAAAGGCCCCAGAGACTTTGCTTCTGCCCTGGATGCTTCCGGTTTTTTACAGATAACTTCTCCCATAGTCAAGAGAGAGACTTACTGATGCTTACGGCAGTCCCAGGCCCTGAAGGTATGCTGTACTTGGTCACTTCCATGCATTTGCTTAATCCTCACCACACGCCTGGGTCAGGATAAAAAGTAGGCACTTAACTCTTTTTTTTAGGGGTCTTGATATGTTGCCCAGGATGGTCTTTAACTCCTGGGCTCAAGTGATCCTCCCGCCTTCGGCCTTCCAAAGTGCTGAGGTTACAGGAATGAGCCACTGTGCCCAGCCCAGCCCTAAAGTAGACCTTTTTTTTTCCCCCGCGACGGAGTTTCACTCTTCTTACCCAGGCTGGAGTGCAATGGCATGGTCTCAGCTCACTGCAACCTCCGCCTCCGGGTTCAAGTGATTCTCCTGCCTCAGCCTCCCAAGTAGCTGGGATTACAGACATGGGCATCATGCCCGGCTAATTTTATATTTTTAGTAGAGAGGGGGTTTCGCCATGTTGGTCTCAAACTCCCAACCTCAGGTGATCCACCCGCCTTGGCCTCCCAAAGTTCTGGGATTACAGGCGTGAGCCACCGCGCTCGGCCTTTTTTTTCTTCTGAAGTGTCGTTCTGTTGCCCAGGCTGGAGTGCAGTGACGCGATATCAGCTCATTGAACCCTCTGCCTCCCAGGTTCAAGTAATTCTCCTGCCTCAGCTTCCCAAGTAGATGGGATTACAGGCATGCACCGCCACGCCCAGCTAATTTTTGTATTTTTAGCAGAGACGGGGTTTCGCCGTGTTGGCCAGGCTGGTCTTGGAACTCCTGACCTCAGGTGATCTGCCTGCCTCAGCCTCCCAAAGTGCTGAGATTACAGGTGTGAGCCACTGTGCCCCGCCAGGTAGGCACTTTCATTAGCCCCATTTTACAGATGAGGGAACTGAGGGGAACTGAGGCACAGCGTGGTTAAACAAAGTGTCAAGGGTTATCCTGTCCAGTAAAGCAAAGCCCATTGACATTCTTCCTCTCCTGGATTTTTTTTTTTTTTTTTTTTTTTTTTTTTGAGACGGCGTCTTGCTCTGTCGCCCAGGCGGGAGTGCAATGGCCCAATCTTGGCTCACTGAAAGCTCCGCCTCCCAGGTTCAAGAGATTCTCCTGCCTCAGCCTCCTGAGTAGCTGGGATTACAGGTGTGCACCACCATGCCCAGCTAATTTTTGTATTTTTTTTTTTTTTTAGTAGAGACGGGGTTTCACCATGTTGGTCAGGCTGGTCTCGAACTCCTGACCTCGTGATCCGCCCGCCTCAACCTCCCAAAGTGCTGGGATTACAGGTGTGAGTCACCACGCCCAGCCAGATTTTTCTTTTATTTTCTTTTGGGCGGGGAGGAGGAGAGTGTGAGGACCTTTGTCCTGGTTGGTGAACTTTTGCTTAAACCCAGCTTCTATCTCTGGTTCTCAGATAAGGAACCAGCTCCTTCTGGGAGCTGAGAGCCGCACCCCAGGTCTCCTTGCCACTCCTGGGCTACCTGTTTTCTCTTTCCTCATATCCAGGGCTGATTACTCACCAGGTTCCCTCTTAGAATCATTTGCCAGGTCACTTCATTTTCCTCTCTTCTCCCCTTTCTGCAGGATGAACACTTCCCCAGGGGTCAATCTGTGCATGCTCAGTCCAGGGGCTGGATAAAGACAAAGTTTTTTGTTTGCTGTTGTTCACTTGTTTATTTAAATTTATTTATTTATTTATTTTGAGATGGAGTCTCGCTCTGTCACCCAGGCTGGAGTGCAAGGCGCGATCTCGGCTCACTGCAACCTCCGCCTCCCAGGTTCAAGCAATTCTCTGCCTCAGCCTCCTGAGGAGCTGGGATTACAGGCGTGCACCACCACGCCCAGCTAATTTTTGTATTTTTAGTAGAGATGTGGTTTCACCATCTTGGCCAGGCTGATCTTGAACTTCTGACCTCGTGATCCACCTGTCTCAGCCTCCCAAAGTGCTGGGATTACAGGCGTGAGCCACTGCGCCCCACCCTCACTTGTTTATTTACTTGTTTTGTAAACATTATTTACTGAGCATGATCAAACTGCTAGACTGGAGAGGCTGCTGCAATCTCCTCCCTCTGCCCCCGCCATTCCCCCCTACCCATCCTTGCTGATGGTGTCTGGAATCAGCGGGGCCCTGGCTGAGTTCACAGGAAAGGAAATGGCTCATTGCTTCAGCCTTTAGACCGGGGGGCAGGGAGGGCCTGTCGGGAGGCTGCCTAGTCAGGGGCATGTCAGAGGCCAGAGGGGCCGGGGCCCAGCAGCTGGGGCTTGGTAAGCTCTGGAGCCTGGGCTCCAGGCCAGCTTGCTGCCAACCTCCACCTGAGACCACCCCACCCCCAACCCCCTTCCTTCTCTGCCCTGCTGCCTAGGCGCGCCCTTCCGGAGTGAAACTTTGTTTGGTTTCTCACGACCCGGAAGGCTTGAAGCAAACCTGCAATTACTCACCGCCTGGTCTGTGCGGGCTGCAGCTCTCAGACTCAGGATGAGGTGGCGGTAGGTGGGGTGGGGCTCTTGGGACCCTTTTACCCCTTCGTGCTGCTGGCTGGGGGAGGCCACTGAAGTCTGCGCGCTGCCTTCCACGCATTCTCCAGACACCTTCCAAATCCCTGTGGACACTACCTTATAAACAGATACTGGAATTTTCAAAGTTTTGTCATGCTGTTTGGAACCAGAAATTCCCTCCCGTGAGGGTTGGATATGAAGCCAGTTTGGAGGGGGAAGCTGAGGGTGCATGCCCTTGGGGCTGCCAAAGCCTTCTCTTCAGTCTGGGGAAGCTGAGGGTGCATGCCCTTGGGGCTGCCAAAGCCTTCTCTTCAGTCTGGGAGGTTTCTTTTCTTTTTCTTTTTCTTTTTTGAGACAGAGTCTCACTCTGTCGCCCAGGCTGGAATGCAGTGGCGCGATCTCAGCTCACTACAACCTCCACCTCCCAGGTTCGAATGATTCTCCTGCCTGAGCCTCCCGAGTAGCTGGGACGACAGGCGTGCGCCACCACATCTGGCTACTTTTTGTATTTTTAGTAGAGACGGGGTTTCACCATGGGTTTCAGAGGGTGCAGTGGCTCACGCCTGTAATCTCAACACTTTGGGAGGTTGAGGCAGGAAGATCACTTGAGGTCAGGAGTTTGAGATCAGCCTGGACAACATGGTGAAAACCTGTCTCTACTAGAAATACAAAAATTAGCTGGTGGTGGTGGCATGCACCTGTAGCCCCAGCTGCTCAGGAGGCTGGCTCAGGAGAATCAGGAACCTGGGAGGAGGTGGTTTCAGTGAGCCGAGATTGCTCCAGACTTTGAGACTCCATCTCAAAAAAAAAAAAAATTAAGCCAGGCAAAGTGGCTGATGCCTGTAATTCCAAAGCTTTGAGTGGCTGAGGTGGGAGGATCACTTGAGGCTAGGAGTTCGAGACCAACCTATGCAACATGGCGAGACCACCACCCCCCATCTCTGCAAAAAATTAGCCAGGCGTGGTGGCGCACACCTGTAGTCCCAGCTACTCTAGAGGCTGAGGCGGGAGGGTGGCTTGAGCCCAGGAGTTTGAGGCTGCAGTGAGCTATGATCATGTCACTGCACTCCAGCCTGGGTAACAGAGCAAGGCCCTGTCTCAAGAAAATCAGTTATTTTTGCATGTGTATGGCGTACATGAGAACATTTGTTACATGTCTATAATGTAACCTCTCTCTGCTTTGCTTTGCAGCTCTGGCAGGGGCAGGGCAGCAGGTGCTGTGATGAAGCCACTTGTAATTGGGAGTGTTCATGGGAGGGCCTTTGTTGCAGTGAGTGGGCACTGCTGTATCTCCACATGCAGCCTGGGATCCTCATTTGTTCCCCTCCTTTCTCCCAGACTTGTGCCCTTTTTTCTTGACTTTTTTTTTTTTTTTTTTTTTCCCACCCAGGCTGCCATATAGTGGTGCCGTCTCAGTTCACTGCAACCTCCACCTCCCGGGTTCAAGCAATTCTCCTGCCTCAGCCTCCCCAGTACCTGGGACTACAAGCATGTGCCACCACGCCTGGCTGATTTTTGTATTTTAGTAGAGACGGGGTTTCACCATGTTGGCCAGGCTGATCTCAAACTCCTGGCCTCAAGTGATCCATTAGCCTCAGCCTCTGAAAATGCTGGGATTACAGGCGTGAGCCACTGTGCCCGGCCTTTCTTCTTTTTCTTTTTTCTTTTGTTTGTTTTTTTAGAGACAGGGTCTCACTCTGTCACGCAGGTTGCAGTGCAGTGGCATGATCATAGCTCACTGCAGCCCTGAACTCCTGAGCTCAAGTGATCCTCCCACCTCAGCCTCCCAAGTAGCTGGGACTATAGGTGCACATCACCATGCCTGGCTAATTTTTTAATTTTTTTGTAGATATGGGGTCTTGCTATGTTGCTGAGGCTGGTCTCCAATTCCTGATTTCAAGTGAGCCTCCTGCCTCTGCCTCCCAAAGTGCTCTGATGAGCTACCACGCCTGGTCATTGTCCCTCTTTCTCATGACTCTCTGGACATCCCTGGGGTGGAGGGTGGAGCAGGCACACACATCCCTCAACCTCCCGGTGGTTCCACGATGACTAAGCCAGCACTGTCCCTGAGGCTGGGAGGCTGGAGCTAGGATCCACCCCCATGGCCTCATATCCCAAGCTTGAGCCTGGGTTTCTGGTCAGACTAGACGGGCTAGCTCGGCCTCCTTAACTCTCAGAGCTGCCTTGTCCAGGCCCAGCGGGTCCCACACAGCCAGGCACACCCCATCCCACAGGGCTCCTGGGAAATTCTCTGCCCCACCCTCAGGCTGCCTCAGACAGACTGAGGTTACCTGTGATTGTCCCAGGTAACCCGAGTGAGCCCATCCCCTGCTCTGGGTGGTTCCTTCCCTGGCAGCTGACCTGTAAATTTTGAAAAGCTGGGGACAATCCTCAGCTAGGAGGAATGCTCCTGCTGTCTTCCCTGCTGGCCTGGCTACTCCCCAGACTGGACAGGCCCCTTGGCAACTCTTCCCAGGAACCCAGGCAGCCCCAAGCCTCCTCTTGCTTGGTGTTCCAGGCCAGTGAGAATCTCACTTCTTCTCCAAAACTTTGTCTTCCAACTCCTGTTTTTTTTTTTGTTTGTTTGTTTGTTTTTTATTGAGACAGAGTCTCATTCTGTTACCCAGGCTGGAGCTCAGTGGCACGATCATAGCTCACTGCAGCCTCAAACTCCTAGGCTCAAGCAATTCTTCCCACCTCACCCTCCTGAGTAGCAAGGACTACAGATGTGTGCCACCATGGCCAGCTAATTAAAAAAGTTTTTTTCTTAGGCCAGGCATGGTGGCTCACGCTTGTAATCCCAGCACTGTGGGAGGCTGAGGCGGGCACATCACCTGAGGTCAGGAGTTCGAGACCAGCCTGACCAACATGGTGAAACCCTGTCTCTACTAAAACTACAAAAATTAGCTGGGTATGGTGGTTGCATGCCTGTAATCCTAGCTACTCGGGAGTCTGAGGCAGGAGAATTGCTTGAACCCAAGAGGCAGAGGTTGCAATGAACTGAGATCCCGCCACTGCACTCTACCCTGGGTGACAAGAGCAAAACTCCATCTGGGAAAAAATAAAAATAAAAAAAGTTTTTTTTGTAGAGACAGGGATCTTGATATGTTGCCAAGGCTGATCTAGAACTCCAGGCCTCAAGCAATCCACCCACCTCACCCTAAATGTATCCCTCTTTATCTAAAATGTATACAAGCATCTTGGTTTGGCCAGTTCTTCAGATTTCACTCTCTTGTGAAGATCTAATGAACACATAAAACTAATAAAATTTATATGTTTTCCTCATAAATTTGTCTGGTGTCAATTTGGATTCTTGATCCTGGCAAAGGGCTCACTTAAGAGCTAAAAGGGGACTGGATATGCTCTCTGGAGCCCCTACAATAATAATAGCTGCTATTTATTTTCTTTCTTTCTTTCTTTTTTTGAGATGGAATCTTGCTCTGTCACCCAGGCTGTATTTTTAGAGACAGGGTCTCTAAAAAGATCTCGGTGCGATCTCAGCTCACTGCAACCTCCGCCTCCCAGGTTCAAGGGTTTCTCCTGCCTCAGCCTCCTGGGTAGCTGGGATTACAGGTGCCCGCCACCACGCCTGGCTAATTTTTGTATTTTTAGTAGAGACAGGGTTTCACCATGTTGGTCAGACTGGTCTCGAACTCTTGACCTCAGGTGATCCACCCACCTTGGCCTCCCAAAGTGCTGGGATTACAAGCGTGAGCCATCGCGCCCAGCCTCTTTGTTTTTTTGAGACAGGGTTTCCCTCTGTTACCCAAGCTGGAGTGCAGTGGTGCAATCATAGCTCACCGTAGCCTTGAACTCCTGGTCTCAAGTGATCCTTTTGCCTCAGCCCCCCACGTAGCTGGGACTATAGGTGTGTACCACCACCCCTGGCTAATTAAAAAAAAAACAAAACAAAAAAACCTGGGGGGGCGTCAAGCCTGGCCAACATGGTGAAACGCTTGTGTGGTGCACGCTTGTAATCCCAGCACTTTGGGAGGCCGAGGCAGGTAGATAATGAGGCGGGTGGATAACGAGGTCAGGAGTTCGAGACCAGCCTGGCCAACATGGTGAAACCTCTGTCTCTACTAAAAATACAAAAATTAGCTGGGCGTGGTGACAGGCACCTGTAGTCCCAGCTGCTCAGGAGGCTGAGGCAGAGAATTGCTTGAACCCAGGAGACGGAGGTTGCAGTGAGCCGAGATCACTCCACTGCACTCTAGCCTGGGCGACAGAGCGAGACTCCGTCTCAAGAAAAAAAAATTATATATATATAAATTAGCCAGGCATGATGGTGAGTGCCTGTAATTCCAGCTCCTTGGGAGGCTGAGGTGGGAGAATCGCTTGAACCTGGGAGGCAGAGATTGCAGTGAGCCAAGATTGCTTCACTGCATACCAGCCTGGGTAACAGGGTGAAACTGCATCTCAAAAAAAAAAAAAAAAAAATTTTTTTTTTGAGAGATGGGGATCTCTCTGTGTTGCCCAGTCTGGCCTCAAGCAATCCTCTTGCCTCAGCCTCCCAAAGTGTTGGGATGACAGGCATGAGCCACTGCGCCCAGCCTGTGGTTTCTCCACGTGGGGCCAGATCATTCTTTGTGCAGGGAGCTACCCTGTGCGTCTTAGATGTTGAGTAGTAGCCCTGGCCTCAACCCTGTGCCAATGAAAGATGTCTCCAGATGTTGCCACATGTTGGGATGGGGTGGGGAGCAGCCTTGCCGCCTGCTTCACCTGTTCTACCTGTCCACACTCATACCAACCTGCAAAGTAACTTGGACCATGTGTTTTCTTTTTCTTTTTTTTTTTCTGAGACGAGGTCTTGCTTTCTCCCAGGCTAAAGTGCAGTGGCACGGTCTCAGCTCACTACAACCTCTGCCTCCCAGGTTCAAGCGATTCTTCTGCCTCAGCCTCTGGAGTAGCTGGGATTACAGGCACCCGCCATCATGCGTGGCTAATTTTTGTATTTTTAGTAGAGATGGGATTTCACCATGTTGGCCAGGCTGGTCTTGAACTCCTGACCTGACCTCAGGTGATCCACCCGTCTCGGCCTCCCAAAGTGCTGGATTACAGGTGTGAGCCACCGTGCCCAGCTGGAGCATATGTGTTCTTTCTTTCTTTCTTTCTTTTTTTTTTTTTTTGAGAGGAGTCTTGCTCTGTCACCCAGGCTGGAGTACAGTGGCGCCATCTCGACTCACTGTAAGCTCCGCCTCCTGGGTTCATGCCATTCTCCTGCCTCAGCCTCCCAAGTAGCTGGGACTACAGGTGCCCACCACCATGCCCGGCTAATTTTTTTGTATTTTTAGTAGAGACGGGGTTTTACCATGTTAGCCAGGATGGTCTCGATCTCCTGACCTCTAGATCTGCCTGCCTCGGCCTCCAAAAGTGCTGGGATTACAGGCATGAGCCACTGCGCCTGGCCAGGAGCATGTGTTTTCTCATCTTGGGCCTGGATCGAGTCCTTATGGTGGAGGTGATCTGCGGGTTCCAGAATCTTGGGAAGGGATTGCTGAGACCATAGCATGGCCCATTGCACTGTCCCTCTACCTGGAGTGAGGGGTGCCAGCCTCCCATTCCTGGTGGGTGGGCTTGCTGGACGGCAGCCTGAGGTGGGTGGAGTCAGGCTGCCTTGTTCTATTTCCTGGTTCCCAGGGGTGGGTGGTGGCAGTGGTGGCCCCAGAGCCAGAGGGCGTGGGGTACCCTGACCCTGCCTCCAGATTTACTGGGTGGGTGCTAGGGTGTGTGCTTCAAGACTGATGGCCCCTGTGGGCGTGGAGGAGAAACCAGAGACTCAAGCAGATCTCCCTGCCTGCCTTCTGCCCTCACGTCCCACTCCACCTTGGCTCTAGGCCAGGGGCTGCCGGAATGGTGACTCAGAACGACTGAGAAGAGGAGAGAAACAGAATGGAGGTCCTCTTCATCCTCCAATCTCTGCCATCCCAGCGTCCCCATAAAGGTCAGGACCCTTGAGGCCACATCTCAAGACCGGCCACACTGCCCTCTCCTGTTTCCTCCTCCTCTACCCGCCCTCTTTCAGTGGGATTTTTTTTTCCGGGTACCACGCTAGGGCAGGAAGGCGGAAGTGAGCATGGGGTGTGGAATGTCTCTGAGGTTGGAATATATTTAGGCCAGGAGGAGAGTGTGTGTGTGGTGCTGGCCAGGCCCTGGCGCCGACCCGGCGGGCTTGAGGAGTGATGCTGGGGGGCCCTGAGCCAGTGTGGGGAGGCTCCTGCCTTCTCCCTTTTTTTTTTTTTTTGAGATGTAGTCTCGCTCTGTTACCCAGGCTGGAGTGCAGTGGCGCGGTCTCGGCTCACTGCAACCTCTGCCTCTTTGGTTCAAGTGATTCTCTTGCCTCAGCCTCTGGAGTAGCTGGGATTACAGGCATCTGCCACCACGCCCGGCTAATTTTTTCTATTTTTAGTAGAGACGGGGTTTCACCATGTTGGCCAGGCTGGTCTCGAACTCCTGACCTCATGATCCGCCTGCCTCGGCCTCCCAAAGTGCTGGGATTACAGGAATGAGCCACCGTGCCTGGCCACCTTCTCCCTTTTAAAGACAGCCTCTCAGTTTTGGGGAGGAGGAGTGGGAATCACTAGGCCCCCACCAAGGCTGAGGCAGGCCCTGTGCGGGCCAGATACATTTAGCGTCTTCAAAACAAACCAGCAAGATTAACATCAGGATCACCTACAGCTGTAAACACAAGGCCCGGAGAGGTTAAGCGGCTTTCCCAAGGCTGTTCAGGAAAAAGGTGATGATGGAAGTGTTCTCCTGCTGACCCGGCTGGCTGCCACCACTCATGCACACAGTGTTCATTCATGCAACACCTTTGTGGGCACAGCCTAGCCTCTGCCAGCCCCCAACAACGTGCGAGAGAACAAGAAGCCAACTGGACCCAGGGTTGCAAACTGCAACCCATAGGCGGCATTTGTCTGTTGTCTCTGCACAGCCCTTGGGCTAAGAATGTTTTTTACATTTTTAAGTGGTTGAAAACAAAAGAAGAGTATTCCATGATACATAACAATTATATGAAATTGCAATTTCAGCCTTCATGAATTCAGGGTACACAGGTCACACCCATCTGAGTCCACATTATCTGTGGTTTTGCCTTTTCGCTACTGTGGCAGAGAGGAGCTGTTTTGACAGAGACCCTGCAAAGCTAAACAACTTTCCTATTTGTCCCCTCCTCCCCTGTCCCCCTCACACTTTTTTTGCAGAGTTTTGCTCTTGTTGCCCAGGCTGGAGTGCAATGGCGCAATCTCGGGTCACTGCAACCTCCACCTCCTTGGTTCAAGCGATTTTCCTGCCTCAGCCTCCTGAATAGCTGGGATTACAGGTGCCTGCAACTATGCCCGGCTAATTTTTATATTTTAAGTAGAGACATGATTTCACCATGTTGGCCAGGCTGGACTGGAACTCCTGACCTGAGGTAATTCAGCCGCCTCGGCCTCCCAAAGTGCTGGGATTACAGGCGTGGGCCACCACACCTGGCTTTTTTTTTTTTTTTCTCTCTTTTCTGAGATGGTATCTCACTCTGTCGCCCAGACTGGAGTGCAGTGGCGTGATTTCGGCTCACTGCAACCTCTGCCTCCCGGGTTCAAGCGATTCTCCTGCCTCAGCCTCCTGTAACCTCTGCCTCCCGGGTTCAAGCGATTATCCTGCCTCAGCTTCCTGAGTAGCTGGGATTACAGGCGCATGCTACCATGTGTGGCTAATTTTTTGTATTTTTAGTAGAGACGAGGTTTCGCCATGTTGGTCAGCCTGGTCTGGAACTCCTGACCTCAAGTGATCTGCCTGTTTCGGCCTCCCAAAGTGCTAGAATTACAGGCCAGAGCCACCACACCTGGCCACGCCCCGCTAATTTGTTTGTTTGTTTGTTTGAGGTAGAGTTTCACTCTTGTTACCCAGGCTGGAGTGTAGTGGCATGATCTCGGCTCACTGCAACCTCCACCTCCCAGGTTCAAGTGATTCTCCTGCCTCAGTCTCCCTAGTAGCTGGGATTACAGGCGCCTGCCACCACGCCTGGCTAATTTTTTTGTATTTTTAGTAGAGACGAGGGTTCGCTATATTGGCCAAGCTGGTCGGCAACTCCTGACCAGGTGATCCACCGGCCTCGGCCTCCCAAAGTGCTGGGATTAGAGGCGTGAGCCACTGTGCCCAGCCGGAGCATGTGTTTTCTTTCCTTTTTTTTCTTTTTTTAAAGAGACGGAGTCTTGCTGTGTTGCCCAGGCTGGAGTGCAGTGGTGGGATCTTGGCTCACTGCAACCTCCGCCTCCTGGGTTCAAGCAATTTTCCTGCCTCAGCCTTGTGAGTAGCTGGGATTACAGACGTGCACCACTATGCCCGGCTAATTTTTTTTGGTTTTTTATATTTTAGTAGATACGGGGTTTCACCATATTGCCCAGGGTGGTCTTGAACTCCTGAACTCAGGCAATCCTCCCGCCTCAGCCTCCCAAAGTGCTAAGATTACAGGCGTGAGCCATCACGCCCGGCATAAAAAAAATAATAATAATAATAATAAAATTGGCTGGGCTTGATGGCTCATGCCTGTAATCCCAGCACTTTGGGAGGTTGAGGCAGGCGGATCATGAGGTCAGGAGTTTGAGACCAGCCTGGCTAACATGGTGAAACCTCATCTCTACTAAAAATACAAAAATTAGCCAGACATGGTGGTGGGCACCTGTAATTCCAGCTACCGGGGAGGCAGAGGCAGGAGAATCGCTTGAACCCGAGGGCTGGAGGTTGCAGTGATCTGAGATCGTACCACTGCTCTCCAGCCTCAGTGACAGAGCAAGACTCTGTGTCAACCTTTTTTTTTCCTTCTTTTAGGCCAGGTGCAGTACCTATTTCCAGCACTTTGGGAGGTCCAGGCATAAGGATCGCTTGAGCCCAGGAATTTGAGACCAGCCAGGGCAACATGGAGAAACCCTGTCTCTAGAAAATATACAAAAAATTAGCTGGGTGTGGTGGCACCTGCCTGTGGTCCCAGCTACTTGGGAGGCTGAGGTGGGAGGATCTGCCAAGTCCAGGAGGTCAAGGCTGCAGTGAGCTGTGATCACACCACTGCACTCCAGCCTGGGTGACAGAAGAAGACCTTGCCTCAAAAAAAAAAGTTTATTTTATTTATTTTTTCTTTTTGAGACAGAGTCTCACTCTGTTGCCCAGGCTGGAGTGCAGTGGCACAATCTCGGCTCACTGCAAGCTCCGCCTCCCAGGTTCACGCCATTCTCCTGCCTCAGCCTCCCGAGTAGCTGGGACTACAGGCGCCCGCCACCACGCCCAGCTAATTTTTTTGTATTTTTAGCACAGACGGGGTTTCACCGTGTTAGCCAGAATGGTCTCAATCTCTTTTCACCTTGTGATCCGTCCGCCTTGGCCTCCCGAAGTGCTGGGATTACAGGCATGAGCCACCGTGCCCGGCCTTAATTTTTAAAAATAGGGGTCTCACTATGTTGCCCAGACTGGACTCAAACATCTGAGCTCAAGCGGTCCTCCAGTGTTAGCCTCCCAAGTAGCTGGACTCAGGTTTTTATTTTAACAATGTAAGACTATATTATCCTTATAAGAATACTTTAAAAAAAAAGGATAATCTTCCCAGACTCCCTGATATGGGAGTTGAAGGGGCAGATGTGGGGCGGAGGGAGAGAGGAGCTGGTGTTGGAACCATCTAAACCAGGGCTTGCTAAATCCAGCCTGCCACCTGTTTCTGCACAGCCTGTGAGTTAAGAATGGCTTTTTCATTTTTAAATGGTTGGGAAAAAAAATCAAAAGGGAAATTTCACGACATGGGGAAAAGTATATGCAATTCAAATTTTAGTGTCCATAAATAAAGTTTTATTGGCATGGAGCTGTGCTCATTCATTTACCCTGTATCCGTGGCTGCTTTTACGCTCCACTGCAGAATTGAGTCATTCAACAGACTGTCTGGCCCTCGAAGCTGAAAATATTTACTGTCTGGCCCATTGGAGAAGAAGCTTATAGACCCCTCTGCTAAGGGGCCTGAGACCCTCACTTCAATCTGTCCCTGATTCAGGCCGTCCCAGGATCATTTCTTCATTGGCATGGAAAAGACGTTGGTGTGATTTGGAGGCAGGAGGACTCGCTGATGACTGATCCTTAACACTGGATGCCCCCTGGGGAGGAGGGGCATTGGGGTCTTCAAGGTGAAGCAGGCTTGAGGACTGAGGTAGGCAGGCTGGCTGTGGGCACGGCAGGAGCAAAGGTCAGGAGGCCAGACCTCTGCCTCAACTCAAGCTGCCCCGCTCAGTTCGAGTCCAACTTTGGCAACATAGCAAAACCCCATCTGTACAAAAAAATTAGCCACAGGCCGGGCGCAGTGGCTCATCCCTGTAATCCCAGCACTTTGGGAGGCCAAGGCGGGTGGATCACGAGGTCAGGAGATCGAGACTATCCTGGCTAACACGGTGAAACCCCCGTCTCTACTAAAAATACAAAAAAAATTAGCCAGGTGTGGTGGCGGGCGCCTGTAGTCCCAGCTACTCGGGAGGCTGAGGCAGGAGAATGGCATGAACCTGGGAGGCAGAGCTGGCAGTGAGCCAAGATTGCGCCACGACACTCCAGCCTGGGCAACAGAGCTAGACTCTGTTTCAAGAAAAAAAAAAAATAATAATTAGCCATGCATGGTGGCACGTGCCTGTAGTCCCAGCTACTCGGGAAGCTGAGGTGGGAGGAATTGTTTGAGACCAGGAGTTCCAGGCTGCAGTGAGCCATGATTGCGCCACTGCCCTCCAGCCTGGGCAACAGAGTGAGACCTTGTTTCTTAAAAAAATTAAAAAAAAAAAAAAAAAAAGCTGGGCACGGTGGCTCACACCTGTAATCCCAGCACTTTGGGAGGTTGAGGCAGGCAGATCACCTGAGGTCAGGAGTTCAAGACCAGCCTGGCTAACTTGGCGAAACCCGTCTCTACTAAAAATACAAAAATTTGCTGGGCATGGTGGTCTATAATCCTAGTTACTCGGGAGGCTGAGGCACGAGAATCACTTGAACTCAGGAGGTGGAGGTTGCAGTGAGCCAAGATCACGCCATTGCACTCCAGCCTGGGCGACAGAGGGAGACTCTGTCTCAAAAAAAAAAAATAAATAAAAATAAATAAATAATTATAAATAAATAAATAAAAGGAAAGAAAGACAGAGAGAGAAAATAAAAAAGAAAGAGGCGGGGCACGGTGGCTCACACCTGTAATCCTAGCACTTTGGGAGGTCGAGGCGGGTGGATCACTTGAGGCCAGGAGTTCGAGACCAGCCTGGCCAACATGGTGAAACCACATCTTTACTAAAAATACCAAAAAAATTAGCCGTGCGTGGTGGCGTGCACCTGTAGTCTCAGCTACTTGGGAGACTGAGGCAGGAGAATCACTTGAACCCAGGAGGTTGCAGTGAGCCGAGATCACGCCACTGCACTCCAGCCTGGGCGACAGAACGGGACTGTCTCAAAAAAGAAAAAAAGAGAAAGAAAGAAAGAAAAAAACTTAGCAAGCAAGCTCCCCACCATCCCATCTCCTGGTGGATGGGACAGATCTATTCCATGGGTCATCTCCCCCTAACCAGTCCCCCAGTCCCATCTGCTGTCTCTGCATTTCTCTGCCCCTGTCCACTATCATTGTTTGCACCAGGCTCCATCTCTTTCATTGTCTTGGGTCTGGAGATGTGCCCTGAGCTCCCTTAGTTGGTCCCCCACCTCTCTTATCTCCTTTTCTCAGCACGATCAGTGCACTTTTCTTTCTTTTCTTTTTGTTTTTTTGTTTATTTTTTGAGATGGAGTCTCGCTCTGTTGCCCAGGCTAGAGTGCAGTGGCGTGATCTCCACTCACTGCAAGCTCTGTCTCCTGGGTTCAAGTGATTCTCCTGCCTCAGCCTTCCGAGTAGCTGGGATACAGGCTCCTGCCACCACGCCTGGCTAATTTTTGCAGTTTTAGTAGAGACAAGATTTCGCTATATTGGCCAGGCTGATCTTGAACTCCTGACCTTGTGATCTGCCCACTTCGGCCTCCCAAAGTGCTGGGATTTCAGGCGTGAGCCACCGCGCCTGGCCTTTTTTTTTTTTTTGAGACAGAGTTTCACTCTGTCGCCAGGCTGGAGTTCAGTGGCACAGTCTTGGCTCATTGCAAACTCTGACTCCCGGATTCAAGCGATTCTCTTGCCTCAGCCTCCCAAGTCGCTGGGACTACAGGCGCCCACCACCATGCCCGGCTATTTTTTGGATTTTTAGTAGAGATGGGTTTTGCCATGTTGGCCAGGCTGGTCTCGAACTCCTGACTGCAGGTGGTCCACCTGCCTCGGCCTCCCAAAGTGCTGGGATTACAGGCGTGAGCCACTGTGCTCGGCCTTTTTTTTACTTTTAAAAAAACTTTTTTCCTTATTCCATGCTTCATTTCAAAATTAACCATTTTAAAGAGAACATTTCAGTGACATTTAGAACATTCACATTGTTGTGCAGCCGTCACCACCATCCATCTTCAGAACTCTTTTCATCTTGGAAAACTGAAACACTGTCCTCATTAAATACTCACTCCCCATTCCCCCTCCCAGCAGCCCCTGGCACCCACCAATCTACTTCCTGTCTCTGTAGATTTGACTATTCGGAACATTTCATATCAATGGAATCATCTACTGTGTGGCCTTTTGTGTCTGGCTTCTTTCACTCAGCATGATTTTTAAAAAATTTTATTTTTAGAAACAGTCTAACTCTGTTGCCTGGGCTGGGGTGCAGTGGTGTGAAAATAGCTCACTGCAGCCTCAACCTACTGGGCTCAAGCAATCCTCCTGCCTCAGCCTCCTGAGTAGCTGGGACTATAGGTGTGTACCACAATGCCTGGCTAATAGAACTTTTTTTTCTTTTTTTTTTTTGGCTAGGCATGGTTGCTCACGCCTGTAATCCCAGCACTTTGGGAGGCCGAGGCGGGCAGATCACAAGGTCAGGATATCGAGACCGTGCTGGCTAACACGGTGAAATCCCGTCTCTACTAAAAATACAAAAAAATTAGCCGGGCGTGGTGGCAGGTGCCTGTAGTCCCAGGTACTTGGGAGGCTGAGGCAGGAAAATGGCATGAACCGGGAGGCAGAGCTTGCAGTGAGCCGAGATTGTGCCACTGCACTCCAGCCTGGGCGACAGAGCAAGACTCTGTCTCAAAAAAAAAGACAGAGTCTTGCTTTGTCGCCCAGGCTGGTGTTGAACTGGCTTCAAGCCACGTTCCTACCTTGACTTCTCAAAGTGCTGGGATTACAGGCATGAGCCACTGCGCCCAGCCTAGCATCATGTTTTTTTTTTGTTTTGTTTTTTGGGGGGGTTCATGCATGTTGCTGCATGGATCAGTGCTTTATTATTATTATTATTATTATTATTATATATTTTTATGAGACAGAGTTTTGCTCTGTCTCCCAGGCTGGAGTGCAATGATGCTATCTTGGCTCACTGCAACCTCTGCCTCCCGGGTTCAAGAGATGTTCCAGCCTCAGCCTCTCGAGTTAGCTGGGTGTGGAGGCACCTATCACCATGCCTGGCTAATTTTTGTATTTTTAGTAGAGATGGGGTTTTCCCACGTTGGCCAGGCTGGTCTCGAACTCCCGACCTCAGGTGATCTACCCGCCTCAGCATCCGAAAGTGCTGGGATTACAGGCGTGAGCCACCGTGCCTGGCCCAGAATACTTTCATCATCCCAAACTGAAACTTTATCTCTGTTAAACATCAAATCAATATTCTCTGCACCCCCAGCCCCTTCTACCGTTCTACTTCCTGTCTCTAAGCCAGTGAGCTTTCCTTTTTTTTTTTTTTTTTTGGGACAGAGTCTCGCTCTGTCGTCCAGGCTGGAGTGCAGTGGTGTGATCTCGGCTCACTCCAGCCTCTGCTTCTCGGGTTCAAGCGATTCTCCTGCCTCAGCCTCCTGAGCAGCTGGGATTACAGGCCCCTACCACCATGCCTGGCTCATTTTTGTATTTTTAGTAGAGATGGGGTTTCACCATGCTGGCCAGGCTGGTCTCAAACTCCTGACCTCAGGTGATCTGCCCGCCTCGGCCTCCCAAAGTGCTGGGATTACAGATGTGAGCCACCGCGCCTGGCCTCTTTTTGGTTTGTTGATGTAGGCTGGGTTGATTGATCCTCCCCCATCTGATGGTGAGCCCTTGAGGGCTGGAACAGGATCCTTCTTCCTCAGCACTGTGCACTCCCAGCTCCTAGGCCTGTGCTTGATCCTCAGCTGATGCTCAAAATACAGTTGAAGGAACGGCAGAAAATTCCAAATGGGTGGGCAAAGGATGCAGTCCGCTGCTGGGGAGGATAGATGGGCTGAGGCAGGAGATGAATGCCTTGTGGCTCTGGGTGGGTGTAGGGAGCTCTCGGGCTGCAGGTGGGGTTGGGTGCATGAGCCAAGATCTCAGGGGGCTGGCTGGGTAGGGGCTGCAGATACTGAGAGAGACGAAGAAGGGTCTTTGGAGGCAGAGAAGTGGGCACAGAGAGATGGGCTCCCCAGGCAGAAGTGCAGCCATGTGGCCAGGCGAAGGTGGGACCGAGGGACGCGAGGTGTGGAGGCTCCATGGTCACATTCTTGGCCGTCCTGCATGTGCGTTCAAAGCCCGGGAAGGGACCGGTGCGGTGGCTCATGCCTGTAATCCCAGCACTTTCGGAGGCCGAGGCGGGTAGATCATCTGAGGTCAGGGGTTCAAGACAAGCCTGGCCAACATGGTGAAACCCTGACTCTACTAAAAATACAAAAATTAGCCGGGCGTGGTGGCAGATGCCTGTAATCCCAGCTACTTGGGAGGCTGAGGCAGGAGAATCGCTTGAATTCAGAAGGCGGAGGTTGCAGTGAGCTGAGGTGGCGCCACTGTCTGTCTGGGAGACAGAACGAGACTTAAAAAAAAATAATAATAAAAATAAAAAATAACAAAGCCTGGGAAGGCCTGGGGAAGGGGGCTCTCAATCCCAGCACTTTGGGAGGCCAAGGCAGGAGGATCCCTTGATCCCAGGAGGTCAAGGCTGCAGCTGCAGTGAGCTATGATCGTGCCACTGCTCTCCAGCCTGGGTGACAGAGCAAGACCCTGTCTGCAAAAAAAAAAAAAAAAAAGTCCAGAAAGGCCAGTCTTGGGCTGAGTCCTGCCAGGGCCTGGTAGCCAGGGCCTGACAGTGTCCTTGTGTCCTTGCTAGGAGGTGAATTCCTAGGAGGTGAATTCCTAGTGTAGGCTTGACCCACTTTAGCTAGGGAAGCCACAGGATTTACCATTTCCAGGGGCCAGCTCTGCCTGAGTAGAGAGGCCTTCCTCATAAAGTCAGGCTTGGCTTCCTCCCAGCTGGCTGGCCTCCTTCTCCCTGATTCTAAATGCGGGCTTGTCACCGTGTGTCTGCATGTAGGCGCACGAGCGCACATCTGTGTGTGTGGGGGTGTTTGTGGTGCTGTGGGCAGTGTGGGGGTGGCATGTGTTAGCAAGCTGGGGGCCATTTCTACCCCACGGTTCTTTTTATATCTCACATTTACAGAAAACCTGGACCTCTGAGCCTGGGCCTGTCAGTGGGCTGTTTGAGGCTTTGAAGGAAGGGACCGAGAGGCAGAGGCGTCTGAAACCCTGGCGCCGAGGGAGGATAGTTGGGTCAGGGGTGGCTGTTAGCTTCCTTCCATTGGCACTGACGGCACGCAGCCCGGGACCACAGCCCTGCAGTGTCAGATGCTGCACTGCTATATTTTAAGACACTGGCACCATGGTTCACACCTATAATCTCACCACTGAGGCTGGAGGAGGCTGAGGTTGGAAGGCTGAGGTGGGAGGGTCACTGGAGCTCAGGGATTCAAGACCAGCCTAGGCAACATAGTAAGACCCCATCTTTACATATATATATATACAGCGATTATATATATATACAGCGATTATATATATATATAGCGATTATATATATATATATATATATTTTTTTTTTTTTCTCCTGCTTCAGTCTCCTGAGTAGCTGGGATTACAGGCTTGTGCCACCACGCCCAGCTAATTTTGTATTTTTAGTAGAGATGGGGTTTCACCATGTTGGTCAGGCTAGTTTTGAACTCCTGACCTCAGGTGATCTGCCCGTCTCGGCCTCCCAAGGTGCTGGGATTACAAGTGGGAGGCACTGAGCCCAGCCCTACAAATATATCTATATTTTACTTAGCTGGGTGCAGTGGCTGATACCTGTAGTCCCAGCTACTTGGGAGGCTGAGGCAGGAGGATTGCTTGAGCCCAGAAGATCGAAGTTGCAGTGAGCTATGCTCGTGTCACTGCACTCCAGCCTGGGTGACAGAGAGAGATCTTGACTAAAAAATAAATAAATAGGCCAGGCGCGGTGGCTCACGCCTGTAATCCCAGCACTTTGGGAGGCTGAGGTGGGTGGATCACAAGGTCAGGAGATCGAGACCATCCTGGCTAACACGGTGAAACCCCATCTCTACTAAAAATACAAAAAATTAGCCGGGTGTGGTGGCGGGCACCTGTAGTCCCAGCTACTCGGGAGGCTGAGGCAGGAGAATGGCATGAACCCGGGAGGCGGAGCTTGCAGTGAGCCGAGATTGCACCACTGCACTCCAGGCTGGGCAACGGAGCGAGACTCCATCTCAAAAAATAAATAAAATAAATAAATAAATAAATAAAGCCGGGCGTGGTGGCTCACGCTTGTAATCTCAGCACTTTGGGAGGCTGAGGTGGGCAGATCACTTGAGGTCAGGAGTTCGAGACCAGCCTGGCCAACATGGTGAAACCCCGTCTCTACTAAAAATACAAAAATTAGCCAGGCATGATTTTGGGGGGTCCCTGTAGTCCCAGCTACTCAGGAGGCTGAGGCAGGAGAATCGCTGGAACCTGGGAGTCAGAGGTTGCAGTGAGTCAAGATCCCGCCACTACAGTCCAGCCTGGGCAACAGAGCTAGACTCCATCTTAAAAAAAATCAAAGTAAATATAATAAATAAAGGGCACTCTCTCCGCCTCCACTGCTGGGTCCTCACCAGGATGAATGGTTCAGAGCAAGGCCTGAAGGGGTCCTCCCTGAGATGCTGGGAGCGTCTCCCTGAGAAGCCCTGTTGGGCTGGTCCCTGTGGACCCTGGGTGCTCGCTGCCTAAGCTGCCCTCCCCCATCCCTGCCCAGCTCTGCACCCCATGAGAAGCCGTGTGGGTGGCCCCCAACTCAGGAGTTCCCACAGGGAGCTGAGGGCCGGTGATAGCCCCCCAAGCTTATGCAGTGACCTTTCTTAACAGCTGGTAACTCCTGCAGGATTCTGAGGCACCCACCTCCTCCCAGAGGGACACATTCATGGCCTTTTCCTATTTATTTATTTATTTATTAGAGATGGGGTCTTGCTCTGTCTCCCAGGCTGGAGTCCAGTGGCATGACTATTGCTCAATGCAGCCTCAAACTCCTGGGCTCAAGCAATCCTCTCACTTCAGCCTCTGGAGCAGTTGGGACTACGGGCATGCACCATGCTGGGCTAATTTATTTTTATGTGTATTATTGTATTAATTTTTTTTTTTTAGACGGAGGTTTGCTCTTTTTGCCCAGGCTGGAGTGCAATGGCACAATCTCAGCTCACCGCAGCCTCCCTCTCCCGGGTTCAAGCGATTCTCCTGCCTCAGCCTCCGGAGTAGCTGGGATTAACAGGCACCTGTCACCATGCCTGGCTAATTTTTTTTTTTATTTTTCTAGAGACAGGGTTTCACCATATTGTTGGCCAGGCTGGTCTTGAACTCCCGACCTCAGGTGATCTGCCCGCCTCAACCTCTCAAAGTGCTGGGACTACAGGCGTGAGCCACCGCTCCTGGCCTCCTATTATTTTTAAAAATAAACACACTGTAGGCCGGGCGTGGTGGCTCATGCCTGTAATCCCAGCACTTTGGGAGGCCGAGGTGGGCGGATCACGAGGTCAGGAGAGAGAGACCATCCTGGCTAACACGGTGAAGCCCCGTCTCTACTAAAAATACAAAAAATTAGCCGGGCATGGTGGCGGGAGCCTGTAGTCCCAGCTACTCAGAAGGCTGAGGCAGGAGAATGGCGTGAACCCGGGAGGCGGAGCCTGCGGTGCGCCGAGATCGCGCCACTGCACTCCAGCCTGGGCAACAGAGCGAGACTCTATCTCAAAAAAAAAAAAAAAAGTAAATAAATAAACAAATAAATAAATAAATAAATAAATAAACACACTGTAGCCTTGAAATCCTGGGCTCAAGCAATTCTGACTCCGCCTCTCAAAACAATGGGACTGCAGAGGTGAGCCACTGTGTCCAGCTAATTAAAAAACAAATATATATATATATTGGCCAGGTTCGGTGGCTCACGCCTGTAATCCCAGCACTTTGGGAGGCTGAGGTGGCTGGATCACCTGAGGTCAGGAGTTTGAGACCAGCCTGGGCAACATAGCAAAACCCCGGTCTCTACTAAAAACACAAAAATTAGCTGGGCATGGTGGCGGACGCCTGTAATCCCAGCTATTCGGGAGGCTGAGGCAGGAGAATCACTTGAACCCGGGAGGCGGAGGTTGCAGTGAGCCAAGATCACGCCATTGCCCCCCCTCCTGGGCAACAAGAGCAAAACTCCATCTCAGAAAAAAAAAATATATTTTTCTTTGAGACAGAGTCTTGCTCTGTTGCCCAGGCTGGAGTGCAGTGACACAATCTCGGCTCTCTGCAACCTCCGCTTCCTGAGTTCAAGTGATTCTCGTGCCTCAGCCTCCAGAGTAGCTGGGATCACAAGCACGTGCCACCATGCCTGGCTGATTTTTGTATTTTTAGTAGAGATGGGGTTTTACCATGTTGGCCAGGCTGGTCTCGAACTCCTGACCTCAAATGATTCGCCCGCTTTGTCCTCCCAAAGTGCTGGTGTGTCCGGAATTGGTGGGTTATTGGTCTCACTGACTTCAAGAATGAAGCCACAGACCCTCGCGGTGAGTGTTACAGCTCTTAAGGTGGCGCATCTGGAGTTTGTTCCTTCTGATGTTCAGATGTGTTCAGAATTTCTTCCTTCTGGTGGGTTCGTGGTCTCGCTGGCTCAGGAGTGAAGCTGCAGACCTTCGCACTGAGTGTTACAGCTCGTAAAAGCAGTGTAGACCCAGAGTGCTCAGTAGCAAGATTTATTGCAAAAAGCCAAAGAACAAAGCTTCCACACCGTGGAAGGCGACTGGACCCGGTTGCCACTGCTGGCTCAGGCAGCCTGCCTTTATTCTTATCTGGTCCCACCCACATCCTGCTGATTGGTAGAGCCAAGTGGTCTGTTTTGACAGGGTGCTGATTGGTGCGTTTACAATCCCTGAGCCACACACAAAGGTTCTCCAGGTCCCTGCCAGTTTAGCTAGATACAGAGTGTCAACACAAAGGTTCTCCAAGGCCCCACCAGAGTAGCTAGATACAGAGTGTCTATTGGTGCATTCACAAACCCTGAGCTAGACACAGGGTGCTGATTGGTGTGTTTACAAACCTTGAGCTAGATACAGAGTGCCGATTGGTGTATTTACAATCCCTGAGCTAGACATAAAGGTTCTCCAAGGCCCCACCAGACTCAGGAGCCCAGCTGGCCTTACCCAGTGGATCCCGCAAGAGGGCTGCAGGTGGAGCCGCCTGCCAGTCCTGCGCCGTGCACCTGCACTCCTCAGCCCTTGGATGGTCGGATGGGACTGGGCGCCGTGGAGCAGGGGGTGCCGCTCATCGAGGAGGCTCGGGCCGCACAGGAGCCCACGGAGGGGGTGCGAGGCTCAGGCATGGCGGGCTGCATGTCCCGAGCCCTGCCCCACGGGAAGGCAGCTAAGGCCCGGCGAGAAATCGAGCGCGGCGCCGGTGGGCTGGCACTGCTGGGGGACCCAGTACACCCTCCGCAGCCGCTGGCCCGGGTGCTAAGCCCCTCATTGCCCGGGGCCGGCAGGGCCAGCCGGCTGCTCCGAGTGCAGGGCCCGCCAAGCCCACGCCCACCCGGAACTCCAGCCGGCCCGCAAGCGCCGCACGCAGCCCCGGTTCCCGCTCGCGCCTCTCCCTCCACACCTCCCTGCAAGCTGAGGGAGTGGGCTCTGGCCTTGGCCAGCCCAGAAAGGGGCTCCCATGGTGCAGCTGTGGGCTGAAGGGCTCCCCAAGTGCCGCCAAAGTGGGAGCCCAGGCAGAGGAGGCGCCGAGAGCGAGCGAGGGCTGTGAGGACTGCCAGCACGCTGTCACCTCTCACGGGGATTACAGGTGTGAGCTACCACGCCCAACCAAAAAAATTTTTTATAGATGGGGTCTCACTAGGTTGCCGAGGCTGGTCTCTAACTCCTGAGGGAAAGCAATTCTCTCACCTCAGCCTTCTGAGTACCTGTGATTACAGGTGGAGTGATGAAAATATTTTGAAACTAGATGGAGGTGGTTGTATTACATTGTGAAGGTACTAAATGCCTCAGAATTGTACATTTTAAACAATTTTATGCTATGTGAATTTCACCTCAACTAAAAAAACTTAAACAATTAATTTCACCTCCCTTCCTTTCCTCCCTCCCTCCTTTCTTTCTTTTCTTTTCTTTTTTCTTTTCTTTTCTCTTTCTTTTCTTTCCTTTCTTTCTTTCTTAGAGAGTCTCGCTCTGTCGCCCAGGCTGGAGAGCAATAGCGCGATCTTGGCTCACTGCAACCTCTGTCTCCCGGGTTCAAGCAATTCTCCTGCCTCAGCCTCCCAAGTAGCTGGGATTACAGGGGCCTGCCACCACACCCAGCTAATTTTTTGTATTTGTATTTATTTATTTATTTTTGAGATGGAGTCTTGCTCTGTCGCCCAGGCTGGAGTGCAGTGGCACGATCTCAGCTCACTGCAACCTCTGCCTCCCAGGTTCAAGCAATTCTCCTGTCTCAGCCTTCTGAGTAGCTGGTACTACAGGTGCCTGCCACCACGCCTGGCTAATTTTTGAATTTTTAGTAGAGACGGGGTTTCACCTTGTTGGTCAAGCTGCTCTCAAACTCTTGACCTCTGGTGATCCACCCGCCTCGGCCTCCCAAAGTGCTGGGATTACAGGCATGAGCCACTACACCTGGCCAGGCTTTTTAAAATTTTTTTTGAGACAGAGTCTTGCTCTTCTCCCTCAGGCTGGAGTGCAATGGCATGATATTGGCTCACTGCAACCTCCACCTCCCGGGTTTAAGCGACTCTCCTGCCTCAGCCTCCCAAGTAGCTGGGATTACAGGCACCTGCTACCAAGCCTGGCTAATTTTGTATTTTTAGTAGAGACGGAGTTTCACCATGTTGGCCAGGCTGGTCTCGAACTCCTGACCTCGGGTGATCTGCCTGCCTTGGGCTCCCAAAGTGCCTGGATTATAGACGTGAGCCACTGGGCCCAGCCTCTTTTTACTTTCTTTTCTCTCTCTTTTTTTTTGAGACAGAGTTTCACTCTTGTTGCCCAGGCTGGATGGCAATGGCTCAATCTCGACTCACTGCAACCTCCACCTCTTGGGTTCAAGCAATTCTCCTGCCTCAGCCTCCCAAGTAGCTGGGATTACAGGCATGCGCCACCACGCCAGGCTAATTTTTTATTTTATTTATTTATTTTTTTTTGAGATGGAGTCTTGCTCTGTAGCCCAGGCTGGAGTGCAGTGGAGCGATCTTGGCTTACTGCAATCTCTGCTTCCCGGGTTCACGCCATTCTCCTGCCTCAGCCTCCCGAGTAGCTGGGATTACAGGCACCCACCACAACTAATTTTTTTGTATTTTCAGTAGAGACAGGGTTTCACCATGTTAGCCAGGATGGTCTCGATCTCCTGACCTCGTGATCCACCCGCCTTGGCCTCCCAAAGTGCTGAGATTACAGGCGTAAGCCACCGCGCCCAGCCTGTATTTTTAATAGAGACGGGGTTTCACCATGTTCTCCAGGCTGGTCTTGAACTCCTGACCTCAGACGATCTGCCCGCCTCGGTATACCAAAGCGCTGGGATTACAGGCGTAATCCACTGCGCCTGGCAGAGATGGGGTTTCACTTTTTTGTCCAGGCTGGTCTCAAACTCCTGAGTTCAAGCAATCTGCTCACCTCGGCCTCTCAAAATGTTGGGATTACAGTTGTGACCCACTCCATCAGGCTAGAAATTTTAAATGTGGCATACTTTGGATTTCTGTTGGGGGACTCTGGTTTAACATTACTGTGCCTCCAGAGACAACACATCACACCTATTTCCTCTGCCCAGCAGGTGGAAACCCCCAGGGCCACTGTGGACTCACAGCAAGGCAAAGAGGAGTCTTAGAAGAGCCAAGGTGGGGAGGAGAGCTGTAGCTGTCCACCCACTAACTGGAATTTTCTTTTCTTTTTTTTTTTTGAGACAAGGGCTTGCTTTGTGGGCCAGCTGGAGTGCAGTGGTGCAATCTCGGCTCACTGCAACCTCTGCCTCCTGGGTTCAAGCGATTCTCCTACCTCAGCCTCCCTAGTAGCTTGGATTACAGGCACCTGCCACCACGCTCAGCTAATTTTTTTTTTTTTTTTTTTTTTTTTGAGACAGAGTTTCGCTCTTGTTGCCCAGACTGGAGCGTAATGGTGGGATCTTGGCTCACCGGAACCTCTGCCTCCCAGGTTCAAGCAATTCTCCTGCCTCAGCCTCCTGAGTAGCTGGGATTACAGGCATGCACTACCACGGCCGACTAATTTTGTATTTTTAGTAGAGACGGGGTTTCTCTATGTTGAGGCTGGTCTCGAACTTCTGACTCAGGTGGTCCGCCCACCTCGGCCTCCCAAAGTGCTGGGATTACAGGCGTGAGCCCCTGCGCCTGGCCAATGCTTAGCTAATTTTTGTATTTTTAGTAGAGACGGGGTTTCACCATGTTGGCCAGGCTGGTCATGAACTCCTGTCCTCAAGAGATCTGCCCGCCTCAGCCTCCCAAAATACTGAGACTGCAGGTGTGAGCCACCGTGCCTGGCCTGGACTTTTCTTTTTAATTAATTAGTTAATTATTTTTTCTTTTAAATTAAATTAATTTTTTTTTGGGGGATGGAGTTTCACTTTTGTTGTGCAGGCTGGAGTGCAGTGGTATGATCTTGGCTCACTGCAACCTCTACCTCCTGGGTTCAAGCAATTCTCCTGCCTCAGCTTCCCGAGTAGCTGGGATTACAGGCACCTGCCACCACACTCAGCTAATTTTTGTATATTTAGTAGAGGCAGGGTTTCACCATGTTGGCCAGGCTGGTCTCGAACTCCCGACCCCAAATTATCCACCCACCTCGGCCTCCCAAAGTGTTGGGATTACAGGCGTGACCCACCGTGCCTGGCCTAATTTTTTTTTTTTTTTTTTGCCAGTCTTAACTCTGTCACACAGGCTGGAATGCAGTGGTGTGGTCATAGCTCACTGCAGTCTCCACCTCCCGGGCTCAAGTGATCCTCCCGCCTCAGCCTCCCAAGTAGCCGGGACTACAGGCATGAGGCACCACGCCTAGCTAATTTTTGTAAAGATGGGGTCTTGCCATGTTGCCCAGGGTGGTCTTGAACTTCTGGCCTCAGGCGATCTGCCCCCCCTCAGCCTCCCAAAGTGCTAGGATTACAAGAATGGGCCACTGCGCCAAGCCACTGACTGGACTTTGGATTCATGGTTTGGTTCCAGAGGTAGCAGGACCTAACTCTCTCTGGCTGGCTGGGGCGGGTAGGGGAAAGAGATGGTTTCAGTATCTTGAACCACCCTGAACTTTGGACCTCCTGAAGTTCAAGGACCTGGAGATTGTTGTTCTGGATCACGATTTAGGAGGGGGCGGAGGCGGGGGTGGGGTGGACGTGGCAGAAGTTAACTAGGTCTCAACCAGCAGGGGCGTGTCCTCACCTCAGGGAAATGGCAAGTGTGACTGGATGGAAACCAGAAACCAACCGGTTACAGATCCAAGTCTCATCCTTTTTACAATTGTATGACATTGGACAAGTAATTGAGCCTTTTTGAGCCTTTCTGACTCTTTATTTTCTTTTCTTTTGAGACGGAGTCTTGCTCTGTCGCCCAGATTGGAGTGCCAGAGTGGGATCACAGCTCACTGCAACCTCCACCTCCTGGGTTCAAGCAATTCTCCTGTCTCAGCCTCCTGAGTAAACTGGGATTACAGGTGCTCACCACCACGTCCAGCCAATTTTTGTATTTTTAATAGAGATGGGGTTTCACTATGTTGGCCAGGCTGATCTTGAACTCCTGGCCGCAAGTGACCCACCTGCCTTGGCCTCCCAAAGTGCTGGGATTACAGGCATGAGCCACTGTGCCCGGCCTGACTCTTACTTTTCTGATCAGAAACTTTCTCCCTTGGATCCTTTGAGGCCAGGAGTTTGAGACCAGGTTGGTCAACGTAGCAAAACCCTGTCTCTTTTTTTTTTGAGATGAAGTTTCACTCTTGTTGCCCAGGCTGGAGTGCAATGGCGTGATCTCGGCTCACCGCAACCTCTGCCTCCTGGGTTCAAGCGATCTTCCTGCCTCAGCCTCCCGAGTAGCTGGGATTACAGGCATGCACCACCACGCCTGGCTAATTTTGTATTTTTTTAGTAGAGATGGGGTTTCTCCATGTTGGTCAGGCTGGTCTCAAACTCCCGACCACAGGTGATCCACCTGCCTTGGCCTCCCAAAGTGCTGGGATTATGGCTGTGAGCCACCACGCCTGGCTTTTTTTTTTTTTTTTTTGAGCCAGAGTTTTGCTATTGTCACACAGGCTGGAGTACAATGGCGTGATCTTGGCTCACTGTAACCTCTGCCTCCCTGGTTCAAGCAATTCTCCTGCCTCAGCCCTGCTGAGTAACTGGGATTATAGGTGCCCACCACCATCCCCGGCTAATTTTTGTATTTTTAGTAGAGATGGGGGTCTCACCACGTTGGCCAGGCTGGTCTCGAACTCCTGACCTCAGATGATCCACCCGCCTTGGCCTCCCAAAGTGTTGGGATTACAGGCATGAGCCACCGTGCCTGGCCAAAACCTTGTCTCTTAAACAAACAAAAAAGGTTAGGTGCGGTGGCTCACGCCTGTAATCCCAGCATTTTTGGAGGCCAAGGCGGGTGGATCACTTGAGGTCAGGAGTTTGAGACCAGCCTGGCCAATGTGGTGAGACCCCATCTCTACTAAAAACACAAAAATTAGTGAGGCATGGTGGCGGGCGCCTGTAGTCCCAGCTACTCGGGAGGCTGACATGAGGATTGCTTCAACCTGGGAGGCAGAGGTTGCAGTGAGGTGAGTTCATGCCACTGTACTCCAGCCTGGGCGACAGAGCAAGACTGTATCTCAAAAAAAAAAAAAAAAATAAATAAATAAATAAAAAGTAAAAAATAAAAAGTAGTTGGGTGCAGTGGCACCCACCTGTAGTCCTAGCTACTAAGTAGGCCCAGGTGGGAGAATTGCTTGAAGTCTGGACTTTAAGGCCAGCCTGGGCAACATAGTGAGATCCATCTCTATTTTATTCATTTATTTATTTGAGAGAGGGTCTGGCTCTGTCACCCAGGCTGGAGCGCAGTGGTGTGTTCATAGCTCACTGCAGCCTCGACCTCCTGCGCACAAGTGATCCTCCCATCCCAACCTCCCAAGTAGCTGGGACCACAGAAGTGTGGCAGGCCGGGCATGGTGGCTCACACCTATAATCCCAGCACTTTGGGAGGCCAAGGCAGGTGGATAATTTGAGGTCAGGAGTTTAAGACCAGCCTGACCAACATGGAGAAAGCCCGTCTCTACTAAAAATACAAAATTAGCCAGGCGTGGTGGCACATGCCTGTAATCTCAGCTACCCAGGAGGCTGAGGCAGGAGAATTGCTTGAACCCAGGAGGTGGAGGTTGCAGTGAGCCGAGATCACACCATTGCACAGAGTGAAACCTTGTCTCAAAAAAAAGAAAAAAAGAAGTGGGGTCTCACTATGTTGCCCAGCCTTGTCTCAAATTCCTGGACTCAAGTGATCCTCCCGTCTTGGCCTCCCAAAGTGCTGGGATTAAAAAAAAAAAGTAGCCAGGTGTGGTGGCACTCACCTGTGGTCCCAGCTACTTGGGAGGGTGAGGTGGGAAGTTCAGTTGAGCCTAGGAGGTCGAGGGTGCAGTGAGCTATAATGGGACCACTGTACTCCAGCCTGGGAAACAGAGTGAGACACTGTCTCAACAACAACAACAACAGAAAAACAAAACAAAGCAAAAAAGAAAAAAAAGAGACTGCCTCTGTCTTTCCAGTTTCGGTTTTCTTTCTTTCTTTCTTTTTTTTTTTTTTTTTTGAGACAGTGTCTCTCTCTGTTGCCCAGGCTGGAGTGCAGTGGTGCGTTCTTGGCTCACTGCAATCTCTGCCTCCTGGGTTCAAGCAATTCTCCTGCTTCAGCCTTCCGAGTAGCTAGGACTACAGACATGCGCCACCATGCCCGGCTAATTTTTGTATTTTTAGTAGAGATGGGGTTTCACCATGTTGGCCAGGCTGGTCTCAAGCCCCTGACCTCAAATTATCCATCTGCCTTGGCCTCCCAAAATGCTGGGATTACAGGCGTGAGCCACCGTGCCTGGCCTGCCGCTTCCTCTACCTTTCCTAAGCAGCCACTCCTCTCACACAAGAGAATTGTTTCAACCCGGGAGGCGGAGGTCGCAGTGAGGTGAGATCGTGCCGCTGTACGCCAGCCTGGGTGACAGAGCAAGACTGTATCTCAGACAATAATAATAATAATAAGTAAATAAAAATTAAAAATTAGTTGGGTGCTGTGACACCCACCTATAGTGGCCCACCACGCCGGGCCATCCAGTTAGAATTAAGAGTGGTCTCTCCGGGCATGGTGGCTCAAGCCTGTAATCCCAGCACTTTGGGAGGCTGAGGCGGGAGGATCACCTGCGGTCGGGAGTTCGAGACCAGCCTGACCAACATGGTGAAACCCCGTCTCTACGAAATATATAAAATTAGGCGGGCATGGTGGCGCATGCCTGTAATCCCAGGTACTCGGGAGTCTGAGGCGGGAGAATCGCTTGAATCTGGGAGGCGGAGGTTGCGGTGAGCCGAAATCGCACCACTGCACTCCTGCCTGGGCAACAAGAGCAAAACTCCCTCTCAAAAAAAAAAAAAAAAAAAAAGAGTGGTCTCATCTTTGGCTGTTTTCCATCTGGCCTCCAGGTGGCGCTGTCGACCTGACTCCTCGGCTTGTTCAGGCTGTGCAACCTCAGGTAAACCAAGGTCCCCAGGAGCCTGGAGCTTGGGACACTACCTTGAGCAAGGCCCTGGACCTAATTTTGTGGAGTTCCAAATCTAATTTGATTGTCCAATTGATTTACTTTTTTGTTTGTTTGTTTTGAGGCAGGGTCTCACTCTGTTGCACAGGCTGGAGTGCAGTGGTGGTGTGATCTCAGCTCACTGCAACTTCTGCCTTCCAGGTTCAAGGAATTCTTATGTCTCAGCGTCCCGAGTAGCTGGGGTTACAGGCATGCACCACCACGTCTGGCTAACTTTTGTATTTTTCGTAGAGACAGGGTTTCACCACGTTGGCCAGGCTGGTCCCGAACTCTTGACCTCAAGTGATCCACCTGCCTTGGGCTCCCAAAGTGCTGGGATTATAGGTGTGAATCACGGCTCCCGGATTTTTTTCAAAAATTTCAAAAATTATTATTTTTTGGAGACACAGTCTCACTCTGTTGCCCAGGCTGGAGTGCAGTGGAGTGGTCCCGGATTTTTTTCAAAAATTTCAAAAATTATTATTTTTTGGAGACACAGTCTCACTCTGTTGCCCAGGCTGGAGTGCAGTGGGGTGGTCTCGGCTCACTGCAACCTCCTACCCGCGGGGTGAAGGGGTTCTCAAGCCTCTCAGGCTCCTGAGTAGCCGGGATTACAGGTGTGAACCACTGCACCTGGCCGAAGTTCTAGATTCTTTTTGTTTGTTCGTTTTGAGACGAAGTCTTGCTCTATCGAGATCTCGGCTCATTGCAACCTCCGCCTCCCAGGTTCAAGCAATCCTGCTGCCTCAGCCTCCTGAGTAGCTCGTACTACAGGCACGCGCCACCACGCCCAGTTTGTATTTTTAGTAGAGACGGGGTTTCCCCATGTTGGCCAGGATGGTCTCGATCTCTTTCTTTTTGTTTTTTTGAGACAGTATCTCGCTCTGTGGCTCACTGCAGCCTCTGCCCAGGTTGAAGCGATTCTCCCAGTAGCTCAATTACTACAATGGTGGGGATTATAGGAACCCACCATTATGCCCGGCTAATTTTTGTATTTTTGTAGAGACTGCGTTTCACCATTTTGGCCAGGCTGGTCGTGAACTCCTGACACCTCAAGTGATCCGCCCACCTTGGCCTCCCAAAGTGCTGGGATTACAGGCGTGAGCCACCGCGCCCAGCCTCGAGTTCTAGATTCGTTAATCAGTTACAGTTAAGTGTTCTCACCTTTGGCTGTTTGCCATCTGGCCTCCAGGTGATGCTGTTGACCTGCCTCCTTCTCGACTTGTACAGACTGCCACCTCAGGTCAACCAAGGGCCCCCAGGCTGTCCCTGGAGCCTGGAGCTCGGGACACCCCCTTGAACAAGGCCCGGGACTTAATCTTGTGGAGTTTTGAATCTAATTTGATTGTCCAATTGATTGATTATTATACTGTGGTCTTTGATTGGACAAGGTGGTCCTTGAGACTCAGGAAACACATTTTGGAGAAGAAGGTGCCTGGGCACCCTTAAAACATTTTTCCAAGCTGGGTGTGGTGGCATGTGCCTGTAGTCCCGGCTACTTGGGAGTCTGAGGCAGGAGGATCCCTTGAGTCTACAAATTTCAGGCCAGCCTGGGTAATATAGCAATACCTTGACTTAAAAAAAAAAAAAAAGTGCTTGATGTAATCCCATCTGTTGATTTTTCCTTTTGTTGCCTGTGCTTTTGGGGCCTTGCACAAAAAATCTTTGCCCAGACCAACATCTGAGCATTTTCCCAATGTTTTCTTATTTTCCTTCTTTCTTTCTTTCTTCTTTTTTTTTTTTTTTAAACAGAGTCTTGCTTTGTCACCAGGCTGGAGTGCAGTGGCGCAATCTCAGCTCACTGCAGCCTCTGCCTCCCGGGTTCAAGCAATTCCACTGTCTCAGCCTCCAGAGTAGCTGGGACTACAGGTGTGCGCCACCACACCGGGCTAATTTTTTGTATCTTAGTAGAGATGGGGTTTTACCATGTTGTCCAGAATGGTCTCGAACTCCTGACCTCGTGATCTGCCCGCCTCGGCCTCCCAAAGTGCTGGGATTACAGGTGTGAACCACCTCGCCCAGGCTTCTTTTTTGTTTGTTTGTTTCTTTTGTTTTTTTTTTGAGGCAGAGTCTCACTCTGTCACCCAGGCTGGAGTGCAGTGGCGCAATCTCAGCACACTGCAGCCTCTGCCTCCCTGGCTCAAGTGATTCTCCTGCCTCAGCCTCCTCAGTAGCTGGAATTACAGGCACCCACTACTGTGCCTGGCTAATTTTTGTGTTCTTAGTAGAAACGGGGTTTTGCCATGTTGGCTAGGCTGGTATTTTTTTTTTTTTTTTTTTTTTTTTGAGACGGAGTCTCGCTCTGTCACCCAGGCTGGAGTGCAGTGGTGCGATCTCGGCTCACTGCAAGTTCTGCCTCCCGGGTTCATGCCATTCTCCTGCCTCAGCCTCCCGAGTAGCTGGGACTACAGGCGCCCACCACAACGCCTGGCTAATTTTTTCTTTTTTTGTATTTTTAGTAGAGACGGGGTTTCGCTGTGTTAGCCAGGATGGTCTCGATCTCCTGACCTCGTGATCTGCCCGCCTCGGCCTCCTTTCAAAGTGCTGGGATTACAGGCTTGAGCCACTGCGCCCAGCCCAGGCTGGTATTGAACTTCTGACCTCAGGTGATCCTCCCACCTCGGCCTCCCAAAGTGCTGGGACCGTGCCCAGCCTCTTTGTTTTTGTTTGTTTGTGTTTTTGCGACAAGGTCTCGCTCTGTCATCCAGGCTGGAGTGCAGTGGCGCAATCTGGGCTCACTGCAACCTCTGCCTAACAGGCTCAAGTGATTCTTGTGCCTCAGCCTCCGGAGTAGCTAGGACTACAGGCACGAGCCACCACACCCAGCTAATTTTTGTATTTTTGTAGATATGGGGTTTCACCATGTTGCCTAGGCTAGTTTCAAACTCCTGGACTCAAATAGTCCGCCTGCCTCAACCCCCCAAAGTGCTGGGATTACAGGTATGAGCCGTCGTGCCCGGCCTCCAAAGTTTCCTTCTAGGAGTTTCATAGTTTCAAATCTTAGATTTAGGTTTGTAATCCATTTTGATTTGATTTTTGTATGTGGTGAGAGATAGGGGTCTAGTTTCATTCTTCTGCACATAGCCAGCCAGTTTTCCGAGCACCATTTTATTGAAGAAACTGTCCTTTCCCCAGTATATATTCTTTTTTTTTTTGAGAGACAGTCTTGCTCTATTGCCCAGGCTGGAGTGCAGTGGCACGGTCTCGGTGCAACCTCTGCTTCCCGGGTTCAAGTGATTCTCCTGCCTCAGCCTCCTGAGTATCTAGGATTACAGGCGCCCGCCACCACGTCTGGCTAGTTTTTGTATTTTTAGTAGAGACTGGGTTTCACCATCTTGGCCAGGCTGGTCTTGAACTCCTGACCTCAGGTGATGCACCCACCTCAGCCTCCCAAAGTGCTGGGATTACTGACGTGAGCCACGGCACCCGGCCTAAATATTTATATTTAAGATGACACATATCCCAAGTACACTTGATTTGATCTTTACAAATTATATAAATGTATTAAATCATCACATGTACCCCCAAAACTATGTACATCTATGATGCATCGATAAAAAAAACTGTTGAGTGTAGTGGCTCATGCTTATAATTCCAGCTACTCAAGAGGCTGAGGTGGAGGATCGTTTGAGGCCAGGAGTTAGAGACCAGCCTGGGCAACATAGCAAGATGCAGTTTGCACAAAAAATTGCTGGATGTGGTAGTGTGCACCTGTAGTCCCAGATACTTGGGAGACTGAGGAGGGAGGATTGTTGAGCCCAGGAGCTCCAGGCTGCAGTGAGCCATGATCGCGCCACTGCACTGCAGCTTTGGTGACAGAGCAAGACCCTGTTCATATATATATATATATGTCCAAATATATATATATCAGAGTGGGCGGGAGGGAGGTCGCCTTTTGCAGGGCTGCAGGGGCAGGTATGAGAGAACCAAGGGTGGGTGAGAGGGGCTGGGCCTGATGTAAAAGTGTGCAGGGCTCATAGGGGGCTGGGGCTCAGGGAAGCTCACAGGGGGAGAGGTGGTAGGCGTGACGGGTGTGACAGGAGACCGCAGCGTGGGACCGGCCATCATTCCAGGCAGGGCAGGGGCGGCAGAGACAGGAGCCCAGATGGAACGTAGGCACCCTGTATAGCGGACGCGGCTGTCATCACCGATTCAGGACGTGGGTGGGATGACATTGGTTTCCGTGTCTGTCCCCTCTGCAGAGTCTCTCCTCCGCGATGGCTGCCCTTGTCTGCTCATCCTCACCTGGCCTTCAGCAGGTGCTCAGCTGACATTGGTGAGGGAATAGGAGTGATTCGTCATCATAGTAACTGTGTACTTGAGGTAAACGCTCAGGAGGAAGCCAGTTCCCATAGGACTCACAGTGGGAGACACAGCGGAGCGTCCAGTGCTTCCTCGGCTAGCCGTGTCCCACGATGCCGGGTCATTCGCGGACACCGTCTGCACCTCCTTTATCGCTTGTGTTACTGCTGTGAGTTGAATAGCATCTGCCTTAGTCTGTTTGGACTGCTATAACAAAATATCATAGACTGGGGGATTCATAAATGACAGAAACGTGTAGCTCACATTTCTGGAGGCAGGGAAGTCCAAGAATAGGACTTTTTTTTTTTTTTTTTTTTTTTTTTTGAGACAGAGTTTTGCTCTTATTGCCCAGGCTAGAGTGTAGTGGCACAATCTTGGCTCACTGCAACCTCCACCTTCCGGTTTCAAGCAATTCTCCTGCCTCAGCCTCCCAAGTCGCTGGGATTACAGGCGCCCACCACCATGCTCAGGTATTTTTTTTTGTATTTTTAGTAGAGATGGGGTTTCACCATGTTGGTCAGGTTGGTCTCGAACTGCTGACCTTGTGATCCATCTGCCTCGGCCTCCCAAAGTGCTGGGATTACAGGCGTGAGCCACCACGCCCAGCCCTGAATTTTTTTTTTTTTTTTTTTTTTTTTTGGGACAGAGGTTCACTCTTGTTGCCCAGGCTGGAGGGCAATGATGCGATCTTGGCTCACTGCAGCCTCCGTCTCCCAGGTTCAAGTGATTCTCTTGTCTCAGCCTCTGAGTAGCTGGGACTACAGGTGTCTGCCACCATGCCTGGTTATTTATTTATTTATTTTTGTATTTTTAGTAGAGAAAGGCTTTCACCATGTTGGCCAGGCTGGTCTTGAACTCCTGACCTCAGGTGATCCGCCTGTCTCGGCCTCCCAGAGTGCTGGGATTACATGTGTAAGCCACTGTGCCCAGCCAAATGTCTGCTATTGTAAGCCACCCAGCCTGTGATAATTTATTACAGCAGCCACAGGAAAAGACTAATACAACTCCTATTTCCTTAATTTTTTATTTTATTTTATTTTTTTGAGACGGAGTTTCCCTCTGTCTCCCAGGCTGGAGTGCAGTGGCGCGATCTCGGCTCACTACGACCTCCGCTTCCCAGGTTCAAGCCAATTCTCCTGCCTCAGCCTCCTGAGTAGCTGGGATTACAGGTGCCCGCTACCACACCTGGCTGATTTTTGTATTTTTAGTAGAGATGGGGTTTCATCATGTTGTCCAGGCTGGTCTTGAACTCCTGACCTCAGGTGATGCACCCATGTTGGCCTCCTGAAGTGCTGGGATTACAGGCATGAGCCACCGTGCCTGGCCCAACTCCTATTTCTTTAATTTTTTTTTGAGATGGGGTCTTGCTAGGTTGCCCAGTCTGCTCTCAAACTCCTGGGCTCAAGTGATCCTCTCACCTTAGCCTTAGCTGGGACTACATGCTACCACACCTGACTTCTTTAATTTTTTTTTTTTTTTTTTGAGATGATGTCTTGCTCTGTCACCCAGGCTGGAGTGCAGTGGCGCAATCTTGGCTCACTGCAACCTCTGCCTCCCGGGTTCAAGCGATTCTCCTGCCTCAGTCTCCTGAGTAGGTGGGATTACAGGCACCCACTGCCACACCTGGCTAATTTTTGTATTTTATAGTAGAGATGGGGTTTCACCATGTTGGCTAGGCTGGTCTCGAACTCCTGACCTTGTGATCTACCTGCCTCAGCCTCCCAAAGTGCTGGGATTACAGGCATCAGCCACTGCGCCTGGCCACTTTTTTTTTTTTTTTTAACTTGAAACATTTTATCTTTTTTTTTTTTTTGAGATAGGGTTTCGCTCTGTCACCCAGGCTGGAGTACAGTGGTGTGATGACAGCTCACTGCAGCTTCAACCTCCTGGACTCAGGCGATCCTCCCACCTCAGCCTCCCAAAATATTGGATTATAGGCATGAGCCACTGCACCTGGCCTGTTTTATCACTTAACAAAATTTTTTTTTTTTGAGACAGAGCCTTGCTCCGTCACCCAGGCTGGAGTGCAGTGGTGCGATCTCGGCTCACCACAACCTCTGCTTCCCGGGTTCAAGTGATTCTCCTGCCTCAGCCTCCCGAGCAGCTGGGATTACAGGCATGCACCACCACACCCAGCTAACTTTGTATTTTTAGTAGAGACGGGGTTTCTCCACGTTGGTCAGGCTGGTCTGGAACTCCCAACCTCAGGTGATCTGCCCGCCTCGGACTTTCAAAGTGCTGGGATTATAGGCGTGAGCCTCCACGCCTGGCCCAGTTTTTAAAATTTCTTTTTTTTTGAGACAGAGCCTCTCTCCATCGCCCAGGCTGGAGTGCAGTGGTGTGATCTTGGCTCACTGCAACCTCCAGGGTTCGAGTGATTCTCCTGCCTTGGCCTCCTGAGTAGCTGGGACTACAGGTGCACGCCACCTCACCTGGCTAATTTTTGTACAGTAGAGATGGGGTTTCGCCATGTTGGCCAGGCTGTTCTCAAACTCCTGACCTCCATGATCTGCCTGCCTCAGGCTTCCAAAGTGCTGGGATTACAAGCGTGAGCCACCGTGCCCAGCCCTGTTTTATCACTTCAATCATTGGTATCTGTAAGAGACTGGCTTTGCTGGGTTGGTGAGGCTTTTTCCAATGCACAGTGAAATAAATGCAGCTTCCTGGCTGGGTGGCCTGACCCCATCCTCTCTGCTTCTGGGTATTTCCCTAAAGTTGAGCCTTCACCCCAGCGTTGCCCTGAGTTCCTGAGGAGCCAGCAGTCCGGGAAGCTGGGGTGCTCTGGCTGGGCCCCCTGCACAGTCCTGGCTCTCTCACAAGTCCTCCAGCCGAGTGATGTGACCCTTCCATGTCCCCACCCCAGTTCTCTGATGGCAGCTGAAGGGGATCAGGATATATTACTCTTAAAAATATATCACTTAGAGACCGGGCACAGTGGCTCACGCCTGTAATCCAGCACTGTGGGAGGCCGAGGTGAGTGGATCGTTTGAGCTCGGGAGTTTGAGACCAGTCTGGGCAACATGGCAGTACTCCATCTCTACCAAAAATACAAAAAATTCACCAGGCATATGGTGGCATCCACCTGTGGTCCCAGCTACTTGGGAGGCTGAGGTGGGAGGATGGCTTGAGGCTGCAAGGCTGAGGTTGCAGTGAGCCGAGATTGCACCACAGCACTCCAGCCTGGGTGACAGAGACCCTGTCTCAAAAAACAAACAAACAAAAACTATCTATTATCTATCATCTATCTATCTATCTATCTATCTATCTATCTATCTATCTATGTATCTATCTATCTATCTATGTATCTATCAATCAACTTTATCATAAGAATTATTCTGAGCTGAATGCAATAGAAAATCAGTAGATGGCCAGGCGCGGTGGCTCACGCCTATAATCCCAGCACTTTGGGAGGCCAAGGTGGGTGGATCACCTGAGGTCAGGAGTTGGAGACCATCCTGGCCAACATGGTGAAACCTCGTCTCTACTGAAAATATAAAAAATTAGCTGGGCATGGTGGTGGGAACCTATAGTCCCAGCTACTCGGGAGGCTGAGGCACAAGAATCCCTTGAACCCGGGAGGTGGAGGTTGCAGTGAGTCGAGATCCTGACACTGCAATCCAGCCTGGGCAACAGAGCGAGACTCTGTCTCAAAAAAAAAAAAAAAAATCAGTAGAGGCAGAAAGAATTCTCTGCTCTCTCCTTTTCTGCCTCAAAGCCAGGCATAAACTTCTCTTTAAGAAGGTGACATAAGGCCAGGCGCGGTGGCTCACGCCTGTAATCCCAGCACTTTGGGAGGCCGAGGTGGGTGGATCACGAGGTCAGGAGATCAAGACCATCCTGGCTAACACGGTGAAACCCTGTCTCTACTAAAAATACACAAAAATTAGCCGAGTGTGGTGGCAGGCACCTGTAGTTCCAGCTACTCAGGAGGTTGAGGCAGGAGAATGGCGTGATCCCAGGAGGCAGAGCTTGCGGTGAGCCGAGATTGCACCACTGCACTCCAGCCTGGGCAACAGAGCGAGACTCCGTCTCAAAAAAAAAAAAAAAAAAAAAAAGGTGACATAAATTTCCCTTTGTGGAGGTGTCCCCCCGTCTCCTTACCAGGGAGAGCAGAACGACTCCTATCACTGCAGGTAGTCAGTCCCAAGATGAGTCTACATAAACAAACTAAAATAACTCTCTGTCTCCCTCTCTCTCTTCTTTTTTTGGAACAGGGTTTTGCTCTGTCACCCAGGCTGGAGTGCAGTGGCACGATCTCAGCTCACTGCAGGCTCCGCCTCCCAGGTTCACCCCATTCTCCTGCCTCAGCCTCCCAAGTAGCTGGGACTACAGGCGCCCGCCACCATGCCTGGCTAATTTTTTGTATTTTTAGCAGAGATGGGGTTTCACCGTGTTAGCCAGGATGGTCTCGATCTCCTGACCTCATGATCAGCCCGCCTCAACCTGCCAAAGTGCTGGGATTACAGGCGTGAACCACCACGCCCAGCCACCTCAGGGCATTTCTATAACAATCATGCCCTTCCAGTCTTCTAAGTGATGAGGCTCAAGCAATGGCCTGAGAGGATGTGAGACTGGGGACTAGGCCAAGCTCTGCCCCTCTTCCTCATCCCCTGATCTTCCCACCCTGTGTCTCCTGGGCAACTAACACTCTAGCCTGATGATGTGGACTGTGGAGGCCTCAGGTTGGCCTTTGAGTTCAGGGCTCATGGGGGGCTTCGGTAGAGAACTTCATTCCTGGGAGGACAGATGGCTGCAGCCTCATTGACAGCAGAGGGAATTGCACAAACCCTGGCTTACTCCAGTGGCTCCAGGACACACTCAACCCCAGCACCATGGGAGGGGGACCAGAGGCCAGCTCTGTCGTGGATGGGCAGTTTATTTAGAAGCCTGTGGTGGTTGCCAGACCGCCTGGTTAGAAAGTTAAGTTAAACCCCTCCCTCCCTCCCTCCCTTCCATTCCATTTTTTTTGTTTTGTTTTGTTTTTTGAGACGTAGTCTCACTCTGTTGCCCAGGCTGCAGTGCAGTGACGCAATCTCAGCTCACTGCAACCTCTGCCTCTCAGGTTCAAGCAATTCTGCCTCAGCCTGCCAAGTATTTTTAGTAGAGACGGGGTTTCGCTATGTTGGCCAGGCTGGTCTCAAACTCCTGACTTGGTGATCCGCCCGCCTTGGCGTCCCAAAGTGCTGGGATTACAGGCGTGAGCCTCTGTACCCGGCCTTAAAAAAAAACAAAATTTTTTTTAGAGACAGGGTCTTGCTATGGCTGGTCTTGAACTACTGGCCTCAAGCGATTCTCCCAAAACGTTGAGATTACAAGAGTCAGACACCGCACTCGACCTCAAAACTTTGACTTCTCGTTGGACTGATCTTTCCCTAGATGCCATTATTTTATTTATTTATTTTTACTTTTAATTTTTTTAGAGATGGTCTCTTTCTACGTCACCCAGGCTGGAACGCAATGGTTATTCACAGGTGTGATCTTAGCTGATCTTGACCTCATGGGCTCAAGTGATCCTCCTGCCTCAGCCTCCTGAACAGCTGGGACTACAGGTACGTGCCACCACACTTGGCTTACCATTATTTTAGAAGGATTTACACCTGTCTTGCCATCTGGAGTCTGCAGATTTCTTGCCCGAGGTAAGCTCAAGCAGGGCCTGTTGTCTGGAACAAGACCTGTTCAAAATGTTTGCCTTAATGCTACAGTGGTAATGGTGATAGTCAATAGTAGCTTGCTATGGGTCAGGTACTGTTCTGAGAACAGAAGCTCTCAAAGGGCTATTGGACTCTGGGTATGGCTGAAACACTTCGTGGGGGTAGGGGTTGGTGTCCACAAGACCAAATTATTATTATTAATTATCTGAGATGGAGTCTTGCTCTGTCACCCAGGTTGGAGTGCAGTGGCACGATCTTCACTCACTGCAACCTCCGCCTCCTGGGTTCAAGCAATTCTCCTGCCTCAGCTTCCCGAGTAGCTGGGATTACAGGCACCCGCCACCACGCCTGGCTAATTTTTGTATTTTTAGTAAAGACAGGGTTTCACTATGTTGGCTAGGCTGGTTGTGAACTCCTGACCTCATGCGATCCACCCCTCGGCCTCCCAAAGTGCTGGGATTACAGGCGTGAGCCGCCGAGCCCGGCCTTTTTTTTTTTTTTTTTTTTTGAGACAGAATCTCATTCTGTCACTCAGGCTGGAGTGCAGTGGTGGGATCTCGGCTCACTGCTAACCTCCGCCTCTCAGGCTCAGGTGATTCTCGTGCCTCACCCTCCAGAGTAGCTGGGATTACAGGCGTGTGCAACCACGCGTGGCTAATTTTTTTTGTATTTTTAGTACAGATGGGTTTTGCCATGTTGGTCGGGCTGGTCTCGAACTCCTGACCTCAAGTGATCCATCTGCGTCAGCCTCCCAAAGTGCAGGGATTACAGGCGTGCACAACGATGCCCGGCCTCCTTGTCGCTTTCAAACGCTGCTTCTAGGAGCTAACAAAGTGCCTCTTTGTATGATTCCCCAAGAGAGACCCACCTAGGCAGCACCTAGCCAAGGGACAAAGACCACTCCCATCCAAAAGCCCTTTGATTCAACTTTTTTTATTTTTTTTTTCTTTTTGAATGTCATGCAATAATTCACAGTCCCAAGCCCACGGTTTTCAAACAAGGTAGGAAAAAAGGAAAAAAGAAGCAAAGGAATCGGTGGTGATGGTGGGTTTTTTTTCTTCTTTTGTTGTTTCAAGCAGGACCAAATGTCAGAAAAAAATGCCTCTTCTCTCAATCATTAATTTTTTTGTCCTTTTTAAAATTGTTTATTGTTATTATTTTTTTTAAATTGATTTCTGCAGGCAGTAATAGTAGGGTTTGGTATAACCGGCAAGCACTCTTGTGTGTGTCTGAGAACGTGTGTGGATGTGAGTGTGTCTGGTGGTGGGTGTAGGGCACTGGGGTTCTGGTTCCTTCCGGCTTCTTTGCCGCACTCGGCCACCAGCTCTCTTCATCAGGGAAAGGAAAGATTCAATTGAGATGATAAAACTCATCAATAGAAGCTATTTTTTTCTCCCTGTTTTTTCTTTTAAAAATGTTTTTTTTTTTTTTTTTTCCATGTTCCCCAAAGTTCTCCAAAAATGGCTGAGTTAATTCAAATCCCTTGGCTGTGTGGTTTGTCTGCCCCCTGCCTCCCACCCGAGAGCCCCTGTCGTGGGTGGGGGGATCGGGGCTGGGTGGGGGGCGCCGTGGCTGCCCAGGAGGGTCTCTTTTGGCTGAGGGTCTCTGCGGGACACCCTTGTGGCCCAGCCCTGGCCTCTCCAGAGTCTGGGGTCTCCCGGCTGGCCCTCTCCCGGGCCCTCTGTGCTGGGCCCCCGCGGCCTCTGCGCGGCTCCTCGGGTGGGGTGTGTGCGTGGGGTGCGTGGGGGGCCGGGCGGGCGCCACCTCGCCCGGGCTTAGCACCAATCATCGTCACTCTCGCTGTAGGGTTCGTGCAGGCCCTTCCTGGAGCCCGGCCCGCGGGGCCTGGCCAGTCCGTGCGCCGGGTAGTAGCCGTTGGGGAGTCGCCGGCCGTGCCGAGAAGGCGAGGCGCAGGCCAGGCCCGAGGCCCGGGGAGTCCTGGGCGAGCGCCCGGTGGCGCCCGAGGACGCGTGTCGTGCGGGGGGTGGCGCGTCGTAGGCCCCGGCCATGGCCTCCTCGCCGCCCCCGCTGCCCGGGCCATCGGCCTCGTCGTAGTCGGAGCCCCGGTAGTAGCCATGGTGCCGGGGACCCGGGGACCCCTCGGACACGTGCGGGCCAGATGCCGGCCACCGGGCCCCGCCGTGACGACAGGCCCTGGGGGACTCGCTCCGGGCCGGGCCTGGGACCCGCCGCTCCATCCTGGGCGAGCGACCGCTGCTGTGGCCCCCCGTGGGTGGCCGATCTCCGGCCAGAGGCTCGGCCGTGGGGCCTGGGTACCTCCGAGGGCCGCTGGTGGCCGCCCGGCCCGGCCTGGCCACCGCCTGCTGCTGCTGCTGCTGCTGCTGCTGCTGCTGCTGCTGCTGCTGCTGCGGGGGCCCCGAGCCGCCGGCCTTACGGATCACAGGGGAATAGGACACGTGTGGCCGGGGGGTGGAGGGGGTCTGGGGGAGCTGGCGGCGGCCCCGCCGCGGAGTGCTGGTACCAGATGTTGAGGGGGCTGGGCTTCCACTTACGGAACTACTGCCCTACACGAAAATTGAAACAAAGGAAATCAAAAAAAAAGATACAACAAAATCAAAGGAGACACGGGATTGGGAGGAAGAGAGGGGAGCGAAGGGAGAGGGGCCGGGAGGAGAGGGAGGAGGGGGAGGAGGAAGAGGAGAGGGGGACACAGGACATTTGAATGGAAAAAAGCAACAGCCACAGGGAGGAGGGAGGGGAGGAGGAGGAGTGAGACAAGGAGGGAGGGGAGGAGTCGAAAACCAACACAACAAAGTGAAAAGAGAAATGAGAAATGGAGTTTTGTAAGTTTCGGGGTTAAAAATAGCAGAAGTTTCAAAAATTACTCACAGGCGTCCAGAGGACAGAAATCATAATTGAAACAAAAACAGAAGCCGGGTTAAAGGAAAGCGAAAGGTCGGGCTGGGCAGCCCAGAACTCAAATGTGATCCACAACCGAGGAGGAAGCAGCTGCGGGCGGCGGGGAGGGGGCGGCGGGTGGGCGGGGGGGCTGGGGGGACAGCATGGGCAGCTGGTGTGGCGGGGAGCCGTGTCCGCTCCAGCCGCCGGGCACCCCCGTGGCTTGGGGGCAGGATGGGAGGTGGTCACAGCCGGGATCGGGGGACCTTTGCCCACAGTGGCTGTCGGATGCAGGATCCCCTTCTCTCTTCCCCACCTCCCGGCCCCTGAGCCCAGCCTGGGGTCACTTGCAGCCGCACCCACCTGCCGGTGCGCCATGTGCTCTCGGCCCTCGCTGGGCGAGCGGGACCAGCGCTGGTCCCGAGCCCGTGCCCGGCCGTGGTCCGGCCGTTCCTGGGCATAGCGGTCCTTGTCGGGGGGCGGGGGATGGTGGTGGTGGTGGTGGTGGTGGTGCTGTCTATGCTTCCGATCCTTGGGCCGGCCCCGCTCCTGGTCCCGCTCCTTCGACGGCAGGTCCCCGGATTGGGTGGTCATGCTCAGGTCTGTCCCCAAGCCTGGGCCGGGCGAGGGTCAGACAGACAGACAGACAGGTGGTCATGAGGGAGAGGTGGGGCAGATGTACACACAGGAGGCCACCCGGAAGGTGTGGGGGCCCTAGAGATCCCCTGGACCGAGGCAGGTCAGTGGGTTGGGGGGAGGGGGTAATATCCAGGTTCCTGCAGCTGCTGCCTGGCCCCCTCTGTCCCCTCTCCATGGAGGCCTCTCCCTTTCTTCTTCCTCAGTGTCTCCTCCGCCCTGCCTTCTCCTCCCCTCTCCTCTCCTCTGTTCTGCTTGTCCCTGAGCACCACAGGGCTGCCCACCTGTGTCCACGTCGGTGTAGCGGCCCAAGGAGCGCTCAGAGGCGCGGTGGCTGCGGTCGCGGCGCCGCTGGTGGTGCCGCTGGTTCTCCTCGGGCGGGACCCGCTCCAGCGAGTAATCGTCCAGGCGTCGGGCCTTGGGGCCCAGCACGGAGGCTGAACGCTTCATGGGGCTGGTGTCTGAGATGGTCTGGGGGGGGACAGGCCAGTGGGCTGGGTGAGCAGCTAGCACCAAGTGGTCCTGGTCCTTCCTGCCCCATTGTGGCAGCCTGGTGGTGGCCTTCGGTGACTGTGGTGTGACCATCCTGGGGCAGGGGCCAGGGGGTGCCATGGGGCCTTGGCTCCCCCTGATCAATCAGGACTCTGGGTGTGGCCAGGCCTCTGAGGGTGGAGCCTGAGGACTCCTCTGTCCCTCAGAGACAGGACTGCTCCTTTTGAGCCCATCCTGGGTTCTGACCAGAAAGATTTGATCCTCACTCTCCAGCCCTGGGGGCCCAGCCACGGTTGGGCAGGCTCAGGCTGGCCAGAGGGAAGCCCTCCCCACATCCAGGGTGCAAACCTGGGAGCCCTGGACTGCCACACTCATCCCTGCCCCAGCTTGCTCTCCTGGGAGGGTGAGAAGCCTCCGACTATGGCTGGCTGACCTATGGGCTCAGGACCAGGTGCCCAGCATGGCAGCTTCAGGTCCTCCAGGCTAACGGGGCTGTGCTCGCTGCTCCCACAAGTCTGAGTCCTTCTGGTGAGGCCCAAGCTAGGGAGCTCTGGGTGGGGGTAGGGGATACCCAGGCACCGGAGGCTCTGGGGGCCCACTCTTTTCCCCGGTGCTTCACCCCTGGGTCAAGCCCTGACACAGAGGTTTCTCTGCAGCAGGCAGAGGAGGGAAGGAGGGAGATGGGGCAGACGTCCCCCTCCCAGGGTCCAGCCCAGCTGAGCGCTGGTGGCCCTGCTCCAGGTAGGAGCTGCAGGACCAGGGGTCGGTGGTGGTGTCAGGGGAAGAAGCCCCCCAGAAAGAGGTGCAGAGTGGGCCAGGCTCTTGGAGAGCCAGTGTCCTCCGGCGTGGGGGGCCCTGAAGAAAAGGGGGTAGGGGTGAGGATGGGGATGGCCCCGCCCACCAGGGCTTATGGGTGAGGGGCACACACAGGACACCACACACAAGGATTGGGCTCCATGGAGGGGAGAGGGTGCAATCCGCAAAGAAAGGGTGGGGTCCGGGGACGGTGAGAGATGACGGGACTCCCTGGAGGGGGGGTGGGGAGGAAGAGGGGGCCGGAGCCCTGCTGGGCGCTGGGCAGGCGCGGTACATACACTGAGGTTATTCCCACGTGGCCGGCCCCTTCTCCTCTGTCACAGCCCCATGGGATGGTGCACACAGAAAAAACAGAAAGAAGAAAATAAATATAAAAGGCAAGAGGGAGAGTGAGGAGGAGGTGGTGCATGGAGAAGAAGCGGAGGGGAGTGGCACTGGCATCAAGAGAAATCGGAAGGAGAAGGCAGGGAGGAAAAGAAAAGTTAAAGTCCTGGCAGGTGGGTGTCCCAGGCCCCCGGGGCTGGGTGTCCTCTATTCCCATGGGTACAGAGGAGATAGACAGGAGACACAGACAGACAAATGGCAGAGGCATGGGACCGAAAGACAGGACGGCGCAGCCTTGAGCCCCTGGCCCTGGGCTCTGCCTCATGCGATGCACACCCCAACCCCTGGCTCCAGCTGATGCTCAAAGCTGTCATGTGGTGGCTGTCAGCTGGGCCTGTCCCAACCCTCTCCTGGGGCCCAGCAGCTCGGTCTTGAGGGGGCAGCAGCATGCACGCTGGGTGCTCCCCAACCCACGTTCCCAGCAGCCAGAGGCCAGGCCCTCAGGTGACCCTGGTCCAGCCAGGCACAGCACAGCCTCCTGCCCCGTGCAGACGCCACACACGGCACACGGAAAGCTCGCCACAGCCACACATGCCACGCACCCGGGCCAGGCTCTCGCAGCCACGCCCTGTTCTCCTCCAGAGGCGGGCTGCGTGCATGGGCCCCAGCTGCTCAGGCCAGGTGGGCAGCCAGCTATGCCTCTGGGCCCTCTGTCCTATGAGTCCAAGGCAACGGGATCACCTGCAGGTGGGCCTGGCAGCTGGGTGAAGCGGCCACACACAGACATACATCAAGCACACACCCCGTCCCCCTCAATGACCCCCACAGAGACCAGACAGAAAATACGAACCCAGCTGCCCCCAGACCCACCCCAGACTCTGCTACTGCATCCTAGGACCTGCCAAGTTCCCATATGCAGACACGTGTGCACGTACATGTGTGCATGTGTGAGTACATGTGCAGTGTGTATATGCCCACGTGCACACACGTGTGTGTGTATGCAAGCATCTGAGTAGGCGCACAGCTGCACGTGTGTGTGCATGTATGTTGAGCATGTGTGTGTGTGTTTGTGTAGGGGTGATCTTCGTGGCAGGTCTCACCTGGCCCTGTTGAACCCTGCTGCACCCACAAATCTTCCACAACCTCCCCTGTCTGCAACCTCCAACCAGGGCAGCCAGAGACCATTTTGCAGTGGCCACTGCCCTCTGCCCCAGGGGGAGCACTTTCCTCTCTGTCCTCTGTGAGGGAGGAGGGTCTGCAGGTGCTCCAGGTGTGACCAGGTGGTGGGTGGGGCCTGCAGACTGCTTCAGAGACCGAAGGAGTCCCTACCCAGGCCTGAGTCCGGCAGGGAGGGGATGCACTGGGCTGCTTGTTGGGGGGGCCCGGCCCCACCCAGTGCAGAGTGAGGGGTCCAGCCCCAGGGCAGTGGTGAAAGCCCTCACCTGGTTCTCTGCAGGCAGGCGGGGCATGGAGGCAGCCCGGCCCTGGCCTTCCATGGGGAGGTAGTGCTCGCTGTCGGAGTAGCCATCTCTGCCCATCTCTCGCATCTCCACGGACTGCGGAGCAGATGGCAAAGCCAGATGAGCTCTGGGGCCTGACCTCCAGATCCCTGGTGTCTGCAGAGGGAGAAGCTGCAGGTGTGTGTGTGTGGGGGACCCAGATCCCTTCCACCTGAACCACCCAGGCCCTGGGAGCCGTTGGGGAGTCAGGGGCACCTGACAGTTAGGCTGGCTGTTGGGCATGTCGGTAGGGGGGACTCGTTCCGGGCTCCATGTGCCTGTCTTCTGGAACATCTCCTGGGCACGCTGGGTCACCCAGGACGGGCTCTCCTTGAGGCCGCTTTCGTGAGCCATCCTGCATGGGGGACAGAGGCCGGGGTAGCAGTGGGCACTTGGGCGGCTTCCAGAATGTGGGGACCACAGCACCCCCACACTCTACCTCCCTGGCAGGGGTGACACTCACAGGGCTCCTCCTGGGTCCAGCTGGGTGGAGGGGAGGGCGTTCTGGCCAGGTCCCCCTTCCTGCGTTGGGGACGGGGGCTCCATGCGCTGGAACATGAGGGGTGTCCGGTCCTGGGGAAGGGGGCAGAGAGCAGTGTGTGGACAAGGGTGGGGTGGTGGGATGGTGCTATCCAGAAGGCATTGCGACATCCCCAGTATACATACACACACACACACACACACACACACACACACACACACACACACACACACACTCAGGTCTCATCCATCTAGACCCTTCCTTCCAATTCCACACAGAACTGGACCACTTCTCACTCCTCCACCCAAGTCATCTCCCCAGCCTGGTCCCGCCTCCTCATCTCCCACTGCAGGCACCTTCTCACAGGTCTCCCGCTCCTACCTTCAGCCCCACTGTTCCACAAGAGCCACCAGAGGGCGCCCATGAGCACTTGAGTCAGGTCCTATCCCTCCTTTGCTTAGAACCCTCCATGGCTCCCACTTCACTTGGGGTAAAAGCCAGAGTCCTTCCTGCAGCTCCCATGACCCTGAAGGATCTGCCCTGTCACCTCCTTGCCCTTGTCTCCTCCCTGCTCTTTTCCGCCACACTGGCCTCTTTGCTGTTCCCCAAACAACCCAGGCACGGTTCAGCCTCAGAGCTTTTGCACTGGCTGTTCCCTCTGCCTGGAACACCCTTCCAGGTATTGCTTAGCTCACTCCCTCTCCCCTTTTCCTTCAAGCCTTTGCTCACATGTCATCTTCTCAGGGAGGCTCCCCTACTACCCATTTCCCACTGCATCCCCTCCTCCCCTGGATACTCCTATCTTCTGGATTCTTCTCCACTTTCCCCCATGACACTTTCTTTCTCTTTGCTGGATGCTGAACGATTCAGTCATTTGCTACCATCGGCATTTCCCCACTTGGAATGTCTGCTCCCTGAGGGCAGGGATTCTGGCCTGTTTTCCCCATGGGTGCATCCCCGAGGACTGAGAACAGCGCCCTGCACACAGTAGGTACTCAGTAAGTGTTGGAGCAGCTGAATGAAGAATGAATCCACATTATGTGTCCTTGGCAAGAACTTTTTTTTTTTTTTGAGATAGAGTCCCGCTCTTATCACCTGGGCTGGAGTGCAGTGGCTTGATCTTGGCTTGCTGCAACCTCCACCTCCCAGGTTCAAGTGATTCTCCTGCCTCAGCCTCCCAAGTAGCTGGGGCCACAGGTGCATGGCACCACATGCAGCTAATTTTATTTTTTTTTGTAGAGATATGGGTCTTTCTATGTTGCCCAGACTGGTCTCCCACTCCTGGCTTCAAGTGATCCTCCCATCTTGGCCTCCTAAATAGCTGGGACTACAGGTGTGCACCACCATGCCTGGCTGATGTTTTATTTTGTAGAGATGGAGTCTCACCGTGTTGCCCAGGGTGGTCTCAAACTCCTGATCTCAAACGATCCCTCTGCCCTGGCCTCTCAAAGCACCGAGATTACAGGTGTGAGCTGCTGTGCCCAGCCCCTACTTTTCAGGGACCTGCCCTGGGGCTCAGCGACCCTCATATTCCAGTTGGTTCCCATGGTGACATGCAAGCCACTGTCCCCAGCCCAGATGTCCCCAGAGCGGCGAACTGCGTACCTGCTCCTCGCGCATGGCCTGCAGCTTCTTGGCCTTGCTCTGCCGGTAGTACTCCATGATCATCATGGCTGCGTAGATCTTCCCCACGGTGAGGTCTGTGGCTGGGGGCACACACAGGGCAAGCTCACCAAGGGCAGGCCTCTTTGGGGCCCTTGTCCTGGGTCCCTGTGTATACCAGCCCAGGCCAACACTCTTCCCAGGCCTCCTCTTTCCCTCCCCCTCCATCTGTCCTGCTGGATTGGATCCCAGGGCTGGGCTCGGCTCTTACACTTGTGAGGTGTGACCAGCAGGTCTAGCGTCTTCTGGGACAGATTGGGCCAAATTGCCATCATCTCCTTCCGCAGCTCAGCGTCCATCTGCTGTTTGTCAGCTCCTCCTGCAATGCGGGTGTAGACAGACCCTGACTGCCTGCCTGGGTGTCAACTGGACTCTGGGTCAACTGCAAAGCCATAGGCTCCCAAGAACGAGACCTCAATCTTTCTGGTCCCCATGGGGTCTCCAGTTCCCCAAGGGCCTGGCCCAGAGGAGGCCCTGGGCAGTGCTGCTGGAATGACCTTGTGGGCTCTGGTTCTCGGTGGGGCCAGGACCATGAAGCAGCTGTGCAGGAGAGAGCCCAGCATGGAGAACAGCTGGGCGACCCGGGTCCCAATCGAGTCTCTCAGTTATCGGCTGCATGACTTAGGTTACTCTACCACTTAGTGCCTCAGTTTCTCCATCTGTGAAATGGAGATGATAGCAAGAGTACTTGCCCCTCACCTGGTTGTTGTTTTTTTTTGTTTTTGGTTTTTTTTTTTTTTTTCTTTTTTTTTTGAGACAGAGTCTCGCTCTGTTGCCCAGGCTGGAGTGCAGTGGCACGAGCTTGGCTCACTGCAACCTCCGACTCCTGGGTTCAAGCAATTCTCCTGTCTCAGCTTCCTGAGTAGCTGGGATTATAGACATGCGCCACCACACCTGGCTAATTTTTTGTATTTTTAGTAGAGACGGAGTTTCACCATGTTGGTCAAGCTGGTCTCAAACTCCTAACCTCAGGTGATCCACATGCCTTGGCCTCCCAAAGTGCTGGGATTACAGGCATAAGCCACCGCGCCCGGCAGGTTGTTTTTTTTTTTTTGAGACGGAGTTTCACTCTTGTTGCCCAGGCTGGAGTGCAATGGCACAATCTCAGCTCACTGCAACCTCTGCCTCCCGGGTTCAAGCGATTCTCCTGCCTCAGCCTCCCGAGTAGCTGGGATTACAGGTGTGCACCACCACGCCCAACTAATTTTGTATTTTTAGTAGAGACGGGGTTTCACCATGTTGGCCAGGCTGGTCTCAAACTCCTGACCTCAGGTGATCCACCCTCCTCAGCCTCCCAAAGTGCTGGGGATTGCATGCGTGAACCACCGTGCCTGGCCTGTTTTTTTTTTTTTTTTGACAGAGTCTCTCTCTGTTCCCAGGCTGGAGTGCAGTGACGTGATCTCGACTCACTGCAACCTCCGCCTCCCAGGTTCAAGAGATTCTCCCGCTTCAGCTTCCTGAGTAGCTGGGACTACAGGCAGGCACCACCATGCCTGGTTGTTTGATGATCAAAGTAACGTGTGTGCAGCCTTGGGACAGTGTCTGCTGTAGGATTATTACTGCAGTGACCCATCTGTTCGAGGCTGGGATGCCCTGGAGCATCCCCAACAGAGGAGGTTTTGGTTTTGGTTTTATTTTGATTTTTGAGACAGGGTTTTGCTCTGTTGCCCAGGCTGGAGTGCCATGGCGCAAACATAGCTCACTGCAGTCGTGACCTCCTGGGCTCAAGATCCTCCCACCTCAGCCTCTCAAAGTGCTGGAATTACAGATGAGAGCCACTGTGCGTGGCTCAGAGGAGGTCTTTTCCCCTTTCCCAAGTCTCCACTGCCATGGACATGCCCTTGGCCTGCAGTCAGTCCCTGGTCCCTCACCCCAGTCATGGTGGTCATTAAAGCTCTCTGGCGGTGTTTCCTGGCCCTCCGACCTGAGTACATGGGGGGGTTCCTCCTGTGATTGGCAGGGCCATGTGATGAGTTCTTGCTAATTGCGTGTGCACCATGTAATGTGCCACTTTGGGGCCAGAGCATTTATTATTATTTTTATTATTGTTATTATTTTTGAGATGGAGTCTCGCTCTGTCACTCAGGCTGGAGTGCAATGGCACGATCTCGGCTCACTGCAACCTCCACCTTCAGAGTTCAAGCGATTCTCCCACCTCAGCCTCCCGAGTAGCTGGGATTACAGACATCTGTCTGGCTATTTTTATATTTTTGTAGAGACAGGGTTTCACCATGTTGGCCAGGCTGGTCTCGAACTCCTGACCTCAGGTGATCTGCCTGCCTTGGCCTCCCAAAGTGCTGGGATTACAGGCATGAGCCACTGCGCCTGGCCTATTATTTTTTTAAAAAATTTATCTATCTATCTATCTATCTATCTATCTATCTATCTATCTATCTATCTATCTAATCTATCTATCTATCATCTATCATCTATCTATCGATCGACAGGGTCTTACTCTGTTGCCCAGGCTGTGGCACAATCTTTGTTCACCGAAGCCTTGAGCTCCTGGGTTCAAGCAATCCACATTCTGACAGAAGTCAGAATGTCACTGTGGGCTGCTATTTGGATATGCTAACTGGGTTTACGTTTAATATGCTAATTGGTTCAGGCAGGTGGTTGGCTCTGCCCTCAATGCCTGGGGTGGGGGGCTTGAAAGAGGATAGGGTCCAGCCTGGCCAACATGGTGAAACCCGTCTCTAGTAAAAATGCAAAAATTAGCTGGGCGTGGTGGCATGCGCCTGTAATCTCAACTACTCGGGAGGCTGAGGCATGAGAATCGCTTGAACCCGGGAGGTGGAGGCTGCAGTGGTGAGTTGAGACTGCGCCACTGCACCCCAGCCTGGGCGACAGAACGAGACTCCATCTCAAAACAAAACAAAACAAAACCAACAAAACCAAAACCAAAACAGAGATTCTTCTGGGCAGAGAGAACAGAGGGGTGGGTGGGAGAGAGAAACAGATGGACAGGGAAGAGAGAGAGAGACAGAGACAAACAGAATGAGATGGACTTGTCCCCTTTCTCCCAGTCTCCAGCAATGAATGGTGACACCATTTTTGAGAATCTGAAGAATGAGGTTAATCTGTACCCCCTTTGCAGCCCCTTAGCCTGCTGGAAAGGAAGCTCAGTGTGCTTAGAAAGTGAACTGAGCTGTGAAAAGGAAGCGTGTTATGTTCTCCTGAGACTCGCATCTGCTCAAAGGGCTGCCACTGTTATCACTCTTCCATTGTTGTCTCCACACCCTCTTGACCTTCCTTAACCCCGAGAGCCTGGCTCAGCTGTGGAACTCCAGGATGAGGCCTGGCACCCACTGAGGACAAGAGGTGGAGGGGCCCCTGGCTGAGAAATCTGGGGGATCATTGTCTTCAGGGAACTGAGTGGCATCTGGGGTATAAGTAACAACTGTGACAGCCAAACGCAGGGACATCTCTAGGAGTCTTTGAAACCCTCAGGAAGGGAATCCAGTAGGTGTCATAGAGGCTGGGGTTCTAAGCAGTAAGGACTAGCTCAGCAGGCTGGTGTTGTCCAAACCCTGTACATTCCAACGAAAGGACTGGCCCATTGACTTGCTCCTGGGAGGTGATCTCTAAGCCTTTGAAATGTCCTGCCTGAAAAGAGTGTCTTTATTTAGCAGGGGGCCTTGGGCCACACTGTATAGTTCATTGTTTTTTTTTTTTTTTTTTTTTTAAAAAAGAGATAGGGTCTCACTATGTTGCCTAGGCTGGTCTCAAACTCCTGGCCTCAAACAATCCTCCAGCCTCAGCCTCCCAAAGTGCTGGGATTATAGGCATGAGTCACCGTACCTGGCCAATACAGTTCATTCTGTTTTATTTATTTATTTATTTTGAGATGGTGTTTTTGCTCTATTGCCCAGGCTGGAGTGCAATGGCACGATCTTGGCTCACTGCAACCTCTGCCTCCTAGTTTCAAGTGATTCTCCTGCCTCAGCTTCCCGAGTAGCTAGGATTACAGGCGCCCGCCACCACGCCTGGATAATTTTCCATACCGTTAATTCTAACAATGCGATTTATCGCTGGGGTCTTGGGCCACGTGGTATCAGTTTGACCTCTGGAGGGACTGGAGACTGAGTAACTACGTCAGCCCTGCCTATATGACAAACCCTCAATAAAAACCCTGGAGCATCAAGGCTCAGGTGAGCTTCCCTGGTTGGCAGTACATGGTGCGTGTTGTCGCACACTGCAGGGAGAATTAAGCGTTGTCTGTGCAACTCCACTGGAGGCAGACAACTGGAAGCTCGCGCCTGGTGTCTCCTGGACCCTTCCCCAGATCCCTTTCCTTTGCGCATTTTGTTTTTGGATTTTGTTTGTTTGTTTGAGACAGTCTTGTTCTGTCGCCCAGGCTGGAGTGCAGTGGCTTGATCTTGGCTTAATGTAGCTCTCTCTCCTGGGTTGAAGGGATTCTTGTGCCTCAGCCTCTGGAGTAGCTGGGACTACAGGCGTATGCCACCACACCTGGCTAATTTTTTTTTTGGACAGAGTTTTGCCTTGTCACCCAGGCTGGAGTGCAATGGCGCGGTCTCAGCTCATTGCAACCTCTGCCTCAGCCTCCTGAGTAGCTGGGATTACAGGGGTCTGGCACCATGCCTAATTTTTGTATTTTTGGTAGAGACAGGGTTTCGCCATGTTGGCCAGGCTGGTCTTAAACTTGTGACCTCAAGTGATCTGCCCGCCTTGCCCTCCCAAAGTGCCAGGATTACAGGTGTGAGCCACCACGCCTGGCCCTTTGCAGATTTTTTTTTTTTTTTTTCTAATAGAGTCTCACTCTGTCCAGCCTGCAGTAAAGTGGCGGGATCTCGGCTCACTGCAACCTCTGCCTCCTGGGTTCAAGTGCTTCTCCTACCTTAGTCTTCCAAGTAGCTGGGATTACTGGCGCCAGCCACCACGCCTGGCTAATTTTTGTATTTTTAGTAGAGACAGGGTTTCACCATGTTGGTCAGGCTGGTCTCAAACTCGTGACCTCAAGTGATCTGCCTACCTCGCCCTCCCAAAGTGCTGGGATTACAGGCATGAGCCACCATGCCCGGCCCTTTGCAGATTTTAATCTATATTCTTTCACTGTAATAAACCGTGAGTATAAAAACTTTTCTCAGTTCTGAGTTCTTCCAGGGAATCACTGAACCTGTGGGTGGTTTTGGGACCCCCTGAACACAGATTCTCAGAGGGCCACAGCAGCTGAGTTACGATGGCATTACATACAAAGAGTGGGGGTGTTGTTAGACCCGTTGTACAGACGAAGGAACTGTGGTAGGCAGAATTCAAAAGCTGCCCTTCCGCCAAGATTCTGTTTATTCAAACACTAATCTAGGGACCATTGCCCAGACTATGAAGGGACTTTGCAGATATAATTAAAATACTGGAGGCCCGGCACGGTGGCTCACACCTGTAATCCCAGCACTTTGGGAGGCCGAGGTGGGCAGATAATGAGGTCAGGAGATCGAGACCATCCTGCTATCTCCGGTGAAACCCCGTTTCTACTAAAAATACAAAAAATTAGCCGGGCGTGGTGGCACGCATCTGTAGTCCCAGCTACTCAGGAGGCTGAGGCAGAAGAATCACTTGAACCCGGGAGGTGGAGGTTGCAGTGAGCCGAGATTGCGCCACTGCACTCCAGCCTGGGCGACAGAACGAGACTCCGTTTCACAAAAAAAGAAAATGCTGGGCATGGTGGCTCATGCCTGTAATCCCAGCACTTTGGGAGGCTGAGGCGGGTGGATCACCTGAGGTCAGGAGTTCAAAACCAGCCTGGTCAACCTTGTGAAACCCCATCTCTACTAAAAATACAAAAAAATTTAGCTGGGCGTGGTGGTGGGCACCTGTAATCTCAGCTACTCGGGAGGTTGAGGCAGGAGAATTGCTTGAACCTGGGAGGCGGAGATTGCAGTGAACTGAGATCACACCATTACACTCCAGCCTTGGCAACAAGAGTGAAATTTTTGTCTCAAGAAAAAAAAATTAAAATATCAAGTCAGCTGACCTCAAAATACAGAGATGATCTGGGTAGGCCTGCCCCAATCAGGTGAGCCCTTGAAAAGCACAATATTCTCTCTGCTTGGTGACAGATGGGGAAGTCAGAGAGAATGGGAGCACATGGAGAATTACATGCACTTCCAGGAGCAAAAAGCTAAAAAGCCAGTGATAAAACAAGACCTCAGTCCTACAGCCACAAGGACTTCAATTCTGCCAACACCTGAATTAACCTGGAAGTAGATTCTCCCACAGATCCTCCAGAGAGGAGCCCAGCTTGGCTGACACCTTGATTTCAGCCTCGTGAGACCCTCAGCAGAGAGCCCAGTCCAGCTTCTTGGACTTCTGACCTACGGGACTGTGAGCTGACAAATAGGTGTGTCTTAAGCTGCTATGTCTGTGGTCATCATATAGCTCACTGCAGCCTTGACATCCGGGTCCCCAGTGATCCTCCCACTCCAGCCTCCCAAGTAGCTGGGACTACAGGTGCACATCACCACACCTGGCTAATTTTAAAATTTTCTGTAGAGATGGGGTCTCTCTGTGTTGGCCAGGCTGATCTTGAACTCCTGGCCTCAAGTGATACTCCTGCCTCGGCCTCCCAAAGTGCTGGGATTACAGGTGTGAGCCATTGTGCCCAACCTCCTTGTGCTCTCTTTACCTTCACTTTGTTCCTGGCATTAACAATATCTGTCCTCCACCCCTCCAGTCCCCCACCTTCCCTGCCACTTCCTCCTTGAGTCTTGCCACGTGGCCTTGGCTCTTCCTCCCTTCTTTCCCTCAAGACCCCGGAAGGCACATATGTTCCGAGGCTCAGTCTTCCCTCCTGACTTCCCAGACTATCCACCCGCTCCTCTCCCACCCACTCCTTCTCTCTGGTCCCATTTGTTTTTTCTTTTCTTTCTTTTTTTTTTTTTGAGACAGAGTCTTGCTGTGTCCCCCAGGCTGGAGTGCAATGGTTTGATCTCGGCTCACTGCAACCTCTGCCCCCGGGTTCGAGCAATTCTTGTGCTCAGCATCCCGAGTTGCTGGGATTATAGGTGTGCACCACCACGCCTGGCTAATTTTTGTATTTTTAGTGGAGATGGAGTTTCGCCGTGTTGGCCAGGCTGGTCTCAAACTCCTGGCCTTAAGTGATCCACCTTCCTCAGCCTCCCAAAGTGCTGGGATTACAGGCGTGAGCCTCAGGTCCCCATTTCTTCTGGCGATTGTGCGCCTCTCTCTCTGCCCTGCTGTCCTTAATCAGCTGCCAAATCACATCACATCCCCTTTCAGGCCTCCGAAATGCACTCCAGACAGGGGACCCCTGACCCCTCCGCCAAAGCTGCCCTGGTCAAAGTGGCCACGATGACCAGTCACTTGTGATCCTCGTCATCCTTGGTCTCTGGGCAGTGCCTGACGTGGTTGGCCCCCTTCCTCCTGAAGCCACCCTTCTAAATATAGAAGCTGCCTCCAGGAGCCCACACTGCCCTGGTCTCTGCCCGCCTCCCTGGCCTCCTCTTCTTCTTTCCCCCTAATGATGGAGAGTGAGCCCTGAGCTAGGTCTTGGGGGGAATCTCTCAGTACTTTTTATTTTTATTTTTATTTTTGAGACGGAGTCTTGCTCTGTCGCCCAGGCTAAAGTGCAGTGATGTGATCTCGGCTCACTGCAACCTCTGCCTCCCGGGTTCAAGTGATTCTCCTGCCTCAGCCTCCCTAGTAACTGGGATTACAGGTGCCCACCACCACACCCGGGTAATTTTTGTATTTTTAGTAGAGACAGGGTTTTGCCATGTTGGTCAGGCTGGTCTTGAACTCCTGACCTCAAGTGATCCACCCGCTTCAGCCTCCCAAAGTGCTGGGATTACAGGCACACGCCACGACACCCAGCTAATTTTTGTATTTTTAGTAGAGACAGGGTTTTGCCATGTTGGCCAGGCTGATCTCGAACTCCTGACCTCAAATGATCCACCCACCTCGGCCTCCCAACGTGCTCAGATTACAGGCGTGAACCACTGTGCCTGGCCTCAACAAAAATGCTGAGATTACAGGTGTGAGCCACCATGTCCAGCCTTCTCAGCTTTTTTTTTTTTTTTTTTTTTTTAGATGAAGTCTCACTCTGTCACCCAGGTTAGAGTGCAGTGGCACAATCTCGGCTCGCTGCAACCTCTGCCTCTCGGGTTCAAGCAATTCTCCTGCCTCAGCCTTCTGAGTAGCAGGGACTACAGGTGCGTGCCACCACACCCAGCTAATTTTTTGTATTTTTAGTAGAGACGGGGTTTCACTGTGTTACCCAGGATAGTCTCGATTTCTTGACTTCGTGATCTGCCCGCCTCGGCCTCCCAAAGTGCTGGGATTACAGGCGTGAGCCAGCGTGCCCCGCCTCAGCTTTGTTTTTTTTTTTTGAGACAGCGTCTTGCTCTGTCACCCAGGCTGGAGTTCAGTGGCGCGATCTTGGCTCACTGCAACCTCTGTCTCCCAGGTTCAAGTGATTCTCCTGCCTCAGCCTCCAGAGTAGCTGGGGTTACAGGCGCCCACCATGACACCCGGCTAATTTTTGTATTTTTGGTAGAGATGGGGTTTCACCATGTTGGCCAGGCTGGTCTTGAAGTCCTGACCTCGTGATCCACCCACCTTGGACTCCCAAAGTGCTGGGATTACAGGCGTAAGCCACCGCACCCAGCCCCTTCTCAGCTTTAAAAAATTTTTTTTTCTTTTTCTTTCTGTTGTTTTGAGCTAGGATCTCGTTCTGTTGCCCAGGCTGGAGTGCAGTGGTGCGATCATGACTCACTGCAGCCTCAAACTCCTGGCTTCAAGCAATCCTCTCATCTCTGCCTCCTGAGTAGCTGGGACCACAGGCATATGCCACCATGTCCAGTTAATTTAATTAAATTTAATTTAAGTTTTGAGACAGAGTCTTGCTCTGTCTCCCAGGCTGTAGTGCAGTGGCGTGATCTCGGCTCACTGCAACCTCCGCCTCCCAGGTTCAAGCGATTCTTCTGCCTCATCCTCCCGAGTAGCTGGGACTACAGTGCCCACCACCACGTCTGGCTAAATTTTGTATTTTTAGTAGAGACGGGGGTTTCACCACATTGGCCAGGCTGGTGATCCTGACCTCAAGTGATCCACCCACCTTGGCCCCCCAAAGTGCTGAGATTACAGGCGTGAGCCACCACGTCGGGCCTACCCCGAGATCTAAGCTGCCGTCCTGTCTCCATCCGGATGATATCAGCAGCCCCCACACTGGCCTCCTTTTGGTCTCCCCCTCAGTGGCCGGAGGGAACCTGTTCAAATGTGAGTTGGGTCAGGTTCCTCTTCTGCTCTGAACCTGCGTGGCGCGCCCTCACTCAGGTGAGTCAGCTCAATGCCCTGGGTGTCCTGTGTTCACCCCTCTGTCAGGGCCTTTGCCAGTCCTTCTGCCTGGAGCACCTTCCCCCCAGGGATCCATGAGACACTGCCTTACCTCCTCAGTTGCGGCCTCCCCATCCATCTAAAGTGTAAGCTGCTGGGTCCTCCCCTGCTTGGACGGGTCTCTGGCACATTGAAGGGGTGCACTAAATATCTGCCAAATGGGCCGGGTGTGGTGGCTCATGCCTGTAATACCAGCATTTTGGGAGACCGAGGTGGGAGGACTGCTTGAGCCCAGGAGTTTGAGACCAGCCTGGGCAACCTGATGAAACCCCATCTCTATAAAAAATATAAAAAATTAGGTTGGGCACGGTGGCTCACGCCTGTAATCCAGCACTTTGGGAAGTCAAGGCAGGTGGATCACTTGAGGTCAGGAGTTTGAGACCAGAGGTCAGGAGTTCGAGACCAGCCTGGCCAACATGGTGAAACCCATGTCTCTACCCAAAATATAAAAAATTAGCCGGGTGTGGTGGCGTGCACCTATAATCCCAGCTACTTGGGAGGCTGAGGCAGGAGAATCGCTTGAACCCGGGAGGCGGAGGTAGCAATGAGCCAAGATCACACCACTGCACTTCAGCCTGGGTGACAGAGGGAAACTGTCAAAAAAAAAAAAAAAAAATTAGCCGAGTGTGGTGGTGTGTGCCTGCAGTCCCAGCTACTGGGGAGGCTGAGGTGGAAGGATCACTTGAGCCTGGGAGGTCAAGGCTGCGGTGACTTGCAATCATGTCACTGCACTGCAGCCTGGGCAACAGAGCAAGACTCTGTCTCAAAAACAAAAAACAAACAAAAAAACCCCCAAAACCCAAAACCCCAAAAAACCCTGTGGAACGAATGAATGGAAGAGTGAATGAAGATCCAGGGGCTGACAGCAGCTCCTCTAGTTTGGGGTAGGGAGGGAGATCCCGGTTCCACCCTGTCACGCCTGTCTGTGCCCGCCCCGTCCCTTCCTTACCCTTGGCAATCTTGATGTCCAGGGCTGTGCGGATCAGAGCCATAAGGGTGGAATTGAAGTGGACGGTGTTGTCATCTGCGACGGGCAGGTCCATCCGCAGAAGCCGCTACAGAAAACCCAAGGCAAGCGCAGTCATTCCCAGGCATCCCTCCCGGGTCTCCCGTGAGCCGCGCCCGCCCCTACCCAGGGAGTCCCAGGAAGAACTCTGAAAGCTGCGGCGGCTGAGGTGTCCCTTACTTAGGTTACCTGTCCCAGTACTCGGTTTCTCTTGGTGGCCCGCAGGGAGGGCACAAAAGGCTCTCTTGTACTTCTGGTCCCCTGCCCTCTCCTTTTTTCCCCCACCTGCTTGAGCTGAGAGCCGGCATTTCCAGGGTTAGCCTCAATCCTTGCGCCACCCCCCGCCCTGCCCCAGAGTTCTTCTGGACGGCCCCGTTTCGGTCTGACCCCAAAGAAAAAGAGCACAAGCTGGATTTGAGCAGCGCGTGCAACAGCCAAGGCTGAGGGGGCCAGGACCACAGCCGCTGGTGGGGGGCACTGCCGGCTCCCCACACCCAACCCCTGGCTTGGCCCAGACCAGGACAGAGCAGATGGGCACAGACCACATCATTCCTCTGAGAAGCAGCAGGCAGGCAGCCCCCCACTGACGGGGCAGGCCCCTCGCAGGCATGCAGCGAGGCTGTGACACAGAACAGCACAGACAGGGGCGCATGCAGACGGAATCTCGAGACTCATTCATAGCTCCGTGGGAAGTGTATCTCAGGGGCATGTCCGGATCTTGGCTCTCTGTGCAATGGCAGGGGGAAGGGGTGAGAGGCATTCCCTTCCAGCCCAGGGAAGAAAAGATTCCCCATGTCCCAGGCAGGGGCTCTGTCCACCATGCTTGGTGGCATGGGAGAGGATGCTGGGCTGGTGTGCACCAGCCCAGGCTGAGGTGGCACAGAGAAGGGGGGTGAGGGCGACTTGGGTGGGGATTCAGACACACCTGGGCAGGAAACACAGAGTTGAAGATGGGGAGGGGTATGGTAAATCCAGAGCAGGACACTGGAGGGGACACTGGGGGCAGGGTGGGGAAGGAGGTGGGAAATAGAGAAACACACATAGACTGGGCCACTGTGCACTGTTGTGCAGGTTGTACACTGCACAAAGGGCTCCCGTCTTGGAAATGATACATTTATGTACTTATTTATTAATTAAAATATTTTTTCTTTTTGTAGAGATGGGGTCTTGCTATGTTGCCCAGGCTAGTCTCGAACTGGGCTCAAGTTATCCTCCCATCTCAGCCTCCCAAAGCACTAGGATTACAGGCATGAGCCACTACGCCCAGCCCCCGATTTGTGTATTAAATATAACAGCTTCCCAGCTGATAGAAAAAAGGTGTCTTGTTCTCATCACATTGGTGGATTGCAACAATTTTCCAACAGACATGTTCTGTGGAAAGGGTGCCTTTTTCAAATTTGCACAAAGTTGTCTTATGGACCCATGGTGGTCCTGCACAAAGACCAGAAGAGGAAGGGCTCTCCCTCCCTCTCTTGCACATGCGCACACATTCATCTAAGCAGAGACTGAGAGAAGCGACTTCAGGGAAACTGGGGGGTGGGGCAGGGAGGGGCGCAGAGTGACAGGTGCCAGGAGAGGCTCATTGTCTGAGATGCTGGTGGGACAACCTTGTCCCCGGCTTTGATTGAGAAGTGAGGGGAGACATATAGGTTAGGTGAGGAGGGGTGCACAGAGGAAGGAAAGGAATGAGGTGGGGAGGCGGCAACACAGGGCGGGTACAAATAACGTTGATGGATACGGATGCAGGGAAGACCAAGGTGGATGGGAGAATAGGATGATGGGGTAATACTTTTTGGGTGGGGAGAATCTTTAAAGGTCATCCCTGAACTTCTTGTGGATGAATGGAGGGAACAGAGCATCTGTCCTTGGGCACCAAGGGAGATTCCAGGACAGGGATCTGGAGGGGTGGCCCGGCCCAGCCGCTTGGCGGCAGGACGCTCGCTCTCTCAGCCAGCATGCACCACCCCCCGTCGGCCATGGTGCCTGCCCGCCCCAGGCCCCGCCAAGGCAGCGTGCATGGCCTGCATCAGTTTGCCACCGTCCAGGGGTCCAGCTGCGGCCGCCTGCCCACTCTGGAACAATGGAGAGGCATGTTGGGGTGTCTTGGGGGGATTAGGGACGGGGACTGGGGACGAAACTCCAGGGGAGGGAAGGCAGGGGAAGAGAGGTTCTTGGTGCTCCTTGGAAGGTCTCGAATCCCCAAGGCCCTAGGTCAGAGATCAGCTTCAGGCCTGCGTGGCAGGGGCGGGGACCTGAGGGCTCGAGGCACAAAAGATGGGACTGGGACCTCGCCTGCTTTTGGGGGCTAAAGCCCCTCTCTGCAAGGCGCCTGCCCCAGCCTGGGCATGGGGGCCGCTCTGGGTGGGCGGAAGTGGGAAGCGTGGGTTTTGACTCCCTAAGAAGCGTGTTTGTTTCCAATTTGGTACCTGGGAGACCAGGTGCAAGGGGACCTGGGCGCTCCCCTCCCCCTCCCCCCGGCGTGTCGGCCATAATGGAGTCTCAAAACACGAAGACACTCATCAGAAAGGACGGACACAGTGTGCTGCTTAGAATCAAGGGATGGTCATGATCAGTTTACTCGAGAAAAGAAAAAAAAGAATCAAAAACAAAAAAGAAGAGAAACGTTGGAAAAAGAGAGTCGGCCGGGTGTTTCTGGTCAGCACTAAAAAAAAAGAAGAAGAAAAAAAAACCCAGTGCCTGGACGTCGGTGGTCGGCAAGGGTAGTCTACCTTGTAAGCCACTCTGGCCGGACACTTCTTCCCCAGACCCAAGGGCGGAGACATGTGTCTCAGCATCTGATACATGTCCAGGTAAGGCATGCGGCCCCTGGCAGCACCGAAAATGAAAAAAACAAAAACAAAAACAAAAAAACAAAACGGGAATGGGAACAGAGAACCAAAGGAAGAGGGGTGGGGAGGAACAGAAGAAAGAAAAAAGAAATCCACACGAGCCGAAAAAATAGAGAGAGAGATGCAGAGAATGATAAAATAGATATTTCAAATCAATGGAAAAGAGGAGGAAAAAAATGGAAGAAAAGATCATTAAAAAAAGATTACTTCACTGCTCGGGAGCAGGGAGAGAGAGAGAAAAGAGAAAAGTCAGATTCAGCGTGGGCTCTGAGCTACAGTTCTGGAGGGATGGGGAGGGGAGGGGGAATTCTCACTTTGGAAGACGTAGAGCCATGCTTTTGTTCAATGCCTTTTTTTTTTTTTTTTTTTTTTTTTTAAGAGACAGGGTCTCTCTCTGTCGCCTGGGTTGGAGTGCAGTGGTGTGATCATAGCTCACTGCAGCCTCCACCTCCTGGGCTCAAGCAATCCTTCTGCCTCAGCCTCCCAAGTAGCTGGGACTACAGGCATGCGCCACAATGCCTGGCTAATTTTTTATAGAGAAGGGGGTTCTTGCTATGTTGTCCAGGCTGGTCTCAAACTCCTGGGCTCAAGCGATCCTCCTGCTTTGGCCTCCCAAAGTGCTGGGATTACAGGCATGAGCCACTGTGCCCGGCCGTCACTGTCATTTCTACAGTTGGGTCACGTTCTCTGGTTTGGCTGAGGCTGGTCTCTGAGGGGGCCTAGGTGGGGAGCAGGGGCCAGTGCCAGGGAGGGGAGGAGGGCTAGGGGCTTTGGGAGGTGAGGGGTGGAGGGGGAGAGAGTGGAAGTGATGGTTGGGGGAGAAATGCAAAGTTACAATCCCCCAGGGGATGTGTCTGATTTGGGGTGCCGTGGAGACCCCAGGATGGGCAGCTTCAGCTAAGAGCAAGCAAAGATGGCTGAAGGCTGAAGGGAAGGAGGAAATATGTTCCATGCTTTATCGAGTCTACATGACTGCATTCTGTTGGCTAAGAGAGTTTTCTAGTTTAATGCAAGAAAGAGAGATGGCTCTGTTTTTTTAGAGAAAGATATATATATATATATATGAAATATATATATTGAAGAACCCCAAGCCACACTCATTCCATGGATGCTAGCAGGTTTTAGTGGAAGTCAAACCTTGCAAGCAACCCTATGAGGACATTTCTTGCCTAAGCCGAGAGGGGGAGATATTACTCGTAATAAACTGTACATATCCTTATAATGAATCCGACCGCTGAAAGGAGAAGAAAGGGGGTTAGTGCAGGCAGTGGGTTCACACGGGCTCCCTGGGCACACGGCGAGGTCATGATGCCCGAGGCAGGGGTCTCCCTGGCTTGAAGGAGTGGGAGAGACTGGGGACAAGTGAAGGTCCCCAGTACATTCCCAGACACTGGGGAGACCCAGGGGTGTAGGATTTCAGTCGAGTTCTGGACTGCAGGGCACCTCCCCTGGGGCTCTCTCTGCATCTGCCTCCTCCACAGTCTACATGGGCTACAGGGGTGGGGGGGCTTGTGGAATAGAGGCCTTGGGGACAGCATCCAACTGCTGTGACCTAAAATCAAAAGAGGAAGAGTTAGGAAACAGCCAAAGCCCAGCCCCAGACCCACGGCTCTCCCCAGCCTCTCGGTCTCATGGAGGACTTGTTTGAGGCTATGGGAATAGCCAAGACCACCTCCTACCCACCTTCCTCGTGGAGGCCTCCTCTCTGGTGCTGAGGCCAGAGGAAGATGGGACTTAGGCTGCTGAGGGCCCCCCAGTAATGCTTCTTCAGGCCTCAAGACCAGCCGGAACTAAATCCTCAGTTAGTGGCTGGTGGGCTCCAGGTATTTGGATAAAGCCTCTGAGTGTCCTTCAAGGCTTGGTGTTGGGTGGGCACTCAATACACGTGCACAAGGTGGAACCCACCCTCTGAAACCATTGCCCGTCAGTGGAGAGGGACCCCTCTGGTGTCTACCCAGATGGGAACGCCCACTCCCTTTGTGGCCACAAAGATGCAAGGGACCCTGAGGCTCTGCGTCCTCCCCTGGCCTGTATGTCCTGTCACTCCAAGATTCATGGGTCCCAGTGGGAGCTGAGTTCTGCTACTCTGATGTTGCTGCCAATCCTGTCTGCCAAGGGTAGGCCAGCCCTCCTCCCCACACTCTCAAGAGAACTGAGGCTGAGATGCTGTTGGTTTTCTCCCTGGAGCCTGGCTAATGCATCCTCACCATCTGGAGACTTCACAGTGAGAGACAGGAGAGACTTGTAGGAGGAGAGGGCTCTTCGGGACATCTCGTGGTTGACGCCCTCCCTCATTTCCCAGGAAGTCCAGGGTTGGGCAGGGTTGGTACCCTACGTGTTTAATCTGAGGTGTGCAAGGGTGATGATTCTTACATCTTCTCTCCTGACTGAACCTGTGAGACCCCCGCTAGGACCCCAGGAGCTCAGTGCTCCAGAGTCTGGGGCCTGACCTAGCCCGTGTTCCAGTTCCAGGGACAGGTGAGTATTGTGGCTGGAGGATTCAGGGTGACTTCTTACCAAGCTGCGGGGTCATACTCGGCCCAGACACGCACGTACTCATCCAGGTGGTGGGGGCCCAGGATGGAGGAGTCTCGGGTGAGGTACTCAAAGTTGTCCATGATGACGGCGACAAAGAGATTCAGCATCTGTGGGGACCCCGGGGACCAAGAGAGAGTGGGGGCAGAGACCGAGGGAATGAACGAGTGAGTGAGAAGGATACAGACGGACAGACCCAAAGACATGTACACAGAGGCCCAGATGGAGAGAGGGATAGAGAGAAGATGGGGAAAGGAAACGAGACGGAGACAGAAAGAGATTGGGGAACGGAGAGGTGATGCTCACTCACACAAGGAGGTCCAGTGAGAGAGATTAAGTGGAGAGATGGGGAAGAGGAAGAGACAGACAGAGAGAGATGGAGAGAGAGAGATACAAAGAGACAAAGACTGGCCGGGCGCGGTGGATCATGCCTGTAATCCCAGCACTTTGGGAGGCCAAGGTGGGCGGATCACTTGAGGTCAGGAGTTTGAGACCAGCCTGGCCAACATGGTGAAACCCTGTCTCTACTAAAAATACAAAAATTAGCTGGGTGTGGTGGCATGTGCACCTGTAATCCCAGCTACTCGGGAGGTTGAAGCTGAAGAATCGGTTGAACCTGAGAGGTGGAGGCTGCAGTGAGCTGAGGTCTCGCCACTGCACTTTAGCCTGGGCAACAGAGTGAGACTCCATTTCAAAGAAAAAAAAAAGAGATAGACAAAGACCAAGAATGATGGAAAGAAACAGAGTCAGTGAGAGGGAGGAGAGGGCTTCTGAAACAGGGACCAACACCAGGAGAACCACCGTGACCCCAAATCCTCCCACATCTGCCCCCAACAAGGCCAAAGTGAGATATTTCTTCCCCCGCAATTTTTTTTTTTGAGACAGGATCTCATTCTGTCGCCCCGGCTGGAGTGCAGTGGTGTGATCATGGCTCACTGCAGCCTTGACCTCCAGGGCTCAAGTGATCCTCCCACCTCAGCCTCCTGAGTAGCTGGGACTGCAGGTGCACAGCACCACGTGTGCAGCTAATTCAATTTTTTTTTTTTTAAAGAGATGGGTTTCGCGCCATGCTGCCCAGGCTGGTCTTGTATTCTTGGGCTCAAGTGACCCTCCCACCTCAGCCTTCCAAAGTGTTGGGATTACAGGCATCAGCCACTACGCCCAGCTGAAATATTTCATTGAGTCTCAAATGGGGGAATTCTGTCCCCCACTCCCAACCCCACCCCCACCCCCTGGGGGCATCTGGCAATGTCCAGAGACATTTTTGGTTGTCACAACAGGAGGAACAGGTGGCGTGTGCTGCTAGCATCTGGTGGGGGGAGGACAGGGATGCTGCCATACACTGCAGTGCACATCACGGCCCCACCCCAAAGAATCAGCCACCCCCAAATGTCAACAGTGCTGAGTTTGAGACGCTCAGGGTCACCTGATCCCAGGCTGGTTCAGAGAAGCCTTGGAGGGAACAAGCCTTCGACACAGCCACATTCCAGAGAAACCCACTCCCCTGAAAGGAAGCCAGGCTTAGGGAGCCTAGACGGCCCTCACGGTGTCCACAGACTCACCAGAAATGAGCAGAGGAAGATGAAGGAAACGAAGTAAAAATAAGCAAATTCATTGCCACACTCTCGAGTCAGGATGCCAGAGTTCTTATCACACGGTTTCCCGCTGAGGCAGGAAAGCATGATGTTGTGCCAAGCTTCCCCGGTGGCACTCCTGAGGACAGGGAGAAATCAGAGACTCGGACACCCAGCCCTGACTGGGTACCAATGCCTCCCCAGGAGGTGGAGCACACACGTTAAGCACTTGGACTCTGGAGCTGGCCAGGCAAGCCCCAGGTGGACCACCTCCTTTTACTGGGAGCTGAGAGAAGGGAATTCACATTCTTCGCTGCGCACTGAAGTCCACAGAGAGCTTTGAAAAAATACCAACGCCCGTGTCCCACCCCAGCAGACTTGGATTCAGTTGGTCTAGCGTGGGATTTGAGGACACTGATATGTTTTTTTCTTTTCTTTTCCTTCTCTCTCTCTTTCTTTTCTTTTCCTTTCTTTTCTTTTTCTCTCTCTCTCTTTCTTTTCCTTCTCTCTCTCTTTTCTTTTCCTTTCTTTTTTTTCCTCTCTCTCTTTTTCCTTTCTTTTTTTTCTCTCTCTCTCTTTTTTTTTTGACAGGGTCTTGCTCTGTTAGCCAGGCTGGAGTGCAGTGGCACAATCACTGCTCACTGAAGCCTCAACTTCCCAGGCTCAGGTGATCCTCCCCCATCGGCCTCCTGAGTAGCTGGGACTACAGGCACACGCCACCACTCCTGGCTAATTTTTAAACTATTTTTTGTAGAGATGGGGTTTCACTGCATTGCTCAGGCTGGTCACTGGTATGCTTTAAAAGGTCTCCTCTTGGCTGGGCATGGTGGCTCACACCTGTAATCCCAGCACTTTGGGAGGCCGAGGCAGGCAGATCACGAGGTCAGGAGATTGAGACCATCCTGGCTAACATGGTGAAACCCTATCTCTACTAAAAATACAAAAAATTTGCTTGGCGTGGTGGTGCTCGCCTGTAGTCTCAGCTACTTGGGAGGCTGAGGCAGGAGAATCGCTTGAACCCAGGAGGCGGAGGTTGCAGTGAGCTGAGATCGCACCACTGCACCCCAGCCTGGGTGACAAAGAGGGAGATTCTGTCTCAAAAAAAAAAAAAAAAAAAAAAAAGCTCCCTTCAGGCCTGGTGCAGTGGCTCATGCCTGTAATCCCAGCACTTTGGGAGGCTGAGGCGGGTGGATCACCTGAGGTCAGGAGTTCGAGAACGGCCTGACCAACATGGCGAAACCCCGTCTCTACTAAAAATACAGAAATTAGCTGGGCATGGTGATGGGCACCTATAATTTCAGCTACTCAGGAGGCTGAGGCAGGAGAATCGCTTGAACCCGGGAGGCAGAGGTTGTGCTGAGCCGAGATTGCACCACTGCACTCCAGCCTGGGTAACAAGACTGAAACTCTGTCTCAGAGCAAAAAAAAAAAAGAGCTCCCCTCCATGCAGGTGACAGTCATCTCATACTATATTCTCCCTAGATAACTCTGTTCTAGGTATGCTGGTCTCCTCACAGTCTTCAAACATGCCAGCCATACTCCTGCCTCAGGGCCTTTACACAGGCAGTCCCCACGGCTTGGCCAGCCCTTCCCCATATACACACTGACTCCCTCCCTTGCCAATTTCTCTCAAATGTCACACTTTCAGAGAGGCATAACCTGCTGGCCCTCTATTCTTTTTTTGTTGTTAGATTAAAAACATTATTATCATTTATTATTTTTTACTGTGGCAAAATACACACAGCATGAAGTTTATCAACTTAATCATTTTGAAGTGTACAATTCAGTAGCATTAAGTAAACTCACATTATTATGCAACTATCACCACTATCTACCTCTATAACTTTTTTTAAAAATTAAAAATATATATTTTCTTTTTAGAGACAGAGTCTCGCTCTGTCGCCCAGACTGGAGTGCAGTGGCACAATCATAGCTTACTGTAGCCTGGAACTCCTGGGCTCGAGCAATCCTCCCGCCTCAGCCTCCCAAGTAGCTGGGACTACAGGTGTGTGGCACTATGCCCAGTTAATTAAAAACAATTTTTTTGTAGAGACGGGGTCTCACTATGCTGCCCAGGCTGGTCTCAAACTCCTGGGCTAAAGTGATCCTGCCACCTCTGCCTCCCAAAATGCTAGGATTACAGGCATGAGTCACTGCAGCCAGCCTGATTCCCCTTTATGTTTGAATTTTATATTTTTCCAGCATCCTCTATAATTTGTTTCCTGATTATTCGTCTTCCCCATGGGGAAGTTAGCTTCCAAAGTGCTTAAAATGTCTCTTTTCTCTATTTCCTGTTGCATCCTCGTTTTTCAGCAGTGCATGGCATGCTGTAGGTGCTCAATAAACCTCCACTGGCAGAGCTTGCAGTGAGCTGAGATTGCGCCACTGCACTCCAGCCTGGGCAACAGAGCGAGACTCCGTTTAAAAAAAAATAACAAAAAAACCCTACACTGAACGAGTGAAGGGACTTTTGTGTGCAGCCAAGACGACGAACCAAAGAATCAAGCCTCACAGTCTGTAAGCCTGTTTTCTCATTTGTAGGAGAGGGCTGCCAAGAATCCCTTCCTCACAGGGTGGTCAGGAAGATTCAGAGATAATGCCTGGAAAATGACCTTCATGACTATGTCCCAGGGCCCTCTGCTTCTGCCCTGCTAGGATTCCTGGGCCCCCAGACACCCATTTCCAGCTTCACGGGAAAAGACGGATAAGAGCACATCCGGCCACACCCACACCAGAAAAGGAGGAGGGCACGCCCCCTATCGGAAGAGAAGGAGGGCACGTCACCTAAGGAAGAGAAGGAGAAGGGCACGCCCCCTACTGGAAAAGAAGGGTGAGGGCGCGCCCCTGCCAGAAGAGAAGGAGGAGGGCACGTCTTCCATTGGAAGAGGAGGGTACATCCTCTATGGGAACAGAAGGATGAAGGCAGGCACCCCACCCCACGGAAACTGAATTATCAGAGCAGGCCCCATTCTCACCGGAAGAGAAGCATGAGGGCCTGGAAGAAGGTCCGGAAGTTATTGTGCTCAGTGATTTGGAACTCATCTTCATCACTGTCCTCGTCCTCCACGTCGATGCCAATGTTACCAAACACCTGCGGAATTGGAGGGTGACGACCAGGGGCTGCCATTCCTCCAGTGCCTTCTGGGAAACCCAGCTCAGCCTCCATGGCTGCTTCTGTGGACCAGGCTCCTCTGACCCACCCCTTTCTAAGGGTGGCTGCCCTCCTTGGGAGGCTCTGGGAACCTTAGGGGCATGGCACTCACCTGCATCCCAATGATGGCATAGATGAAGAAGAGCATGGCGATCAGCAGACAGACATAAGGCAGGGCCTGGTGGGAAAAAAGGCAATGAAGAGTGCTGAGGGTCCCTCAGCCGCACTGTCTTCCTCCCTTGTCCCAGTGCTCTGCCCCACTGGGTTGGGTGGCCACATGCCACGCCAGAGTCCTGCCAGGGCTGGTGGGCATCTCTGGGGGCTCTAGGATGAGGCCCTTACAGCTCTGAAGACACACCAGGGGCAGGAAGTTTGACAAGAGCCCTGGAGATAACAGATTCTCTGCACGGCTACATCACAGAGGCACTTCCAATCTGACTTCTACATTCAGCCAGAGCATGGGGGTCACCTGTCTTCTCAGCCCTGGGCCGGCAGCAGGGACGAGGACTCACCTTGAAGGACTGCACAAAGGTCCAGAGAAGAATGCGGATGGTGTAACCCTGACGGAGAAGTTTGATGAGCCGGGCAGCTCGGAAGAGGCGGAGAAAGCTCAGGTTGATGAAGTTATTCTGGGGAGATGGAGGAAGAGGGGTAACCATTCACCCACCCCAAAGGGCTCAGAGCTGTCACCACTCACAGAGGCCCCTACATGAAGCCAACCAACAGGAAAAAAGCAAGCCAGACCCCAAATAAGGAGGGAGAGAGAAAGCACTATTAATGCAATGATGCGGAGGAAAAACTCGAAAAAGGAATAATGTTGGGAGAGAGAGGGTGGGAGGGAGGAAAAGGCATCAACTCAAAAGCATAAGCCCTCCCTGCCAGCCCCACCCACAATGGGGAAAAGGAAAGAAAAAGAAAAGAGGAAAAAGGAACGGGGATGGGGAAGAAATAACAAAAGAACAAGAAAAAGAAAATATATCCGAATCATCCAATCAGGAAAAAAATCGAGATGGTTTTTGTTTCTCCCAACAACCAAATGCACTGAGACGAAAGGACACAAGCCGGTCAAGTTGCGGAATCTATCACACGTGTACGATGCACAAACACCAGGGCAGGGGTGGGGGTGGAGGTCGCCAGCACGCTCAGGCCTGGTGGACATGTGCGGGTTCCGAGGGCATGTTACGCTCCGGGCCAGAAATGCATCTGTCACGGGACTCACCGGGCACCCTGCCCTGCCCTGCCCTGCCGAGCTGCCCACCCGCTCCTGCCCGCCCTGACCTCACCCCACGGCCAAGAGGAGCAGCGGCTCGAGCCAATTGGGAGAAGCGGAAGAGCATCTTTTCTTACCCCCTTGGCGAGCGGGAATGGGGAGGACGGGAGGGAGCTGGGACTGTTCGGCTGCAGGGTGAGTCCTCGCTGCCCGCTGAGTCGGAGAAGATGCATTTGGGGCCCTTTTCCCCCCTCTCAGGGATGGCTTCTCAGCTTCTGGGGCTGGGTGGAGTAGCACGGGACCAGGCCTGCAGGAAGCAGGAAGCACTCAGCTCCCATGGGTGGGTGAGCTCAGAAATCAGCCCGGGCCCACCAAGGGGCGGGTGCTGGGGGCCGGGAGGTGGGGCCATCCCTGCCCCCAGGACCTCCCTGGGTGGCCACTGCCTGTGCTCAAAAACCCCCTGTCTAGTCACTGCCTCTGCCTCCTCCCACCCAAGCTAGAAGAACCAGGGGGCCAGAGAGTTGGAGAGTCAGGGAGGAGACCAGCTGGAGATGGTGGACATGGACTGCCAGTGTTAAGTGGCCATCGTGGGGCTTCAAGGGACCTTGGTGGGGGGGGTGGGAGTCTCGAAGTCACGAGTGGGCCAAATCTAGCTAATAAAACTGTTTTGTTGGGCCTGAGCAGCGTTTTTTCATTTGTCCTTGTTTTTAATTAAAAATTATTGCCATTGTTTAAAAATCAAGAGATTTTGCCCACCAATCTGGCTTTCTGGCAACCACAGGCCTGCTGCGATTGCTCCCTGGAAGCAGGCCACATGCTCTCCAGTTTTCCAGGGTCCTCAGGTTCTAGAAATGGCACTTGCTTTCCTGGTTGACTGGTGTCTGCCTGGCCCCCAGAGGCATTTGAGTTTGAGACCTCAGCCTCAGGCAGACATGGAAACCCTCCTTCGCTGGCCAGTACCCAGCAGGGTGAAGGCAGGAGTAGAGGGTCTCTCCACACTAAGGGAAGGGGCTTAATCAGACTTGTTCTATGGGATTTGTAGGATTTGCTATAGGCCATGTAGCAAGATTTTACTTGATCTAACCTTCACCCCACAAATGGCACAGGGTGACCATACAGTCACAGCCTCCTTCCCGTTTCAAAAGTGTCCTAGTTTGGGTGACATGGGCATCCTACTTGGTGGCTTCCAGAGGGCTTTCTGGCTGCCAGATCTGTGTCTTGTGCTAGCTTTGGCCTGGGAGCTGACAGGCGAGGACTGGAGTTCAAGGAATTTCTGAGGCCTCTGGGTTTGATGGCAATGTCTAGGATGCTCTCTGGGACACATCAGTGCGTCCTTAGGCCTCTAGGATGGGGAAGGGGGCTGGGGGATCCTACCCTAACCACACTGGGCTCAATTGCTGTGAGAATGTCTCCAGTGCCTCGAACAAGCCCTACACCCAGCTTGGCTAACAGAGTCACTCTGTGCCCTGCTGCCCTGACCCCCATCCCTGCCTGGCCACCCAGCTCCACCTGGGGATGGGGCCGATGGCTCAGGTATCCCCAGCCCCCTCCCGTTCAACCCCAGAGTACAAGCCATCCCTTTCATGGGGCGGATCATAACATGTGGACTCGGCCAGGCATGCGAAGGCAGGCGGACCCTGGAAGCAGCCTCAGGAGGGGGGTTTGGAGGAGAGCAGGGGAAGCTTGCAACCATGCAAAAAAGCCAGGGATTGGGCAGGGAGATGCGTGCAGATAACATGCTTCCCTTCTTGGAGCCAAGTGGGGGAGGAGACACATGAGGGAGGTAGGGGTGGAGACGGGAAGGGTTCGGGGCAGTGGGGGAAGGGTACTAGTCTGCCCTCATCCACCCTCCATCTCTTCCTGCATCAGTACCAATTCTTTCCACTGCCCCCCAGAACTTCTGACAAGTTCCCTCTTCCTGCCTTCCACATTTCAATCCATGGCTTGGGAGGTGCAGCTTCCTCTCCTCAACACCTCCCCTGAACTTCCCGGCTAGAATGTGATGGGGGTGGGACACAGCCCCTGGAAGGCATGAGGACAGCGTCCTTGTGGTCTTTTCTTTTCCAGTGCTGTGCTCAAGTGTTCCTCAAGCGCTCAGAAGGATACGGAGACCACCCACCTAATGGCTCCAGAAAAGTCCTACTACTTGTAGACCTCAGCTCCGAGCTCCAGCCCCCACAACACCTGTCTATCTGACTTATTTCAGGATGTCCTAAAGGCACCTCAAACTCGCTATGCCCACACCTATTCTATTCCCCCAACCTGGTCCTTTCCTTGCCCTTGCTCACCTCTATCACCCAGTATTTTTTTTTTTTTTTAAGAGAGTCTCACTCTGTTGCCCAGGCTGGAGTGCAATGGCATGACCTCGGCTCACTGCAACCTCCACCTCCCAGGTTTAAGTGATTCTCCTGTCTCGGCCTCCCAAGGATCTGGGATTACAGGTGCCTGCCATCACGCCTGGCTAATTTTTGTATTTTTTAGTAGAGATGGGGTTTCACCATGTTGGTCAGGCTGGTCTTGAACTCCTGACCTCAGGTGATCTTCCTGCCTCGGCCTCCCAGAGTGCTGGGATTAGAGGCTTGAGTCACCGTGCCCAGCCTATCTCCCAGTTTTAAGCCAGACCCGACTGCTCCTAGGCACCTCATCTCCCCAGTTCAGACCTGATCTTTCCCTGGGTCCTGCAGAGATCTGTCTGAGAGGGACAACCCTCCCACTGTTCTCTCTCCTCCACTGTCATCTCTTGCTGCAATTCCTAGTGCCCGCCTCCAGCCCAGCCTCCTGTCAAGCTGTTCCCTGCCGTGCAACCAGGGTGAGCTTATCTAGTCACACAACCAGTCATTCCTCCCCTGCTTCGTATCCTCCCAGGCCTTTCCTGGTGCTTAGGAGAAAGCCCAAATTCCACAATATAGCCCCGCTCTCCCCAGCCCCGGGTCCTGTCCCCTTCTGCCTTCTTCGGCTGTCTCCAGGCCAGCCTTTCTCTGCTGTCTTTGCATCAGCCACATTCCCTTGCTTGCAGATCCTGACCCCACACAGGCTCCGTCCCACCACAGGGCCTTTGCATGTACTGTCCTGGGCCTGGAATGCTCTGTGCATCTCTCTCTGCCTTGTTAATGCCGCTCATCCTTCAGCTCGCAGTGCAGGTATAATTTTAAGTGGAGTCAAGGGGTTATTTGACTGATGCCTGCCTCCCCCACCTGACTGTATGTGGCAAGAGGGATAGTAATGGTGTCTGCTTCTGCCCATAATTCCATCTGTGGCACCAAATAGGGGCTCACTAAATGTTTGGTGGGTGAATGCATGTGTATTGCCAGCAGGGAAGGGATGATCCCAGGGCAAAGATGCCATTGGGGTGTCCCTCTAAGGGCCTCATTGGTGGGTAGGGGAGGGGCAGAGGCAGTTGAGATTTAACAGAACGAGGGGTGTGCAAGGGGCTGAGAAGTGGGGGAGGGAGAGAGATGTGTGTAGTATGTACTGGAGTGGGGATACAGGGTGGGTAGATGTAGCAGAGAGGGCCAGTGTGTGTGTGTGCATGCATGCATGACTGTATGTGAGAGACAGAGACAGGGACAGTGAATGAGGATTAGAGGCCAGGTGTGGTGGCTCACAGCTGTAATCCCAACACTTTGGGAGGCTGAGGTGATGCATCACTTGAGGTCAGGAGTTCGAGACCAGCCTGGCCAACATGGTGAAACCCTGTCGCTACTAAAAATACAAAGAGTGGCCTGGTGTGGTGGTACATGCCTGTAATCCCAGGTACTCAGCAGGCTGAGGCACGATAATCGCTTGAAACTGGGAGGCAGAGGTTGCGGTTAGCTGAGATTGTGCCACTGCACACCAGCCTGGGTGACAGAGTGAGACTCTGTCTTAAAAAAAAAAAAAAGAGCGAGCGAGAGAGAATTAGAGAATGAGCGAGAAAAAGAAGAGGTCATGACTATGTGCAGTGTCTGTACGTGCAGTGACTGTGTGTTCAGTGTGTGGGTGCATAGCCTGTGTATGCAGTGTATGGATGCATAGTGACCGTGTGTGCACAGGCTGTGTGCACAGTGACTGTGTGCGCAGTGACTGTGTGCGTGCGCAGTGACTGTGTGTGTGCACAGACTGTGTGTGCAGTGACTGTGTGCACGGTGACTGTGTGTGCAGTGACTGTGTGTGTGCATAGTGACTGTGTGTGCATAGCGACTGTGTTCAGTATGTGGGTGCATAGACTGTGTGTGCAGTGTGTGGATGCATAGCAACTGTGTGCAGACTTCGTGCACAGTGACTGTGTGTGTGCATCGTGACTGTGTGTGGTGTGTGTGCATAGTGACTGCAGTGACTGTGTGCATAGTGACTGTGTGTGCAGTGACTCTGTGTGTAGTGACTGTGTGTGCATAGTGATGGTGTGTGCAGTGTGTGTGCATAGTGACTGTGTGTGCATAGTGATGGTGTGTGCAGTGTGTGTGCACAGTGACTGTGTGTGCATAGTGATGGTGTGTGCAGTGTGTGTGCATAGTGACTGTGTGTGCAGTGTCTGTGTGCGGTGACTGTGTGCAGTGTCTGTGTGCAGTGACTGTGTGCGCAGCGACTGTGTGCATAGTGACTGTGTGCGCAGTGACTGTGTGTGTGCATACTGACTGCACAGTGACTGTGTGCGGAGTGACTGTGTGCATAGTGACTGTGTGCAGTGTGTGTGCATAGTGACTGTGTGTGCAGCATCTGTGTGGGGTGACTGTGTGCATAGTGACTATGTGTGCACAGTGTGTGTGCATAGTGACTGTGTGCACAGTGTGTGTATAGTGACTGTGTTTGCAGTGTCTGAGGTGACTGTGTGTGCACAGTGTGTGCAGTGATTGTGTGCACAGTGACTGTGTGTGTGCATAGTGACTGTGTGCGCAGTGACTGTGTGCGCAGTGACTGTGTGCACAGTGACTGTGTGTGCAGTGACTGTGTGTGCCGTGTGTGTGCATAGTGACTGTGTGTGCAGTGTCTGTGTGCGGTGACTGTGTGTGCACAGTGACTGTGTGCAGTGACTGTGTGCTGTGACTGTGTGCGCGACTGTGTGCATAGTGACTGTGCGCGGTGACTGTGTGTGTGCATACTGACTGCACAGTGACTGTGTGCAGAGTGACTGTGTAGTGACTGTGTGTGCAGTGACTGTGTGTGCATAGTGACTGTGTGCATAGTGACTGTGTGCGCAGTGACTGTGTGTGTGCATACTGACTGCACAGTGACTGTGTGCGGAGTGACTGTGTGCATAGTGACTGTGTGCAGTGTGTGTGCATAGTGACTGTGTGTGCAGCATCTGTGTGGGGTGACTGTGTGCATAGTGACTATGTGTGCACAGTGTGTGTGCATAGTGACTGTGTGCACAGTGTGTGTATAGTGACTGTGTTTGCAGTGTCTGAGGTGACTGTGTGTGCACAGTGTGTGCAGTGATTGTGTGCACAGTGACTGTGTGTGCACAGTGACTGTGTGTGTGCATAGTGACTGTGTGCGCAGTGACTGTGTGCGCAGTGACTGTGTGCACAGTGACTGTGTGTGCAGTGACTGTGTGTGCCGTGTGTGTGCATAGTGACTGTGTGTGCAGTGTCTGTGTGCGGTGACTGTGCAGTTTCTGTGTGTGCAGTGTCTGTGTGCGGTGACTGTGTGTGCGCAGTGACTGTGTGACTGTGTGTACACGTGCAGTTCAAGGCTCCAGGAGAGGGCCTCAGTGGGCCGGCCCCACATGAAGCTACCAGATCCAAGTCTGGCACTTCTGAGTTCCTCTGCCTGAGAGTCTGCCAGCACACTGCCTGGCCTTCAGGTCTCCTTTATCAGACTTGGAGAGTCAAGTCTCTGCTGGTCAAGGCCAAAGATCTTGTGGGCTTGAGATGGAGGATTGGGGACAGCAGGATGGAGAGAGCTGGAGGGGCAAGGAGACGGTTGGCAGCTTTCCTGGGGCCTGGGGTCCATGGAGCTGAACGGGGGACAGGAGTGGTGAGAGGTGGCTGGGAGTGGATTTGCCTCTATTGTCTCTGAGTGTAGGGGATGTGTGTGCGGGATGGGGCAAGAGAGAGGTGCTGTGCTGGGAAAACCCATCCCTTTCTCTGCAAAAGACGCAAACCACCCCAAACAGAAAACCCCCATTCAGAACCCGATAAAAAGAGAGAGACAGAGTCTACAGGAAGTGGGAGGCACAGGGGCTGGGGGCGGGAGGACAGACAGACAGAGGGGAGTGGAGGGTTGAGGAGAGCGTCAGGCATCCCACATTGGAGAGGCAGGGTGTGGCATGCAATGCCGATGCGAGGAGATGCGTTCACAGTTAATGTAAGGCATTTAGACTTCAGAAAGAAGTAAGACCAACCGGATTCTAGATGCAGATGTTGAAGATGAGGGGGAGCGGGCGGGCGGGGGCAGTTGGGGAGGCGTGTTCAGCATTTTTTAGGTTGATTTGTAACCAGTGCCAAAAAACCAATGGGTTTCGGTTCCCGGGCGGGGAGTGGGGGTGGTGGTGGCGGTGGGTTGGGAGATAAGTCATTGGTGTATGAACACACAGACCATGTCATGGATGAACAAATGAATTTCATAGTGCATTTTGATTGGATGAGTTTTTCAGACGGCGTTGCGCCAATATACAGTTTTAAGAGCAGGCATGAAAAGAGACAAGACAAGAAACACAGTCATTATCCATTGCACACAGGGCAAACCCACGTCACCCCGGCCACTTGGGGGCAGCAGCTGAGGCAGCACTGGTTAGTACTGCCGCATGCCCTCTGCCCCCTAAACCCCAGGGACCTGCCCTCCCAAGCATCTGGCATTTCCTGTCTCAGCCTGGCCAAGTCCTGGCCTCAGAACTAGTGGGCTTACCTGGGAGGCAGAAAGGGGCAACTGAGACCTCCTTGCCTGCCAGGACATGCCTCTCCCTACTCCAGGTTGGGAGTTAATTGTCCCAGAAGGACCCAAACACCCACCCACTATCTTTCCCTCAAATTGATTATAACTCAGGGCTGGCTAACAAAACTACACACCCATTCACAATAATAATAACAATAGCAGTAATAGTAACAACCACCATTCTCAAACTCCTGGTTTCCTGGCAGGTTCTGTGCCAAGCACTTCACGTTTCTTTCTTTCTTTTTCTTCCTTCTTTTCTTTTCTTTTTGAGACAGAGTTTCACTCTGTCGCCCAGGCTGGAGTGCAGTGGCACAATCTTGGCTCACTACAACCTCTCGCCTCCTGAGAATCAAGTGATTCTCCTGCCTCAGCCTTCTGAGTAGCTGGGATTACAGGCACCTGCCACCATACCCGGCTAATTTTTGTATTTTTAGTAGAGACAGGGTTTCACCATGTTGGCCAGGCTGGTCTCGAACTCCTGACCTCAAGTGATCCACCTGCCTTGGTCTCCCAAAGCGCTGAGATTAACAGGCGTGAGCCACCACGCCTGGCCTGTTGATGCTTTTACTTGTAAAAAGTTTCCGTCTCTCTCCTTAGAATGTCAGCTCAATGGGAGCAGACATTCTGTATTCTTGGTCTGTTTTGTTTGGCACTCCTCCTTCTCGCTCTGTCTCCAGCACCTATAATCACGCCTGGCACACAGTAGGTGCTCAATGAATGTCTTTTGAGTGCATGCATCACTGTGAGTCTTGCGAGTGTCTGAGGTTGGTTGCAATGGTTAGCCCCACTCTGCATGAGAAGAGATAGCACAAGTTGTCCAAGGTCAAACAGCTGGTAGGGAGGGTTGGGGGCTGTTTGGCTACTGCAATAGCCCATGAACACCCCATGCCCCATCTTCCTGCCAGCCAGGAGAACAGGCTGTTGGAGCCTATCCCTACAGCTCTCTTACTGGTGATTGAAGGTTTCAACTAACTTCCTCCACCCCACCTGCCCTTCTGGGGAGCTGGACCATCCCTCCAACCTCTTGACCCAAAGGGACATTGGTTCAAGGCTGTCTTGTGTGTAGCTGGATGGCAAGATATTTTGATTGCCAGCTGGAGCTCCAGCCCTCTCTGGAAACTCAGGACAGGGGAGAATGGCCAAGTGAGGGCACCCCAGTGGAGAGAGCCCCCATGTGGGCAAGAACCCTCTAGAGGAAGGTTTCAGGGATAGGGTGAGGGGAAGGGGAAAATTCTGGCTCACTGGAGCTGAAGGCAAATAAGTGTGTATCACTTGGGTGCGGGTGCTGTGGGACACATCAAAGAATAGCCCCCTCTTTTGTGTAGTTCCCCAGCCCCTCCTGGCCTTCTAGGATGGAAGAGCAGGCAAACGGATCCTTTTCTGTAGGGGGATCTGACTGGGACACCCCAGGAGCTGTCAGTGTACTCTCAGGAGTCACCCAGGCCTGGCTTTGTGACCTTGGGAGCGTCTCTCACTTCCCCAGGCATTGAAGATCAGTTTTCTTTCTTTCTTTCTTTTTTTTTTTTTTGAGATGGAGTTTTCACTCTTGTCACCCAGGCTGGAGTGCAATGGTGTGATTGTGGCTCACTGCAACCTCCGCCTTCCGGGTTCAAGCAACTCTCCTGCCTCAGCCTCCCGAGTAGCTGGGATTACAGGCATGCACCACCACACCTGGCTAATTTTTTTGTATTGTCAGTAGAGACGGGGTTTCACCATGTTGGCCAGGCTGGTCTTGAACTCCTGGCCTCAGGTGATCCGCCGGCTTCAGCCTCCCAAAGTGCTGGGATTACAGGCGTGAGCCACCGTGCCTGGCTGAGGTCAGTTTTCCCATCTGTGAAATGAGGCAACACCCTCTTCCTCAGGCCGGACCACACCCGGATCTATTCTCCTGACTTCTCTGCCTGCTCTGAGCATCATATTCAGCTTGCTTCCAGTTTACTTTGGGCAATGGGAGGCTCTGGCAGGAGATAAGGGATGAGTGGGGAGAAAGGTTGGAGTGTTTCTCCCCTGTTGCTCTCTGCCTGCTTTGGCCCTGGTCTCTGTCTCTCCACATTGACAGGACAGTTCCCACTTGGTGGCTTCTCCTGGCCTCCTGCTCAGGTTCCCTCCCCACTTCAGCACCTGGGCAGGTAACGGCTCCCCATGGTGGCTGGTCGCTGGGCACCTTGCCACCCTTGTGGGTACCCTTCCCTTCCCCTCCACCAGTGATCTCTGCATTTGGGTGCCTTCAGTTGAACCCTCCGAGGGTATTCTCTTACAAGCTGAGACCGAGACCTCTACCCTGAGCCAATCCACGTAAACCACTTGGCACAGTTCCCTGGCACACAGCAAGGCTGCGATTCTTGTGAGCTATTGTTATTTTTATTGTTATTAAGACAACATTGATATCACCCTTGACCCTTGGCTTTGACGCCCTTTGACCATTGCTTCCCCCTGCAAGGATCTTATACCCTCCCCCAAATCTCCTAAGGGACCCCAAGCCTGGGCTCATTGGCAGATGACCAAGGAGAGGGACTGGGACAGGAACTCTGGGGCCCTGAGTCTTCCAGAAAAGGAGAAGGACAATGTGGCCTGCGGGGCCACCACAGAGAGGTCCAGAGACTCCCATGTTGAGAGTCTCCCAGGCCTGGGGCTAGAGGAGGGAAGCACCCTGGGGACCCCTCTATGGCCCTGGGAGTGGTGTCCCCACATTGGCCTGAGGGCTGTGGCTCTCTCCTGCCCACGAACCAGGAGAGGGTTGGTTCAAACAGAATTGACTTGAAACTCATTCTTTCTGGGCTCCTGACATAGGGTGGTGTTTGGGAGCCAGCTCAGCTTTAGGAGCTTTTGAGTGTCTCAGTTCCTTCAATGTACTCATTTGCATTATTAATTCCTAGGCCAGGATGCAGGAAAGCCCACCCCTCAGTGCTGGCCCTACAGCCAAGCTTTGGTCACCCCCATCTCCCCACGATGCCCTCCTGAGGGGCTGCCCTGGTCCCCGGGGCCCCAGTTTTCCCTCTCTGGTCATGGCCAAGTGCTGGCTCAAGCAGCTATGGCTGTCGGGACACACTGCCTCTGGGACCGCTCCCCCGCCCCCTGCCGCCTGCCTCGTCCAGCCCAGAGTCACCCAGAGAGAAGCTGGCGGGAGACTTACCCCAAACTCAGTCACGAGGATATCGGTGATGCTGCCCAGAACAGTCACAAAGTCGAAGATGTTCCAGGCATCGCGGAAATAATTCTAGAATGGGGACCCACAAGACAGAGATGCCAACAGAGGGCTTGGTTCCTGGCCCCCTAGGCTGGCCGGGGGCATGTTAGAGGCACAGCTGCCAATCAGCGGAGTGCCCGGGACAGTTGTGGTTGTTCAAAGGGCTGCGGTAAAGGCTGTTCAACATCATCTGCGCTGAGTCTCCCTCCCTGGGAACCCCTGGGGGCCTTCCCACGATTGGGCTGGCCCCAGAGGGGGCCTCCAGACCCTGCTTCAGCTCCATGGGGTTGGGGCTACTCTTCAGAGCTGTGGCCTGTCTCTCCAGCATTTTTGAGGTCTCTCGAGACCCCAGGGGCTTTATAAATGACATCACTGAGATCCTCATGAAGATCCTGGAGGGAAGGGTTATCACACATTTTCTTTTTCTTTCTTTCTTTCTTTTTTTTTTTTGAGATGGAGTCTCGCTCAATTGTCCAGGCTGGAATGCAGTGGCGTGATCTCGGCTCACTGTAACCTCTGCCTCCTGGGTTCAAGCGATTCTCCTGCCTCAGCCTCCCAAGTAGCTGGGACCACAGGTGCATGCCACCACACCCAGCTAATTTTTGTATTTTTAGTAGAGACAGGGTTTCACCATGTTGGTCAGGCTGGGCTCGAACTCCTGACCTCAAGTGATCTGCTCACCTTGGCCTTCCAAAGTGTTGGGATTACAGGCGTGAGCCACCACTCCCGGGTATACCCATTTTCTAGGAGGTAACCAAGCCACTCATCTGCCTGAGGCTAGCAGCACAGAGATGATTTGAACCCAGGATTGAATCCCAGGCCAGGATTTGAACCCAGGCCTCAGAGAGCCCACAGTCTGTGTTCAGGTCCCCACTAGGTTGGCAGCATACTCGCAAAGAAAAGAGACTCTGGGTTCAAATCCCAGCTCTGCTACCAGAGCTGTGTGGCTATGGGCAAGTGGCTTAACCTCTCTGGGTCTCCATTTCCTAATCTGGAGGAGGACAGTAACAGGGTGCAGAACAGGCACTGGACAGGGGGCTTTGGGGCCTTTCAGGCACACGCACTTCCTGGTCCCCTTGTGTTTAGATGGGGCCATGTGCAGTGATGTGCTGTGAGTGGAAGCAGTGTGGTCACTTTCTGGTCAGCGTTGGACTCTCTAGCCTCTCAACCCTGGGCTTGGCGACCAGTAACATTTCGAATGGCAGCTACTCTGTGAGCCTGGGTCCCTGAGTAACTATGAGGCAAACAGCTTCCCTGCTGAATGTAAAAAACCCTTCCCATCAATTTAAGTCACTGAGATGTGGGGGCTGTTTGTTACTGCAGCTTCACTTGATCTATCCTGACTGCTACATTCCTGGGCTGGGTGCTGGCTCAAGGGGAAACACAAGCATAGCCTCTCGGTTTTTTTTTTTTTTTTTGAGACAGGTTGGAGTGCAGTGGCACGATCTTGGCTCACTGCAAGCTCCGCCCCCCGGGTTCATGCCATTCTCCTGCTTCAGCCTCCCGAGTAGCTGGGACTACAGGCACCCACCACCATGCCCGGCTAATTTTTTGTATTTTTTAGTAGAGACGGGGTTTCACCATGTTAGCCAGGATGATCTCGATCTCCTGACTTCGTGATCTGTCCGCCTCGGCCTCCCAAAGTGCTGGGATTACAGGCGTGAGCCACCATGCCTGGCCTCTCTTTTGTTAAAATATGGAAATACTCCACATTGTTTGGAGAACAGTCACAGCCTCAAGTCCCACAAGGTCTCCTACTATCTCTGACTCCCCTCAACCGGGTACTGAAATGGTGATGGGTGGCACCCCAGTTTGGATCCAAGAATCTGGGTCAAAGAGATGGCCCTCCCCTCTGGGGTCAGTGGGACTCAAAACACAAAACGCAGGGCCTTCTCAGCATCTTCGCAGAAGCAGAGGCCAGGTCAGGGGTTGGGGTGGTCAGTGTGACCCTGAAGTAGCCCCTCTACCTTACAGAGAAGGAGCCTGACTTTAGAGCTGTGCTTTCCTCCTAGTTGAAGTGCCTGGGGCCTCTGTGCCCTTCTCTGGAAGGCAGCGGTAACACAGCAATCAGACAATGAGTGTGGGTCGCTGAGCATGGAATATACAGTAGGTGCTCAACAGATGGGATGTTGTTGTTTCACAACCGCCTAAAAAAGGAATTCAGGGGGCTGGGCGCTGTGGCTCACGCCTGTAATCCCAGCACTTTGGGAGGCCGAGGCGGGTGGATCATGAGGTCAGGAGATCAAGACCATCCTGGCTAGCATGGTGAATCCCCATCTCTACTAAAAATACACACACACACAAAAATTAGCCAGGCGTGGTGGTGGGCGCCTGTAGTCCCAGCTATTCTGGAGGCTGAGGCAGGAGAATGGCGTGAACCTGGGGGGGGCAAAGCTTTCAGTGAGCTGAGATTGCGCCACTGCACTCCAGCCTGGGCCACAGAGCGAGACTCTGTCAAAAAGTAAATAAATAAATAAATAAATAAATAAATAAATAAATAAATAGGAATTCAGGTCCCGCTGGCACTTTTGGCATTTTGGCAGATGTTGCTGGGGCCCTGCTCATAGCTCAACTGCACACCTATAGTACATTACTTTGCCCAGGGTCTCTCTCTGGCTGCACATGTGTTAGGGAATTAATAGCTCTCCTGGGAGTGGCCTTTGATTATGTCTGATGGGCACTGGAGGATAAATACTCCAATTCCCTCCCCGTGAGGTGGGATGACTTTGTGGTATGTGCTCTCTGTTGCCTCCTGGAGGTCCCCACTGAAACTGAGCCCCATTTGTTCACAGCAGGAACCGGCTTAATAATACACTCTTTCCTGGTTGCCTTTCTGTCCCTGTGTCACTTCCTCTCTCCCTTACTGCCCTCCATCCCAGATGAATTCCTTGCACTCAATCCTTGTCTCAGGCTCTGCTTCTGGGGTAGTCCAAACAAAGACAACTTTATAGGCATTTGGTCACAGACCTCAACCCCTAGGCTAGAGAGCTCCCCTCTATCTCCTGAATGTTACACAGGGAACTTGTGGCTTCATTTAAAACTGAAAGGGGAGACCAAGCATGGTGGCTCATGCCTATAATTCCAGCACTTTGGGAGGCCAAGGAGGGAGAACTGCTTGAGGCCACAAGTTCAAGAACAGCCTGGGCAACAGAGTGAGACCCCATCTCAGAAAAAAAAAAAAAAAAAAAAAAGAGAAAGCAGAGGGGAAGCTCAGTGCCGGCTCTTGCAGGATTGGCAGGGTGAGGGAGATGCAGCTCCAGGCCCCAGTGGAAGAATCACTTCAGCAGCAGCAGATCAACTCAGAATAAAATAACTGCAGGCTGGGTGGCTCATGCCTGTAATCCCAGCACTTTGGGAGGCCGAGGCGGGCAGATCACCTGAGGTCAGGAGTTGGAGACCAACCTGGCTGACATGGTGAATCCCCGTCTCTGCTAAAAATACAAAAATTAGCCGGGCGTGATGGTGGGCGCCTGTAATCCCAGCTAGTCGGGAGGCTGAGGCAGGACAATTGCTTGAACCCGGGAGGCAGAGGTTGCAGTGAGCCAAGATTGCATCACTGCACTCCAGCCTGGGCGACAGAGTGAGAATCCATCTCAAAAAAAAAAAAAAAAAAAAAAAAAAATTACAGATTCAGTGATTCCCCCCCACCTCATCAAATCAAATGAATCAGAACATCTAGGGGTTTACTCAAGGTATCATTTAATTATAAGAAATTTCCCTAAGTGCTTCTTTTTTGATTTTTAGAGTCCAGGTCTTGTGTTGTTGCTTAGGCTGGAGGGCAGTGATGTGATCACAGCTCACTGCAGCCTTGAACTCCTGAGCTCAAGTAATCCTCCTGCCTTAGCCTAAGTAGTTAGGACAACGGTCATGTGCCACTGTGCTGGCTAATTTTTCAATGTTTTGTAGAGATGAGGTCTTGCTATGTTGCCCAGGCTGGTCTAAAATGCCTGGGTTCAAGCAATTCTTCTGCCTTGGCAGGAGTCCCAAAGTGCTGGGACTATAGGCATGAGCCACCACACCTGGCCTCAAGTGCTTCTAATAAGTAGCATCTCCACCAAAGCAAAGCCACTGTTTTGGAGGAAAAAGGTCCATTATTAGGACCCCTTTCCTAGCATTTATTTATTTATTTTGATACAGGGTCTTGCTCTGTCACCCAGGGTGGGGTGCGGTGGCTCAATCACGACTCACTGCAGCCTTGACATCCTGGCCTGAATCCATCCTCTCACCTCAGCCTCCTGAGTAGATGGGACTGCAGGTGCACGCCACCACACCAGGCTAATTTTGTACTTTTTGTAGAGACAGAATCTCACTGTGTTGTCCAGGTTGGTCTCAGACTCCTGGGCTCAAGCGATCCACCTGCCTCAGCCTCCCAAAGTGCTGAGATTACAGGTGTCAGCCACCGTGCTTGGCCCCTAGCATTTATTGAGTGCCCACTCCAGGCCAGGCTTCATCCTCAACCCTCTAGATGCACATTAGTCCATTTGCTGTTTATCAGGGCTCTGCTGAGGTGGAGGGGGAAGATGGCTCCTTTTAATGATGGAGAGGTGCAAAGCTTGTATAGGACAAGGCAAGATCTGAACCTAGAACTCTGGTGCTAAAGCTGATCCCTTAACCACCTCCGTGAGCCAAGGTGGGAACTTGGTTTCCTGAGACCCTGGCTGAGACCCAGGCTGTAGGTCATTCTCTCCAAAGGGATGGACTAAGCTGGTGGTCAAGAGAACAGATGTCCTGGTTCAAGTCCCACCTTGGCCACTCACTGGGGACCTTCAAGAATTCACTTCACTTCAAGTCCCAGCCCATTAGCATAAGCCTTCTTCACCTTAATTTTTTTTTTTTTTTTTTTTTTTTTTTTGAGACAAAGTCTCACTCTGTCACCCAGGCTGGAGTGCAGTGGCGCCATCTTGGCTCACTGCAACCTCCACCTCACAGGTTCAAGTGATGCTCATGCCTCAGCCTCCTGAGTAGCTGGGATTACAGGCATACGCCACCATGCCCGGCTAATTTTTGTATTTTTAGTAGAGATGGGGTTTCACCATGTTGTCCAGGCTGGTCTTGAACTCCTGACCTCAAGGAATCTGCCCACCTCAAGCTCCTAAAGTGCCGGGATTACAGGTGTGAGCCATCACACTCAGCCCCCCAATTTTTTAAAAAAATAATTGTTTATTTATTTATTTATTGAGATGGAGTCTCACTGTGTCACCCAGGCTGGAGTGCAGTGGCAAGATCTTGGCTCACTGCAACCTCTGGCTGCCGGGTTCAAGCGATTCTCTTGCCTCAGCCTCCTGAGTGGCTGGGACTACAGGTGTGTACCACCACGCCTGGCTATTTTTTATATTTTTAGTAGAGATGGGGTTTCATCATGTTAGACAAGATGGTCTCAATCTCCTGACCTCGTGATCCGCCCGCCTCGGCCTCCCGAAGTGCTGGGATTACAGGCATGAGCCACCATGCTTGGCCTATTTTTATTCTTTTAGAGATGGGGTCTCACTCTGTCACTCAGGCTGAAGTGTAATGGTGCAATTTTAGCTCGTTGCAACTCTGACCAACTGGGTGCAAGCAATCCTCTCGCTTCAGCCTCCTCAGTAGCTAGGACTATAGATGTATGCACCATGCCTGTCTGATTTTTAATTTTTAATTTTTTTTTTGAGACAGAGTCTCCCTTCATTGCCCAGGCTGGAGTGCAGTGGTGCAGTCCTGGCTCCCTCCACCTCCTGAGTTGAAACTATTGTCATGCCTCAGCCTCCTGAGTAGCTGGGATTATAGGCGTGTGCCGCCATGCCCAGCTAATTTTTGTATTTTTAGTAGAGACAGGGTTTCACTATGTTGGCCAGGCTGGTCTCGAACTCCTGGCCTCAACAGATCCACCCACTTTGGCCTCCCAAAGTGCTGGGATTACAGGCATGAGCCACTGTGTCCAGCCATTAATTTTTTTTTTTTTTTTATAGAGATGGAGTCTCGCTATGTTGTCCAGCCTGGTCTTGAACTCCTGGCTTCAAGTGATCCTCCCACTTTAGCCACCCAAACTGCTGGGCTTACAGGTGTGAACTAAAATACTTTTTTGTTTTTTTGAGACAGAGTCTCGCTCTGTCGCCAGGCTAGAGTGCAGTGGTGTGATCTCAGCTCACTGCAACCTCTGCCTCCCGCGTTCAAATGATTCTCCTGCCTCAGCCTCCCGAGTAGCTGAGACTACAGGCACGCACCACCACACCCAGCTAATTTTTGTATTTTTTAGTAGAGATGGGGTTTCACCATGTTGGCAAGGGTGGTCTGGATCTCTTGACCTCGTGATCCATCCACCTCTGCCTCCCAAAGTGCTGGGATTTACAGGTGTGAGCCACCGCGCCTGGCCAACTATACTTTTGTGTGTGTGCTGTGAACCTTGTCCATGTGAGAAGAGTGCTGGCTATTTTATTTTATGCATAAAGACTTGTAAATGCATAACAAAATAGCAAGGGCTGCAAGGTAAACTTTTGTAATAAAATAGCTATCAAAATTTTTTTTAAGGCTAGGCACAGTGTCTCATGCCTGTAATCCCAGCATTTTGGGAGGCCAAAGTGGGAGGCCAAAGTGGCAGATTGCTTGACGCCAGGAGTTTGAGACCAGCCTGGCCAACATGGTGAAACACCGTCTCTACTAAAAATACAAAAATTAGCCTGGCATGCTGGTGCGCATCTGTAGTCCCAGCTACTCAGAAGGCTGAGATGGGAGAATCGCCTGAACCCAGGAGGTGGAAGTTTCAGTGAGCCAAGATTGTGCCACTGTACTCCAGCTTGGGCAACAGAGCAAGACTGTGTCTCAAAAAAAAAAAAAAAAAAAAGTTTTAAAAATGGTGATCTAACAATGAATATACTTCTCCATTAACACACTGAGTAGGCCAGGTGCGGTGGCTCCCGCCTGTAATCCCAGGACTTTGGGAGGCCGAGGCAGGCAGATCACGAGGTCAGGAGATCAAGACCATCCTGGCCAACATGCTGAAACCCCAGCTCTACTAAAAATACAAACAATTAGCCGGGCGTGGTGGCATGCGCCTGTAGTCCCAGCTACTCAGGAGGCTGAGGCAGGAGAATGGCGTGAACCCAGGGGGCGGAGCTTTCAGTGAGCCGAGATCACGTCACTGCACTCCAGCCTGGGTGACAGTGAGACTGTCTCAAAACAAAACGAAACAAAACAAAACAAAACAAAAAAACCACTGAGTAACAAATTCTAGCTGTAGGTTTAATCACAAGCAACATTTTAAAGCAATGATGAATGCAAATTAAATGTTAAGGTATCTGCAGCCCTTATAATGCAGTATGAAAATATCTGATATTTATAAGTGACACAGGTCATGTTGATAATATTAAGGGTTGATAATACTAATATTAAGGGTTTGTTATCTCCCTTTAAGATGGAAGGAAATGTTAAAATTTAGTTAGTGGCTGGAGAAAAACAAAGACATATTTATTTTTATTATTATTTTTTTTGAGACTTGCTCTGTTGCTCAAGCTGGAGTGCAGTGGTGTGATCTCAGCTCACTGCAACCTTCACTTCGCGGGTTCAAGTGATTCTCTTGCCTCAGCCTCCCGAGTAGCTGGGATTATGGGCACTCACAAGCACGCCAGGCTAATTTTTTGTAGTTTTAGTAGAGATGGGGTTTTGCCATGTTGGCCAGGGTGGTCTTGAACTCCTAGGCTCAAGTGATTTGCCTGCCTCTGCCTCCCAAAGTGCTGGGATTACAGGTGTGAGTCACTGTGCCTGACCTCTGTGTTTCTTTTTTAAAGATGGAGTCTTGCTGTTGCCCAGGCTGGGGTGCAGTGGCATGATCATAGTTCACTGCAACCTCCACCTCCTGGGCTCAAAATATCTTCCCACCTCAGCCTCCTGAGTAGCTGGGACTACAGGCACGAGTTACCATGCCTGGCTAATTAAAAATTTTTTTTTTTTTTTTTTTTTTGTAGGGACAGGGGCTTGCTTTGCTGCCCAGGCTGGTTGAGAACGTCTAGCTTCAAGCGATCCTCCTGCCTTGGCCTCCTGAAGTGCTAGGATTACAGGCATGAGCCACTGTGCTCAGCCTGATTTCAGTTTTCTTTCTTTCTTTTTTTTGAGACAGAGTTTCACTCTTGTTGCCCAGGCTGGAGTGCAGTGATGTGATCTCGGCTCACCGCAACCTCTGCCTCCCAGGTTCAAGCGATTCTCCTGCCTCAGCCTCCCGAGTAGCTGGGATTACAGGCATGCGCCACCACACCCGGCTAATTTTGTATTTTTAGTAGAGACAGAGTTTCTCCATGTTGGTCAGGCTGGTCTCGAACTCCCGACCTCAGGTGATCCGCCCACCTTGGCCTCTCAAAGTGTTGGAATTACAGCCATGAGCCACCTCGCCCAGCCTGATTTCAGTTTTCTTATCTCTAAAATGGATGCTAACGACTCCCAGCCATGATGACTCCCATCATTTTGAGGAGCTGGATACATAAGCAGCCATATGGTAACACTCACAGGTTGAGTCTCCCTGGGACTCCTTGGCAAACACAAGAATGCCTAAGTAGGATCTGTGGCCACTGGCAGGATGCTGAAGCCACCCTTGAGGTTGGGGTTCTTGGGGCCATGTGGGGAGACCATCGTCCAGGACCCATTGTTCTCCCTTGGGCTTCTCCCAAGCCCACAGCTGTAGCCCCAAGGTGGTACTTACCAGAATCCCAAAAGCCATGACTTTCAGCACACATTCCAGGGAGAAGAGGGAGGTGAAGACGATGTTGAACACCCTCAGGGCATTTTCATAAGCAACAGAAGCCCCATAGAACTAGAGGAAAGAAGCAGGAGTAGCAGGGGTCAGTGAGCAGGGGTGGGAAGTAGTGGGAAGTGGGGAGGCAGCTTCATGGCTGTTCTCCAGGCAACACTCCGGCCCCAGGCAAGGGCTGAGCAACCTCACTGGTAGGAGGCAAGGTTCAGGAAAGCCCAGCTCTCCACCGGACTAGGCTCTTCTTTTCACATCCAAAAAAACAAAAACCTCCCCCCGCCTCCTTTTTTTTTTTTTTTTTTTGGTAGACGGGGTCTTCCTTGAACTCACAATCCTACCTTAGCCTCCTGATAGTCGGGACTATAGGCATACGCCATTGTGCTTGGCTGAATTATACTTTTTTTTTTTTTTTTTTTTTGAGGAGTCTCACTCTGTCACCCAGGCTGGAGTGCAGTGGCGTGATCTCAGCTCATTGCAAGCTCCGCCTCCTGGGTTCACGTCATCCCCCTGCCTCAGCTTCCCAAGTAGCTGGGACTACAGGTGCCCGCCACCACGCCCAGCTAACTTTTTGAATTTTTAGTAGAATTTTAGTAGAGGGTTTCACCGTGTTAGCCAGGATGGTCTTGATCTCCTGACCTTGTGATCCGCCCGCCTTGGCCTCCCAGAGTGCTGGGATTACAGGCTTGAGCCGCCGTGCCCAGCCTCCTTATTTTTTTTGAGATGGAGTCTCACTCTGTCACCCAGGCTGGAGTGCAGTGGTGTGATCTCAGCTCACTGCAACTTCCGCCCTCTGGGTTCAAGCGATTCTCATGCCTCAGCTTCTCATGCAGCTGGTATTATAGGCGTGTGCCACCACGCCCGGCTAATTTTTGTATTTTTAGTAGAGATGGGATTTCACCATGTTGGCCAGGTTGGTCTCTAACACCTGGCCTCAAGTGATCCGCCTGCCTCGACCTTCCAAAGTGCTGGGATTACAGGTGTTAGCCACCGCGCCCGGCCACTATTGATTGTTTTTGAAGTGCCCAGAAGGCGCTAAGGTCCTTGCATGAACTTTCTCATTCAATCCTCTCACCTCCTCTGGAGGGGGCAAAGGTGCTATTATTATCATTCCCATTTTATTGACAGGGAAACCGAGTCCCCAGAAAGTCACTGGTTGCTTGCGCAAAGGTAAATGAATTAAATGGAAGAGCTGGGCTTGAATCCATGCTTTGGAGTCCAAAGCACAGGGCGAAAGGTTTTCAGAGTTTTTTTTTTTTTTTTTTGGGAAGCAGCTCCTTAGCCCTGGAGATTTTAGGGTCCTCACCTACCCCTTCTCCTTCATTTCTTTCTTTTTCTTTTTTTGAGACGGAGTCTCGCTCTTGTTGCCCAGGCTAGAGTGCAATGGTGTGATCTCGGCTCATGGCAACCTCCGCCTCCCAGCTTCAAGCAATTCTCCTGCCTCAGCCTCCCGAGTAGCTGGGATTACAGATGCATACCACCACGCCTGGCTAATTTTGTATTTTTAGTAGAGATGGGGTTTCTCCGTGTTGGTCAGGCTGGTCTTGAACTCGTGATCTCAGGTGATCTGCCCGCCTCGGCCTCCCAAAGTTCTGGGATTACAGGCATGAGCCACCGTGCCCAGCCCCCTCATTTCATTAATCAAACATTTATAGAGAGCTTCTTGTTCCGTCCGAGCCAGATCCTTGTTGGACTAGGAATTCAGGGGTGAGGTCCTCACAAGTGGGTGGGGGACACCGTCACGCAACCTGACGCGGATTTTTGTGGCAGGCGACATAAAGATAGGATGCCTGCTAAGACAGGCACCTCAAGCAGTCTTGGGTGGTCAGGGAAGGCTTTCTGGAGGAAGAGGTCTGCAGGTACAGCTGGGAAGAAGAAGCTGGCCGGGGGAGTGGTGGGAACAGTGTGTCAGGTAGAGGGAACAGCAGGAACAAAATCTCAGAGGTGATCCAGAGTGTGGTCTGTCTGGGAAACTGCCAGATGGTTTCATTTTACCAGGGTAGGGACAGGAACGAGGTGGGGGTTAAGCAGTGCTGGGGGCTGGTGTGGGGCACTTACCTTCATCATCAGCACGATGGTGTTGAGGGCGATCATGGCCATGATCGTGTACTCGAAAGGTGGAGACACCACGAACTGCCACATACGGTACTGGAAGCTCTGCTTGTTCTGCGGCATGTGTCGGGTCAGTGGCTTGGCGCTGATGGCGAAATCGATGCAGGCCCTCTGCGGGAGAGAGGCCAGTGGTGAGAGCGGCAGAGGCAGGAGGAAGGCGGCTGTACACCGGGCACCCTCTGTCTAACTCGTCGCGGTTCTCAAGTGCTTCTGCTTGAGTCTCTGCCTCTCTTGCCACCAGCCAGGATTCCTGGGCTCCCTCTTCCTTCTCACCATTGCTTTCTTATCCCAACAGCTACAGTTGCTTGAGATGTCACCAATTGCCAAAACTTGCACTGACATTTCCCCATTATTGCATGGCTAATGCAAACACGGGAAGTGGGTACTATCAATGGCCTCACTTTGCAGATGACCAAAATAGAGGCTTAGAGAGGTTAAACCACTTGCCTGAGGCGACACAGCTACCAAGTGTGCCAAATCAAATTGAAGCCTAATCCTTCTTTCCCTTCCTCCCTCCCTCCCTCCCTCCCTCCTTCCTTCCTTCCTTCCTTCCCTCCCTCCTTCCTTCCCTCCCTCCCTCCTTTCTTTCCTCCCTCCTTCCTTCCCTCCCTCCTTCTTTCCTTCCTTCCTCCCTCCCTCCTTCCCTTTCCTTTTTCCTTCCTTCCCTTCATTCCTTCCACCCTTTCCCCTTTCCTTTCTCTCTTCTTCCTTCTTTCCTTCCCTCCCTTTCTTTCTCCTTCATTCCTTCTTCCCTCCCTATCTCCTTCCCTCCCTCCCTCCTTTCTTTCTCTCTCTCATTTCCTTCCTTCCTTCCTTCCCTCCCTCCCTCCCTCCTTCCTTTTTTTTTCTTTGACATGGGCTTTCTTTGTCACCCAGGCTGGAGTGCAGTGCAATCACAGCTCACTGCAGCCTTGACCTCCTGGACTCAAGTGATCCTCCCGCTTCAGCCTCCTGAGTAGCTGGGACTACAGGCGTGCACCACCACACTCAGCTAATTAAAATTTTTTTTTTTTTTTTATCATAGAGATGGGGTCTCACTATGTTGCTCAGGCTGGTCTTGAACTTCCGGGCTCAAGCAATCCTCCTGCCTTGGCCTCCTAAAGTGTTAAGATTACAGGCGTGAGCCACTGCGCCCAGCCCATTCTTTCTTACTGAATACTTTGCTGCTTCTTCTCCTTCTCTTCGAGGGAGAGAGAACGAGGAATAGTGGTTATTAAGTCTTAAGGGTCAAGGGAGCATAGGATATATTCTAGGTCCTCTATTTAGCTTGGATGATGCCAGAGAGGCAAAGAGTCATGTCTATACTCTCTGGTAGACTGGGGACTGGATTTTCTTTCCTTTTTTTGAGACAGGGTCATGCTCTGTTGCCCAGGCTGGAGTGCAGTGGCATGATGATAGCTCACTGCAGCCTCGAACTCCCAAGCTCAAGGGTCCTCCCACCTCAGCCTCCCATGTTACTGGGACTAAAGGTGTGCACCATCATACCTGGCTAATTTTTTTGATTTGTAGTAGAGATGGGGTCTTTCTATGTTGGCCGGGCTGGTCTCAAACTCCTGAGCTCAAGTGATCCTCCTGCCTCAGCTTTCCAAAATGTTGGGATTACAGGTGTGAGCCACCACACCTGGCTTGGCTTTTCATTCATAAATATTCACCACCCTTCACTAGGGGAGATTGTATTTGCCCACTCCACTGACGTCAGAATGGATGTGTGACTTGCTTTGGCTGATGAAATGTGAGCAGAAGTGACATGTGTCATTTTTGAGCACAAGCCTGAAGAGCTGAACCTCAGTCTGATATACTCTCTTTTTCATCTGGAGCATCTCAGAGGGAGGCTGCTCTGCTGCTCTGCCAGCCTGGCAACCAGAATAAAGATGGCAAGATCCACAACTGATGTCGACATGCAGTGTGAGCAAAAAATAAGTCCCTTTGTGGATATTTGGCAATGAAATCTGGGATTGCTTGTTACTGCGGCATAACCTAGTCTAAACTGACTGATACATACGCTATATGATGTGTTTCCTCTGGAAACTCCATGAAAGGCTGCCCTGAAGACTGGATTCTGTTTGGAGGATGCTTCTGTTCCCTCCCCCAGGTACCCCTAGAAACAGGTTCCTGGGTGTTGTGTGTGTGTGTTTTAAAGTTTGTGTGTGTCCCCAGTTTTTAAAGGACAGATGGAATTGGAAGTGGCACCTCATTTTTCTCCAGGCTGTATTCCTCCATCATCTTGTCCCCTTGCTCCTGGAAGGTGATGATGATCAAGGCCACAAAGATATTGACAAAGAAGAAGGGGAACACCACAAAGTAGACGACGTAGAAAATGGACATCTCCATGCGGTACCCCGGGCTGGGGCCCTGGTTCTCAAAGGTGGCATCCACTGAGTGCTTGAGGACCCTGCAAGGGATGGGGCAGGGAGAGGGAAGGGGCAGGAAGGAGAGAGACAGGGACCCAAGGGGTGAGGAGGAAGGTGGAGAGAGGGTGGAAGTGAGATGGTGGAATAGGAACCAAGGGAAATGAAAAAGAAATTTAAGTAGTCACTGTTTTTTGAAAGGCTGACAACAATGTCAGTTATTTCTTAATTTTAGTTTTAATTTTTTGAGATGGAGTTTCGCTCCTGTTGCCCAGGCTGGAGTGCAGTGGTGCGATCTTGGCTCACTACAACCTCCGCCTCCTGGGTTCAAGTGATTCTCCTGCCTCAGATTCCCAAGTAGCTGGGATTACCGACATGTGCCACCACGCCTGGCTAATTTTTTTGTATTTTTAGTAGAGACGGGGTTTCACCATGTTGGCCAGGCTGGTCTTGAACTCCTGATCTCAGGTGATCCACCTGCCTCCCAAACTGTTGAGATTACAGGTGTGAGCCACCACGCCCGGCCAATGTCAGTTATTTCTACTGCTGTGCATGAAGGGCTTGCTGTGTGCTGGAAACAATATTCAACGATTCATCCTCACCTGCTCAGCAACCCTCCCAGGGAGGTTATTAGTGGCTCCAGTTTGCACATGAGGAAATTGAGGTTCAGCAATTTAAAGGGACGTGCTGAAGATCACCCACTTATAAGTGGCCAAGTCGGGATTTAAAGACAGGTTGTGGCAATGGAGGGAGTAGAAGTGGGTTGTATGCATGTAGAGTGGGTATTTGAGCACAGGTGATGCTGGGTGCTCAGGAGGTACAATGGGGATATATATGAGAGTGGGTAAGTGCACAGCAGCTCTGTACAGTAGTGCAGGTTGTACACTGCTCAAAGGCTTTGTGTCTAAGTGATACCTTCACATGATAGGCATGATAGATTTGTGTATTCATGACAATTTTTTGGCAGGTGGCCCTCCAGTGCCTTGTTTGAACAAAATCATTTAAGTCTATTGTGATGATTTTCAGACAGATGGAAATGAAGCCTGTTGAGAAAGCGGTGTTTAAAAAAACTTTGCTCAAAGGTGCCTTGTGGGTTAGCACTATTCCCACGTGTGAGTACTGGATGTGTGTGAGAGTGGGTAGTAGGGCATGTTCAGGTTGGCATATTTGCTGAGAGAGGGAGGGAGGTGAGGATGCTGAGGGCACATGCTGGAATCTACCAAGCTTCCAGCCTGGCATTTCCAAGACCTCTGAGAGAAAGACCACGACTTGGACGAGGTGAGGGAGGGAGGCATTTGTTTTGGGTGCAAATTAAGGGGGTACTGAAAATCTCAGTAATCAAGATAATCTTTTGCTCCAATATTTTAAAAAATCAAAATTAATGCAAAAAGTCCATGATGAACAAATATCAATTTCTTCTTTTTTTTTTCAGGGATGGGGGTCTCCTTCTGTTGTCTAGGCTGGAGTACAATGGTACAATCACAGCTCACTGCAGCCTTGAACTCCTGGGCTCAAGCGATCCTCCCACCTCAGCCTCCTGAGTAGCTGGGATAACAGGTATGAGCCACCGCAAGTGGCTCAAAATTTTAAATAAAGACTAAGTCCATGATTCAGCCTCACCTATTTTTTTTTTTGAAGGCGGGAAGGCCATAGTCTTGCTCTGTCACTCAGGATGAAGTGCAGTGGTGCAATCTTGGCTCACTGCAACCTCTGCCTCCTGGGTTCAAGTGATTCTCGTGTCTCAGCCTCCTGAGTAGCTGGGACCACAGGTGTGAGCCACCATGCCTGGCAGTTTTTTTTTTTTTTTTTTGGTATTTTTAGTAGACATGGAGTTTTGCCATGATGGCCAGGCTGATCTCAAACTGCTGGCCTCAAGTGATACACCTGCCTTGGCCTCCTAAAGTGTTGGGATTACAGGCGTGAGCCACCATGCCCGGCCTCCAAGACCTTTCTTATTGCTAAGCTCTCAGGCCCTTTATCCTCCTGCTCCCCGGGGCTCCTCCTGGGTAGATTTCCAGTCGGGCCACTTACTGTGGCCAGCCTTCTCCCGTGGACACGGTGAAGAGGGTCAGCAGAGCCCACAGCACATTGTCGTAGTGGAATTCATACTTCTTCCACTCCCGATCTCGCGCCTTCACCTCATTCTTCTCGTACAGGAGGTATTTGCCTCTGCCACAGAGAGTGGGGACTGTTAGTAGACGGGAAAGAGGGGCTGTCTTGCACTTGTCTTTGGTTATCTGAGACAGGGGGAGGGAAAGGAAGAGGGGTCCACCAGCCTAGACTGCCTGGGAAGCAGTGACTCCCCATCCTGCCACCATGTGTCCCTGTGCTTCATGGGGGATTATGTGTGCATCTACTTCGAGATAAATCCATGGGTGATGGCACAATCTTACTCCTGGTGGGAGAGCTGACCCAGGGTCCAGCACTCTCTTCCAACGTGATAACTTCTAGTCCTCAGGGTGAGAGCCTCAGGCTTGCTGGGGACGGGGTGGAGGGAGTTTAGGAGGAGGCAGAGAGACATAGGGGACATTTACAGGTTCATCAGGCTAAGGGAGGTTGCTACTCCTTTTCAAGGCAGGAAACAAGGGATAGTTCCAGACTCCTATCCAGACATCTGGCATCCTCCTAATTTCAATAAATAGCCATCAAGATAACAACAGGCTACCACATGTTGCAAAATGCCACTTTACACTGGTAACAATATCACTATATATACACATACATATATATACACACACACACACTACATATATGTGTGTATATATATACATATATACATATATATATACATATATACATATATACATATATATACACATATATATACATATATACATATATATATATATATTTTTTTTTTGAGACGGAGTCTGGCTCTGTTGCCCAGGCTGGAGTACAGTGGCCCAATCTGGGATCACTGCCAGCTCTGCCTCCCGGGTTCACGCCATTCTCCTGCCTCAGCCTCCCGAGTAGCTGGGACTACAGGCGTCTGCCAGCATGCCCAGCTAGTTTTTTTGTATTTTTAGTGGAGACAGCGTTTCACCGTGTTAGCCAGGATGGTCTCGATCTCCTGACCTTGTGATCCGCCCGCCTCGGCCTCCCAAAGTGCTGAGATTACAAGCATGAGCCACCGCGCCCAGCCTATATGTATATATTTTTGAGAGGCAGGGTCTCACTCTGTCACGCAGGCTGGAGTGCAGTGGTACCATCATAGTGCATTGCAGCCTTGAACTCCTGTGTTTAAACAATCCTCCCACCTCAGCCTCCCGGGTAGCTGGGACTACAGGTGTGTGCTACCATGCTCCGCTAACTTTTAAAATTTATTTTGTAGGATGGGCTCTCATTATGTTGCCCAACCTGGTCTCCAACTCCTGGCCTCAAGTGATCCTCCCACCTCAGCCTCCCAAAGTGTTGGAATTACAGGTGTGAGCCACTGCACCTGGCCTCTTACCTAACTTATTTGGTAATGAAACCTGATCTGATTGGACATGAAGCTCTTTATACTTGTTATTTACCCCATTTGATGTAAATAGTTACACATTTTATGGCAGAAATATTGTGTTTGATTATAGGGCTGCCTTAGACCCAGCTGAGGGTGTCATGTCTGACATGGGAATCTCAAAATATTCTCAACTTTGAAACACATCTGCCTGTAACGATTTCAAGTAAGGAACTGTGGACGTGTATTAATATCCCTCACGTGACAAAGGCGGTGGCTGAAAGGTCAAGCAATTTGCTTAGGACTCATTCTGTGGCTATGGGTGGTGACTCAAATTCTAAAACCGGTTTTCTTTCTACCCAAGATCCAAGCTGATTGCAACTGAGTCACTCTCAAGGCTCACCACTTCTCCAGTCTCTGAGCCCAAGTGGCCAATGCCTCTAGCCACTTTTCCCCGCCCACCTGCCCGTTCCAATGGGAATGTGCTCGAAAGTGGAGACCCACCGACAATCTTTCTCAAACTCCTTAGACTCGTCAGTGCAGTGGAAGAATTTCCCCTTGAAGAGCTGCACAGCCACCACGGCGAAGATGAACATGAATAGCATGTAGACGATGAGGATGTTGAAGACGTTTTTAAGCGAGTTCACCACACAGTCAAACACAGCCTGTGGGGTGGAGTTGACAGAGAGCATCAGGGGCTGGGGACCTGCCCAACCTTCTGCCTCCAATGGCCCATAATATCAAAATACTGCCATGATTATTCCCATTTTACAGGCAAGGTCATAAGTTAAGTCACTAGGGTAAGGTCCCCTCAGCTTTCAGAAATAAGTGTTGGAGGAGTTGGACTCAATCCTGGCATTCTATGGATCTAAAACTCCCAAATGGGATACCAGAGATGCTTTTAGGTGATACAGGAGCCCAACACAGAAAAACAAGGTAACAAAGTTACTTCCTCTCCAACTCTCTCAATCCTTTTGAGTGAAGGAGAAATTTTTACTTAGTTGCTACTATGTTAACACCTACCATTGACACTTTCCCTCTTTAACCAAGAAAGAGCAGTTGTCAATGCACAAAGCCTTGGGCAGGCAGCCGTATTTGGTTAGATTTCCATAACAGTATCTGTTTTCTGTCTTTAATTTTTAGTACAGACAGAGTCTAACTATGTTGCCCAGGCTGCACTCATTCTCCTGGGCTCAAGCAACACTCCTGCTGTGGTCTTCCAAAATGCGGGGATTACAGGTGTGACTTGATTTAAAGAAACATATTACATAAGAGACAATACTGGGGACCCCCAGGTGAAGCATACACTGAAAGTGGGTGCTCTAATGACTGGATTTTATTTCCTTTAATTTTTTTTTTTTTGAATGACAGGCTTTTGGGAAATGCTGGTTCATGCTGTTTTGGAATGGGAGATATTAGAGCCTAGAATAGGTAGATGAAAAGTCAAAATTTTATGGAACAAGAAATCTAGTTCCTGCTTCCCAGATCGCGGTTATACACTTTTAAATCCATATGATGCCTTCATGCGAATTAGGAAAAAGGATCTTAACCCCAAGACATTTCATCTAAAGAAAAATTGCCATAATACACAGATTATTTTAGGTCAACTCACTTTACTGCCATCTGCTGGGAAGTTGTAATAATACAAATATCCACATACAATGGCTAGGATGTTATCAGCACCTCCTTTAACGTGTTGTCCTTGAGCAGTGTGCAACCTGCTCAACTGTACATGATAACCCTGACAGTCCCCCCCCAGCGCACCCCACCATCTCCCAATCTCACCTTGAGCTTTGGCAGCCGCTTGATGGTTTTAAGAGGTCGTAGCACCCGGAGGACTCGGAGGGATTTAATCGTGTTAATGTCTTTTCCTTTGCTATTACCACTGTGAAGGAATGTTTAGGTGGGGAGAAGGGAAGAGAGGAAGCAGAGGTCAGGTTGGGTAGGGGGCAGCCCACAGCTCCATGGGACTCTACCCTCCCAGGCCTAGAAGTCTGGGGTGAGCTTGGCACAGCCCTGCCCTTCCTGGTGAAGAGTGGTCCATTTCACCTGTTAAGCTTGGGCTCGGGAGCCAGTAAGTAGGTGGTTTTTTGTGGTTCTGGTCCCAGGGTTGGTTGAGGGCCCTTTGCCATCTGGCTGGGCCTGAGCAGCTGTATTGGGTGTCCCTGAGACCCAGCACAAGGGGGTTGGCTGATTCCCCACCCCCCATTTCTGCACAGCTTTTCTTTTTTTTTCTTTTTTGAAACAGGGTCTGGCTCTGTCACCAAGGCTGGAGTGCAGTGGCATGATCTCGGCTCACTGCAACCTCTGCCTCCTGGGCTAAAGCCATCCTCCCACCTCAGCCTCCCAAGTAGCTGGGACTACAGGCACACGCCACTGCGCCTGGCTAATTGTTTTGTCTTTTTTGTAGAGATGAGGTTTCACCATGTTGCCCAGGCTGGTTTCAAACTCCTGAGCTCAAGCAATCTGCCCTCCTCACCCTCTGAAAGTGCTGGGATTACAGGTGTGAGCCACTACACCTGGTCACAGCTATTTTCAAAAAAGCCCTTGGTCTGGGAGTTTAGTGGTCCCCTACGTATTTTTTTTTTTTTTTGAGATGGAGTTTCACTCTTGTTGCCCAGGCTGGAGTGCAATGGTATGATCTTGGCTCACTGCAACCTCCACCTCCCAGGTTCAAGTGATTCTCTTGCCTCAGCCTCTCCAAGTAGCTGGGACTACAGGTGCGTGCCACCATGCCCAGCTAACTTTTGTATTTTTAGTAGAGATGGGGCTTCACCATGTTGGCCAGGCTGGTCTTGAACTCCTGACCTCAGGTGACCCACCCACCTCGGCCTCCCAAAGTGTTGGGATTACAGGCGTGAGCCACTGCGCCTGGCCCCCGTGTATTCTTTTTAAAGGTGGTATCGGTGGGCTTTTAAAAAAATGGGATTTTCTCCCCCTTCCAATGGGATTCTGGAAGATGCTTAAAGTGGCCCTTATACCAAATCTCCCCTCCTCCACCATATTCCCTGAGCCTGAAGGAGGGAAAATAACCGGGTGCCGCTCCTTTCAGATGGTGATGTGGCTGCTGCCATGGTCTCTGCTGCATTGCTCCAAGGGTCTCTGAGCCCATCTTTGCCAGAGAGGACTGCACAGAAGTTCAGTCCAAGGTCTGTTGGAACTGAGCTTAGCAATGGAGACCCCAGAATGCCATGACACCCTTGGCCAACTATGACTCAGGCCCCCAAGAGGAGGGTATTGAGTGGGACCATGAATAGCTTGTGGTTCATGGCACTCATGACCCATCCAGTTGTCCACACCAGAAACCTGAGAGTCATGTTCAACTGCCTGCCCTCTATCCCCATCCCCAGTGGGTCACCTTCCTTAACATCCCACCATCCGTTCCTGGGTGCCATCCCCCCTCACCCGTCTCCTAACTTGCTCCTCATTCCCTGCCTCTTCTTCCATGTTTTATGCACGCAGTGGCCAAAGCCAATGACCATGTCACTCTTTCTCTTGCTCAGAATTCTTCTGGAGCACCTGAATTCTCAGAAGAGCAAGTGCAAACTTCTGGGCATGGCATTCAAGTCTCTTGAAAATCTAGTCCAACTTACCTTCATCTTTGCATTCCCATTTATGGCTACATATCTCAAGCCCCAGCCACATTCTTTTGCCTCTGTCCGCTTATGCATATACTGTTCCCACTGCTAGAAATGCCCTTCCTCCACTTCTCCAGTCACAGAACTACCCGGTCCTCAAAGCCCAAATTACCTGTTGCTCCCTCCCACAGCATTTCCTGACTGCCTACCTCTGGCTCCTGCCAGCTCCTATGTGCTGTTTTGGAGTTAATCTTTGTTTGTTTCTTCGGTCTCTGGTTTTAAACAGAAAACTCTTCAAAGGCTTACAGTGTAATCTACTCTTCTCTGAGTTCATTTTCCCTTTAATCTTTTTTTTTTTTTTTTTTTTTGAGATGGAGTCTTGCTCTATTGCCCAGGCTGGAGTGCAGTGGCATGATCTCGGCTTACTGCAACCTCTGCCTCCCGGGTTCAAGCGACTCTCCCGCCTCAGCCTCCCGAATAGCTGGGACTACAGGCATGAGTCACCACACCTGGCTAATTTTTGTATTTTCAGTAGAGACAGGGTTTCACCGCGTTGGCCAGGCTGGTCTCGAACTCCTGACCTCAAGTGATCCACTGGCCTTGACTCCCAAAGTGCTGGGATTACAGGCATGAGCCACCGCGCCAGGCCATTTCCCCTTTAATCTTGATTCTTGTCCCAGCCCCTAGCCTGCGCCTGGTGTGTGGTCTCAGGACATGTGAATGCCTCCGGTTGGAGTCTTTGGGTGGGGAGGTCACCTAGAAAACATCTCCCTATAGTGACCTCCCAGGTCATGAGCAAAGCTGCCTCAGAGACCTCCATCACTATGTGTCTCAGTATCCAGTGCAAAAACATCATTCTTCACACCATTTGCTTTTTAAAAGACTCCATTTTTTCGTTTTTCAGGCAACAAAGAAGATAATTGTATTTTAGCCTGCTAGGCAGAGATATACTCCAGGATTCAGCAGTCTGAACATTTTTTTTTCTTTTTAAAACCAACAACATCATTATTATCTCAAGGCTGTGCCCCCAGGTGTGAGACACACGTTGGACAGTCACTGAGATAATTTTAGGCAGAGCAGGGGCACAGATTAAATAATTGGATCTCAGAGGGACATAATCATTTCTTTTTCTTTCTTTTTTTTTTTTTTATTATACTTTAAGTTTCTTTTCCACGTGTCTTTCAGACGTTCTAAAAGAGAAAGGAAGCCGCAGGTAGATGCTAATAGGCCTTTAACACCTCCCTAACACTTAGTAATTTTCCTTTTAACAAAGAGCCCAGCTTGAAGGCAACAACATTGTCTGATTTCTGTTAGATTTATTTTTTTTTATTTTTATTTTTTGAGATGGCGTTTCTCTCTTGTTGCCCAGGCTGGAGTGAATGGCATGATCTCAGCTCACGGCAGCCTCTGCCTCCCCGTTCAAGCAATTCTTTTGCCTCAGCCTCCCGAGCAGCTGGGATTACAGGCATGCGCCATCACGTCCGGCTAATTTTGTATTTTTAGTAGAGACGGGGTTTCTCCATGTTGGTCAGGCTCGTCTCAAACTCCCAACCTCAAGTGATCCGCCCACCTCGGCCTCCCAAAGTGCTGGGATTATAGGTGTGAACCACCGTGTCTGGCCTAGATTTACTTTTGCAGATTTATCTTAGGTTAGCAATGCTGGTTGTAAGTGGATAATATAGTTTCCTTTTTTTTTTTTTTTAAATTAAAGAGATGGAGTCTCAGGGTGGAGTGCAGTGGTGCGATCATAGCTCACCGCAGCCTCCAACTCCTGGGCTCAAGTGATCCTTCGGTCTCAGCCTCCCAAATGGCTGGGACTGCAGGCATGCACCACTGCACCTGGCTAAAGTTTCCTTTTGAAATGGAAGTTTAGAATACATGTTGATAGAAAAAAAATGTCAAGGAACTGTACATCCAGGTTGCACATGGAACTGGCTAAAATCTTGATGTCCCAAACAAGTGACATTTGGGAGCATGTCTCCATGGGCGTTCTGCATCTCCTCATCTGAAAATGATTCCATGGCCATTTTATATTTTTATTATTTAATTTATTTTATATATTTTTTTGAGACGGAGTCTCACTCTGTCGCCCAGGCTGGAGTGCAGTAGTGTGATCTCAGCTCACTGCAACCTCCGCCTCCCAGGTTTAAGTGATTCTCCTGCCTCAGCTTCCTATGTAGCTGGGATTACAGGTGTGTACCACCATGCCCAGCTAATTTTTTGTATTTTTAGTAGAGATGGGGTTTCACCATGTTGGCCAGGCTGGTCTCAAACTCCTGACCTCAAGTCATCTACCCGCCTCGGCCTCCCAAAATGCTGGGATTAGAGGCGTGAGCCACCGTGTCTGGCCCACTTTCATTGCTTCTGATAACTGCTCCACCCAGCTTGTCTATTGAAACTGAACCTCTGCCCCTTCTGTTCTCTGCAAGAACTGGTGAGGCATGGGCGGAGGCATTGGCAAGACCCTTTGGGATGCCTCCTTCCCAGGAAGTGAGTTCTGGTCATTTGAAGTGACAGGACAGCGGCGGCAAGGACACAAGGCCACAGAAACAGGCCCAGAACTAATGAGGCTGCACCAGGGGACAGATCACAAGAGACAGAATATGAGAGAGAGAGAGAGAGAGAGAGAGAGAGAGAGAGACTTTACCGTGTACTGCTCCTGGTGATGTGGCATCAGAGGGAGAGACAGATCGTTAAGTGGCCTCAGAAAAAAGAACACAGAACACGCACGTACACACACGCACCCCTGAGCACCCCCGAGTCCCCGCCCGGGCACCAGTTGGGGGAACCTCAGGCTCATGGTGCTGGCTGATGTCCATCCTTCCATCTGGAAGCCGCCCCCACCTCCATTCAGTCCCCCGCCCTTGGCAGGCACCTGGCACTGGCCAAGAAAGCACCTAAGAAAGCCAAATTTCCAGGTAGCAGGACAGCTGCAAAGCTGTCAGTTACCAAAGGTGAATTCACCACGGAAAGTCACTGCCAAGAGCCGGAGAAACCCCTCTTCTCCAGGCGTTGTGGAGCTGCAAGGTTTTAGAATGTCTAAAAGGTTGTGAGCTTTGAAGTTGAGGGGACCTGGGTTTGAATCCTGACTCTGCCTCTCGTTATCTTCATCTGCAAAAGAGGCCCAGACTGGGTGCCGTGGCTCACAGCTATAATCCCAGCACTTTGGGAGGACGAGTTGGGAAGATTGCTTGAGGCCAGAAGTTCGAGACCAGCCTGGACAACATAGGGAGACCCTGTCTCTCTCTTTCTCTCCTTTTTTTTTGAGGCAGGTTCTCCCTCTGTTGCCCAGGCTGGAGTGCAGTAGTGGGATCTTGGCTCACTGTAGCCTCAATCTCCAGGGCTCAGGTGATTCTCCCACCTTAGCCTCCCAAGTAGCTGGAAATACAGGCAAATTTCCATTTTTTGTAGAGATGGGGGTCTCATTATGTTGCCCAGGCTGGTCTCAAACTCCTGGGCTCAAGTGATCCTCCTGCCTAGGCCTCCCAGAGCGCTGGGATTACAAGTGTGAGCCACTGCATCCTGGGCAAGACTCTGTCTCTTAAAACAGCCAACCAACCAACCAACCAACCAACCAACCAACCAACCCAGGTCTGTGGAATTCTGATGTTTGATTAACAATAGCTATGGCCTTGGCTTTGCTCTTTATGAAGGAGGGGTCAGCAAAGAGTTCTGACTTGGGATGGAATTAGAAGCAACTCTGAAGCCCTCTGAGCAAATGCGGGCCTGGAGAAAGCTATCAGCACCTAGCAGCTGGTCCTCTCATGATTTGTTGGAATCAGGCTTGGGGCTCATTAGGAGCCTTCAACAATGACTGGAGATCCAGGTTAGAAAGACTTGACCACCATCAGAATGGCGGAAACCCTGTCGTCAAGCAGACTCTAAGGAATTTTCCATCCACGACCCCTTTGGAAGTTAGTGATTTTTTTTTTTTTTTTTTTTTTTTTGAGACGGAGTCTCGCTCTGTCGCCCAGGCTGGAGTGCAGTGGCAAGATCTCGGCTCACTGCAAGCTCCGCCTCCCACGTTCAAGCCATTCTCCTTCCTCAGCCTCCAGAGTGCTGGGACTACAGGCGCCCACCACCACGCCCAGCTAATTTTTTTGTATTTTTAGTAGAGATGGGGTTTCACCGTGTTAGCCAGGATGGTCTCGAACTCTTGACCTCGTGATCCGTCCACCTTGGCCTCCCAAAGTGCTGGGATTACAGGTGTGAGCCACCGCGCCTGGCCGTGATATTTTTTAAAACACAGAATGGTTTAAATGTCTACAAATATTCCACGTGGATTCTCCTCCACACCCCCTCATCTCCTTTTCCTGTAGTCTGACTTGGGGTTCTCAAACTCAGTGTATCTAGGAATTATTGCATATGTAGAGTCATATAGATTCTACTTTTTTTTTTTTTTTGATGGATTCTCACTCTGTTGCCAGGCTGGAGTTCAGTGGCGCAATCTCGGCTCACCGCAACCTCCGCCTCCCAGGTTCAAGTGATTCTCCTGCCTCAGCCTCCCAAGTAGCTGGGACTACAGGCATGTGCCACCACGCCCAGCTAATTTTTGTACTTTTAGTAAAGACAGGGTTTCACCATGTTGGCCAGGATGGTCTTGATCTCTTGACCTTGTGATCCACTCGCCTCAGCCTTCCAAAGTGCTGGAATTACAGGCGTGAGCCACCTCACCCGGCCTTATTTTATATTTGTAGAGACGTAGTCTTGCTCTGTCGCCCAGGCTGGAGTGCAGTAGCACAATCAGAGCTTACTGCAGCCTTGAACTCCCTGGCTCAGGTGATTCTCCCACCTCAGCCTCCCAAGTAGCTGGGACTACAGGTGAGAGCCACCACACCCAGCTTCTTTATGGATGATTGAGGGAGTTTTCAATGACAGTCATTTTTGCCTAATCTGCTGACTTTAGGTTTCATATGGGAGTCTTCTGGACATCACTGCATCTGCCTATGGGAAGACAGCACCATTATGCCCATTTTCCAGATGAGGAAGCTGAGGCCTAGAGAAAAAGAGTGACCTGCCCGAGGGCAGGCACACAGCTGGGAAGACAGACTGAGATTCAAACCCAGGTGTGGGTATCTTGCACTCTAATCTTCTTTCCATTTCATCATACACAAGAAAAATAATGCCTTCAGGGGTGGGGGCTGTTTTGAAGATGAGGATCAAAAGATAGCAGCCTGAGGGCTCCATCTTTGGCTTCCTGACAGTTTGGCTCCTGGGTATGCAGGAGCAGTTTGATCAAGGCGCTCTGCCAGCTGCGGTCCTGCCTTTGGGGGAAGAACAGCCGCGCCAGATGGACTCTTGGCAGTGAGGACAGGATCATGATCCGCCAGCTGCTGAGAAATGTCAGTTGGCTGCCCCGATGCATGGGCACAGAGCGTGATACCATGTGTGATGGCTCATGAAATGGGGTGGTGGACGCATGGATACAAGGGACACAGTCAGTGAATTGAGCAGGACACACACACACACAGATATTTGGGTGAGGTGCAGGAGGGGTGGACATCTTCAGGAGAGCTTCAACACATCCCTTGGTGGGACCACAGGGATAGTTTTTTCCCATATCGGAGACGGGGCTACAATCACAGCACTGGGGGAAGAATCCTTGCTTTGACCCCAACAGGCCAGAACAGCAAGATTCCTTTCAACAAGGAAGGGAATAACCTTATGCTCCCTTCCCCTACTCCCTTCCCCTGGATCTTGCAGCCCTGCCAGGCCTCAAAGAACCCAGGCTGGCCGGGCTGCTGAGTATCATTCTGCTCACTGTGAGCCTCCGTATTCAGGGCTGGGAGATGGGCAGCATCTGACAACTGAACCAACCTCAGTGATCTTGTCGGACTTACTTCCCTCCACAATCCCTCTGGGCTGCAGTTTCCTCACCTAGATGGGAAAAACTGAGGCACAGAGAGGCTAAAGGACTTGCACATCTAGAGAGAAATCAAACAGACCTGGAGGGACAATTTCTTAAAACAATAAGGTCAATCTAATACTTGTGGGGCTCTCAGTCTTGTCTATGAGGGGATATGCACACAGGACAGACAAAGCAAGTTAAAAGACCAGAAAGGAAATAAGCAGAGGACCTTGGGGTGGGGGGGGAGCGTGGGGAGTTCAGCGCTCAGGCTGAGAACCTCAGAGCATCCCATGCTCTTTCTAATGTGCCAACTATCTGATAACAAGGAAAGACAATAAGCAAAGTCCTCGTAGGGTGAGAGACCTTCTCAGGCAAAAGAGGCTAGAAACCTGTAACCGGGAGAAGATTCCAAAACTTTTTGGGGAAAAAAGCAGTAGCTCGAGTCGTAGCTCCTATTCTGGTTTTCTAGCAGTTTGGCTCTTAGGTGTGCAGGAATGGCTTGATCAAGGTACCTGGCCAGCTGTGCTGGGCCTGCAGCCCTGCCCTGGGGGAGGAACGGCAGCACCAGATGGACTCTTGACAGTGGCGTGGGGAGGGTGTGGTAGGGATGAGGTTTGAGGGTCTTCTCTCTCATCCCTTCGGCCATGATATAAAGATGCTCCCTGTTGGATTCATGTCCGTTGGCTCTTCCAAAACCCTGGGAGAGTCCCAGGCACTTGCCAGGATCCCACTGGCAAAATCTCATACCTCCCAGTTCCTGCATGATCTGCAAGCCTGCCAGAGTTGACAGGATGGCCTGAAATCCCTATCCAGATCCTTTTCTTGCATAAGAATTAAAACAACAACAACAACATTCAAAATGAATTTTCAAGAGTGAAGGGTGGCTTTATGCCTGTACTAATTTCATGAGAACAATGTAAAAGCTTGACTCTGCAAACAGGCTGCCAAATTCCTGTGAGTTGTAGGCCAATTTTGAATGCCCTTGTATAACTTGATATTTAAAAAGAAAACTCAGAAATTAAAAAAAAATCAACTCCCCAAAAGAATCATTCTGCTATTTTTTTTTTTTTTTTGAGATGGAGTCTCACTCTGTCACCCAGGCTGGAGTACAGTGGCACAATCTTGGATCACTGCAACCTCCACTTCCTGGGTTCAAGTGATTCTCCTGCCTCAGCCTCCCAAGTAGCTGGGATTACAGGTCCTCCCCACCACACCCAGCTAGTTTTTGTATTTTTAGTAGAAACGGGGTTTCACCATGTTGGCCACGCTGGTCTTGAACCCCTGACCTCAAGTGATCCACCTGCCTCGGCCTCCCTAAGTGCTGGGATTACAGGTGTGAGCCACCGCACCCAGCTCATTCTGCTAATTGATCTCTGGTGGAAAAGAATTTTTGGTTTGCTTTCGCAGATTAGCTTTGTTTAAAAGAGAAGGCTAATTGCACCTCCAGAGAACCTAGAAACGGCATGTTGTAAACGATGGCCCATAATGGCAAAAGCTCAACAATTGAAAGGCTTGCTCCTGGGTCCTTTGTAGGTCATTCCCCTCCCTAAATTGTGATGGTCAACTTGGAGGATGGAGGTGGGACAGCCACCTCCTCAGCATTTTTTTTTTTTGAGACAGAGTCTTGCTCTGTTGCCCACGCTGGAGTGCAGTGGTGCAATCTTGGCTCACTGCAACCTCCACTTCCCAGGTTCCAACAATTCTTCTGCCTCAGCCTCCCGAGTAGCTGAGATTACAGTGCCCACTATTATGCTTGGCTAATATTTGTATTTTTAGTAGAGACAGGGTTTTAGCACGTTGCCTGGGGTTTCACCATGTTGCCCAGGCTGGTCTTGAACTCCTGACCCCAGGTGATCCATCTGCCTTGGTCTCCCAAAGTGCTGGGATTACAGGCATGAGCCACTGTGCCCGGCCCTCCTCAGCATTAAAGTATGTAAGCTACAACAGAGGTCTGAGAGGAAAGTGACATTGGAGACCTGAACAGCTTGGGCTTGGTACCATTTATCTGTGCCACATTCAGTGGTGGTCACTGGGAGCATTCACAGGATAAAACCCACTACCCTGGGCACAGGTGGCCAAGGTAAGCATTGTGTGTGGACAGGTGGATATGACTGACATATTCACCCCACTGCCTGCCCTAGTGCCCTGAGCTACCTGCCACCTCTTGAGCCCTAGGAATCTTGGAGGCTGCTGGGCAGACCCTGCCCCAGAGGAAAGGGGCGGGGGTGCCTCCCTGAGCATGTCCTCCTGTGTCCTCGGATCTGCCTGTGTCTGAATACCATTCCTCATCAGAATGCATGGGAGGGGGGCCAAGTCCCTGTTGCCAGACCGATGACAGAGGGTCAGCTTTCTCCAAGCTACATGGTCCACGGGAGGCTCACATCACCCAAGGACATGGGCCAGGGTCATCAACAGTGCAGGGAGTGAGAGAGAAAGAGAGGAAGAGAGAGAGAGAGAAAGAGGAAAATAAAAAAATAGAAACTGAGAGGGGGTAAAAGGAGAAAGAAAGCAGAGGGAAAAAGGAGAGAGACACACAGAAAGCGACAGAGAGAGGGAAGAAGAGAGAGGGAAGAGAGGGGAAAGGAGGAAGAGAAAGAGGGAGAAAGAAAAGCAGGGGAGAGGGAGGGAAGGGGGTGAGAGGCAGAGAGGGGTGGAGAAACCCTTAGGTTATTTCCATAGGAGAAGGATTCATTCCAGGCTGAGGGTGGTAAAACATTTTGGCTTTTCAGGATTTAAATTTTCTCATAGCATGATGTCTACCTGACACCTTGAAGGACCTGCTTAAATAGGTGATGGAGGGGGAGAAAAGTATATTTTATTATAATACATTCCTTTTTTTTTTTTGAGACAGAATCTTGCTCTCTCACCCAGGCTGGAATGCAGTGGCACGATCTCAGCTCACTGCATGCAGTCTCCGTCTCCTGGGTCCAAGCAATTCTCCTGCCTTAGCCACCTGAGTAGCTGGGATTACAGGCATCCGCCACCATGCCTGGCTAATTTTTGTATTTTTAGTAGAGACAGGGTTTCGTCATGTCGGCCAGGCTGGTCTCGAACTCCTGACCTCAGGTGATCCCCCTCCCTTGGCCTCCCAAAATGCTAGGGTTACAGGTGTGAGCCACTGTGCCCAGCCTATTATAATACATTCTTATATATGCCGTTTATTAGCTAAAAAAATCATTTTTTGTGGGGTGGGGGTCGGCGGGAACAGTGCTAACTTGATAGGGAACAAATTGTATCTCATTTTTATTTTACATTTCTCTGAATTCAAAGGGTTGATTTACCTCCATTTTTACTAGTTGCCAGCATTCTATCAGATTTCTGTTTATGTCCTTTGCTCATTTATCTTTTGAGAAGTAGTGTTTCTTATTGATTTGCAACTGCTTTTCATAGTTTAAAGACATGGACTCCTTGTCTTATCTGTCACAATCTTTGTCCCTTAATTTGATGTGCATCGTATTTTATTTATTTATTTATTTATTTACTTTTTAACCTACAGAACAGCTTGCTAAACCTGTTTTTTCTGGTACTCAGCACTATTAAAATTATTCAGTAACCACATAAAGCATAATATTCTAAATAGCAAATTCATTGATTTTTAAATTTTTAAACTTTTTATTTTTTTGAGGCAAGTTCTTCCTGTGTTCCCCAGACTGGGGTGCAGTGGTGTGATTTCGGCTCACTGCAGCCTTGAACCTCCTGGGCTCAAGCAATTCTCCCATCTCAGCCTACCGTGTAGCTGCTACTGCAGGCATACTACCATGCGTGGCTAATAGTTTTTTTTTCAGAGATGGGGTCTCCCTATGTTACCCAGGCTGGTCTTGGCCTCCTTGGCTCAAGCAATCTGCCTATCTCAGCCTCCCAAAGTGCTGGGATTGCAGGTGTAAGCCACCGTGCATTGCTCTAGTAGTCAAATAGACACTGAAAAGCTTTGAGGAGAGGGAAGGACGTGGGGAGGGAGAGGAGGAGAGAGAAAAAGAAAAGAGTAAACGAACAAAAAGAGAGGAGAGAAAGAGGAGGAAGGAGTGAAAGAGAAAGAGAAAGAAGTATAATCGGCCTCCCAGCCTTCATGACACATCTCCAGCTCTGAGGCATCCAAAAACTCTGGAGATTTTTTGTTCTAACACGACTTGATCTCATTGTGTTCCCAGAGAAGAATCTAAGTGTGGCTTACTTTATAGCCCTTCAACTGGAAATGAGCCACTATTTTGGCCCTCCTGACAACCAAGTCCTCATTGTTTGGTGAGGAAACCATTCAAGGGCCCCTCCAGATTGGCTGAGGAGGGAGCCTAGAGGCAGAGGCACAGGAGGAAGCCCCTGATTTTCTCACTATGGGAGTGAATGTGTCAAGATCCTTTCAAAACCTGTAAGGGAATGATTCACCATGATGGGCACAGCCAGGGTCCCTAAGATTTGTTTCTTGATTAAAGACTGATTAGATATTTTTCATCCTGCTCTAAATGTCTACAACTTCAGGAATGTACTGCTAAGTCTGCTATCAGGGCCCTAAGGGCTAATGGCCACTCACCTGTTGGGTACCATCTTGAAATAGTCACCCAGAACTTGGGGGCCATTTTGAAATGGTTGCCCTAGAACTTGGGTGCCATTTTGGAATGGTTACCCAGAACTAGGGTGCCACCTTGAGATGGCTGCCCAGAACTTGGGGGTCATCTTGGAATAGCCATCCAAGACTTGGGGACCATCTTGGAATGGCTACCCAGAATTTGAAGGCCACCTTGGAACTCAGGGACCATGTAAGAATGGCCACCAAGAATCCAGAGTCCATCTTAGCACGGTAGCCCAAAACTCAGAGGCCATCTTGGAATAGCCACCCAGAACTTGGATGCCACCTTGGAATGGTTGCCGAGAACTTGGGGGCCACCCTGGAACTCAGGGGCCATCTTGCAATGGCTGCCTAGAACTTGGGGCCATCTTGGAATAGCCACCCAGAGCTTGGGGGCCATCCTGGAATGGCTACCCAGAACTTGAAGGTCACCTTGGAACTCAGGGACCATCTAAGAATGACCACACCAAATTCAGAGGCCATCTTGGAATCATAGCTCAGAACTCAGGGGTCATCTTGGAATGGCCACCCAGAACTTGGATGCCATCTTGGGATGACTACTAAGTGCTTGGGTGCCATCCTGAAATGGCTGCCTACAACTGGGGCGCCATCTTGGAGCTGCATGATGACATATGGCCTTTCAGAGGGCAGAGAATCCTAGGACTGCCAGGAGAAGTGAAAGACACACAAAGGGAGTCACCAGGTCTACAACTACGGGGCCTTCAGGCATAGGGAGGGGGTCAGAATTCTCATGCACATTCATTTCCTGATTGTCTCTTTAGGGACTTTCCAAAGAGACAGCGGTTTGGGCGGCGCTTGTGGAGCAGTAGGGGGATGAGATGTTCCGGCGAGGCTAGTCTACGGGAAGCTGCACAGCAAGGGGCCAGTGATGTGGCTGAGGCCCGTTGCTGTGTGAGGAGGTAGAAGGTTGGCAGGAGGGGGGTCCCTTCTCCTTCTTCCTCCATGGACATCATGCAAAAAGCCAATCGAAGCTCTTCCTGGTGGCATGCTGATATCTCCCACGTCCCCAGAGCCCACACACCCCATCCCTAGACCCTGAGAACATGTCCTGTAATCCGATGTGTGGCCCCAGGCTGGGGGTTGGGGGAAAAGAGGCAAGAGGAGGCCTCGCGAGGAGACTTACGTGAAGGCAAAGGCTACCAGGGCCCCACTGACCACTATGAAGTCAAGAATATTCCAGAGGTCACGGAAGTAGGCACCCTGATGCAGGACGAGCCCCAGGTCAATCATCTGTGGGGGAGAAGAGAGGGTGCTCAGAACCCCCACCTGATCTTCACCCTGGGGTGCTGCCACCCACTCTCTAGCCTCTCGGGGAGAGGCAGGGAAGCCAATGAGACCACCTCATCTTGCAGGGATGGGCAGTGGCCAGAGGACTCCGGCGAGGAGTGGGGATCCCCTGCCCCATGAGGCGGCCCCCCTTTGCCTGATGGAAGCCAGCTCTGGCTTGCCGGCTCTTAGATCCAAACTTTGGGATCCTCTTTGATGCCTCTTTGTCCCAAATCCCTCATTGGTGGCTCTATCAGCAAAACTCACTGGCTCTATTTCCAGAACCTTCCAAGAATCTGTCCACTTCTCACCTCTTTTTTGGTCACCAGCCTGATCCTGTCCCCATCATCGCCCATGGGGACCAGTGTGATCACCTGCTAACAGGTCCTCTGGCTTCCCACAGATGCCAGAGGGCACCTGTGAACACCTGGGTCAAGTCCCTCCTCTGCTCAGAACCCTCTATGGCTCTCACCTCACTCAAAGTAAGAGCTGAAGAGCCCTCTCTGTGATCCCCTGCACAAGGTGCCCCCTCACCTCCTCACTCATCTCTCTGTCCTTCGTTTCCCCACTGTTCTCTCACTCCGCCCAGCCATACCACCTTCCTTGCTGCTCTTCAAACACACCAGGCATTTCTAATCCTCTGGGAGACTCATCCTCTCAAGGGGGGCATTCTTGGAGGCTCAGGATCTCCTGGAATCCCAGCTCTCTTTTTTTTTTTTTTTTTGGACAGAGTCTCGCTGTGTCACCCAGGCTAGAATGCAGTGGCATGATCTCGGCTCACTGCAGCCTCCACATCGGCTCATTGCAGCCTAGGGTTCAAGTGATTCTCCTGCCTCAGCCTCCTGAGTAGCTGGGACTACAGGCATGAGCCACCATGCCCGGCTAATTTTTGTATTTTTAGTAGAGATGGGGTTTCACCATGTTGGCCAGGCTGGCCTCAAACTCCTGATCTCAAGTGATCTGCCCGCCTCGGCCTCCCAAAGTGCTGGGATTACAGGCACGATCCACTGTGCCCAGCCCTGCACTTGCTTAAAAAAAAAAAAAATTACCGTGTGTTCTCACTTATAATCTGCACTCACCTTGATCACCATCTCAAAGGTAAAGACGCCTGTAAAAACGTAGTCAAAATATCGCAGCACCTGTAAGGGATAAAAGTAAGAGAGCGGTGGATCACTGGCCTGTTCCAGCAGAGCCCTGGTAAAACTAACGATCGCCTACTGGGGAGCAGAGTCTCTACCCAGAAGAGGAAACACAGCTGCTATACACAGTTGGGCAAGGCGTGCACTGCACAAGGGCCCCTCCCATTTCTTTTCATACTGCAGATTTGTATGTAGTGAATGAAATTGTCCAGCAGATGGCAGCAAATCCTAACCAAAAAAATCACTGTACTAGGCCAGTTCGCTAACCCACGGGAAGGGTGCCTTTTAAAATTTGCCCCAAGCCCTACAGTGGATTAGAAGCGGCCCCAGAGAAGTTCAGGGCTGACTGTATCCCTCTTGGTGATGGATCTAATCCCCCAGTATCCTTGCTTTCCTGGGCATCCTGGGCGAGAAATAGTTGCTATGTGGTTTTTTAAACACTGGGGCCAACCTCCTGCCACGGCATCTCTTCCTGCTTCAAGGCTAGGCCCCTGCCAGGGTAAGTTGATTCTTCCTGTGCCCCTCCCCAGGCCTGATGTTTCTGCCTGGACGAGCAATGTCCTCTGGCCCAGCCCCTCTCCAGGACACACCATAGCACACCTCTGGGGTCACCCAGGCCTGAAGATGAGGGTGCGCTGGCACAGCGTCTGGCTGGTGCTAGGTACAGGGGGGTGGACACTGGCTGGGCACAGTGGCTCAAGCCTGTAATCCCAGCACTTTGGGAGGCTGAGGCAGGCAGATCACTTGAGGTTAGGAGTTCGAGACCAGCCTAACCAAATGGCAAAACCCCGTGTCTACTAAAAATATAAAAAATTAGCTGGGCATGGTGGCGTGTGCCTGTAATTCCAGCTACTTGGGAGGCCAAGGCGTGACAATCACTTGAAAGTGGGAGGCGGAGATTGCAGGGAGCCGAGATCGTGCCACTGCACTCCAGCCTGGGAGACAGAGACTGTCTAAAAAAAAAAAAAAAAAAAAAAAAAATCAGATCCACCCGGAAGCTGCAAGGGCCAAGCATTACTGAACATGGCCACCAGAGGGCGCTGTGAACACCCAAGAAATCAGGCACATCCTTCCTCTGCTTACAACCCTCCGTGGCTCCCACCTCATTCAGGGATAAAAGTCAAAGTCCTTCCCGAGGCCCTCAAGCCCCTGCACGATCTGACCATTCAGCTCCCTGCCCTCACTTCCTCTCATTCTCTCCCTTGCTCACTTCCTCTTGTCCCCCAAGATGTTCCCACCTCAGGGCCTTTGCACAGGCTGTTCTGTCTCTCTGGAATGCTTTTCCCCACATCCCATTTGATTCCCTCTTTCTCCTCCTTTATGACTTAGCTCAAATAACACTTTCCCAGTGAGGACTCCCCTGACCGGCTGTTTAAATTCCATCTCCTGGTGCCTGAGATCCTCTTTACGAAGTCTCTCTTTCCCTCTGCCCACCACACCCTCGGCCACTTATCACTCCCTGAACATTTGTTGTAGTTACTGATAATCTCATTGTCCATCTCCCCCACCCAAATGTCAGCCCCACAAGGACAGGGATGTCTGTCTGTCACCATGGCATCTCCAGCTTATAATACAGGGTCAGGAATACAGTAGGTGCTCAAGAAATGTTTGTTGAATGAATACATAAACAGTTGGGGCTGTACTGGGTCCTGGAGGAGCTGGGCTCTCTGATCTGTGTGGTTATAACTTATATTCCTGTTACATGTGGTGCTTAAAGAGGAATCACAGACCAGAGTGCGTGGGGTCAGGGTGAGGTGACTTCCTGGAGGGAGGGGCTGGTGCAAGGGGATTGGCTTGAAAGACCTGGGTGGGCAGAGGGGATGGTGGTGGGAGAGTATTTCAGGTGCACGAGGCAGTGGGCACAGCCTGGTCAAAGGCCTGGTGGTTTGTGGGCTCTGGGAGTGCAGGGACCGTCTCATACCCTGTCAATCCTCCCTGGCTAGCTCAGTACCTGGCACATAGTAGTTGCTTATCAAATACCTACTAAAGGAACGAATGGAAGGAAAGAAGGAAGACAGGGAGTTGGGAAAGGGCAGGCCATGAGGGTCAGGTGAATCTAATTCTGGAGCTCTTAATAAGGTGTGCAAGAGGAAATCAAAAGACCAATAAATTAGGTTCAAGTATTCCTAATACTTAGATCTTTTTCATCTATTTGCAAATGTTATTTCCTGTGGCTCAGTCTAACCCAAAAAAGTCCTTGATCTCATTCATTACAGGGAAATGCCAAGCACAACCCCAATAAGATCTCACTCTACACCCAGCAGATTGGCCAAATGAAACAGTCGACAGTACCAAGTGTTGACAAGGATGTGGAAGAACAGGAGTTCCCATGAGCTACTCGTGCAAGGGCCACTGTGTCCATTTATTTAAAAAATTTTTTTTGAGATGGTGTCTCACTCTGTCACCCAGGCTGGAGTGCAGTGCACAATCTTGGCTCACTGGAACCTCTGCCTCCTGGGTTCAAGCGATTCTTCTGCCTCAGCCTCCCAAGTATCTGGGATTACAGGCGCATGCTACCACGCCCGGCTAATTTTTGTATTTTTAGTAGAGACCAGGTTTTACCATATTGGCCAGTCTGGTCTCGAACTCCTGACCTCACGTGATCTACCCACCTTGGCCTCCCAAAGTGCTGGGATTACAGGTGTGAGCCACGGTGCCCGGCCCACTGCGTTTATTTTTATTTATTTATATATATTTTTGAGACAGGGTCTTGCTCTGTCACCAAGGCTGGAGTGCAGTGACGCCATCTTGGCTCACTGCAACCTCCACCTCCTGGGTTCAAGCGATTCTCGTGCCTCAGCCTCCCAAGTAGCTGGGATTACAGTTGTGTGTTACCACGCCCAGCTAATTTTTGTATTTTTGGTAGAGACGGGGTTTCACCATGTTGGCCAGGCTGGTCTCAAACTCCTGACCTCAGGTGATCCACCCGCCTTGGCCTCCCAAAGGGTCACTGTGTTTATTGTCCAATAAACATTCAAGCTGCATTTACTGAGGCCAACCACTTGCAAATTATATGCTCTAGAAACTTTGCTTTTGGTTTATACCCTGGAGGAATTCTTATTTATTGAGACAGGGTCTCGCTCTGTCACCCAGGTTGGAGTGCAGTGGTATGAACACGGATCACTACAGCCTCGACCTTCCAGACCCAAGTGATCCTCCCACCTCAGCCTCCCAAGTGGCTGGGACCACAGGTGCACACCACCATGCTTGGTTAATTAAAAAAAAAATTTTTTTTTTTTGGTAGAGGTGGGGGTCTCACTATGTTGCCCAAGCTGGTCTCGAACTCCTGGCCTCAAGCAAGGCTCCCACCCTGGCCTCCCAAAGTGCTGGGATTATAGGCGTGAGCCACTGCATCTGACCTCCTGGAGAAATTATTGTCCAGGTGACTCAGGAAACATGTTGAGGGGTGTGGCATGGGGACAGTATTCACACTTAGAAACAACCCAAACATCAAACATCTGTCAACAGGGGATGGATAACACATCCCATGCTACACAGTAAATCTGAAAACAGCATCATAAAGAACGCCCATTGGCCGGGCGTGGTGGCTCACGCCTGTAATCCCAGCACTTTGGGAAGCCAAGGCAGGCGGATCACTTGAGGTCAGGAGTTTGAGACCGGCCTGGCCAACATGGTGAAACCCCGTCTCTACTAAAAATACAAAAATTAGCAGGGCATGGTGGCACCTGCCTGTAGTCCCAGCTACTCCGGAGGCTGAGGCAGGAGAATCGCTTAAACCTGGGAGGCGGAGGTTGCGGTGAGCCAAGATTGCACCACTGCACTCTGGCCTGGGTGACAGAGCAAGACTCCATCTCAAAAAAAAAAAAAAAAAAAAAAGAATGCCCATCAATCCTGCAACAGCAACATGTGTACTCATTTAGTGCGAATACAATGTTGGGTGACAAAGGGAAGCATAGAAGTGTCTCATTTATTGAATATTACAGAAAAGCAAACATAAATTCTAGTTTTTAAGAATTGGCCGGTGCGGTGGCTCATGCCTATAATTCCAGAGCTCTGGGAATCTGAGGAGGGAGGATTGCTTGAGGTCAAGAGTTCAAGACCAGCCTGGCAACACAGCGAGGCCCCGTTTCTACAAGAATTTAAAAATTAGCTGGGTGTGGTGGTGCATGTCTGTGGTCCTAGCTACCTGGGGGGCTGAGGTGGGAGGATCACTTGAGCCCCGGACGTTGAGGCTGCAGTGAGCCGTGATCACATTACTGCACCCCAACCTGGGCAACAAAGAGAGACATTGTCTCTTTAAAAAAAAAAAAAAAAAGCCTGTGCAGGTGGGAAAAAGAGAGAAGCCGAGAAACGCTCATTCCAGAAACTGGGGTCGTGGTTACCTGTTAGGCAGGATTTCTCAAGCTGGGCTCTGTGGACATTTGGGGCTGGATCATTCTCTAGAGTGGGGGCCGTCCTGTGCATCGGCGGGTGCTGAGCAGCATCCCTGGCCTCCACCCACCAGATGCCAGGAGCACCTCCCCCCTCCTGTCGTGACAACCAAAAATGTCTCCAGACAGTGTCCCCAGCAGCTCTAGAGGGAAAGAAGGCGGTGGGGGTGGGGGATCGAGGAGGCACATGCCGCGTGGGGCGTTTTTGTTCTATTTCTTGCCCTGGATGGTGGTTACGTGGTGTGAACGTTATGGGGCCACAGTGTTCTTGTAGAGAAGTTTCGACTGCGAGATGGACGAGGGAGGGGGCCGGGGAGCTGAACGCTCTTTGCAAACACTCCCTGGGGCCTGGTCTGAGTGCTGCCTAGATTCCCTTCAGCCCTGGGAGCTGCCGTGCCCCCTGGATCACCCATGCCTGTGCCCTCCCTGCCGAAGGCAACGCCTTCTTCAGCCTCCTCGCATCAGCAGGAGGTTTGTGGACCCCTCCAGGGACACCCCCTCCCCACGCCTGGCTCCTGGAGGCCTCTGGGGGAAACCAGGCTGCAGGAAGCAACTAAGCGGACTGTGAGGAGGCTGGCACTGGCTCTAGCTTCCTCCGGGAGCTGTGTTCTAATTATTTCCTTCCATCTCCCCCATCGGGTCCCCAGGGGGGCCTGCCAGGCCTGGGAAGGAAGGGAAAGTGCATGGTGAGCTGTGGGCGGGCTTGAGGGATGGCGCTCGCCAGCTTTGCCTGGGTCCTAACCTCCTTAGCCAGGGCAGCAGAGCCTCGGACCAGCAGAAAACACACTTTTTTGGCTCTGGGCTGGGAGGGAAGGGTTGGGGGAGGGAGCTGGGGAGGGAAACAGGAGCCACCAGTCCACCCTCTACCAGGCCCTGGGGTCAAGCCTCTGCCCGCAGCCCATGACTGAGGCACGCCCTTGCCTGTTGGTGCCTCGGTTTCCCCATCTCAACCACAAGCATGCACTCATTCCTGCTTGTCAGGACTCAAAGGGGCTATGCACACCCATCCGTGGCATACAGTAGGTGATTAGTAAATGCAGACAGTTGGGGGAAGCAGTGGGAGCTTTGGGGGATGCAGAGTTGGAATTCTGCTGTGTGACCCTGGACAGGCCACTTACCACTCTCTCATTCCCCTGAGCCTCAGTTTTCCCATCTGTCAAATGGGGATGCCTGGGTGGGGGGTTGGGGGGGGCACATTGTGAGGATTAAAAGAGATACTGCATGCTGAGTTTCTTCCTGGGACACAGCAAGTGCTCAATTAACAGGGGTTGTCAAGAGACCCACCATCCGCAAAGGGGCTTGCTTTCATAAAAACCAAAAGCTTAGGCTGTGTTTCTGAGCCAAATAGTTGTTTCTTTCAAAGCTTCGTGTCCAAAGGGAAATGTCTACTGCGGAGGGGACCACCTGTGAGCACCACCCCTGCCCCAGTAACCCCCCTATTCCATGTAGAGAATGTGCAACATCCATATCCTGCTAGTCTCACGCCTCCATTAGAGAATCCAGCAATTTTCAGCCCCAGTCACTCTGGGCCACCTCCACCCCACCAGGCTCACAGAGAAACTGCCTCAAGGAATGTCTTGCTCCCAAGAGCATCCCCAAGGAAATCAGAGCTTCCCCTCTCAACCAGCAGCCATAAGGGCTATGCCTAGGGGTGACCCCAACATCCCACCCTACCTATGAGCATTTTGGATGCAGAAGAAAGTGGCCTGAGGCAGAGCAGCCAGGCTAGGAAGGGGCGTGCTCTGTGGGACTCACGTTGTTCCGAGGTGCGTTGGGCTGCACAGGGTCCTCGGCGGCCAGGGCGATGCTGCTCATGGCAATGACCATGAGGATGCACATCTCAAAGTAGCGCAGGTTCAGGATGTAATGGCACAGGCGGCGAAGGCTGTTGGAGACAGATGGGAGTGCAGAGGTCCACTCAGACCACAGGCTCACAAACCCTTTTCTTCCATAATCTCATGTTACCTACCACTACTGAGATCTCCAACCCCCAAGGCCTCCTACACAACAAACTATTAAGCTCCTCCAGGTGGGGGCCCTCTCTGGGTCCTGGAACCCCAAGAAGGCAGAGGGGACCTCGGTGAGAGAAGACATTCACATGCCCTGTTTAGCAAAGTTCCCATCATTCCCAAACGACCCTCTTGAAGTATCTTGATCCCCAAGCTAGGTTGAAGAAATACGGTTCTTAATTCTGTAGGAGATAAAAAGGCTTTTTGATATTAAATGTCCCAGGGTCAAACAATATTGTGAATCTATGGGTTAAGTAGATTTCTTTCTTTTAAAAATTAGCTGTGTGACCTTGGGCAAGTTACTTGTCCCCTCTGTGCCTTGATGCCCTCATCTGTAAAATAGCCATAATACTAGTGGTTACTTCGCAAAATCGTGAGACCCAAGAGTTAATTTATGCCTGGCTCATGATAGGGGCTCCAAAAAGTTAGTTATTGAAATTAGGAATTGCAGGCCTTATCAGAGCCTTGAATATGCCAATGGGATGTGCCAGTTAACCTCTTAATAAGTGGAGCCAATAATAAATAGTTCATAAGGCTGTGTGAACGGCAGCAGAGCTGAGTGGTTAAGAACAAGGAGGCTAGAGCCAGTGTCTGGGCTCAAACTCCAGCTCTCCCACTGGCTTGCTGTGTGACCTTGGGCAGGTGAATTCATGTCTCTGGACCTCAGTTTTTTAATCTGTCAAATGGAACTAAGCATAGTAACAACCTCAGAGAAATTAAAAAAAATTTTAAGGCACTCAGAACAGTGCCTGGCACTGAGTAAATACCACATAAGTGTTTCCTTAGTAAAATCGATAAGTCAACTAAATAGAAAAGTATTTTAAAGGTACTTTTATTTATTACTACCCAGGGTGAGTTGCCAAGAGGCAGATTATAGAAAGCAGCTTCTCCCCCATCTTATCTGACATGATCCTTCATTGTCAAGAAGCATTTTGAGGGGTCAGGCTTTCAAGAAATATCCTTGGGAGACATTCAATTCTAAAACAATCTCCGAGCCACCACGACATTCACGGGATAAATTTCTCCCCTAAATAATCTATCCATTTCAAAGATGCCCAAGACAGGAGGCCATGGAACTCAGAGACTATCCTCCCAGAATCTAAACCCTTACAGAGTCTAGGTTAGGAACAGAATTCAGGTCCTAGGGCTGCCATGTGCAGTTGTTCAGGCTGTGTACTGCACAAGGCAGCCATTTCTAAGGGGGTGCCTCTTATATCACAGACAGCGAAGATTTGTTTATTTATGACAATGATTTTCTAGTGGATGGCAGGACAGGGGTCTCTTCCAACAAAGTATATTGTGACAAATCATCTTACTTGACTTACGGAAGGAGCATCCATTTTCAACTTGTTCAAAGGTATCCCCGGACTCATGGTGGTCAACACTCACTGATTGCCCTCTATCTGGCCTGACTTCCGCCACCCTGGTGGGAGCCCCAGGCCCCCCTGCCCTTGCTGGGGGCCATACTCACGGGTTGGTCGTGGACAGGATGAACATGGAGCTATAGGGAGGCATTGGCTTAGGGCCGTCTTCCCCACGGTCGTCTTCCTCCTCCTCCTTCTTCTCTTCCTCTTTTTTTGGCAGTGGGTCTGGGTTGGCGTTTTTGTTCACTGTTGGGACAAGAACCAACACAGGGCTCCCTCCACAATTTCTCACAAGTCTCTGGGAACTCCTGTGTACTCCCAGGGCAGGCAAGAAGCGGCTGACATTTATAAAGTGCCTGCTGTATATACCAGGCATCCTATGACATCACTGAACCCTTGTATGGCCCTGAGGTTGATATATTCTGATCCCGTTTACAGATGAGGAAATTGAGGCACAGAGAAGTAAAGTGACTTGTCTAAGGTCACACAGCAAGAAGTGGCAGAGCTGGCATTTGGAACCCAGGCGGCCTGGCTCCCGAGAGCCTGCTCTCAACCACTCTATAGCCTTGAGCGCGGTGGGGCCCTCACGGGATATTAACACAGACCTGCCCCTATCCTTGTTGGACCTTCACACCCTCACTTGTAGGCAGATAGGGAGAGTGCCAAGAGACCCATTGAACAGATAGAAATACTGAGACCTCCCATAAACTGCACGGCGTGCCCCCATTAGCACCCCTCTCTTGACTCAGGGGGAGGAGCCATCAGCCTCTGGAGCTTCCATTCTGCAGCCCAGCCTGCTTATGTGCCCACGGGCAGGCTGAGCCTCTCTGAGCCTCAGTCCCTATATCTATAAAATGGGCACAGTGACAAGACCTTAGGATCTTAGGTCTCAGGACCATGGAAAGCCTTTATCCAGCAAACTCATGAAAATCTCTCACATAGAACTGACACTAGAGGAACTTAAGACATAATCCACTCAGCAGTTCACCATTTTTTTTTTTTTTTTTGAGACAGAGTCTCGCTTTGTCACCCAGGCTGCAGTGACAAAGGTGCCATCTTGGCTGCAGAGGTGTCACCCAGGCTGCAGAGGTGCCATCTTGGCTCACTCTACCTCGGCCTCCCGAAGTGCTGGGATTACAGGCATGAGCCAGTACATCTGGCCCCTTTTTTAATGTGGCGACTAGAGAGTTTAAACTGACATTTGCATGGGGCCTGGGTTACATTTCTTTTGGACAGTGCTGGGCCGAGAGAATCAATTATCTGACCCCCTCAAGCTTCCATCAGAGGACCCTATTGCTCCTCAAATGGGGTGGCTTCCTGGCTCGTCTTGGGAAGGAAGGATGTAGAAGATATTGCTAACCCGACTGAACACATCCCCGTGCCAGGCACTGTGCACAAATTATCTCACTGAACGCTCCACAGCCGTGTGGGGTAGGAAACTACGCCTATGCCCATTTTTCCAGGGGAGGAGACTGAGGCCAGAGAGATGGGGTCACAGTCCAGGGTCACTCAGCAGAGCCTCTGGCTCCAGGGGCGCCGGGTCCCCTGCCCAGTGATGTGAGGGCAGAGGGTCTCACCTTGTACGACGGTGTGGTTGAGGGGGGGTGGGCAGGCTGCGGGGATGTCCACTGTGGTGTGGTCGGGTTTCCTGGCAGTCTTAGCTGAATTGGTCTGGGTGCCGCTGGGGTTGGTGACGATAAGGCTATTCTCGGGGGTCTTGGGGGGGCCGGGATTGGACGGGTTCCCCGGGTTGTTGGGCGTCCGGCGGCTGGCAGCGTTCTGGGGGTTGGTGGCCATGGCAGGGATGGCCGGCGTGGGGCCGGGGTCAGTGCTGTTTCCCATCTTGGCTGGGCTCTGGGGCAGGCCGGTGTGGCCGAGGCTGTCGTGGGGACCGGCCGACTCCGCAGTGGCCAGCTTGTTGTTCTTCATGTTGTCAATGTCCTCTGCCAGGGGTGGGTCTTGGCGGCCCAGGTCCTGCTGGATTGGCCGGGTGGTTGACAGGTTGGGGCCCGACACAGGGACCCCGGAGCCCTGGTTCTCTCTGAGGAAGACAAGTGAATGAAAAAGAACCAACAACTGAGTTAGGATAAAAGGCAACAGTTCAGGATCCTAGCTAAGATTCCATCTTTCAAGAGTACCATTTGGGCTGGGCGCAGTGGCTCACGCCTGTAATCCCAGCACTTTGAGAAATCAAGGCAGGAGAATTGCTTAAGGCCAGGAGTTCAAGACCAGCTTGGGCAACACAGTGAGACCCCATTTCTACAAAAAATGTATAAATTGACAGGCGTGGTGCTGTGTGCCTGTAGTTCTAGCTACTTGGGAGGCTGAAGTGGGAGGCTGAGGCTTCAGTGAGCCGTGATCGTTCCACTGCACTCCAGTCTGGGTGACAGAGTGAGACCCTGTCACCAAAAAAACAAAAAAGAAAAGGAAAGGGTACAGTTTGGTCATGGAGAAGTCGTGTCCCAGATCCCTGCAGTGCCTGGAATCGAAAGGGGCCTGTTCAATTCTTGGTCAGAGGTCAAGACCTTCACGTGCCCACTGACAGGTTTCCACACCTCCCCATCATCTTATTTCTTTTCCTTCTTTCTTTCTTTTTTCTGAGAGAGAGTCTCGCTCTGTCGTACAGTGGCGTGATCTCGGCTCACTGCAACCTCTGGCTCCCAGGTTCAAGCGATTCTCTTGCCTCAGCCTCCCAAGTAGCTGGGATTACAGGTGCCCACCACCACGACTGGCTAATGGTTTGTATTTCAGTAGAGACGGGGTTTCACCATTTTGGCCAGGCTGGTCTCAAATTCTTGACCTCAAGTGATCCACCCACCTCAGCCTCCCAAAGTACTGAGATGACAGGTGTGAGCCACCACAACTGGCCTCTTTTTTTTTTTTTTTTTTTCCCAGACAGGGTCTCACTCTGTTGCCCAGGCTGGAGAGCAATGGCAGGATCATAGCTTACTGCAGCCTTGAACTTCTAGGCTCCAGTGATCCTCCGATCTCAGCCTCCAGGTAGCTAAGGCTACAGGCTCATGCCACCACGTCTGGCTAATTTTTAAATTTTTTGTAGAGACTGGCATCTCACTATGTTGCCCAGGCTGGTCTCAAACTCCTGGGCTCAAGTGATTCTTCCTCCTCAGCCTCCTAAAATGTTGGGATTACAGGCATAAACCACAATGGCCAGCTTGTTTTTAACCTTCTTATTCATAGCTGAGTTTTCACTGCCTAGTTCAGGGCCTCTCACACAGTCAATGCTGGGTAACTTACTGTCAAATGATAAATGAATACCCCCATTTTCTTTTCTTTCTTTTTCCTTTTTTTTTTTTTTTTTTTAACTGAGACAGAGCCTCACTCTGTTGCCCAGGCTGGAGTGCAGTGGTGGGATCTTGGCTCACTGCAACCTCTGCCTCCTGGATTCAAGTGATTCTCATGCCTCAGCCTCCCGAATAGCTGGGATTACCAGCGTGCACCACCACGCCCAGCTAGTTTTTCTATTTTCAGTAGAGACAGGGCTTCGCCATGTTGCCCAGGCTGCTTGAACTCCTGGCCTAAAGTGATCCACCCGCCTCAGCCTCCCAGAGTGCTGGGATTATAGGCCTCCCAAAGTGCTGGATATATAGAGCTGCCGCACCTGGCCAGAATGTCCCCATTATCCAGATGAGGATACTGAGGCCCCAGGAGAGATCCCACAGCCTCAGACCTCCCATCAACCCCTGCCTCTCCAAGCCATGGACACCTGGGCCCTGCCTCCTGCCATCTGCAGGTGGACAAAGACTCACTTAGTAGCCCATCTGATGCCTTCCGGACTACAGACCTCTGGACAACACAGCCCTGGTTTCCCACAAATCTATCTAGAAAGAATAAATAAATAAATAAGTAATAAATTAAAGGCTGGCTTTCCCCAGAGGGCTTCCCACTGGCTAAACTACCAGCACCATTCTCCTCATTTTATTTTTGCATTTTAACTTGCAAAAACCCATGGTGTTTTTAGTAAGCGGAAGAGAGACAAGCTAATCTATTTTCAGACCAAAGTAGGTAAGTGGGATGCTTCTATGAATACTTCCCGGAAGGAGAAACCGAGGCAGTTCCAGTGTTTCTCTGAGACCGCACAGGGGAAATGGGCAGGCCCAAGCAACTTTCTGCCTTCTCAGTTTCATGAGTGGGTCATAGAGTGACATTTCAGAAGACAGGCTGACCTGGGTTTGAAGCTCGGCATGTCTTTTTTTTTTTTTTTTTTTTTTTGAGACAGGGTCTGACTCTGTCACCCAGGTTGTAGTGCAGTGGCGTGATCTCAGCTCACTGCAATCTCCACCTCCCAGGCTCAGGCAATCCTCCCACCTCAGCCTTCCCAGTAGCTGGGACTACAGGTGCCTGCCACCACGCCTGGCTAACTTTTTAATTTTTCTTTTTGCAGAGATGAGGTCTCGCCATATTGCCCAGGCTGGTTTCAAACTCCTGGGCTCAAGTGATCCTCTTGCCTCATTCTCCCAAAATGCTGGGATTATAGGCATGAGCCACTACACACGGGGAAATCTCGGCAACATCACTAGCTGTGCAACCCTGTGTGATTTGCTTAACCTCTCTGAGCCTTAGTTCCCACATTTTAAAATTTGGGAACAGGAGTAGAACCTTCCCCATATCCTGGAGACTGAAGCAATGATCCTGGACCTTCTTTACCACATAATCTCCAGTGAGTTACTTAGCCTCAGTTCCTGACCCATAACATGCGGGCCGTAACGTCATTGAGTCTGGCTCTGAGAATAAAGTATGTTAATGAGCTGAGTGTCACCGAGGATTATTCTCAGGCCTTGAAACCTAATGGGATTTTTCTTGCTGGATTTAGCACTTGCTTAGGACTGGTGACCTCTTTATCCCTTCCAATTTCTCCCTTTTGCAATGGGAACGTCTATCCTATGCCTGTCCCGCTGTTATAGTTTGGAAACATACAAAGATCACTTGTTCTGTAGTTTCTATATTATATATATTACATATATATTATATATATTTATCTTATCTTATCTATCTTATTTTTTGAGATGGAGTCTTGCTCTGTCACTCAGGCTGAAGTGTAATGCACGATCTCGGCTCACTGCAACCTCTGTCTCCCAGGTTCAAGTGATTCTCCTGCCTCAGCCTCCAGAGTAGCTGGGACTACAGGCGTGTGCCACCATACCCGGCTAATTTTTTTTTTTCTGTAGTTTTAGTAGAGACAGGATTTTGCCATGTTGGCCAGGCTAAAACTCCTGGCTTCAAGAGATCCATTGGCCTTGGCCTCTCAAAGTGTTAGGTTTACAGGCGTGAGCCACCATATCTGGCCTAAATGAGGTAAATTCTAAACCAATATTTCCTCAACATCTTGGACAGTCCACAAAGAAATCCCTAATTCTAACCTGCTTGTGATTCTTTTTGAGAAGTTGTGTATCACATGAAAACCTGGCTGAGAGTATTTTCTCATCATCTGTAATGTGTGTGTGTGTGTGTGTGTATAATAATAATAATATATTTTTAAGAGACAGGGTCTTGCTCTGTTGCCCAGGCTGAAGTGCAGTGGTATGACCATAGCTCACTGCAACCTTTAACTCCTGGGCTCAAGCGATCCTCCCACCCCGGGTAGCTGGGATTGCAGGCACACACCGCCATGCCTGGTTATTTTTATTAATTTTTGTAGAGACAGGGTCTCACTATGTTGTTCAGGCTGGTAGTGAACTCCTGGGGCTCAAGCGATCCACCTGCCTTGGCCCCCCAAAGTGCTGGGATTACAGGTGTGAGCCACCACGCCTGGCCCTGTATATATACATACACATTTAAGAGAGCGATATCCCTGACATAAAGCAGGCCCAGTTAAGTTATAATCTCAAAGAGAACCTAAATCCTTCGGCCACCAGCTCAAGAGGCCATGGAGAAACTCGTGGCGGCATTTTCTTAGAGGAATACCATCTACCAAGAGCGGATGGAAAAGGGTCTGCCAATGTTTGTTTTGTCTTGTCTTTGCTTCCTTGTAGAGCTTCTGTTGGCTCTGTTTGTTGGGAAATTTTAACAAGCTCAGCCTGCAGAGGCCTAATATCAATTTCCAGGAGGTTTCATTTCCAAAGTGTCTCCAAGGAGAACTCAAAAGGGGCAGAAAACTTTGAAGCTGTGCCCCTTCCCCCTTCCCCCTGGGGATCTGGCATCCTCTGCCTGGAATAGGCGGCTAGTTGCATAACACCTGCTGTGCATGGCGTTCTTGTGCCAGCTAATCTCTTGGGCATCCTTCCGCGGAGGGCTGCGGACACCTTGCCTGGGGCACACTCAGACCCCGAGATCAGATTATGTGGGGGTGATAATAACAGCAGTCCCTGTTTATTGCTCATCTCCTTGTGTCCCCACCCCCTGTCCTAAGGACCTCATGTATTAACTCATTTAACCCCTGCAACCACCACCATCCGAGACGGGTATAGTGATCGGCCCCATTTCACAGAGGAGGAGACTGAGGTTCAGAGAGGCAGTCATTTGCCCAGAGTTACCCAGCTGGAAAACAGCTGAGCTGGGCTCTCTGGTGTTCGAAGCTTTAATGGGGCAGCTTGGTACAGTGGCTTATGCCTGTAATCCTAGCACTTTGGGAGGCTGAGGAAGGAAGATTGCTTGAGCCCAGGAGTTTGAGATCAGTCTGGGCAACATAGTGAGACCCCATCTCTAAAAAAAAAAAAAAAAATTAGCTGGGCATAATTGCACGAGACTGTTGTTCCAGTTACTTGGGAGGCTGAGGTGGGAAGATCATTTGAGTCCAGGAGTTTGAGGCTACAGTGAGCTATGATTGTGCCACTGCATTCCAGCCTGGGTAACAGAGCAAGACTGTTTTTTTTTTTTTTAAAAAAAAACAACTTGGGCCCATTGGGGGTACCGTAAGAATTAGAGTGCTAAATAATTAACCACTCCCTGCCCCCATGCAGGATAAACTGTGGAGCTCAAAAGTCCAGCATGTCTCTTCCTGTTCCTTTTGGGGAGCAAGTTGTCATGGTGACAGATGCAGGTGGAATTAGGATGCGAAGAGCAGAGATAAGAATTCTAGAGTGGAGCAGGTCTTGGCAAAAGTTCCCTTTGCACCCAGACAGGCCTGGGAGGAGGCACTGCCTGGCTGCAGGGAGAGGCAGAAGCTCTGTCCTCCATAGATTTTTACTGACAGTCTGGGAAAGTTCCACCCTCATTTCGTCCACCCTGCAGGGCCACTGGGCTCGGCCACCTGGTATGGGGGATCTGGGGCCAGCAGCTATTGAATTATATGAAATAGAATGTGCGTCAGTCCACTTTTCACTGGAGTGAGCCACTGAAAGACAGATGAAGGTAGGAATGAGGAGAAGACAAAGTGAATAAAAAGGAAAAAAATATGATCGGCCTGGCAAGGTAGCTCACTCCTGTAATCCCAGCATTTTGGGAGGCTGAGGTGGGAGGATCGCTTGAACCCAGGAGTTGGAGACCAGCCTTGGCAACGTGGCAAAACCCTGTGTCTACAAAAAATACAAAAGATTAGCCAGGCATGGTCGTGCACACCTCTAGTCCCAGCTACTCGGGAGGCTGAGGTGGGAGAATCACCTGAGCCCAGGAAGTCGAGGCTGCAGTGAGCCATGATTGTACCACTGTACTCCGGGGCCTGGGTGACAAAGCGAGACCATGTCTCAAAAAAAAAAAAAAAAAAAAAAAAAAATCAATATGCTGGAGAATGAAAAACACAGGGTACGTTTGCAAAAAGCCTCAAGGAATGACTGAAGAAGAGGAAAAATGCACAAGGCAGACCTCCAAAGGCCACTGGCTTTGTCACAACAGAGAACTAAAATGTCTTTTTATTATTTTATATTCTCAAATAAAGTTTTATCTTTGCCACTTTTTTTAAAGCAGATGAATGACTGATCTTGGATTTTTTTTCTCTTCAAGTGCACCAATCTTCATGAAGTTTTATTTCCAAAGAGCCTTAGAACCTCTTTATCAGCCAAATGAATAATGCCTCTCCTGGCCAGGTTGTTTGACGTGTCTATTAATAATGGAATTAGCAGTACTCTCCTGGTTCAGAATTGGGGTCTGGCCAGCTGAGGCTATGGGGGTGAAAGTGGGGAGATATTTTCTTCCTCTGAAGAAGAGAGGGAGCAGGAACCATCTGTGGTTTTTGGGCAAGCTGGGTCCTTATTGTTTTTTATGTTTATTGATGAGAGTATTAATAACAGTATTAGCTGACACTTACTGAGTGCTTATTATTACTGCTAAAAATAGCATTAATTGAGTACTTACTAATATTCATATTAATAATAGCTAACATGGCCGGGCGTGGTGCCTCATGTCTGTAAATCCATCACTTTGGGAGGCCACGGTGTGAGAATTTCTTGAGGCCAGGAGTTTGACACCAGCCTGGGCAACATAGTGAGACCCCAAAACGCTACAAAAAATTGCTAACATTATTGAGCTCTTGTTATAAGCCAGGAACTACTCAAAGCATTTCATTTTACATGTACTAACTCAGTTAAATCTTTTTTTTTTTTTTTTTTTTTGAGAAGGAGTCTCGCTCTGTCTCCCAGGCTGGAGTGCAGTGGCGCGATCTCGGCTCACTGCAAGCTCCACCTCCCAGGTTTTACGCCATTCTCTTGTCTCAGCCTCCCGAGTAGCTGCCACTACAGGCGTGCACCACCTACGCCTGGCTAATTTTTTTTTTTTTTGTATTTTTAGTAGAGATGGGGTTTCACTGTATTAACCAGGATGGTCCTCAAACTCCTGACCTTGTGATCCGCCCGCCTCGGCCTCCCAAAGTGCTGGGATTACAGGCGTGAGCCACCACCCCCAGCTCAGTTAAATCTTATACCCAGAGTAGGAAGTAGCTACTATTCTTATCCCCATTTTATAGATGAGGAAATGGAGGCCCAGAGAGGAGGAGTGAAATTCTGAAAGTCACACAGCCTGGAAGTGATAGGGCAGGAAAGTGACTGCTTGCCCCAAAGTCCTTGCCTTTCACAACTAGGCTTTGCTGCTCTTGTAATTTCCAATGTTTACTGTTGTCTTTCAAAAACTCTTCCTGGCATATTGTTATGGAGAGACATTCTGTCCCCGTCACTCTGCTTCCTTCAATAATAGTAGATCTGTTAATAAGGCTGATAATAATAGTAATATTAGTAATAGTAGCAAGAGTAATTAATAATCATTGGTCTTTCTTTTTTTTTTAGAGATGAGGTCTTGCTCATCTCTAAAATGAGCAATGCCACTGCAATCCAACCTGGGCAACAGAGCAAGACCCTGCCTCAAAAAGAAAAAAAAAAAACCCTAAATAAACCAACAAACTAAAGGCACAGATAATTACAAGCAAGATTTTTCATCTGTGTGAGGAGCAACAGAAAGTCATGAAGAGGAAAGGATAATTCTTTTCCGTATGAGACTGTCTTGTACATGGTAGGGTATTTAGTATACTGGCCTTCCATTCTCTAAATGCTCAGGCTGGTCTCGAACTCCTGGGCTCAAGCAATCCTTTGCCTCAACCTCCTGAGTAGCTGGATTACAGGTGCATACCACTGTACCTGGCTTTTTTTTTTTTTTTTTTTTTTTGAGACAGAGTCTTGTTCTGTTGCCCAGGCTGGAGTGCGGTGGTGTGATCTCAGCTCACTGTAACCTCTGCCTCCTGGGACGATTCTTGTGCCTCAGCCTCCCGAGTAGCTGAGATTACAGGTGTCCACCACCACGCCTGGCTAATTTTTTGTATTTTTAGTAGAGACAGGGTTTCGCCATGTTGGCCAGGCTGGTTCCGAACCCCTGACCTCAGGTGATCCACCTGCCTCTGCCTCCCAAAGTGTTGGGATTACAGGCATGAACCATCACACTGGCCTGTAACTGGCTCTTCATTGGTCTTTACTATATACAGAGTGCTGGGGTAAACACTTTATTCCACCTAAACTCCCGTTTTGACCTCTCATTCCCCTGAGTGACTGACGGCCCCACAGTCTCATCAATGCAACTTCAATTTCTTTGTCTGTCACTTTCTCGTCACTATTCATGTCCTGCAAACTGGCCTCCTTCTGGTCCACCCTGGGGCCTTTGCACATGCTGTTGTTAGACTGAAACATTCTACTCCGTTCTCAGATTGCTCCTCTGGAAACCTGCCCTGAGACCCTGGGAACAGTTTCTTGGTCGTATTTATCAGAATGCCTCAGACCACTTCACTTGTAGTTGTGTGACTGAACTCACAGCATGAGCTTAGAATATAGTAGGCACTTAGTAAATACTAACTGAATGAACGCATAAACCCATAGGAGAAGATTGAAGCGAAAGAATGACCTAGAACAATGGTTTTCAGGAAAGTGTTGTAGAACTACGTGGTAACCTAATAATGTAATGATTGAGGGGCACTGCAGGCACTTAGAGAATGGTAGGCAGTTATACTAAATACCCTACCATGTACCCGAGAGTCCCATATGGGAAAGACTTATCTTTTCCTCTTCATGACTTTCTAATGTCCCTCAAAGAGGTGAAAAATCTTGCTTGTAATTACCTGTGCTTTTAGTTTGTTTGTTTGTTTGGGTTTCTTTCTTTCTTTCTTTTTTTTTTTTTTTTGAGACAAGGACTTGTTCTGTTGCCCAGGTTGGAAAGCAATGGCATAATCATAGCTCACTGTAATCTTGAACTCCTGGGCTCAAGCAATCCTCCTGCTTCAGCCTTCCAAGTAGCTAGAACTACAGGCACCTGCCGCCACACCTGGCTAATTAAAAATAAATTCTTTTGTAGAGATGGAGGTCTCCTTATGTTGCCCAGGTTGGTCTCGAACTCCTGGCCTCAAGCGATTCTCCTTCCTCAGCCTCCCAATGCACTGGGATTACAGGTGGGAGCCACTGCACCTGATCCTGTGCCTTTAGTTTAAACCTAACTCTTGTACATAAGAACACAACATATTTTTTGTATGTTTTTAATATACATTGCATTTTCCTGCAATGCAAATATTAAATAAATGGAAGAAAGACTAGACTCTTTTGTATATGGAACTTTGCCAAGAGGTGTTCAACATTGTGGAACATCTTGACACTGCTGGCAACTTCCCTCATGTGGTTTGAATTGTCCACACAACCCAGAGTCAGCCATCATTTGTGCCTGTCACTTCATGGTGATTTTGTGTAAGGGTGTACATATCAGAATTACTTCACTATGTCCTCCAGAGTCTCATTACTCAAAATGTGGTCCCTGGACCAGTAGTATCAGCCTCATCTGGGAGCTCGTTGCAAATGCAGAATCTCAGGCTCCACTGAGTCCTTCCTCAGCCCTACCGAATTACAATTTGTGTTTTAACAAGATCCCTGGGGATTCGCATACACATTAGATTTTGAGAAGTGCTGGCCTAGTTCATATGTCATACAACAGCATCACTTAAACCCATCATTAAAAAAATCAATATTATGCCCTAATGGTAATATAAAAGAGGACTAAGAGCAGGTTAATTTGTAATAGGACAATGTCTACGATGTCTATTTTAATGGGTAAGTTGTTGAGTCCCTATATGCAGAATCACTATAGCATCTTCTAGAAAGTATTACAAAATATCGTTATGAAAAAGAGGATGCTGGTTCTGAATGGATAAGGTGCTGGCCTGGAAGATGCCTCAAAAGCTTTCTAACATTTTAATTTATTTTTAAAAGGTGAGGTCTCACTATGTTGCGCAGGCTAGTCTTGAACTCCAGGGCTCAAGTGGATCCTCCCATCTTGGCCTCCCAAAATGCTGGGACTACAGGCATGAGCCACCACATCCCGCTGCGTCCAAAGCTTTGAAACTCTGCTCTCCCTTTAATTCTTAGGGCCCAGAGTGGCTTTTCTTTTTCTTTATTTTTTTATTTTTTATTTTTGAGACAAAGCCTTGCCCTGTCGCCCAGGCTGGAGTGCAGTGGTGCGATCATAGCTCATCACAGCCTAGACATTCTGGGCTCCAGTGACTCTCCTGCCTCAGCCTCCCAAGTAGTTGGGACTGCAGGTGCATGCCACCACATCTGTTTAATTTTTTATATTTTATAGAGATGGGGTCTGCCTCTATTGCCCAGACTGGTCTCCAACTCCTGGTATCAAGTGATCCTCCCACCTTGGCCTCCCAACAGAGTGGCTTTTCAAACTTCCAAAGAATAGCATTAGGTAAATAGAGTTGGCTGAAAATGGCCAAAGATGCTCTGAATTTACCGAGCACTTATTATGTGTCAGCTGCTCTTCCGGGCCCTTTGCATACATTACCTCATTCAATCCTGGCAATGACCCAATTAGATCCCACTATTGCCATCGTGTGAGGCCCAGAGATATGAAGTCATTTTCCAAAAGTCACACAGCAAGAACACGGAAGACTATATAATTCTGGACGACAGTGGGGCTTCTCTTAATAGTTTCCCTGAAATGCTCAAGGCCTCTGGTGCCAGAGAGCCTGGGTTCAAGGACAGTGGTTAGATGCATGACCTTGAGGAGCTCACTCAATCTCTCAGTTTCCCCATCTGTGAAGCCTCTAATCTGAACACTTTGGGAGACTGAGGTGGGATGATTGCTTGAGGCCAGGAGTTGGAGATCAGCCTGAGCAACAGCGCTAGACCTCATTTCTACTAAAGGTAAAAAAATTAGGCTGGGTGCGGTGGCTCAAACCTGTAGTCCCAGCACTTTAAGGAGGCTAAGGCAGGTGGAATGCTTGAGTTCTGAAGTTTGAGACCAGCCTGGGAAACACAGTGAAATCCTGTCTCTACAAAACACTGTCTCTACAAAAATTAGCCAGGCATGTCGCACATGCCTGTGGTCCCAGCTACTTGTGAGGCTGAGGGGGATGGCTTGAGCCTGGGAGGTAGAGGCTGCACTGAGCTATGACTGTACCACTGCACTCTAGCCTGGGCAACAAGGCGAGACCCTGTGCCAAAAAAACAAAAACATACAGCATTTTTTTTTTTTTTTTTGAGACAGGGTCTTGCTCTGTTGCCCAGGCTGGAGTGTGATGGCACAATCTCAGCTCACTGCAACCTACCTCCACCTCCCAGGTTCAAGCGATTCTCCCGCCTCAGCCTCCTGAGTAGTGGGAATACAGGCGGGCACCACCACTAATTTTTGTATTTTCAGCAGAGACGGGGTTTCACCATGTTGGCCAGCCTGTTCTCCAACTCTTGACCTCAAGTGATCTGCCCGCCTCGGCCTCTCAAAGTGCTGGGATTACAGGCATTGAGCCACTGCTCCCGGCCAAATAAAGCTTTTTTTTTTTTTTTTTTGAGACAGAGTCTCACTCTGTTGCCCAGGCTGGAGTGTGGTGGTGTGATCTCGGCTCATTGCAACCTCCGCCCCCCGTTTTCAGGTGATTCTCCTGCCTCGGCCTCCCGAGTAGCTGGGACTACAGGCGCCTGCCACCGTGCCCGGCTAATTTTTGTATTTTTATTAGAGATGGGGTTTCACCATCTTGGCCAGGCTGGTCTTGAACTCCTGACCTCGTGATCCACCCGCCTCGGCCTCCCAAAGTGCTGGGATTACAGGTGTGAGCCACTGCGCCTGGCCAAATACAGCATTTTATAATATATTTTTATAAAAAAAAAAAAACAGCACGTGCTACTTTGGCTGTCGTCATTATTAATGTTACTGTCATTCTCCGGATTCGAGGTCACCTCCACTTACTTCCTCCTCCGATGCCTCCGCTCCTTGTCCTCCCTCCGCGCGTCCCCTTCGTACGTGGCTGGAGCGCCGTGCCGGTGCCGCCTCCTGCGCTCGCCGCCGTCGGGGCCCTCGCCCTCGCCCTCGCCTCCCCGGGCCGGCCGGCTGCCCTCGCGGTGCCGCGCCCTCCGCTCTGCCTTGTCCTCCGGGCCCTCCTCCCCGGGCCTGCGGTGCGCACGATGACGTCGGGGCTCCCCGTCCGCGCCCGTGCGCGGGGACCCGCTGCGGCTCTCCCTGCTGCCCCCCTGCCGGTGCACATGCCTCCGGTGGGGGTCCCCGGCCTTGCCTCGCTCAGCCTCGCCCTCCCAGAACCCGGGCTGCTCCAGGCTGCCCTCCCGGGCGTGGTGGTCCGACTCGCGGCCGTAGGGTCCCTCCCGGCTCAGCTCGGCCTCCTGGCTACCCGCCCAGGGCCTCCGTGCATCCAGGCCCGCCGAGCCGCTGGGGCCCCGGGCCCGATCGTGGTAGCGGGCCTGTTTCCTGAGGAAGTCCTCGGCACGCTGCTGGCCGAGGCGCTGGTCCACGGTGGGCTCGGCCGCCCGGCTCTTGTTGGTATTGTTGTTGCGGTTCTCCTGCGGGTCCACCACCAGCGGCCGGTCCAAGTGCGTCTTCATGTCGGGCCGCAGGTGCCGAGTGTAGGCAGCCTTCCAGCGCTCGTCCGGGTCCATTTCGTTGTACAGGGCCTCCCGGCTGGCCAGCAAGTTCTGCTTTCGCATCTCACTGGTCCGCTGCTCCCACACGGACTTGGCTGGCTTTTGATTCTTCTGTTGCTCTTTCCTGCAGTGGCGTGGTCACAGGACTTAGAGCACTGCTAGGCACTGTAGCTTGGATGGATGACCCAGGCTAACCAACCCACATCTCAGCCTCCCACTCCTGCTCTCCACCCTCTACTCCCCACTGAATGCTAGAAGGAGCCTGTGAGCATCTGAGTCAGGTCCCAGCCTCCTCTGCTCAAGAACCCTCCATGGCTCCCACCTGGCTAGGGGCAAAAGCCCAAGTCCTCCCCCTGACCCAGAAGGCCGTGTGTAATCTGCTTGTCACCTCCTTGCGTTCACCTCCTCACACTTACTATTCGATTCCAGTCACACAGGCCTCCTTCACATCAGGCATGTTCCTGCCTCAGGGCCATTGCCTATGCTGTTCCCTCTGCCTGGGATGCTCTTCCCCAGGCCCCCCAATGGCTCCTCCCTCACCTCCTCCAGGCCATGTAACCTTCTAGGTGAGCAGTCCCCAACCTTTTTGGCACCAGGGGCCGGTTTTGTGGAAGACAGTTTTTCCACAGACCTAGGTGTGGGGGGTGGTTTTGGGATGAAACTGTTTCACCTGAGATTATCAGGCATTAGATTCTTAAAAGGAGCACGCAACCTAGATCCCTCAGATGCACCGTTCACGGTAGTGTTTGTGTTGTGTTCCTATGAGAATCTAATGCTGCCTGCTGATCTGACAGCAGGTGGAGCTCAGGCGGTAGTGCTTGCTTGCCCACTGTTCACCTCCTGCTGTGCAGCCCCGTTCCTAACAGGCCTCGGACTAATACCAGTCCACAGCCCAGGGACTGGGGACCCCCATTCTAGGTGATGCCTTCCCTGACAACTTTGTTTAAAATCACAACTCTCTTCACTTCCAGCATTTTCTATTTCCCTCCCCTACTTTCTCTGTAGTTCCATCGCCTTCTAACACAATGTATAATTTACTTATTTATCTAATTTATTGACTCCTTCCCTTGCTAGAATGGCTACACACAGGTGGGATTTTTTTTCTCCTTGTTAATGCTGTATCCCCAGAAGTTAGAACAGTGCTGGGTACATAACAGCTGCTAACCAAATATTCATTGAGTGAAAGTGGGTGGAAGGACAAGAAGTGTCTCTTCCTAAAGCTCAATTCTGTCAAGGACCACCCCCACTGCTTCCCAAATCTGTGCCTGGGATAGTGTGGACGCTGAGGAGCCGGGGTAGCATCCCAGGGATTAGGGGCACTTACACAGCTATGGACATGTTGGCCGCGGACAGAGGACTCACTTCTGCCACCTCCTTGGCTTTCTGTAGGGCGAGTTTCTGGTTGGCTGCTTCTTCTTCCTCTTGCTCGTCCTAAAAGGCACATGGAATCTTTGTTCACAAAACATGAACTAGGCCTTGGGGACTCACTTCTGACCCTGTTGCTTACCAGGGGCAACATTTGAAATATTTCGACCAATCAGAACTAAGGCTCCCCAATTGGAATGGGTACCTGCTACTGGTTAAGTGTATTGCTATCCCCTCTGTGTATAAGTTTGACATCTAACTCATTATGAAGCCTATTTTAACACACAGCCAGATAACAAAAAATAAAAATGTCCCTTCTCTTCCTACAATGAAGACTTTCCTGCAGCCTGGTTTTTTCTTTTTTCTTTTGTTTGTTTTCAGAGACAGAGTTTCCCTTGGTTGCCCAGCCTGGAGTGCAGTGGCACAATCATAGCTCACTGTAACCTTGAACTCCTGGGCTCAAGCAATCCTCCCACCTCAGCCTCCCAAGCAACTGGGACTACAGGTGCATGCCAGTATGCCTGTATACATTTATATATATATATATATTTTTTGGTAGAGACAGGGTCTCACTATGTTGCCCAGGCTGGTCTTGAACTTCTGGCCTCAAATGATCCTCCCACTTAGGCCTCCCAAAGGGCTGGGATTCCAGGCATGTGCCACTGTGCCTGGCCCCTGCATCCTGTCTTAATGAGCTGGAAAGCAATGCAAAGATTTTCCTCTCACTAGGCTTTCTGAGCCATGGGAACTCTCTGAACCAACTTTCAAAAAACACCAACTACCCTCAGACACAGAAGAGCCTGGCATCCGATGGCCCACGCCATGCACTGTCAACAGCCCCCAGAAGGAGAATCAGGAGAGGAATTTATATTCCCAGCCCCCATGACAGGAAGGCGGTGGGGAGAGGAGAGCAGGGCACTTGGGCTACAGCCAACTGCCCAGGGTGCTGCTGCTCACTGGTGGTTAGGTTCAGACAGGAGAATGGGGGAAGAGGTTTTAAAAATACATACAGAAAAAGACGTTTTTGGACTTTAAATCCTTCTTCAGCCTTCATGCAGGGCCTCATTCGTAAAACAGAAAAGCCAACAAAGAAAAAGCAAAGAAAAGGCAACGAGAAAGAAATGGCCAGAAATGAACCCGCCCGTAAGAAAAATCATGCCATTGCACGCAGCTCTCCCGCTGTGCTCCGAATCACTGGAACGGGGAGCAACCTTACCACCTTGGAAATGGTCAGATCAGGACACTGTCAGAGACAACATGGAGATGGGATCTGGCTGGCCACCCTGCTCTCATAGGGCCACCCCCACCCCTCCTGGCACCATTCCCAGCATTTTTCAGAGCCAGGTCTCTGGACCATCTGCCTCAGAAACACCTAAAATGCAGATCCTCAGGCTCCCCAAATAATCTATAGAACCAGTGCTGGGCCCTGGAATCTGCATTTCCCACAGGTTCCCAAGTGAGCATAAAACATGCTCAAATTCAAGCAACTGGTACACAGCAGTTAAGAGCACAAGCTGCAGACCCAGACGGCCTGGGTTCAAATCCCAGCTCCACAACTTACCGCTGTGTGGCCTTGGGCAAGTCTCTCAACCTCTCTGTGCGACACATATTTCATCTAAAATTCCAACTCTCCCCGACTTTCTCTACTGAATTTTTCTCTGTCACATTTATCACCAACTGACAAGCTACGTATGTTCACAAATTTGTTTCTTGTCTGTCTCCCCTCTTGAATCTCTGCTCCACGAAGGCAGGGATTTTTGCCTTTTTTTGTTCACTACTTAATCCCTAAGTCCTAGACCAGGGCCTTGGTCACACAGTAGGTGCTCGTTAAGTGCTTACTGAATGATGAAATCTGTAAAATGGGGCTCAGAGAACTTGGCTCCTAAGGTTTCCATGAGGATTGAATAGGATTAAAAACACGTATTAAATGACCAAGAAATGCTTGTAGGATCAATGAAAGAAAGAATGTGGGTCTGGAGAGGAATGTCCATACCTCCCAGGAGATAAACGAACTGGCCTTTCTCCCTCCCCTTCTCATACCCTCCTGCACCAGCCCCTGAGGATGGACTCTTGGAACTTGGATGAGCTCATGGCTGGATCAGCCCTCGGCTCAGCCATGCCAGCCGGCTCCACGGTGGCCAGGCTTGTGGCCGTGTGCTTGGGATGGCAGAGACTTCCGCTTCCCTCCAGTGGGAGCTGGGGCCGGGAAACTCTCTCTCCCTCCTGCCAGGGCCGGCAGATGGAGCGTTGGCAACGTCTGCTTAGTTTGGTTCAATTTCATAAACATGTCCTGAACACCTCGAGGCACTGGAGGTGGGGCTGCAATGCTGAGGGAGACCCCAGGGCTGAGAGGAGGACCCTGTACCTGTTACATGTGATCTTAACTTCATAGGGTCCTTGGGGAGAGGCTTAGGCTGGACCTAGGCTAGCTCTTAACATTGCTGCGTTTGGCTAAGGGGAGGCTCCAGCAGGAAGCCAGAGGAAGAGAGAAGGTGGGAACATTTATTGGCCACTCCATCTGTGCCTTGCCATGGTTCTGGGTCCTCTAAGGTCCCAGGGCTGGTGGCAGCCCTTTTTCCTTGGCCCCAGCTCTGACTGGGTCCCCATAACAGCACTCCCTCTCCCATCCACTAGCCTGGGGGCTACACCATTCCTTGGAAACCCTGCTTACTCCCTGTAAACGGCCTTTTGGTTGAGTTTGCCATCTGTTTCCTGCAGCGACCTCACTGCCTTCCCCCTTCCCATCCTCTTGGCTATAGAATTTGCTTGATGAGGGACAGTCTGTTTCTGGGAGTGGGGGGAGAGGCGCCTTCTCTTTGCACGGTGCATCCCCAGCAGAAGTTCTGACCCTGTTCCCATGCCCCCACCCCCACCCCCACCCCCACCCCCACCCCCGTCCTGATCTGCCATGGGCAGGTGGTAACTTTGCCAGAGAAACGTTCTCCCACCGCCTCCACCTTGGTGAGCTCCTGGGCGTTGGCCAGATTGTCCACAGCGATGGCCAAGAACACATTCAGGAGGGTGTCTGCAAATGTCTGAGTCAGGAAAAGCAACCATTGGTGGGACACCACTTGGGCCCTGGGTATCTGGGTCTCTCACTACCCTCCCTTGAGCCCCTGCCACCTCTCCTCTGCCAGAAGTCCAGGCCTGTCCCCTTCTCTCCCTCCATGAAGGATACAGTTCCCGAAGAGCGTCAGTACAATGAAATAGATGGAGAACACCATGCCGCCCTGCACGCCCCCCTGAGACTTGATCCCGTCGTACATGACCTCGTTCCAGTCTTCGCCCGTCAGGATCTGAAAGGGGAAGAAGAAACACACAGCCAACCCCCCTCTCAGCCACGGGCCCCTTGGAGACGCAGCTGTGGAGCCGGAATCCGCCTACCCCATCCCCAAGCCCAGGAGGTCTTTAACAATCCTGCCCGGTTTGCGGAGCCAGACTCTGTGACGGCTTCTCCTTGGCTTTTCTCTTTGTTTGCGAGTAGAAAGGGCTGTTCCTGCGTCGAGGGGCTCTTAGCCTGGCTTCTAGGAAAATGGGACCCATGGAGGAGTCACAAACCCTCCTGTAACTCTGTCTTACTTGAAGTGATTAAGGGGATTTGCTATGGACTAAATTGGGTCTCCCTCCAAATTCATGTGTTGAAGCCCTAACCTATAATGGGATGGTATTTGGAGACGGGGCCTTTAAGAGGTAACTAGGGTTAGATGAAGTCATGGGGGACTTCATGATGGTATTAGTGCCCTTCTAAGAACAGGAAGAGACCACATGCCATGGCTCATGCCTGTAATCCCAGTACTTTGGGAGGCCGAGGTGGGAGGATCACTTGAGCCCAGGAGTTCAAGATTAGCCTGGGCAATATGGCAAGACCCCATCTTTACAAAAAATTTTAAAAAAATTAGCTGGTGCACATCTGTAGGCCCAGCTACTCAAGGGGCTGAGATGGGAGGATCGTTTGAACCTAGGAGTTTGAGGCTGCAGTGAGCTATGATTGCGCCACTGCACTCCAGGCTGGGTGACAAAAAAAATGTGATTTGCCTAAAAAAAAAATAGATTTTTTTTTTGAGATTTTTGTCTCAAAAAAAAAAAAAAAAGAACAGGAAGAAACATCAGAACTCTCTCTCTCTGACATATGAGGACACAGCAAGAAGGTGGCTATCTGCAAGCTAGGAAGAGAGCCCTTACCAGGAACTAACCCTGCTAACACTTTGATCTTAGACTTCCCAGCCTCCAGAACTGTGAGAGAATAAATGTTTCCTGTATAAGCCACCCAGTCTGTGGTATTTTGTTATGGCTGCCTGAGCAGACTAAGACAGGATATTAATATTTACCTGTGTTCCTCATGTGGTCATGGTGATGACTAAATAAGCTACTATGTGGATAGCACAAACGTAGCACATGTTTGTGGTCCCCCTGCCTGAGGCAGACCCTGGAACAAGGGTTCGGGTGCAAGTGGTTTATCTGGGAGGTGATCTCAGGAAGTACCAGCAGGGGAGAGGAGAAGTGAGAAAGGGAAAAGAGGGTGGAATGTAAACAGTATGTGATCAAGCAAGTTTCCACTGTAGGTAACTGGGGCTCGGTCTTGCTACGGAGCTCTGGGGGTCATCCCATCTGAGGGTGAGGGAGCTGGGGTATTTATCCACCAATGGCTGCTCCTTTTAGGGTGTGGTGCAAAAAATTCACAGTACTACTGGACTGCAGTTCCTTGGGGGCAGAGCAGGCGACCAGAGAAAGACCAAGGCAAAGGATTAGGTGTTGACAGATAAAAGTTTTGCTGATGCATATTGAAAGAACCAAGGGGATATTCAAACAGCACCTACATGCTCCTTTAAAAAAAATCCAACTTCCTTCCTTCTATCCATATTTCCATGAGGCTAAAGTAAATGTTAAAGAACTCCAAAAACATTAATCTGCTAAAACAGGGTTTCTAAGCCTCAGCACTGCTGATATTTGGGGCCAGATTATTCTATTTGGGGCTGTCCTGTGCATTGTAGGATGTTGAGCAGCATTCCTAGTCTCCACCCACCAGATGCCAGTAGCACCCTCTCCCTAGCTGTGACAACCAACAATGCTTGCAGACACTGCTACATGTCCTTGGAGGACAGACTTGTCCTTGGGTGAGAACCTCTGAGCTAAAGATACATTACTAGTAATCAGTGCTATTAATAATCACTTACGGGCCAGGCGCGGTGGCTTATGCCTGTAATCCCAGCACTTTGGGAGGCCGAGGCAGGCAGATCACGAGGTCAGGAGTTTGAGACCAGCCTGGCCAACATAGTGAAACCCTGTCTCTACTAAAAATACAAAAATTAGCCAGGCATGGTGGTGTGCACCTGTAGTCTCAGCTACTCGGGAGGCTGAGGCAGGAGAATCGCTTGAACCCGGGAGGCAGAGGTTGTGGTGAGCCAAGAATGCGCCATCGCACTCCAGCTTGGGCAACAGAGCGAGACTCCGTCTCAAAAGAAAAAAATCGCTTATGTGGGGGCTCAGAACTTCCCTTCATGGAAGGTTTCCTCTTCAACTCCCTGTCTAGGGGTCTCATTTAGAAACTACCTCCCCAGGAGAAGGAGAGAGTGAAGTCACATTTTCTATACACTCTCAGTCCCCCAAAGAGAAAGAATCCACCAGAGATGCTCTGAAGGTCCCGGCTGGGCCAGTCCCAAGCCTCAGGGAATGCACCCACATGGGCGCAGAAGTTGCTTTGGGTTGATCACCCTGGAATATGAGACCAAGGTATCTTCAGATTTGGTGCGTGTATTAGCCATTTTTTTTTTCTCTGCCTTTTTTTTAAGAGATAAGGTCTTGCTCTGTGGCCCAGGCTGGAGCTCACTGCAGCCTCGAACTCCTGGGCTCAAGCAATCCTCCCGCCTTGGCCTCCCAAAGTGCTGAGATTACAGGCATGAACCACCTCATTGGCCTGGCCACACATTTTGTTTTCTTTATTCTGACGCATCTGGGGTCTTGCTAACTCTGGAGGGACTGCCCTGTCCAGCACTAGCCAGTCCCTAGAGGTAGTAAACAATTTAGCCCTGAGCAGGCTTTTCAAAAGCAAACCAAACAATATCCCAACCAGCCCATATCCCAACCACCTCCTTTATCTTCCCAACACTATCCACCTGCCCTAATCACCCCAAGGCCAGGTCCTAGACAAGTAGGAACAGCTCCTCTGCCCCAGAGCCCACTGAAATGATCCAAACTAGCCAGTCTTGAGCTGTTTACTCTGCCTCACCCATTCTGTCCCATGGAAACCACAATCAAGCCTCTTGCCCACATTTTCCTTCTCTTCCTGCTTGACCTTGTTGCTTCCCTGCTTGGTCCTGCATGGTGTGCTCCTTCTCTGAGGATCTGGGAGTATAACAAACTTTCTTTTCGTTTTTGAGACAGGGCTTTGCTCTCTCGCCCAGGCTGGAGTATAGTGGTGTGATTGTAGCTCACTGCAGCCTCAACCTCCTGGGCTCAAGCAATCCTTGCACTTCAGCTGCCCTAGTAGCTAGGAGGTATGCATCACCATGCCCAGCTAATTATTATTATTTTTTTTTTGTAGAGACGGAGTCTCATTATGTTGCCCAGACTTGTCTCAAGCTCCTGGCCTCAAGTAGTCCTCCCATCTTGACCTCCCAAAGTGGTTTTTTTTTTTTCTTTTTTGAGATGGAGTCTCACTCTGTTGCCCAGGCTGGAGTGCAGTGGTGTGATCTTGGCTCACTGCAACCTCTGCCTCCCAGGTTCAAGCAATTCTTGTGCCTCATCTCCCGAGTAGCTGGGATTACAGGCATGTGCCACCACGCCCGGCTAATTTTTGTATTTTTAGTAGAGATGGGGTTTCACCATGTGGGCCAGGCTGGTCTCGAATTCCTGATCTCAAGTGATCCGCCCACCTGGGCTTCCCAAAGTGTTGGGATTACAGGTGTGAGCCACCGCACCTGGCCAAAGTGCTGGGATTATAGGTGTGAGCCACCATGCCCAGCCACAAACTATCTTTCCAATGACATTTATCTCCTGATCTGTTGGCCTCACCATATTTGAATAATGATAACCGTAAAATCTGTATTTTAAAGTGGTATGAAAAGGCCAGGTAGAGAAGGAGGAGTTAAGGGAAGCCCCTTGGATGTGGAGCAGGCACTTTCATCTGTGACACTGAGAGGTGTTGGCCTGTGGGGCCAGGTGGAGGCCGTACCTGAAACACCGTCATTATTGCTGCTGGAAAAGTATCGAAGTTGGTGGGAGGAGTCCCTTCATCGAAATTAAACCTGCAGGGAGGACACAGACATTTCCCGTTGGCCCCACCCCAGGTGCCCTGAGGGTGTGGCTCAGTATCTCATCTCCAAGGAAACGAACGTCTCCATCATCTCTGTCCCCAGGAAACCCTGAGTGGTACCCAGGGCCCTGCCCATCTGGGTGACCACAGTGGGTGTCTGGGCTACGAGGAAGGCAGCCTGCACGGTGGAGGGGAGTGGGGGCCTCTGGATGCCCTGAGCCTGACCCCAGGGAACCAGGAGTTGGAATTCTTGTGAAGGACTTACTGGCCGCCGAAGAGTTGCATTCCCAGAAGGGCGAAGACAACAATGAACAGGAAAAGGAGAAACAACAGGCTGATGATGGACTTCATGGAGTTGAGGAGAGAGACGACCAGGTTTCTGAGAGATGCCCAGTACCTGCCGACAGAGGCCGGGCGAGGACTCAGGCCAGGCGGGGGAGGCAGGGCCCCGGAGTCAGCCCTCGAAGCACGAGGCTCATTTTCCCAACTTTCCGGAGGCGGCCCCACCACGTCCCCCATCCTCACCCCCTGTACAAATGTCCAGGAACCCCAAAGACTTACTTTGTGACTTTGAAAATACGCAATAACCTGAGGGCTCGTAACACGCTGATTCCAAAGGATGTGCCAGGTTTTATGACAGCCCAGATAACCTCGAAGATGCTCCCAATGATAACCTAGGGCAGAGGACCTGGTCTCATGTCCAGGGACAGTGTCTGGGCTCCAGAACTGGCAAGCATTTCCTAGGTACCAACTTTGCAAGAACTCAACCAAACTCCTCCCTCCAAATGGAAGCCTGGTGAGGATCCTTGACCCCCTCATTCATCCATTCATTTATCTATAGAGACCGGGTCTCACTGTGTCACCCAGGCTGGAGTGCAGTGGCGCAGTCATAGCTCACTGTAGCACTGTCCTCCTGGGCTCAAGTGATCCTCCCACCTCAGCCTCTTGAGTAGCTGGGACTACAGGTGTGCACCACCACATCTGGCTAATTTTAAAACATTTTTATAGAGATAGTGTCTCGCTAGTATTGCCCAGGCTGGCCTCAAACTTCTGGGCTGAAGCCATCCTCCTGCTTTGGTCTCTCCAACTGTTGGCCTCCACTTTCCAAAGCATTGAGCCACTGCACCTGACCTCTTATTTATTTATTTATTTATTTATTTATTTTTATTTATTCATTTATTTTGAGATGGAGTCTTGCTCTTGTCACCCAGGCTGGAGAGCAGTGGCGCGATCTCGGCTTGCTGCAACCTCCGCCTCCCAGGTTCAAGCGATTCTCCTGCCTCAGCCTCCCTAGTAACTGGGATTACAGGCACCCGCCACCATGCCCGGCTAATTTTTTGTATTTTTAGTAGAGACGGGGTTTCACTGTGTTGGCCAGGCTAGTCTCGAACTCCTGACCTCGTGATCCACCTGCCTCGGCCTCCCAAAGTGCTGGGATTACAGGCGTGAGCCACCACACCCAGCCTCTTTTTTATTTATTAAGAGCTCCCACAGGCCTGAGAATTCCTGAAACGCATAATTACAAAGTGAATGTCATGCCAACAATTAGGAGAAGGCTGGGGCAGTGGCTCATGCCTGTAATTCCGGAATTTTGGGAGGCCGAGGTGGGCAGATCACTTGAGCCCAGGAGTTCAAGACCAGCCTGGGTAACACAGGGAAACCCTGATGTTCCAAAAAAAACAATTAGTCAAGCATGGTGGCATGTGCCTGCAGTCCCAGCTACTTAGGAGGCTGAGGAGGGAGGATAGCTTGAGCCCAGGAATTTGAGACAGGAGAGAGCCATGATCCTGCCACTGCACTCCAGCCTGGGCAACAGAGCAAGACCCTATCTCAAATAAAATAAAAAATAAAATAAAATAAAAAGGGACATGTGGCTACCCTGAAAGTTTCCAGAGACACTGTGATATAACTACCATCCTGAATTTTGTAATAACCATTTTCTTACCTTAAAAAAAAACTGAGGTGAAATTCACATAACATAAAATTCACACTTTGAATTACACAATTCAGTGCCTTTAGGTACATGCACAATATTCTGCAACTATCACCTCTATCAAGTTCCAAAACATTTTCATCACCCCCAAAGGAGGCCCTGTTCCCATTAGCAGTCACTCCCCACTCTCCCTCACCCAGACCCTAACAACTACTAACTAATCTACTTTCTGTCTCCACGGATTTGCCTGCTCTGGACTTTTCATACAAATGGAGTTATGCAATAGTTGACCTTTTGTGTTTGGTTTCTTTTACTGAGCATTGTGTTTTCGAGGTCCTTGCCTTTTTAACATATTCAAGTATCATCCTTAAAAAATACAGTTTAAGGCGGGGCGTGGTGGCTCACGCCTGTAATCCCAGCACTTTGGGAGGCCAGGGCAGGTGGATCACCTGAGATCAGGAGTTCGAGACCAGCCTGGGCAAATTGCTGAATCCTGGCCCCTACAAAAAATACAAAATTAGCCGGGGGTGGTGATGCATGCCTGTAATCCCAGCTACTTGGGAGGCTGAGGCGGGAGAATGGCTTGAACCCGGGAGGTGGAGGTTGTGGTGAGCCAAGATTGCGCCACTGCACTCCAGCCTGGGCAATAGAGTGAGACTCTGTCTCAAAAAAAAAAAAAAAAAAAAAAAATATATATATATATATATATAGAGAGAGAGAGAGAGAGAGAGAGAGTTTAATTTTGTCCACTTGAACTTTGCATGAACTGTATGGATTTACGTTGCTAGCTCCTGCCTCCTTCTGTGCCATGTTACATGGGTGAGATTCATTCTTGTTGTTGGGCAAGTGGCTGTTGTTGGTGGACTTTGATTGTTGCAGAGTATTTCATTATATAGATATGCCACAAAATATTTATCTGTTCTACAGCAAAGGGATACATGGATATTGAGACTTGGAACTATTACAAACAAGGTTGCTCAGGACATTTTTAAATTTTTCTTTCTTTCTTTCTTTTTTTTTTTTTTTTTTGAGATGGAGTCTCATTCTGTCACCCAGGCTGGAGTGCAGTGGTGCAATCTCAGCTTACTGCAACCTCTGCCTCCCCGGTTCAAGTGATTCTCCTTCCTCAGCCTCCCAAGTAGCTGGGATTACAGGCATGTGCCACGACGTCTGGCTAATTTTTGTATTTTTTTAGTATAGATGGGGTTTTGCCATGTTGGCCAGGCTGGTCTTGAACTCCTGACTTCAGGTGATCCACATGCCTCCGCCTCTCAAAGTGCTGGGATTATAGGTGTGAGCCACTGTGCCTGGCCTACTTTTATTTCTTAGAGATGGGGTCTCACTCTCTTGTCCAGGCTGGAGTGCAGTGGTGTGATCATAGCTCACTGCAGCCTCAAACTGCTGGGCTCAAGCAATCCTCCCACCTCAGCCTTCTGAGTAGCTGGGGCTACAGGTGTGCACCACCACACCTGGCTAATTATTATTATTATTATTTGTAGAGACAGGGTCTTGCTATGTTGCCTGGACTGGTTTTCAACTCCTGGGCTCAAGCAATTCTGCTGCCTCAGCCTCCTGAATAGCTGAGGCTATAGGCATGAGGCATCACACCTGGCTTTCTTTTCTTTCTAATGGAAAGAAATTGGTTTTATTCTTTAAATACTTGGGTCATTTATGTAGGGAAGGTTTGTTTCTTTGTATGTATTTTGTTTTCTTCAACAACATAATTTTCTATAATGGCAGAAAACAGTACAACATTCAGTTATTATAAATTATTAAGCTGGCTGGGTGTGGTGGCTCACGCCTGTAATCCTAGCACTTTGGGAGGCCAAGGTGGGTGGATCACGAGGTCAGGAGATCGAGACCATCCTGGCTAACACGGTGAAACCCCGTCTCTACTAAAAATACAAAAAATTAGCCGGGTATGGTGGCAGGCACCTGTAGTCCCAGCTACTTGGGAGGCTGAGGCAGGAGAATGGTGTGAACCCGGGAGGCGGAGCTTGCAGTGAGCCGAGATCGCGCCACTGTACTCCAGCCTGGGTGACAGAACGAGACTCTGTCTCAAAAAAAAAAAAAAAAAAAAATTAAGCCTTTCTGAGACCAACAGGACTGTGGTAAATGATCAGGGCTGCCCTGGGCCAAGCATTCTCCACTAATTTGTGAACAACCTTAATTTCACTTCCAGCTGCAGGGACATTCTGGCCTGTGTCTCCTAGGTATCTGGGTGAGATTTTCTAGGATGAATTCCTAGCAATGGAATGCTGGGTCATATCTCCATCTTGTAGTTTTTGCCCTGGTTCAATGAGGATTGGATGTAGATTATTCTCAAGGATTTAGGTTTTGCGTTGACTAGTGGGTTGCTGGGTGTTCATCACATTTAAAAAATAAACTGATTAACTGAGTAATTCACAAAATAACAAAGGACCATAATGGCTCCATAATGCCAGGGTGTTGTAATCTAACAATTATACTTCATCTACTTCCACACGACTGAGCTCCAAAGGAAAAAAAGAAATAGAAATCATATTGATGTCCTATTTGTAATCCTGAAGTTGGGTACTTAGTTGGAGTGACACAGGCAACCCACCCAAGGCATGGCTTTTCTCCCAACTTGGAAAACTTGTCTTATGTCCCCCACTTAGCTTTCCAAAGGGGGTCTATACGTTTTCCTCCCACTGGCGGTGGTTAAGGGTTCTGGGTACCCTGTATCCTTGCCAGCGTTTGGGATTGTTTTCTCATTCCTTCTGCATCCATCTGAGTCTCTCATATCAGGGGTGACTTTACCTTTCTCCCTTTAATGTGTCCAGGTATCTGTCATTCCAGGCAAAAGCTGGAGAAATGAACTTCTTGGAAACAAGAGCACTTACCCCACAGTCAAAGCAGTTGAAGGAAGAGTGGAAGTAAGGCCGCGTCCCAAGCCCGTACATTTTTATAAACATTTCGGACATAAAGAGTCCTAAGAAAATGAATTCTGCATAGTCTAGAAGGGAGAAGGAGGAAACAGAGAGGAGGTTAGGCTTGCTGAGGGTAGGGGTTCCAGGTGGCTCTGGCATTCCTTTTATTATCATTTTTTAACTTTTTATTTTTTGTAGAGATGAGGTCTTGCTATGCTGTTAGGCTAGTTTCAAACTCCTGGCCTCAGAACAGTTTCCCCGATTTGGCCTTCAACATGCTACAACTACAGGCATGTGTCACCACACCCAACTTCTGACTTACCTTTTTTCTTTTTAAAATTTTTATGTGGAGATGGGTATCTCACTATGTTGCCCAGGCTGGTCTTGAACTCCTGGCCTCAAGTGATCCTCCCAGCACAGCCTCCCAAAGTGCTGGGATTATATACATGACCCACTGTGGCCACACCCTGTCCAAGGTGTCCTTCCCATGGGCCTCAGTTTCCCCTCTGTTAAAAAGGAAGAGCTGGCTGGGCATGGTGGCTCACATCTGTAATCCCAGCACTTTGGGAGGCCTAGGCAGTCAGATCAACTGAAGTCAGGAGTTTGAGACCAGCCTGGCTAACATGGCAAACCCCGTCTCTACTAAAAATACAAAAATTAGCGAGTGTGGTGACACATGCCTGTAAACCCAGCTACTTGGGAGGCTGAGGCATGAGAATCACTTGAACCTGGGAGGTGGAGGTTGCAGTGAGCCAAGATTGGGCCACCGTACTGTAGCCTGGGTGACAGAGCAAGACCTTGTCTAAAAAAAAAAAAAAAAAAAAAAGAAGAGCAACAGTTATGCACTACCCTCCAACCAACAAGTCAACCAACCTTAGGCCAATTTTAAAAGGAATGAGAAAATTATCAATGAGTCTCCATCTTGTAGTTTTTGCCCTGGTTCAATGAGAAGGATTGGATGTAGATTATTGCCAAGGACTTTTGTGTTGACTGGTGGGTTCCTGGGTGTTTATCATATTTAAAAAATAAACTAATTAACTGAATAATTCACATAATAACAACGGACCATAACGGCCCCATAATGCCAGGGTGCTGTGATCTAACAATTATATTTAATCTACTTCTACGTGACTGAGTTCCAAAGGATAAAAGGAAATAGAAATCATAATGATATCCTATTTGTAATCCTGAAGTTAAGTACTTAGTTGGAGCGACACAGGCAACCCACCTAAGGCATGCCTTTTCTCCTAACTCAGAAAACTTGTCTTATGTCCCCTAGAAATCCTGTGCTGTGAGTGACCTAAAAAGTCTTGAGCAAGACAAAGCCTTTTGTTCTTTGATGAGCAAGCATAAAATTGCAAATGCCTCAGGGAGGGGTAAAACATGGATATGCGTTTGCTCCAGCAAATAAATGGCTGACATCAGATCCTTTTCTGAGAGGGCTTTCTTGGTGGGGTAGGAAGATGAGGAGTTAGGAAGGGCACGGGTACTTAATGGATAGAAAGGAGAGATGAGGAGGGTTTCTGAGGAGCAGAAAGCATACAGAAAGGAAACAGACAGAGGACTGAAACTAACTTCCATGAATTTCATATAGCTAATTAAGGCCACAAAGCTAATTGTGTTTGGTGGTTGTGATGGTTTAAATGTTTGTGTCCCCTCCAAAATTCACGTTGAAACTTAACTGCCAATGTAACAGTATTAAGAGGCGGGGCCTTCAGGAGGTGATTAAGTCATGACAGTAGAGCGCTCATGAATGGGATTAGGTGCCCTTATAAAAGAGGTTGACAGAGGAAGTTTGTCCCTCTTGCTCCTCCACCTTCTGCCATGTAAGGACCCAGTGTTCCTCCCTTCCAGAGGATACAGTGTTCAAGGTGCAATCTTGGAAGCAGAGAGTAGCTTTCACCAGACAAGGAAACCTGCCAATGCCTTGATCTTGTGCTTCCCAGCCTCCAGAACTGTGAGAAAATAAATTTCTGTTCTTATCAAATTACTCAGTCTCAGGTAATTTGTTATAGCAGCACAAATGAACTAAGACATTTGTCAAGGGTGTTTGCTATGTCATGCTTTTAAGAGGTGTTTTGAACTGACCGTCAAAGTCCTTTACACTATTTATCACCAAAATTTCTCCTTATTTATAGGAGCTAAGGAGATCTTAGTGTCTGAGGGGAACTCTAGGGTTCCTAGGACCAAAATATCAGCAAAGGAAGTCTGTTTGTAACATCTGATACATTCCAAGACCCACCAGAAGTAACTCTGGGAGGACTGAAGAGTTTCTGAGATCTTGTTCCTCAGTTACCATGGAAACATGATAGCAAGTGATGCACAAGACTTGAAAGAATTACTTATCCTTAGCATTGTTGGATCTGGAAGAACTTTCAGGACCATCAAATCCAGTTTCCACCACATAGATGTGGAGTCTGAGACCCAAAGAAACAACTACACTTCACTGATGCCAAGATATACATTTTTGTTTATATTTTGACATCTCTGAAATTAATGTGTATCTTTTTTTTTTTTTTTTTTTTGAGATGGCGTCTAGCTCTGTTGCCCAGGCTAGAGTGCAGTGGCGTGATCTCGGCTCACTGCAACCTCTGCCTCCCAGGTTCAAGCGATTCTCCTGCCTCAGCCTCCCAAGTAGCTGGGATTACAGGTGCCCGCCATCATGCCCAGCTAATGTGTGACCCTGGGCAATCTACTTAACCTCTCTGTGTCTCAGTTTTCTCAAATGGAAAGTAGGAATGAGTAAAGGACCTTTATAGACACTGAGGACCCAGGCAGGAAGTCTCAGTCCCTTGTTCCTGAAACAGGACAGACTGTACAAGATGATTAGCAGAGAGAATATAGGAGATTAAAAATAGAGTATTAGAGGAAGTTAAAACACGAAGTAGAGTCCTCATTTATAAGAGACTCCAGAGGGACTAAAAACAATTACTAAGTTTGAAACTAGGTCAGGGCCCTGGGAAGGAGAACTGGTTCCTGAGGGGTGTCCTGGGGGGTCAGCCAGCATGACTGGGAACAAGGAGGGTTATAAGAAGACAATGGCCTGGACTAGGCTCATGGGCCTTTCTAGGTCAAAAACTAGACTGTCTCTTCTTGCTGTCCTAAGTCAATTCTGAACCAGGTCAGAAGGTCAGTGAAAAAATTAGCCAGTAGGCAAAAGACATTTTGAGAAGTCCTTACTTGGGGCCTGTGAGCCAAAGCCAGGGCATCCACCTGCCCCCCTCACTGCCCAATCACTACTCTTTTTATTTTATTTTATTTTATTTTTTGGGACAGAGTCTCTCTCTGTTGCTCAGGCTGGAGTGCAGTGGCATGATCTTGGCTCACTGCAACCTCTGCCTCCTGGGTTCAAGCAATTCTAGTGCCTCAGCCTCCTGAGTAGCTGGGATTACAGGTGTGCACCATCACATCTGGCTAATTTTTGTATTTTTTGTAAAGACAGGGTTTCACCATATTGGCCAGGCTGGTCTTGAACTCCCGGCCTCAAGTGATCCACCCACCTCAGCCTCCCCAAATGCTGGGATTATAGGTGTGAGCCACCATGCCTGGCCCCAATCACTGCTCTTGTTGATTACTCAGAGCTCTTTACTTTTTAAATCCTGCTCAGACATCTCCCCATCTTTTGCTGCTTTTCCTCACCCTCACTTGGCCCTCAATTTTGATACTATCTCATGCTAACTCATATAGAATCTGGGAATAGGCCCAGAGGGCAAAGCCTTGGTGGGCCTTGTACCCTGAGGGAGCAAAATGCTCTCGCAGATACTGGAGGGGATGTTCTATGAATGAATAAGGAAGCCAAAAAGGGCAGGGGAGGAAGTATTAGGTTGGTACAAAAGTAATTGTGGTTAAAAAAAAAAAAAAAAAAAAAGGCAAAAAACGCAATTAATTTTGCACCAACCTAACAGGAAAGAAGCAGAAGGTTTGAAAGAAGAGAGAAGTAGAGTCAGAAATAAGTAGAGAAAATGAGGGCAACATATAAGCCACTCCTTATTTCTAAGGCATCCTCTTAACCATAAGTTATGAACATTTCCAGAGATGTACATAAAAATTATTAATACATTTATGTTTCTGTTTCTATCCGTCTATCTTATGAGCTCCGTCTTTCTCTGTCTCTCTTCCAACATCCCCTTCACCAGCACCCCTCTGTCTCTCTCTCTTAGAAAGGAATCACAGGAGCATTTGTTGGTCTGAATTCCAGCTTCCAGCTCTCAGGTCTAAGGGAGATGGGTTCCATTGTCATAGCAACAGCAACATTGGCCCCAGTGACAGTTATAGAAATAGCTAAAGGAAAGGGCGGATTCAACGAGAACCAAAGAAGATACACATACTACCAGAGAAAGAGAAGTGGAAAAAGGGCGTGAGGGAGGGATCAGGGAGTTGGCAGGGGTGGGGCTGGGTGGTACTCACAAAGGAAGTCGGAGAGCCACTCGGGCTGGTTGTAGTGAACAATAGCAACACACAGCGTGTTGAGAGCTACCAAACTGAGTACAGTCCAGTAGAAGGCCTGAGTTTTGACCATGCGGCGGATGTAGAAACGCATCCTCCTCTCCTTTTTGTGAAAAAAGGTCGAGTTCTCCAGCTTGGCACTTTTAATGCTGGCTCGGGCGAAGGGAGAACCTGCCAGGGAAAAGATGGAGAATGTCAGGCTCAGGCTGTTCCTGCAGACGAAATTAACCAATGTGCAGTCCAAGCACAGATTTTAGCCAGGGGATCCATTAGTCTCTCCAGCAAGCCTCTGGCCTGAGGGAACCATCGTGACCCATGGGCTTAGTTTTGCATAGATGGAGCTTATGAGAAGACAATGCCCCTGAAAAATAACAGAATTAGAAGTAACCAATTAGAAAGCACGATGTTGATGGGAAGGCTGATAGCTCTCTGTTGCAGGAGCCAATTTTCCATGTCTCTCACTCCCAGCCACATCTGATGCCTCTGGGAGTCACACCACAGGGCAGGATAAAGCAGAGCCTCCATTCCCTGATGCAGGGGCAGGCAACAGAGCTGCATGGAGCACGCTTGGAAGGCCTCCAGAAAGAGATGTGGATAAGACTGTAGTTTTCCATGGACATTTCACTTTAGAAGTGATCACTGAGGAATGAGCTGGGTGTGTCCTCTGCCTACATATAGTTTCGCTCGTATGCATTTATTGAGTACCTATTTTGTGCCAGGCTCTGTTTCAGGGGCTCAGGATACATTAGGCAACAGAGCCTGGACTTCCGGGGTCTGACCCTCTAAGGGGAGGAGACAGACAGTGGACATAATAAGTAAATTAACAGTGGGATGGAAAATGAAAAGTGCTATGGAAAAAAAAAGTTGGGATGGGTGCAGTGGCACATGCCTGTAATCCCAGTACTTTGGGAAGCTGGAATGGGAGGACTGTATGAGGCCAGGAGTTTGACACCAGCCTGGGCAACATAGCGAGACAAGTTTTTTTAAATAACAATTTTTTTTTTTTTTTTTAAAGAGAAAAAGTAAAGCATCACAGAGGGACTGGGAGCCCTTGGAGAGTCCACAGGGTAGGCTGCAGCATTAAATTGCGTGGTCAAGGTGAGTGTGTTGACTTGTCACTTTAGTATCTTAGGTAGAGGAAACAGCAAATTTAAGGTCCTGAAGCATGAATGTGCCTGCTTGACATTTTTGGGGAACAGCACAAGGAAGTCAGTGTGGCTGGAGTGGAGTGGTTGAGGGGAAAAGAGGAAGGTAGTGAAGGCAGGGAGGTGATAGGCAGATCATGCACGGCCTGGTGGACCACAAGGAGGACTTTGGCTTTTACCCTGAGTGAGGTGGGAGCCGTGGAGGGTTCTGAGTAGAGGAGGGATGGAACCTGACTTGGGTGTTCACAGGCACCCTCTGGCTGCTGAGGGGGAGAGTAGACAGTGAGAGGTGAGGACAGGAGCTGGGA